>NC_140586.1:479569626-480920876 GCF_964204655.1 Triturus cristatus | reverse complement strand
TATCTTGGGGCCCCAACTTCCACTCTTAAAACCTTGCAAGTGGCCCAGAACCATGCTGCCAGGATCTTAACGGGCACTAGTAGGTACATGTCGGCGAAGCCAGCCTTAAGATCGCTTCACTGGCTCCCGGTGAAGGAGCGGGTGCGATTTAAATCGCTCTGCATCACACATAAGATCCTACATGGAGAAGGCCCTTCCATATTGGAAAACATGATAAGTTCCTACAGGCTCCAACGCAATCTTCGCTCGAGCGAACATAATCTGGCAATTATCCCTAGGATAAAACGAACCCGTTCAGGTGGCCGACTCTTCTCTCTGCAAGCCGCAAGAGAATGGAATTCTCTCCCGGGTTATTTGAGGCTGGAACATGCCTTCCTCAAGTTTAGGAAGCAACTTAAAACCTTTTTATTCCCCAGAAGTTAATGTAATAAAATAATGTGATGTGAATTAACCCTAGGCTCACTTTTTGTGCCTAAAAGCGCTGGGATGCCTACGGGTAGCCATGCGCTATACAAATGATTTTACAATTACAATATACTTATTTTCCAAATACATCTCATTACTAATCATTTATCATAATGCTCTTGAGGTCATTGTCCTGTTTTTCGTTGGCATAACGAACATAAAAACAACCAATTTACGGGTCCACGTCACTAAATTATTCATAAAATGTTCATACATACTGCTGGTGTTATCCTCAATCATAACATTTCCTTTGGGTCCCTACGCATTTCGGACCCGATGATCCTTCACACACAACCTTCAGATTTCCCAGAATACAATACTGAGATACAGAGCTTTTAGATGAAATGCTAAATAAACAGCTGCAGAGGGTTTCTGTAGATCAAAGTAGCTCAATGTGATGATGACAAGTAACCTCAATTGGTAATCTTGTCATCTTGGAACTTAATATTCTTCTGAAGTGCAGTTGCCACTGGTGTCAGGACAGGCGTTATCTTTCTGTTTAAGTTTAATAAATTCCGTACATTGTGTGTGGGGCAGAGACAGCCAATTGCTTAAAAACTGATGAGCATTAAATATATCCAAAAGAAATCATCTGATTATAGGCAACTTGAAATTCAACCAGGCGCAGGTAACACACAGGACCTTTGCTCCGATTCTGCGTTGGAATGGCATGCAAAGGGGAGGAAGAGTGCGTAGAGATGTTGAGACAGGGTACATGGACTCAGAAAGACGAAGGATGCGGAGGTGCACATATTATGTGTTGGCAATAGATGCCAAGAGAAAGGAGGAGTGGGCCTGGAGAATGCTACGGTGGGGAAATGTTAAATGCTCAGCAAAACGCAGATAACGGGAAGATGCAAGGGTTACACGGTGCGTAGACAGGAAAGAGTTATGGGGGTGGGGCGCCTGCAAGAAGCACTCATGGTGTGGAAATGACTGCAGAGGGAACCAGGGCCTGCGGTGAGGTTGCATTTGACAGGTCGTGTAGACGAAGACGGGTGCAACATTGCTCACCTTTCAGGCTCCGGCTGTAGATCTTTGATGGGGAGGCGCCGCTGCAGACAGCTTCAGAAGCCTGAACGTAGGTAGCAGGTGCCTCCCCCATACAGCGAGCGCTCTTCCGGTTTCCGGACTTAACGAGCTCCTAGTGCGCATGTGTGTGTAGTATACTCGCTCTTCGATGCATTTGCTGATTTGGCTGCTGCCAGAATCGCTGTGTTGCGCATGCGCGCAAGCGCCACCAGCAAGAAAACTCGTGAACCCGACTGGCGAGGAGGCAATTGGAATAGGAAGTGGGAGGATGCAAGTAGCAATAGCTTAAATTGCATTACTCTAGAAATTAAAGGCTTTTATCAAGGGATGTCATCTCTCTTAAGCGTACATATCCCCCATTTGTCCATGGAATGACTAGAATCGGTCTTTCAAATTAACAATTCGTGCATGCCAGGAATCCGCAAAGAAAGATTAATTAACCTGGATTAATGACAGAAAATATGTCGTGCACGTATCGAAGCCCCTCAACTAATGCCAGTAACTGCCACGGTCCGGATCAGGCGCGCAACACCCATTGGACTCAAAGGGCTTCAGCCCCCCCCCCCCCCCCGTCGTGTGTGGCAGCCCGGGCGGGATGAGACACCTTCCCGGGCAAAAAAGCAGCCGCACCCGAGCACTTCACAGGTCTTTAAAAGACCATTTGCATGTTAATGAGGCCTCGCTGTTGTTTCACCCCTTCTAAGAGCCCCTGCAGCTCCACTCTGCCGATTGCTTAAAGTTCAGCCCCCCCCGAAATTTTTGCTCAGCCCCCCCCGAAATTTGGCTCTAGTTGCGCCTCTGGTCCGGATAGAGCATTCATTGTCCCGGCATTAGATGTGGACAATACACGGAAGATGAGGAGGGTTGGTAAAAGACATAACAATTATAACATCTCTCCTTCATAACCAATGACAAGGAGGCATGGGCATTATTCCTGAAATAATCCTTCAAGATGCGGTTCTTGTTCTTGAAGAGCTCTTAACGCGAGAGTGATTGAGCCATCACCTGCCGAGTCATACACCAACCATGGAGTCACTTGGTTTTCTGTAGTAATTTGCGCACAAGCACTATGACAATCCAGATCGTGTTTCCCCTATCTGTATTGAATTGCAGGGTCGGCTTTTGACCTGGGCGCAGGAAGCCAGTCTTTAGAAGGACGAAAAGAACAGTCTGCATAAGGGTCCTGCAAACAGCAACGTCCCCTGCCTTGGCTCCAGTGATCACATTTAAAGTGCTTTTAATTGTTGTTAACGTGTGTAGTCGCTGTTTTTTAGCACTTCATTCGTCCCCTGCCTTGGCCTCTAATCTGCCACTCACCCTCTGCTGCCATTGGGAGATAAGGGGGAGGGGCGAGGGGGAGCAAGCTGACACAGACCAACTTTCTGTGTGTGAAAAAGGCCGCTTTATTGAAACAGGTGCATGTCACAATTTCATCCCTTGGCAACTGCCTTCCAAAACTAAAAATCTCACTGTACATGAATTTCCTGACCCCTTGTTCCTCCCCTCACCCCTATGATCCCCACATCAGACCCCCCACCCCACAAAATACAACATAACATTCCATAACCATAATATGACCCAGTCCTACACAATCTAGCATTTCCAAATCCTAACCTCCCCTGACCCTAGTCCCTACCTGCCTTTGTGCTACTGTAACTAACCAACCTCTAATCTAAACTTATCCTACCTGGTTACCCTTTCCCTGCTCCTGCTCAAAAATTTCCTACATAAAACAAAAACTACAGCCAATCCCAGCCAACTGTCAACCACCCCGCCACCCAGAAAAAGGCGGGAGTGTAGGCAAAGACGCCACCTCCCCCCTTCTTCTGCCCCCCCACCAGCCAAGAAAAAAATACCCACCCCCTTTCAACGCCTATGAACTCCTAGTAAGCGGGCCAACACTTCCCTCAATTCCAACAAGTACAAATCCATACCCAACCCGGATAGATGAACCCCGTCACCACTGAAAAAATCCGCCGTGTCATACCTAATATCTTTATGCGCAATCCTGCAAATTCCCGACTGCTGACAAAATCTCACCATTTCCGTGTTCAACTTACGCCTGGCCTTGTCCACCGCACCCGGTTTAACCGCCCCTCTCCAAATCCTGCGAGGAACAAACTCCGTCCAGGCAATGGAACAACCAGCCCACTGAGCTTTAATCAAAGCCAAGGCCTGCTTGATGCAACACATAAGTGCCAGGCCCATCTCCCTGACCATATCGTTCTCCCCTAAGTGAAAAAACAGCACATCCGGGCACCTACCAGCCACCAGAATCCCATTGAGAACCTATAACAGCTCGTCCACCACATACCACCCCTGCCACACCAGCCCACAGAAAATAGGTCTTTATTAAACCCCAAACTTTCCCCAAAATTGCTGGAGCGGGCCTGGAATTGCGCCCGTTTCACAAAAGAATGGGCGACAATCCAAATGGACATCTCCCTGGCGAGGGGACCCATCACCGAACCTGCAACGAGAAACATGAATGGACAACAGGAAAAAAGGAACAGACGCGCTATCACCCCCAGGTACGCTGCGCACATAACACTGATAGCAGTCCGAAGACCACCTGCCCAACGTCATAATGTCCCCTCGCTCCCAGCCTCTAAAGTGAGCTTCTGAAGCTGCACCAATCCGAAACGAATGAGTCCCAATATCCTTCCCGTCGATCCCCAGCCTACCCAGCGCTTTCCGCAGTACCGCTAACAGCTGTGAAGCCTTGACACACCGACTGTCCCCATTCCCAAAGACCAAACCCCCAAAAACCCCAGAAAAAGACCTCCACCTCAGACCCCACTGATAAGGACAAACCTGCGAAGCCAGCCCCTTTTGCAAAGAAACCCATTTCCTCCTGCCCCTCCGATCCGTCTTTGCCTTCTTCAGCGACATGTGAACCCCATCGGCACTAAAACAAAACCTCCCTCCAAGACAGCCCCTGCTCCGCTTTGGATCCCAACACCTCCAAGACCCGAAAGGCCCCGAAAAACATCCAGGACATCAGTATGGAGAAAAGTACCACTTCCCCAACGTCAAAACACAACCCAGGCAACACCCCAATCACCTCCTCCAACAGCTCCCATGACAAAGGATTCCGCACCAAGGTTGCGCGTCCACATTCCCGCGCCCAACCCTCCAAAATGCATGCCCCAAGTTCCCCCGCGGAGGGGGCATAGCCCCACAATAATTTCCAGACAAAAGCAATTCCTGCCAGTTTGCCCGCTATCGTGACCTTCGTAAGACCCTTCTCCACCAAGTCCAAGATAAACTGAATAACATCCTCCTGTCTATCTGCCAAAGAGGCCCGCCGCCGTGCACCAGAGGGCAAACATTCCTCCCATGCTGCCCGATACGCTGCTTTCGTAGAGTGAGCTAAGGAACCTATAACCAGTTGCAACATCCTGTGTTGCGTACGTATCACAGCTGGCGCGGCATTCTGGTCGGGGTCCTGTCCGCGTCCTTGGCGAGCCCACGGAATCTCCCCCACTGTGAATGAGACAAAGCATCCGCAATGTCATTGTCCACACCTGGCACATGCACCGCGCGAAAAGCAATATCATGCTTCAAGCACCCAAACACGAAGTCCCTCAACAACTTCAGGACCTGTTCATCTCGGGAAGACTGGCGATTTACAATGTGCACCACCGCCATATTATCAATTCGGAAGGTGACTTTTTTGTGCGCCAAGAGTTCCCCCCAAAGTGTGATTGCCACCACCAGAGGGAAAATCTCCAAGAAGGCAATGCTCCTGCCCCCTTCCAACTACTCCTCAGGCCAATGCTCGGCACACCACCTCCCTTGCCAGTACAGACCAAAACCAGTACTACCTGCCGCGTCCGAAAAAATTTGGACATCCCACAACATGTCCGCCTCCCTCATCAAAGGTATGCCGTTGAAATGTTACAAGAAAAACTGCCACATCCTCAAGTCCTCCCGCACCCCGGCTGAGAGTCGTACATGATGATGTGGAGGCCTCTGCCCCGCAAGTGCCCTGCACAGTCGCCTACAAAAAGTCCTCCCCACTCTGACCACCCGACAGGCGAAATTGAGTTGACCCAGCAGTACTTGAATGTCTTTAACTGTGACCTTCTGTTTTGACAACATGATTTCCAGCAGCCCCAACATTTGCTGCTTTTTGTCTGCAGGAAGGCGTGCCTCCATCAACCGTGAATCTAATTCAATCCCTAAAAAGGACAGGGCCGTGCTGGGTCCCATAGTCTTCTCAGGTGCCAACGGCACGCCCAGTTCCCTCATGATCTCATTGAAGCTTTCCAGAGCTCTCTGGCAGTCCGCTGGAGCCTGAGGTGCCCGCAAAACAGAAGTCATCCAGGTAGTGCGTAACTCCTTGGTGACCCGTCTGTTCCGTAAACAACCATTGTAGGAACGTGCTGAAACACTCAAAAAGCGCGCATGACATAGAGCAGCCCATCGCAAAGCTTTGTCCACGAACCAGTGACCGCCAAATTGGATGCCCAAAAGATCCCAGTCATCAGCTGGAAAGCCGACTTTATGTCGCACTCTGCCATCATTGCTGTTGCGCCCGCGGTCACTACCAGTGACATTGCTACGTCAACAGATGAATAGGATACTGTGGCCTCACTTTCGTCGATGAAATCATTCACCGAACCTCCTTCAGGCCACAACAAATGTTGAATGAGGCAAAACTGACCCTGCTCTTTTATAGGCACCACTCCAATGGGTGACACAATCAAATTTGGCAACGGTCAGTCTTGAAGGGACCCGCCATGCGGCCCTCACGCACTTCCTTATCGAGCTTGTCTTGCACTACCTGAGAATGCTCTCTTGCCGATTTCAGATTGTCCGCCCACCGCCTCACCCTTGGTCCCTCGTACCCCAGTCTGAAACCCTCAAAAAACCCCAGTCGCAACCGCTTAGCAGCCTCCCTCTCCGGATACCCCTGCAAGGCTGCCCCTAAATTGTCAATATTAACTGGAGTACGAGCCTTTGGGCCCAGGCCCCTTAGCCCCTCGCCCCCCTCCCAGCTGCTGCTGCTGCTGACCCCCTGCCTTAAAACCTCCCGACTGCCACTGCTGTGAGCCCTGCAACTGCCCCTGGCCGCCCCAACAATTGACCAACGCGAGTCTTCCCCCACACCCGGAGCAATCGTGCCGGAAACGGCAGTACTCCCGGGTGCACAACCCTTTGTTATCATCCCAGCACGCCCCTTTTGCCCCTGGCTGCCCCCTGCCCGCTCCCCCCACCCCTCCATGGGTGGGGCCTCCTCGAAAGGGCCGATACACCAGCGGGAGCCCGCTGGCCGTAAAAATGGTTTTCCCAGGCCCAGCTAGCCCCATCATATGTTGCCACAAATCCGTATCAAGCTCTCCCCATTTCGCCTCCGGGTCCCACGCCATGCATGCCCGGAACTCTTCATCGTACAGCGCCCAGGCGTAGCCACCGCAATACACGCTAGCGTAAAGAGAAACGCTGCCGTCCAATTCTCAATCGTCAACGGCACCTTAGGCCTTTTAGCCAACTCGAATTCCTCCTCTTTCGAACCCTCTTTTGCCCTCACCTCCCTATGGAGGAGTTTAAGCATCTCGACATATTCCCCTTTCCAAATCCGTTCCTTGGTGGACAACATTAAATGAGCGCCCAAAGGCCTAGTAACACCCATGTATGGCAACCGTTTTATTTTCACCTCCTTACTCTCCAATTTGGTCTCCCCTTCCCCCGTCTGAATCTTCACCGTCACCTTCTTGTCCGTCATGCTCCCAATGTCTCTGGACGTCTTAACTGACCCTTCGACCGCACTCTTACCTGAATCCTCAGTTCCTACCCCAACATCCACCACATAGGCACCCTTATTCAACCACCCCCCGCCCCCTCTTCCCTCTCAGCCCCACCCACGCCCACCGACACCATCACAGGACGCCCGCGCAATGACTGTTTACCTGGCGCCAAGGACTCCGTCTGCGGTTCCACCCTCAGTCCTGGCCGAGAGGCCGAGCTGTCCTCCCATTGCGATGTCCGACCCATGGGCTGCGCCTGGCGTCGTGACACCTGAAAAATACTAGACACAACATTACTCGGCCCCCCTCTCCCTCCACGTCAACATCTCGCACCTCTCCCTCTTCCATACTATCCTCCTCATAATCTAGCTCCTCCTGCCTCACGCCCCGAGCGCTCCCCGCTGGTGGCGCAGAATGCACCCTACGAGAAAGACAAAACCCGTCCTCAGCATCGCTCCGTCATCCGCGTTGTCCCCCGGGACATTGTGTAACCGTGGGTGTTTGGGCCGGCGAGCCCGTCCCGGGTCTACTTGTGCCAGCCACGCCGGGATCCCCCGCCAGTACTGGGTACCCCGCCCGAGGCTCCACCCTCCCTTCTCCTTGGTCCTTAATTCAATTTAGGCCTAACAATATTACAGCATAGGATATGTAGAAAAGTAGTATAGAAGCCCACAGAACATGGATTATTGCTTTACTCACTTCAGCCGACGTGAGTATGATTTATTTCATATAACAATTTTATCACACCAAAAAAATAATTATAAAGGTATTTACAATTGTGTATTTACACTATGTACATTTCAACATTTAGAAGTGGTCTCGTAACCCCAGTGTTGTAACCATAACCAAACAGTGCAATACATATAGTGCTCATAGGAAACAGAAAGCAATGGTTATAGGTATCTAAAAGAGGAGTCCTCAAAGGTATGATACAGTCATTTCTTCATAGGCAACTTTATAGTTTGCTGGGGCTTCTGATATAATTCACGGTAACCAGCGGTTAGATCCAATTCCTTGCGGTGAGCGAGAATCGCGGGTAAATATATTTACCCGCGAACAAAACGCGTCCTGAAATAAGAATATGATTGACTCCGGCAGAAAATAGAATTCCTGACATCTCTCAGTAATTGATTTACTCCCTCACCACCCTCCCAACTGAATTGGATTCTCGCTCACCGCAAGGAATTGGACCTATGGTAATTTGCTGGTTACCGAGAATAATACCAGAAGCCCGGTGTGGCTTTCTCAAGACAAGGGAACTAGATACCCTGGACTACAAGAAGGACCTTGAATTAAATTGGGAAGGCTCCTGTATTACAGGCAACCCAATGTGTTGCTCGTCCCCAGAATCCCCTTCCTGAAGAGACCCCGTACCGAGAGAGGGTCGAAACTTCATCGACTACTTTAAAGAGAGAGCCCCAACAAACTATAAATTTGCCTATGGAGAACTGACTGTATCATACCTTTAAGGGCTCCTCTTTTCGATACCAATAACCATTGCTTTCCGTTTCCTATGAGCACTACATGTTTTGCACTGTTTGGTTATGGTCACTACACAAGACCACTTCTAAATGTTGAAATGTACATTGTGTAAATACACAATTGTAAATACCTTTCTATTTCTTTTTTTGCGTGATAAAATCGTTATATGAAATAAATCATACTCACTTCGGCTGAAGTGAGTAAAGCAAAAATCCATGATCTATGGTCTTCATTACTACTTTTCTATATATCCTATGCTGTAATATTGTTAGGCCTGAATTGAATTAAGGTTTCACTATACATCTACTTTGTTTTAGCTTTAATCGCGCAAGATATACTACTAGATGCTTAAATCCTGATGCATTAAGGAAATGAGTTCCTTGTGAACACTGTTTCTGCTTACTAGCAATACCCAGTTTGCAAGAACATATGGGTCGCTCTTGTCTCTTTGTATTGATTGTGTTCACTAGCTATTTCGAGGGAAGCACATTTCTTTCCGCCCAAGGGGCAATTGGAGCAAAGGCCGTCTCTGTTGAATTGTAAGATTTATATAGCGCTTACTACCCCTGAGTGGGGCACTGAAGCGCTTATATAATTTAATACATTTTCTAATTTAATCCACTTCTTACTCACTTATTCCGCTAACCGTACTGGGCCCTTTACGGTCAAAAGATTCACAACATTTCTCTTAACACAGAGGTAAATGATCCTCTGATGGATCTTTCTCCGCCGAGAGGAGTGGTGGGATTTAGGTGTCCAAATCACAGCATTATTCACCTAATGAGGACCATTAACTAGTGACTCAATCAGATTTTTGTAGATCGCAACTACTAATCCATAAGGGTCTCAATCCACTGGGAGAGGAGGTGTTGGAGGGGAGTATTATAGATCCGTCGAGGGCCGTGTGGTTCAGTCAACGAGCCAGGTCTTGAAGTCCTTCCTGGATTAAGGCAGTGATGGTGATTGCCTGAGGTGGAGATGCAGGGTGTTCCAGGTCTTTGCAGCGAGGTAGGAGAAGTATCTTCCTACAGCTGTGGTTTTGCGGATGTGTGGGATGGTGGCCCGGGCTGGACGTTTCTAGTGGGTACGTGGAATGAGAGGTGGTGGTTAAGGTACGCAGGTCCTTCATCGTGTAGGGCTTTGTAGGTGTGGATGAGGAGCTTGAAGGTGATTCTTTTGGAGACTGGGAGCCAGTCGAGGTTGCTCAGGTGACCGGTGATGTGTCTTTGGCGGGGTATGTTGAGGATGAGTCTGGTGGAGGCTTTCTGAATGTTCTGACATTTTTTGAGGAGTTTCTGGGTGATGCCGGCGTAGTGTGCGTTGCTGTAGTCTAGTTTGCTGCTGATGAGCGCGTGGGTGACCGTTTTTCTGGACTCAGTGGCGATCCACTTGAAAGTCTTCCGGAGTAGGCGTAGCTTGTGGAAGCAGGATGATGAGACGGCGTTGATCTGGCGGTTAATGGTGAGCGAGGAGTCCAGTATGATTCCGAGGTTTTGTGTGTGGTCTGTGGGTGGGGGGCGGAGGTTTCCAAGTGCTGAGGTCCACCAGGAGTCGTCCCAGGTGAAGGGGTGGAGACGAGGATGAGGACTTCAGCCTTCTCTGAGTTGAACTTGAGGCAGCTGTCCTTCATCCAGCTGGCGACAGCTTTCATCCCGTTCTGGAAGTTGTTCCTGGTCACTGTTGGTTCATTTGTGAGGAAGAGGATCAGCTGGGTGTTGTCGGAGTAGGAGAGATGTTGAGTCCGTGGGTCCTGACGATGGCTGCGAGCAGGGCCATGTAGATGTTGAAGAGAGTGGGGTCGGGAAGAAGCCCTGGGGCAATCTGCATCTGAACTCTGTGGGTTCAGAGTGGAATGGTGGTCGTCTGACTTTCTGAGTTCGGCCGGTGAGGAAGGAGTGGATCCATTCCAGGACTTTGTCGCGGATGCCGGCGTCACAGAGTCTTGTGCATAGGGTGCAGTGGGAGACAGTATTGTCTGAGGCAGCGAGGATGGTGGTCTCTGTGTTGTGGTTGCTACAGAAGCTGGATTGGGAGGGGTCTAGTATGTGGTTAGACTCAATGAACTCGGAGAGTTTGGCGATGATGGCCTTCTTGATGACCTTTGTTGGGCAGGGGATTAGAGAGATAGGTCTGAATTTCTTGAGGTCCATCAGGATGACAGAGTGTTTCTTCAGCTGGGAGTTGATCTCTGCATGTTTCCAGTCCTCCAGGACATTTTCAGAGTTGAGGTAGCAGTTGATGGTATGACAGTGTTTAGGGGCGATAGAGGCGCCGGATTTGTTGAAGTTGTGGTGCGGGCAGGGGTCCAAGGGTGCTCTGGAGTGGATGCTCTTCATGATCTTAAGGGTATCGTCAGCAGTGAGGGGAGTCCAGCTGAGCAGGGTCTGGTGGGGCCCGGCGTCATTGGGTGCGTTGGTGGTGTGAGAGGGTCCTGAATGTCAAAGCTGTCGTAGATCTCCTCGTTCTTCTGGTGGAAGAAGGTACTGAGTTTGTTGCAGAGGTCTTGGGAGGGTTTGATGTCTGCTGTTTCTGTGGTGGGTTTGGTGAAATCTTTGACCACTGCGAAAAGTTATTTGCTGTTGCGTGCCTTGGAGTTGATCCTTTCTTGTAGGGCGGCTTCCTTGGTTCTAATGAGGTAGCGGTGTGCGGTGACAGTGGTTTTGAAGGCTGTGTTGTCTTCTGGGTTTTTGCTGCTCCTCCATCTCTTCTCGAGCCATCTAGAGTTGCGCCTGGATTCATGAAGGGTGGGAGTGAACCAGCTGGCTTTCTTTGAGTGTCGCTTGCCTGGAGTTTTCTTGAGGTGAAGTACTGGGTTTTCCAGAACCAACCCAGCGGTGCCAGGGGACACACCCGAAGACTTCGAGTTCTTCCTGTTTCAGACTACAGAAACACAGAGTCTTCTAGGTGAAGTCAAAGATCGTATTTATTGGCTGCAGACCAATCACAGGTATCCGAGAAGTACAGCACGGTGTATGTTCTCAGGAGACTGCCCCCTAACAAATACCAGTCTTCTCCTTTTATACAAAATATTACGCTTTAGGCAAACATTCCTTATTTTACAGCTTGATCATTCACATATCTTCGTTTCAAAGAAAGAGCAAAGTCATGATGACAATCCCACATTTCAGCTCGATCAGCCCATAATTATTTACTCAGCGAGGCTCAGAACCCTCATCAGATATCAGCAGACCCCAACAAACGGGCACCTCCTCCTCGTAAAATAAGCCATAAAGTAGGAAACAGAGTCAGATGTAAAAGAGATTAGTCAGAGTTCGTGTGGGATACATGACTTTATGATGTGTCGGGCCCTGATGCTAATCCCATTTGGCCGCAGTAAAAGGAACCGGCCGGACAGGACTGACCTCGGGCAGCGGAGTCAGTTTGCACAGGTCACAGAGAAGTCACAGAAAGATCGCGTGTCCTTCAGGCCTAGGCATGGCCTTAGTGCGCAGCCTATGTGAGGGCAACCACAAAATGGATGCGGTTCTAAAATGGAACCCGAGGGTTCAATATGTAGTATCGTATACACGGTGAATTCATCGATGAAACATGACGAAAACACTTATACATACCGCATTAGTCATTTGCGGTTCGCTGATACCAAAATCGGCATGGTAGGACCATGCTGCCCACATGGTTCCGAATTTTACAGTACCACAGACCCTCCTTTTGCCCTTACATAGGCAACAACTATACTCATACTAATCTGAGTCCAGGTCTATATCCATAAAGTCATGAAGATGTTGCTGTAGCATCATCCTATTGCTTAGCTCGTCCCTTGATACAGGCTTCCTTACACATGATGTAACACAGAGGCTACATATTACAGGAGCACACTGTATACATAGACAGAGCAGGAAAAGAATGGCTAAGATCATCCCAATGACTATTAGAATCTTCCATCCCCAGGCTGATATCAGTCCCCAGAACCACCCCATAATCGACCAGTCTCCTTTATCCACATGAATGGATTCGGAAATCTTATGCAGTTTGGAAATGGCCTGGTAGACTGTCGGAGCGTTATCTGGTATGAAAATACAGCAGCTCGATTGGATAACCTTACATACCCCACCACGGTCTGCAAGTATGACATCTAGAACCATACGGTTCTGCAACGTCATGAGGCGATCCGCTTGGAGCTCAGCTGTCAAGTTACCAAGGGCACCAGCCGTTACATTAACAGTGGATTCAACTACACGAGTCAGTTGCCTCCGGTTCCTGCTATTGACCATTGGTCCCCAAAATGGCAGGAAACCCAATAAGAAGTCTCCCGCTTCCTGACCGGCAGTATCCTCCTTACTAGCAACGCCTCTCACAACTCTGGTCTTGTGATGATCAGAGGCGGCAGTAAATGTCGGTGGTAGCAAATTTGCAACATAACATGTGCCCGAGAAATCAGGGGGCAACCATGTATATGCTCGGTCATTACAAACAAAGTATGTACCCTTGGCAGCCAAAAACGCAGGGGAAAACTGTGATGGAAAAATGTACGTTTCAGCACAGTCACTCTTCCCTAATTGAGCTCTCGGATTCTGACCATTGCCTTGTAAACAGAACCGACCTATGTGGGGTACGACCCAAATCGGAGATGAACTTTTACGCTGTTTCTCGCCCAGACTAATGCTATACCCCGTCGCGTTCCAACCCACATAAGCTCGCAACTCATCCTTGGGAATAGATGAATATGCATCGATATCTCTACTCATATCAGCAACTCCTCTCATCAAGGCTTTATTGTTCGTGCTAGGTCTATTGGAACGCGGTGGGCGTGAGGAATAAGTCTCGAGTGCAAAGAGAAACATAGTTTGGAATGCACATGATGACCCATTATAGCTAAAAGGCAGCACTAGATATGGGATACCCTTATCAATGGTATGTGGCATCAAACCACACACCCAGCAATTTGTTGTGTTCATAACTAGTTGGTGCTGGTGCAGGAGTTGAATAAACGAATTGTTTACGAACTCAGAACATCTAGCTTGCTCGTGTTCAGGCAGAGGGTGGAAAGAGTGTGAGGGAACAGTAGGAGGAGGTACGTGCTGTATAGTGGGTGCAAACGGCACTTGAAAAGACAATAATACATAACCTACAGAAAACATCATCATTCCAAATAGTGTAAACAGACATAATATTACAAAGCGTTTGCTATTCATTTCTTTACATATTCTGCTCTTAAAATTTATTTTCTCATCGGGTCTCTCCATCTCGAAAAACTCCATCCTCTAATTGTGCTGCTCGCGGCGAATGAGTGTCTTCTGCTAAGCAGTACACCTGTCAGTCCAGGGAACGCCCTAGACCAACCAGACCGTTGACCTAACGTCTCCGGCTTGTACCCCAAAGTCTTGGCACTACGACCCTGCAGCTGAACCCGGATGGTGGTTCGAAAAACAAAAATCAAAAAGTCCTTCAGATGGGAGAGGTGTAATATAAAAAATAGTAAGGGAAGGGAATTTTTATTTGTCCATAGTCTTTGACCTCAAATTATAATGACTTCTCCCAGGTACTGTTTGGTCTTGAAACAAAAGTTCAGGTTCTGTAGTGTCTAATTGAATTGACGGTGGCACAGCTTCTTGCAAAATGTCATCGCTTTCCTTCTCAGATAGCGTTCCTTTTACTCTTGCATCGCTAAACGGTAGAAAACGAGGCACAGTCTCAGTCTCTGAATCAGCAATCCCTTCCTGGACCCACTGGTCGTAAGGCAAATGCAAAGGGACTCTTTTGCAATGAACGCCGTGAATCCAGTTCTTTTTCCCTTTCACTCGAACAGCTGATCTCGTTGAGAGGAGAACAAGATGGGGGCCGGTCCAGCGGGGCTCATCATTTTTCGTCCGCTGAAAATTTCTGACCAGCACCCATGAGCCAGGATCGATAGGGTGTCCTGGAGCTTCAGAGACCTGAGGCAGAGTATCGCGAACCTGTTGGTGTAAGACACGCAATTTAGCCGTCAATTCATACAGATAATCGAGCAGTACTGGATGTTCAATTTCGCTGAATTTAGTCGGTCTTGGCACACCCCATATATTGGCCGGACGGCCAAACACGATTTCATACGGACTAAGTCCCACTCGTGAATGCACAGTCATTCTCGTTGATAAGAGTGCTAAGGGCAGAGCGTCAGGCCATTTAAGACCAGAACTCGCCTGAATCTTGGCCAACTTAAGTTTCAAAGTGCCATTGTAGCATTCTACTAGTCCAGTTGATTGGGGGTGATTTGCAGCGTGGAACTTCTGTTTAATACCTAGTCCTTCACATACATTCTTCATCACTCGACCTACAAATTCACTCCCATTATCACTCCATACCATTCTCGGCATTCCAAACCTAGGGAAAAATTCTTTCACAAGGGCTTTAGCTGTTGATAAGGCAGTATTGTCTTTTAAGGGATATGCTTCTATCCACCTTGAAAAAGCGCAAACAACAAGTACATATTTCAGATTGTTGCATCTTTCCATGTGGATGAAATCTAGCTGCAAAACCTCAAACGGATACGTTGGGGGCGCAAAGTGACCAGCTGGAGTTGGGGTTCCCCTACCAGGATTGTGTTTCAAACATACCATACAATTCTTGACTACATTCTCCGTGCACTTGGGAATTCCAGCATTCTGCCATACTGGAGCCAACAACTTACAAATCCCTTTCACACTAATATGCGCCATTCCATGTGCCATTGTAACCACTGGAAGCACATATGCATCGGGTAACAACCATCGCCGGTGTTCTGACAAATCAACCCAACAACCATTTTCATCCAATTTACCCTTACTTTCTTTCCACATACTCAATTCATTCTCTGTGGCTTCAGCTTGAAGGGACTTCACACTCTCTATCGTGTCTTCACACATTCCAACATCACCAACCCATCTTGCAGGGCCTGCAACATACATTCGAGTTGTAACTTCTTTCGCTGTTTCTTTCGCTATTTCGTCAGCAAAAGCATTACCACGACCAACATCATTGGTAACCTTCTTGTGCGCACTGCATTTCACAATCGCAACCTGTAACGGCAAGGTCAACGACTCAAGGAGATCATTCACCAACTGACCATTCTGAATCTTTGTTCCATGCGAAGTCAGGAACCCACGTTCTTTCCACAAGCGCCCAAAACTATGGGCCACGCCAAAGGCATACTGACTGTCAGTATATATGTTCACTTTCATTCCTTTCGACAACACGCATTCTCTTGTAAGTGCAATTAATTCTGCTGCTTGAGCCGAATTATGTGGTATGCGTGCAGTTTCAACAATCGTGTGCAAAGTCGTAATAGCATATGCAGCAGTCGTATCACCATTCGGAAGCTTGAAGCACGAACCATCCACCCATAAGGTACCATCACACTCAACCAGGGGAGTATCTTTAAGATCCACTCTCCCTTTTGTTTCTTCTTCTGTTCTGAACAGACAATCATGCTGTTCAATCTCATCTGTATCTGCTGAAATCGGCAATAGTGTAGCTGGATTCAACGTGTTGCATCTCTTTATGTGCACATGACTCGCTAGCAGTGTTAACTCATAACCTGACAATTGAGCACTAGTTAAGTGCTGTGTCTTAGTCCTGTTTAGCAACGTGTCCACTGCATGCGGAACCATTACAATCAACGTGTTATTCATTACTAACCCAGCAGACTGTCGAATAGACACAGCTGCTGCCGCTGTGGCTCTCAAGCAACTCGGCAATGCCTTAGCTACCGGATCCAAAGTCGACGAAAAATACGCACATGGACGTTGTTTGTCTCCATAAGACTGTGTTAACACTGACAATGCGCACCTTACTTCTCATAAACATACAATGTAAAGGGTTTACTGTAGTCGGGGGTACCCAACACAGGAGCTGAACATAATGCATTACGCAATTCTGAAAAACTTTTCTGACACTCTTCAGACCACGGGACGGGATTCGGTGTGTCTTTACATGTTAATGCTATTAAAGGTTTTGCCAGCAAAGAAAAACTCGGAATCCACAGCCTGCAGTATGAAGTAATACCCAAGAAAGCACGCACTTCTCTCTGTGTCCTTGGCACGCTCAATTGTGCAATGGCCTGAATTCTTTCTGGGGTCAGTTTCCTCCCCTCTTTCGATAAGAGATGACCTAAGCAGGTCACTTCTTGTCGACAATATTGCAGTTTTGAGAGAGACACTTTGTGATGAAAGGTAGACAAATGACGCAACAATGACAATGTAGCTTCTTTACAAATCTCCTCAGTATCCGCGGCGATTAGTAAATCGTCAACATACTGAATAAGGGTAGCACCACTAGGTAAAACAATTGTATCAAGCTGCGCTTTCAAAGCCTGACTGTATATTGATGGACTTTCACAGTAGCCCTGTGGAGCGCGTTTAAAACGGAAGCTTCGACCTCCTAGACTAAAACCAAAAATATCCCTGCTCTCCTCTGCAATCGGGATGCTAAAGAAAGCATTCTTTAGATCGATCACTGAGAACCAAGCAGCGGAAGCTGGAATCATAGTTAACAAGGCAGTTATATCAGGGACAACTGGAAACTGTGGCACAACTATTTTATTGACCTCTCTAAGATCGATCACAAATCTGTAAACAGGTGGCTGAGAAGGGTCAGTACGTTTTAAAATAGGCAAAACAGGACTATTGCAAACGTTGCCTCTTGTCTCTTCAATTACATCCTTTTCAATTAAATCATAGATGATCGCTAACAACGCTTTCTCACCTTCATTAGAGATCTTGTACTGGGGAATGCGTGGCAATTTAACATTGGCTTTCAAAGTGACCACATATGGCGGTATTTCTAAGAGGACCACATCATTAGGACCAGTAGCCCAAAGGACATCCGGAAGAGACGACGATTCAACTGGCAGTTTATCCTTCGACAAATACATTGGAGAAATCACTTCCTTACCCAGTGTAAGTTGTACTCCTGAGGGAGAACAATATAATGTCGCATGTAACCTTTTTAACAAATCCAATCCTAACAGGTTTTCACCGCAACCTGTCGTTAAGATGAGGGGTGCTTTCAGCTCACAAGGTCCAACAGAAAGGGGCATAGGACTAGAGATCGGGTTCCTAACCGGGGCGCCAGAAAAACCTACTGAAACATTCATTTCGCCAGACAAAGGCGCGCCAGGGAGTTTTGAGTGCATAATAGAACTCTTTGCAGCACCAGTATCCAATAGAAAAGGCTCTGACACACCCGCTGTAGTCACCTTGACATACGGTCCACTCTGATCCACTGGCACTGAAACAACTCCCTCTCTTTGCCTATGGCTGTCCTAGTAACCATTACCCTCTGTATTTTCATCTTCTGCATAATAATCGTTATTATAGTACTGAGCCGTCCTACCAGTTGCATTTGCTTGCTGATCAAAACTATTCATTGTGTTTTGAGGCGGAAGAGGACGCGCGTTCTGGGGAACATTTCCGCGCCCTCTACCTCTAGGAGCTTGCTGGCCACCTCTACCTCTCGTGCCATAAGCATTATTCGTACGCTGCAACAATATAGGACAACTATACTTAAAATGACCTTCTTCCTTACAATACGAACATTGATTGGGACCTACAGGAACACGCGGTTGGGAATACTCAGACCTTTGCATGTTTCTCTGAAATTGTTGAGGTTGCTGATAGCTACTCTGACTACCACGTGGTGGGTAGGCCTGCTGTAACAGAACCTTCGTCTTTAATTCTTTTGTTTTCTTGTCTGTCCTATCCTTCTCATCTTCATCTCTATTTTCGTAATACTGAGCAGTAGCCAGTATTTGAGCTGAAGAGGAGACAGCCCAAGAACTCTCTGAATCTTTTAATTTCTTGCACAACTCGGGGAGCAAATTATGCACAAATTTATCAACAAATAACCGTTGACCACCTTCCATACTCATGTCTTGGCCACTGTGGTCGATAAATGTTTCTTCAAACCTGGTGAAGAAATCAGACACTGACTCATCTTTCTTCTGCTTGCATGCGGATAATTTATCCCAATTCACACGCATCGCGGGCATTAAAGTTTTCATGTAGGTAATAAGTCTAGCAGGGAGTTCTGCTACTAAGGGCTCAGGCTTCGCACCACCAACTTGTCTAGTGTCTGCAGCAATGATATTAGCCCATGTGTCACCTAGTTCTGCAGCATGATCTGCATTACGAATCGCTCCCCATAAAGGCTGCGGAACAACATTCCCGAACAACATATCTATGTCAGCTAGGTTCATGACACATGATTCCGCGGTCTGTGATAACTCCTTATAATATCCTGCAGGGTTTTTACGGGGGTCAGGCAAAGTCTGCTTAAGGGCTAAAATTTCCGATCGCTTCCAAGGCACATGTACCCAAACACGCTGAAAATGTGGCAGAACAGGTGGATTAGCATTTGCATCGCCAGGTCTCCAAACTGGAGGAACCTCACGCATCGGATATTGGCGCGCTTTTACCTTTTTCCCTACAGGGAACTCCTGTTCGAACAACGACTGATGACAATCCCCATTCCTGAAGGACAACAATGTCGCAACTTCTCTATCAACATCGCGTCCCACAATTGTGCCTTTCTCAAAATTGAACCGTACATGACACAACTCCTGCGGGCTTGAATCTAAACCATGATCTTCCAATTCCTCACAGAGGAATTCACACATTTTCTCGAAAACGTATCTCTGTTTTGGTGCTTCCCATTGATAAAAAACATTTACAACAGATTCCACATCATATCTTGAAGGAAAAACAATCCAGTTATGTGCCATGTGGTCTAATACTTCTTTCTCTTCAGAACCAGGCAGCTGACTACGCAACTGCTTACGGTGTGAACCAGGGGTCGTACTAGATGACCCAAAGGGAGGCGATATAAAACTAGTGACCGCACTAGCGATTCTTTGTCGTGTAGAAGGTGAAGAAGTTGAGGCAAGAACAGGGGGAAAGACAGAGGGAGGAAAAACAGGTGCAGGTACAGGGGTCGTATCAGGAAGAGCGTCGAGAGAGGCAGCTGATGTACTAGGCAAAGTCGCAGGAAGCGCATGAGAGATAGGTAGCGAAGTCGGCGGCCCAAGAGAGGGCTGCGCTGTAGGGATAGGAGCCGGCTGAGGAGGAGCTGGCGGCTGCGGGAAGGCTTGCGGCAAATTAGCTGGAGGCTGTAAATTCAGAGGTTGCGGAGGCGCTGTAGCGTTTTGCGCATACGGGGGGTGGCGAACTCAGCAAATGTGACATTAGGGGATCTTTCTCCTTTTCTTTGGACGCATCTTGCTGAAGGGGCGGCAAAACTGGGTAACATTTATCAATCACTAGTTTACGCTGCCTTCGCAACTTCATTATCTTTAAACTGCAAAGCTGCTTGCATTATCGACATACCTTTCTATCTTTTATTTTTCTTTGCTAATTTGATTTCTTTCTGTTTGCCTTCCTTTCGCCATAGGCGGAAAGAATCAAACATCGCCGGCCGGGCTTTCTTTTTAAATAATTTAACCTCTAGATTATCCAGAATCTCTGTGTCGAAACTACCATATTGGGGCCATTTTAAATCACCATCTTTCCTGGTGTATCGGATCCATGCTTCATTATACGTAATGGGGCCCACGCCATGTTTCACATAAAGCTCATAAGTTGGAGTTCCAATTGGAAGAACCGGACACGAATCCTCTAATCGGGAATCCTTATTACAACCCAGATAAAACAAATTTCCAAATATACTAGAACCAGGCATCTTCGCTCACTAGTCTAGTTTCAAACGTCAAAGGATTATCGAATACGATAGTCTCGTGAATACACGAGTCCTTCGGCTTTGGCACTTGCAAGTTCCAAATCAAAGCGATCCCGAAGGGATACCAAACTAAGAACCAAACTAAGGACTGGGAGACGCTCCACTTATATTTAACTGAGGTATCGATGACGTCACCAGAAGACTCGTTAATTCGTTTCGCTCTACCAAATCATCAAGGGTCCAAAACAGGGCGATAGTCAGGGCAGCAGTCCTTCTTAGCCGTCGGGATGCGGAGAACCTCGCAGTAAAAACTTTCGGACCACGTCGACATGCAGGGGTCGATGAAGTGGCGGCCTTCCTCCAGAATTTTCACACGAAGCTCCTCACGAACCTCTGGCTTGGACCGGTACCGCTGAATTCGAGCCCCACGTTGGGCGCCAACTGAAGTACTGGGTTTTCCAGAACCAACCCAGCGGTGCCAGGGGACACACCCGAAGACTTCGAGTTCTTCCTGTTTCAGACTACAGAAACACACAGTCTTCTAGGTGAAGTCAAAGATCGTATTTATTGGCTGCAGACCAATCACAGGTATCCGAGAAGTACAGCACGGTGTATATTCTCAGGAGACTGCCCCCTAACAAATACCAGTCTTCTCCTTTTATACAAAATATTACGCTTTAGGCAAACATTCCTTATTTTACAGCTTGATCATTCACATATCTTCGTTTCAAAGAAAGAGCAAAGTCATGATGACAATCCCACATTTCAGCTCGATCAGCCCATAATTATTTACTCAGCGAGGCTCAGAACCCTCATCAGATATCAGCAGACCCCAACAAACGGGCACCTCCTCCTCGTAAAATAAGCCATAAAGTAGGAAACAGAGTCAGATGTAAAAGAGCTTAGTCAGAGTTCGTGTGGGATACATGACTTTATGATGTGTCGGGCCCTGATGCTAATCCCATTTGGCCGCAGTAAAAGGAACCGGCCGGACAGGACTGACCTCGGGCAGCGGAGTCAGTTTGCACAGGTCACAGAGAAGTCACAGAAAGATCGCGTGTCCTTCAGGCCTAGGCATGGCCTTAGTGTGCAGCCTATGTGAGGGCAACCACAAAATGGATGCGGTTCTAAAATGTAACCCGAGGGTTCAATATGTAGTATCGTATACACGGTGAATTCATCGATGAAACATGACGAAAACACTTATACATACCGCATTAGTCATTTGCGGTTCGCCGATACCAAAATCGGCATGGTAGGACCATGCTGCCCACATGGTTCCGAATTTTACAGTACCACAGAGGGGGGCCAGAGTGTCGGCACAATTAATGATCAATTGGTGGAGGTTGCGTGCTGCAGTGTTGGCGTCCGTGGATGTGAGTGGTGAGTTTATGCTAAGGGAGGTGGTGAGCTGTTCTTCTGTGACCTTGTTCAAACTTCTGTGAAGGTGTAGTGGTGTACGGTGGGTTTGTAGAAGGAAAAGTGGGCACAGGGTGATCAGTCCAAAAGAGCTCGGAGGTGTGGCTGAAGGTGATGTTGTCGATGATGGAGAAGATGAGGTCGAGCATGTGACCTGCTGAGTGGGTTGGGGAGGTTACCAGTTGTTTGAGTCTGACGAGGTGTTCTGATCGTTGGGGATGTCTAGGTGAAAGTTGAGGTAGCCAAGAATTATGTAGTCAATGGAGGCGAGAGCGTGAGGTGCAATGAGGTCGATGGTGGAGTCGCTGAAAGGTGGACGGGTGCAGGAGGCAGGGGTATCTGTAGTTGAGGGTGCCATAAAGTGTGGGTTCGGGTTGGTCTGAACTTGGAAGTGTAGGTGCTCCATTTTGATGGAATGGTCATCCGAGAGGGTGGTGAGGCAGAGGGTGCTCTTGTGTACTATGGTGATGAATCTGCCCAGTCCATACCATTCTCGGCATTCCAAACCTAGGGAAAAATTCTTTCACAAGGGCTTTAGCTGTTGATAAGGCAGTATTGTCTTTTAAGGGATATGCTTCTATCCACCTTGAAAAAGCGCAAACAACAAGTACATATTTCAGATTGTTGCATCTTTCCATGTGGATGAAATCTAGCTGCAAAACCTCAAACGGATACGTTGGGGGCGCAAAGTGACCAGCTGGAGTTGGGGTTCCCCTACCAGGATTGTGTTTCAAACATACCATACAATTCTTGACTACATTCTCCGTGCACTTGGGAATTCCAGCATTCTGCCATACTGGAGCCAACAACTTACAAATCCCTTTCACACTAATATGCGCCATTCCATGTGCCATTGTAACCACTGGAAGCACATATGCATCGGGTAACAACCATCGCCGGTGTTCTGACAAATCAACCCAACAACCATTTTCATCCAATTTACCCTTACTTTCTTTCCACATACTCAATTCTTTCTCTGTGGCTTCAGCTTGAAGGGACTTCACACTCTCTATCGTGTCTTCACACATTCCAACATCACCAACCCATCTTGCAGGGCCTGCAACATACATTCGAGTTGTAACTTCTTTCGCTGTTTCTTTCGCTATTTCGTCAGCAAAAGCATTACCACGACCAACATCATTGGTAACCTTCTTGTGCGCACTGCATTTCACAATCGCAACCTGTAACGGCAAGGTCAACGACTCAAGGAGATCATTCACCAACTGACCATTCTGAATCTTTGTTCCATGCGAAGTCAGGAACCCACGTTCTTTCCACAAGCGCCCAAAACTATGGGCCACGCCAAAGGCATACTGACTGTCAGTATATATGTTCACTTTCATTCCTTTCGACAACACGCATTCTCTTGTAAGTGCAATTAATTCTGCTGCTTGAGCCGAATTATGTGGTATGCGTGCAGTTTCAACAATCGTGTGCAAAGTCGTAATAGCATATGCAGCAGTCGTATCACCATTCGGAAGCTTGAAGCACGAACCATCCACCCATAAGGTACCATCACACTCAACCAGGGGAGTATCTTTAAGATCCACTCTCCCTTTTGTTTCTTCTTCTGTTCTGAACAGACAATCATGCTGTTCAATCTCATCTGTATCTGCTGAAATCGGCAATAGTGTAGCTGGATTCAACGTGTTGCATCTCTTTATGTGCACATGACTCGCTAGCAGTGTTAACTCATAACCTGACAATTGAGCACTAGTTAAGTGCTGTGTCTTAGTCCTGTTTAGCAACGTGTCCACTGCATGCGGAACCATTACAATCAACGTGTTATTCATTACTAACCCAGCAGACTGTCGAATAGACACAGCTGCTGCCGCTGTGGCTCTCAAGCAACTCGGCAATGCCTTAGCTACCGGATCCAAAGTCGACGAAAAATACGCACATGGACGTTGTTTGTCTCCATAAGACTGTGTTAACACTGACAATGCGCACCTTCCTTCTCATAAACATACAATGTAAAGGGTTTACTGTAGTCGGGGGTACCCAACACAGGAGCTGAACATAATGCATTACGCAATTCTGAAAAACTTTTCTGACACTCTTCAGACCACGGGACGGGATTCGGTGTGTCTTTACATGTTAATGCTATTAAAGGTTTTGCCAGCAAAGAAAAACTCGGAATCCACAGCCTGCAGTATGAAGTAATACCCAAGAAAGCACGCACTTCTCTCTGTGTCCTTGGCACGCTCAATTGTGCAATGGCCTGAATTCTTTCTGGGGTCAGTTTCCTCCCCTCTTTCGATAAGAGATGACCTAAGCAGGTCACTTCTTGTCGACAATATTGCAGTTTTGAGAGAGACACTTTGTGATGAAAGGTAGACAAATGACGCAACAATGACAATGTAGCTTCTTTACAAATCTCCTCAGTATCCGCGGCGATTAGTAAATCGTCAACATACTGAATAAGGGTAGCACCACTAGGTAAAACAATTGTATCAAGCTGCGCTTTCAAAGCCTGACTGTATATTGATGGACTTTCACAGTAGCCCTGTGGAGCGCGTTTAAAACGGAAGCTTCGACCTCCTA
Organism: Triturus cristatus; assembly: GCF_964204655.1. Classification (NCBI taxonomy): domain Eukaryota; kingdom Metazoa; phylum Chordata; class Amphibia; order Caudata; family Salamandridae; genus Triturus; species Triturus cristatus. Next base: position 480,896,535 of record NC_140586.1, on the reverse strand, counting down.
GACTAAAACCAAAAATATCCCTGCTCTCCTCTGCAATCGGGATGCTAAAGAAAGCATTCTTTAGATCGATCACTGAGAACCAAGCAGCGGAAGCTGGAATCATAGTTAACAAGGCAGTTATATCAGGGACAACTGGAAACTGTGGCACAACTATTTTATTGACCTCTCTAAGATCGATCACAAATCTGTAAACAGGTGGCTGAGAAGGGTCAGTACGTTTTAAAATAGGCAAAACAGGACTATTGCAAACGTTGCCTCTTGTCTCTTCAATTACATCCTTTTCAATTAAATCATAGATGATCGCTAACAACGCTTTCTCACCTTCATTAGAGATCTTGTACTGGGGAATGCGTGGCAATTTAACATTGGCTTTCCAAGTGACCACATATGGCGGTATTTCTAAGAGGCCCACATCATTAGGACCAGTAGCCCAAAGGACATCCGGAAGAGACGACGATTCAACTGGCAGTTTATCCTTCGACAAATACATTGGAGAAATCACTTCCTTACCCAGTGTAAGTTGTACTCCTGAGGGAGAACAATATAATGTCGCATGTAACCTTTTTAACAAATCCAATCCTAACAGGTTTTCACCGCAACCTGTCGTTAAGATGAGGGGTGCTTTCAGCTCACAAGGTCCAACAGAAAGGGGCATAGGACTAGAGATCGGGTTCCTAACCGGGGCGCCAGAAAAACCTACTGAAACATTCATTTCGCCAGACAAAGGCGCGCCAGGGAGTTTTGAGTGCATAATAGAACTCTTTGCAGCACCAGTATCCAATAGAAAAGGCTCTGACACACCCGCTGTAGTCACCTTGACATACGGTCCACTCTGATCCACTGGCACTGAAACAACTCCCTCTCTTTGCCTATGGCTGTCCTAGTAACCATTACCCTCTGTATTTTCATCTTCTGCATAATAATCGTTATTATAGTACTGAGCCGTCCTACCAGTTGCATTTGCTTGCTGATCAAAACTATTCATTGTGTTTTGAGGCGGAAGAGGACGCGCGTTCTGGGGAACATTTCCGCGCCCTCTACCTCTAGGAGCTTGCTGGCCACCTCTACCTCTCGTGCCATAAGCATTATTCGTACGCTGCAACAATATAGGACAACTATACTTAAAATGACCTTCTTCCTTACAATACGAACATTGATTGGGACCTACAGGAACACGCGGTTGGGAATACTCAGACCTTTGCATGTTTCTCTGAAATTGTTGAGGTTGCTGATAGCTACTCTGACTACCACGTGGTGGGTAGGCCTGCTGTAACAGAACCTTCGTCTTTAATTCTTTTGTTTTCTTGTCTGTCCTATCCTTCTCATCTTTATCTCTATTTTCGTAATACTGAGCAGTAGCCAGTATTTGCGCTGAAGAGGAGACAGCCCAAGAACTCTCTGAATCTTTTAATTTCTTGCACAACTCGGGGAGCAAATTATGCACAAATTTATCAACAAATAACCGTTGACCACCTTCCATACTCATGTCTTGGCCACTGTGGTCGATAAATGTTTCTTCAAACCTGGTGAAGAAATCAGACACTGACTCATCTTTCTTCTGCTTGCATGCGGATAATTTATCCCAATTCACACGCATCGCGGGCATTAAAGTTTTCATGTAGGTAATAAGTCTAGCAGGGAGTTCTGCTACTAAGGGCTCAGGCTTCGCACCACCAACTTGTCTAGTGTCTGCAGCAATGATATTAGCCCATGTGTCACCTAGTTCTGCAGCATGATCTGCATTACGAATCGCTCCCCATAAAGGCTGCGGAACAACATTCCCGAACAACATATCTATGTCAGCTAGGTTCATGACACATGATTCCGCGGTCTGTGATAACTCCTTATAATATCCTGCAGGGTTTTTACGGGGGTCAGGCAAAGTCTGCTTAAGGGCTAAAATTTCCGATCGCTTCCAAGGCACATGTACCCAAACACGCTGAAAATGTGGCAGAACAGGTGGATTAGCATTTGCATCGCCAGGTCTCCAAACTGGAGGAACCTCACGCATCGGATATTGGCGCGCTTTTACCTTTTTCCCTACAGGGAACTCCTGTTCGAACAACGACTGATGACAATCCCCATTCCTGAAGGACAACAATGTCGCAACTTCTGTATCAACATCGCGTCCCACAATTGTGCCTTTCTCAAAATTGAACCGTACATGACACAACTCCTGCGGGCTTGAATCTAAACCATGATCTTCCAATTCCTCACAGAGGAATTCACACATTTTCTCGAAAACGTATCTCTGTTTTGGTGCTTCCCATTGATAAAAAACATTTACAACAGATTCCACATCATATCTTGAAGGAAAAACAATCCAGTTATGTGCCATGTGGTCTAATACTTCTTTCTCTTCAGAACCAGGCAGCTGACTACGCAACTGCTTACGGTGTGAACCAGGGGTCGTACTAGATGACCCAAAGAGAGGCGATATAAAACTAGTGACCGCACTAGCGATTCTTTGTCGTGTAGAAGGTGAAGAAGTTGAGGCAAGAACAGGGGGAAAGACAGAGGGAGGAAAAACAGCTGCAGGTACAGGGGTCGTATCAGGAAGAGCGTCGAGAGAGGCAGCTGATGTACTAGGCAAAGTCGCAGGAAGCGCATGAGAGATAGGTAGCGAAGTCGGCGGCCCAAGAGAGGGCTGCGCTGTAGGGATAGGAGCCGGCTGAGGAGGAGCTGGCGGCTGCGGGAAGGCTTGCGGCAAATTAGCTGGAGGCTGTAAATTCAGAGGTTGCGGAGGCGCTGTAGCGTTTTGCGCATACGGGGGGTGGCGAACTCAGCAAATGTGACATTAGGGGATCTTTCTCCTTTTCTTTGGACGCATCTTGCTGAAGGGGCGGCAAAACTGGGTAACATTTATCAATCACTAGTTTACGCTGCCTTCGCAACTTCATTATCTTTAAACTGCAAAGCTGCTTGCATTATCGACATACCTTTCTATCTTTTATTTTTCTTTGCTAATTTGATTTCTTTCTGTTTGCCTTCCTTTCGCCATAGGCGGAAAGAATCAAACATCGCCGGCCGGGCTTTCTTTTTAAATAATTTAACCTCTAGATTATCCAGAATCTCTGTGTCGAAACTACCATATTGGGGCCATTTTAAATCACCATCTTTCCTGGTGTATCGGATCCATGCTTCATTATACGTAATGGGGCCCACGCCATGTTTCACATAAAGCTCATAAGTTGGAGTTCCAATTGGAAGAACCGGACACGAATCCTCTAATCGGGAATCCTTATTACAACCCAGATAAAACAAATTTCCAAATATACTAGAACCAGGCATCTTCGCTCACTAGTCTAGTTTCAAACGTCAAAGGATTATCGAATACGATAGTCTCGTGAATACACGAGTCCTTCGGCTTTGGCACTTGCAAGTTCCAAATCAAAGCGATCCCGAAGGGATACCAAACTAAGAACCAAACTAAGGACTGGGAGACGCTCCACTTATATTTAACTGAGGTATCGATGACGTCACCAGAAGACTCGTTAATTCGTTTCGCTCTACCAAATCATCAAGGGTCCAAAACAGGGCGATAGTCAGGGCAGCAGTCCTTCTTAGCCGTCGGGATGCGGAGAACCTCGCAGTAAAAACTTTCGGACCACGTCGACATGCAGGGGTCGATGAAGTGGCGGCCTTCCTCCAGAATTTTCACACGAAGCTCCTCACGAACCTCTGGCTTGGACCGGTACCGCTGAATTCGAGCCCCACGTTGGGCGCCAACTGAAGTACTGGGTTTTCCAGAACCAACCCAGCGGTGCCAGGGGACACACCCGAAGACTTCGAGTTCTTCCTGTTTCAGACTACAGAAACACACAGTCTTCTAGGTGAAGTCAAAGATCGTATTTATTGGCTGCAGACCAATCACAGGTATCCGAGAAGTACAGCACGGTGTATATTCTCAGGAGACTGCCCCCTAACAAATACCAGTCTTCTCCTTTTATACAAAATATTACGCTTTAGGCAAACATTCCTTATTTTACAGCTTGATCATTCACATATCTTCGTTTCAAAGAAAGAGCAAAGTCATGATGACAATCCCACATTTCAGCTCGATCAGCCCATAATTATTTACTCAGCGAGGCTCAGAACCCTCATCAGATATCAGCAGACCCCAACAAACGGGCACCTCCTCCTCGTAAAATAAGCCATAAAGTAGGAAACAGAGTCAGATGTAAAAGAGCTTAGTCAGAGTTCGTGTGGGATACATGACTTTATGATGTGTCGGGCCCTGATGCTAATCCCATTTGGCCGCAGTAAAAGGAACCGGCCGGACAGGACTGACCTCGGGCAGCGGAGTCAGTTTGCACAGGTCACAGAGAAGTCACAGAAAGATCGCGTGTCCTTCAGGCCTAGGCATGGCCTTAGTGTGCAGCCTATGTGAGGGCAACCACAAAATGGATGCGGTTCTAAAATGTAACCCGAGGGTTCAATATGTAGTATCGTATACACGGTGAATTCATCGATGAAACATGACGAAAACACTTATACATACCGCATTAGTCATTTGCGGTTCGCCGATACCAAAATCGGCATGGTAGGACCATGCTGCCCACATGGTTCCGAATTTTACAGTACCACAGAGGGGGGCCAGAGTGTCGGCACAATTAATGATCAATTGGTGGAGGTTGCGTGCTGCAGTGTTGGCGTCCGTGGATGTGAGTGGTGAGTTTATGCTAAGGGAGGTGGTGAGCTGTTCTTCTGTGACCTTGTTCAAACTTCTGTGAAGGTGTAGTGGTGTACGGTGGGTTTGTAGAAGGAAAAGTGGGCACAGGGTGATCAGTCCAAAAGAGCTCGGAGGTGTGGCTGAAGGTGATGTTGTCGATGATGGAGAAGATGAGGTCGAGCATGTGACCTGCTGAGTGGGTTGGGGAGGTTACCAGTTGTTTGAGTCTGACGAGGTGTTCTGATCGTTGGGGATGTCTAGGTGAAAGTTGAGGTAGCCAAGAATTATGTAGTCAATGGAGGCGAGAGCGTGAGGTGCAATGAGGTCGATGGTGGAGTCGCTGAAAGGTGGACGGGTGCAGGAGGCAGGGGTATCTGTAGTTGAGGGTGCCATAAAGTGTGGGTTCGGGTTGGTCTGAACTTGGAAGTGTAGGTGCTCCATTTTGATGGAATGGTCATCCGAGAGGGTGGTGAGGCAGAGGGTGCTCTTGTGTACTATGGTGATGAATCTGCCCAGTCGGTTGAAGCGGTTCTTGTGAATGATCTTGTAGCCATCTGGATGGCGGTGGCGAAGTCCAGGGCGGAGGTGGAGTTCATCCAGGTTTCCGCGAGGAAGTCAACATCAGAGTAGATGGAGTTGAGCAGATCCCAGACCTCTACAGCGTGTCATTTAAGGGACCTGGTGTTCAGAAGAATACATCTGAGGTGGTCGGGTCCATTTCTTCAGGGTTGTTTGGTCAGTGGGTCTGGTGTGCAGTGGCACGCGAAGGAGCAGCAGCAGTTCCGGCAGGAGAAAGGGCCCTTGGTGTCATTCGGCAATGCGAAGTGGCAGGCGGAGTGGCGTCCAGTGTTGAGGGCGAGGAGGGTGCTGGTGTCATAGTGGTGGACAGTTGGAGAACCAGGTTCCGTGGCGTGGGTGCAGTCCAGTCACAGACAGGAATGCCTTTGGTGCTCCCTGGCAAACCAGCGGTGCGGCTGCCATTAAGTAGCATGAGGGGAGGGCTGGACAGCCGGGAGGCGAGAAAGCATCACTGGAGGTGGGGGAGCCATGAGGGGTGAGCAGCAGCACAGAAACAGCGAGAAAAGGCACAAAAGTGCAAATTGCAGACTGAGAAAGAAAGTGACAGAAAGGCAGAAAGAGATGAAAATGAAAAGTAGGAAAGATGAGCAATAAGGAAAAATAAATGAAAGAAAAATCAGAGAACAAAAGGCAGAAGCAGAGAAACAGAGGGCAGAGCAGCCGTGGAGCATAGAATCTCTCCTCAAGATCACCAGGGAGGGCCTCGAACTCGTGGACATGCGAGGGTCAGAGACAGCAGTTACCAGGTGGAGCTGTACGTGGAAGAGAGCAGTTCACCTACACGTTCGAAATAAAGTATTGCAATAGGAAGACCCAATCTCATGAAGAATGTAAGTCTAACCAGGATTACACACATGAGGAGTTCGGCCACTGCTACACAAAATAAAAGGAGCAGAACTTGATATTCTAAAAAGATTATTTGGTTCTCTCTACAACGCATTTAATCCAATTGGAAATATAGTACAGTTCAATAAAGAATATCAAGACACAATAATAGACTCAGGCAACTTAGATAATTTGTTACTGAATTAATGATCCGATATCAATAAAATTAAAAAATCTCTTAAGCATTTCAGTCAAAAACATTACAATACATAGTCCAAAGCGAAACATTTGATCAGAAAATCGTACCTGAAAAATGATGGTTTGAAAGTTACAAATCCCAACTACCATTTAGGTAGATAGATAGGTAACTTCCTTAACATCATTAAAAGATTCTAAACACAGGGGCAAAAAGGATCAGGTTTAAAGTTCTCTAAGGGCGAGTCCATATGCATAGGAAAAAGTTAGAATCAGTAAATCAATAGTTCGGCAAAGAAGGCATGAAGGCAGTCAAAAATAAACATCAACAATGGTTGAAAATCATCCGCAAAGCATTCAGTCCTCTCACAAAAAGCAATGGCGTAGTATGCCCCTCTCAAGGAAAAATAACGATGACGGTTCGTTGTATCTCAAAAAAGGGAAAATTATAGTGCTGGCCCTCCATTGGGGTTTTTTCTTTTACAGTTCTTATGGCACCTTAATGACGTGGTGTCACTCGTCTAGTGAGTCTATCATGGTAAACATCCTTTACGACAAATGTGCTACAATGCATGCCATTAACCCGCATTTTTTTACTCCTCAAAATCTTTTACAACACAAGGCTTTACACCGCAAACCAGTACAACGCATTCCCCAAAGTAACGCCGCGGTGGAGTTAGAATAGTAAATTGCATTGTAATGGGGAATGCGCTGTAATGGATTGCGTTGTAAAAGATTTTGCAGAGGATAAATGCGGGGTAATGGCACATGTTGTAAATGCGTGCAGTGTAAAGTGTCATATTCGTCCATCATATGATTAGTTTATGTATGTGGTCACAAAATACATTTTAGTTACTCCTGCATACTTTCCCATACTGTTCATGGGAAAGAACTGGTTTTCCGGTCCTCACAGGTTTGCCACCGGTAGGAAATTACAAAGTAACCGTCAGTGTTTTCAGGTTATAGGTCAACTTCTCACCAAATTCAACAATGAACTTTAAAGGAATGTCCTTAAATTGAAATGTGTTGCATGTTTAGTACAAATAATGGACATTTAGAAAACGCAAAGGTCCATTGTATTAGGCTAAGGGAAACATGCAGCATCAGGAAAAAAGTACGTTGAAAATGCATATGGACGCATATGTCAGCTTTAAAATGATTTAACTCAATTAAAATCAAATATAGGGTATTATCTCAGACTTTTACAATAAATAGGAAAATAATAGCACTTCAGCATATTATTGTTGATCATACCAGAGCTTCTGGAGCTCTTGGCTAGCCACAAGGTTTTTCTTTGCTTTTTTCGTGTACTCGTTCATCCTTGAATGAAGGCCAAGTAAATAATCCACAATGTCTTGCTTTGGTTCTTGGAGGGGTCTTTCCCATTCTTCCTTGACAAGACAGAGGGGTCCTCTTACAGGGTGTCCAAAAAAAGTTCAAAGGGGGAAAACCCTGCTCCTTTTTGCGGCACCTCTCTGTAAGCAAAAATCAGGCAGGGTGGCAAGACATCCCATCTCCTTCAAGTTTTTCAGGGAGTCCACCAACCATGCCTTTTAGTGCCTTGTTAAATCTTTCAACACGCCCATTTGTCTGTGGATGGTATGGTGTAGTGAACCTATAGGTCACCCCTCACTCAGCCCACGTGTTTCAAGTATGCAGACATGAAGGTTGTACCTCTGTCTGAAACTACCTCCTTAGGAAAGCCAGCCCTAGTAATGATACCAAGGAGGGCTTTGGCCACTGCAGGTGCAGTGGTGGTCCCTAGGGGAATTGCTTCAGGGTACCCGGTGGCATGATCCACTACCTCCAGAATAACTTTATTCCCTGATGCTGTTGGAGGATCAAGGGGACCGACAATGTCAAGCCCTACCCTTTCAATGGATACCCCAACTACTGGGAGTGGAATTAAGGAGACCTTCGGCTACCAGGTCTTCTTTTGTCCTGGTCTTCTTTTTTCCTTTTCATACCAGGTCTTCTTTTGTCCTGGTCTTCTTTGGTTCAATGAAACTGAGGTTTAGGACTCAGAGACCCACCTAAATACGGAATTTAGGGGTGTTGCAAGGGGAGACAGGTAATAGCCAATGGGCTATCTACAAGAAGGGTGTCTACATCCTCTAGTGATCACTTCCTGTGGGAAGAGGCACTACCTTAGCCCTGATTGGAGGTTTTCCCACCATCTCAAGATGGTGCAATTTCAGGAGAAGGGTTCACCTTGCCTGCTCCGCCTTAAGTGTTTTGCAGGCTGAGTGGGGATCCTCCTCCTCATTGAACTAATTTTCCCACCTTTCTTCCCACCAAAGTGGAGCAGGAAAGGGGGCTTGGCACCCAGGAAGGCCATCCTGTCCTGGAGGAGGTGTGAAACACCCCCATCCACAGCAGGTATTGTTTCTGTCCTCTGAGAGCACTGGCTCTGACCCCATGAGGTCAGAAACCTGTCTGATAGTGGCAGCCTGGTGAAAACTGGCCAGAGACACCACTTGTCTTTGGTTAGGTTTTAGGGGACCTTCTAATAAATCCAACACTGGCATCAGTGAGGATCTATTAAGACAAGATGTTTTGTACCAAACATCTTAAAAATCAGTGAAGCCATCATAGAGCTAGGAAACTCGTGTTGACAAGTATCCAGCCCATGTACTCTTTATCCCTTTCCTGTTCACTTACATGATCATAGAATGGAGTGGAAAATGTAAGGGCATATCTGAAATGCCCACACATAGGATATAGTGCCCCCTGGCTTAGGACTAAAGGCCTGCAGTAGGGGTGATTTACCTATATCTTAGACAGTGTATGGTTGGCATTGCACGCAGGGCTGTGTGCAATGTCGACTGTTTGGATTTTCCTGCGCCAAGACATGCAGCCTGCAATGGCAGAGTGCATAGCCTTGGTGAGGGGGCCCTAGGGTGGCACAACCAGTGCTGCAACCCAAGAGGACTGTCTTCAGTACCCATGCCCTAGGTACCAGGGATACCACTTACTAGGAACTTACAGGGGTTGCTGAAGTTGTGCCAATCATGGTACAGTGTTTTAGGAAAGAGATCTGGCACTGGGGACCTAGTTTGCAGGGACCCAGTGCACTTAGAGGTCGAAATCATATCAGGCAAAAAGTGAACACTAGCCATGCACAAAGAGGCCCTTTCCTTCAATCATTGTGAGCCCGAACTCGAGAAACACTCACCAGTCTCTTGTAGAGAGAGGCAATGCAATGTAAATTTACAAAGGTATTGTGGTGTCTGTATGAAGGTACGATCTGACTGCATGGTTACCCCCACTTTTTGCCTGGTGTTTTGCTGGTTTTTGACTAGTCTGACTGTATCAGGCTCTTGCTTGTGATCAGCTGGGAACTGTTACAATAGTGCTGCTGTCTGGGACTTTGTTCTGTGTTCACGTTGGGGCACGAGTGTGCTAAAAGCAGCCGGGGACAATGTCCTAACACTGCCCCACAATGTAGGTATCGAGTAGGTGCTGAGTTACCTTATCAGCCGTTGGTTCGAAAGTGAAGGAGCAGCCTCGAGAACGGGCACATCAGTCATTCTGGACGGTTTAAAATCAAGCCTCCCAGAAGAGACAGCCTCTGGCACCACGAAAACCGCGAGTGAGGTGAGGATCTGGAGACATTCGTGGCTGGCCGGGGCGAAGTACCAGGCCCTGTATGTGCAGGAAGACCCCGGACTGAGTGACTGAGTGACGGCAGGATCGGACGGAAAGGAGCCGTGGCATGACGGAGGCACCTGCGGCGTAGTCCGGCCTGCGGAGACGGTGGTGAGGGTGCTCGCTGTGGAGGCAGTGAAGAGGGTGGAACAGGGACCTTGCCACGATCAACGAGGTCCCGGGAAGCTAAATCAAGCCCCCCCCCGGTGGCACACATGGCTAGTATGTGAAGGCTGTAGTGAAGTCTTCTGAGTGGCGGCCATATTGGGAGAATATTTTCGAGCTGACCGGCACAAGATAACGCAGCAGACCTTTCAGGGCATCTTTGTTTTCATGAGGAATTGCAATGCAGTTTGACCGAGCATAGTACAAATTACTTGTTTGCATCCTTTATGTGCCGCAAGTGAACTGCTTCATTGCTTTTAATGGACCAGAACTTTGGGGGACTTTGGGGCACTACGAGCCCAGCAGTACTCGCGGCAGGAGCTGCCTGTCTCACCTGCCAGCGATCGGAGGCGCTTTATAATTCAGCCCGGGCCAAGGGCGGGCGTGACCAAGCCCGGCGGAGGCTGGGCTGGGGCCCCCCTCTAATGTTGTACAGTTGGTAAAGGCTCCAAAAAGGTAAAAAAGAACCCTGCCAGTTTGGGGAGAAGGAAAACAACATAAAAATCGACTGAGGAGGTAAATTTCACATGTTTGGATAGTTTTTTTAGCAAAAGCCTCCTCTGCGATTTCTATAAAAATTGACTGTGCGGAGAGGAGACTGTTCCTGGGTACTGACAACGCACTAAACAAGGATATTCCCACTAGCTCGATTGCTAAGAGCCAGGAGCCAAATGTGTTGGGGGCAGGCGCGGCTGTGGTGAGTCCATCTTTATCCCCACTTATGGCAGAGGCACCACACTCAGCATCAAATACGTGCATCCCTACACCAGAGGCGGTAACTACATAGGATGCAGCACCTATCTTATAGAGAAAAAGGGGCCCTTTGAAAAACCCAACACCAAATATCTCAAAGAGACCTAGAAAAAGTCAAAACACCGCAGAAAGGGTAACAGTTATCTGCACAGAAAAAACTCACGAAGAGCCAGTCACCCCACGTATGGCTACAAAAACGGATGCGCTGATGGAAAAACTTAAGGAACTTTTAGCGCCCATTATTCAGCGCCTAGACTCAATTGAAAAAGCAATAATAGATTTATCGACTCTGAGATTAATCTCTCAGGGAGAGGGTGACTATGGAAAATGTCCAAAGGCAGTTGCAAAATCATATAGAAGGAGTGCATAGTGGAAACACTCATGAATTAATCCAACAATCTCAAATCCAGGGTGTGCCTACACCAGTAGGTCGGATGTCGGCGTGGGGCAATGTCGCTCATCCCCTCTCGACCTCTTCTGAGACCCAAAATCAAGGTCCAGAGACAGTGCCCTATTCACACTATGCTCCAACGCCAATGACCCAGGAGACTCCAGGTTCGAGGTTGGAGGCCCGCAATCTCTCTCAAAGGCTAGATGAAGGGCCAAGGCTAGATCTCCCTCCAGATGCCTGTCCTTATGTAGTCATCTTAGCAAACACCCCAACTCTAAAAAAAAGATCAAACAGAAACCACTATTCATTTAAGACATAAAGAATGACATTGGATCAATAAAACTGGGAACTGACGCGCCGAGGACTATTGTAACATCCTAATGGCTCGTAGGGTATCCTGGCTTGGAAAGCAACCTAAATCCATCTCAGGGGACTGTGTGGTCTTAACTCTAAAATCCCCGGCCATGGCCAAAAATCTACTACAATTGCTACCTAATAACCCCTTTGAGCATTCCCAAATATTTGTTCTGCCCCTTGGTTTCTTTCATAAGCCGCCATGGTGCCACCGGGACACTAGTGGTCCTAGGGCACAAAATTTCAATCTCAACAGAGCGGGGCCCCCCGTTACATTCATATCAGGGAGGAGATACCGCCTCTTTATTACGACTTCAAATCCCTTCATGGTTTTGACGGACATGGAGGCATGCGACTGACTGTGTACTAGGGAAAAAGATCAGATTATAGTGGAGGTAGGGCTTCGGGAAAGTTTGGTTGCTGAACTCTCCCCCCACTAAGGATATGAATGTATTTACAGCCGGTATGGGGCAGAAACTGCTGAACCAGGATTGGCTAAAATATATTTACACTTTCGACTTAATATGTCTCCAAGAGAATTGGGTGGAGGGCCCTATCAGTTAAGATTGTAACAGGTCATTTCACACCCCAGCGATGGCTTCAACCGCTGGGAGGACAAAGGGCGGCATCGTGACCTTTTTAAAAAATACTTTGAGATTCGAAGTCTTATCTTCCTAAAATGAGTGTCAATTATTGAATATGTTACACCTCAAAGGCCCTGATTGCAATACTATTTTATTGATCAATTTTTACAATAACTTGTTTGGGAGTGTAATGCTTAAAGTGGTTGCCATGGTGGAGGAAAACATGAATAAGATCATTGGCGCAAGTAAGAAAGACCCATTGGTGCTTTGGATAGGAGACTTTAACGTACATACAACCCTGCTGCATTAACCCCAATCTGCGGCCTTGTAGATGAGGTTGGTGGAACAAACATTCATTTTACACATAACCCCTATGGAAATGCTCTAAATAAATTCATTTTTATGAATAACTTGGAGGTTATGAACCCTCTATCTGAATCTACAGGTCTCCCGCTAGAAACTTTCTTCTCCCCCTCACATAGCTCCTCCATAGATTTCATAATAGCATCAGCCAGACTGGGTGAAAATCTCAACAAGAGGCAAGTTGAATTCCTGGGTTTTAGTGACCACGCAGCCATAAGCTGGCATATGAACTGGCCAGGTATTCACATCACTACCTTTTCTCATTCAAAACCCACTATAGGAAGAAAGAACGGGATAACACTCAAGTGGGAAAGCATTGATAAGATTGTACTTGTTCCCCAGGTAATCTCAAACACAATGAACGAAATAGAAATATGTCTTGACCCAAATCAGGATCCAGGGTTCACCATTAAAGCCTTCAAAACTATCCTGCAAGAGGTAAAAAGGAACCTCTATAAGAGTGGCGGGCCTCGTAAATCTAGGAGACCGAAATGGTTCGACCATGAGTGCACTAAAGCACTTTCTGACTTACACTGTCCACTCAGGTTTCTACCAAAAGATCCCCTACTTGTGAAACAGGCCCATATAAGTTATTTGATGGCAAGGAAGAATAGATGAATGAATCTGAAAGTATAAGCCTGGGAGAAATTATTGGCTGCATCTGTCACAAATAATGTGAGGGATTTTTGGCAAACGATTTACGCCCCATTTTTAAAATCTAATGCGGAGCCAAAGTTTGGATACGCATGTGGATGAGGACTCTTGGGTGGCGCACTTTACTAACATCTTTAATGTACCTCCAGCGACCCCACGGCATATGGATGCAGAGTCTGTCCCATCTTCTATTAATACCCTCGCTTTTGATAACTAGGAGGTATGTATAGCCCTGGATTAAAGTTCCAGCAATAAGGCGCCCGGCTTTGATGGTGCTCCAATACATTTTTTTACAGACTGCCCTGACCTTTAGAGTCCGCTGCTCACTAACATCTTTAATGCAATAGCAAGAGAGGGACCTCCCGCCTCCTGGCTTAAAGCCATTTTAGTTCCAATTTTTTAAAACGGTGACAAGCAAGACCCCAGGAATTACAGACCTATTTCCCTTCTAGATAGCACAGCAAAATTAATGGGCAGAGTGCTTTTAAATAGATTGGAGACATGGGCATCGACAAATAATATCCTGATCCCTGCACAATATGGGTTTCAAAAAGGGAGAGGCACACAAGATCAATGCCTGAATTTGAGCCTGCTCATAGCAAAGTATACTCATGCGAAGCAAGGCAATTTATACCTGACCTTTATGGACCTCAGTGCGGCCTTTGATTGTGTATCTCACCCACAGCTTTGGAGAATTATGAGGGAAATGGGGGTAGACCAGGCAGTGATTACCTTTATCAGACAATTGTACTCATGGGCTGAAGGATGTGTTAGGTATGGGTCACAGGGAGAATGCACTAGGTGGTTTCCAGTAACGAGAGGAGTTCGCCAAGTGTGCGTTCTCGCACCTTTTTTTATTTTCGCTGTATACTAATGGGGAGGAGTCTAAATTACTAGAAACAGCGATAGATGTGCCCAGAATAAGGAAGTTGCACATCCCAATTGTATTATATGCAGATGATGCAGTTTTAATTGCGCGAATGGGAAGTTCCCTCCAGACAATGTTAAACACTTATGTTGATTTTATGAAAGGTTTGGATCTCCGTACAAATGAATCCAAGTCATTTGTTTTAATTGCAGGGCAAAAACTGAGTAAACCACCATCCTTTTTTATCTAAAATCGTAAAGTGGCACAGATGGAGTCTTTCCCATACCTAGGAATCACTTTCGACTAAAAGGCATCTTGGAGGAGTATAGTAGAGAACCGTGGGATTATGTTAGAAAAGAGCACTAATCCGAATCGCTCATTCTCAAATAAGTTAGGAACAAGAAGCCCAGACATTTTAAGAAAGGTCTATGGGGCTAAATCAAGAGCAGTAGCCACGTATGGTGCAGGGGTGTGGGGCCATGTTGACGCAAAGAGGATCCAAACAATAGAGGACTTGTTTTGGAAATCAATGATGAGTCTCCCCACCGGTTGTCTCAATTTTAATTTACATGAAGAACTAAGCATCCCTTATATAATTGATTGGATAAATGTTGCTACCATTCTCTTATGTCACTCAGTTTGGCGTAGAGACACAGTGTCATTGACCCAACAAATAATACAGGATTGCCTATCCCTTGAGTACAAGGAGAACATTTTATGGCTAAAGTATGTGAAAGATACTTTATACACTCTTGATTTAGGTAGTTTATTTGAATCGCCAGAAAAATGTGGCTCTGTCTCGAAACAAGTACTAAAGACCTGTTTTATGATCGCTGCTAAAGAAGGGAGATTGAATGTACAGTGTAATAAACCTACCGTTAGAGAATATATTGAACAGCCATTGCAGGTTGAGGGGATATCCCCCTATCTGGACATTGTAACAATCTCACGGCACAGGTTTATTTTGCTAAGGTTTCTGCTCAATTATATCCCTTGCATGTTGGGCCACCCTGCTGGTATCTTTTCTTTGAACAATCTCCTGTGTTGCACATGTGATGACACTTCACGACAGTCTGATTTGCACATCTTTTTTTTCTGTAAATTTTATTGTAACCAACGGAAAAGGTATTTAATTCCGCTTTTACGTAAGCACAGTTTTAGACAATGTCGTTTGGCTCTGTATTTTTTACGTATGCTGCCTGATCCGCTAACCTGTTATAGTGTTGCCTCTTTTTTATGTATGTGTCTCAAATCCAGGAAATCATTTATTCACTGATACTGATGAATTGCTTCTTTTAACACTTTTTACAGTGATGTATACATTCCTTTATGAATAACTTGTATTAATCGAATAAAGTAATTTTGATGATGACTAGTCTGACTGGGATCCTGCTAATCAGAACCCCAGTCTATCTGCTTTCTCCCTAAAATTGTTATGC
Organism: Triturus cristatus; assembly: GCF_964204655.1. Classification (NCBI taxonomy): domain Eukaryota; kingdom Metazoa; phylum Chordata; class Amphibia; order Caudata; family Salamandridae; genus Triturus; species Triturus cristatus. The sequence goes on along the minus strand of NC_140586.1, from coordinate 480,881,045 downwards.
ATGTACTTTGGTACACTCCAGATTAGATTCTGGGATACACTTATAAGTCCCTAGTATAGGGTACACATGTACCCAGGGCATAGGTACCGCAGAGGCCTCCCATGGGCTGAAGCATGTATTATGCCACCCATGAGAGGCCATGCAAAATGGAACTACAGGTCTGCCACTTCAACCTGTGTAAGCTGGTGCTTGCACAACTCACTTTAGATATAGGTTCACTATATCTATAGGTCACTACACTTAAAACATATAAGTCACCCCTATAGCAGACCTTATCAATCCTGAAGGCAGGGTGCTGGGTTTTATGTGAGAAGGTGCCCCTGCATGAGCAGAGCCCCTTTGCACCCTTCGGATACCATTCTGCCATGTTGTCTGTGACTAAGCCAGACATATAGGTAGAGGTGCATTATAATCTTGCGGTTAATGCTATCTCGAAACTGCTGAAACAAGACATGTCGTGTTTGGTATCAAACACCTTGGAATCATACCTCTACACCGGTATCCAGTGTAGGAGGTATGATTCCACCCTTCTGAAGCAAGCTTCGTGGGTTCACTGGTCTTTCCGGTGCCAGCCTTCTCGACCCGGACAGCACAAAATGGATGCTGCCGACCAGAGACACATTTCTGCCCTCCTGCTGCTGAGCCAAGCTCGAGCAGAGGAAGGCAGCACAATAAGCATCCTGTCGCAGGGAGGTGTGACCACCTCCCAGACAGGATTTAGTGTATTGGGGCTGGGTGGGTGCACTCTGAGAGTGCCTGAAAGTCTGCACCTGGGGCACATTTGGTGTCCCTGTGCATAGCTCAGCTCAAACCAGTTCTGGGAGCCATTGGCTCCTGCTCTGGGGCGAAACTGGACAAAGGACATGGGAGTAACCTCCCCTCTGTCCTGCCCCTCCCCTAGGAGGGTCTCCTGAATCTGTCCAACCCTCTCCTGTGAGTACAAAAGGGCTTACCTGACTGTAGCTTTTTAGATTTTACGTGGACAAGATTCTACAAGATGAAACCACTGACTTTCAACCGTCTGGACACTCTGGACTTCGACTTGGCCCGACTTCATCTCCCTCTCCGTCCAAAGCGTTGTATGTGCCCTTGCTCCATACAGGCTCCGTGCAGGACCTGTGGTGCACTAAGGACAACTGAGGAATCTCCCTTGGGATGAAGGAGTCACTTCTCTGCATTTGCAGGCACCTCAACGCAACTGACCAGTCTGCTGCTCCCAAGCTCCTGTGGACTCTGAAGACTCCAGCAACACAGGAGGTGGGTTTCAAAGGTCCCTGAGGTTGATCTGCCCTCTCAGCAAGTTTGAAGCCAGTATCCCTTGTGGGGACTGCATAATCCGAACCCCTGTGCACTGCATCTATTTGTAAGTGCATATACTTGTTGGCGATTCCTGAGCTTGTGCATTGGACTCCGTGTAGTCCTGACCCAGAGCAGTATTTCCACCAAAGAACTCCGGCCTCCTCACACCGAGTCCTCCGTGGGCTGGTACATTGTGATCTTGCTCGAGGTCCCCTAGCGATTCCTGGTCATTCGGCCTGTGAGTCCTCCTGTGGGTCATCTTGATTTCTGTTGGGCTTTCCTGGTTGCTCCAGATGTGCCCTGACTCCCCATTGCTTGGTGCGTCCCCTGGACATTGCTGGTCCACACCGTAACCTGCTTAACGTTCCTGCGTGGGTTGCTTTTGCCAAGGCTTCTTGGTGCTCTAGCCGGACACCAACCACTCAGCACTCGACATCGTTCGTGGGACAGTTCGCATATGGCTCCTGGTTGTCTTTGACCTCTCCTGGTCCTCGTGGCTGCAGAGTCAAGCATCCCTTCTTTGCACCTGAAGCACCCGACATTGGTGGGCATTCGTCTTCCGAGCCCCTGGTCACTCTGAAGTGACCCAGACTTTGTCCCCTCTGCTTTCAGGTTCCTTTCTTCAAGAATCCACCCTTGGATTCTACCGGACCCTTTTCACCTTCACGGCACCAGCACTTCTTCGAAGCCTTCCATAGAGAACGACGGCGGTTTCCGACGCCACTTCAGCCCTATGCACCCGGCTCCTCTGGGATAGGTAACTCTGGTACTTTGGTATCCACGGGTGGGTTGGCTGTCCAACCTCTTAAGTTCTGAAGGGTTTCCTCGAAGTCTTCCTAGAAGGGTCCTTAAACTGTAAAATTGCAAAACCAATAGAATTGTACGGAGCCCGCGGTCGTGTTAGCACACTGCACCCGTCCTCCGCGGGGTTCCTATCTACTCACCTTGGGTGGTTCCTTGGGATCCCAATGATTCTACGTGCTCCAGACCTTGTCTTGACCCGAGTCTTGATTGTTATACCACTATTTTAGTATATGGTTTGGGCCTCCCCGGAGCCCACTCTGTATTGTGCTTCTTACAACTGTTCTATTGACTTCGTATTGTGTGATTTGTGTTCCATCCTCGGGTAGAGGATACTAGAGAGTGTTATATTAATAATTACATATTTTTATATAACTACTGTGAGGTTCTCCTTTCATTTAATCAATTCAAGAGGTGATTTTCTGGTAAAACAAGCTGCTTTACATTCCTTCAAGATTAAGCCTGAAGACTGCTTTCCACTGCTACCACTAGGATAGCTTTCTAAAGGTTATCTTTGACCTCATACATCATAAGGGTCATATGGACTGGTGCAAGGTGGCCACTTTAATTAGTGGACAGCATATACCACGCCAACTTCTCACAGTGTCCACCACCAGGATATTCATTCTCCTGAAATGGTGGCGAGAAGGTGAAGGCAGTTATCAACCACTTAGCTCAAAAACACATAAAAAACAAATACATACAATGATGGCGCAGACGATGTGTCCTTAGGTACCAGGACATGCAAATGTTGGAGCCAACCACAGCTGCTAGAGTTCCGTAAATGCAGGAACTAGTTCTCTATCTCTCACCATGGGATGTCATCGTTCAAGCCTGTCTTAGGTGTCGCTAAATGAAAAATCCAGCTTTTTTTCCTCCGGAACAAGGCCTGTTTGTTCATGTTTGGGTATGATTCTAAGATAGTCCAGTGTGGCTATGGCTGAGAAAGTGAGTGCTCCTTTTTTTAGTACTTGTTTTGCATCGAATACCACTTCGATGTTCCGTGATCCTCACTTTGACAGGTCTTGTGGTCATGCCAATATATATTTTTGCACACAGGCATGTAATCATGTATATGCAGTTTTTAGTATTTCAGTTAGTGGGGTGTTTTTGTAGCCAGGTGTGGGTATCGTCAGGAATTATTTCCTTCTAAGGATCTGTGAGGTCACAAATCCCACATGCACCACATGGGTAATGTCCAGTGATGGGGCAAGTCCCAGAGAGCGCATTGGACGGATCTGGTGGCCCTCCATGGTTTAGTGTGGACAGTCATGTCTTTGATGTCACATCATTATTTTGAACACAAAACGTGGTGTGGGAAGTTCAAGCATGCCTGTGCGCAAAATGGGCCAGTGCTTGCCTATTATTTATTGTATTCTATTCGAGTTAGGGCTAAAAGTGGTGGCACGGATGATGATGTTCCCCTGTGCGCGTGAGGGAGGTTCCAATAGAGCTGCCCTATTTTTATTCCTAGAGCTTTGTGCAGCTTAGTGGAGTGAGGTGGATAGTGGCGGGCTTTTAGATTGGACATAAGTTGTTTATCATAGTCTGCAGTTATACTACGGTTGTGACGCAGTGCATGTGCAGAGTGACCATAATACATTTGTGCTGATTATTATACCATGCTCCACTCACTCCCAGTTGCTCTGGCCAATGCACCACTCTGCAGTTATTGTAACAGACAGACAGGAAAACCAGGAGCACGGATGGCTTGCTTAACAATTTTTAAAGCACCTTTTAGCACCTTCCAGGAACAGCTGGCGCATACATTGCTTGATCTGTACTGCAGGGAAAAGATTAGAGGCGCTTTACCTTCCACCACTTGGGAAGCTATCATTGTGGTGTTTACTGAAACCTGGCCACAACCGTCTTGACTGCTCCTCCTGTTGTGCCCTATCATTCCTTACTTTAGATCTGATGTCTTCAAAGTGCGGAAGAGTCTCTGTAAGTACTTCTAAATTTGGTAGCCTGGAAGTGCGACCTTGTTTATTTCACACACTTCCAGGCTGCCTTAATCTATATGCAGCCATTAAAGTGCAAGCATGGGAACTGGGATACCAAGTTTCATGGTGGTGGAGTCAATAAGTCTGGTGGCAGAGTCGATGACCTGCATAACACAAATAAAATATTCTGTAGCTGTTTTGATGTTTTTTTCACCTCCGGTTACCTGCTGATAAATAACGCACACACTTTACATGAAAAATAAATGCAACTTAATCAGCAGAAAAAGCACTCTTACCTTATGAAACTTCAGTTGGTAAATGTGATCACTCAGATGTCTGTGTGTGTGACAAGAGTGTCACAGAATTGACCCTTGGTTAGTGCAGTAAGGAATAAGGACTTTTGTATTTATTGTTCTACAAGGTCCCGGTCTGTGACAAATAGCACTGTGAATGTGTTGGTATTTTAAAATTGTATTAAACACCACACAGGGCAGGCTGCAGCAAAATGATTTAGGCCTAGATTTACTGATTTTGTGTCAGTTTGAATTACTTATTTGGCACTAACCCGAACCATAGTGTTGTGTTGGTATAGACAATGCAGTGCACCTCGTAATTTGTGTTGCATTGTAACAAAACATACCGCAAGGCTGTGCAATGCGGCTCTAGAGCCCAGCTTTATCAATGGTTTGTGATGGGTTTGCATGACTTCTGTAACATAAACCCATTTTACAAAGTAACACAAAGTTGCACCACATGCTGCCTTGTGTTACTTTGCATTAAGGAAGCATTTCATGGGTACTGCGTGGGTGTTCCAGTGCAACAACAATGGATTTTGATGCAAATCCCCGTTTACAGACAATAGTTGATGGGGATTTACTCCAAAATCCTGAACTTCATTGAGGCCGGTGTAACAAGCAGGGATCTTTTCATTTCTCCTCGTTTTTCCCTCTTTGAATGTGTGCAAATGAAAAGTGCGCATGAAAAGATAAAAACACCTCAAAGCATTGTTTTTGTACATGAAGGGACCTCTTCCTGTAGACCGCAGTGCAGACACCCTTGCAACGGTGTATGCGTTGGCGCATGGCAGCTTTAAGAGCCTGCAAAGACCTCGTCTTGACACTAAATAGGGTTATAAATAAAAAAGAATGTATTCATTTGTAATTTGACTTTTCTGTCTTTGTTCCTTTTAATTATCAGTCATGGATCATTCAGGCAGCCCTAGAACACAATTAAAAGTGTTTCTATTTATATTTGCTGTTCCAAGTATGCACAGATAAGTGCTAAAGATACGCCTTTAGGTGACTGTTTATTTTTGTACGTCTGGGACATCAAAATAATGAGCTGGCAACCCTAATCATAAGACTGGAAGTTTGTTGGAGAATCAGCACATTATTTATTTCCTCCACCCTTTATCCCTGATGAATGTCATAATAGCAATAGTTTAACTTATATCTGAAACCCTACGCCTGCCTTTAATAACATGCTGAGTTAGTTCAAGTTTCTGGGAATGCACCCTGCATTCAGACAACTCACTCCTCATTCTCGCCCTTCACTTTCACGCTCACCTTGCACTCACAGCGATCACAATGCACTCACACTGATCACCATGCACTCACACCATTCACAACTGCTCACCTTGCACTCACAGTGATCACTCCAAACTCACAATGCACTTGTGCTGTTCACCCCGTAGTCACACGAGCACACTCCTCACCCTGCACTCACGTGAGACTTCACTCACCAGTCCCCCTCACTGCTCAATCTGCAATCTCACTCATACTCAAACAAGCCCATCACTAACCATGCATTAATTCGTCCCACTCTGCACATACATCTGCAAATTCATATGGTCACCCTGCAGTCACTCCTGTTACTCTACTCTCACACTGTCACATCGCTCACCATGCACTCACATGGGCTCTCCTGCCACCCACACAGCACAGAGGGTTAATGTGCCTGCTACAAAGAACGTCTACCATGCAGATCACAGAACTGAGAGCGTGTAAACTATGAGTACCGTTATAAAAGAATGAAATGTTTGTCGGAAAGGTGCAATAGAGAGATGAGGCGCATTGTTGGTGAGTGGTAGTGAGGGAATTCCTGGAGAAGGAGGAAATGGGGAGGGAACACCAAAAAAGACTGTTGCACCATGTGCGACCAGTGCTTGGGCCAGCACTGGCTGGGAGTGTTAGCCCCACCCCCCAAAGTTGGATCTAGTTGTGCCCCTGTGTGTGGGTGTGTGTATGCCGGGTTTAGTGGCTCAGTAGACTAATACTTCCACTGCAGGGGCCTGTGTTTGACCTCATGGTCACAGGTTCAAATCCTGGCAGGTCCACTCAGCCATTCATCCATATGAGGTCGATACAATTAGTACGATTGAATTGGATAACAATAAACATCTGTTATTTAGCACCAAGATGCCTATGGGTGAACGTTCGCTTGTATATGTATATATTGTTTTGTGTATATATAATGTCTAGTAATGTTTTGAAACTCTAGCAATTTCTTTTCACTCTAACCCCACCCCTACTGACCCCGCCTGTAGAAGTGGACCTCAGCTAGGCCTACCAGTGCAAGGGGTTCGCCCTTCTCTGCACCAAGTCCTCAGACCAATAGGAAGAAGTTGGCACAGAAACTGGAATAGAAAATACAAAGTTTGATAAACCTCATGAGGTGGAACTATATTCACACAGCACCCTTCGGTAATGAATGAAGTAGCACACCGAACAGAAGGAGCATGGTCCTTTTATACCCACACAGGGGCTCAAAAGAAGGCGGTCCAAGTACAGAAGAAGGTTTTATGTACATATAAGGTCATATAGAAATGCACAGTCGACAAGTAGGAGGAGTTAACAGTTTGCCAATGCTAGTAAACACATCCTGACAGTTACATACTACTAACAGCTGCAAGGACAGTTGCAAACTCAACTGGGCATGTGCGAAGGTGGAAGATGCTAAATATAGTTCGTTTCTAGGCAGATTACAAGAGCAGTCAACACTGAGGGAGGACAGAGCACATGGTCAGCACATGGCAAACAAAAAGGCTGCCAGAAATACAAGATGGATTCCAAAAAATGGACAAGATAGCCTCAAAATACAAGATGGCTTCCACTAATGCTAACCCAATCGCTGCCAATTTACGACAGATGACCCTTTTAGCATTAGCTGAAGACATTCGTTCCTCTGGGGTAATCTAAATATGCATCCCTGTAGCGGGTTCAAAGGAGGCACGGAGTCAGAGTTTGCACTTAAGGTGGGGTTTATTGGTTGTAACACCTTTTTCTTGTGAGTCTTGGGCCTGTAGTAGGGAAGGGGGAGTTCTGCCTCCTGCTTAAGGGTTGGTCGCTGGTGTGGACTCTTCGCTCGGTATCGGCTCCGGTCCAGGATGTCGGCTCCTTCGGGCCGGTGCGGCTTTCTCCGGTCCCCGGTGTGGGCGTCCCCAAAAGAAAACAAGAAACACCGATGTCAGGTGGGTGTGCTGGGGAACAACTACGGTGAAGGGTCGGGAGTGAGGAATACACACAGTGCTCTCTAGTTCCCTTAGGTGTCGGTGAGGTGAGGGTACGGGAACAGGGAAATGCGACTGCTACGGTTTCTTTAGCCTCTGTCGTCCCGCCCAACCATAGATACGGTCCCGTACCTGTAGGTGCCACGCTTCTCCGGAAACGTGGCGGGGCGAGTCGCGGAGTCGTAGGCCTCCAGGCTCCGTCGTCCCGGTCTCTGGTCTCTCGTCTTCTTCTCGGTCTCGTCTTTCCTCTACGCACGCTCTCCACTCTTCATCTGCTCCTTCCGCTCTCTCCACTCCAGGTCGCTCACCTCTTCCTGGTTCGGGACTCCTCCCTTTATCCACGTCATCCGTGTGGGCGGGGTGCGTGTCCAGCTCAGCCCAATTAAAGAAACACGCGTCCTCTGGTCTGCTCGCATGCAACGAGCTGTCTTCTCTGGCTCGTACTTCGGGTTGCTGGGGACAAAGAGGGGAGAGGAGGGGATTCACACGGACAGTTAGAATAGGCAGGCCATCATCCCCTGTAAGGCCGGGCTCCTCGTGACAATCCCGTACATCTATTAGCATTATTTCGGCCACCTCTTTATTCAACATTTGTTGGGACTTTGTTTCTGCAACATTCCTTTTGACAGGTATACAGACAGAGATGCAAATGGAGCAAAGCATTGGACCACATTGGATACATACACAGCATGTAAAAAGTATCGTAATCATTACACACAGGATAGTCAGTAGCTTCCAGCCCCAAGCAGAAACAAGAGTCCAAAACCATCCAGCAAAAGTCCAAGTACCAGTCTCTGGATGAATTTCTGCAGCAATCTTATGCAGTTTTGATATTGCGTCATATACTGAAGGTGAGTGATCCGGTATGAATACGCAACAGCTGCTACCGATGATGCGACATGCACCACCTCGATCAGCCAGAACCACATCTAGAACCATCGGTTCTGGGGAGCTACAATCCTTGCAATTTGCAGCTCCTCCGTAATGTTCCCAAGTGCCATAGCTGTCTGATTGGTAGCAGCTTCCCCAACTCTAGTAAATCGTCTTATTTTCCTACTGTTTAATGTAACACCCACAAAGAAGAACAAACCTAAATTAAAATCGACATATTGTTGCATAGTGGTATCAGTTTGGTCTACTTCGTCAGCACTTATTGTCCTTTTGTATCTATTTCTAGAGATATCGTCGAATAATTTAAGGTCCCGGTGGTATGATGCGGGTGCCAGAAACACAGGAGGCAATAGAAAGGACACATAGCACACACCTGACCACCCAGCAGGTAGTTGATAATATCCTTGGCTACCACAGATAAAGTAAGTTTTATGTGAGGCTATAAAACTATTGTTATTTACACCTTCAATAGTCAGAATTACAGTACATTCGCTTTTCCCCACTGGAATTCTCCCAATACTGCTTATACATAGATCTGCTTTAGCTCTAGTAACAGAAATCACAAATTGTTCATTACTGGTAAAAGTTCTAATATTTGTGAAGACATATGGTGTTGAAATATTGTCCGGTTGATACTCTTCCCATTCCCATTTGGTCCCTTTGGCCTGAGGATAACCATCTTTATCTTGGTAGCATACTTTATTAAGGCGAAAAAGAAGCCCGCCTACTGTACGTCTTCCCGATGCAAACAAAAGCGCATACCAAGCTTGACAAGAACCATTATGACAAAAGGGAAGAGGAATAAAAGGTGTTCCTCCTTTCTTTTGATGTGCAGGTATCATCCCACACACCCAACAGTTGGTAGTATTTGTGGCATTATGAGTATGATGCAACATCTGGATAAAGGTATTATTTAAGTAGGATTGTCGATGCTTCTGCTCATGGTAGGGAAGCGTAAAGTAGTGGTGTTCAACTGATACTGGAGTAGTGGTGATCAAAAGCTCTCGAGCAGGAGCCACTTTCTCAACGAACCAGGTTATTACTGCTACAGCCACCATAGCAACAACAAACCCTATAGCACAAATGATCTTTCTCTTAGCAACAGTTGATCTCATAGTGGACATGATCAGCTTGTCGGTGGAAACAATCGTTGGAGCTCTTATCCCTGGGCAGCCGTTGGTTTCTTCACCGAGGGTCAAGACGGGTGTCGCTACACTATACAGGACTGATCCCCCCCCCTTCCCACATCGGCATTCCGTTTCACTAACCCAGGGCGCTTGCTCAACCAGTCTATTTCGACGATGCAGGCTCTTTCCGTGGTCTCAGTTGGTATCGGGATACTCCAGGAATCGTGTGGTCCGGGAAGACTTCCTCAGGTTCATCAGGTGATATGGCTTGGCTTCTCTCTGTATCCAGGATGTCCCGCTGGTCGATCAAGGCAGCAGGATCCAGCAAGGTAGACGGCACTTTCTTGCAGTGGGTGGAGTGCACCCAGTTCCTCCTGTTTGTCACTCAGACCGCAGTTCTCGTTGAAAGGAGGACCTGCTCCGGGCCGCGCCACCTCGGTTCCAAGCTGCTTGACCTCTGGAATGATCGGATCATCACCTGGTCTCCAGGTCGAAGTCCATGGCCTTCACCTGCAGACCTATCAGGAAGAGCTTCTCGAACCTGTTGATGAATAGAAATCAAACTGTCAGTCAATTGTGATAGGTAGTCACTCATCAATACACATGATACATCATGTATGGGACGTGGTTTAGGAATGCCCCAAATGTTCATAGGCCTTCCGAATACCACCTCATATGGTGTAAGACCAGATTGTGAATGTGGTACTGATCTATTGGACAACAGTGCTAAGGGTAGTTCATCAGGCCATTTCAAAGATGTGGAAGCCTGTATTTTAGCCAGTTTCAATTTAAGTGTGGCGTTATACCTTTCCACTAGCCCTGCTGATTGTGGATGGAAAGCAGCATGAAATTTCTGCTTGATCCCTAATCCCTTCAGGACATATTCGACAACTTGCCCAATAAAATGGGGTCCGTTATCACTTCATACAAACACCAAATCTAGGAAAGAATTCCTTCAAAAGTACCTTTGCTGTAGTGAGAGCTGTATTGTCCTTCGTAGGGTATGCCTCTATCCATTTACTGAAGGCACATACCACTACCAAAACATACTTTAAGTTGTTACAGCGCTGAAGCTGGATGTAATCCATTTGCAAAACTTCAAAAGGCGCGGTTGGTGTAGCAAACCCTCCTGTAGGAGTTCGTGTCCCTTTACCAGGATTATGCTGAAGACAAATCAGACAAGACTGCACCATCATTTTAGCTGTGCCGGCAATTTCTGGATGCTCCTAAACTTGCGTGAGCAATTTTGTTATCGAGGAGGCTCCAACATGTGCCGGCCCATGTTCCTTATGAATCATAGGTTGTAAATAGGCTGTAGGCAATCTCCACTTGCTCATCTCTTTATTCCTCCAACAGCCCTCATCGTCCAATGTTCCCTCCTTAGACCATTGCTCACTTTCTTCTGCAGAAGCAGATCTCTGCATATCTAGCACTTCCTATCTGGTATCATGCCAGCGTTCAGCCTGTGACTTCACTACGTACATAGACGTGGTGCTTCTTTGCATGGCAGTTTCACGGGCTGGTTGGTCTGCAAAAGCATTGCCTTGTCCTATCTTATCAATTACTTTCTTATGTGCGCTACATTTAACAATTGCTATTCTCTTTGGGTATGTTAAAGCAGTCAAGAGATTATGTACTAATTCTCCATGCATTATTTGCATCCCGTGGGATGTAAGAAAGCCCCTCTCCTTCCAGAGTAGCCCAAAATCATGAGCCACTCCGAAAGCATAGCGGCTATCTGTATAAATGTTCACAGATAAGTCAGTACTAAGTTCACACGCTCGTGTCAAAGCTATTAGCTCAGCTGCCTGAGCTGACTTCTGTGGAATACAAGCTGTCTCAACTACCGTCTGAAGTGTTGTAATTGCATATGCAGCTGACGTTGTACCATCTGGTAACTTCAAACAGGACCCATCAACCCATAGTTCCCCATCAACACTTGAAAGGGGCGTGTCTTGCAAATCGACACAACCCTTTGTCTGTTCCTCAGTAAGGAATATACAATCATGAGACTCCTGTGACTGAGACTGAGTCACCGGGTATGGCAACAAAGTGGCTGGGTTTAGTGTTGCACATCTCTTCAGTGTAATGTGGGGGCCAACAATGTCAATTCGTATCCTGTCAGACGAGCACTAGTTAAATGCTGTGTCTTCGTCTGATTTAAAAGGGCATCAACTGCATGGGGTACTAGCACCAACAGCTTATGTGACAAAACTATCCCTTCACTCTGACGTATTGACACAGCTGTTGCTGCAACTGAACGGAAGCATCCAGGCAACGCACGAGCAACAGGATCAAGTACTGCTGAAAAATATGCACAGGGACGCTGTTTGTCACCGTGTGTCTGAACTAAAACTGAAAGTGCGCAACCATCTCTTTCGTGTACATAGAGTGTAAAAGCCTTGGTGTAATCCGGAGTGCCTAATACTGGTGCAGAACAAAGGGCTTGTTGCAATTGTTGGAAAGCATTCTGGCATTCAGTCGTCCATGGAAGGGGCATTGGAGTATCTTTAGTCAAAAGAGCCAACAGGGGTTTAACAATATGTGAAAACCCTAATATCCATTGCCTACAAAAAGAAGTAAGACCAATGAATGCAAGGACATCTTTCTGAGTACGAGGCACTGGTGTGTCTAAAATAGCTTGAATGCGATCTGGTGTGAGTGCACGTCCCTCCTTAGACAGAAGGTGACCTAAGTAGGTTACTGTGGACGTGGGTGAAGGGACGACCGTGACACCAACCGTAGGGTTTAAGGAAGGTTTTAATTTTATAGTTCTGACAGGCTTTTTAACCAACGTCTTTCGAGTCCTGAAAGTTAGTCTCTCCCGGGCAAAGGTACTGGAGTCCGTGGCGCTGTTCGTCCATAGGCGTTTTCCCCAGGAAGTGGCGTTCTTTCTTCGGGCGTCGGGAATCTCTCCACATGTAAGAAAGAAGACCAACAGGACGGAAAGCCGTTAGGTCACAGTCCTCTACAGGGTTTGCACCAAGGGGGCCCAGGGAGTGTGTGGTTTACACCCGGTGTGACTATTCGTATCTACAGTGCTCAGTGCAAGAGGGGTACGGTAAGAAAAGATAGGGTGAGGGTAAGGGGGGGATGGAGTGGAAGGTCGTGGAGGAAAGATTTATATACAGCTGCGCCCTACACGCTATCGTTACGCTTTCCTAGCCAAGCCGCCAAACGCCGCCGTACCTGTGTCTGCCACACTCCTCCCTCGGGAGTGTGGCACGGCGGTCCGCAGGGTCGTTGGCCTCCTGGCTCGCCTTGTGGTTCAGCTTCTCCTCCAGCTCCTCTGGAGGCTCCTTCTTCGGTCCTTCCGGTTCCTGCTTCCAACGTGCTCAGCTTCTCCGTCTCCTCGGGTTCCGCCTTCCTCCTCTCGGTGTCTCCACCCACTGTGTACAGGACTTCCCCTGTTTTAACCAATCCAGAGCCAGGGACGTCACGGAGGGTCGGGGCTTCACCCTCGTATGCCGACGCCCACTTAAAGGGCCCGCTGTCTTCGTATTCGCTAGCAGTCTCGTTTCCGTGTACCCACTCGTGATCCTGTGGAGAAGCCGGAAATGACAGATCAGAAGAGGTCGGACTCCACCATTCCCGCCGGGTAAGGTCACCAGTTTTACAGTTACCTTCTGTCTACAATATTGCAATTTCTTTTGTGACACTTTGTGATGATGGGAATCAAGAAAAGAAAGCAAGGACAAAGTACATTTGTCACACTGTTCAGGGGTATCGGCTGCCAACAAGATGTCATCGACATATTGTATGAGAGCCACACCTTCAGGAAAAATGAAAGAATCAAGTTGTCTTTATAATGCTTGACTGTAAATACTAGGACTCTCAGTATAGCCTTGAGGAACTCTACAAAATCTATATGATCGATTATTCAAAGTGAAACCGAACAAATATCGGCTATCTGGATGAATAGGGATCGAAAAGAAATCATTTTTCAAGTCTATCACAGAGAATGTAGTTGCTGTCGTAGGAACCAAAGTAAGAAGTGTCGTTATGTCAGAAACCACGGGGTATTGTGGTACTACAATCTTGTTGACTTCTCGCAAATCAATAATGAATCGGTAAATCCTAGTGTCAGTATCTTTTTTCAGAATAGGAAGAATCGGACTGTTACAAACATTGTAAGGAACTTCCTCAACAACCCCCACTTTAATGAGATCATGGACAATACGTACGAGTGCTTCTTCGCCATCCTGTGAAATTTTGTATTGAGGCAAACGTGGCAGCACAGCGCCCTCCTTGACACTAATATGTACTGGTGGAATAACCATTTGCCCAACATCAGTGTCTGAAGTAGCCCACAAAGTACTAGGGAGTGAAGCTAATGCAATATCCTCTTTAACAAGACAAGCTCTCTCCGTCACAGGATGGTTGTCATTCAAGATAACACGTACACCTTCTGGAGAACATCGTATCGTAGCCCTGAAATACTTGAGCATATCAAGACCCACAATATTGTCTTGTGTATTCGGGGAAAGCAAAAATGGACATGGAGCAGTAAATTTATCCACATGGAATGCAAGTGGTTGTGACAGTGGGCTAAGGGAAGGGGTTCCATCGAAACCTATCGATGTAATGGTTAAGCCAGACAGGGGAGCCCTTGGAACCAATTGTTTAGACAAGGTGCTACGAGTTGCTCCTGTATCAACCAGAAACTGGTCAGTAGAACCCAAAACATGTGCTGTAACATAGGGACCCCTCTGATCTACTGGATTCCTTACCCCATCCAAGGCAATCCTATGCATAAGCAGAATCTTGAAAATCAGACGGCACATAGGCGGACATTTGATATTGGTTCCTTCTATCAAAAGTGTTAAACCCATCCTGCCCACGTATATTAGCATCAAACCTAGCACGATCACCTGTGCTTCCTCTAGGCCCTGAATATCCTGAACGATTTCTCATTTGTCCCCGACCACGTGGACACTGCTGAGCACGCAGTGCTGGACAATCGGAAGCCCAATGCCCAAATTTCTTACAGTACGCGCACTGGTCAACAGACAAATTCGAACGAATATAAGAAGGGAAAGACGAACCATAAGATCCACGTCCACCTCTATCACTACCTCTAAAAGGCGGACCATAAGCCTGAGCCAACATAACCTTTGTTTTTAATTCTTTAGTCTTCTTATCCTTATTACCCGTTGCTTCTAATTCCTGGCGTTCATAATACTGAGCCATAGTCAAGAGAGAAACCGGAGAAGAGGTAGTCCATGAACTCTCACTGGCTTTTAGGAGACTAGTTATTCCTGGCAACAGGTTTGCGACATATTTATCAACAAACAGATGTCTGCCCGTGTCATCTGTCAATGACTGGCCACTAAAATCGTGGAATACTTCTTCAAAGCGTGTAAAGAAATCAGAGACCGATTCATCTGCCTTTTGCTTACAAGACGCTAAAACAGTCCAATCTATCTTTTTAGTGGGAATAATCGTTTTTAACTTAACTAATATAGCTGCGGGAAGATCTAAAATTAACTGACATGGCTTCCGTGCGGGTTCCCTTTCTACATCCATTTGTTCTAAGTCTTTCCATAACGCCCCAAAAGCTGCACGATCATCAATTTTACGAACAGTTCTCCACATATCAGGCGGTAATATCAATCCGAAAAATAAATCAATATCAGGCAAAGTCAGAGTACAAGAGCTAATAGCACCCTCAACTTCCTCATAAAAAGCGGCTGGATTTTTCCGCGGATCAGGCAATGCAGTTTTAAGTGCCATGACATCGTCCTATTCCAAGGAGTGTAAACCCAATTATAAATAATATAACCCTTTGCATCGATAGAAGCCTTATCATCACTTGTACCCATTCCTTTAGGAGGAACATACAAATGCGCAGCCTCCCGCATAGGTTTCGCATGAACTATCATAGTCTTATCTGTTCCGAAGATAGAAGCTTGTGCCATGCCGGTCTGAGATGTCTGTGCAGCTACGTCTGCAGCCTTTTTCTCCTCTCGCAAACGGACTGCATCAGCACGCAGTTTAACCAAACGCCTGATTGTATCAGTCACCTGGGAGAAAACAAAAAGACCATCACGCATTTGCTTACAATTATCTGCTACATCGTCGGGCTCTAACTCCTCAGAATATTTCCTAAACAGCTCAAGGACCTCTGCGGCAAACACCTCAGTAAAATACAGCTGCTCCCTTTCCTGCCACCCTTTCATACTATCTAGAAGTTCAGAGACGGGGGCAGTGCTACGAACTGCTTTACGAGCAGCAGATCTAAGCAGGGATGCACGCTCAGCGGTCAACATAGAAGAGTTTCTCGTGCCTTGTGTTCCTCCGAACCGGAGTCCTCATCTGACTCATGAGGGGCAGAAGGAACAGTATACGGAGGTGGAGGATGATCTAATAATAAGAAATCATCTTGTGGTTTATTAAGTATAGGATAAAGGGGCCGCCGAACAGAGTATTGGCCCGTTACCTGTAAATTGCTTTCCCTATCTTCTCTCTCTTTTAACTCTTTTATTTCTTTGTTTTTCAACTCTAATGCTTTCGCATAAATGTTCTTTCGTTGTTCTTTTTCAATCAAGGCTTGCTCACGCTTCATTCGTTCACGCACTTCTTTCTCCCACATTCGTACACAGTCAAACATATCTTGCCTAGTCTTTCGCTTAAACATGCATTGTTTCACATACTCAATCTTTCGTAAATCAAATGACCCATGCATAGGCCAACGCAACTCAGAATCCTTACGAGTGTATTTATTCCATAATGTGCTGTACATTACAGAAGAAAGACCATACTTAATATACATATCCCTATTAGGCGTCCCCTCCGGGTGGGGCCGGTTGTGCTTCATCGAGTCTCAAATTGGTACCACTACAAAAGCCACACATCCAACGAAGTGTGCTAAAAACAGGCATGCCAAAAATAGTGCAGAATATGCAGTATTATAATCAAAGTAGCACTTAAGGTACCTTTAGTACGATGTGCCGTTCAAATCAATTCAGATAGAGAAAATTCTCCTCATTACCTGCATATATAAATTGCAATTTATATATGAATCCCATAGAAATCCAAGTTGGCTAACACAAATTCCAAAATACAAAAGCCGCAGTAAGTGTTACTAAACTACCTTACCAATCCCTGGCATAAAAACCAACAGCAAGCACCGCAGAATGACTCTTACCAATCACTTGGTGTCCAGGTTCCAACTGCCAAGTTCTAAAATCGACCAAATGGTCACTGCACGGGGAATCAACAGAAGAGATTTCAGTCGAGTACCGGCACCACCTGGATGGTCAGATCAGAAAGAAAGGAAAAACGCCGTGGTTGCCAAGATTCGCGTCTCATTGGGCAACGATCTTGTCCAGAGGGAGATTCCAATCCTTCCTCATGACCAATCCTTCGGGAATCCGAGTCGCCGATGAGCCCCACGTGTCGGGCGCCAATTAGTAGAAGTGGACCTCAGCTAGGCCTACCAGTGCAAGGGGTTCGCCCTTCTCTGCACAGTCCTCAGAGCATTAGGAAGAAGTTGGCACAGAAACTGGAATAGAAAATACAAAGTTTAATAAACCTCATGAGGTGGAACTACATTCACACAGCACCCTTCGGTAATGAATGAAGTAGCACACCGAACAGAAGGAGCATGGTTCTTTTATACCCACACAGGGGCTCAAAAGAAGGCGGTACAAGTACAGAAGAAGGTTTTATGTACATATAAGGTCATATAGAAATGCACAGTCGACAAGTAGGAGGAGTTAACAGTTTGCCAATGCTAGTAAACTCATCCTGACAGTTACATACTACTAACAGCTGCGGGGACAGCTGCAAACTCAACTGGGCATGTGCGAAGGTGGAAGATATAGTTTGTTTCTAGGCAGATTACAAGAGAAGTCAACACTGAGGGAGGACAGAGCACATGGTGAGCACGTGGCAGCACATGGCAAACAAAATGGCTGCCAGAAATACAAAATGGATTCCACAAAATGGACAAGATAGCCTCTAAATACAAGATGGCTTCCACTAATGCTAACCCAATCGCAGCCAATTTACAACACGCCCACCCATTGACTCAGCCCCCACCGGTGCGGCCCTTGGCCACAAACCACAATTTAAATTTGGCCACGAGAGAAAGTTTGTGAGTACCCATGGGCTATCAGATACTCTTCTAGTTTAAGGTCAGGCAGCTTGGAGCTAGATGTGCACTAAATGCGCAGGCTCCTGGCTGCCTGAGCTGAACTTCGCCAGGCTGAGGATTTCACAGCCCTGTGGGCGTGACCTTGTTGTAATGGAATTAACATCCTTGCATATGGATAATCCTGTAGGCAGTAGAGTAGGTTATGAGAAAGGTTTATTAAGTCACACTTAGAGTAGGTTCCAAGTAACTGGCAAGATAGAAAGTATACCCCATCAGGTGCCGCTGTCGCTGCTGCTCAGCCCACTCTCACCAACTGAATCTCACTCAACCAGGTACTCATCAACATTCTGTGACATCCCACTCACCCTGCTGAGCAGCAAGGAACAGAGCACTAGGGAAGAATGTATTGCAGTACACAAGATACAACACATCTTATCCCTGTAGAAAAACATAGAAAAAAATCAACGGATGCAAGATGGGAATACCGCATAAAGATAATGCATGGATAACAAATGCAAGTTGGACATGAAATAATACATTAATAATGAATGCAAGATGAGACTGCGCATTCATACAATACCGAGCAACCAGATACACATGCAAGATGTAAAAACAACACGTACATCTGATGCATAGAAGATTGAAACATGTGCAAGATGTAAATAGTGCACACAGCTAAAACATAACCCCTCTAAGGTCCCAAAAATCAAAAAGGACAAACAAGTCCCCCGAATCAAAGGTGCCAAGATGCAGGAGTGCAGATGACCCCAAAAGCTGATACAACTATCCGTTCTCCTCACTACACATACAACAGGACCAGCCCGTTATCCTTCATAGCACAATCCTGAACAGTAATATTGGGCTAAGAATCACACTTCACATAACTGTGTCATTGCACACCCACTCCACCAGCATCACAAACTGGATGCGGTAAGGTGATACCTTGGGCTAAAAATGCCCCATCACCCTGAACCTCTTAGGAAAGGTGGTACCTTAGGCTTACAAATGCCCCTTCACCCTTAACCCCTTAGGATGGGTGGTCACCTTCAACCCTGAACCTCCGCAAAAGGGTATCTTTCAACCAATCACATTCTCACTTGCACAGGGCATCTCAGAAAAAGTTAACCAAAAGGTATCTTTAACCCATCACAATCACAGAGTATCTTTAAACCCATCACTTTCCCACTCACAGAGGGAATCTTAGAAAATGTAGCAAAAGGTATCTTTCAACCCACACGCCTTGCACGACCTCAAATAACGCACCCAGTCTCCCAACCGACCCAAACCCTAACTCACACCCCTTAACAGAGAAGATCAAAGAGCAACACAAACGCAATATGCACAAGGCACATGACCCAAATGTAATAGCAACACGCACCCACGCAGTGACACATATGCAATAATAACAGCTGTCAATTAAGTATGGTAAAAGCAAAGCACACAGACAGCATAATAAGCATGTCAAATTGTCCATACACCTCCATAAGACTTGCATAAACAACATAGGCAGAAATTACGAATGACATGAGCATAGCATAATCACCAAAGCTAGGTTGAAAAGGATAAAAGTCAGGAAAAATATTCAAAGTTCCCCCCGTGAGCGAATCTTTCACCCGACTGGAATGACAATAGACTGCGCATTAAATCCACTTCTCCCACAACAATACGCAAAGTCTTGCACTTCCCTCCAAAATGCTTGCTAGTCAGCTTCGGTCTAACCTTTAGAGTACACCCGAGCCTCAAACTCTGCCAGGCTTGGAGTCTCAGATATATACATGACTTCCCCGGTGCCAACTGAATATCTGAAATATACAGGAACCCATTGACATTACTGCGCACACTGTCGTGTTCACTTTCCACGCTGTGTGTCACCAAAGACTCGCTGTGCTCCGCATTCTAATCTTAGCCATGTTTGTTTTCAACGTGCTGTGCCCACTGGATTCTCTGTAGGTCAGCGTTCTAGTCTTCAGTCTTCTAGTCTTGAGTTACACATCACAATACAGATAGACGTGGCATTTGACCTGCAAATACTCCCACTCATGCTTCTTCACCCTGAAGGATGATGAACTCACACCGGCCATGGCCTCGCATGGCGCACAGAAGTGCACAAGGAACATTTCAGATGCCGTACCGGATCGCACATGCTCCTCATCTCATGGCAGCCTCGCGGCCCATTCAGAAACTGCACTAACAGTAAGGCGATGTGCACACCACCCTGCTATAGGGACACATGCTACTCACCCCAGAGAGGTGCAAAAAGTTTAAGTAAAAACATGTAGAGCAGGCAAATTGCACAGCTTGTGTAGCACACTAACCCTAGCAGATACGGGGGGGGGAGGAAAAAAGAGGCATGGGGCACTTGGTGTCAGCTAGCCTCCAACCTAACATGAAACCACAACAGAAGCTGCTCCAAGTGTCGTGACTGAAACCTAGACGATGCTAAGTTAGAAGGGGGATGGCATCTCACAAAAAGTGAAGGACTGTCCTCACTCACCACCAGGTGTCATGCTTCATCATCGGCAGTCCTCGCTCTCCAAAAACTCGGTTTGGTGGAGAGCGGGCCTACACCTGGAGACAGGGAGGCACTTCTACAGCTAAGTGGGGGTCCACATAGTGGGTGAGTTTAAAAATCAGTATAATCGCCAGAATTAATTTATTCTGAAGAGGGGATTATATGATATTAAAATACAAGACTGGTGAACGAGGAGAGCTTATTGCCCCATCACCGTAGTGGTAAATGTTGTTGACATGTTTCTGCCTATCTGGGCCAAGGGGTCCGCGGCATTTATCAGGACAAGAAAATAGAAAAATGGCTCCTATCTTACCACAAAAGTTGGTCGGATGACACCACTGCGTAGGATGACCTATGTCATACTCTACCTAATATAGATTTCATGAAAAATGTATGGGTAAAAATAGAGAAAGAAGAGAGAAAAGATTGCCATCAAAGTTAACAGTCACAGAAAGATAACCTACATGTATCAATAATACATATAGTGAAAGAATGTGTAGCACGTGACACTGCAAGCATGAATCACATGCATATACATTTAAATTCTTGGTGTGAGATGAACTCACTGCCTTACCCTGTTAAGGATATCTACACGCCCCATGGGAGGAGAGCGAGGAGGAGACCCCTGTTGTTACACTCTAAAAATGAAAGAAATGACAAACCAAACTTAAAAAGTAGTAAATGTCAGGGAAGCTTCTTACATTTGACTCTGTCAAATGGGCATGAGAAGGTTCTATATCTCATTTACACATCTGCAACCAATGTATTCCATCATTAAGTCCTGTGTCCCATGTACGCAGGTGAAAAACCCTTCGTTGTTCGTTGATGTGAAGAGTTTTGTGGCTATCTGGGATAGCTCTCCTGATTACCTTAAGAACCCCCCATCTGAGATCTGTGTCTTTGTGGCTGTTTTCCAAGAAATGTCTAGTCAATTTTGTGTTTGTCTTTTTGCATCTGATCGCGCTTCTGTGCTCGCTTATGAGTACCTTGATCTTTCTCGTAATCATTCCCACATACATTAGGTCTCAGGGACATTTGAGCAGATAGATGACGTTTTCAGTATTGCAATTGCTAAAGTTTCTGAGGACCCATGGCCTGTTGGTAAGTATGTCCACATCTTTAGTTATGCTTGTAAGGGGACATGCTACGAATCCCCGCATGGGTATTGTCCTACCGGTCGCTGTGTGTCCCATAAGGTGGTTTGTTCTTGAGTCTTAGGTGTTGGTGTCTTAGCGTGAACCAGTGTGTCCCTTATGCTTGTATTCTGCTTGAAAGCAAAAAGGGTGATTCCCAGTGTTTCTTTGTGCCATTGAGGATGTTCCAATGTTTACGTAAGATGTTCTGTACTTTGTTGGATATAGGAGTGTATGTAGTGACACATACCAATCTCTCGTTTTCTTTCTTCTCCTGTGTCTCTAGTAGGGCCTCCAGTTTGTTATTCCGGTCTCTTTTCTTTGCCTTTTTAACCATTTTCTTTGGATAATGTCGTGTCAGCAGTTTGTTCTCAAGTACCTCAGCTTGTTCTTCGTAGGTTTCGATGTTTAAACAATTCCTACGAATCCTGAGGAATTGTCCAACGGGAAGATTCTGGCGAAATGATTTTGAATGGAAGCTCACAAAGAGCTATAGACTGGTTTTATCCGTACTTTTGTTATGGACCTTCATTCTGACTCTGTCCACAGTCATACTGATAACCCGATCATAAAAGATTGTCTCTTCTTTATCAATCATGTGTGTGAACCTCAAATGTTTGTCTCTTGAGTTGACCCATTGTGCAAAGTCCTCTGCTTATTCGATGCTGCGGTGCAAGACGATAATGATGTCATCAATATATCGCCGCCAGATTTTTATCTGCCCCGCATAGGGGTTATCCTGGTGAAAGATGTGGTTCAGTTCGAATTGGTGTACATATAGGCACGCCATGCTGGGAGCAAAGGTGCTCCCCATGGACGTGGCTCTGATCTGGTGGTAAATGGTATCCTCATATTCTAAGAATTTCTCCGTGAGGGCTATGTCCGCGCACTTCATAATAAAGTGTTTAGGCGTCATGTATTCCCAGTCTTTTTCTGATAGAATATGTTCCACTACACTAAGGGTACGCCTCTGGGGTATACTAGTGTAAAGTGCCTCGATGTCCATTGTGATGAACAGATCCTCAGCTGGGTTGATCTCCTTATCCCTGAAAAGGTATAGGACATCTTTGGTGTCTCTTAGGTATGAGGCGGATACTTGTACGATGGGACTTAGAAACCAGTCGCAAAATTGAGAGAGAGGTTCAAGTGCTGAGCCTATACCTGACACTATTGGTCTTCCCGGTGGTGGCATCCTGTGCTTGTGGATCTTGGGAAGAGTGCAGAATCCGGGTATACGTACGTTATCACACACCAAAAAATCAGCTTCGTATTTGGTAATCCAGTTATTAAGAAAGGCTTCATCCACCATGGTCTTGATTGTATTAATCAATCTAGGTGTGGGATCAGTCTGGAGGACTTCATAGCTGCCCTCCTCTTATAGTAGTCAGAGGCATTCTTTGTGATACATACATTTATCCATGACCACGATAGCCCCGCCTTTATCCGCTGGTTTTATGATAAGTTTGGCATTTTCCTTCAGGTCCATGAGTGCTTTTCTTTCGCCTCTCCTTTGTTGCTTTGGCAGTCAATCGTTTCAATTTCATTAAGAACCGCTTGTTCAAAAGCCAGTATGTGGCAGGGAATGGACTGTGTGGGTGGCACAAAAGTAGATTTTTTCCTAAGTCCTGTGTTGGCGATGTCTCTAAGTTCGGGTCCTGATTTTTCCCAAAAACTTTTGAGATTAATTTTCCTGAAGAATTGGGCTAGTTCCATATGTAGGGCAAAAAGATCATTCCTTGGGGTGGGTACAGACCCCAGCCCTTTCGATAGAACAGACTCTTCTTCTGTTAAAAACACATGGCTACTCAGATTAACTATATTGGTGGTTCCCTGCTCGTGGTCGGTCCCCGTTCTTTCCCTTCGCTCCGTGTTACCACCACATTTGGTGTCTGATCCTCCAAGTGTACCCTGGTGTGTTGTCTTGGCTGTTTTTGTCTTCCCCTTCCGCGTCCTCTGCCCCTGTATAAAAACGTGGTGGTCCTTGTTGAAATGGGAATGCCGGAGGGTAGTATGGTTGCTGCTAGTAACCAAAAGGAGGCATTGGAGGATGTATGGATTGTTGTTGGAAATTCGGGAATTGTCTTCCTTGGGGGCGCTTTCATCGCTACTACTGCTGCTGCCACTCCTCTCTTCTCCCAAACTGAATGTCCAGTTCTGTGGTGTCGGTCTGAACAGTTGTTGTCTTCTTTCTGTAGGTTGTGGAGGTGGTTTCTCGTAATATTCGTCTGTGATGTACGGGTAAGTGGTTTCACCTTTGAATTTATGTACGTCTTTTTAAAGTATCGTTAGCTTAGATTGTGTAAGATTTTCTTTATACTGTGTGTGGTCACTGTTGATCTCCTCGAGTTCCTTTTTGAACACCGAGATGTGCACAGATGTCTTAAGTGTGCTCTCTCTCTGTTGGATGAGTAAGGCATCGGCTAGTTGTCTAGCCGTGTTGATGATTAGCATGAGCCAATCCTTGGTAGATTTCCAAGCAATGCATGACCAATTGATGCGGAATTCCTTATTGTTCAGGAAAAGTCTGGGTTCATTAGTGACTATCAGTCCTCGTGGTGCTGTGTTCTTCCGGAGGTATTCAGTCATGAATGCCCCATGAAGGGCGGTCCAGATCTGTTCTTTCTTACTTGCGGTGAGAGCTTCCCATGCGTCTGAGTTCTTCACGGTCTGTGCCACAACCGCATCCGCTAGCAGGGATGGTGCGTTCAATATCTCTGCATTTGTTGCATCATCGAATGCAAGTTCGGTATCCATTATATATAAACAGAGGTGAGGGAGTAGGTCCCACCTATTTGGGGTGACCTGGAGATATGATAAAAGGTAATTTCCCAATGTTCAAAGTTCTTTTGTTAATTTAGTTTAACAGGGTAAGGCAGTGAGTTCATCTCACACCAAGAATTTAAAGATATTTGCATGTGATTTACGCTTGCAGTGTCACGTGCTACACATTCTTCCACTACATGTATTATTGAGGCATGTAGGTTATCTTTCCGTTACTGTTAACTTTGATGGCAATCTTTTCTCTCTTCTTTCTCTATTTTTACCCATACAGGTTTCATGAAATCTTTATTAGGTAGAGTATAACATAGGTCATCCCATGCAGTGGTGTCATCCTAACCAACCTTTGTGGTAAGATAGGAGCCCTATTTCTATCTTTCTTGTCCTGATGAATGCTGCAGACCCCTTGGGCCAGATAGGCAGAAACATGTCAACAACATTTACCACTACGGTAATAAGCTCCCATCGTTCACCAGTCTTGTATTTTAATATCATTTAATCCCCTCTTCAGAATAAATTCATTCTGGCGATTATGCTGATTTTTAAACTCACTCACATATGGGCCCCCACATAGCTTTAGAAGTGCCTCCCTGTCTCCAGGTGTAGACCGGCTCTCCATCAAACCGAGTTTTTGGAGAGCGAGAACTGCAGTTGCTGAAGCATGACACCTGGTGGTGTAAGAGGACAGTCTTTCACTTTTTGTGAGATGCCATCCCCCTTTTAACTTCGCATCGTCTAGGTTTCAGTCACAACACTTGGAGCAGTTTCAAATTGCACAGCTTACCAGTCTTATGCATTAGTAGTGCTGCAGCTGCTCCCAATTAACTTCCTGTATTCAATGTATATGAGGGCTATCAACTTAATTCCTTATTAGTACGTGTTGCAAAACAATACGCTGCTGTGAGTTCTAGTCAGTTAAACACTTCCGGTTTCTTTAAAGTACGCACTGCTAATTTCCATATTTATACAATGCAGCAGGATCTCTTGAATGTTTCCAGTTCCTCAAAAATACACTGCTGGTTCCTTTAAAATAAACATTGCCATTTCCACAAAACTCAATGCAGCAAGTCTACTTGAATGTTGCTGGTTCCTGTGAAATACAGGCTGCTGGTATACGCTGCCATTACCTATAATTTGATGCTATTAGTAGGCACGCCTGTTCATATGCCCTAGATTGCAGGCTGCTTAATGTAACAAACACTGGTGGGGCTGTGTCCATGGCGTAATAAATCTCACCGGCTTCAATTTCTTTTGGTCTTTGTTTTTCTATATACACCTGTCGTGGGACCACTTCCCAACAGCCGATCAGGGAACAGGAGGACGCCCTACCTGACCATGCTTTGCCCTTCTACTTCTTACAGAGCGGCTACTTTTCGACAGCTCTGTTAAAGATAGAAGAACCTCCGAACCCCTTTAAGTTAAACCAAGTGTCGGACAAAAGGCCCGCCCACAGGGAATGCGTCACTTATTTTGTATTCCCCGAGCCAATAGGTGCCAGCAGTGAGGAAAACATAAAACCTGGAAGAAAGCAATCAGGGGGTGTGTCGTGGGAGAAGACGCCGGACGAGAACACCGTATGGTTGCGGGAATCCGGGAAGGAGCCTATGACGGAGCAGAGAATCAGGAGCCGAAGGCTAAGTGCAACAAAAGACGCAGAGGCGGGAAGCCTACGCATCGAGCCTGCCATGTCAGAAGATGGAGGAAGATCCCTACAACACCGCGGAGATGCGAGCCACGCCCCTGGAGGAGCATGGCTGACAGAGGTACGGGCGCGTTTAAGGGCGCTTAGGGGGAGGCTGGGTGCAGACGCGACTTGGCCTTCGTGAAAGATAATAAATCCTGCTTGCCAACCCCTCCTTCACGAACGGTGGAAGTTTCTTTTTTTAAGGAGCTAGTCCCTTCACTCCTAACCCCACCACCTCCTAGACCGACATCAGGTCATTAATGTGGGTGTTCTTTGTATTTTGCTGTTTTCTTTTGGGTCCGGGTGTTTCCAAGCCATAGAAGACTCCTGGCGGTGCCTACAAGGTATACGACACCAAGCAAAGACCCAGAGTTGTTGTTTCATTCAAAGTCTTTATTTCGGTTTTACAGTACCATAAAAGAGACAAACACATGAATCATAGTTAATAACATTCAGGGTAAAGGGTACTCCATATTCATACTCTTGAAAATAAAAAATAACAAATGTATAATACAAATATACAAGCACAGAAAAGGATCAGAACTAGACAGATCTCATTATTAAGTGATTCTACCTATCGGGACACAAGCTAAAGTGCTAATGCATTCATAAATATTATTTAGATCTCGATTGCTGGTGAGTACGGCCCGATTAAGCAGCATCAGCCATTTTAAAACCCATACCCCAAATGACCAATAAAAGGGATATGTAACGCCCTGAACGTCTCAGGATCGTTTAACAGACACGACAATGAGGACGCAACCACTTGTGAAGGGTTAGTTCTTTTAATGAAGGCAAATAAAATACAAAGAACAAACAAAAGTTATAGTCACTGGAATCCTCCAGGCTAAGTACGTTACCAGCCCACAGCACGGATGGTCCTAACCGTCCTCTGCATATACGCCGATCCCGGCGTATGCCAACAGAGGGCAGAAATGAAATGGCCGACAATGCCAATCGGTAGGCTGTGAGGGGCACGAAGAGTGTTGGGGAGAATCGAGGAGTCAGGGAAACACCCAGCCGGGGTCTCTACCTGAAGGGAGCAGCCGCTCAACCTCTTCCTCAGACTGCACCGGGACGCGGAGTCACCTCCTGGTGATGCGTCACCGATACCCCAATCACAAGCAAGAAGACTGAACCGAGAGCAGCCGCTCGATCGATCCTGTGGACTTCCGAGTCTGTAACGCGGCAAACACCTCCTGGTGTGCGTTACAGCTGGCAGTCCCTGTGTCTCTGGTCGGGCTGGGAGTTACGACTCCAACCAGCAAAAGCGCCACTGCGCTTGGACTCAGCCGAGTCAAAAAGCGAAGCTCAATGGTTGACCGGTAGAGCTTCCGGGTCCTTCACAGGTGACGATGGGGCAAGACACGGCCCAGGGAGTAACGACTCGACCTACCTCCGTTCTTGCCTTACTGGAGCACCACTCCGGAACACTGCTCTTCACGAAGCAGGTACGTCGGTGTAAACACAATATCCGACAGCCTTGTACCTCCCGGTTCCTCCCTTTATAGGGCGTGTTTTCCTTGAGTTATGTAACAGCTCTCCTGTTTACATAAGGGCGTGTTTCCCTTGAGTTATGTAACAGCTCTCCTGTTTACATAAGGGCATGTTTCCCTTGAGTTATGTAACAGCTCTCCTGTTTACATAAGGGCGTGTTTCCCTTGTATGACAGGAATTCTTGACAGTACATCCTCCCTCTCAGCGGCTCCCCACGGGTCCAGCGCTGGCAGGAAAACGCCGATGGAACAAGGAGACCAAGCGCGGAGCATGAACCCCTTCAGCCGGTTCCCATGAATGCTCCTCCGGGCCATAGCCTTTCCACGCAACCAGGTACCACAGCTTCCCCCTGCGCCATTTGGACGCCCGTATGCCCGACACTTCATACTCCACCTCCGACTCCACGCATACCGGCCTAGGTGTCCCAGACGGCTTGGAGGGTGCCGGTTTGAGCAATGATACATGAAAGACAGGGTGTATCCGCAATGACTGGGGCAAGCACACCTTCACGTTCACGGGACCCATACACTTGGTAATTCGATAGGGGCCCATGTACTTGGGATGGAACACACTGTTCTTTCGAAACCTCATGTTTCTTGTGGATATCCAGACGTAGTCTCCAGTGCGGTACAGTGGCCCGGGCCTTCTCTTCCTATCTGCCGCAGCCTTGTATCTTCTCTTGGCCTCTATTAGGACAGCCCTTGAGCGCATCAACGTGTCTTTTATGTGTGCCACCCTGTCCGCTGTGGCGGGAATCCTGTCCTCTCTGAACGGATGTAGAAATGGCAAGAACCTGGGATGTTGGCCATAGTTGCTATAGAACGGAGATGACTGTGTGGAGCTGTGAGTGGCGTTGTTATAGGCTATCTCTGCAACCCATAGCAAGTCGACCCATTCTTCCCTGCCCTGGTCCACAAAACATCGCAGATACTGTTTGAGCGTTTGGTTCAGGCGCTCGGTTTGGCCGTCCGTTTGAGGGTGGTAGCTGGTGGACAGGGCGGTCTTAACATGCAGCGCAGTGCACCAAGTCTTCCAGAATTGCGCAGTAAACTGCGACCCCCGGTCCGACACGATCACCCCAGGTAATCCATGCAGTCGTACCACATTCTTTAGGAGTAGTGACGCCAATTCCCCGGCCGTAGGGACTCTCTTGCAGGGGATGAAGTGCCCCATTTTCGTCAAGTAATCCACCACCACCAGTATTGCCGTCATCCCCTGGTCTACCGGTAGGCCCACCACGAAGTCCAGTGATATGCTATCCCATGGTCTATCCGGGGTCGGAAGTGGATGTAAGAGCCCTTGGGTTCGGCCATGGTCGGCCTTCATGGTAGCACACGTAGGACACTCCTGTCCCCACCTCCTGACATCCACTCTCATGGTTGGCCACCAGAAATGCCGTCCCATGCTAGCCACCGTTTTTTCAAAGCCCAAATGACCTGCGCATGGAGAGTCATGGCACCAGATGAATGCTTGTTTCCTTAGCCTAGGCGTGGGTATCAATAGGCACCTGCCCTTCAGGGGTATCCCGTCCTTCAGCTGCCATTCTCTGTGACTGAGGAGCCACCTCCGCCATGCGAATGACCTGATCCCTCTCTTTATTCTCCTCAGGAAAGTATCCGGTTGGATAACCCCCAATACCATCCTCGGGGAAATGATGGAACGCTCGGTTGCAGGCAATGGTTCCTTAACTGCAGATTGACGGGACAGGGCGTCCGCCTTCCGGTTTTCCGTCCCCGGCCGATATGTGATGCGGAAGTTGAACCCCGCAAAGAAGATCATCCACCGCAGCTGCCTGGGAGAAAGGTGTCTAGTGGCCGTCATGAACTGTAGGTTCCGATGGTCCGTGTACACCGATACCACATGTCTTGCCCCCATCAACCAATGCCTCCATTCGGTGAAGGCGTCCTTGATTGCGAGAAGCTCCTTCTCCGCAATATGGTAGTTGCGTTCGGCGTCGTTGAGTTTGCGGGACATGTACGCAACGGGATGAAGCACCCCTGTGTCGTGATTGCGTTGGGACAAGATAGCCCCCAGCGCCACATCCGACGCGTCCGCTTCCACCACGTAGGGGAGATCCGGATCGGGGTGAGCCAACACCGGCGCCTTACCAAAGGCGCTTTTCAGGGCCTCAAAGGCTTTGTTCGCTTCAGGGGACCAGACAAACTCCTTGGACTTCCTCAGTAGCTGTGTGATTGGGGCCACCACTCCTGAAAATCCATCTATAAACCGCCTGTAAAAGTTGGCGAAGCCAATGAAACTTTGGACGTCCTTCACGCTTTGGGGCACCGGCCATTCTTTCACCGCCTTGATCTTTCGTTCTGCCATCTCCTGTCCCTCTGGACTCAGCATCACTCCGAGGAATTCCACGGATGTGACGTGGAAGTCACACTTGCTGAGTTTACAAAACAGCATGTTTTCCCTCAGCTTTTGGAGCACAGCTTTGACGTGGTGTACGTGCTCCTCCACACTGGACGAATAGATGAGGATGTCGTCGATATATACGACCACGTAGATATCCAACTCCTCTCTGAATACCTCATTCAAAAAGTACTGAAAGGCTGCCGGGGCGTTGCACAGACCGAACGGCATGACGAGGTACTCAAAAAGGCCGAACCTGGTCTTAAAGGCGGTCTTCCACTCGTCTCCGTCCCTCATGCGCACCAGATGGTATGCCCCTTTCAAATCCAACTTGGTGTAGATACGAGCTTTCTTGACCTGTTCCAGAAGTACACTGATGAGAGGCAAGGGGTACCGATTTTTTATGGTTATCGCATTCAATGCCCTAAAGTCCACACAGGCTCTCAGCTCCCCATTAGCCTTCGGGATGAAGAAGAGTGGCGAGGCGGCCGGAGACTTGGACGGGCGGATGAATCCTAGCCTGAGGAGTTTATCCAGGTACCCCCGGAGATGCACGTTTTCAGGCTCCGTCAGGGCATACAGCCTGCCGCTGGGAACGCTGGCCCCTGGCACCAGGTCGATCTGGCAGTCAAACTGTCTATGTGGTGGTAGCACTTCCGCCTTCACCTCATCAAATACATCCTCAAAACTGTGATAAGCCTGGGGGAGAGCCACATCTTTTTCTGCCGCTGTAGCCACCGTCTGACTCCCGCTCTCATCTGCGTCAAGGGATTCCGTTCTTATTCCACAATGCAGGATGCAATACGGTGACGTCATTTCGATGCGATGTGTTGGCCAATCCACAAAGGGGTTGTGTTTCTGTAGCCACGGCAATCCCAATATGACGCCATATTGGGGCGCTCGGATGATGTTAAAATCGATTTGTTCCAAATGGTTCCTCCCATATCTCATCGGAAGGACCCCCGTGTGCTGTCCGATGGGCCCCGTCACCAATCGCCTTCCGTCTACCGCATAGACGTCTTCGGGTACTGCTTTGGGAAGAAGCACTAGCCCTAGCCTGCATGCCTCGTTGTGGTCCATAAACATGCCAGTGGCCCCTGAATCCACCATGGCCACAACGGGTATCCACTGGTCATGCACTCCCACGTGCACCATGATAAACAGGTGTCGTTGTCCCTTAGTGACCGAGTTGGAAAGTGAAGGGATGGATGAGTGACTCCGAGATGCCCCTTCTCTGGTCTTGGAGTCCTCTAGTTTTCCGCCGGTATGTCCACCACGGCTGTTACCGACCGGTTGGCCCGATAACGTGACGTCTTCGGTTTGGCAGGGCATTCACGTACGTAGTGGCCTTTTTTGCCACAATATAGGCACAATCCTTGTTTACGGCGTGACTCTTTCTCCGTGGCTGTGAGGCTCGCTCGTATTGCGCTGATGTCCATGGGTTCTCCCTTGGATGCGGTGGAAGTTTCAGGACTTCCCACCGTCACATAGGATGGAAGGGATTTTCCTTTTCTCCCATGATCCCCCTTTTCTTTCACTTAGCCTATGTTCCAGCCGTAATACCAGGTTGATAAGGCCCTCACATGTCTTGGGTTGAGGGTCAATATGAGCCACGGCGTCCTTGAGCTCATCGCACAGCCCTTGATGGAAGAGCGCCGTCTGTTTAGCAACAGGCCACTTGGTTTCCGCAACCAGCCTTCGGAACGCGTTGAGATACTGCACCAGGTCGTTGGATCCCTGTCTCAACTCAAGCATTTCACGGTCCGCCGTGTACGAGTCAGCCCTTCTGTCGAATACCTTCAGGAATTCCTCGCGAAAAGCACCCCAATCACATAAGAGGGGGTCGTCCCTGCTCACCAGAGGTACGGCCCATTGTGCCGCGTTTCCAGCCAAATAGGATATAAGGAAAGCCACACGAGCCTGACTCGTGGGGAACGCCTTTGGTTTGCACGATAAATGTAGCGCCACTTGTGTGAGGAATACCTGCACTGTGTTAGGATCCCCACTGTACCTCTCTGGTGTTGCCAAGGGGATGGCTACCGGCATTTCCACTACTACCGCAGGGGTCTGGTTCGTGAGGGAGGTGCTGGGCGTGAGCGGGTCCAATTGGATAGCATCCAGTCTGGCTTTTACATCGGCTGTTTCTTGCCTAGAGGCAGCCACTTCAACTTGCATGGCCGCTAAAGCAGCCAGCACATCATCAAGTGTTGCCATGTCTGTTATCGACCGGGAGACAGTTAGTGTTATTAAGGTCGGATATTTTGTAACGCCCTGAACGTCTCAGGATCGTTTAACAGACACGACAATGAGGACGCAACCACTTGTGAAGGGTTAGTTCTTTTAATGAAGGCAAATAAAATACAAAGAACAAACAAAAGTTATAGTCACTGGAATCCTCCAGGCTAAGTACGTTACCAGCCCACAGCACGGATGGTCCTAACCGTCCTCTGCATATACGCCGATCCCGGCGTATGCCAACAGAGGGCAGAAATGAAATGGCCGACAATGCCAATCGGTAGGCTGTGAGGGGCACGAAGAGTGTTGGGGAGAATCGAGGAGTCAGGGAAACACCCAGCCGGGGTCTCTACCTGAAGGGAGCAGCCGCTCAACCTCTTCCTCAGACTGCACCGGGACGCGGAGTCACCTCCTGGTGATGCGTCACCGATACCCCAATCACAAGCAAGAAGACTGAACCGAGAGCAGCCGCTCGATCGATCCTGTGGACTTCCGAGTCTGTAACGCGGCAAACACCTCCTGGTGTGCGTTACAGCTGGCAGTCCCTGTGTCTCTGGTCGGGCTGGGAGTTACGACTCCAACCAGCAAAAGCGCCACTGCGCTTGGACTCAGCCGAGTCAAAAAGCGAAGCTCAATGGTTGACCGGTAGAGCTTCCGGGTCCTTCACAGGTGACGATGGGGCAAGACACGGCCCAGGGAGTAACGACTCGACCTACCTCCGTTCTTGCCTTACTGGAGCACCACTCCGGAACACTGCTCTTCACGAAGCAGGTACGTCGGTGTAAACACAATATCCGACAGCCTTGTACCTCCCGGTTCCTCCCTTTATAGGGCGTGTTTTCCTTGAGTTATGTAACAGCTCTCCTGTTTACATAAGGGCGTGTTTCCCTTGAGTTATGTAACAGCTCTCCTGTTTACATAAGGGCGTGTTTCCCTTGAGTTATGTAACAGCTCTCCTGTTTACATAAGGGCGTGTTTCCCTTGTATGACAGGAATTCTTGACAGGATAAAGAGCTTAAAACATTGACATAAAAAACCATGATTTACAAAATAGGTAGACGAATTTAAAGACACACCCATCTGGACTAATCATTATAATTTCAGTTTGTTTTGTCCATGCCTGTCAGGGGGATAGTTAAAGCCCTCCTTCTAATAGCCCAAAACTGGCCTAAAATGTTTGCAGTTGCACAAGCATAGGGTGGTCTCACATCTGACTTTAAAATACGAAGGGCATCTTTGTGGCTGTATGTCCCGAGTTGTCAACATACCGGAACCAGCCAATTCCTTCTGAGTCTGGCATAAGCAACACAAGCAAAAAAGACATGGCCTATTGTTTCATAAGGGCATGAACAGGAGTGACAGCCCTTAGGCTGTGATTTATTTGTCAGCCAGGAATTAGTGAAGGCATTAATGGGTAGACTGCCATGTCTGAACTGAGTGTACAATTTCCTGTCTGCCGGCTCTTTAATAAAATCAAGATAGCATTCTAGCCGGCTGATGGATTTCATATCAGTAAAAGCATCAGTTAAGCTACCATATCAGATTTTCAAGAAATTCTTCTGTTCTACCCATGCCCAATACTGAGATTTTATTTGGTCCCTAGAGCATGGGGGCGGGAGATCAGCAAGCTCCATAGGCACACCTATGCCTGCCCGTATAGTGTCTATGTGTTTAATCCACCCAATACTATGGTTTTTGTCCAAGGCAGAAACTTTGGTGAAAGCAGCGGCATAGGGAGCCAATCAGGGGTAGCGACCACTCTATGCCAAAAAAGCAGTGGACGTACGCTCACCTGGTCATTAATAGACTTGACACCCAGGTCATGTTTCAAGGGGAGTGTTTGGAGAGAGTGATATCAAGCTCCTAAGGAACTTGTTTTCCACTATTGAAAGAGTGTTTACATTTACTGAACCCCACAGTTCTGCCCCATAAAGCACACTACTCACTACCATACAACTGTACAGTTTGAGAGCGGGGCTACAGGCTTGGTATAAGAAATGCAGTGCTCCCACCGCAAAACCCCAGAGAACTGGGAAAATTTCAGGGTCACCTTCTCTAAGTGATTCTTCCAAGCCATTCCCTCAGACAACTTGATTCCCACATACTCAAAAGAACCAACCCTCTCAAGCGGAACAGCGTCTAAAACCAAGTTACCTTTAAAAGATTTGTGGGGATTCAGCATCATCAACTTTGTTTTAGTAGTATTGATGACCAGACCCCTCACATCACAAAAGGCCTTAAAATGATTTAAAAGTTTTTGTAGGCCCATGGGGGTTTTAGACACCAAAAGGGTGTCGTCAGCAAACAGTAATGTGGCTATTTTATGATTTGCCAGAGAGGGGGCGTCAGCCGGAATGAAACACAAAAGATTAGCTACTTGATTTACATATAGGCGTACCCCCTGCCGAATCTTAAATGGCTCGTTGGTTTGCCCCTGGTTTCCCCACCTCACACGAGCAAACCTTTCCTCATGCAGCCTGATCAGTGGTTCTAGGATTTCCAAAGGCATTGCCATGTCCCCAAGGACTTGCCAGAGTAGATCCCTGGGGACTGGGTTGAAAGCTGTTATAAAATCTATAAAGGCATGATATGAACTGTCTTTACCCAGCACAACTACCTTCCAATACAGCAGAACAAGGCGAAACGCCTGATCGATGGTGGCGGTCTTCCGCCGAAAGCCCGCCTGGAGAGGAAAGAGGATGTCATTCTCATCCATTCAGGTCTGGATTTTAGCAAGGAGCGAACGGCAGAAGACCTTCTGTGCACAATCTATCAAGCTAATTGGATGTGTCCGGGATACTCCCCCTGCCAGCAATGTCATTGGCCAGTTTCATGAAATAGGTTGCCCAGTTGTCCCTATCAGCACGAAAGAGGTCACCAGGGATGCCATCGAGACATGGGGCTTTTGCAGGGATAATGGCATCTAAGGAGCGCATTTTTTCCTCCCTAGTAAATGTAAGGGTACATGTTGGAACACCTATATCATGGAGAATCTGGGAACTATCATAAGGGTTGCCGATGGAATATAACTCACTAAAATGTTTATGCCATTCTATGGCTGGAATGTTGTTTGCCAAGGGAGGTGAGCGTTCAAAGTTACGTTTAGACACAAGAGACCAAAACATCCGACTGTCAGGGTGTCCAATGGCCTCCCCTAGGTCTTCCTTTTTTGGCTTTACCCTGCACCTGTTTATATTCCTTCCCGGCTTTACAAATACTAACTGGATCTCTATTTTTGATAGCTACAGTCAGTCTCCCTCTCAGGGCCCTACACTCTTTATTGAATCATGAATGTCTTCCCAGAAGCCTTCCCTGTGATGGCCTGGTCTTGTTAATAGGGGCGTGGAAAAAGCAGGCCAGGCGATCAAAGAATTTCCTATGGAGGATGCTACAACTGCTCTGCATAGGCGGATCCGTGGATGCTGATATAAGGGTCGCTAAATGTTTAGTTAAGGCGTCCCTGACAGATTGAATCTTAAATTCGTTCGCCAAGACCTCAGGCCATTTAAGTCGGTGCTTGACTTTTGAGAGAATTAGGGCCTTTGTACTTAAGAGTATTAAGGGCTCTCTCCCGATGTCTCCCCAGAGGTAATCGATGGACAGAATAAGGGGGTTGTGATCACTATCACAGGACGGGACTATAACATGACGTGTCCCGTACCAGGGGCCAAAGGGTCAAATCCACTAATAGGTAGTCAATCCTACCTGACCCTTTTGGTCCAGTGAAGGTCTATCTGAGATGGTTCTACTGTTAGTGGCCCTTAACCTATTTCTAGGGATATTGCATTCAACTGGAGAGCAGCTTGCGACCATTTTTTAATCGGGGTAAGCTCCAGAGGAGGTACCCTCCAGACTTTGTCCTCCTCGTTCACATCATTGGCCTCAGCCCAGCCAAGTGGCTCAAATGTTATGTTGAAATCACCACCGACTACTAGTGGATGACTTTCGTACCTGGCTCCCAATAAATTATCCAGGACCTGGAGGGTTGGGGAACTACCGCCTCTGGTGCTCCTAGCATATATGGTATATATATCAGCCGTCTTACCTTTACCATTGGTTAGCCTAATCCCAAGAATATCCGTGCTATTGGTAACCAACTCTTTTACATCACATTTTAGTGTAAGATTTACAAGTATGAGCAGCCCTCCTGAAGACCGGCCATGTTTGATGGTATTTCTGGTCTATGGTAATTCATAAACCCTGGAATGAACGTAGGGGTCAAACACCAGGTTTCTTGGAGAGTGCATATCTCAATTTGAGAGATAAACTCCAGCCAATGCGGGCAATCAAGCTTCCCCCTTATACCTGCCACGTTCCATGACATAATTTTCAGCGTTTGCCCATTGCCTTTAGAAATGAGTGCCTGAAAAAGAAATGGGACAGAGCTGTTGTTGTTTTTCCCCTATTCGATAAAAGAGAGTCGTCACATGTAGTCAAATGTGTCAATAAAAGATGAGTACTCACAAAAATAAAGCCTTCCTCCATCTTTTCCCTCACAATGACAACAATACCATTCCTTTCAGGCTTCTTAGTTTATTTAATTTCTTCACTCTTGCTTTATCTGTAAGCTTTTTAACTATTGGTGCCTTCTGTTTCCTCTCAAATCTCCATAAACTACCTGCATGCATGATATCTTTCCCTAGATCATTGCCAGTGTTGTAAATGATAATGTATAATCCAGTAGGGTGTAGCGTAGGTTAGGAGAAAGGTTTATTAAGTCACAGATACAGTTGGTTCCAAGTAACTGGAAAGATGGAAAGTACGCCCCACCAGGAGCAGCCTCCCTACTGCTCAGCCACTCTCACCAATTGACTCTCACTCAACCAGGGACACATCAACATTCTGTGACATCACACTCACCCTGGCTGAGCAGCAAGGAACAGAGCACTAAGTAAAACTTTATTGTTGGTAAATTAAAACCTTACAATATAAAAGCATGCATCGTATTCATAAAATGGATACATTTCTTAAAAATTGTTAAAATAACATTTTGGTTAAAACTCAACTTGACTTCTTAACTGCTGTTAAAAGTCTTGTGAACCAGGTACGATCAACGATTTGTTGACAACCGACAAGGCGTTGGTACGCTCAATAGTGGAGTTTCCCTCAGCTCTAATAGGAAAGGGTTGGTGGCCCTGGTAGCTTCCAACTGGCTTAATGCTTTAGTTACAAATTTTGTTAGCCCGATATTCAACTTTGTGTTATCCGGGTTAAAAGCTGCTATTATGGCTTGGCGGCAAGATCGAATTTCAAGTCTTATCCATTCTTCCCGCAATAGTGAGCATCTAAAAGCAAGCATTGTTGGGCATAAGCAGACTATGTGTTCCAACCCCTCGGTGTGGTAACCACACAGCCTGCATTGGATGTGGCTGTCTTTCCGGCGCCATTCTGGAAGATTTTTCAAGAAAGGCCATTCACCCAACCTCAGTGCCATGAACTTTCGTTTTAGGTAAAGTGCTGTAGTACTTGATAGATGATGGGATTCTACTCCTGGGTTAAAGTTAGTGATTACTGCCCAGGCGTGTTTCCTTTTTGACAGTATTGCCCTGTCTGTGTGAAAGGACCACAACCTGGCGCTCTTCTTGATAACTAGCTTTAATGCGGACTGGGAGGGGTTTGTTCCCCAAAACTCCTTAATACCAAGTAATTGTAAGCAGTGCTCCAGGTGGAGCCGAAATTTATAGGTGGCATGACTTTTCTGAATTTCTTGCCAGAGTCTGGTCTCCAGTGAGTCTTCCCGGGCTTGACGCAGTCTGTTACAAAGCTTTATGAATGCCCCTGCCTCTACGCTGTGATGGTCTAGTAATCCAAATTCCAGGCGAACTTGTGCCGGTGATGCTGAATTCGGAAGATGGAATGCACATTTAAAAATTTTAGTTATCAGTTTATTTAGAAGAGTGTTTGTGATTCCCTTCATGATCTCTTGGCCGTATGTCAGGGAATTAGATGTTTTTGCCTTCATCCCTTTTAACAGTGAGATAAAGCTGGGACCTAATAGTTTTTTTGACAGTTTTGTTGCTGCTGCCTCTAATGCCAGAGCTTTGGTCCTCAGTGCTTCTTTTTGCTTAGAAAATGAGCTTCTGGAGTCTAAAAATATTCCTAGATACTTATAGTGAGATGTTGAGTCAATATTTACGTTGTTGAAGTGCCACTCTCCGCGCGACTTCTTGGGTTTCCCAAAGGTGATTGTTTTTGTTTTTGATAAGTTTAGCTCTAAGAGGTTATTTTCAGTGTAGGGGAGCAATTCATCTAGTAGCCTCTGTAAGCACCCTTTTGTGTGGCTGAGCAGCACCAAGTCGTCGGCGTATAGGAGGTTGCTGATTCGTACTCCATCTAATTGAGGGGGATGACAATTGATGCTGTCAAGGATTGGCGAAAGGTCCGATATAAACAGATTAAAAAGGAGTGGGGCCAGCACGCAACCTTGTTTTACTCCACTGCTGGTCTCAATCTTCCTGGAAACATGGGAGCACTCGCCCAGCTTAATTCTTATCCATGTTTTAGAGTGGAGTTGAACTATTGCTAGTAGTAAGGATTGGGGAACTCTCCAGCCTTTTAATTTTTGCCACAATAGGTCCCGAGGCACATGATTGAAGGCCGCTTTGAAGTCCACAAAGCAACAAAGCAGTTGAGTATGTTGGATGGTAGCTTTCTCTATTAGAACAGATAATGCCGGTAGGTTGGTTGTTGTTCCAGATTTGGCCAAGAAACCTGTTTGATTGAATGGGAGGCACTTTGTTTCATTTGCCCAGGTCAGGAGATCTTCCAATAGCATACTAGCATAGTATTTAGACTCCACGTCAAGGAGGGCTATCCTTCGATAATTACTAGGATTGTTTCTCTTCCCACTTTTGTAAATGGGGTGGATGATGGCACCACTCCAGGAGTCAGGGACTTCAAAGTTTGATCGACATCAGAACAGAGCACTAGGGAAGAATGTATTCCAATACACAAGATACAACAGATCTCCTCAGCCTGACAAAAGTGCTTTGAGGCCCTCCACCTCGTGACCAGGGGGCAAGTCACTGATTGCCTTGGACCAGGGTACTTCAGTTTTAAACCCTGAAATGCCCAAGGCCTAGAAACAGTCAGGGACACACGTCACAGAGTGGGGTCAGCTGTCTCACTGAGCCCCATCCCACGCTGTGATGAGTAGGGGACTGCTGCCTTTCCTTAGGTCAGCCAATGAAGGAAGAGAGCAGTCCCAAACCACCTGGGACCTCAAAGGATTTCCTAATGGAGACCTGCAGTGAAGGTAATTTTATTTTTCATGTTTCGTGCGTGCATGTATTTATGAATGTATGTATGTACATTTGAGTGAGTGAGTGTTGTGAATGGGTGTGTGTGTGCATGTGTGTGAATTCATGGGTGTGAGTGAGTAGGTATGTGTGGTCCCCCACCCCCTTCCCTGCTAAAATGACTGGCCACCACTGATCATTGGTGCTGCTGGTGAAGTAGCATGAGGGCTCAGGGGTGTGAAAGTACAACTAAAATCAAAAACATGTTTTTTTTAATGTTGTCCCTTGCTTGCATTGGGGTCCAGTGCACCCTTGCAGGGCCACTGTTGCTGTGAGTCTTGATGCAAAGGCCCAAGTGTGGGAGATATTGATGCAGTGGAAAAGCAGTAGCTTGGGCTTCAAAGATATAGCAGGGAGGGGATGGGCCAAGACAGGTCCCCATGTCTTGAACAAAGGACTAATAAAACAGCCCACTTGCAAGGAAGTAGCTAAAAGCTATTATTTGTGAAGCAAGTGCAGTGGCACTGGGGCTCAGGAGTTTGAGGGTGAAACCACATCACAACTAGGACTGTCCTACTTTACAAAAGGGGCAATGGGGCTCATATTATTTGCTAGCATTAGACCTGAGGACACACTTGCTGCAGAGGGGGGCAAAATATGGGAACCATTTTTTTCTGAAAGGGGCAGAGAGCCTGTTTTAAGATTGGAGTAATGGGCAGGCATGGTAGGGAAGAGGTGAAAGAGGCAAAAGAGACAGCCTGCTACTCAGGCAGTAACTATTATTGAGCAGCAGGCGCTGTTGCATTGGGGCCCAGGAGTGTGGTGGGATCACAACACCTCCAATTAAAGGGAGCAGCAGTTGTTTATTTCTGTTTTTGTTTGATGCATTTTCCCTTTTAAAAGTCTCATGTTTCGTGTGGATTATGAGCTACAGAAAGAGTACCCCTGAAATGATCTCACAAGCCCAGCCCCCTACACTCAGCCCTCCCTCCTTCCAATCCTTGCCATAACGTTTTGGAGGTGTCCCGACTTGAAAACATTTAACTTGGAGGGGGCTCAGAGAAAAAAGTTTGAAGACCTCTACTTTTGATTGTCTTGCCCACGTACCAGCTGTCAGTGCTGCCAGGTCTGGTGCATCGGACCACAGCAGATTTGTTCCTGGTGGTAGTGTCTACCCAGACATCAAGAAACCGTTCCACATACTTGATGGGGAGTCTGAGGCTTTGCTTGAATTTGCATTGGTCTGCGTTGACTTGGAGAAAGCCTTTGACATGAGCATCTGGGAATATCATTTTCATGCCTTGCAGCGAATGAGCTTTGGGGAGGGAACCATCATGTAGATTGGGCTACCACACTTAAGTCCTACAGCTCATGTTAGGACTACTGATGTTATCTCGTATCACAGGTTGATGAGGGAAGAAACCTGCCAAGGGCTGTCCCCTATATCACTTGCTACTTGCCTTGGAAATGGAACCCTTGACAAGTCATATGAGGCGAATAGGTGACATTCATGGTGTAAATATTGAGGGTGATGTGCATACCACATCCCTGTGAACAGATGATGCCCTCCTTTACATACATGACATTCACATATGCTTGAAACTGATAATGCACAATTTTTCTACCTTCATAATGGTCCACTGTCTTCTTGTAAAGAGGAGAAAAATCTGCCTATTTGCCTTCAGTACCAAAGTTCAAAAAGGTTGGCATCTTTGACGACTTGAGATTTGGGGTGGGAACCTCATACCTTTAGGCACTTTGGAGTGTAAATGTATGGCCATCAGGAGGATGTCCTAGGTGGGAATGTTGTTAAGGCCATTACTGTGGCCCGAAAATGCATTTGGAAGAGTTTTCCACTGTCCAATATAGGCAGGGTGGCTAGATCCTGAATGATGCTGCGCCCTCCACTGCTGTTCTACATTACAGCTATCTTGGTATTGCTTAGGCAGTATTTATTTCATGAAATCAGCACCTTGCTTGGTGATTTAAAGTGGGGATGGGAAAGTGTAGACTCTAGACAGACTGTATCTGCTGACTTCTCCATAATTTGTAAATGAATAAGTGCCAGGGCTGAGTTTTGCTCAGATGCCCGTGGCCGGCAGTCTTAAATGTCGAGGCTGGGCGTGAATACTAAGACTGCATAGTCTTCATTATCATGTTATGTGTAAAGCACACTATCACCCATGAGGGAATCCTGGCGCTGAGCAGATATATGTTCCTAGCCCTGCCTATGGTACGTTGGTTATTTGAAAAGCCAGGTCTTCAGCTTCTTGCAGAATTCAAGAAGAGAAGAGGAGGCTCTGATGTGGAGTTGGAGGTTGTTCAAAGCTTTAGGAGCAATGTAAGAGAATGCTTGTCCTCCTGATCTGGTTCTGGGTGAGTGTGGGATGTGTGCGAGTAGGAATCCTGTGGAGTGGAGGTGTATGGGTGGTTGGTAGAAGGAGATGCAACTTGTCAGGTTTCACCTTCAAAGTCAGCGGAACTGTACTTATGCTCAAAAGGGGTCCATCTCTCGACCGTCCCAAGTCCGGAATATAAAATACACGCGGACTAGTGCGACACTCAAGCGAAGGAAGGAAAGGGTAGGAACAGCAAGGAGGGAGATCTGTGAATGACACAACAAAGGACACCATCACCATCCTGCTCTTAGAAACAACACACAGAAAAGTGAAATACCACTACATCACATATGTAGTGTAATTACTGATCTACCTGTAAAGTAAAAGAAGGATGTATCAATACCAGAAGAGAGAAAAGGGTGGTTGCAATCTTCTTGCATGAACTACCGGAAAGAAGACAAACAATTATGGAGATAAAAAGCCTGTCGCTGCATAGTATTTAAGCATATTTGCCCCCAGGCTGTAACATTCTCCCCCCCTACCTACCCTAAGGTACATGCAGAATAGCCGTGTATGCAAAGCAGGGTCGTCCTGCTCCCACTCTGAGACTCTCTCTCTTCTAGGAAAGACAACCAGGCGTACAGCCAAACGTGAAACGCGAAGAAGGCACTAAGACAATTCTTTCTTTGTATAATGCCATTGCTGAGCGGACATAGTTTTGTTAAGAATGCACAACTCTATGTCAAGGCTCAATAATTGTCAAATTTCATGGACAAACAGCACTGAAAATCCCAATCCTCAGTTTAAGTAACCTGCAGTGTTACTCAGATCACTGAGTTGGTCTAATAGGTGT
This sequence comes from Triturus cristatus, assembly GCF_964204655.1. NCBI lineage: Eukaryota > Metazoa > Chordata > Amphibia > Caudata > Salamandridae > Triturus > Triturus cristatus. The sequence continues at coordinate 480,838,751 of NC_140586.1, read as the reverse complement.
GGAACCAACCCTGGTCCGTAATCCACACCAACTGTCAAGGTCCAGCAAGGGATTCCAAAACCACCGCAGCAGCGCACAAGGGGAAACCCCCACCACTCCCCGCAAGAGACCCCTGTGTTAAAATGTATTTTATTGGGTATTTTTTCTAAACTCCATGTCTGGTATTTCATACCATTTGTTGTTTCTTTTTATTGTTGTTTCAAAGATTTTTTTGACCATTTCGGCACACTGTTTCCACAGTCAGTTCTTGTTGTGGCTTCGCGGTCTGGTGCGAAAAAGTTTCACAGTGGAAAACTGACGTTGGCGCGCTGGAGGGGACTTATATGACTCCACTGACGTCATATCCTAAAACGACGTCACTACTGAGCCGTAGGACTCTGCCCCCACGGCGCGCAGAGGTACTGCTGAAAAATCTCCGGATCCAGGCTGGGGGAAATTCAAAGTTAAGGAATCTGTGGCTAGACTGTGTCTCTATCAGATATAGCGTTACCGAAGGTAAGTAACTTTTACATCTGAGAATGTGACTGAGTTGATAGAGGTGTTTAGGAAGGGTGTTAGTGCTTCACTGGTTGGTAGAAGACCTTTGGTAAAGGCGTGGTGGGGTCAAGAGTCAGGCGCTCTTCATGGTAGCAGCGATTTAGACTGTGGTCCATTGAGGATTGTAGTTGCTGTATCTGGATGTCATTTTGTTACAGAAGTATTCTGAGAGGTTTTTGCAAAAGTCTTTTTAGGGGGTGATGTTGCTGAAGAGAGCAGGATGAGCAGTGAAATTCCATCTCATGCCCTTCCATCTACCCCATACAGTCCCTGCTCTTAATCTAACTCTTTCATGCTCTTTTTCATCACTGTCGTCCCTCTGTCCTATTTCTTTGTCTTTATCATCCTCCTTCTTTCCTCTTTTGTGGTTTTCTCTCTCTGTGCTGGGTCAAAGTCTGATGAGGAAAACTAAGTGCCAGTCTCCAGAATGAATGCCAGTGGACCCAACATGCAACCTTCATCTCAAATTAGGCACAGATAGACAGTGAGACTTCAGTGAATCTTACTGTAGGTCGTATACAAATCAATGGCCAGACCGAAGCTAGACATATAAGTAAAACTTTGGCCTTAAGTGTAGTAGTGTAGATTCTCTTTGGAGAGCTTAGGCTTAGTCCTTCCTTACCTGTCTTGCTAATGGTGACCAAGTATTGCTGGACCACATACCTTAAGATGTCTGATCTCTTAGTGTATCATTTGTTCCAGAGCGGCCTCTGCTGTGCCGCACCAGATTTCATTAGATATTGGTGATGGCTCTCCTAAAAACCTGGACCAATGCAGATTTGGTCTAAGTGGGAAACCTAGAGGCTTCCAGAGTACTTTTGATTTTTCGGAGATCAGTGCAGATCACAGCAATGTGACTGGGAGACATTTTGAACAATTGTACTATGGTTGAGGGCAGCCAGGGTGACATGTGACATGGGGGATGAGTCTTCAGAGCCTACTGTTTGTGAAGTGCTGCACGCAGAGCAGACTTTAGGTGGTTCAGAAACTGTCAAAATGCAATTTCGACTACTTGAAGGCGAAGTGAGTGATCTTGACATGGGCAGCGAGTTGCTAGATCAGGAAAGGGCTCCAGGACTGGGTTACTCGGTTCATATCAAGAAATGCAAAATGTAAAGTCTCTCAATTAGACTATATACAACATACATACATAACACCAGAATGACAGCACAAGTATGGGGGGTTTCACACTCTGGCCTCTGATAAGGGTGGGAGAGGCAACCTCCATGCACATGGTATGACCTTCTGCCTCACTTTGAGTTTTTTGGACAGCAATGACTGACCAGGTGTGGAGTCTCAAAGGCAGGCGTGTTGTACGGTGCCCATAGGCAGGCTTTTGCTGGCTTTGAATGGAAATAAATCAAAATCCATGGATGATTGAGAAAATTAAATCATTGACATTCTGTTATATGAAGAAACAAAGGTAAACGATCAATAATGAACCAAAACAATGTTAATAAAGATTGTCTGGTTAAAGTTTGCTTATGGCTTTCAAGAAACTGGACAGAAATACTGTGGTGGCCAGAATGTTGCGCAGCCGAGCTCGACATTTTGTGGATACAATCCAGAGGTTTCACTGACAAGAGAGACAGTTATACAAATTGTTTTATCATTTGCAACAACATTTTAAACTAACAGAAACAAAAACATAGGCAGGTGTGCAGATGTCAGGAGTCCCTATATTTCCATTTGGGACTAACGTCACCTCATAAGGCATTTGAACAACTGTAGAGTTATCGGTTTGGCCATGCTCTTGGCTAACGGATCAATAGAAATTAACTTGCATACCTCATATGTGTTTGTATCACTGAAATGATGTTGAAGCTCTTTAAGTGATCAAAAAAGAAGAAACAGTAGTTACCGGCCCCTGCGGATTTATGAGATCTGTGGGAACACCGCAGATCTCTTGACTTTCACCCGCATATTTCAGCTGCAAAGCACCCAAAACCTCCGGCGAAAGTTGTGCAAAAAATGAGGAATTACTGGGGGAATTGGACATGGCATTGGCGATTCTCTGAGTAATTCCTAATTTCTTAGTGGACCCCCTTAGGCCCTGATTATGAGTGATATTTACCACAAATTATAATGATACCACGGGGTGCGTTATTTATCAACTGTGCAATAAATATAATCTTTTACAAGTTGTTGGGGTATAATATGCATATTTTTGTTTAGCCAGCAAAATCTGCATGATAGGTTAAATACTGTGTGTTTTTTGCACGTTAGATTTCAGCAGGGTTATTTAAGGCATCCGATAATCATCGGCCCTGAAACTCGTAGTTGCAACTCATGTAGGAGATGGAATTTAACGAGCAACTCATGTCTTCAGGGTATAAGTCGTAATGGGCTGGATTTTCCCCACCCTCGGAGTTACCTATAGGTATTGGTAAATATGGGGTGGGGAAAATTCACCCCATTTACTGAGCTACTCATAATGAGGGCCTGAGTGGAGGACGAGGGTGGGGGTCTGAAGAGATTTTCTATTAAGCCCTAGAGGTTGAGGTTGGCACACCTGTACCAATGTGTCCCCACAGAAGGTTGCGCGTCATCTTCCTGCCGTGGCGTTGTTCTTTCGAAGTAATGCCATGTGACATGTGTTATGTATGACCTGTGCTGTGCACGAACTCTCCATGACTCACCCACTTTGTTCTCTGTGGAACGATGTATTGTTTCTGTCCGTTTTGTTACTGAGATTGTAGGTACGGCTTGTAGAAAATCAACAAAGCCAGATTTTACACCCCTAATGTATTTTGTCACTTTAGTTCAGTTGGGTTTGTGTGTGACCTGCATGTTATAGAGTCTAAAGTCAGTGGGCTAAATCAGCTTTTCATCTTTCTAAGGTTGATCAAAAAAATAGTGTGGTTTGGGTAAAAAGCACCTTTGCTATGTTACGTGCAAAAAAAACTATGTTAAGAAGCGCCATGTATCACTCGTGAATTCTGGGCTGGTGTCTCCTACTTTGTTGCTGAAGCTCTCCCTACCTTGGTGCGTGCTCTGTCCACCTGGTCTCCCTCCCGCCGCCGCCACTGCCATCTTGCGGCCGCCGTGTGGAGGTCGGACCACATCCCCCAGACTCCTCCGCTCTTTCGACCCGGAAGTTACCAGCAGGCTACTCGCGCCTGGAGGCGCTACTTAAACTGGTTGCATGCCCGGCGGAGCGGGCGATGCATCAGTCGTGAATTCTGGGCTGGTGTCTCCTACTTTGTTGCTGAGGCTCTCCCTACCTTGGTGCGTGCTCTGTCCACCTGGTCTCCCTCCCGCCGCCGCCACTGCCATCTTGCGGCCGCCGTGTGGAGGTCGGACCACATCCCCCAGACCCCTCCGCTCTTTCGACCCGGAAGTTACCAGCAGGCTACTCGCGCCTGGAGGCGCTACTTAAACTGGTTGCATCCCCGGCGGAGCGGGCGATGCATCACTCGTGAATTCTGGGCTGGTGTCTCCTACTTTGTTGCTGAAGCTCTCCCTACCTTGGTGCGTGCTCTGTCCACCTGGTCTCCCTCCTGCCGCCGCCACTGCCATCTTGCGGCCGCCGTGTGGAGGTCGGACCACATCCCCCAGACTCCTCCGCTCTTTCGACCCGGAAGTTACCAGCAGGCTACTCGCGCCTGGAGGCGCTACTTAAACTGGTTGCATCCCCCGTGTCGCGGGACCGCGCGCGGGCAGACGCCGGGCTAAGCCCGGGCAAAGGGCGGGCCGTCTAAGGCCGTCAGAGGCCACAAGAGGCCAGGCCGGGCCCTCCCTCTTGGCTCCTTTGTTTTGCTTCATGTGGTACAGTGTTATGTTATTTTTCCATTCTGTGGCCCTAGTGTGGATATTGTGTTTTTAACATACAGGCAAGTGTACTTTATGCAGTGTCTTGTGCTCTCATTTTGACCTTATGGCAATGTCTACGCGCTCGGGAAAGGGAGGTGGGTCAGGGGGGACCGGAGTTAGCGGCACCTTAGATCATTTTATAATACGTGCCTGCTCAGTGCTCGAAAAGGAAATTGCTATCACTGAACGTCGACTCTCCCTTGACCAGCTCAATAATAAACGTTCTTCATTGGGCAAAATAGCAACAGTTGTTTCCCCCGTCCCAGAAACCACCCAAATAAATAGTATTATATTGGGGGATACCCAAAGCACGGCGGCTAGTGCGGACAAACATCTTCATAGCCCTGTAGGTCATGGTTCTCTAGCACACCTAGACCTGTCGCACTCACCTTTGTTGACTATTTCGACAATGTCCCCTGAGTCTACTACAAATATAACTCCCTCTCCTGAAATCCCAGTCCCCCCTGTGCCAAATATTATTACAGGTTCCAAAACTGCTCTGAGCAAAAGGAAAAGAGCGGGTAGCGGCCACAAGGAGGACCATGCAAAAACATCTAAGAAATGCAAAAGTAAATCACGCAATATCGCTGACAGGAAAGCGGGTTGCATAGCGTCATCTACATCCTCACAACAGAGGACCAGGTCACCCTCTGGGCATCCCACATACCCGGTCTCTTAAACCTCTGTAGAGCAGCTCCCCCCAACTCCTGGACCATATGGCCCTGAGCTTCAATCTTCCCTCGTTAGCCAATTCGAATCACTAATTAAATCTCTCCTACTTCCTTTGACCGAAAGAGTAAGGACATTGTCTGAGAGGCTTGAGAGATTTGAGCAGGCCTCCTTAGATAACTTCTTTTCTCTGAAATCTTTAATTAAGTTACACTCGAAGATTGACAATGACAATCACGTTACTGCTGTTTCCCTTCCAACTACCCATAACGAGTCTCCTCTCCAAATCGCCTTGTTACACCCAAGTACTCCCCCAATCCTAGGGCCCATGAATGGAGCTATCCCTATAGGACCTAAACCCCCAGCACCTCCACCTAATTTGTGTAAGAAATCTACACAAAATAAGCTAGTTTCTGGCCCAACTGATAGCCATACAAACTCCGAAGCACCAGGTCATGAGATAGAGCTCACACAGAGCTTACCTATATCATCTAGCAAGGATACTGTACTTGCCCAACCGAATGAAAATGTCATCCGTACCCAACAAAACCTATCTCACATCAACTTGCCACCGGAGTGTCTACCCTATGTTGCTGTCTTAGTTGGAGTTGCCCAGCTCAAAGCTGGCAAGTCAGAATCCTTTAGTGAATTAAAAAATAAAACAACTCATTGGCTGAATACCAACAGGCCGCTCCCTAGGCATTTGGACGGTCGTGTCCTTCACGTCAGAAGGGTTTCTTGGGTGGGCAGCAGACCCAAGAATACGCCTGGCGATTGTATCATTTTAAACTTCAGGGATCCTCGCGTCACAAGGCTAATTTGTAATCAACAATCAAGTCCTGTTACTAACGGCATGGGATGTCTTGACTTAAGCCAATTTTATTCAGACTCTGTACTTCCACTACTCACATTCCTTCTTTCATTTGGCTCACGATGGGTATTCTAAGAGGGCCTGGATCAATGGCGAAAATGATTCCTCTGTAACTGTTCCTATCAGACTTCGAGAACCTTATGGTCCTTCTATCCACTATTGACAAGGAACCCCTGTCAGGGTTGGACCCTCTTCCCTCGCTGGCGCACAAAACATAAAAGATGTAGAAGCATTTACTGAACAAGCGGGGGACTCTCCTCCAACCAACCTGAGCCCTCACGCCCAGCAGCTTAGTTTACAACTTACCCCAAAACCCCAGGCTACAAATCACTTGTCATTGCTTTCCAAACCTACTTTGCCTCAGGTCATCCCTAGCCCTTCCATCCTTCCTTTAACAGGGGATATAGCCACCATTGTTCCTCCCCTAAGGGTTCTAAGCTGGAATGTAGCTGGCATTGCCAGCAAATTAGATCTCCCATATTGGAATTCCCTAATAGAGCCCTATAGTATCTGTATTTTTCAGGAGACCTGGAGCACAGTGCCCCACCACATGGTTGGTTATACCACCTTTTTTGTACCGGCCACCCTATCGCCATCGGGGAGAGGACGCCCTTCGGGCGGTCTCCTGATTTGGGTCAGCATCTCTCTCGGGTGCTCTATTAGGCAGGCCCACAACATCTCCTCTGACATATTAAGGCTCACTCTTAAGGGAGCCCAGGCAAGGAAGTCTCTAGACATATTTAATGTCTATGCCAGGGGACTAAATGGTGGAGCGTTGTCACCTACACTCACACTTCTTGAGGGCGAACTAAGGAAGTGCTATCATGCATCCCATGTCCTGGTGGCAGGTGATTTTAATTGCTCCTTTGAGCCCCTTGCATCACTTGACCTCCCTGATTTACTGGAAGACGACGCCAAAAGAGGCATCCCGTCATTATCATTGCCCCCCATCAGGAGATGGACAAAATCAGTTATACACTTGAATACCATGACCTTAGAGTTTGGACTAAGAGCAGTAAATGGCAGAACACCCTCAGACTAGCAAGGTGCCCATACTTATAATAGGATAAATCACACTTCGAGGATAGATTATATACTCCTTGATTTTAATCTTTAGACATATGTGGTGGATATGGAGATAATTCCTTCACATGATAGTGATCACAACCAGTTATCCTTAAGTATGAAATCTCTTTGGGAGAAAGTACATGGGTCCTTGTTTCCCTCAGTAGCTAGCCCTATGCAAACCCACGAGGTGCGCCCCGCAAATTGCGAGAGGCGCCTTAAATGGCGTAAAGTAATGCTTGATGATGGGAAAGTCCAGTCGATTGGGGCAATACTGCACGCAGCGCAAGCCGAGCTGGCTTCGTCTAACAACCATGAGGCTGCTTGTGGTAAGGCTCCAACCGTTTTTCAAGGTACCATCAAAGAACTGGGCAACCTCTTCTGAGTCCATGTTAAAGGCGGGCCCTCTAGGGGGGGGGGCTAAGGATACCTTTATGGATGGTTGGTATACGCAGAATTGCAGGCGGACGAAATCTGCTCTAATTATGGCCCTTAAAAGCAGGATTACTTCAAAGATCCAGAAGGCTAGGAAGGAGTATAGACTCTGTGTAATTAACGCCAAAAAGGTTTGGGAGGAACAGTATTGGCAGGCACTAAGGGAGGCTTCCTCAAAACGCGATTCAGGCTCTTTTTGGAATATAATTAGAACTAAGAATAGACCAGCCCATGAACTTTTGACATGCAACATCACTAGTGAGGTCTGGTTTGAACACTTCTCCAAACTTTACTCTTCCAGCCCAGAGGTAGCGAGGGAGTTTTCTCCCGAAATGGCTTTTTCTTCCACGGACGCATTGAGCGCTAACCCCTTTTCTGAAGGGGAAGTACTCTATGCTATTATGTCCATTGTCCCTCAGAAGGCAGCTGGTCCGGACGGTATCCCTGGTGACGTTCTCAGACTAGATCCACCTAGCTGGGGGAAGCTTCTTTCCACCTTAATTAATGCCATAACTAATGGTGCTTCGGTCCCTGAATCTTGGAAGGGGGCTGAGGTTGTCCCGATTTTTAAGAAGGGTGGTAGAGAGGACCCAGCCAACTACCGCCCAATTAGTCTGATCGACTCATCCCAGAAGGTGGTCGGGAAGGTAATCCTGGAGAGAATCCTATCCTGGGTGAATGAAAACAACATCCTTTCAGACTACCAGGCAGGCTTCAGGGCCGGGACAGGCACCATAGAACAGGTCTTCAGACTGCTCCTTATATATTGGAAGGTCGTCCTTATTGGAAAGGGCAGCCTTTACCTCGCTTTTATAGACCTTAAAACAGCGTTTGACCTTGTGCCCCGTGACACTCTGTGGGGCGTCTTGGCCAATATGAATATTCCCCCCTACTTATTGGCTTTACTAGTAAAACTTCATGAGGGAAATTATGCCCAAGTACGGTGGGGCTCGCAGGGCCAGAAAACAGAGAGAATTCCAGTGAACAGGGGTGTCCGCCAGGGATGTGTCCTTGCCCCTACGCTTTTCTCACTCTATGTGAACGGTGTAGTGGATCACTTGATGAAAGTTCACTCCGATGCACCATCCCTGGCGGGCGGGCGTATTCCAACTCTCCTGTTCGCTGATGATACTCTTTTGTTGTCTAAATCACCCATGGGTCTACAAACCCTTTTAGACAGCTTTCAAGTCTTTTGCAACAGCAGAGGCCTTATAATAAATTCCGCCAAAACAAAATATCTAATATTGAATCCACCCAAAAAACTAGGGCGGCCCCCAGTTCTTAATGCGGCTATCCTTGAAAGGGTTAAAGAATTCGATTACCTGGGTATCCGCATTTCAGACACCATGCGCTGGTCACCCCACATACAAAAGATGCTTTTAACCCATAAGAGGGTCTCTGGTGCCCTCCTCAGGGAGCATCGCTCCTCTGCGTCCAGACCATTAGCCCCAGCCCTCGAGATATATAAAGCGAAAGGTGTGAGCTCGGCACTTTATGGCGCTGAACTTTGGGGCCTGAATAACATGGACGAGCTCACTAAATCCGATTCCAGTTTCTATAAGGAACAGATGGCACTTCCCCAGAGCACTCCAGTAATACCTTTACTAATGGATCTGGGGTGTCATGTGATGAAAGATTTGGCAAAAGTACGCCCCTTGCTTCTATGGGCTCGGCTCTGGCGAACCCCTGAGTTAGCTAAGTATGCCGAGGGACTATCTGAAATACTGTCTACGCCTTGCTGGCACAAAGTCAAATGGCTGAAAGATGTAAAGACCCTGCTCTGTGACCTTGGCCTCAAAGACGCCTGGGAGAACAGAACCTCGCCCCCGAAAGCTGTATTGAAGAAACTTTATTGGAATTGGGTTATTGCAAAAAGGAACTCTAGTTCTTATGGTGGCAGATGCACCATTGAGTTTCTAAGGCTTAAAGGCGAAGTGCGCTATGAGCCCTATCTCGATACCATTCAGAAGCCCTTTGATCGAGCCCTTTATTTTAAATTCAGAGTTGGCACTCTCCCGGTGCGAGAGTTGACCGCGCGCTGGAAGCCACCTTCCCAGACCTCACCATTTTGCCCTTTTTGTGAGACCCACTCTGAGTCAATTGCACATGTCTTATTTGCATGTCCCAAATACAAAATTCCAAGGTCTTATTGGCTTAAACCTTCGTGCAGAGATTTGGGTACGCGAGACCATCTCATGGCTTTGCGCATTCTAAAATCAGACACACGATCCCTGTATGTGTGCGCCCTATCGAAATTTTTGAGGTGGTCCTGGCTCATAAGATGCAAAGCCCTTGTAGCTCACACATAAGCAGTCCCTTTGTTCTACGATTGGTATATAATCTCTTTTTTAAAATTGTCTTATTTATTTTGTCTATATGTATTTTTATCTCGTCTGCTTTGGAAATTTGACGATGTTACAGTCTTATGGCTCGCCTCTTGATCTCACATGTTTGTTATGTATGTGCTTTTAAGATATGTTTTATCGAAATAAAGCTTATTTTATTTCAATTCGTAAATACAAATTATGATTAAAACGGGATATAATTAAATTGCCAACTATGCAAACATTGCATATTGGGAAGCTGGTGAGGGCACCGGGTATTTTCTGTTGCTACTGACTGTATCGCAAAAGACACACACAGATGATGGACAGAATGCAGAACAAATCAAACATTCACCCCCTGTCAAGGGATATGGGTTAAATCGCAGCTTGACAGTATAATACCTCTATACTGCGCAGCAACAACGGAGCCGTTCCATGGCATGTGCGCCATTGATTCTAACCCAACGTCAGAGGCTGAGCGTGTTACATATCATGGAAATGTGGAGCAATCAATGTCCTGAGCCGGCCCCTACTAGCATCGGCATCCGAGATGCTGGACCCAGCTGTGATTAGTGGAGGAGGCTGGCGCTCATTGGACCCGCGTTAGAGCTCTCCTCCTCTGTGTCCCGGAAGCGATCCTCCGCCTCTCCTGGCGGCGAAGGGAGCAGGTGACAGCACTGGTTGCAGCGCAGAGCGCCTTGTACCTTCTGCTGCAGCCGCGCCCTTCCGTGCACGGGGCATGCTGGACTCGGAGGTAAGGGATAGCGCTATGCATGCGAGCGCTGCAGCCACCGGTACCCAGAGCAGAGGGGCGTTAGGCGCCCCCCCCCCCCCACCCGCTTGTTCTTTGCAAAGTGCAGTATCCTGGTGCGACCACATTTGGTACGCCTCGCACACACCCATGCGCTGCTTGGTAGTGCTGGGGTGGGGTTCAATTGTTACAGCAAGCGAATAGCCGGAAAATTGAAATACCACCCGCTATGAACCGTTGGCGTAACGTGATGGGGTCCCTTTCAAGATGTGAAGAGGGGTCACATAGAGAGTTTTACATATTTCAGAGATATTTGTTGGCCGCCTCTTAAAGAGGTGGGTGTTCAGCCTGCGCTGCAGGGGCTTTGGTTAGCCCCCTGCTATGAACCTTGGCTATCATGGCACCAAACAGGCGTGCGCGAGCCTCATAGTAGACTCCGCTTCCCCAGCATTTTCTTCTTTTCCCTTAGTCGCACATAGTTCAGTCCCTCACCCGCCCTACCCATTCATTCACTTCCCATGCAGTTCATCCTTTCACCCGTCGATGTGTCAATTCTTCCACCCTTTTTGCATCTTTCTTAGCACCCTTCATTTCACTCTTCCTTTCTTGCATCTATACTTCCTTCTCCACATTTCCTTCTTTCAATACTTTCCCCATTCCATACTGGCATTCCTCCTTCTCCGTGCCTTTCTTCCTGCTGCTCATTTTTCTTTTTTTCCTCCTTTTTACATTCACTTCTTACGTCTCTCTCGCTTCCTTCTAATATTTGCACCCCCACCCCTGTCAACATTTCTTTCAATTTTTTCTCCACCGTTCTAGAGGCTCGTCTGGCCGTCCTCGAGAAAGTCCCGCTAGCCCATTTAAAGCACTGGTGCTTAGAGCTCGGGTTCGGTGGGACTAACTCGGCATTTCTTGCTACTCAATTTTCGTACCTGGTCTCTGAGGTGGAGAAGCTTGCGTGTTGCTGCTTAGTATGTACCTGTGCTCTCTGGGAGAGATGCTCGAGTTGAAACTGGCCTGTAATGGAGGGAAGCTTACACCATTGCATTTGCTACCTGTGGTGTGTGCGCGTTTGGCAGAACTATTTCCGGTTCCTCTTGCTGCTGTCACTGTTCCTGCACTGATTCTTTGTGTTAGGGAAGATTTCACTGCTGCCATCCATCCTGTCACAAGTCGTGTGTGTGTGTGTGTGTGTGTGTGTGTGTGTGTGTGTGTGTGTGTGTGTGTGTAAAGCTTGGTGTAAATATGTCTACTGTATAGAAGCCAAATATTTCCCACTCTCAGTGCTTGTTTTAATGCATGATGTGAAGGAAAAAGTGAACCCTAATAAAATATGTTAACAGTTTACTTTTGGGTTGCGGTTAAAGAAGTATTGAGTTTTTAAAATGGACTAGACCAACTTGGAAAATTGCATAGCTACCAATTGATTCTGTCGCGTGACTTCCTCAGCCAGTCCTAACTTTTTAACCAACATCACTGCATGTGAGATTTTTTTTTGTCACCATAGTGGCATTGTTAAAAGGAAAACGACAAGTTGCAGAGTACAGACTTCTGTTGGCTGAAAATGCAGGGCTGGAAAACTGTATCAGACGGTTATGATTATACAACGCATGCCTTTACCACATGTATGCCTTTACCACACATGCCTTTTAAAAAGAAAGGTACATCAATCAATCAATCAATCAATCTTACTTTATTTCGATTTAGTTTTGTAAATCATAAAAAGCATACAATAAAAAACAATCAATAAAATTGGAATTCTTTTAAAAGATATAAATAAAGGTAAAATTATTTCCAAGATAAAAAGAAAAGTGCTCTAGGTTACAAGAGCTTTCAGTAAGCATAGCTATAAAATTTAAAAGTTACACAGTTGTAGCATTATATAAGGTCGATGGCTCTTTTGTTTAAAATCTTTCGGTGATAAAGAATAGATTTAAAAAAACTGACTACTGTGAATGTCAGTAAGTCTCCTTCCAACATCTGCAAGAAAAGAAATGCTGGGCGACATTGCCTATGTCCGGTACTCCTCAGAATGGGAACAAGTCGTTTTTTCCTACTTTCTGCAAAAAATTTGCAGAAAAGAATAGTATGTATGGTTGATTGAGCGGACACGAGATCACAAGGGCAAACTGGTAGGGTTTTGGCCCAGTTGTTCTGAACTGGGAAAGCTATTATTCGGTGAAAAATGTTCATCCTGAGTCTTACCAATAGATAGCGCTCATGGTTTGTCATGTTTAGGGTAAGGTATGGCTGCAGGGTTGGTACCAATTGAATCATTAGGCTATGAGTGACAGATGGTTTGCTAACTTCACTCAATAGTCTCATCTCCTCCAGGTGGGCAAGTGCTTTGTGTTTTAGGGACTTTCTCGGCACCTCAGATATTGACGAGGGATTGTAGAAATACTTGTCCCAGCCCAAATCATGGAGGAAGGTTGCAATATACCTCAGCCACTTAGACCTATGAACGTTATCCAGGGTTAGACAGTCCAACAGGAGAGATTGAGAAAGGGTAGCTTTATCTGACGTCCATATTTTGCGCCATAGCAAAAGAGGCTCCACTTTTGCTAGGTCCGCCAGGTGTACAAGACCCAGTTCTAGGTGGCAAGCGAAAGTACCCGTACTTCCCGGGACTGAAAGAAGAGACCTCAAAAAACAGTTTTCAACTTTCTGAATGGTATCTAAATTCACGAAGCCCCATAAACCAGCCCCATACAAAGCCACTGATAAACATTTGGCTTTGTAAATCTGGATGATTTCAATTGGGGCTCTATTGCCCAGTTTCCTAGTAAAGTTGAGGAGGGCTGTAACTGTTCTCAGGAAGAGTAGTCTTCGGGTTTCCACTGCCGCTTTCCATGATAATTTATGGTCCATTGTTATGCCCAAGTATGAATATGTAAGGGTAGTGGCTATCTTTTGATTGTTCAAATAGATACCCCTCATTTTGTTTGCGTTTGTACGGGACGAGCTTGACCTCATAACAAAGGTTTTAGTTATGTTTATCCTGAGGTCAAGGCTTGCCATGAATGTGGAGTATCTATTCAAATTTTTTTGTAATTCGCATGGGGTGCGTGCCAGTATGACCGAATCATCTGCATAGAGTAGTGCAGGTATTGGGCGTTTCCCTATCATTGGGAGATCCTGGGAACCCTTCAGCATCTCTTTTTCCAGTGCATTAGTGTACAATGTGAAAAGAAGAGGGGCAAGGACACATCCTTGTCTGACTCCCTTTTCTACTGGGAATGAGTCCGTCAGCTCCCCCCCACCCCATAACGAACTCGAGCAGAGGCTTTGGCATAAAGTTCCCTGACAAATATAAGTAAATTCAAACGGACCCCCATGTCAGCCAGTATTGCCCATAATTTGGAGTGGGAAACACAGTCAAACGCAGCTGACAAGTCCACGTAGACCATGTAAAAGTCTCCCTTTTTAATATGGACGTATTTGTCAATCAGAAGAGAAAGGTTTAGGGCCTGCTGTGTCGTACCCATGCCCTGGCGAAACCCGTATTGTATGTCAGATATAACCCTGCCTTCGTCAGCCCAGTATTGTAGTTGTTCTAGGATGACTCTCCCTGCCATCTTGCCCAGGGAGTCTAATAAAGAGATTGGGCGATAGCAGGATACTGAGTCCCGATCACCTTTCTTAAAGATGGGGACTAATATGGATTTTGACCAAGATGGTAATAAGCCCATCTTGCGTTCAGGACTCTGGTTAAGATGGGGATCCAGAGTTCCATTTGATCTTTAAATAAGTCAATAGGAACTCCGTCTGGGCCCGGTGCCTTCCCATTCTTGCTTGCATTCAAGGCCGAAGCGGTCTGTTCCAAAGAAAAATGTAGGTCAATAGGGTAATTTGAGGATGGGTCATTTGAAATGTTGGGATTCAGGGTGTATGAGTCCGAGCGTTCAAGTAACTCCTTATCTATCGAAAAAATGTTAGAAAAGTGGAGGACCCATTCTTTTTCCTCAATTGCTACATCTAATTTGGCGTGATGTGTGTTGTCATTTAAGAAAGGAGACTTTACTACTTGCCAGAAAGCTGTCATGTTTTTTTGAGAACAGGTTTCGTGTAATTGTTCCCAAAGCTGAGTTTTTAATTCTTTTTTCCTGATTCTTAAGGCTTGGTTATAGGCTTTCCTAAGTATTGATATCTCGTGTGGTGACCTTGTAGTTTTTCTCAGCGCCGGTTTTAAGTTGGAGTATGCGACTGTACAATCATGGTTGAACCAGCCTTTTTGTTTGAGGCATTTTTTCTTTCCACCCACAATGCTTCGTTGATTGCCACAACGATCAATTCGAAGCTTGCAATGACCTCTGAGTTGGTAGCATGTGGGTTAAGACAAGACATGATAGATGAATTAGCTTTTACAATTACTTGTTTAGTCACCTCCATAGGCACTACGTTCCCCCATTTGAGGGCATAGCCATTCAGTCTAGAGAGTGCTAGGTTGTTTTGTGATAGGATGGTTCTCATACCTCTCTTTGGTTTATGAGCCAAAGAGAGAGAGATGCTAAGAGGATAGTGGTCACTGAGCAGGATTACATTTCTAGTAAAAACTGCATTTTCAGTCCTCTCAGCGTTTGAAACCAGGATGTAATCTATGGTTGTTGAACATGCTCTTCCGTGTAAAGTAGGAGCCAGGGTTTGGTTCTTTCCATTTCTGGCGTTTGCCTGAACCAAATCTAGATCGAATAAGGTTTCATTTAAGTAGTTGCCCAGGGTTGAGTGTCTAAAGTGAGATATTGGGTTATCAAATTCATCCACTATACCGCATATGTTTTCATTTCCATTTAGATGGCATGGACCTAGATTGAAATCCCCCCCCCCCCCAGATAATCACAGCGTCACTTTTTTTCCTCGTTATTCTGGATTTTAATGTGGACCACATCTGAGATACCAGAATAAGTGTTTCGGCCTCGGGGAGGTTATTATAAAAGTTCACTATAATGAAGCTTTCCCCATCATTTAAAGTCAGCCTAAGAATCTGGGCGTTTGGGTCAAGGCTCATGGGGACTACTTTTTTTTATATTTAGGAGGTTTGAAATATAAGTTGTTAAACCTCCTTTCGCTCTACCTGAGGCAGAGGGTAGGGCGCAAGAAAAGAAAGTTTTATAACCTGCCATGTGTATTGGTTCTACAGTCCAGGTCTCTTGGAGTGCCAGGATATCAAATCTTGGAGCAAAGTCCATCCATATGTCATTAGTAGCCTTAGTACGTTGGCCTGCTATATTCCAATAAAGGAACGTTATGCGAGGTTTTGTCTCATCTCCGAGGCGTATCTGAGGGATGGGAGTATAGGATAATTTGGAATTCTGTTCTATATTTAGAATGGGTTGAATTTTATCCAAGGTTATATGATTATATAATGAATCCATGGATGCTGAAGAGGTTTGAACATGCGTTAAGTTGGCATCCTGGGGCATGTACATGTCGAGATTAACAATAGGATTGTCCTCCGTGTTACTGGAGGGCACCTTTTGAGGACTATCAGAATTAGTAATTTCTGCCCCGTGTAACTTCAGTCAGTCCACTCCTTCTAGGCCTGTAAGTTCAGCATATCGATTATAAAGAGGTAAAGAATAATCGTCCTGTTTACGACGAGAGGGATAAAAGCGATGCTTCAGAGGTTGAAAAGAAGACCTTGGGTGACCTGATGTATGATGGGTTGGGGTAACAAAGGGTTTTTGGTCTCTTTGGTATAGCAGAGGGGGCCTTGGACAGTATTCTGAGTATTGTGGGATGTACGTATCACAATTGCTTTGCCGGTTGTATAGGGGCCTAAGATAGGGATCCTGACGCTGTGGCAAGGGACTTATGTACCTGTCCTGATTTTGAGTTAGTAAGCTTATATTGTTTTTGACAGGAAAATGTGCTCTAGGATAAAAGTAGGTCAGGTCATGTAGTTTTATTGAGTTAGAAGATTTAAAAGGGGAGTAGTTTAGAATGTGTCTTACAGCTCGTTTGTCTCTAAAGTTGATTGTTATAATGTCACCCATGATATCTTTTTCCCTTCTTCCTAACCAGGAGAGACGCCTGACAAAAAGGATTTCCCCATTAATCTCCGGGGGAAGAGGACACTTTTGTCCGAGCCAAAATATAACTTTATTTTTTAGTTGGGAGTGGTCTTCTCTTTTCCCGTCCTCTAAGGGGGGGACTCCAGTTAGGACCACCACCAAAGGGACAGTTTCTGGAGGAAGGTCTACATTGCGGTTTGGTTGAGCAGGTGACCTTGCCAGATCTTCAAGCTCAAAATTTGTTTCAGTGATTTGCTTCGAGTTTAATTGGGTATTGGGTTTCGGGACCACCTTTAGCTCGTTGTCTTTAGGGGGTACATTAGTACATATCTTTCGGGGGGCAGCGTGTGCTGAGCATTTAGTTTTGGCGGAGTAGTCGCTCTGATGATCGGTCCCTCTTGGTTACTATTTCTTGTAGTTGGTAAGATCATTGAGGGGACTGTTAAAGGCTTTACTAGATCCTTGGTTCCCTCTTTGATCTCCTCAATTGTTTTTTCTAAATTCCCCAGTTGACGAGCTATGACTTTTAATTTTTCTGTTAATGGAAGTATGAGTGATCTAATCATTATCCCAAAATTCTCTAATAGTGCATGGTTTGATGTTTCGGTTTGGGGATTGTGCACATCTGGTGTAGGAACTTTTATTGTAGAATTGCTTGTTTTAGTGGTTATTATATTACTTTTGATCTTAGATTTTTTTAATAGAAGGCCCTTCTTTTTCTTTTTTTTTGATATGGGACCTTGTGGTCGGGGGGTAACCAGGATCCTAGGTTCGTTTCGCTGGGATTGTGCTGGGGATAGCGAATCAATCCTCGAGACGTCTTTTTCAAGTAGGGTATTGTTCAAGAGGGGGGATGAAATGTAAATATCGTCATTGACTAAATGTGGGGGAGGAGTTATATCTCTAAGGAGTAAGGGTGTGCCATCTCCGAAGGAAGCTTCGAAACCATCTATTTCATAAGGCATGATACATTGTAAAGTGGTCACTTCCTGTGAGGGAAGATCGAGTGAGCGATTGCTTTTCGCGTATTCCACGGACCGACGTCTCTCAGCCCGTAGGTCCTCTAGGGCTATGACCTTATCTATTTCTATAGTTGGTCTAATGACAAAGTTATCCAATGTCCCTCGTTTAGCAAATCCTCTCCTAAGAGGCTTGTCTTTCAAGGCAGACAAACTCATAGGGTATTATCTATAGTGTGTCTGCTACTACAGCAAAGAAACCAGTACATACAATGTCAATGATATATGACAGCTATAGCACATGCAATAACATATATGAGTATTTTTGTCCGCCAGTCCACTTACGGGTCAGTGTGGACGCTGAGAGGTGCAGGTATACTCCTTTAGACATCAATAAGAGCCGTGGCCCAGTCCAGTCTCCTAGGTCCTCTGAGGGCCTCAGAGGGCCCGCCCTTTGCCCGGCCTTAGCCCGTGCGCAGCCCCGCGACGCGGGGAGTGTGAGCAGTTCAAGTAGCGCCTCCAGGCGCGAGGCTCCGCCTATCTGGTTCCGGGATGGAAGTGAGGGAGTCTGGGGATTGTGGTCTCACCTCCGCACAGCGGCCGCGAGAATGAGGATGGCGGCGGCGGGAGGGAGACCAGACCGGCAGAGACACACTCAGGTAGGGAGTTTGGTAATAGCAGGCGACCAGTCCACTCCAAGAACAATGTAAAGCCCGCTCCACCGGGAATGTGAGCAGTTCAAGTAGCGCCTCCAGGCGCGAGGCTCCGCCTATCTGGTTCCGGGATGGAAGTGAGGGAGTCTGGAGATTGTGGTCTCACCTCCGCACAGCGGCCGCGAGAATGAGGATGGCGGCGGCGGGAGGGAGACCAAACCGGCAGAGTCACACTCAGGTAGGGAGTTTGGTAATAGCAGGTGACCAGTCCACTCCAAGAACAATGTGAAGCCCCAAAGGTACATTTATTTTATATAAGGTAAGTTAAATCTATATATGTGTGTGTGTTGCGTGTATATATGTAACTGTAAAATTAATTCATACGGGGAAGACCCCTAAACCATCCCTTTCCTTGTTTTTTTTTTTTTAATTTGCAATTTTTTCCTATGTGGTAGTAGTAATCCCCCACCCCCGAACCTGCCCTTTTTAACCTTACCATCCTATACCATTACCCACCCAACCCGAAACGCGCCCTTACCACCCTGTAACCTTACCCACCCACACCAAACCCTAATATATATATGTGTGTGTGTGTGTATACGTGTGCATATATAAGTACGTGTGTGTGTATGTCTGTGTATATGTATATATGGTATATATGGTTGTGTGTGTGTGTATATATATCACCTCCCAAAGTTGCTCCGTGAAAGGGGCCCTTACTCAAATAAGGCAGCTTTCCTGTAGCAGGCACAGAGCTTCCCGCTATTAAATCCAACAAACCTTTTCTCATGCGCAGAAAAGCCATTGAGCCTGATTCTATGGAGTTCAAGTGCTTTATTTAAACAGACAAAGTTCATAAGATGCCTGCAAATATTCTCGGGAAAATAATCACTTGCTTTTTCGAAATGACCATGTTTCCCAATAATAATACCAAAGAGCTCGAGGCAAGGATGTGAGCTGGAATGCCCTTCAAACTCACAGATTCCAAGTGAAGTAAGATGCAATATGGACTATCATGCTATGTATGCCTGCACATCTGGTGAATTGTTATTTTATTCAATGACTGTGCGCACTGAATTGGCTTTTAAAAATGACACTCTCCAGTGTGTGCAAGAAGTCAAAACGCTGCATGAAAACACCAAGTGCCAATTTGTATTCACTGCGCATGCTAAAAGTAAATGACCTACGGGCTCCGTGAATTGTGTAATCAAGGGGTCTATAAAAAAAGCATGGTCATTTAAAAAAACGCAAGTGATTATTTTCCCGTAAATAAGGCTCAAGAACAGAGTTGAAATGCGCTGGGACAGGAAATATTTGCAGGCGGCAACTTATGAACTTTGTCTGTTTAAATAAAGCACTTGAACTCCATGGAATCGGGCTCAATGGCTTTTTTCTGCGCAAGAAAAAAGGTTTGTTGGATATATATATACACACACGTGTGTGTGTGTGTATATGTATATGTCTTAAATATTCTTCCCTACTGAAGTAAAGGCACATGTATGGAAAAAACATGATTTGTAAAGAAATTAGCTAGTAAAGGATGCATGGTAATGGCATTGCCTGGTAATGCACGCGTTGTAAGGCTATTTCTTGTATCGGACATGACCTGGAGCCACTTGCTAGCAATATATAAAGCTAAATAAAGTGTAGTTTGTGATTCCTCAGAGTTTTAGCCATCAGTAATTTGTACGCTTCATTTGGTTGCAAAATGGATTTGGTTTTCATCGTGGTAGGAAAAGGGTGCATTGTTCATGATGGCAACACCCATTACTCACCCCACAGCTGGTCACCGAGACTGCATCCTGGCCCTTCGTTTTACAACATATTCCAAATAACGCAGCAATCCAAGATTAATCTTAGGTGGGAGAGACGGAAGCGTCTTTTGAAGTGAAGATGTTGGCATCTCACTACTGTTCGGAAAACATTAACACTCCTCTAAAACAACGGTTGAAGTAAAAAAAAAAAGAAAATATGCCCAGTCTTCTAAGAACCTACTCGGGGTTTGGGTCCTGACACAGTACCACCCTAACCCTTCTGTCAGTGCGGTGTAGTGGCACAGGAGCGGACTGTGTCTGTAGATACGGAAGCAGTGCAACGCAGGGTGCCGCTGTGGCACCTCGAGAACCACCAGTGAGCGAAACCGTGGGCCGCATGGCTCATTTGAATTTGTGTTTTTGCTTTGTTGAGCTGAATCTTGGCAGGTTTTGACCCACTTGTACCACTGTCGTACTCCTAGATATTCACAATGCTTCATATGTCTGGCTGCTGTGTCTCCCCCCTGTTTTGTGACACAGATACCCATCCCTCATGTCTCTCTGGCTGATGTAGCAACTTCGCCCCTGCACAGCAGCTCCCATGACCAGCATCCCTCAAGTCCCTGCCTGCCACCCCTCCTCAGCACAGAGTGTCCTGCTGCAAGTACCTGTCTTGTCCCAGCCTTCAACCCCTACCGCCCCAGCACAAAGGCTGTCTTGTACAGTATTTATACATTCCTCTTGTTGCAACCCTTTCCCAGTGCAGAATTCCCTCTACCCTTCAAAAAATATAAAATTTTAGCTATAAATAACTACTAGACTTGGCTTTTCAGCGGGTTTACCCCCAGACTTTTTGCTTTTTGGCCTCCTGTTTTTGACCCTATGTTTATTGATTTTTAGGACTCTGGGCACTTTACCACTGCTATTCAGTGCTAAAGTGCACATGCGCTCCCTGTAAATTATGTGTATTTATTGCTGATTCCATGATTGGCCTATTTGATTTATTGGGAAGTCCCTAGCACAGTGCACTGTGCTTGCCCGGGGCCTGTAAATCAAATGCTGCTAGTGGGCCTTAAGCACTGATTGTGCCACCCACATGAGCAGCCTGTAAATGTAACTCAGACCTGCCACTGCAGTGTCTGTGTGCAGTTTGGTACTGCCATGTCGACCTGGCATGTGCACCCACTTGCCAGGCCCAAACCTTCCCTTTGCTTGCATGTAAGATACCCCTAAGGTAGACTCAATGTAGCCCCATGGGCAGGGTGTAATGTATGTGAAAGGTAGGACATGTACTGAGGTGTGTGATATGCCCTGATAGTGAAATCCAGTATATTTCGTTTTTCACTATTGAAAGGCCATCTGTCTCATAAGATAGAATGGGAGTTTATTTATGACATCTTCTAAATATATCTTCCCATTGGTACAAGATAGAAAGATGGAGTTTAGTATGCCTGAACTCAGAATATAAAAATGCATCTTTTAGTAAAGATGATTTTAATATTGTGTGTTTGAAAATACCACTTTAGAAAGTGGGTATTTTCTTGCTTAGCCATCCTGTGGGCCTCTGCTGGTTTGTGGATTGACTGTCTGGCTTTGGAGTGACAGGGGCTGGGGATGTGCATTCTCTCAGACAGCCACTGGGTGGGGGGTTGATGGGTGTCCTGCCATTCCTGAAGGAGTCAGGGCTGGGCTGAATAGACCTGGGCTGCATTCAGAATAGTGGGAGGAGATTTCACTAGCACCCAAATAGGCCTGGTCTGCATTTAAAGTGGTGGGAGGAGACTTCCCTTGCACCTGAATATGTCCTGTCTGCCTTGGACAATGCTGTCTCCACCTCCTGCCGGGAAGCTGGACCAGAGAGGACAGAACTGGATTGGGCTGAGCACAGACACTCTCTGCCCAAAAGAACAAAGAGAAACTGAGTATAAATATTGGGGCCCAGATCCCAGAACTTGAGATTACTGCTGAACTAAAGAACCTGCCAGGAAGAAGGGCTGGAAACGCTGTCAGGAGGAACTGCCACTTTGCTGCGTGCTCTGCTGTGTTGGCCTGCTGCTTGCTGCTTCTGTCTTGGACAGAGAAAGGATTGGATTGTACTTTCATCATCCTACTGTTAGTTGTCTCCAAGGGCTTGAAGTAGAGTTTTCCTCCTGTTGGAAGTCTCAGGGAGATAAAAGACTTCAGAGTGCTCGCTGGAATCAAGGAAGCTGCTAAGAAGAAGACCTTGAAGAACTGCCAGGAGGAGTACTGCCCCTTTGCTGTGTTGTTGCTTTGTTGGGTTGGTCTGCAGTTGCTGCTTCTGCTTTGAGCAGTGAAAGGACTGGACTGAACTTTCTTTACTTGTGCTGAGTAGCTCCAAGGGCTTGAAGTAGTGCTTGCCTCCTGTTCTGAAATCTCAGGGGCCGCAAAGAATTCACCGATCTCTGGTTACCACCTCCGGAACCGTGGTTTTAGTTGCCACAGAGGGAGGAAAGCAACCGACTCCGTCGCTGGCTCTGTGTCCTGAAGGCACTGCAGAGGGCACCGTCCGCATCTCACACCGTAACCCTGGTCTCACCGACGACTGACGCAACCGCACCGCTGCTTGCACCGTGACCTGTGGGCACCGCACTCCACATCACCTCCCTTCCCTTCACCATCATTGTCTCGCCGTCGCTGCACGCTGACCGCGACTTCTGTGACCGCATCGTGGATTGGGGGCCTCGCTCGTAAGTCTCACGATGCACCGCCCGAACCCACACCGCAGTATAGACTGACAGACGCCAGCTCCCCGCAACTGGCTCTGTTGCCTGCACCGTGATCTGTCAGCACTGCAATGAGCACCGCCTTCACTCTGCACCGCAGCCCTAGTCTCACCGATGCCGCTGGATGACCGTCACCTAGCCGCTGCCTGCACCGCGACTTGGGGGCACCACATGCCGCACTGCTACGTTTTGCATCGCAACCACGATGGTTGCCACGACCGGCCCACACCAACATGTCAGCCTCAACACAAAAGGTACTGTTTACGAGTCTATCGATGCCCCTGATCGACGCGGTCAGATATAGCTGTTGGATTCTGTTGTTTACAGCACCGCGGTAGCACCGAATGGAGCTACAGACTTCAAAGGACTGTGTTTTTAAACTATTCTTGCAAAGTGCATATTTTAAAAGTATTTTATGTTGGATTTTTGTTGTTTTGGTCTTGTTTTGGATATATAAAAATATTGAATATTTTTCTAAACTGGTGTGGTGTTCCTTTTGTAGTGTTTTCACTGTAGTACTGTTGTTTATGTGCACATGCTTTACACACTGCCTCTGAGATAAACCTGACTGCTCGTGCCAATCTAACAAGGGGGTGAGCAGGGGTTATTTTAGGAGTGTAACTCCCTTACCCTAACTAGGAAGAAGGGTCCCTACTTGGACAAAGGTACCTACCCCTGCCAACTAGAGACCCCCATTTCTAACAGTAACTAACACACAGCTTATCTTCTATGCATTTTGATATTTATATACTTTGTGAATTAAAACTATAAGTGCCATATGCAAACTGAAAACCAAGACTGGAGCAGGCACTCATATCTAACATGACCTTTGTTCTAAGCAATTCCTATAGGATCCCCTTATTTTTCTCCACACCACCCCCCACCTTTGAATTACAAAGCCTCCCTTGCACTGCTAAGATGACCCATTCTTGGTGTGATTACTAACTCGTCCATTTTCATTTTTCTTACTAGTATCCTGGTTCCCACAGTCTTCAGTTTGTTATGAATAAAACAGAACTACAAGTACACAACTGAAAAAAGGAAGCTATGACCAAGGGGTAGAGCTCCTTTCTGAATTGCAGAACAGTTGTGGCAGTTTTGATCTTGAAGATGTTGCTCCAGATCATGGGAGCATAGTTTTCAAAAAGAAAATTATATCCAGTTTGATGATGTTCCTGGTTTCTGGAGTGGTTTTGCCCACCCAAGGCAGTTAATTTCGCTGCCAAGTATGGAGGGGCGCTGGTTATGGTGACCTCGTATCGAATGCTGCTTATCCTGAAGATGAATGTTTAGATGGGCAGCCAGTGTAGTTCCATCAGGCATAGAGGGTTATGTTCTGACTTCTGTATGTCTTTTAAGATACATGGTACTCGCATGTAGGATGTCTTTTTTGGAGGTGCAGGTGTGGTGTTAGGGAGACCACAGAGCAGGGTGTGACTTCCAACTAGGTGTGAGAGGACTAAGGCTTGGACTATTGTACTGAAATCTGTTTTTGGGAGGTAGTTTCCCTTTCTTATTATAATGTTCTTTTGGTGGTCTTGGAAATGTGTTCTTTGAAGGACAGACTGCTGTCAATGGTGAAAAAGGAGATTTTTCAGTGTCCGATGAGGAACGCACCCACCCATGTTCATTTTCGAGAGCCAGGCTTAAATTTGTCATTGTTTGTTACTTTTGGTGAACGGGATTTTTTTTTTGTATTGGTTGGGTTCAGTTTTTAAGTAGGCACTGAATGTCCAATTCTGAAAAAGTATGGGGCAGGTTTTGAGTTAATGGTTATTGTGAGTCGTGGAGATACACTAATAGAATATTGTCTGCATATTGATGGATCTTTAAGCTTGTCAGTAACTGGGTTTCTAAGAGATTCCATAAAGAGATCAAAGATGATGTAGAAAGACTGGAGCCTTTTGACTCTCAGTGGGAAAGTAGTAGCTTCTGTGATTTGAGGTTTCCCTCTGGATGACTTAGCGAGGTTAGAGATGAGCCTATGCAGGGCTGTGCCAGAGAAGCAAATGTATGTTTGTATCATGAGGATTAATGATTATTGGTCGACTGCATCAAGCCTGCAGAGAATTCAAGTTGGCAACAAGAGGAAAGAGTCATTCGTGGTGATCTAGAGGGCATTGTCGACTATCTGAACCTTCGACTATCTGAACCTTTGCAATCCCTGCACTGCAATGGGCTACGAAGCCAAATTGGTAGTTGTACAGGAGTTTGTTCTTGCTGATCTGATCTTGTTAATAAAGGTTTCTTTCTTGATGACTTTACAGATGAAAGTTAGACTGGTAATATAGGGTGAGAGTTGACTAGTTAAGCTGGTAACGTCAGCGAGATGAGCATATGCCACAGAAAATTGTGTAATCTCAGAGTTACACTTTCTAAGATCAACAAGACAGTTCAGGGGATAAAAATTCTGCTGCAGGGATCTCTGCAAAACCTGCAGGACCAAAGCCAGTTATATTGCTTGGTGGGTTAATGCACCAGCTGTAGAAATGAGTGACCATACGTAACGTGTTCTTATCTCGGTCCGCTAATACATCAGATTAAAACACCTGTGTGTGTGTCTGTGTGTAACTTGTAGGTTGCTCTTATATATATAATTTGTAAGGCAATGCCTCTGCTAACCAGACCTCAATGCCCGTGTTCTAATCCATTATAAAGTGTATGTCGAAATTACTGTCCCCAATTGGCAGAGACTAACTGCATATAAGTCCCTAGTGTATAGTATCCAGGGTACCTATGCTATGTAAGGCAGTGTCTCTACCTAGGGCTGCAGCACTGATTTGCATCTGCTGCTAACACCTTTTGATTTATGTAAAGTGCTTGTGGCATGGTTCAGTCCTTTAGGAGGTTAATTTTCCAGTTGCGGGAGTTCAGTGTAAATATGTTGGTTACTTACTCCAGTAAGATAGCTCCAGTTGTTAATGTGCCTACCACAAGATCTAGTTTACCCTGCAGGTAAGAGATGTCAGTCCCCGCAGAAGAGCTTTGGAATAATGCAACCTGTACAGTGATTTATTTTAACTTGTAGGCAGCCAGTTCCAGTAAGATAACTCTGAGGCACAGCCTGAAGCACAGAGCTTTGTAAAAAAAAAAAAAAGAATAATAAAAAAAGACCCTACAGATATTAGTTTGAATCTCTTTATTGCCAACTCAGGTTTATACCAGTTTACTGTTGACGAAGTTACAACATTTACGTATTATGATATTCACATCCGGTTGTTTGTTATGGTAAATCTATTTATAAAGCACATTAATACTATAGGTCTCTTGGTGATGGACAGTGTGCGAGCTGAAAGAGCATAAAGAAAGAGATAACAGACCAGCAAAAAGACAGAATGGGCAGCTTACAAAGAAGCCAGTGCCTGCCCGAAGAGCTAAATCTTAAGGGATCGTCTAAACGCAGAGAATCTGTGACCACTAGTCCTCTGTTTATTGACCTTTGGAAGAACAAGTAGCTTGGCAGAGGAAAAACAAAGGGGCTAGTTACGAGCTGAACCACCAAACTCGCGGTGTCGTGTGCGGGAACCGCCGCACTGGCTGTCCCACTGCTGCAATGCAAGTGCGGCGGTCCCACAACCACAGGACCGCCCTGATCCGCAGACCCTCTGCGATGGCGCAGCGGTCAGGGGCAGCAATATGATGGCGGTGCCGCTGCCGCACCGTCAAGCATATGACTTTCCAGGCCTCTGCACTTTTCATGGTGGTGAGCCCACCAAGAAAAGTGTAACGATCAGGAAAGTAAGGGGGCCACACAGGACCCCCTGTGCAGGGAGGCATATGTTGAGCACCCGCTGTCTGTATGCACCCTTTTTCCTGCAAGGCATGGATTGCACAGTCGCTGCGGTGCAGGAATGAGCTTTGTTGCTCCATTAGGGCTGCAGATGTAAGGCTCACATATGAGCCT
Organism: Triturus cristatus; assembly: GCF_964204655.1. NCBI lineage: Eukaryota > Metazoa > Chordata > Amphibia > Caudata > Salamandridae > Triturus > Triturus cristatus. The sequence continues at coordinate 480,812,258 of NC_140586.1, read as the reverse complement.
TAGAACTGCACCACAGCGGGACCACCAAAGCACTGCCCGCCAGACCACAAGGAAACTCGTAATCTTCCGGTTGGTGTGCAGACGAGTTTGGCAGTGTGGGAGCGGGGTGGGGGGATGGCGGACCGCTCCCACACCTTCAAACTCGTAATCCGGCCCAAAGTCTTCTATTGAGAAGATACCTCTGGAAACCGCTGCAGACGAATGAAGCAGCTTGATCAAAGAATGCTTTGTGTGATTGGTAGCCAGTGAAGATGAGAAAGTAAAGGGCCAGATACTTTGGCATTAATTAGAGAGAATTGACACAATTTAGGCATGACCAAAACTCTCATACATTTACAATCCGCTGTCAGAAATGGAAGGCACGTTCTCAGTAGTCTGAGATAAGTGCAAGTTAAGACTAAAGAGGAAATCTAGCCAGCAGTGACAGACCATTACCCATGTTTACTTCCAAACTTTTTACTGATTTGGAAAGAGTGGGTAAATGGCCTATCTCAGCTGGACGTACAACAAGCCATAAACCACTTTTGCCATTGAGGATCAAAGTGTTTGTTTTCTCTGCATTGAGCTTAATAGCGTGTTTATTGTTCCCTTTATTTTCCTTCCCCGGCGAGTGCTGCAAGTAAATGTGTGGGGGGCGGTGAGGAAATGGACAGTGATACTTCAAACATGCATGCCGTTGAACGTCTCTTGTTATATCTGGCTGGTAAACAACATGGGTCTGCCTGCTGAAAAAAGGGCACACATCAGCTGTGGTCTCTCTATGAACCTTTTAAGTGATAAGTAATGAAAGTACTTTAAGGTGAACAAAAAAAGTCTTGGTCTCTAAAATAGATGTGGCTAAATAAGTGTAACTACAAATCCTTTACAAGAGGCATGGCCTATATAATTTTGTGGGTGGCCTAAACATGACTAGAATTCTGTGCTTGACACAGGATGCCAACTGATCAATTTCAAGGTCGTAGCCTACAAGACAGCGCAGCTGTCTGCTAAAGGCATCTTGGGGACTTTCAGAAAGTTGACCTAGAAATGCATTCCACCAGTTGCTTGCTATTGGCTTTGTGGTTTATAACTCACTTTTTTTTGCATTCCATTTGCTGGCTTATTTGTTTTAGGATGTCCCGATTGAGTTTTTCCCTCCCATTGCCTAAACAGTATTTACCATATTCTTCCAGGAACTCGTTTTATGTAAGCAGGCCTTTAAATCTTGTTCTTCTCTTGTCACGTTTGCTTGGCATTCAAAGGACGAGGTCCAATGCCAGGCGCTGTCTTATTCTTCCGAGTGTGAGGTCAAATCTCAGGCACTGTCCTTCCGAGGACATGTGTTTACTTTTCTTTCTCTGACTTCAAACTGAGAGGATTTATGTGACCAGCTTGCTGGATACTGAGGCTAGGTAGGAAATAATTTTTGTTTTAGCACATGACACATTTAAATGAACTGTGTAAGTATTTCAGAATATATCATAATTAAAATACAAAAGAAGCACATTTTTTGGTTATGTCTGAAGTGTGTTGGAAACAAATACTTTATTATGATCAAAACACATCGTTACACTGAGGTGATGCAATTTCCACACATTTGTGTCTGTGCACTGTATAGTTTTATTAGTATACGTTTGTCTGTGCAAATGTAATGGTAATTTTCAATTGAAAATGTGTTGTCTGTAATGGCAGTGTACTACCACACAATGCATACCACACTCTACACCACTCCATTCTACTCTGCACCACTCCACTTTACACCACACCACTGCACTCTGCACCACTGCACTATACTCTACCCTGCACCACTGCACTCTACTCCAATCTGCAACCCTGCACTCCACACCACTGCACTCTACACTGCACCATTCCACTTTACACTACTGCACTCTACACCACTCCACTCTACGCCACTTCATGCTACTTCTCTCTACTGTACCCTGTACCACTCATCCTTAAGCCAATGCACTCTTCGCCACTTTACTCTACACCACTCCAGTCTAGGCCATACCAATCTACTCTGCATAACTCCACTCTGCGCCATTGTACTCTGTGCCGCACCACTCCACTCTGTGCCCCTCTACTCTGGGCCAGGAGCGGCTGGTGACATTTGAAAGTGGCGCGGCGTAAAATGATTGGTATACTGCACCGTTGCGAGCGAGCGTAGCGAGCGAGTCCGAACCGCCATAAGGGGGGGAGGGTTCATTGCGATTCTCTTCCCGTGAAAATTTTGAAAAAAGAGAAGAAAAATGGTGCATTTTCAAGCAAATTTGAGAAAGCAGGAAGGTTAATAAAGCAATTGTGAAAGTGCCTCTGTGAACTGTCACTTTTTTCTTTACCTATCTCTCTCCCAGAATTTACCACCTTCACCTGTAAGTGGCTGCAAGCTGCTCTATCGGCGTCACTCTCTTCCAGTGACACTCTCACTTTCCCATCATCTAAGTATCCCTTCCTACCTTATCTCTTTCGCTATCTCAGCATCTCCCCTCCTCTGTCACTGGCTGGGTGCTGCTGACACTGCCCGGTGACTCTTGCTGTCCCTTCCATTGTCTCGCAACCCCCCATGCTCTCCTCTCTCCCTATCTTGCTTCCTCTTTCTATCTTGCTATCTCTTCCTATCTTGTTGCTGTCACATCCATCTTGCTTGCTATCCCTCCCTACATCTCAGTATCCCTTCCTCCCTCGTCTCTTTCTCTGTCTCCGCACCTCCATTCCCCCGTCATAGCAAATGACAAGTAGTTACGGCAGAGCACATCTCACACGGATGAACTATCTCTAGACTCTAGTATAGCGCCTAATATGTACTGGTGATTGCAGGTGGTGGGCACTTAGCGCTGCCACTCTTTTAAGGTCCGGTGTCTGGTCCGGGGCGTGTTTCTCATCATCGGCCTTCACCCCCCCGAGCAAGAGAGAAAAGTCAGTTAACCGGGGAATAGAAAGTGAAGGAAACAGTGACATAAGGTAACGAGGGTGTAGAAAGGAACGTGTGAGAGTAACGGAGCTGACCTAATGCCCATTGCTTTTATCATTACAAAACGAAAGCAGAATGGTTTCTTAAGATCACGTTTGTGAATACAGAGCCGCAGTATGCATTTTGTTTTTCAATGCACGCACCCAACAAGCAGGTATTTCAGTACCTCCAGGAATAGTGTGCTTTCCCACCCAGGGAAAACATGGTTGTTCAAAGAGCGAGGAGGCAACAAAAGTAGGGCTTCACTGGCAAACACTGTAATGTGGCTCTAATGTGTTTAGGTGTGAATAAATCAATATGGCGACCTTGCTTTAGTTAGTTACTTATTTTTCATATTTTTAATGTTTTATTTCTCTCTACCCTGAGTCTGCACTTAGAAATTTAAAAATGTCAGCAAAAGACTACGTTTCCACTCCAGCAAGTGTTTTTCTTTTTTGGATCCATTTCACAAGGAAGCAAATAAACGAAAGGAGGAGAGAGAAGGTAATACCTGTTTCTTGAAGTCTCCGACTGGTTTTTACTACATGAGGAGGAGAGAGACCGAGAGGGAAGAGGGGGAACAAAGGAGGGGGGAGGCAGCTGCCAGCAGCGGGAGAACTGGACTCAAGCAGTAACTTACGACAGAGCACATCTCACAATCGATTGAACATCATGAACTATCTATCTATAGCGCCTAGCGAGACCTAATACCCATTGCTTATATAATTAAAAAACGAAAGCAGGATGGTTTAAAAAGACCACGTTTGTGAATACAGAGCCGCACGCGCAGTATGCATTTTATGTTCCAATGCACGCAAAAACATTCTTCAAAGAGCGAGGAGGCAGTCGTGAGGGAGGGTTGTGAGGGGGGTCACGCGGGGGTGGGGGGCCGAGGGAACGAAAACGTACCTGACCGCCTCTGCTCCTGGTCCGCGTTGGCGCCTCTGCCCTCAGCGCCAGGATTGGCTGAGGGCACCGCTTGCGCTTCGCCCGCTGCCTGCCATTAGGAGACCAAGGGCCTCCTAATGGGCATGCGCAAGACAGTGAAAACACAAGTGGCCATGACTGGGCACGGGCTAAAAATTAACTCACCATGCCCACTCATGCGCACTTGTGCTGCAGTGCTGCCTGTCCCTGGCTTGTCTGACAATGCATGTCAGTCAACATGACGCCGGAACGTCCAGGGTCCGAAGTCATGCTGACTGACATGCATTGTCAGTTCTCCCCACCCTCGGCGTCTCTGAACTTAAGTAAACTAAGTTCAGAGACGCCGAGGGAGCTGTGGGCGGGGGTGGGGGGAAACGCCCCAACGCCCCCAATGGACGCACCGCTTCTGCTCTGCGCTACTCTACACCACTGCACTCTACTCAGAAACAATCTACTTTACACTACTCTACTCTGCGCCGCTATACTCTGCGCCGCTATACTCTGCGCCGCTATACTCTGCGCCGCTATACTCTGCGCCGCTATACTCTGCGCCGCTATACTCTGCGCCGCTATACTCTGCGCCGCTCTACTCTGCGTCACTGCATTCTGTCACTGCACTGAATTCTGCGCCGCTCTACTCTGCGCCGCTCTACTCTGCGCCACTACAGTATACTCTGTGCCACTCCACTCTGCGCAAATCTACTCTGTGCCACTCCACGCCGTGCCACTGCACTCTACTAGGTACCACTCTAATCTATGCCACTGCATTGTACGATGCTGCATTGTACGCCGCTGAATTCAATGCCACTGCACTCCGTGCCGCAACACTCTGCCAATGCACTTTACACCAGTCCACTGTACACCACTCGATACGACTCCACACTATGCCACTCCAATACATGACACTCTCTACCACTCCACTCCTCCTTGCCATTTCACTCTACGACATTCCACGCCACTCTCCTCTCTGCCAATAACTTATAGCCATGCTGAACAGCAGCCATGCTGGTGTACAACATGGCTAAAACACACTGGCAAAGCCAATAGCTCTTGCATAGGCAGGACCTATTGGCTATGCCAATGCTTGTTTCCTACTAGCAGTGCTTTAAAATAGACAGGTACTGTTCGGTACCGAATGCCTGCATGCATTTAATTTGAAAGGAAGAGTACCTGCACTTCTCCGCTCTGTGGCAATACATTTAATGGAAGATTACTAGCACTCATCAGGAGCAACGGTACTCTAAATTGAGAGTACCTGCACTTCTATATTTCCACTTAAATCGCTGCCTCTTAATGCAACCAGATATCACACAACACCAAACACTTGGATCTAAAACAACGCAGACCTGTTGGCCTTAACAATGCTTGTTAGCATTTTTTTTAGTATCCGATTGAGTAACAACTCGCTGTCTTCCCTTGATGTCACTTTCCGCTGCAATCGCTCTCTCGGAGTTAGTTGTTTATGTATGTTTTCTCCACACATCTTTTTTATGAAGTCACTCTATCTACGCCTCACCTCACTCTTCGTCTTCTTTCCCTCCATCACTCCTAATTTTTTTTTAAACTGTCCTCTCCTTCTGTATGTACTTCTTTTAATTTCTGTCAATTAAGCATCCTTTTTCATTCTCTCAAACACACGCTACTTTTTCTTATACATTGGCGCTATGACTATTTTGACAGCTTTGTACTTACTTAACATATGCATGCATAGAATCGTATTTATAATAGGCACCTATGCGACCATCCCAACGTTCACTCTTCAGAGAGACCCACATTTGGTAGTCTGAACACTTTTATGATACGGTAACAGACACTGTGCAAAAAACACAAATCTTTCAGTGTCTGTTCCATAGTGTCCTCCGTCAAGAACACCCATCACTGTTGGACTGGCCTATAGGGCAATTTGGCAGCGTCAGAAGGGCTGGTCTGATAGCAGTCGTGAGTTGTGTTTTTTGGCTGTTTGTGGGTGTTTTTATGGTCTGGTGAACCATTTTGTGTAACTGTTGATTTCCCTATTAAACAAACATTGCCCCGCAGCAAACGCAAAGGCATGCAGCGTCCCATACCTTGAAAAACACATACACAACGTGTGTTTACAAGTTCACAACTGATTTGATTTGAAAATGTGGGCCACTTTTATTTATACCTATCTGATTCACTAATTGTGGCCTGTTTAATTTTAATGCCCTGTACGACCCTGACACCCATAGACAACTCAATTTGCTCTAAGCTCTATCGAAGACTCATTAGTTGCATGAAAACAAAACTTTAGAAACGCACATGAGACAATGAAACAGTCCTAAAGCATGGAAGACATAGGAACACATAAAACATAAAGTAAATAGGTTGAAATGAAAGAAGACGTATATCACTGACCTGGATTATTAAGGATTCTTGCACACATTGAGGAGAAAAAAAACTTTTTTAAGTTAAAGGCTTGAATAGAGCATGGTAGGGACCCGTTTCAGTGTCTGTTTAGGTCGCAGGTTTGCTAAAGACATCTTGGGGACATTCAGATAGTTGACCCAGGAATGCATTCTGCCTGTTGCTTACCACTGACTTTGTAGTTTATAACTCACATTTTCTGGAATTCTATTTTGCTGGCTTTATTTGCTTTAGTCTGTCCAGCTTGAGTTTGTCCCTCCTGTTGTATAATCCTTGTTTACTATATTCATACACTCATTTGCGTTCTGTAAACAAGCCTTTACATCTTGTTCTTCCGAGGGTTTTGGTGTTTTACTTTGCTTTTGCTGACTTTAAAGTGAGAGCACTTATAGGAAAGAGGAATGCAGATTACTCTCTCACATGGAGCTCATTCATGCTGCGCAAGTTTACGAGACTGTAACTAACTCTAGGCGGTGAACTCCGCTCCGCCCGTGGAGTTTGCGGAGTTTTCCGCACTCTGTGTTACGCGGAGCTTGCGGAGTTCCAAAAAATTCCGCTTCGCACAGTGGAGCGGAGTTTTTTTCCTCGCTTGCGTTCACCAATGTCAAGTTGACGAGCGCAACCGAAGAAAATCCACCTCCCGGCGAGATTTTTCCTCATTTGCGATAGTCAACATCAAGTTGGCAAGCGCGAGCGTAGAAAATAAACTTCCTGGCGAGATTTCTCAACGCGGGGGGTGGGGTCAGGTTTCTCATTGTGAGTGGTAGTGTATGCTCGTGACTGCTCGCGTTGAGAAACTGCCCGTTTGTGTTGAGAAAGCTGCCGCTCGAGTAAAAATCTACTCCAGCGGCAGAAAAGGAAAGCTTGCGCTGTGCATGGTGCCGTTCGCAAGGATTGCACAGTGTGGACAAGCACCCGGCACTGTGCAATCACTGCGAACAGCATTTTTCTATCGCACTCCACCACTTGCGGAGCTCGGCGTAGCACGGCGGAGTTTTTTTTCCACTTCTCGGAGTTTCACGCAGCGCAACTCTGCGATCTCCGCCCAGGGTTAACTGAAACCTAACCCTTCTATAGCACATCATGTAACATGTGGTTGACAGATTTTTAGCATGCCATCTCTGGGGCTGTAATTGCACACTGCTGTCCCTAGCAACCATTAGCCCAGGCCTAAGGATGCGATAGCTTTTGAAAAATAAGGCATGCAGCTTGTACGCAGAAAAAGACAGTCACACTATGGTAAGAAATCTGTACGTAGTCCACTGAGATTCATGGTGGGGTGTGTCCGCGCCAGTGGAAAGAGTAGTTTGTTGTTGTATGGGAGTGATGGCTAGAGAGAGCAACTCATTTCTAGGGAAGATTAATGTGGAGTTTTCAAGTAGCAAGTCCCCACCTGGCCGCCTCTTTGGGGCAACTATAAACCACTCTTGTAAATAGTGGAATAGTTGAGTATATCTGCTCGTAGTTAGTGTGAACATGCCTGCTAGTCGACCCTGATGGTGGTGCTTCCACTCATACCACCGTGTTTGACCTAGCTCTTCCAGACCTTTTCAGATACATGGGGCTGCATTTTTGATTTTATAAATCACTTTTCAACGACCCTGTTTTGGCATATGGCTGACATGCCAGACCGTTCAGATGCAAAAATCCTGAGCTATTTTTTTTCTTTTGCTTAGACCGTTTATAGATCCTTAGTTTGACAAGGAGCTGACTGACTCGGCCCAAGACCTGCTGGACCTTTTGAATACATATACCTCTCGTGATTACCATAGGACGCCACGAAGGACCTGGTGCTCCACAGGTGGCTGACTCTATCCGGCCCTGTGAGCTGTACAGTTTTATCAGTAAAACTGTGTGTTCAAATGTAATTGTCATTTCAATTGAAAATATGTTCTCTGGAATCGCTGTACACTACCACACCATACATACTTCACTCTACTCCATCACACTCCACTTTACACCACCCTATCGCATTTAACACTAGGCCACTGTACTCCATTCTACGACACTCCAAAACACTTACTCAACTCTACACCCCTCCACTGTGACACTCTACTTTACTCCACTCTACTCCATTCGATGCAACTCCACTCTGTCAATTTACTCCACACTACGACACTCTACTCTATTCCACTATACGCCGCACAACTCTACACCACTTCGCTCTATGCCACACCATTCCACTCTACACCATTCCGCTCTACTCTACTCCACTCTACGTCCCGCCGCGGCACTCCACACCCCTCTGCGACACTTTACACCACTAACTTTTAGCCATGCTGAACAGTAGCCATGCTGGTGTACAACATGGCTAAAATACATTGGCATAGCCAATAGGTCTTGCATAGGCGAGACGTATTGGTTTTGCCAATGCCCGTTTTAATTACTACCTGTGCTGAGCACGACCCACACCACTTTTCCACTCTGGCACTATTAATCATTGAAATGTTAATATTACATGCTGTGCAGTTTTAACCATTCTCGAACTAGAATTGTTCGAAAGGGGTTTGGTAACGACTGATGGTAAGCAATTTTTCTGCACCTTGAATTGCTGGCTCAACTTTTAAATAGGATGAAGCATGCCCTTTCATTAACAAAAAAGAGAGAAATTATTTTTTAAAAGATTAGCTAGGTTGAAGAAATGTAAATGTATTGTGCACCAGTTTAATGATTTGTATGATTAAACTTCCAACGAGAGAGAGAGATTAATGATGTTTTGCTTGGTCTTGTCTTGTGGGTATAATTAATGTATTAGTAAGTACTTTTATTAATACTGATACACAGATTTTACTTTTGCCTTTTAAATATGTGAAACTCTTTGTTACTGTTAGTAGATATTTTGCTTTTGGGGGAAAAGTTGTTAACGTGGAAATGCAGAACATACTCCTATCAAAGGCACCTGCATGATTTGCAGGTGTGGAGAGCTCTGCTTCTGGGTGCCTTGCCAGGCTCTGAACAAGCACCGGGACATATCACAAGTGTCCCTTAAGCATTGCTGCTTAATTTAGCTAGTAAATTACGAAAAAAGTTCTTGCTGAAGCACTCTGACCCTTCTTGTTGCTCTTCTCCTGCCCCCCTTGAACATTGGTTCAATATAAGGATGGCAGATAAAACATTTTCTTGGGCGGATTTCGGTACCTGATCCAGTCCTGGTAGGCGCTTGTGCCTTGAGGTTGCCACCTTATCAGAATTCAACTGGCATGACTAGTATTTTTATCTCCATGCCATTAAAATGTTTGGAAAATCAGTAAATTTGGAGCATAGACTAAAAAAATCAACAAAAACAAGTCAAATCCTTTGAAAGGAAATGTAGAAGTGTTCGAACTATGCATAACTATTTTGTAAAGCCATCAAAAGCAAAACTGCTGTGGTAACAAAGAAACTGATGATTTTATCCAACATGTCACTGAGGAACACGCCCCTGACCCTTCCAAAATGTGAACAAAGGGCCGGTATTTTTCTCTGAGAAAGGTGGCCATCTTGCTCGTGCAATCCTGGTTGTAGACAGGAGAGGCCTTCCAGGAGCAGCAGCATGTTTACATGCTCCCCGCACGCGGGGTCTCCTGGGGAGACGGGGCACTACGGTGACTATGATCGCACCCAGAGGGACGGCGGCCCATTTGTTGTCTCTTAGTGACTGTGTGACAGGCACCGCAGCACTGCTTAAACAACGGACTTGGCATCTTTCCTTTCCATTAGATTTGACATGATCGCACAGGCGGCTGCAGGACCTAGAGTTCCCAGTTCTTTAAAACAGACCTTATGGCATGTAGTTCATGTTTTCAATTGAAAGTTGTGCGCCATTTATTGTCTGTAAACCTGCTGCTTCTATAAAAGTGTAATCTCGTTAGACCATTCAACAGGTTCGTATGTTTTAGTTCACTTTGTTTGTCTTTCTTGTTCAGAAATAACCACATACTCAAGGTACTTGTGTGAAGTAGGGGGGATATTTAACTCTTAAAACCACAAAAGAACCCTCGCCACGCTAAATCTGGTTTGGGCAGAAGTTTGCATTTGAACTGGGATTACAAGTGTTGTGGTAATTGCACACCCTGCAGGTATCTTCTCACACAGTTGTACCAGGTAAATAAAGCGTTTTCACCACTCGTAATGCAGAAAAACACATGCCTTTCCACATTATCCCACATTCCGAATTTTAAAACTCGGGGCCTGAGTCACAAAGGTACACTTACGCTTTTGTGTAAGTTTACGATTTTTTGCAATCCACAAAGGAATTTTATGGGTATTATCTTTACGACTGTAGATTCTCTGCACTCATGATGGAGACTGCACATAAGAAGACAGGCAGTTGTTAAGAAACTGTTTGTAAAATTGTTTTGTAAGTTGCAAAAAATCGTACATTTACATAAAAGTGTAAGTTTACCTTCGTGAATTAGACCCTGAGTTTGGTGTATAAATTCGCCTTCCTAATGTTTTTAGGTCAACCCTGGGCAGCGCATGCGCTGCTCTACGAGGCATGCTGTATGCAGGTATTGACTTGAAGCTCCGCCCACTCTCCACCAATAATTTTCATTGGCTTGTGCCATTGTCCTTTGTAAACTGTGGCTTTGCGTTGGTCCATAGGCTTAGTAGTCCCTCCTTAGTACCGCCTTGTCTCATTTTGTAACCTCCCATCAGGACACCCCCTGTTACACGTGTTGTTACACGGTAGGCTTTAATTACAGCCCCCGAGCACTATTTGGTTAAATGGTTTTCTTCTGCTTGCTGTTGCAGGCAGACACCCGCTCGCTCCCCCCAACGCTTAATTTCTTTTTTCATAGCATGGCACGCCACACTGATACAGTGGTGGCAGTGCCTTTAGTTTGTTGTTTGCAGCCCGAACGCAGCCACATTATTTTTCATACTATTTGTTCACTTTTTTTGTTTACAAGTGCCCCAAATGGCGCTTTCACTTTAATGTCAGCCGCGCCCCTTTCGTTAGACCCGGCTCATCTAAAGCTATTAAAGTGAAACTGCGGCATGGGCCACTTTTACATAAAAAAAGCATTTGTTTGTCAAGTTGACAAAGGGATGCTTTTATTTTTGTAAAAATGCCCCATATTGCGCTTTCACTCTAATGGCAGTATAAGAATAGTGGTCCCAGTATACAAGATCATTCAATATAAAACAATTAAACAAACAATGTACCAAGAAAACTTTTTAGGAAGGTTCAAATGCCTATTTAATCACATTGAACACAAATTAATAGTTATGACTGAGCTCCATAGTACAGACAATATTGAAATATCATAGCAGTGCCCAGGAAGGAGGAATGGGGGTAGGGAGGTGGGTGATGAAGTGTAGGGTTTGGAGGGAAGTGAATACAAAAAAATTTTGGATGCATTGAGAACAAAATCAAATTTGAAGGCAAAATTAATTCACTGCCTTATTTACATTCCGATCAAATCATAAATCCAATATCGACAATTTTTAGAAAAAGCCATATATATGAAGAAAATCACAGTACATCCTGAACTGGTGATAATATTGGCAAAGATGTTGTGTCGACGTTTCGACCCCTTAAGGCATGTAGGTACTCATTGCGACCTTACGGGATGGGGTCTTCATCAGGACTGGAGTGCGTGTGGATGGGGGGTGAGTGTGGGCACCTAAAAAACAAAGTTAAACATGCATAAGGCTATTGGATCTATAACTAGGAAAAAGATTCTAATCAAAAAGTTTTAAAAGCAAGTTACCCAAACTGTCAGAAGACAGGACTCTGAGATGTCAAAGGATCATCAAAGGTAGAGGGTAGTAGACTCCTCGAGGGTAACGACAGAAGCGGGAAAAGGGTGAGGTTCCACCTACAACGAATGTGTAAGTTAATGGATAAGGTGGAGATAAAGATTTCAAAAAAAGGGTTCGCTCCATTGCTGAGCGCAGAACTTACTGATTCGCAGAAGAGCTTTGCTGTCGAATTACATCAGGAGGCTCCTATTGATCAGCACTCCCGGAGAGAAATCCATTGTGAGTAAGGCAAATGGGGATAAGTCACCACTGATTCACCATCAGGGAGTTAATCTAGTAAAGGGAAGGGAGGGAGGGAGAGGAATTAGCAACCAGAAGTAAGGACCTGCATACATCAAAAACCATGAAAGAGCGCCCATAATGTGCGCGTTGCTGTCAGATTCACGAAGGCATCGTGATCTAAGAAATAGGACCCCGAGGGTTCTACAGTGTGTTAACAAATATATACCCCAAAAGGGGAGGGGGGCGGTCACCGCAGAAGGTAGGACCGTGTCGAACAAAGGTATAATCAAAAGTTAGAAAAAACGGCTTAGGTCAAAGAAGGACACAGCACTACATGCAAAAATCTATACAATTGTCAAAGAGTTAAATAGGTAAACTGTATAGAGCATTGCCTTGATCAGATTGAGCGCAGCTAAAGCGATGCTCTTACCCTGCTTCTCCGGTCCCATGTAATGGATAGAAGGGGAAACGGGCCGAGTGATCGTAGATTAACTTAAGACGCGAGATCAACACGTGATCTCCGTTACCGTGCTGGCGCTAGATGCCGGTGACTCAGTGTAATAGAAAACAGACTTTGGTTGGAAGGATTAACGGGAGCGGTGATCGTAATTCTGTGGTTGGCAGAATTCTCTACAGAGTGAAAATTGTCATGTTAAGGTCCCAACAAAGGTAAATTAAATGTATATACACGCTAAAGCAGCAAATAGTAAACGATGTTCATAGGTAGTTTAAATATAACAGTCAAGTAAAGTTTATCACAGGATGATATCGCATATGACAATAGTTCCTACGGAAAGTAAATGAACTTAATATTCACTAGTATTAGTTGACAAACAATAAGATGATACAGTGAAAAAATGGCAAATCCATAGACTGGCCCAGGGAGTTAACTTCTGAGAACTGCTAACTGGGCATAGCTACCATCAAGTTCATTTAATCCATTGATTACAGTGTCCATTTTAGTCATCCATTTAGATTCTCTTACATTTAGAATAGCTGAGAGATTGCCGCCTCTGGGGCCCACTTTCACCTTTTCCAAAACCAACCATTTGAGATCATCAGGCTTGTGATTTTTTAGGACACAGTGTTCAACAAGGGGTGCACCCATTACATTACACCTGATACGACTGTGGTGTTGCAGAATGCGAGATTTGACTTTTTGTTGTGTCTGTCCAATGTATAGGAGTCCACAGGGACACATGATGCCATAAATAACATGAGTAGAGTTGCAATTAGTAAACGAGCTCAATGTGATCGATTGTTCTTTGTAGCAGAAGGTTTTGGTGACAACGGTAGATTCACAGGCCTTACAATGACCACACTTGAAATGTCCTAACACCGGTGGCAAGTTCCAAATCTCTTGGATGGTTGGCACTGTAGCTGTTTCAAGAAAAGAACGGACTACATAGTCTTTCACACTTCTGGCTTTCTTGAAGGAATGCATAGGTGGGGTGTGTTGGTCGATGTCATCCGCTACCAATTTCCAGTGTTGGTTAATCACTTTCTTGATTGCGTTGCTACGTGTTGAAAAAGTAGTAACACAAATCATTCTTTGCAAAGCTGAGTCTTGTCTAACCTTGGGTGTTAGAGTTTCTCTCGGGTTGTACCAAGCCCTCTTGCGAGCTCTCTTGATCAGCCTCCTCGGGTAACCCCTAGTGGTAAGTCGGTTACTGAGGTCTTCAGATTCCCTGAAATAGTCATCCTTTTTGGTACAGTTTCTACGGATCCTCAAGAACTGACCAAAAGGTAGATTATCCCTTAGGCCACGTGGATGATGGCTGTTGTATCTTAATAGGGAATTTCGTTCGGCAGGTTTGCGGTACAGTGTTGTGTGCAGTTTGTTGTCCTCACTGTAAATCTTAATGTCCAAGAAAGGAAGCTCATTGGCATCAGAGTGTATGGTGAACTGAATATTGTCATTACAATGATTCAGCCAATCGTGGAAGTTCGCCAGATCCGCAGCATTCCCATTCCAAATCATGAGAATATCGTCGATGTACCGTCTCCACAGATCAACCTTATTCGAGAATGGATTGTTATTGAAGATGAACGACCGTTCAAAGTGATCCATATAGAGTATTGCTAAATCTGGAGCAAAGGCGGCCCCCATGGCTACGCCCTTGGTTTGGACGTAGTATTCTCCTTGGAAAACAAAGAAATTCTTGTTCATAGCAATCGTCAAGAGTGAGATTATGAACTCCGTTCAGGTCACCAGTAGCTGGACGTTGGAGCCACATCGTGTCAGGATGTGGCTCCATCTTGGAACCTTTATGTAAATATGTGGATGTTTTCCTGAAACCACTGGCGGAAAACACGGAAGCCTACTTAAGGGACACGATGCAGACAATCAACCTGGTTGACCAATTAGCCTTTGATCCCAACGTCCAGCTACTGGTGACCTGCGACATCGTGTCCCTCTACACAAGTATTCCACAGATACCTGCTTTGGCTGTGATTAGAGAAGTTCTGGACAAACGACCAACCCCGATGAGAGTACCAACGGAGTTCATAATCTCACTCTTGACGATTGCTATGAACAAGAATTTCTTTGTTTTCCAAGGAGAATACTACGTCCAAACCAAGGGCGTAGCCATGGGGGCCGCCTTTGCTCCAGATTTAGCAATACTCTATATGGATCACTTTGAACGGTCGTTCATCTTCAATAACAATCCATTCTCGAATAAGGTTGATCTGTGGAGACGGTACATCGACGATATTCTCATGATTTGGAATGGGAATGCTGCGGATCTGGCGAACTTCCACGATTGGCTGAATCATTGTAATGACAATATTCAGTTCACCATACACTCTGATGCCAATGAGCTTCCTTTCTTGGACATTAAGATTTACAGTGAGGACAACAAACTGCACACAACACTGTACCGCAAACCTGCCGAACGAAATTCCCTATTAAGATACAACAGCCATCATCCACGTGGCCTAAGGGATAATCTACCTTTTGGTCAGTTCTTGAGGATCCGTAGAAACTGTACCAAAAAGGATGACTATTTCAGGGAATCTGAAGACCTCAGTAACCGACTTACCACTAGGGGTTACCCGAGGAGGCTGATCAAGAGAGCTCGCAAGAGGGCTTGGTACAACCCGAGAGAAACTCTCCTAACACCCAAGGTTAGACAAGACTCAGCTTTGCAAAGAATGATTTGTGTTACTACTTTTTCAACACGTAGCAACGCAATCAAGAAAGTGATTAACCAACACTGGAAATTGGTAGCGGATGACATCGACCAACACACCCCACCTATGCATTCCTTCAAGAAAGCCAGAAGTGTGAAAGACTATGTAGTCCGTTCTTTTCTTGAAACAGCTACAGTGCCAACCATCCAAGAGATTTGGAACTTGCCACCGGTGTTAGGACATTTCAAGTGTGGTCATTGTAAGGCCTGTGAATCTACCGTTGTCACCAAAACCTTCTGCTACAAAGAACAATCGATCACATTGAGCTCGTTTACTAATTGCAACTCTACTCATGTTATTTATGGCATCATGTGTCCCTGTGGACTCCTATACATTGGACAGACACAACAAAAAGTCAAATCTCGCATTCTGCAACACCACAGTCGTATCAGGTGTAATGTAATGGGTGCACCCCTTGTTGAACACTGTGTCCTAAAAAATCACAAGCCTGATGATCTCAAATGGTTGGTTTTGGAAAAGGTGAAAGTGGGCCCCAGAGGCGGCAATCTCTCAGCTATTCTAAATGTAAGAGAATCTAAATGGATGACTAAAATGGACACTGTAATCAATGGATTAAATGAACTTGATGGTAGCTATGCCCAGTTAGCAGTTCTCAGAAGTTAACTCCCTGGGCCAGTCTATGGATTTGCCATTTTTTCACTGTATCATCTTATTGTTTGTCAACTAATACTAGTGAATATTAAGTTCATTTACTTTCCGTAGGAACTATTGTCATATGCGATATCATCCTGTGATAAACTTTACTTGACTGTTATATTTAAACTACCTATGAACATCGTTTACTATTTGCTGCTTTAGCGTGTATATACATTTAATTTACCTTTGTTGGGACCTTAACATGACAATTTTCACTCTGTAGAGAATTCTGCCAACCACAGAATTACGATCACCGCTCCCGTTAATCCTTCCAACCAAAGTCTGTTTTCTATTACACTGAGTCACCGGCATCTAGCGCCAGCACGGTAACGGAGATCACGTGTTGATCTCGCGTCTTAAGTTAATCTACGATCACTCGGCCCGTTTCCCCTTCTATCCATTACATGGGACCGGAGAAGCAGGGTAAGAGCATCGCTTTAGCTGCGCTCAATCTGATCAAGGCAATGCTCTATACAGTTTACCTATTTAACTCTTTGACAATTGTATAGATTTTTGCATGTAGTGCTGTGTCCTTCTTTCACCTAAGCCGTTTTTTCTAACTTTTGATTATACCTTTGTTCGACACGGTCCTACCTTCTGCGGTGACCGCCCCCCTCCCCTTTTGGGGTATATATTTGTTAACACACTGTAGAACCCTCGGGGTCCTATTTCTTAGATCACGATGCCTTCGTGAATCTGACAGCAACGCGCACATTATGGGCGCTCTTTCATGGTTTTTGATGTATGCAGGTCCTTACTTCTGGTTGCTAATTCCTCTCCCTCCCTCCCTTCCCTTTACTAGATTAACTCCCTGATGGTGAATCAGTGGTGACTTATCCCCATTTGCCTTACTCACAATGGATTTCTCTCCGGGAGTGCTGATCAATAGGAGCCTCCTGATGTAATTCGACAGCAAAGCTCTTCTGCGAATCAGTAAGTTCTGCGCTCAGCAATGGAGCGAACCCTTTTTTTGAAATCTTTATCTCCACCTTATCCATTAACTTACACATTCGTTGTAGGTGGAACCTCACCCTTTTCCCGCTTCTGTCGTTACCCTCGAGGAGTCTACTACCCTCTACCTTTGATGATCCTTTGACATCTCAGAGTCCTGTCTTCTGACAGTTTGGGTAACTTGCTTTTAAAACTTTTTGATTAGAATCTTTTTCCTAGTTATAGATCCAATAGCCTTATGCATGTTTAACTTTGTTTTTTAGGTGCCCACACTCACCCCCCATCCACACGCACTCCAGTCCTGATGAAGACCCCATCCCGTAAGGTCGCAATGAGTACCTACATGCCTTAAGGGGTCGAAACGTCGACACAACATCTTTGCCAATATTATCACCAGTTCAGGATGTACTGTGATTTTCTTCATATATATGGCTTTTTCTAAAAATTGTCGATATTGGATTTATGATTTGATCGGAATGTAAATAAGGCAGTGAATTAATTTTGCCTTCAAATTTGATTTTGTTCTCAATGCATCCAAAATTTTTTTGTATTCACTTCCCTCCAAACCCTACACTTCATCACCCACCTCCCTACCCCCATTCCTCCTTCCTGGGCACTGCTATGATATTTCAATATTGTCTGTACTATGGAGCTCAGTCATAACTATTAATTTGTGTTCAATGTGATTAAATAGGCATTTGAACCTTCCTAAAAAGTTTTCTTGGTACATTGTTTGTTTAATTGTTTTATATTGAATGATCTTGTATACTGGGACCACTATTCTTATACTGCTCTATACCCAGGTCCCAGTGACTATATGGGTTTACCCTATATTTTGACTACTTCAGAGCAGGTACTGACCTGCGAGGTTCATTTTGGTGATTTATCACCCCAATAAGATGGCAGAAAGCGAGACTCTTTCCTACACAGAGGAATATATCAATCAGTTGTTACAGGATCCTGCTAATCAATTCCTACCCTCAGACACCCCCAATATTGACTTTACTCTGAATGACAAGGTGACACGTTTAGAACGTCTTGAGAAAAAACTAATACGTACCCGCCTGCATGGCCATTTACTCAGCAAATACCTTCAGGCCAATGTGATACCTGTGGGACTCCAGATAAAGAACGAGCCAGCAATTTTTGTTGACATTCCTAAGTTTAAGGAAGGCTTCAGTTTTGTTGCCAACAACGCCTCACGCCACTGGATGGTTCTGGGAGTGGAAACTGCAGCTGAACAGGTACAAACTCTATTGAGAGAAATTGCTTCCCTCAAACAGGAGATCGCAGCAGATTCCACCCTAACCAATGCTAAAGAAGCTCTGGCTAACCTGACCAAAAGTTTAAAAGATTTCGAACTTACAACTCAGAGCAAGAAGTTGGATAAACTTGCTAAAGATATTCGTTTTTACGAGAAAAAGAACACTTACCCTTATCTTAACGAGGATTATTACAAGCAGGACACCCAAGGGAGATTCACAGGCAGGGGTAGAGGCTCATACAGAGGCAGAAGAAATTTTACTACCTTCTCAAATTCTTCCATCAGCTCTGGAAGTGACAACGAGCAACCGTCCACCAGCTCTGACCAGAACTACCACGACAATTGGTATCCTCCTCAAGGCTACTACCCTCCCCCTTTTTTAGAGGAAGGCCAATGGAGACCACCCAGGGGACGAGGTACCTGGCAGAGGGGCCAACAGAGAGGCCGCCAATCCAACACTATGAACTGGGAGAGGGGCAGAGCATCCGCAGGGAAGCAGGTTCGCTTCCAGACCGAGAACCACGGAGAAATATCAACGAGGAGGAAAGTATACAGATGGTAGAGAAGGAGAACCCATTGGTGAATATCTCATCGTACACACTGTCCGATGACGAGGAACGCATTTTATCTAAGGGACTCTCTTTCATACCTACAGCCCATCCAAATGATTTTGACATCAGGGTCGAACTGCATGCTTTTTTCAGGAAGATCCGCTTAAGATACTTCTTTAAACAGTCCCTTTCTACTTTACCACACTCGGTTACAGGATTGAGGATCCCTTCCACCTTTGTTCCACCCGCCAATGCAATGACCAGTAAAATCTTGGCGTACGAGAGCATGGTATTAACTGATGTCATGAAATTACTAGCCACTCACAAATATACCATCCCAAATACTACAAAACTGGAAAGGGCGGCTCTTATTAAATTGAAAAACAATAGAGACATTGTCATAAAAGCCGCCGACAAAGGTGGAGCCATCGTCATCCAAAATACATCAACATATAAAGATGAAATTTTGAGACAGCTGCAAGATGGAGTCAGTTATTCCAAATTACGATCTGACCCGACCAATGCCCTAGCAGAAGAAATTCTGAAAGTCACGACTGAAGCGTATGGGCAAGGTATTTTAAGTAAACTGGAGTTTGACTACCTCAACCAGAGACATCCTCGTTTACCCACCATATACACCTTGCCCAAAATACATAAAGATCTCCAGAAACCGCCTGGACGTCCTATCGTGTCAGGATGTGGCTCCATCTTGGAACCTTTATGTAAATATGTGGATGTTTTCCTGAAACCACTGGCGGAAAACACGGAAGCCTACTTAAGGGACACGATGCAGACAATCAACCTGGTTGACCAATTAGCCTTTGATCCCAACGTCCAGCTACTGGTGACCTGCGACATCGTGTCCCTCTACACAAGTATTCCACAGATACCTGCTTTGGCTGTGATTAGAGAAGTTCTGGACAAACGACCAACCCCGATGAGAGTACCAACGGAGTTCATAATCTCACTCTTGACGATTGCTATGAACAAGAATTTCTTTGTTTTCCAAGGAGAATACTACGTCCAAACCAAGGGCGTAGCCATGGGGGCCGCCTTTGCTCCAGATTTAGCAATACTCTATATGGATCACTTTGAACGGTCGTTCATCTTCAATAACAATCCATTCTCGAATAAGGTTGATCTGTGGAGACGGTACATCGACGATATTCTCATGATTTGGAATGGGAATGCTGCGGATCTGGCGAACTTCCACGATTGGCTGAATCATTGTAATGACAATATTCAGTTCACCATACACTCTGATGCCAATGAGCTTCCTTTCTTGGACATTAAGATTTACAGTGAGGACAACAAACTGCACACAACACTGTACCGCAAACCTGCCGAACGAAATTCCCTATTAAGATACAACAGCCATCATCCACGTGGCCTAAGGGATAATCTACCTTTTGGTCAGTTCTTGAGGATCCGTAGAAACTGTACCAAAAAGGATGACTATTTCAGGGAATCTGAAGACCTCAGTAACCGACTTACCACTAGGGGTTACCCGAGGAGGCTGATCAAGAGAGCTCGCAAGAGGGCTTGGTACAACCCGAGAGAAACTCTCCTAACACCCAAGGTTAGACAAGACTCAGCTTTGCAAAGAATGATTTGTGTTACTACTTTTTCAACACGTAGCAACGCAATCAAGAAAGTGATTAACCAACACTGGAAATTGGTAGCGGATGACATCGACCAACACACCCCACCTATGCATTCCTTCAAGAAAGCCAGAAGTGTGAAAGACTATGTAGTCCGTTCTTTTCTTGAAACAGCTACAGTGCCAACCATCCAAGAGATTTGGAACTTGCCACCGGTGTTAGGACATTTCAAGTGTGGTCATTGTAAGGCCTGTGAATCTACCGTTGTCACCAAAACCTTCTGCTACAAAGAACAATCGATCACATTGAGCTCGTTTACTAATTGCAACTCTACTCATGTTATTTATGGCATCATGTGTCCCTGTGGACTCCTATACATTGGACAGACACAACAAAAAGTCAAATCTCGCATTCTGCAACACCACAGTCGTATCAGGTGTAATGTAATGGGTGCACCCCTTGTTGAACACTGTGTCCTAAAAAATCACAAGCCTGATGATCTCAAATGGTTGGTTTTGGAAAAGGTGAAAGTGGGCCCCAGAGGCGGCAATCTCTCAGCTATTCTAAATGTAAGAGAATCTAAATGGATGACTAAAATGGACACTGTAATCAATGGATTAAATGAACTTGATGGTAGCTATGCCCAGTTAGCAGTTCTCAGAAGTTAACTCCCTGGGCCAGTCTATGGATTTGCCATTTTTTCACTGTATCATCTTATTGTTTGTCAACTAATACTAGTGAATATTAAGTTCATTTACTTTCCGTAGGAACTATTGTCATATGCGATATCATCCTGTGATAAACTTTACTTGACTGTTATATTTAAACTACCTATGAACATCGTTTACTATTTGCTGCTTTAGCGTGTATATACATTTAATTTACCTTTGTTGGGACCTTAACATGACAATTTTCACTCTGTAGAGAATTCTGCCAACCACAGAATTACGATCACCGCTCCCGTTAATCCTTCCAACCAAAGTCTGTTTTCTATTACACTGAGTCACCGGCATCTAGCGCCAGCACGGTAACGGAGATCACGTGTTGATCTCGCGTCTTAAGTTAATCTACGATCACTCGGCCCGTTTCCCCTTCTATCCATTACATGGGACCGGAGAAGCAGGGTAAGAGCATCGCTTTAGCTGCGCTCAATCTGATCAAGGCAATGCTCTATACAGTTTACCTATTTAACTCTTTGACAATTGTATAGATTTTTGCATGTAGTGCTGTGTCCTTCTTTGACCTAAGCCGTTTTTTCTAACTTTTGATTATACCTTTGTTCGACACGGTCCTACCTTCTGCGGTGACCGCCCCCCTCCCCTTTTGGGGTATATATTTGTTAACACACTGTAGAACCCTCGGGGTCCTATTTCTTAGATCACGATGCCTTCGTGAATCTGACAGCAACGCGCACATTATGGGCGCTCTTTCATGGTTTTTGATGTATGCAGGTCCTTACTTCTGGTTGCTAATTCCTCTCCCTCCCTCCCTTCCCTTTACTAGATTAACTCCCTGATGGTGAATCAGTGGTGACTTATCCCCATTTGCCTTACTCACAATGGATTTCTCTCCGGGAGTGCTGATCAATAGGAGCCTCCTGATGTAATTCGACAGCAAAGCTCTTCTGCGAATCAGTAAGTTCTGCGCTCAGCAATGGAGCGAACCCTTTTTTTGAAATCTTTATCTCCACCTTATCCATTAACTTACACATTCGTTGTAGGTGGAACCTCACCCTTTTCCCGCTTCTGTCGTTACCCTCGAGGAGTCTACTACCCTCTACCTTTGATGATCCTTTGACATCTCAGAGTCCTGTCTTCTGACAGTTTGGGTAACTTGCTTTTAAAACTTTTTGATTAGAATATTTTTCCTAGTTATAGATCCAATAGCCTTATGCATGTTTAACTTTGTTTTTTAGGTGCCCACACTCACCCCCCATCCACACGCACTCCAGTCCTGATGAAGACCCCATCCCGTAAGGTCGCAATGAGTACCTACATGCCTTAAGGGGTCGAAACGTCGACACAACATCTTTGCCAATATTATCACCAGTTCAGGATGTACTGTGATTTTCTTCATATATATGGCTTTTTCTAAAAATTGTCGATATTGGATTTATGATTTGATCGGAATGTAAATAAGGCAGTGAATTAATTTTGCCTTCAAATTTGATTTTGTTCTCAATGCATCCAAAATTTTTTTGTATTCACTTCCCTCCAAACCCTACACTTCATCACCCACCTCCCTACCCCCATTCCTCCTTCCTGGGCACTGCTATGATATTTCAATATTGTCTGTACTATGGAGCTCAGTCATAACTATTAATTTGTGTTCAATGTGATTAAATAGGCATTTGAACCTTCCTAAAAAGTTTTCTTGGTACATTGTTTGTTTAATTGTTTTATATTGAATGATCTTGTATACTGGGACCACTATTCTTATACTGCTCTATACCCAGGTCCCAGTGACTATATGGGTTTACCCTTTATTTTGACGACTTCACTCTAATGGCGGCTGCACCCCTTTCTTTAGACGAGCTAGGTCTAAAGCAAGGGGCGTGACCGCCATTAATGTGAAAGCGCGGCATGGGACGCTTTTACAAAAATAGCATTTGCAATGCAATAGGTCTTACATTTGCGAGAGTTTTAGCTATTGGCATTGTCATTTACAATGCCAATTACTCAAACTCTCCTAAATGCCAGACTTATTGCATTGCAAATGCTTGTTTTTCTTGGCAACAGGATGCAAAGGCCGTTCCAGCTATCCATCATGAACTTGACAATATTTTCAAAATTATAAATGCGTCTGGTGCTAAATAGTGAAATTTATTTTGTGCTCACAAAGATAAAATGGAGGTTTTTCTGTGTGCCCATATTGACGAACAATGCTGACATTAAATTCCAAAGTGCACTTATATCGCGCTATTTAGATCCTCACGTTTTCTTTTAGAGTTTTTATGTAGTGTGGAGCCCTAGTTTCTGAAATATAATTTTTTCAGCCCGAATGTCGTGTGGCAATGTTCATCTAGTAAATAACGTGGCATATATTTCCTTCCTTAGGTCTTTGAAGGACCTGGGTATGCTGGTCAGCCGAAAAGTTCTCTGTGAGAAGGCCATGGCATAAACCGTCATGTCAGATGACGCAGTTTGCGAGGCTCAGTCCTCTTTGAAGGTGGCGGTTGTGCGAGCCTGGGACCTCCCTCTTTCGTGGTATCACTCGGCTAGCCAGGTATGCCTTATGTGACTGACGCGTCCCACTGGGGTAATTGCTTTGAACATGCTTTGTAGGTGTGCGATAACAGTTTAACTGCACAAACACAGCTTCAACAACAGCACACCGGGACAGGCACTTGACAAATGTACCTACTCGCTCATTCGTTATGTGGTGTAATGCTGTTTGCTGTTTAGCCCTAGTTCCCGTCTACCTACTTATTTATTATGCAGTCGAGTGCTGTCTTTAGCTCCCATGTATGCACTCTTTCATTATCCAGTTGAGTTTTTTTCTCTGTCTGTAGTTCCCATGTTCTCATTCGGTCCTTCATTATGCAATTGAGTGCTGTCTATCTGTAGCTTTCATGTCCCCGCGCTCTTTCATTTTTCAACTGAGTGCTCTCAGTGTTTGTTGTCTTTCCTTCGCTCCCATGTTCTCACTCGCTTATTCATTATGCAGTAGAGTGCTGTCAATCCAAAGTTCCCATCTACCCGCTTGCTTATTCATTATACAATTGAGTGCTGTCTATATGTGACCCCTGTCAACCCATTCATTGATTATGCAATCAAGTGCTTTCTGTCTCATGTACCCCTCAATCTTTCTGCAGTTGAGTGCTGTCTGTTCGTAGCTCCAACGTACCCAGTCAATCATGCATTTTCAAGTTGTGTGCCCTCTGCTGTATATAATTAGCATCCATCTACTCACTCGCTCATTCATTATGCAATTGAGCACTTTCTATCTGTGTAAATCCCATGCAGCCAGTTATTCATTCAGTGTGCAATCGAGTGCTGTCTGCTGTCTTTTATAAGCGCTCATGCACCCACACTCATTTATTATGCACTTGAGTGCTGTCTATCCGGAGTTCCCGTTTAAAGTCCGAGAATGTTACTAGAGCTGTTGCAAGGACATTTGGCACCGCAGGGAAAGAGAAATTGTGATGTCCCCACCCATGACTGGCTAGCCCGTCCCACGCAAAATATTTGCACCCGTCCCCACAGCATTGAACACCTGTGTTGAGCTGTACCGGTATATATCAAGAGCATTTTCGACAAATTAATGCATACATGAAAACGTCTCTGTTTCCAGTGGTGGGTCATTACAAGCACTAAGGTATCGCTAAAGATCCCAAGTCACATTTTTTCATCATAATTAGCAGCTGTTTCTACTGTTTTTATGTTAAAATACCAGTTATATTGGAAACGAGCATTTGCAATGCAATCGGTCTTGCATTTACTCGAGTTTAAGCTATTGTCATTGTAAATGACAATGCCTTTTATTTATGTTTTAAAAAACAAAAATAATAGGCATTGTAATTTACAAGCCAATAGCTTAAACTCGCGTAAATGCTAGACCTATTGCATTGCAAATGCTTGTTTCTAAGGTTGATAAAATCAGTGCTACCAGGTTGGGCAATTAATGTTGCCAGTATCAGTTGAAAAGCAAATATGCTGCTGTGAATTGCTTACCTGTATGTTGCGCAGGGTAAAAGCGTGCTGCAAAAGGCCGAGTCACTTTATTAGGGGTGAAGGGTTGAGTCTAGCTCATGGTTACTCACAAACTTTCTCTCAGGGGCCAACTTTACAGTGTGGTTTGTGGCAGAGGGCCGCACTGTGGGGGCGGGGTCATTGTGGGAAGGGGCGGGGCTAGAGCAACAAAAAAACACCTGTGACCATGAGGTGGAACACAGGCCCCCTGCAGCGGACACCTTCGTCCACTGAGCCACCTGACCCGGCATACACATCTCTCTCTCTCTCTCTCTCTCTTTCTCTCTCTCCCTCTCTCTCCCTCTCCCTCTCTCTGTCTCTCTCTCCCTCTCTCTATCTGCCTGTCTGTTTTTGTCCCTGTCTCTCTCTGTCTGTCTGGCCCTGTCTCTCTCTATGTCTGTCTGTCTGACCCTGTATCTATCTGTCTCCCTCCCTCTGTCTCCCTTTCCGTCTCGGTCTATCTCTGTCTCTGTCTGTCTCTGCCTCCATCTGTCTCTGCCTCTATATGTCCCTGCCTCTATCTTTGTCTCTCTCTTTCTCTATCTGTCTCTGTCTATCTCTATCTGTCTCTGTCTGTTTCTGTCTCTCCCTACTGCCCTCTGTCACCCTCTGTCACCTCACCCGACTCTCACACCCTGCTGTCCTCTGTCATTCTTTGTCACCTCACCCCCCCTGCTTGTGTGGCAGCTGAAGCAGCTTCCCTTCCCGGGCACACACACAGGTCTTTAAGAGACCATTTGCATGATAACGAGGCTTTGTTGTATTTCACCTCTTCTTAGCGACCCTGCAGCTCCACTCGGACTATCACTTGAATCGCTCGGCCCCCACAGAGCAGAGTCTGTGTTTGCGGACACTGTAAAAAAAAAACAAAAAAAAAAACACCGGTACGATGTCTGCAAGGTCCGCGGGCCGCCAAGACAGACTTGCCGGGCCGTTAGCGGCCGGCAGTCCGTACTATGAGTACCCGTGGTCTAGATATTGCATCAAAGTGACCTGGTAAGCATGGTCTGTATTTTGACCCTTTAAACCCCCTTCTTCTTCGTGCTCTAAGTATTACAAACCTCCCCTGTAATTAAAGAATGACCTTCAGCGTCTTTCCATAATTAGCTTAATACCCCGTCATTATGTGGGATTTCAGACGCTCACGTCACGTTAAGGCAGATTTTCATAACTGAAAAGTTCTCTACCAATAAAGTGCAGGTAGGGAACCGTTTGGAGTGCGCATGAAACGAGAGTGATACTGAGCACAGACTAATGGTGTTTTATGAAGGGCTGACGGCAGACGCCACGTGTCACCAGTAAGCAAAAGGCAACGAGTCAGCAGTCACAAAGGTGAATATGAAACGCACTGGTAACAAATCACTATCTAAAACAGATATAAAAAAACTGGCGGCGCTTGTAATATTGATTATCTCTTGCACAACACTGGGTATTTCTGGTCTGTAGCTCCCGCGCCCCGTCTCTGTCATAGATGCTGCTTTGGAGAGCCGTTAAAATGTTTTCTGTTTATTTGAGTGAATTGGCCTTATTATTATTTTACCCATTTACTATGGTGATATCTTTATGGACTTAGCTGGCCGTCTATCAGATTCTTGCTCCTGGCAGAAACTGAATCAATATTTCCCCGCCCCCTCTGTGTTTGCTGTCCTGTACTACCCGGTCTCATCCGTTACGGCACAGACTGGTCGACGTGTGGAAGCGCGGCCGCGTAATGGATGCGCACAGACTGTATGTCATCTCTCTTTAGAAAATGGAAACCCCCAGGCTGTGCTTGACTTCTACCGGAAATAAGGAAGTAGTCCCTAAATGAAAAGATAACAGCCCAGCAGCATAACTAAACTATAGTTGGTCGGTACTGCTTCCTACAAAACGGAAGTGATGTATCGGTTCGACAGCCAACAATAAGCGAGCTAAGAAGAGTAATGAATGCCAGAGTTAACCAATGGCAAGCGGCAGGAGAAATTACCCTCCATATTCTGTTTACTACAGGTCTTGCGACAGCGCATGCGCTGTCTAGGCTCGACCTAAAAATAGCACCTTTTATTCCAGCGACTATTGACACTTCATTTTCATGGTGTGTTCTTGCTGTCTCCGTCGCTGGCCAGGCCCAGTCCAGGCTAGTTAGTGGAGAGGGATGCAAGGTGGTGATGATGGATGTGAGGATCCTGGTAGCCAGCAGCACCTTACCGACCTTGGTGTCTTACTAGCAAGACTTGCCTTTCAACTTGGTGCCACTGCCTGCAGCATACTAGCCAATCACCATGTGGCTTACTGAATGGTGGTTGGCCAATCAGGCCCTGTGCTGTCAGACACACTAAAGTGTGATTGTACAGGATGCGGTGCTCTCTGTGTATATTTCGACAGGACTGGCCGATGGCACAGGCTTAGTACATGTTCAGATATGACACGTGCAGCAAAGCTGGCTGATTAGGCACTGCTCGGCTGCTGCTTTCAAGGCAGCATGCCAGCATCCAGGTCTGATTAAATGTAAATAAATCAATAAATACAAGGCGGCCGCCTCCATAAACCCTGGTATCCCAGAAGGCAGGTCTTTTGGCATTCCCCATCAGGTGGCACTGTAGGAAACTGGCTTGCTATGACGTAATATAGTGCTTGCCCTATATGTTAACTATCCCTTCATACATTGCATTTTTGTTTAATTTGATTAGTGTATTGCTCAGTACACCTATTTATACCTCGTGTCCTTGTTGGGCCTCATTAGTGAGGTGCAGCTTAAGTAACCACACACTTAATACACTCCTGGAGAGCATAACAAATATGTGACCAGACTGGGCCTAGCTGTTCTGGCTAAACCACTTCTTGTGGTGCAGGCATAGGATTTCTGATTTCTTGCAACAATATAGCTGAGCTTACAGTGATGGAATGCTGTTCAGATGAATTACCGTAACTATCCAGTAGGTCCAATGGCAGGGTCAAGCATTGTCTTCAATATGTATATATCTTAACTAGGTGTCTTGCTGCTTGCTCAGCAGCCTGTCTGAAATGAGCCCGTGGTCTGGCAGCTTCTGAGTGAAAAGGCGTTGAACATCACTCTTAGCACTGATGGGCATTGGTGCATTCTGTAGGGCCCAGAATAGAGTATGCACTGGGTCTGATTTACCCTTCACCCCAGACTGGGGACAAAGAAGTGTTAACAGAAAATAAGAAAGCAACAGTCCTTTGCCATCTGTGCACCTGGGATCTGGAACAACATCTCAGTGGCCACCCGGACTGCCCCAACCCTGCTCCCGTTCAGGAGAGATGAGCACACAGCTCTTTGATGCAGCACAACATTTGCAACACAGTTACATGTCACAATTATGTAACTTAAATGTACGCTTAGCACATGTTTCTCGTGTGGTCTAACAACATTAAAATACAGGTTACACTTGGCGTTTATTACTAGAGTGCATTCACTGTAGGATTATCGAATTTACTCCTAATATGTGCCTCAACTGTATTAAATGATATCCTTTAAAGACTTGATGAATAAACTATCCTTAGTAGACATGTACTCATTATAAAACAAAATCGATTTGCATAATATGTGCCTTAATACAATAAATTATATTTATTGTTTAGATTGAGTAGAAGCCATCCCCACATTATGAAATTTGATTTATATTGGAAACTAATTTGATTTATGTAATGTGTGTACGAATGTTTAATATAGTGCTTTAAACTGTAGTTCTTAATCATACTTACATGTATGCATTAAAGAGTTTACTTTGTGCCACATGTAATGTGAACCTAATGTTCTGACATTTTACATTTACTTGTCTTTAAAAGTTCACACGCATATTAAATTTGCACTCTTGTTTTAAAACGTTAGGTTGACATTTTAGGCCTACATTTCTATGCTGCATAAAATACTGTTTTCCATTTTCTGCGAATGTGGCTTTCTTGCAGGTATTCAGACGCATTGTTAGTTTGAGAATAGATGCATTACTGTACTATTGATAAAAGGAGAGAACCTTAGAAGACGACCTGACAAAAAGAACATGGAGAGTCCAAGCGTTAACTGAAAGGCCTATTCAGCATCTTTTGTAACCTGGCATGGTTGCACAAGGACCATGTCGTTACCATGTTCAGTGTGGGAAATTTTGCTAATGTTGCAGTCTACAACATGAGAATGGAAAAAATCAATGGAACCCCTGATGATGCGTGCAGAGGGGTGTTGCTAAGGAGACTCTTGTGTTAAAAATCTAATGTTCACACTGCTGGAGAGCCGATCCCTTCCGAACGCTTTCACAACCTTACCAGACCCTTTGGACTTTGAGAGGTTTAGACCGCTGTGCTTATTCCCTTTGATTCTTGCTTAGTGTGACTTAGGCAAACACTTACTTCCCTGACTCAAGAAGACTCTTGATCGAGTCTTCTGAAATACTGACACCTTCCGTTATTTGCTTTTCTTCATTTTTTTCACTTCTATTTCTTAGATTTTTCCTGTTTTTCTGCAGTTACCTGATTTTTGAGAATCCTTTGGGTTTCAAAAACTATCCTCTTAGACAGGACTCTAATTTAAGCGATTCTAGACGTACTTGCGCATAGCCAAGAAAATCTGAGACTCTTCTCTGAGCTTCAGATCCAGTTGTTAATCTTTTGTATTGTTGTGACTAAACTTCTTTTATGTTTAATACTGGAACACCTACATTTCTTTAGGATGTTGGGTTTCCCAGTTGTTGTTCTGTATCTTTATAGCATGGTGTTGAGGCGTGTACCTTAACTTATGTGTTTACTTGTAATAAACCTTCTAAACTATATTTACTGATTCCTGGTCCTTATTGTGTAGCCAATTGGGTTAATTGAAATTGATTGATGGAATGTTAACTCCATTACCGAAGTTAAAAAGTCCATTGGAGGACGAATAGTAAGAGGGTTGGCCCAAAACGCTGTATCAACTCTACATGGTGATGCAGTAACAGTCCACAAACCAACCTGTCAAAGCACTTGTTTACTGTATCCTTACCTTTGACCCTGTACATCCCGCCACTGCCTTTGACTAGGTTTGACCTATACAAATACCACAAGGGGGAAAAAAACATTTCCCCTTCCAGAGTTGATGTTAGGCACACGATGGAGAAGGGGAACAGAACCAACTGTGGGGACTTAACTGTCCATTATCCTGTCAGTCGCTTTTCTCAAGCACTTAACGCATCCCTGAAAACAAAGTATGTAGAAATGAATTTTGTATATGACTCTACCCCTTGCCCGAAAATGACATACACATGTTGTTTAGCTTGTCCATTTCTGCTTGTTTCCTATGCCAAATCATTATATGTTCAAATTCAATACTTGGGGCTTTTTCGCTTGAAGCAAAAGTTGAGCCTATTTCACTGAACAGCTGCTTGTATCTTATTCTGGTTTGAAAACTGGTAATGAATAGAGGTTTATACATTACCAGGGGAACTTTTTAAATTCTACTGCAGAATGGAATTGATTATCGCTTTTTAAAAATAACTTTACATTTGTTTGTTTTACATCTCATACATATCACAGTTGTTCAAGACGGTCTGAAATGTTTAACTAAGTTTATCCCACATGATGTTGGGTATCCCACAACTATTTTTACGGTGCCTGTAGTTTTTTCCATTTCCAAGAAGTGCTATGTTTACTGATTGGTTATTTGAAAAGTTAAACCGTGTTTTAACTTTAGGTTATTTGGATTAGTGCATCCATATAGGATTTCCTTCATTCACAAAGTTAATCATGAAAAGCATGCAAATTTCCATCCGCTGCCCTTCATAATAGCCCTGATATGGTTGCTTAACCCATAAGTGTTGGAAGGAAACCTGCTGAAGTTCAGTTGATGAATGAGCAATAAAGACGCCCTTAAATCTTGTCACATTTGCTTTATGTTCAAAGACAGAGGTCAAATGTCAGGGTATGTTTTCTGACTACTTGCTGCTTATTTGTTTAACATATAGATTTGTGTTTGCAGTCAGAAAAAGAGAAGTAAAGTTGGAGGATTTAGTAAAGCAAACTATCAAACTTCTTCTGGGACACAGGGAGTATGAAAGCAAAGGCTGTAGGGTGTCTGTGTTGTTTTTGTTTAACGCACAACTGTATTTAAATACCTATAAATGAACTTTGCAAATATTTTGAAACATACCAGCAGTTGCAAAAGCACAAATTAAGGACTTTTTTGTAATTCTGAAGTGTGATGAAACAAAGATTTTAATACGATTAAAGCTAATCAAAACATTCACCTTAGTGGTGTGATAAAGGTAAATATTTGCTGAAATTCCATTTCCAAACATTGTAGCTTGTGCCATAGTTTTATCAGTAAAACTGCATCTAGCTGCATATTTTGTTGCCATTTGAAAGGCAACAGGGCTTTATATAAATTACTTTGTACTACTCCACCATGCTTTAATGATACGTATTTGCCACATTGTGATCCAAAATGCACCACTGCTACATACTACATCTTTACCACTCTCCTGCGGAATCGGTGTGACCCATTTACTATTTGACTGATACTTGATTTTTTTTGACAATCCTTATTGCTTCAGTGATGTAATATAGTTGGCAGCTACCCCGCTCCAAAAATTGGTTTGCAAAGTTCAGCAGCTCATTATACAATAACTGTTCTCTGTGACCCACCTTCACTGACTGTGAAATTCCGGTTTCAGTGTGAGCAAGCCTTGGCAGTTTACAAAGCACAAGCGCTTCTTGCACGATTGCTTCACCATTGGATGCTCTTGCATAAACTATCTCATCCCTCAAATACTGGGCAACTGTGTTAAACCTATTGGGTCAGGATCTTTCAAAGATCCCTTGCCCCATCATGTCCTTACATTAATCTTGTTCTCCTCAGTTGGTGTTAAACCCTCTTCTGCTTTGATTTTTGCTGAGTTAATCCCTTTTTATATGCGTTTCCCCATATTTTACTGGGACTCTCGGGTTCTAGAGTGTTGTGTACCTTTCTAACTGTGGGTGATTTTCATTACATTGCCATAAAGCTAGAGACAGGACGGTAGGGCTGGGGTCAAGTCAGTAGTCCTCTTCAGGCTGTGCCCGCACCGCGTCTTCTTCATCCTTCTTCGTAGGTTGCAGGAATTTAGTTTGTAGGTCTGCGGGAACCACCTAAAAACTAAAGTTAGAGGCATTTTAGGGGAGTAATAGGTAGGGCCAATGGGCACGTTACCTAGGGTGACTACACTCACTGTTATGCCACTCTCCTGTGAGAGTGGGCATGGACCTAGCCCTGATTGGAGGAGTGCCCTCATCTTCAGGATGGAGGAGACTGAAAAGTGTGCTTAACTACTCCTCTACCTGAGGGGTGAAGTTTGCAAAGGTGGGCACTCATCCTAGCCTTACTGAGTTTTCCGCTGGTTTTCCCTCCCAAAGTGTGGGTCTAAACAGGGGCTGCCATCTGCTGCTAGCAACAAAGGCTGGGGATCACATTACAAAGGCGACAGGCCTTTGAAGCATCCCCTTTGAGCACTGGCCCATCCTGGGGGAGGAGGTGTGACATCTCTGTCCAGTATGTCCATTGTTTTTGGCCCCAATGAGCAGCGGCTTTCCGCCTGGGGGTCCAGAAACATGTCTGTGTTTATTAGGCTGCCTAAAGCCAGTCAGTGTCTACACCAGGGTATGTATGTTTTCAGGGGGCACCTCTGAGGTGCCCTCTGAGTACGTTACAGTATATACCACACTGGCATCACTGTGGGTTTTTGAGGAGTAGTTCAGTGCCAAACATGCCTGTGTTCAGTGAAGCCATCGTGGTGCTGTGGAACTTGAGTTGTCTAGTTTCCAGCCCATGTACTCTCTATGGCTTCCCTGGCACTTAAAATATAAGGAATATACCCCAATATTGTAGGGGCAAATCTACACCTGCAGTTCTACCCATACCTGGGGTATAGTGCACTCTGCCTTAGGGCTGCTAAGGCCTGCTAGAGGGGTGACTTACCTATATGCTAGGCAGTGCTAGCTGGCATGGCACACATATAGTTTGCCATGTCGACTTTGCCATTTTGTCTGTACCAGGCCATGCATGCTGTAGTGGCAGTATGGATGGCCTAGGTGAGGGGACCCTAGGGGACACTCTTCAGTCCCCATGCCATTGGTACCCTGAAATCTTTTACTATGGACTTAAAGGGGGCCTGAACGGCCAAAGGGTGAATCGTTTTTAGGGAAGAAGCACTCGCACGGGGGACCTGATAGGCAGAGACCCTGTGCACTACAATCAAGACCACATCAATGCCCAGTCAAAAAGTGGCGGCTAACTCTGTCATAATAGGCACG
This sequence comes from Triturus cristatus, assembly GCF_964204655.1. NCBI lineage: Eukaryota > Metazoa > Chordata > Amphibia > Caudata > Salamandridae > Triturus > Triturus cristatus. Next base: position 480,778,887 of record NC_140586.1, on the reverse strand, counting down.
TTTTCACGGAGCTGTTAAAACTGCTTCAGGGTAAGGAGTCTGGGAGTCCTGGTGGTGTCCGAGTTCCTGTGGGTGATTCAGAATTTAAGCTGCCTTGAGTGACAGAGGCGTAGCTAGAGCTTGTGGTGCACGGGGCTATCCCTCAGATTGCCGCCCCTGGGAGGGGGGGTTGCTGGGGAAAAAGGACGGCGAGCACTTGAAAGAGGTCCGAGAGACACGTTGTATCGCCGCTAATAGTTACCTGGATCATGCAAGTTACATGCACATACATGACACGGTCCAAGGCTACACAGTTGAATACACCGGTGACTGGCAGTACAAAAGAGAACACACAGACTGCATGATCTATCTGGGGACTCAGAAAAACCGCATGTGACATCCATCAGAGAGTTGCGTGAAAAATTACCTGGTAATCCCCTCCGCACAATGCAAACGTGCACATACATGACACTGTTCAGGGATCCATCATCTACAGCTGACATTAAATGACCATTCATCATGGTCCCCCCATTAAAGCAGTGCACTTTGTGATCTGCATGGTACATGTTCTTTGCAGCAGGCACATTAACCCTCTGTGCTACCTTTCCAGGAGTCAACCCTTCCACTAGACAAAACTCTGATCTCTCTCTAGGAAGAACATTAATCACCAAAGTTATCATGACATTTTTATTGTTTCTGAAAATTGCTGGAGGCCAGGAAGGAGGCAGCAAGTTTTTTTTAAAACCATAATATACTTGCAAACACTACGCACCCACCCAAAATAGGTACCCATTGCGGTCACACCGTTCGCATCGCCCTAACCTGCTCAAGGTTCATGTGACCTCAGTGACGGAGTCACAGTGACTGGATCACTGTTGCTCTAGCGTGTGCTGCTTCGTGGGCCTGCCCGCAAGACTGGAGATGAACTTCTGTATGGATTGTGGTGGACAGGCCTTCAAGGTTAACCCACAATTGACACCACTAGGGTACACCTGCTTGTGCTAAGACTTCAAGCCTTCTAAGGTCTAGTGGGGCCTTCTAAGGTCTAGCATGGGAATGTGCTCCCTCAGTAGAGTGGTCTGGTGGAATGGTCATGAAGGCTGAACCCGGTTCCCCAGTTCAAAATTCGACAGCTCTGGCCATAGTGCCACATCCTCTCCCCCACTGAACACCATACTTCCCCACTGAGAGAAACTCGCACTGCCTTCAGCTATAACCTAATTGTGCCCGCTATAAACAATTGGATGTGGCTCAATTCAAATTATGCACTTGATAAGAGTAATATGCTGCCTAAAAAAAAAAAGGTAAAAGCAACCACTCATAGGGAATGCAAGATTAAGTAAAGCATGTGAAATGTAAGCAGAAACAACATGGTTACCTTAACGATCTCTCACTCACTATTCAGAAATCAGCGAGTGGTTTTACCTGAATAGTTAAGGACATGACTAGAGGGCCCTGAAGGGAACCGTTTCAATGTCCATTGCTTATATCCTTACTAAGCAGTATGGTTTAAAAAGACCACATCCATAAACACAGAGCCATGGTACACATTTTGTTTTCCAATCCACCCATTAACCAGGTATTGCAGTACCTCCAGGAATGGTACACTTTCCCACCTGGGAACAACAATGCTGTTCAAAGAAAGACGAGAAAACAAAAGTAGCACTTCACTGGCAAACTCTGTAAAGTGATGCTGATGTATTTGGATGTAAATAAAACCAATCTGGCCACTTTGCAACCACTCTGTCTTGCTTTATTTAGTTATGGATTTATTTTTCATATTTAAAACCTTCTATTTCTCTCCATCCCGCTGCACTTTGAAATAGAAAAATGTCAGAAAAAGGGCATTTCTCGCAAGAGTGTTTTTCTTTTTTGGATCCATTTCACAGGGAAGCAACTAAATGAAAGAAGGAAAGAGAGGTTGTGAACCGTTTCTTCAAGTCACTGTTTTCAGTAAGTGAGGAGCAAGACAGAAAGAGAGGGAATAATAGGAAGAGAGGGGGGGACAGCTGCCAGCACAAAAAAGAGGACATTGCCAGAGTCCTATTCCTTCTCTGCCCGTCCCGAACATCGGCGAAAGCAGGCCGAGACTTATCTGAAGGCCTTTGTCCTCCCCCAAAATCGTGCCGCCTGGGGCGGACCGCCCCCACCGCCCCACCCTAACTACGCCACTGTTGAGTGAGTACTGGTGCTAGAAAGTCCATGTTAAATACATGTATCTGCAACTGTGGACGTGTTTGCGGCCTTGTTCGAAATTAGGTTTTTGGTTGGCTTGAGGTATGCACCTTGTCCAATCCGGAACCACAATCCTGGTCAGGTTAAGTCAAATACACACCATAAATCAACCTGTGCACACCCTCCGGTAGCTTGGCACTGAGCAGGCAGGCTTAACTTAAGAGGCAATGTGTAAAGTATTTGTGCAACACTTCAAACAGTAACACAGTGAAAACACCACAAAGAGACTCCACATCAGTTTAGAAAAAAGATTATGATTTTATAAATAAAAAAAGACCAAAATGACAAAATTCCAATGAGTTGAAGTCCAGATTTTAATTTTTAAAGATCAAATGTAAAAATAGCACTTAGAAGCAGTAAGCTCCTATGGGGGTTACCTGTTTGTGCTGGACCAAGGCAAAGTCAAGAGTTCAAGCTGACCACGATGGAGGAGGGGCTGAATACAGGAGCCATGCAAGGCCTGCTGAACAAAGTACCATGCTATGGTCGCAACAGTGAGATGCTGGTTGCAGCCGAGTGATGCATCGGTGTCGATCCTCCAGTCTAGTTGATGAGTTGATTTTTCTCCACAATACAATGAAGGTGCATCAGTTCTGAAGACGAAGCGCCGAAGCCAAGATGCGTTGATTCTGAAGCTGATGCGCTGGGTTTCTCAACGCAGTTGAGGGAATGTGTTGATCGTCTCCCACTGCATCGATGCAATGGTTCCGATGCGTCAGTTATGGAGGTGATGCACTGGTTCAGTGTATGATGTGCCAGATCTGTTCCTGCAACAGAGGCAAAGCATTAACTCTGCTTCACACAGCAGAGAATACTTCCGTTCCACTGAAGAAGGCACCTGGATTCCCTTCCAATGGAACAGGAGTAGGAGGTGAGATATTGATATCCTTGAGTCTCAAAACAATAGGCAATCCAGCATGCCCTAGGAGATAACTCTGGGTTCAAGCAAGAGTCCAATTCTTCCTCAACAAGGGCAGAGGGCAGCAAAGCAGCACAGCAGAAAAGCAGTTCTTCCAGAGCAGCAATCCAGCAGAGTCGGGTCCAGAAGTGCCAGATTTGGTGGTGTCAGAGACCCAGTTCTTATACCCAGTTGTACCTTTGAAGTGGAGGTGACTTCAGAGAGAATGAGGGGATTTGAAGTGCACAGCGGTCCTCCCTTCCCAGCCCAGGCTCTAGACTCACTACAGGGATATGCAACCCTTTGTGTGGGGACAGGACTCTGCCCATTTTTCTTCTCCCCCCTCAACCCATCAAGATGCATATGGCACTCAGTCGCCCCAAATCTTTCTTTGCGCATGGCTGTCTAAAGGGAATCCACATTGCCCAGCTGTCGCCCACCCAAGACATTTATTGGAGACAGGCTGCAGTTACACAGAGCTTCAAAAGAAGAGAATTACCATCTTTCTAAAAGTGGTGTTTCTAAAATAGTAATGTTAAATTCAACTTTGTCAGCAAAGAGGATTTATCATTACCATTCCAATGATATGAAACCTGATAGAGCTACTCCTTTTCTATCCGGAATTACACTTGAAATGTATATTAAGGAATTCCCAATGGCAACCTATGAGAGGGGTAGGCCTCACAGTGGTGAAAAACAAAAGAGGTGTTTTTCGCTACCAGGACATGTAAAACTTAAAGGTACATGTGCTACCTCTTACTTATACAGCACCGTGCCCTATGAGCTACCTAGAGCTTACTTGGGGTGACTTATATGTAATAAAAGGGGAGTTTAAGGCTTGGAAAGGGTGTTGTCCAGTCAACACGACAATGTAAACTGCTAACCCAGGCTCTGTAGTGACAGGCCTGAGATACGTTTAAAGGGCTACTTGTGTGGGTAGCACAATCAATACTGCAGGCCCACTAATTGCATTTAATTTACAGGCCCTGTGCACAGGTAGTGCACCCTACTAGGGATTTATAGATAAATATAACAATTGTGGAAGTCCATAAAACCATGTTTAGGGGAGAAGCACATGCACTTTAGCGCCAGTTAGCAGTGCTAAAGTGCTCAGAGTCCTAAGGCCAACAAAAAGAATACATCAAAAACTGGAGGCAAGCAAGCAAAATGTTTGGGGAGGCCTGTCTGGTCTCAAAGGCCTTAATTGTAGTACTGACCACAAATAAAGCACTGAAGGGTAAGTAAATAACTAAAACTATAAAGGCACCTGGCGACCTACATCAGCCCTTGTTGATACTTCTTAATCCTTTAACCTTTCCATACTTTGTACCTTTTTTCAGTCGAACAAAGTGGAATCAAGCAGAGTGAGTGCCCAGTAGTAGTCCAGCAAGAACATTAGGGTGGTAAATGTTTGCAAGAGCATGAAGACAGGGCAGCTTTCTCTGCCCTCAACTGATGATTCTTCTGACTGGACAAAATGCTGTACTGAAATAGAAAGATAAAATAAAACCAGAGCAGTATCCAAACAATGAACCTAAGTAGATCTCATCTATCTCTAAACAGATATTCTAAATTTAAGGGCCATATTACAGAAAGTGCAGTGGGTGTGCAACAGGGGTTTGCATCCGCTTTCTGCACCCTTGGGGCACATTGACATTACAGAAGGGTCCGCAGATGTTTGTGCAGTCCCCTACTGTAATAAAGATAGCCCCAGCACACATGTAATGCTTGTGCTATTCTAAAGGGGCATTCCCTTATTTTCATGAGGGCGTGGCCCATGCAAATGAGGCAATCACTTTGACTCTGCAGCTGTGCTATATTGTGGCCCGGGGACTCAACCGGCATGTGCCCCCGTTTTCTGCAACCCCTGGGGAATGTAGTTTTAAGGAAGGAGGTAAAGATGCTTGTGCTCCCTCTTCTGTAATATGGCTAGCCGGTGCACATAGAGCGCCAGCATGATCTTCAGGAGGTGTTCCCTCACTGGCATGGGGGCGTGAACCCATGATAATTAGGGAAACACTTTGCCTTTGTGGGTGTAGTTGGTCACTGTTCCCGCCTGTAGATGGATCTCTGCCCTCAAAGTACAGGCCAGGTGCCACCTGCACTGTGAAAGGCAGACCGGCTGCTTCAATCAGCCTGTCTGTCTTTCACTAATTTGTTGCTCTCAGTGCAGCACAAGTTTGCTGCTGCCCTGGGGGTAGTGCATTATCGGTGATAGGGCACACTGTCCCTGTGTGTGTTCTAGGGACAGTGCGCTCTTACTGTAATTCGACCTCATGTGGACAACTGCAAGTGGAATGAGAGACTGCGCCGAAGGAGGAAGTCTCAAAAAACGACTATAGAATGTAGAGATTTTACTAAACACAACCAACCTTAATCAGCAATCCAGTGAAAGAGGGGATACCAGGGAACAAAAGCCCATGGAACCAGCAGGAGTTGCATTGAGAGAACTGCGCTGGAGTATCAGTTTCAAAATTAGGAAAACAGACAACTGGGTTACTGCACAGAGACCCTTGATTGCCCGGTGGTAAAAATAGAACACAATTAGCTGTCTTTGAGTCACAACTTTCTTCCCAACTGTCTGGGAAGGCAGCAATCAGCCAACACAGACTGCAGAAGAGAGCACTGCAGTTGTATAGTGTCCACAAGATCACGATTGATGTGAAATCTGAAGCTCAAACTCTGAACATTGGCTTTAAACGCTGGCTTTTAGTTCAGGCACTTTTAAAATGAGAGCTTCCTTTTCAGGTCCAATATCTTATTTTGTGCTCTGGAGTGATAGTTCAATATTTTCTATTTCTTCAAGTGTCTTTTTATTGAATTTCACCAAGAAAAAGTAAATTCATAAGGCAGCAGCAGGCAGCTTATCAGACTTCAAGTCTACTAATGTCTATATAGTTTGCCAATAAGTGTCACCGAAAAAGGAAAACATAAATGCAGAAAAAATCACGTTCACCTCCTCAACCTCCCTCTTCATCCTTTGTCATTACCATTTTAGATAACATTTTACTTCTCTCAATGATGCCAGGATCAAAGGAATACTCTTCTCTCTGTTCTAAGTGGGAAGTTGGCACTGTACTGGTCCTCTACATGGTATGTGATTTTAATACCCAGATATCTAACACATGAGTTTGCCCTTTTAAGTGGATTTCGTTCTCTAAGATCTCTCTCTAGATCCACTGTGAGGGACAGACTGAGAAACTCCGATTTGTCCATATTAATTTTATATCCTACTAGCTCTTCAAACTTCCATAGTAGTCTAACTGCCACAGGCAGGGTTTCCTAGAGTAAGGAGAATGCCATCTGTGAACAGAGTGAGTTTGCACTGTTCTGACCCAAAGGAAATTCCTCGAAAGTCTGGTTAATGATATATGTGTTGAGTTAGCAGTTCGAAAGCTAAGGCAAACAGTAGTGGGTCAATAGACACCCCTGCCGAGCGCCCCTATGTAGGGCAGAACACGAGGAAACAAGGCAGTTCTGTACAGTTCTATTGGTGGGAAGGTGAGAATTCACCACAATCATATTTGTAGATCTTAGACCAAAGCCAGATCAGGTCATGACTGCTGAGAAGAAATGCCAGTTCGCTCAGTTGAGCATTTTCTTCATGTCCAAAGACCCATGGACGGCTTGCAACATTTTCTTCTGTGCTTTTTCCATCAGGTCTACTGTTGTCATGTGATTGTCTGTTTCTGATAAATGCACATTGGTCTCAATGTATTAAGTCTGGTAGGATCATCTGAAGGCAAGAATTTTAGTAAACAAGCACATTGAGTAAGGCAATTGATCTAAATGAGGCACTGAGACATGTATTGCACCCGGGCAGAGGGATGACTGTGACTATGTCTCATTCTAGATGTCGCCATGCTCTCTTCCACAAATATGTTGTTAGAATCCGGGTTCTCTGGTTGGCACAGGTAGGTACTTGTGACAAGCAGGGAACCTTTCCTCTAGTCAGGGTAAGGGGTTACACTACTAAAACAACCCCTTGCTCACCCTCTAGGTATCTTGGCGCGAGCAGACAAGGCTTATCTCAGAGCATTATAGGTTAAGCATTTGTGAACACATACAGTAACCAAGTGACAACACTACAAATGGACACCACACAGGTATTTATATTAAAAATAAGGATTCTTTATATAGGATTATCACAAGACCATTAAACGATTAAAACTACACAATACGGTTGCTTAGTTGGTAGAAGATTGCTTAGTTTCTCTTAAGTTCTTAAATGCAACACTTTAAGTCAATGTACCTTAGATGCGACACGCAGGGCAACAAAAGTGTTGCAGCGATGTAGATGCGTTGAAGTTCTTGGTGCAAAAGAAATAAAGACGGGATCTTCCAGATGCGTTACGCTTCTCCGAAGTTGCGAGAAGACTCGACTCGATGCGTCAGCTACAGCGGCGTCACCCTTGACGAGATGCGACGACAGCGGCCTTAGCAGCGGCACTCCTCTCCGACGTTGCGAGACGCTTCCGCTCGATGTGATGCTACAGCGGCGACACCCCTTCTGCGAGATGCGACGGCAGCGGCTCCGACGGCGGCACGCTTCTCCGTGGCTGCGAGGCGCTTTTCTGGACGCGGTGCAATGCGACAACTACGATGGCTGTGATGGTGACACGCTTCCTCCTCGATGCGAGACTCTTCTCTCGATGCGGTGCAATGCGACAGCTACGATGGCTGCGATGGCGACACGCTTCTTCGGCGTTGCGAGACACTTCCGGAATGATGCGAGACGCTTCCGCTCGATGCGATGCTGCAGCGGCGACACTCTCTGCGAGATGGGATGGCAACAGCTCCGACGGCGGCACGCTTCTCTTCCTTGCGTCGCGCTTCCAGCTCCTTGCGATACGCAGTCCCTCAGACGGCCCAACAACAGCAGCAGGCACTTCCAAAAGACTCTGGGGAGCTGGGGGTGAAGTCCACTGGTCCTGGGACTTCGTTCAGGGGGCAAGCTCAGTTCAAGCCCGTGGAGATCTTTTCAAAGCACAAGTTGAAGCAAAGTCTTTAGCAGTCTTTCTCCTCTCCTTCAGTGGGCAAGGCAACCACTGCAGGCCAATCCCCTAGGTCAGGGACAGTTACTCCTCCTACAGCTTTCCCAGTTCCTTCTCCTCTGGCAGAGATTCTTCTTGTTTCAGCAGGATCTAATTTCTTGGGAGCAGGGTCCCAATACTTATACCCCTAATTCCTTTGTTCCTCTGGGGTTGAGGGGCCTTTGCCCAGTCCAAACCAGTTCTTGAGCACTCTGTTGACATGACTCTGCCTTTCTATTCAGGGTGCAGGGCAGAGACATCAGCCGCTCCGCAGGAGGTGGAGCCAGCATTGTGGTAGCAGAGCACAACCCTATTCAGAGCCTAGGTGTACTCCTCCCACCCATCTGACTGCCAATCTTCCTATTCACCACCAGGCTACCTAGCCCTGCCTCTCTTGGTTTCCCCAGCTCTGTCACTCACACAACCAGACAGGCAGATACACATCGTAGCAGAAATGGTCAAGCAAGCAAATACCAACTTCCTAAAAGTGGTATTTGCAAACACAGAATATTAAAATAAACTTTACTAAAAGATGTATTTTATTATTCTGAGTTCAGGCATACTAAACTCGGATTTCTACCATGTTCCCTGGGTCTGTTAGGATCATAGAATGTAACAATTCTAACAGCCCATTCTGGCCTATGGAGAACAGGTAGCCTTACAATAGTGAAAAACGAAAATGGCTGTAATTCACTATTAGGACATGCCACACACATCAGGGCTTGTCCTACCTTATGCTTACAATGCACTCTGCCCTTGGGCCTACCATAGGGGTGACTGATATGAAGTTAAGGGAAGGTTTAAGGACTGGCAAGTGTGTGCACTTGCCCAGTCAGCATGACAGTACCAGACTGCACGCAGGTTCTGCTATGGCAGACCTTAGATACATTTTACCAGGCCGCTTCTGTGGGTGGCACAACCAGTGCTGCAAGCCCACCAGCAGCATTTGTATTTACAAGCCCTGGCACTCCTGGTGCACTTTACTGGGGTCTGACAGTAAACCAAATAAGCCAATCATGGAATCCAACCAACATATACATTTTAAACAGGGAGCAATGGACTGTGGCACTGGTTGGCAGTGGCACAGTGCTCTGAGCAGCTAACACCAGCAAAACACATGAGGCACAGCGACAAAAAAGTGGAAGGGAGACTCACGCCAAGGTGCCAGGTCTAACATATGTTAAAAGGACAAGACAGGAGTTAGTTAAGAGCCATTTTGCTTGTAAAAGTTAACTTTAAATCTATCTGACCCTGGGGCCATGCTATTTTTCAAGGTCTTGGTTTCTTTATGGACCACTTCCTCTGTGGTGGGCCAATCAAGTTCTCCCCACTGTAAAGAAGAGAGTTTGGGCAGATATACCGTGGCTAACTATTGTGCATAAGGCGCAGGCGAAAGCTAATCTGCTTGGCACAAGGTGGCAAAGAACTTCCTGAATTATTTTGTCTTAAATTGTTTCTCAGGCATATTATTTATCCCTCTTGCCACCGAGCTGAACATGTCTTCATTTTCCCAGCAGCAAGCAACTGAAGCAATACCAGCTCTGCTTATATTTTGTTTTAATATGTGGTCCTCTGATGCCCCTGATAGATGAAAATTGGCCTAGGTGTGCTCAAGAGGGGTTCTCTATACATCTTGTTGAGATTCGTCAATTCTACTTCTAACCTCTGGGTTTCCATACATCTGAGCCTGAACAGGTGTGCCATAAGGTCAACATATTTACTTCATAGCACTGCGTTTAGTGTATCTCTGATCCCTTCTGGAGTAGTTTCAATTATATTATTTAGGGTAAACTATTAATTAGTCTATTTCCAAATGTCCTCTCTAAAGACGGGGTCTCTCAGCATTGCCTTATGTACTGTCTATGCCTGAGGTTGGAGTATGCCCAGTCCCAGATTCTTTCTTGTTGAAGTGGGGGCATGGCTAGAGACTACCATCACTCCTATCTGTGTCTCCACAACCAAAGGTGCCAAGCCATTACTCACCAAAATATAGTCTATAAAAGATTGCTATCATAGAGCAGGGTGCCGTCTTGACACAACTTTTCAGAACCATTTCAAGTATACACCTTTTTTTTGAGAATCACTTATAAGGTCCCTCTTTCTACTAGTTCTGTCCCGCTGCCTGTTGCATACTAAGTTAAAGTCCCCTATAGAACAATGTCACCAATCCCGACCTCGGCTATTCATTGGAAGTTTTGAAAATAAAATGACTCCTGTATCCAATTCGGAGAGTATATCAGCTGTAATTATAGGGTGAAGAGCTAGTTATCCTTACTATATCATGAAACTACCTTGCCTAATTTAGAGCCGACCACCTCTAAAGGGAGGTCCTTTTTCAAAAAGATGGCTTTGCTTTTGTGTGTGATTTTTGCAGAGAATTAAAACGTCTCTAGCATTGCCTTGTGTTCCATATACCTGTGGTAAACCCTCTTTAAGTGTGTTTCTAGGAGACTTAAGACAATGAGTTGAGATGCTAACAAAGACCTCCAAACAACCCTCTCTACACCAGTGCATTCAACCCCTTAGCATTCACAGAGACAATTATTTTGCCACAAGTTAATCCATAGGTCCAGTTTCCACAGAACCCTTTTAAGCAGTTGCTCAGCCACTGTGTCTCGCCTCTGCAATAGTCCATCAGAGAGATGATATCTTATCTAAATCTCCCCAAGCATTTAGATTGGTTTTAACTTGTGTTTTAAATCTGTATATAGCATTGCACATTGCTCAGCCTTTATATGTTCTAAAAAAATCATCGCTAAAAGGGGCTTGTGTGGTCTCTCGCCTAGCCGTTACCTGGGGTCTTAGCAAGGTTCCTGGGTCCTGGGTGATTGGCAGCCTTGTTCCCCCGATTCCTCATTCTCCGCCCTGGTCCGACGTGGCAAGTGCCGTTTGAGCGGAGGGCGTTCCCTAGGCTCCTGACCTTCCCTCACTTCTGGGGTGGTGAGACACTTCCGGGCAGTGATGAGCGGGCTAGTCTTTCCCGCTGCACACCCTACAAAGTCTGATGTTAGAGTGGATGCGCCGAAGGCAAGCCCGTCTGTGCCCGTCCGCGCCTGGACTGCGCCTAGATTGCGCCTAGAGCCAGAACCCCTGCATGTTTTTCTTGGGAAACAAAGAGTATAATTTACACTAGAGAGGAACTATTCAAGCTGAATACAAACTACATAAACGCTTGTTGCCTTCTACTAGATCGCCACAATGAGCCTAAGCAGTGCCAGCACTGCAAACTACAGCTCAGTTTCACTAAAGTTAAGGCTCTAACACCGCAACAAAAACCATCACACAAAAAAACTAGTAAAGTCTTTCAGGCTATGTTGATCAACACGGTCATTACCGAAACACAACACCAAGGTTGCGGAATTGATAGGCGCACACAAGCTTGATTTGTCATTCATTACAGAAACTTGGGCAGATGAGTCTTCAGACCCTGATCTTTTATTAGCACTACCTGCAGGGTATACCATTATCAGAGCAGACAGAGCTACCAAACTGGGGGGGGGAAGGATTAGCTTAGAGAAGATATGCAAGTGACTGGATCCTCAGCTGGAAGCTCCCAAGACTGTGAAACATTAACATTTCAGATCTCAGTCAGTAATAATTACACACTAAAAGGCCTTCTCTTATACAGGCCTCCAAAGGCATGGACCTCTTTTTTCAATGTTATCAGCCCCTTCTTTGAATCCAGTCTAGAGGCATCCGATTTCACAATACTAGGAGACTTTAACCATCACCTAGAAAAGTTGGCAGATCGTGATACTGCCTTACTAGTCTATTCAATGGCTAGTTTTTCACTAACACAAATCCTCAAGCAAGATACTCATGCCGCTGGACACACCCTAGATGGGATGTTCACTTCAAATCCTTTGCTTACATTATTAGAAGTAATTCCTGTCCCCTGGTCAGACAATAAAGCTATAATGTTTTCCCTAAGCGCAGATCAGCAACCGCCGATATTCGTAAATGCACCAGCTTCTGTCACCCGCAGACACTGGGCCAACATTAACCCTCCTACCCTACAAGCATTATTACTTGGCACTAAACCAGACCTTATGACTGACATCAACGCTTCTGGCCATAGGCTATCGTCATGGATCAAAATAGCGTTAGACATCCTAGCCCCTACAAAGAGCTGCCTCTCCCCGTGGACAAGTCCTTCTGAACCATGGTTTACGGATAAACTTGGAGCACAAAAACAAGCGTGTAGAAGGTCAGAAAGAAAGTGGAGAGTAAACTATGATTTGGATGAAAAAAGTAAGTATGCACAAGCATTGGCAGCTTACAAGAAAATGATTATAGAGGAAAAAAGTTAATACTTTACGGCAAAGATTCTTGAGGCAAGGAACACTTGCAGGGACCTCTTCTCAACAGTCTTGTGCGCACTGGCAATGGCATTTAAACATGATTGTTTCTTTGCAAGCTACAGAATGGATAATGCACATTGTTATCAGAGAATACAAGGAACAACGTATGCAAATTTAAAATAATTCAAGAGGTGCACCCCACCATCACAAAGATCACATATTCTGGCCAAATTGACAGTGCCTGCCCAATGCCTTTTATAGTCATTCAGAGGCAATGCACCTAACCTTTAAATAAGTATAATTCGTCTAGCATTGTGATTTAAAAAAAAAAGGGATAATAACGTTTGAGTCTGTTTAAGAGGAACAATATCAGAATAAGATTGATATATTTTTAGAGGGATACAGTGTGCAGTATAACTCCTGTAACTTATTCTAGGGGCTGCATTAAAAAAAAAATCCTCAAAGTTGAGCAGGGGTCCACATCTGTAAGTGATCTAGAGTACACTGGACTTTGGTTAAGGCAACTCTGAGGTTTGCATTAAAAGTATAATCTTTTGCACCGTCAGTAAAAGATTCTTACTTAAGCAAGTCTCTGTGTGCCTTCAGGAGCATGTATTAAGGAGATACACCTTTGTAAACTGAAACATACCTCTTAGCTTTGTCTATCCTTCACTTTTCGAGGTCTCTTGACAGGCTAAACAAGGATCCCCGCTGTACTAAATGAACCCATGTGGCTCAGGATGTGCGATTGGGATAACCTACTCTTTCTGTCCTGCAAGGAGAACAATCCCAAGATGTCAACCTATTGCGTATACAGGGTCAATATGGCCAACCTTTGGGGTTATGTTTTACGAAGGTGTATCTCTGGTATAAGTAAAATGCCCATGAGGTTAAAAGATGTTTCTATAACTCATACCCTTGGATGTTAAGTGAAAAAGATTTTGTCCTGAGAAGACCCACCGAAATTAGTTGTTGGGCTGAAATGTTGACACTGGAGTGGGGATTATCCGATTGGATTAGATTCCAACTCCGAATCCGTATTTGTACTAAACTGAGTATTGAAATTGTGAATACACCTAATGCATATATGTATGACAATTTAATTGTTTCACCACTGTACCTGTACGCACTAAGCTGTTGCGCTTTAAAAATTCTTTTTTAGCACCTATTGGAATAATATTAAATAGTGATCAATGTAGACGATCAAACTTGGAGTGTATTTTAACTTTATGGGCAATCGCGATTGAGACCCACGGAACCATTGGGTAATTTTTCCAGTTGTGAGTCAACAGCATTTGCTCTCATCATTTTTTCGGCCAATTAATGTTGGCAGATTCTTGATTAAGATGCGATTTTATCAAATTTGATAAAACCGCATCCAAATCAAGAAATATTAAATTTTTTAAGAAATAAATTGGATAACTGTCCCAGACCAGCGACTACCATAGTGCATGAAGAGGACGCCTTCCCTGGCAAGGTGGGGCGCAACTGGGCTTGCTTTACCAATGCGCTGCGTATCAGAAGGCTATACTCTTGTGCACCCAATTAAATTGACACATTGAGATTCCCTTACTTTTTCACCACTAAGGAGTGCATTGTCAACAAATCTATATGTTTTAAAATATGCACACCGTAGTTGAATATAGAAAAGCTTCAGTGCTTAACAGTGAGCGCAGACTGAGTGTGTGTGCTGAATGCATGTGAACATGTAAGGGTACAATGCATAGAGTTTGTGCTGGTCAGTAAGTGTTCTTTGAGTGTACACTGCGTAAACATGCCTGCATGGGTGCATTACATCGAGCAAATTGGAGTCCATTTTGGAACGCCCACGTGCCTGTTAAAGGCATGAGGAGGAGAGTAACCCCCTAGATGAATTAGTGGATTGCTGCATTCCTGTGAGCTGGGAGGGACACACATTGGAGGGAAGGGAGAGCATTTCTTTTCACTTCAAGAGGCTGCTCTTTGATTCATTGAGAGACCACAAGGAAATTTCAGGAAGGGAGATTTGGTGATAAGGGAATCATAAAGAGTATGGCTGGGAGCCTGGGGTTAACCTTTTAATGCACATATCACTATGGCTGACATCCGGGAGCAAACTCCGGTCACTTCCAAGAATTATGTTGTTGGTCAATTAGCTTTGGAGTCCTGGCTGCTGTGACAGACAATGTCTTAAGAAAAGAAGTAAGAGAGAAGTGTCCACTTCAAAAGAAGCATATTGCCAACTTAAAACTCCGAAGAGTCAGACCCGAAGCAACAGTTCATGTCTGGATAAGCACTATAAGAAGAGGAGGTTGAGACCCCAAAAACTTATCATCTGCCACACAGCCAGATGGGATCTGTGAGAAGGGGAAGCTCTGCAAATCTTCTGCCTGTGATCAGGACTGGGGCCAAGGACTGCTATTCTTTCTGCTGGATGAGGTGACATCACCCAGGGAAACCAAGATCACCTGCCCTGGAGCATCAGTGCCTACCTGCATGCCAAGACCAGTGTTCTCTGTGTGGAAGAGAAGACCGTTGCAGGGAGCGAGGTCCAGTTGGGATCCCTACGGTGAGGACTCCCTTTTGAGGTGTGACGTTTCGGCTGTGCAAAACTCTTTTCGGGGTAGATTGTATATCTAGGGACGCAAAGGATCTGTGACCCCTCCCGATCCCGTGCCTGATATCTGATTGACTGCCAACACTTCAAACCAGGAATTGTTGGCAGACATCTTGTGACTCAGTTGAACTGAGTCACAAGAAAAAACGTTAATGAAAAAAATAGGGTGCAGGGTAGAAACACCAGGAACCCCTAGGTCTGTTCAGGGGGTCCCACAGGGACCCCCAGGGCCCAAAAAAGCATTTAAAAGAAAATTGGCAGGATCGGCGAATCAGGCCGAAAATGTAAAAAACGTCTGCGCTTCATTTAATTAGGCCCCTGGGTGAGCCAGGTCCCGGGGGCATTATTAAAATGATGGAGGGCCCACATGGACCCTCCGCAGCCCCGGGGACTGCCACCTCCCCAGGGCTAATTCACTCCAATGCGAGGGGGCCATCCGGCCCCCGCTGCCCCGGGTGGCACCATCTACCTGGGCATGTATATGTTTAATTTTAAAAAAGTGCGGTGGGGCCCTATGGCCTCCCTCACAGCCCTGGGGACTGCCACCTCCCCGGGGCATAAACATTAAGGAGGTCCATTGTGGACCCCCTGCCCAGGGGACCACCACCTCACCGGGGCTTACTCAGAAGGGAGGGGGGCTGCGCAGCTCCTCTCGTGGAGCCTTGCATAGTCCTGGGGACTGCAATGTCCCAGGGTGCACCCCCGGGACATTGCTGTTTGCTATTGGGGCTTCCACATATCCATAGCAAACTCAGCTCTGTTTTCAGCAAGCGAGAGCACAAAATGCTCTCGCTTGCTGAAAGCTGTGAAGTGAGCAGGGAAACAGACACTTTACTTTGGTATCTAGGGAGCTGCATGTCAGTAGCTCCGTGGATTCCAAAGCAATGCTGGCTCCCGCAGGAGGCTGGGAGCCACCAGGGACCTTGGGGGCATTGAGGCTCCCCCGTGGTCCCAAATGTAGTGGCCAGGCCCCGGGGCCAAAGTTGGCCTACGGAGGTGGGGCCGCAGGGCCCCCCCCTCCCTATTAAAAAAAATATATGTTAATGCCAGGCCTGGGGGATTGTGTCCACGGGCCAAAGTTAGCCTGGGGAGTGGGGCCTTGCGCCCCCCCCCCATTTGTATTATAAAAAAACAAATAAAGGCCCTAGGGGATGAGGTCCCCATTCCCAAAACTGTCCCAGGGATGGGGGCCCGGGAGGCCCCCTTCCCCCCCCCCCCCCCAAATACACAAGTGGCCAGATGCCCTGCCCCCTTTCTCCGCCCCTCTTTAAACGCACATTTTGGCACGCAGTTGTTTAGGGGATGAAGTCCCATTTACTGGTCAGGGTCCTTAGGGGTCAACTAGGCCCCCTGTTACTACCAGTAAGCCCCACACAGTGCCGTGATCTGAGGCCATGCCCCTTTTTTCCACTACTCTGCATACGTGCCTCTCAGCGCACTGCTGGTGGGAAGGTGCGGGCCCCTTGCTTCCTGAGGGCCTCAGGACTAAAGTGGTCTTTCTTCCCCCAATCAGGAGTGCGCCTGGAGGTACGTTTGCAGAGTGGTGGAGAGAGTGGGCTAATATTTTAGAAAAGGTGTGGTCCCCTGCATGAAGGTAACTTGCCAAGAGCAGGGAAAGTACAGTAAATCTCTAAAACATATCTTGAGCAAGAGAATACATAATGAGGTTGCGGGCATATAACACAGCACTGGTGACTTAATGAAACGATATATTAATCATAAATATACTACAAAAAATTTCAAATACTACATTTTTTTATATCTAGTAGCGAAAGATTTATTTTATGTATATTAGGAATAATATTAAAATGTCATTTAAAGACTTTCCACTAGACTGTTCACATTCCTGTTTTGTAATATGGAACAATTAATCATGAGTGATACAATTTGATATTGTTAACAATTAAACATAGTAATAACAATTCAGCATGATATTCCCTATATACAATGATGTTGATTCATGGGTGAATAGTGAGCATACGACATAGTGCTGGAGTACTTAGATGTTACAGATGTTACTACTTCTGTAAAAGCCTCTGAACACCTCACAGCAATCCAGCTGTATGGGTCTCACTGGAGGTAACCGGAGGGGTAGTTGACCCCTAAGAACCCTCAAGAGCCAAGGGGACTTCAACCACCAACTAGTAGAACGCCAGTAGGTGCTTTTGCAGAGTGGTGGAGAAAGGGGGTGTGGCCATTGAAAACCTCTCCGCAAACCCACCGTGTTGGACTAGCTGGAGGTAACAGGAGGGGTAGTTGGGTCCCAAGGACCCTCTATAGCAATGGGGACCTCAACTCCATACTAGTAGTGCACCAGGAGGCACATTTGCATCGTGGTGGAGAAAGGGGGCGTGGGCTCCTACCAGGTCTCAGCAAATCTGCTGTGTGGGAGTTACTGAAGGTAACAGGAAGGGTAATTGGCCCCCAAGAAGTTCCTTGGAGTGCCAACTACCCCTCCTGTTACCTCCAGCAAGTCCCACACAGTGGGATTGGTAAGATGTCATCGGAGGCCATACTTCCTTTCTCCACCATACTGCAAATACGGTTAAGGGTGCACTACTGTTAAGGCCATGAAGTCCACTCTACTCATGAGGGACCTTGAGGGTCAAGAAGCGCTCCTGGTACCTCCTGTAAGTCCTACACAGTGGGATTCCTGAAAGCTAGTCGGAGTCCCAGCTCCCTTTCTCCACCACACTGCAAACACGACTACTCGTTACAAAACCAACGAAATTCACTGAAAGAAACTAAGGTTACAAGGACCTTATTGTTAGGAATTAGCATTTAAAAAACCTTAGAAATTCACTGAAAAAAACAAAGGCTATAGAGACGTTATAGTTAGGGTCAGATTTCACTCGTAGAAAACCAGAGAAATTCAGCGGGTATAGTTAGCTGAGCTAACTATAACTTACGTCCCTCAATGCACCGCTTATGACCTCCCATATTACATCACTCATGACATGGTCAGTGACATCACTGATGACATCTTAAATGAATATGGGCTCTGTGGCCAACACCACCCTGCCAAAGACAGCCAACCCCATACTGCACACAACCTTCTGCCCTACGTGGCAGTGGGTTGGCTAAAGGGCCTGGCCCTGGGGACTCCATCTCCCATGGCCATTTTTTTGTTTTTTTTACAAAAGGGGTGGGGGGACCCCGCGGCTCCCCTCCCTGAACCTCTTTAGGCCCAGGGGACCCCATCACCAGGGCGTACATATATGTTAAAATGGGATGGGGGGCTGCACAGCCCACCTCCCCAAGCCTTGTAAGGCCCTGGGGACCCCATCCCTCAGGGCTGTTTGTTTTATAGTTAAAGGGCAGGGGAGCCACGCTGTCCCCCTCCCTGAGCCTGGTTAAGCCCTGAGGACCCCATCCTTCTGGGCCAATCATTAAAAAAAAAGGAGCGGGGGGCCGTGCATCCCTCCTCCCTGAGCCATTATTGCCCCGGTGACCCCATGCCAGGTGACACTAATTTAAATTAAGGGGAGGGGGACCCTATCCCCAGGGCCATACGTATATCATAAAAAGAGGAGGAGGCATCACAACCCTCGCTCTGCGAGTCTCTTTTGGCACTGGAGACCACAAGCCCCAGGGCCATGTATTTTTTTAAGGGGGGCTGCATTGCCCCCTACCTGAGCTTCATTAGGCGTAGGGGGGCCCATCGTCCTGGGTCGTTATCAGGCCCAGGCCACCCATTTCTGAAAGGTGGGTGTCCTTGTACCCACCCAGGGCACCCACTATACACTCTGGGGCTGCAGGAGTCCGCAGTCTCACCTGGATTCCCACATGCAGCGGGAGCCAGTATTGCTCCCACCTTGAGGGAGCAGCTCCTAATACTGCTCCCTCTGGGTGGGAGCAGTATTTTGATCTGTTTCCCTGCCTGCTTGAATTAAAAAATGCTTCAGCTGAGCGAGAGCAAACACAGGTGTCACTGCCCACACTGCTTTGTGCAAAGAAAACGTTATGTCTTGGGTTGGGCTACCCCTGACAAAGCTATTGAGCTGGCCCCAGGGGATGGGATCCCCAGTGCAATTAATGGCTTGGAGGGAGGGGCACAGGGCCTCTCTACCTTTAAGGTAATAGGCCAGAGGGTGGGATCCCTGGGGCCTTTAAAAGCTCAAGGAGGGGGGCCCCCTCCCCATTTGAAATTTTGGTTCCTTCACCATTTTGTTTAGATGCCGTGGGAGCACCACGGGATCACAGCTTTTTTTGTCGATTATTACCCCCCCTTTTTGGTCTTAGCGGGGGTCCCTCTGGGTCACCCCTAGGGGGTCAAGGTATCTCCCTTGACCAATCAGAATCCTCATAAAAGCACAATCTGTGGACCAATATCTAGCTTCCTGTGAAATTTGGTGTAATTCTGTTCAGCAGTTGTAGCTGTAACCTTGCCTAAAGAAGTCTATGGTAATTGCATGGGGATTTTGCCTTTTTTTCTGCCCCTCCCCCTTTTTTCTCAACTTTTGCATAACAGATCACCGTAGAACGTTTCATGCACAAACTAGTCAAAACCTAGCACATGTTTGAGAAGTTTTGTGGAGATTCGTCAAACGGTGCCAAAGTTATGAGCGACACAAAAAAAAGCTTTGGAACATCTGGCCGAACATGTACTACATAGTTGCAACCTCCACTAGGTTTGATATATATATATATATATATATATATATCTCAAATCCTGGATTGTGTGCCAGCATATGTCGGGCTCATTCTTTTTGAGAGTGGGCATTGGTTTCTAATATTATGCCAGTATGCTGAGCACTGGCTAAACGGCAAGCCCTCCCGATCTGGTGTGACGCGCAAAAATCAGCACTTTTGGATTTTTGTATACAACTACAGCACGTCACCCCCCCCAAGTGGTTGTAACAGCACGGACTGAGATGTACTACACGGGGAGAGAGGCCGCAGCATTTACTGCGGGGGTCACACTAGGTACTGCATTATTATCCCTGTGATCGAGAGCGGATGATTGCGAGTCGCCGAGACACGCCACTTGGTGTTTGGCAGCCCCTCACTGTATGGGTTGTCACTTTGGACTCGATGAACCAGCATGCTCCTGTTCTCGAAAACAACACGGGAGGCATCACAGCCAATAGCAGAGGCGGGGAGTAACAACTTGAAAGGGAGTGCCCTGAGATCGCCACAAGACCTTGAAATAATCCCCAGGTGTGAGGCTCTTTTGGGAAACAAGAACCGGCACTGAAGAAAGCACAAAGACTCGCTGAAACGCGTCTGCCTGGGTTTCCTAAAACTTTGCTTTTAATTTTGGCAGAATAAATCCTGGATTGTGTGCCAGCATATGTCGGGCTCATTCTTTTTGAGAGTAGGCATTGGTTTCTAATATTATGCCAGTATGCTGAGCACTGGCTAAACGGCATGCCCTCCCGATCTGGTGTGACGCGCAAAAATCAGCACTTTTGGATTTTTGTATACAACTACAGCGCGTCACCCCCCCCAAGTGGTTGTAACAGCACGGACTGAGATGTACTACACGGGGAGAGAGGCCGCAGCATTTACTGCGGGGGTCACACTAGGTACTGCATTATTATCCCTGTGATCGAGAGCGGATGATTGCGAGTCGCCGAGACACGCCACTTGGTGTTTGGCAGCCCCTCACTGTATGGGTTGTCACTTTGGACTCGATGAACCAGCATGCTCCTGTTCTCGAAAACAACACGGGAGGCATCACAGCCAATAGCAGAGGCGGGGAGTAACAACTTGAAAGGGAGTGCCCTGAGATCGCCACAAGACCTTGAAATAATCCCCAGGTGTGAGGCTCTTTTGGGAAACAAGAACCGGCACTGAAGAAAGCACAAAGACTCGCTGAAACGCGTCTGCCTGGGTTTCCTAAAACTTTGCTTTTAATTTTGGCAGAATAAATCCTGGATTGTGTGCCAGCATATGTCGGGCTCATTCTTTTTGAGAGTGGGCATTGGTTTCTAATATATATATATATATATCTATATATTTTTGCTGAAAAACCAAAGGTTAAAGTAATGTTATAGTTATGTGAATTTCTCAATGACATCAACATTTTGAACTTAAAAAACCTTAAAGAATTTCACCTGTTATAGTTAGCAGCGCAAACTATAACTTGCACCCCTGCAATGCACTGCTTCTGATATTAAATATGACATCACTCATAACATGGTCTATGACATCATTATACAAATTAACTTATTATCTAACTACAACTGGTGAATTTATGGTGGTATTGTAGTTCAAAATTTTAATGTCACTGAGAATGTCACCTAACTACAACATTACTTTAACCTTCTAGGTTTAAATCAATTTATTTTGTGAGTTTATGTATGGTAGAATTACTGTATAATATATCCTTTGTGTAGACATTATTTTGAAAAGGAATGTTTTTTTTATTGTAACATAACTGATTACGGTTCACAGTTTACTAAATGTTTCTAAAAAATGTGCATATCGGGCAGATTACTATAGCAATACTTCAGTAGAGATTGTGTATTACCTCAGATCTTTTAGCTCTCATAGTGAGACATGTTGCCAACAGTCTATTATAGCTAAAAACTCATTACTCCCGCGAGACGCTTGCAAGATCGTAGAGTTCTACATTTCATTGTAATATATTGTATACAGTTCTTATTCATGTTTTCTGTGATTATTTAATGTTAATCTATAGTAGAACAGTCATTAAAATATGGCAAATGATTGCTCTTGCGAGATGCACAATCCCCTACGTGGAGTCCGAGGAAGCTGTACTTCCTGTTTGGCTCTCATAAAGCACTTGCGAAATTGTACATTTAGAATTAAGTTAATAGTGTTTTCTTGTAATTTTGAAGAAAGTATGACAACGTTGTTGATTAAGTTAGAAAAATTGAATTTGTATTGTTCTGTTAAGGGTATAATGCAGTTTTCTTTTCAGGTTTCCCAAGACATTAGCTAGAGGTTCGGGAGAGGAAACGCACCTCAAGAAAGGATTGTAATTTGTTAATATGGATGTCTTCATTTAGGAAAAGAACATTCCATCCTTTTTGCTTTATTTCCCTATTTTATTTTGGTGAGAGTAAACATATCTGGCTTGCTCTCTTTCCCTGCTTGCCTTCCAATGCAAAGTTGTCTTCATCAGATTGTGCTGAGCAGTCAGGAGCAGTTGCACCAGCTAAGCCACCTCAGTCTGCCATGGAATCTTTGGTGTGGGAGTTCTTTGACATAAAGCCAGGTGGCAAAAACGTTTCTGCAAAGTATATCATCTGTAAACTTTACAAGAAGGAGTTCAGCTGGTGGAGGAGAAACAAACAGTATAGTATGAGTACCACAGGCATGTAGAGGCACCTCAGATCTATGCATCCACAAAAGCTTGATCGGGCAGATTTAGCTTGTGCTGCAGAGCTAGACCACTCTCCAGGGGCTTTCACATTATTTGCACCGGGAAATACTGTGCCTGCGAAGGTACTAAGTGCAGAAACAGACAATAACCCCGCTTATCTGAATAAAGTGCTATTTATCTGCTTATGTAAGCAGTTAATTTTTTCAATTGAGACAAGCAGGTCTGCACAGGACAAGCTTGTCCCAGGTCAAAAATGCACCCCTAGGCAGTAGTAGTTGTTGTTTATTTGTTTTTGCCGTTATTTGTTCCAGATTTTTCTCCTTTCCCCCCAGGTTGTATGTTTTAGTTCTAGCCTATTAAAACATTTAAAAACACACAAAAAAATTATAAAGTTAGAAAACACAATATTATTTAAGTAGTTAAAATGTTTTAACAAAAATGCCTCTTTTTTCGAGCTACTGTATAGTTTCATGATTTATGTTTGTAGTAGGTTTCCCTTGTTTCCCTTCTTGAAATTTCTTGCGAGAGCCAGGCAGACAATTAACCGCGTGCAGTCTGAGGGGGCAGTTCTGCCTGCTTTACTCTCGCAAGACCATACCAAATTTTGAAAAGCACCCAATAGAAAAGCTCATACTCTTTATCAAGTAACTGTGCACTATAAAAACAGAAGTTGGTCACAAGCTAACCTACTTTTGTAACTGCCAAAAATCTTCCAATCACATTTATAATTTGGCCACCCTTCCATTTTTTGCTCTCCTCATAGAACTCTATCTTGCTTCTTGAGCTTACTCATTCTGCTGAGCACTCCTCTTGTGACTGAGATGTCCATACTGCACCATAGTTTTACTCTGGATTTTGGGACACAGCTTCATAAACTGAGCTAGAGAATAAGCCCTTAATTGTTTTAATTACAAAAATCTTGGATTTCCAAACTTGGACATAACTTGGATTTGTCATAGAGGTACAAAGGGGCATCATCTGTTACCAATGGATGAGATCATTTTGGAATGGTGAGCACCCAGAGTTGATAATAGAGCACTGTAGTGTCAATGACCGAGGCACAATCATGGAAGTTGTGATTGAAATCCAAATGAAGGAGACCTTTTCATAATTGATGTCTGCCTTTTCTCACACTGCCTTATTATATTCTTATATATAGCAAAGGCAAAAATGGCAATGGTCAAAAGAGTTTCGTTCTAAGCTTGAGAAATCCTGGAGGAATGTCAATAAAAAAGTTTCTGCATTTGTTCGTGAGCATGGAATGGACTCAATAATTCATTGAAATATCCATTTTGAAATGCCATGTGTCTATAGGCAAGATGGAGTGCACTTCATTGCAGAAGGGAACAGGATCTTCCTTAATAACATCAAGGAATGCATCCATGCATCTATGTGTAACTGAACACTACACGCTATAAACACACAGGCTCTTGTCAGAGCCACCCTATTCCTACATTATATTATTATTTCATAATATAACTCAATTGTTTGGGGGATAATGATACCCGCAAGACTTTTGAGAGAGCACCTAAACACTTGCCTCCACCCGTATATTTATTGAACGCTCGCGAGAGTCTTGCAAGCTCAAACACTTCGCATATATCTCCTGGATTACAGTCCTGTATTCTTGGTTGTGGGTAGCAGAGCATGTAAACACATAAGCCTCTCTGATGAGACCTCTCTCTTCAGAAAGTGTTTCTCTACTCCTCCCTACTTTATTTTGCAATTCTGCAAGAGTCTTGCAAGACTGTACATTTTTAGGGGATAGCATGTACACTCTATTTGATTACAGTACTTATACTTTATAGTTACACTTCTAGAGTATAGAGAGAAAGTGGCCTCTCCACCCAGAGTTTTCCAGAGTATAACAAAAGTGTATAGTAGTTTGATCAAGCTGGCCAGTGTGTAGATGAGGGTATAAAGAGACACTGCCTCTCCACTCATATCTTTCCACAGACTCAGCAGTATGCATTGTAGGGTGCAGAAAGTACTCACCTCACATGTAAGATCTGTGTATTGCATAGCAAGTATTAGTGGTACTGGCCGCTTCACTGAGAACTCTCCTTAGGACAATAGCCATCTGTATTAGGATGTGGAAATGGATTTGCCTATCCAATGACACCTCTCACCAGAGTAACACACATATGCAGTAGTGTGTAGGGAAACATTATCCTCTCCACTAACACCTATTGCCAGAACATGTATGTGCAGTACGATGTGGACAACGAGTGGCCACTCTGCTGACACCTCTGCCTAGAGAAACAGGGATACACAGTACTGTTTGTAAAGACAGTGGCTTGTCCGCTAACACATCTCCCCAGGGTGATGAGTGTCTCTAGTACTCTTTGAGAAAAAACGTAACTCTTTGTTCATACCTTTTCCCACGTTGACAGGTATACATAATAGGCCGTGGGGAAAATGACTTTTTTTTGCTGACGCATCTCTCTTGGATGAAAAGTCTGCATAGTAGAATGTAGAGAGACACTGACCCATCTCATGTGACCTGTGTCTTGGATGTTGAGTGTGCAAATTGGGGTGTGAACAGGGGCTTACCTCTCTGGTCACATCTCTCCCCAAGATGACAGATGTAGAAGTAAGGTATGGTGAAGAAGTCTGTCTAACATAACAACTATAGAGACTAGGGTATGGAGCCACGCTTCCCTGTCCAGTCACATATCTCCCCAGACTAACACATTTGCAAAGTAAAATGGAGTAGCCTGTCTGCTGATAACTGTCTCTTGGACAACTGGTGTGCATATTTTAATGTGAGAACACACTTCGCTCTCCCTCAAACATCTCCCTATGAGAACCGGCATGTGTAGTAGGGTGTAGACAGAGATAATCCTCTCTGCTGAAACTTCTTCCCAGAGTCACAAACACATATAGAAATATGTGCAAAAGAACTCCCCTCTCCACTACCACATCTGCAAAAGCTGATAGCAGTGCGATGTAGAGTATGAAGATGCACTGGCCTCTGTGCCATGACCTCTCTCTCTTGTATGATAAATTTCTATACAACAGTATGGACAAGAACAGATCTCTCTACTGAGACATCACTGTCGCATGACAAGCTGTTGAATAGGACGCTGTATCCAATTTCATCCAGAATCCTTTAATAAAATTGAGGAGCTGCAGAATGCATGTCCACAGCTGCAAGTCTCCAACAGTAACTGACTTAACTTAAAAACATACATTCTTAAAGAACACTGATAATTCTTTTTTTTTAAATTGTTTTTATTCAACATTTTATTGTTAATTTGCAAATAATACAATACAGTCGTATTAGTCTGCTGCATTTCATTGACATAGGTACTGCAAGGTCTCAACACACCATAACTTACATAGTTGGATGTATCAAAATAAAACTTCCCGGACCTCTGTCCCGGCCATTGCTGTGTCCCCATATGTGGCTTGTCCTGTTAGTCGCTCAGGTCCGGATCCGAGTCCGGCGGCGGGGGGGCACAGATGTTACCACTAAATAAATTCCACCTACCCAAGACCCGCTCCCACTTTTTGGGACACCCTCTGTGTATAAAAACTGCTCTTTCGGCCACCATTGAGCTGTCAATGTCTTGACACCATCGTCTCTGTTGTAGGGTCATTGGCACCCCCCAGTGTTGTGCTATATTGCGCTTTGTCACCATGATCCCCAGAGTTGCCCAGTCTTGTGATGCATGATTGAGGTCTGTTGGTTCCCAAATATTGAGCAGGCAAAGTTTTGGTTCGGGTGGAACCGGAAAGCCACACACCCGGGTTATGGTGTTCATCACCTCTTCCCAATAAAGTGTTGTGTGGACATTCCCAGAGTGTATGATAGAATGTACCCTGTGCCCCACATCTTATGGAGCATAACCCTAGTGTAGTAAGTCCTGTGTAGGACCTTCAGCTGCACCAACCTTGGACGGGATCGCCACCTCCCTCGGGGACGCAAGTGCTTCTTGCCAGTCCTGTTCATCTATATCTCCAAGCTCTGTCTGCCATTTGTCCCGCAGAGCTAGTGTGGGGTCCTTTTGATTATTAATAAGTTTTCGGTAGGTGAGGGAGATGGCCCTCTTAGTGAGCTGGTCTGTATGGAGACGGTCTTCAAGTGGTGACGATTCGGACAGAGCCGTGCCTCTGGGTATTGCCCTTGTAAGTGCATGCTTGATTTGCGTGTAGCGGAATAATTATGTGTCTGCCATTTGACATGTTTTTTGTAGGTGAGCAAAAGCCACTACATCTCCTCTTTTCCACAGATCCCCAACTTTAGAGATCCTAATCAGGTCCCATTGCGCGAACCCTTTGCTGTTGCGGAGTGTACCAAGTTTTGGTGTGTCCCATAATGGTGTGAGTTGCGTCATGACTCCCTCCCATCCCAGCGCTCGCTGTGCCGTGAACCAGGTGTGTATCGTGTGTGCGGTGGGACCTGTCCATGTGTACACTGATAATTCTTAATGACATAGTGAAATTCTAAGACTAAGATCACGTCATGTAAATTCTAATAGAGAATGAAACACAACACCCTCCCCTTTTTTCGGAAAGGAAGGAAAGGTAAAATAAATAGAGAAAGTAAACAAAAACACAAATTTACAATGTAGGTAATTCACTACTACTGATAATGTAATCCTTCAACAATGTAAGCAATTTACAAATTTACAATGAATAAGCAATTTACTTATTACTGACAATGTAATCCTTCAACCACAATGGAGCCATCCTCTTCCTCAACGAATGACGAGAAACATTCTCATTGAGTGTAGATGACGCTGAAAATGGTTCTTGAGATGACTGTAAAATGTCCACAATGTCGCTACTGGAAGGAAAAGTAGAAACACTATTTTCCAAAGTTTCATTAGTGTTACAACTAGAAGGGGTGGCTGAATCAAAGTTAGCCCCACTGTTTTCTGAAACAGCTTCACCAGTAACATTACCCTTGGGTTCGTCAAACAACCAATCATAATCTACAATCTGTTCAGAAGGAAGAGAGTTGCTTCTAGCAATTCTGTTTAAATTCCAAACTTTTTCATCACTTACTCGTACAGAATTTAAAAGCGCTTCAGTCACTTGAATAGGCTCAGAAAATTGGCTTTCACCTTTAGGAACCCAACCAGGCTTTTTGATGCGTACCCAATCTCCAATTTTTATAGTACGAGTTTTGGCCACATGTTTGGCATCCTAATACGTTTTGCTTCTACTATGCATAGACTCCATTTGTGCATGTACATCACTTTTAGACCAAGGCTGGATATCAGAAGGAATTAACCAGGCTGGAGTGAATTTAGAGCGAGGATTCCGACCTCTCATAAGTACGAAAGGAAAGCAACCTGTAGCATCATTGCATGTGACACGGTAAGCCCAAACAGTCTTTCCTACCTGAGTAAACCAATCTAAATTACTGTTGCATGCTAACTAAATGGTGTTTTTAGGACCCTGTCAAATCTTTCCACCATTCCATTCCCGCTCTGGTTGTAAAGGGAAGTGGTTTTATGCGTGATACCAAGTTTCTTAAAATATGTTTTCGCTTTTACAGATAAACTGTACACCATTATCACTAAGAATGCATGAAGGAATCCCTTCAGTAACAAAGGTTTCATCCAAAAATTGTAAAATAGAATCAGTATCTGCATTTTTGGCAACTTTCACCACAGGCCATCTGGAGAACAAATCAATAAGGACAATTAGGTAGCAATGAGATTCACCAACGGGCCCCATGATGTCTACAGCAACAACTTCCCACGGGTTTTTAGGTAACAACCCTTTGGACATGGGTGGCCGAAAAGTTTTTAAAGACTTATCAGACGTGGTACAAGGAATGCCATCCCTTACAACTTTTTCAATTTGGGAGTCCATCCCTGGCCACCAAAACAGTCTTTTAATAATTGATTTAGTTCTAACGATGCCTGGGTGACCCTCATGACAAAGTTCAAAAATACCTTTGCGAAGATTTTCAGGAGGAAATTCTTGCAAGTCTATCGGATGCAGTGATTGCACCATCCGTGGTTAATATTTTCACTAATGGTTTATGGTTGCAACAAAGTGTGCAAGCCTTACCCCAAATAAAAGATTTAAAATGCTCCAACGTCCAGGCGCATGTCAAAGCCTCCCACTCAATAATGGGGTACTTCTCCTCACAAGGGGACAGAGATCTTGAAGCGAAAGCAATGATACTTTCCTTCCCTTGTTTGTCCAGTTGCGACAACGCGACACCTAGACCCTTGTTGCTGGCATCTGTGGTAATAACACTGTCCAACAAAGGGTTGAAACTGCACAATGCAGAAGCTTTGGCAATGGCTTGTTTAATACTTATTTCGCAAGCGGCGGACCAATCAAATGAACAGTTCTTTTTAAGCAGCTGGTGAATGTTAAATGTTTATTCTGCAAAACTGGGCACATACTTAGAACAATATTCGGCCATAACTAAAAAAGAACGGACATAATCCTTACTGGTAGGTACAGGGGCTCCTGAAATGGCTGTAACAAGGGTTGGCTTTGGTTTTACACCATGTTCGTCAGTGATATGACCCAAATATGTGACGCTTCTTTGTGCAAATTTGCACTTCGAATGTTCAACAGTAAGTCCCTTTTCTTCTAGAATGCAAAAGACTCTTTTTAATCTTGAAGTGTGCTCCTCCTCACTGGTGCCAAAATCAAGAATATCGTCTTGAAAAAATGTGAGGCCCTGTTCTTTCTTGAATAATTGGAACATTAAGCGCTGAAAAACGGCGACAGCCGAAGCTAACCCGAATGGCATTCACTTATACTGAAAACACCCAAAGGGGGTGATAAATGAAGTCAATTTCATAGATTCATTGGACAAAGAGACCTGGTGGTAAGCAGAAGACAAATCTATCGTGGAGAACCATTTAGCATTGTTAAGACATGTAACCATCTCATTTATTCTAGGCAAGGGAAATGTGTCTACCACTATATTATTATTTAAATGCCTCAAATCTACACAGAGCTGAATCTTACCGTTGCTCCGTCTGGCCACTACAATCGGAGAAACACAATCAGAATTTTCTATAGGCTCAATGATATTCGCTGAAACCAGTTTTTCCAATTCACTAGAGACCTCATCCCTCACTAATATAGGAATATTACGACATTTATGTACTTTGGGAGAAGCATCATGTTTGAGAAAAAGTTTGTGCTCGAACCCCTGAAGATTCCCCCTAACTTTGTTAAAAACCTTGGGAAATTGTGCTAAGAGTTGGGCACCAACAGTACATCCTTTATCCTCTACAAGAACTTGTTCACTACTGTTGGGAGCAAGGATAATATGCAATTGTTTTTGGTCAAACCATCCTAAAACGGGTGGACCATTTTTAGGGATGTATAATTTGCCTCTACATTCTCTCCCTTTAAATCTGAAAGAGAACCACCGGAAACCGAGAAGATCTATGGGTTAGCCTCCGTAACCTTCAGGATGTATGTCAGGGTCTAACAATTGACTTCCAACTTTCTGCACAAAAGATGACTGCCGAAGTTCGTCATTAATAATAGTATAAGGAGAGCCTGAGTCCGCGTACATTTTAATTTCCACACTGCCTATAGCCATCAAACACACAGGTTTGTTTTTACAAGATTCCTCACAAACATTGAGCACTAAATTGTCTCGAACATTCATCACTAAACCACCAATCTCCTCAGTGGTCTCTAAGATTTCATCATTCACAGTATAATCATTCTCAGTTTCCTCCGCATTAGATACAAATCTTACATTTGTTTTTCTTTTGTTACAAACCTTGGCAAAATGGCATCTAATACCACAGTTTGTACATTTGTACTTGATGGCAGGACATGTCTTGCTTTAGGCCAAATGCTCCACATCTGTAACATTTAGGTTGAACTCTAGGTTTGTTTTTGTCTTTAAAGGAAGGAAAAACTTTTTTCCTTTCATTAGGGACATTCACTTTACTCACCACTTCACTAGAATTGTGGTCTTGTTTGAGGACATTGGCACATCTACTAGAAATTTCTGCCTTCCGAACTATGGCCAGGACATCATCTAAAGGCGCATCGCCATTTATCCAAAGTCTGTCTTGTATAACAGGATTGCTAGTATGCATGACAACTTGGTCTCTTATCAAATCATTCTGAATGACACCAAACTTACAATCAAGTGCTAGTCTGTCTTTTAAGATCAGAAACCTACTGATCAACTGTCTCATTCTTATTCTGTTTTCTAGAGAAAAATGTATATTTGGTAATGCCGATACAAACCTTTGGTGTGAAATACGTGTCCAAGTGGGGTAGTGCTAAAGCATAAGCATTTAAATCACCTGGAACGCAATGTTTGGTCATTTCATTAAATACTTTCAAACCAATAGGGCCTAAAGAATGTAGTAACAATCTTTTCTTTTGAGCAGCAGACATTTTGCCATCCTCATCTAAGGCTTCAATGTAATTTTGAAAATACGCCTTCCATTCCAACCACTTTAAGGCGGGCTCTGCACCAGAAATCCAAAAAGGTTGGGGAGGATTAATGTTGTAGCTTTGGTTGCTCATAGTGTGGGCTTAACAGTGTCAAAACTTCACCTTTAAGGACTTGTCCACTGTACTTAACCACAATAGGAAAACCCCAAAAAAATGCTAAATACAAGTATAGCTCTTACCCAGAAATGAGCAAAAGTGAGATCAATGGTAGAAGTATTAATCGTTGTGAAAATGCAGTACAACCTACAAGCGAACAGCAAATAATTCCAGACGAACAGCTGTTCTGAAACGATCTCCGATAAAAATGACAGAAATACGATCTCCGATGAGCTGACGGAAATCCAAAATGGCCGCTGTGTCGGGTTACGTAGCGTGACCTTTGTAGAAATGGGTTGTGACGACAGGAAGATTCCAGGCAAGGAACGTTGTAAGAAGAAAGCAGAATGGCCACAGAGTACTGTAAGCGTCAGAGGTTCTGTAGAATGGAGGGAACGTGCAGGAATCTCGAGCTAACTGAGAGCGCGACCCGGAGTGTAACGAGCAATGACGGTTGGAGCAGCAAAGTCAAACGAAGATGGTAAATACGCTTAAAAGTCAATAAAAAATGCAATAAAGGTAGTAACAATGCTGCGCAGCCGTTTGCTCACTCGGTTTACTCACTCGGTAACACTTCCCTTGAAATCGGAGTTCAGAATAAGGCGTAGAAATAACGTGTAGAAATGAAGGCTGTAATTACGAAAATCCCCACATTTTCGTCGTGTGGGTTCTTGGCTCCTCAAAAGCTCGTCACCAGTGTTAAATAGGACGCTATATCCATTTTCATCCAGAATCCTTTAATAAAATTGAGGAGCTGCAGAATGCATGACCACAGCTACAAGTCTCCAACAGTAACTGACTTAACTTAAAAACATACATTCTTAAAGAACACAGATAATTCTTAATGACATAGTGAAATTCTAAGACCAAGATCATGTCATGTAAATTCTAATAAAGAATGAAACACAACACAAGCCTGCATACTAGGGTATTCAAAAAACTGAATTACAAATTCTGTGTTCCATAAGACATGTCCATAGTACTGTACAATACATATCCATGCAGGAGCACCTTTGCACTCACTGAAGATGAACCTGGCAGTTTTAGTCAACATTCCAATACTGTAAAAATATTCAACTCTATAACAACTATTAAATAAACAAATCAGTAGTAACTGTACACTTTTGTTTTATTACAACTTAATTTAACAACATAAAAATACAATTATTTCAACAACTGTAAAACAAACAAAAGAATCAACTTCTATAATTTATAATGTTTTCAGATTATGATGAGCAGCCTGATGTAGTTGCAGCTCCTCAGCCTGCCAAAGAATCTTTAGTATAGCAGTTTCTTTGTGTATGAAGCCAAATGGGGAAAAATGTTTCAGCACAGTATTTCATGTGTACAGTTTTTTAAAAGGAGTTCACAAAGGATAGCTCAGACAGAGTTAGCTCGTACTGTGGAACTGGAGAAATCTGCATGTGAATCCACAACTTTTTTGCTTGAATACACTGGCCGGTTCAGGTTCTTAGTGCTCAAAAACAAAATATTCCTGCTTCATTTAATAAGGCCTTTTTACTGCTTATGTAAGCAGACACTTTTTTCATTAGAGACAAGTAGATCTGCACAGGACAAGATTGTGTAAGACCACAAATAACCTTGAGCATAACTCAAAGAGACTTCCAAAGCACCAAGGACAATCTGAGCTAACTCTGGCTCTGCTGTAAATCACAGCATTTTTTCAGCCATGTATTAAGAATGTTAACTATTGGTTGACCTTGGGCTTTTTTTTCTACTTCTCCCTATACAATCTTGTGAGACTCTTGCAGGATCGAAAAACATCTCTTGGCAGCCCAGTACCTCGAGATAGTCTTGTGGGATTGAATGAGCCTCATGCAGTATGATTCACTTCTATGTACTGGGTGAATATGACCTTGTGTGAAGTATAATACATGAAGGTGAAGTATTGTGAATGGTGCACATGGTGAGTGTGTGTGTTTTTAAAATATGCACACCCTGGTTGAATATAGAAAAGCTTTAGTGCTGTACATTGTATGAAGACTGAGTGTGTGTGCTCAATGCATTGTAGGAACCCAGGAAGAGAGCACTGTGGATTCAGGCTCTAGGGTCTCCTTAGCATAGTTATATTTCAGACACACGCCTAGTGTGTCTCCTCATTTATTTTTCAGAGTTTCACCAAGACACTCCTTGAATGTGTGTATAAATGCAAGGGTACAACGCACAGACATTTTAGTGCTGGACGGTACGTGTGATATGAGTGTACACTAAGTAAATGTGCCTGCAATGGTGCATTACGTGGAGGACCCTGGGTTCCATTTTGGGAAGCCCAGGCCCGTCTGGTAAGACATGAGGAGGAGAGGAAAACCCAGCCAGACAGACTTGTGGATTTCTGCATTCCTGTGAGCTGGGACACACACACACTGGAGGGAGAATTCCTTTGCACTTCAAGAGAATGATCTTTGTTTCAGTGAGAGATCACACATAAGGGGCCTGGACATATCTCAGAAAGAGTAGGGTTAGCAGCCTGAGTTTAACATGTTGATGCACATATCAATGTGACTAAGATCCTGGTGTGAACTCTAGTCACTCCCATGAATTGTGTTGTGGGTCAGTCAACTTCGGAGTCATGGCTGCTGTGACTATCATCTTTCATGAGGAAAAAAGAAAGAGAGAAGGATCCACTTCAAAAGAAGCAAAATCCCAACATAAAACTTCAAAGACTCAGCCCCTGAATCACATTTGGTGTCTGGAAAGGACTTTGAGAACGGGAGGTTGAGTTCCCCAAAATGTGCCATCTACCAAGCAGCTGGCTGGGCTTTCTGAGAAGGGGAAACTCTGCTAGACTTCTGCCTGTCACCAGGACTGGTTGCCAAGGCCTGTCAGTCTCTCTGTTGGGTAAGGGGCCATCACCCAACAAGACCATCTAGAGCACTAGCTTGTGAAAGCTAGTGTGCCCTGTCAGGAAGAGGACAGCATTGGAGGGAGCAAGGTCAAGTGAGGAGCCCTACTGTGAGGAATCCCTGTGCGAGGTGTGAGGATTCAGCTGTGCTCCGATCTGGCTTTAGCCCATGTCCAGGACTGTTTTTGATTAACCTCGTATGCCAGGAGAGGGTTGCTGTAGACTGTGGCAAATATTAAGTGCTGCACACAGGATGCAGAGCCTACGCTATCTTGTTGCGATGACCCCATATGCCAGAGCGGGCCACTGGTGAAGAAGTTGTCTGACCAGCATTCAGGGACTCGTGCACGCTGAACGGCGACCCTATATGCCAGGAGGGGCCACCACAGTGTGGGCGATTGCACTTGAGAGTCTCTATTTTAGTGTTTGGAAGGGACTGCAACAATCCAGAGTACCAAGAGGGGCTGCCAGGAGTAAACCACCAGACTTCGGGCAGTCGCCTGGGACAGAAGTGAGGCTGCGACCAATGGGTCTAGCTGCACTGAAAGATCTGCCCTGATTGACCCCCACAGGACCAGGGGAACACCACCGAGGATGACACACCCATGCAGGACTACATTCGGGAGCCAAAGGACTGAATTATCCCCATTGGAGAGAATTTGACTTAGTGTATTGTTGTGAGGTGGAATCTGCTCCGATCACTGGGGAGAGTGCCACGCCACACCAGAGAGTAATCCTGCGCCCACATGACGCTGTCCCATGTACAGCGAGCAGCCTTATTTCTCTTAGCAGGACCTGATCTTGTGAATGCCCGCACTGAGGGCACCTGCTGTAATGCCGAATGCTTCCCTGCTGCAGGAGCGGGTAAGACTTGAACTTGGGCCTGTGGCCCCTGGGGGATTCACTTTTGTAGATGCTGTGGCACCATAGACACTTTTGACTAAAATCCTGATGAGTCAAAGGGAACTCTAGAGTACAGCATAATGGTGTGCAATCTCGGGATGCGTCTACCAGTTAATGGGGAATAACCCTGAACACATTACACAAGGCGAGTGAGACAGGGATTTGTCTGACAACTACTAAACCTCTGACCTCGAGAGGGATGGTATTGCTACATTTATATGACTCATTTCTTTGCATGTATAGAGTTAGAAATAAAATACAACTTTTTCCTTTCAAAGCCAGTATTTAGCTGAACATTCATTAATTGTTCATTCTGTTTGCACTTTGAGTTATGAATCGTGGTCACTGACAGGCATCTACACTCCCCAGCCCATCTTTAATTAAAAACACCATGACCAAGCAGCAGTATGGGAAATTTTCTTTGATTATTTCTTTAAAAGAAACATGGTTATGAAAATTTTGTGCCAATTGAGGAAAATGCTCAAAAGTATTATTTTTACTTCCGGGTTCCTTTCAGGTAAAGTTGTCTCCCGGGTTGAAGAAGCTGCTTGTGGTTACAGCAGTCAGCGGTGTGTCTCTTGTTTTCCTTGCACATCTTTTTAAAAGAAGACGTGGAAAGAAGAAAAATGTTTCAGCTTGGGAACCAGAACTCCTCCTCCTAGAAGGTGTCAGAGCAGCCGCTTGGGAAAAAGGTATGTGGAGTGAACCGCTCAAAGCCTATTTTGAGGAGTCTACTAGTATATTGTTAACCTCTTCAGTGCCCCGCCCTTTCCCCGCCCTGTGCCGGGCGTTGCATTAGCGGGCGGGGTTCATGACGAGATAGTCTCGTCATGGAGCGCGGTTGCGCTGTGCCCATGACGAGACTATCTCGTCATGGGCACTGAAGGGGTTAAAGGACAATCAGATCCCATGCAGTCTACTTGCTGCATGACTTCTAGAACTATGAAACTTATTGGTTGTTGTCTGACTGACATTGTTAGTCTATACGTGGGTGCAAACTCATTCAGATAATGCAGAATCTCCTAAGAGGAAGTGAGAAATAGTGTTTGTAGCCCAAACAAACGTTGACAACGCATTTCGTAATTCTCACATAAAAATGCCTCAAATAAATAAACAATATGACGAGACTAAGTGGAAGGCAAGAGAAATGTTGTAGATACATAGCAAGAGCAGAATCTAGACAAATTGTTCAACATGAGTTATTAGTCCATTTATCTATCAGCATATTCAATGGAGCATGGAACTCTTTCTGCTAACTCGTGGTTGGTCTTGAGGGCAAACTGGCCTGAAGACTTCCTCAGAGATGATGTGATCACATATGGGTTGATGTAATTACATGTAGGCCCTTTGGCTCAGCTTTCTTACATTGGCAGTGCAGGGATACACTTCTAAAGGGCCTGTTTATAATTACTTCTGGCATACACTGATTCATAAACGAGGAGGATATTGCTGTGTGTAATTAAAGCAGAACAATATTGATCTGATAGAAGACCCTAAATCTTTTCATAGAAACTATATACATCATGCTATGAATAAAGAGTGCTGCCCAAGAGGAACAAGGGGCTTCATGCACATGAATAAGCAGACATGTCAGAATTGGAACTGACAGCTTTGTAAAGTTTAAAAAGAACATATGGTATCTCTTTGCCTTTTTTTTCTGGTGGTAGTCAGAAGCTGAACAGCAAACTGAGGACCGTCGTGGGTTTTCTAATTTGATATGCATATGCTCACATCCCACTGTTAATAACCCCCATTTTTAATTGAATGACTGATTATTCTTTTCCCACCTCTGTTTACACTCACTGCTAAGAGCCTTGACATGTATCAAGCGTTGCCTAGCCACCCATTTTAGCAATTGTTCAGTTAACAGGTCTTTACAAGATTCCATGCCACACCGAAAATGTAAAATTCAACCAACAGCTATCCTTTGCAATAACAGGACTATTTTGCGAAAAGGCATTATTTTGAGGAGACAACAAAGTGAGGGAGAATGTAAACGGTGTTTGGGCTTCTCATAAAATAACCACAGCACTTCACACTACCTAGGCTCTTATCATAAGTTGTGATATTTCACTCAGAGCGATAACTCTGGATGAAACATGACAACTCTCAATTTCAATTTCAAGTGACTCTGGGTCTGGAAATATCAGGTCCACAAACCCCAGACCTGATCATTCCTGAACCTTTCGGATGCTGCAGGCAGCAACATCGCTCTTCCCCCTGCCCACTTCCTGCAGCAGGTTGGAGGGGGGAGCAGGTAGTTCTCTCTCAAGATAGTTCCAAGACTACCTGGCACCTTTCCCCACCTGACCCCTGTCCACCCCTTTTGCTGGCCCTTTCCACTTGCTCGGAGTAGGGTCCTGTCGACGGGGCTTGCGATGCGAACTCCTGTATCGAGGATGCCACACGCAGTTGGGGTGAGGCGTCTGTTCATAGATCGCGAGGCTGTGATGCGGAGTCCAGAGTTGTCGTTGAGGCTGCTGTCAAAAAGAGATGCAAGGGCCAGAGCTGAAGATGCGTAGTGCAGCGACGGTTCTGAAGGCAATGCTGTTTGCAGTGGCAATGCAGGTCTTTGCAATAGGTCCAATCTACGTAGTAGTAGAGACGCGATCAGTTCTGCTCCAGGTTACGCCGCGTGGTAGAGCAGATGCATCTTATCTTATCATGAGTATCAGTAATTGATAAAGCTGGATTGTAATAATCATGTTCTATCATTCAATTAGTGGCTGGGTAAAGAAAATGTTTTAAAGAATAACTAGTATACTAAAAGGCTTAGTGAGTTGGAACTACTGACCAAAACAAGACAGCAGACCTTTTTCATCTATGCTCTCCAGATCTGGAACAACATCTCCATATCCATCCGGACTGCCCAAATGCTGCTCCAGTTTAGGAAAGAGTTGAAGACTTGACTCTATAAAGAACACTACATCACAATGTGTTAACTTACCACAACCCAGCTTTCCCACCTATTATTCATTGACTGTGTGCTTCTGTTTGACTATGTACAGTGCCTCGCTGCCTTTTGGCTAGGTTTGCGTCATAGAAATCCCATATAAATACATACATACATACATACATACATACCTATTGATGGTAATACTCTAGAAATTTAACAGGTTGATAATGCTCCTCCCCTTCAAGATGAATGTGTAGTTTGTTTCTCTTAAGGGTTAATAATTGAATTCTGATACCTTTATATCCAATGGCTAACCACAGCAATAGGCCACTACAGTGTCTCCCTTTTGGGGCCTTTTCCAAATTGATACCATAGATGGGAAATGCATTCATGGTAGAGGGCCAGATTCATTTCTCAAGTTTCTTTGTAACAATATCTAATAAACTTAACCCATTGATTGTCTACTATTTGGAACACAGACCTTCTGTGTTCCATCGTGAGTTAGAATGTTTGTTTTTTTAGGATCGAAAGCAATAGGATGTACTACATTATCATATGCTTCTATAAGTAGGGAGATGTTGATAATCGGGCCTTCTCCTGTTCGGTTATGTTCCCACATTGTCTCATTGTTTCTGTTATACATTGCCTGCCACATACTATTGCACTCATCAGTTCAGTTCCTTTTCTTCCCTTGATGCAGCTGTGATATCTGCTTTATTTCACTGCAGTTCCTGGTGCCTGGTCTTCTCTCAATATCTTTATCTGCTTGGCAACTTTCTCTCTTAGTCTATGCTCCCTCCCCTCCTTTGAGAACAGCAAAGAGGGAGCATTGTTCAAAATTCCTCATATCCTCATGTGACGTGTCCTTCTTGCACCCCACATATCTTCACTATTCTGTAGGATCTTTCATTTGACGACAAAGCTTTCCACAGTATGTCTTGCCCACAATAGCCCTGTCTAAAGATTGTACTTCTTTGGGCCATAAGTCTTTACTGAAATCTAGCAAACACAAGGAGATGAAGGACAAAGCGCTGAAGTAAATATTTCCTCGGACTATAGGAAGTCCTGCTGATACCCCGAACACGAAGCAGCATTTCGACAAGAAAGAACACAATGGTCATCTATGAAGAATAAAACAAATTTTTCTGCATTTCTACATTTCAAAGCAAAATTAACCCTAATGCCAACTTTTGAGGCCTTCTTTGTAAAGTGTGCAGTTTTGTCTAGGAGAAACAGATTCTGTTATTTGCTCAAAATTAAAGGTCCATTTCTTTATTTCGTTTAAATTTTTGATTAGTGTCATATGAACACAATCATTTTATGTAATTAATATTTGCTTAGATAAACATAAAAAAAGATAAATGCTAAATGCATTTTGGCGTTTGTATTGCAAAATTGATTGTGCAGACTATATTCCCAAGGAAAACCTACATGTACTATCATTGACTGACTCTTGACATTCCGGGCAAAAATTCCTTGGTTAATATTGTGAATTTTAGTTTTATCTTTTTATTGAAATACAATAAAATGTTCAGCACATTTGTTAAAAATTAAAACATTTAAATATATTCACAATTTTTCATTTGGTCTTTCAGGCAGCAGTTGTAACGATCCACTGCGACTCCTTAGGATCCGGGCGAAGGACAAAGGGGTCCACCTCCAGACGTCCCCAACTCTGGATTAAACCTACACAAAGTAATAGGGCAATCAGGCGAGGGAAAGGAATTAGGGAGGGAGCAGCGGTGATGAGGATACCTGTAACCAAAGTATACACGATTACCACACATAGAACAAGACTGCTACTCTCATATGGTCTCCTACACGCGCCTATTACCTGCAGCTCTCTCTTAGTGTGCACTGGGTTCTTGTGTGTCAACAAGAGATACGTCTCTCCATTGGTGTCACTGCGCACCTAATACAATAAAGCATAAAACAAACACATCAGACCTTCCCTGCATTCCCCTATCAGACCAAAATTAATCATACACACCCATTCATACGAACCCTGCAACTCCCTTCAGTCACAGAAGAAACGCACAGAAGTTTAGAAGGCCAGTGATTCTCAAGTGTCTTGCACTTCTGAGTTATCAGGAAGAGCAAAGTAAAGGCGGCCCAAAACGCAAGGTATTCGTCTCCCCTAAATCATGAAAAAAGAAGAACCAAACCAAAAGTTCCAGGAAGCACTGTTCCTCTTAAGTCTCTGAGTCCTGAATCAACAATGTAGTAACACAGTACCTGTTCTGCAGTCTCGTCTGCACTAAACCTGCTGTCGCACCACCACAACCCGAACCTGAGTAGCGCTGGAGACCAGGTTCCCTTGACAGGCGGGTTTCTGTTCCTAGACCTCCTCTCCTTCTCTTGCTGGTTACCACTGCACAAGCAAGTAGCGCTTACATCAGCGCCACCTGAATTCACGAAGCAGTATCCTTAGGAGTGCACCCCCTACTCCGGTCGGCAAACAGGCATCCTCCGCGATCCCGCGGAAGCAAGGAGCGAAGCAGGACACAGTACGGCAGCGCTAACATCAGCGCCCCGTAGGAAATGAATGGTCCGACGTTCACACCACTTCTCAGCAAGGCGCAAAGCACGAATCGGCGGCGCTTACGTCAGCGCCCCGAGGAATCCGGATATCGCCTCCCTGGAAACACCTCAGTAGACGCGGTAGGCGCGAGGCAAGTAGTCCGTAGGCCGAGAGTCCATTCGGCTCTAAACACACAAACAGTATTACGCGCACCGGCTCGGTCGCGTTACTGTGATTATATTGCCGCGGCTCCTCTCCTTCCAGCCGCTGGGCTTCTGGGGAATGTAGTTCTTTCCCCTACGAGTTCCCGGTAGGCGCCCAGGCTCAGCGCCTGACAGCAGTAATATATAGATGTGGGGTTTACACCATTACACAGCCCTGAATGTGCTTAAAGTCATATGGGTTGTATAGGCATACAAGGGGACCAGATGGGGTGTAGTCCTATGAGACCACACCGCGTCCCCAAACACAGTTAATTAATACTTCTAAAAGAAAATGAGTGACTTAATTAGCTGTACCTCTTTCTACAAATGCTTGTGATTCCTCAAAGGTATTCCAGACACGCTTACATCAAGAGTACCATGAATAAACAACCTAAAACCACTATCCAAATCAAAAAATCAAATCAAGGTCTGCTGCTATTGTATCTTATTCAGGTACACCTGTAAGTGATTGTAACTTCCCTGAACAGAAAGTCACCACTTCCATCTCCCCACAGGCGTCATCCTTATCACCCTAGCAAGAGCGAAAATCAGTCGTACAATTAATCCTGAATAGTGACAGATTCAACTGCATAATATAATCTGGCACTTTAGAGCCTCTAGGG
Organism: Triturus cristatus; assembly: GCF_964204655.1. Classification (NCBI taxonomy): domain Eukaryota; kingdom Metazoa; phylum Chordata; class Amphibia; order Caudata; family Salamandridae; genus Triturus; species Triturus cristatus. The sequence goes on along the minus strand of NC_140586.1, from coordinate 480,738,031 downwards.
ACAACCTAAGCTCTGAAATTAAACCCATCCCCCAGAGAACAACATGCTTACCAGTGGTTTCTTGTTCCTTAGCATTTACCTGTTGCCCCCAAACAAAATGCCCAAAATGATTGGTGGCCAAGACACACGCTATAGGTTCCCTTGCAATTGCTGCATACCTGTGTTCAGTTTGACATAAGGTCCTATAGGCAAAAGCCACATTTTATTCATGTCTACCCCTCTTTGAACAAGCATTTGCAATGCAATAGGTCTCGCATTTATGAGAGTTTGAGCTATTGGCATTGTAAATGATAATGCCTTTTATTTATGTGTTTTTAAAACAGTTAAATAAAAGGCATAGTCATTTACAATGCCAATGGCTTAAACTCCCGTAAATGCAAGACTTATTGCACATCTGAGCTTAGAATTGCAGCAGGAGATCACGCACTGGTGCAAGTACCATTAGACTGAGAACGTGATAACCCCTGTCCGGAATCACCACTTACACTATGAAAAACAGGCACTTCTCTGAAATCATGCGTGTGACGCAATGAGATTGCTTACTTTGCATCACCCACCAGTCTGCATCCACCACCACAGGCCCTTTGTTATCCACACACGCTCTAATCCATGATTAGGGAATATCACAGTAACTATGATCCTTCGATAAACACAAGAAATAAAAAAAAAGATACTTGGAGGAAAGACAGTTGTACATGGAGGGTGCCACAGCAATCGGGGAGGCTTTGCTATGGAAACTGTGCTTTATCCACCAGGGTGTCCAGCATCGCTCTAAGAGGGCAGGGTCTGTCTCAGATTTTCATGGCAATCACTCTGTAAAAGACTCTCATTCAGAGGCTTGTATTCAAGTGTACCGCATGTGGATACCCTAAAATAGGCATTAACTGAGCCTTCAGAAACACCTCCGCCCTGTGCTGAAACTGACCATGAAGTGGAGACCTTCTGGTGGAGGAGGGCTCTGCACGAGGGAGATTTTAGCCAATATAGGTGTTGCTTCAGCAGCAATATGTAAAGTGTGCAAGTAGTTTGCTAGGATAGATGTTATTTCTATTGCGCTGTGGTGATGCCTAACGCGTGTTAGGGTTCTAGGATAATGAAAGTGTCGGATTTAAGAGTATGGAAATGAACTGAGAGGATGTCATCAATCTGGGAACATGTAAGAGACATCTTCCTAAACAGGCTGCATCTTACACAACAGCGTTTAATCCTAGTCAGCTACCAAGGCGGGTGGGTGGCATAGTTCACGATCTAAAGCGGTCCAGGTGAAGTGTGATTAGGCCACCCACCTTCCAGCGTAAACCCAGAACTACGAGTCCCAGAATGCAAATGGTTGGGGGCTCCTGGCCTTTGAGATGGGATAACTTGAGATGTATGGCCAGGTGAAAGTGGAAGTTAGCATGGAGGGCAGCCGGCAGGTGCAGATGCAAAGGCCTGGGATAGGCATATGGAGAGAGGCATAGCTGTCGAGGTTTCAGATTGCTTGTGTGAGATTTTCATAATTTTAGTGTAATTATGAGTGACATTCAAAGACTACGAGTGACTACCTCCCTCAAGGATCGCAACAGTTATGCCCCATATTAATTGCAACTGAGTCCACTGGACAATCAAGTACTCGTTACCGGATAATAATATTGGCGCGCTTGTCACCCCAATGCATTCTTCCCATTCAGAGCTTTGTACCACTACCATCTTACGCCATGCATATTCCCTTAGTGATCATTTATGAGCTAGCCCCCTGCTCTCCACTTGTTCAAACCTTGCCACGTACACCACCGCAACCCATGCGTAGTAGCGCCATTTTTCGTATGTATATTCCCATCTGTAACATCTTTACCTGCTCACATTGTTTCTGCAATTGCCGAAGACGAAAAACCTACAAAGATGAAGGTTCCCGCACACTCCATCACAACTTCCGGGCCTCTCCCTGCACAGCCGGACGCCACTCAGGGCCAGCGCCAATTACTCCACGGCGGGTGCCGGCTTCTTTCCAGGGCCTTCCAGGAGACAAGGGCCGTAGAGCTGAGGTTGTTCGCGGGTGACCAGCAGCACCTGGCCCTGTTGCTGTCCCTGCTCCAGCACGCCGGTAAGCGCCCTTGAGTCCAACTGCAGTAGGCAGCGCAGCTCCCCCACCTCCAGTGCACCACCAGACACCAGCAGAAGCTTCCTCACTTGCCCGCCCCCCGGTAACACCTGGGCGGACATGGCAGCACGCAAGACCCCGGCGTCTATGAGGCCTACTAGGGCATGACTGGATCGAGTGGCCCCAGAATGATGTTTTCACTCCCGGACGCAATGAGCCTCAACTCCGCCCACTGTGCTTATTTTCCTCCCACGGTTGCTAAGGTGGAAGAAAGTGGCGACTAGCGGAACAACCTCTCGACATTGCGAGAAGGCTCTGAAGCCCGCAAGATGCCGTGAGTGTGCACATCTGCTGTCCGGCACCGGGCACAGCTCTGATGCCTGCGAGCCGTGCAAGACGCCGAGCGTGTGCACGTCTGCTGTCCGGCGCCGGGCACAGCTCTGAAGCTGCCTTGTATGGTTGCAGTGAGAGGGCGGTGGGAGCGTGTGAAAGCTAATATCGCTAGAGAGGAGACGCCATGCGCGTGCGCATCGCCTGTCCGTGCGCGCACATGGTTTGTCTCCCTTCGCGCACCAAACCGACAACAATAGTATCGCCAAGGTGATGCAGCGCATGAGCTGCGTTCGCTAGGCGAGACCTACAAAGGACCACCCCCAAGCCAATGGCACTCACATCAACTGTGATAATATATAAATAATTCAAGCAAAACAGTTGAAGTGTAGGAGCAGAAATTCTGCTGTGTTTAATAAACAAAAAAACACGCTGCTTTCCAAGTACAAGTATAAAAGATAGCTGAAGCGTTCCGTCATCTCCAGAAAGTTAATTTGCTGTAGAATGACACAGTCCTGCGAAGGACAACATTTCTTAATTGCCCGGTGAAAAAGTGTCTTAAATATTTCACTTGTCGTGCTCCCTGGATTCATCATGGGCAAGGAGAAGGGCTCCAAGCAACCGGCGGCGTCCCACCAGACGCGGATTGACCAGTTCGTGAACTCGGACCCGGCGGGTGCGGGTGGAGGGGGGGTGCCGGCCCCGAGCAAGGACTTGGCCGTCATCCTTCAGGCCATTGATGCCTCTCACACATCCTTGGAGGGGATGGTTGGGGAGGTGAAGGTCGATGTTGCGCTTCTGCGGCAGGACCTTCGCAGCGTGTGACGGGGCAGGGGACATGACTGAGGAGGACTCACCTGTTTGGCCATATTGGTCACATGACCCCTCTATATCACTTTATGTTCATACACAGGCTGGCGAGGAGCGAGAGCAACCGCAGGACTGGATTTACAGCCCTCAGCCAGACTGGACTCAGAAAGAGGTACCGGGTGCCTTTAAGAGGGAGATCCCATGCGACGAGACTCCTCCCCTGGATGACGCGTCCTGTAGCGGGACTTCAAAGGAGAACAGGAACAGGAAGTTGGCGGACGGCGTTTCCCCGGAGTTGGAGAGTGAGCTGGAGTGGAGGAGAAGAGCGACGGTGAGCGGAGAGGAGTACGGGACATCGGAGGAGAACGAGTTGGAGTGGCGGAAGAGGAGCAGACTGGAGCGGACGGCGGAGCCGAGAGCCGAGACCGAAGAGCCTACGGGAGCCGAGAACGACAAGCCAGGAGGCCACCGATTCCGCGAGGCGCCCTGCCACGTTCCCAGGGGAGGAGCGTGGCTGGAGCAGGTACGGGGGAAAGTCGCAGGCTGGGTGGGGAAGGGAAAATCCTCTTAAAGCACTGATAACCTCAAAAACCCGCCATCACCCCCTATTCCCAAATCCCCTCCCCTGAGCACTTAGACACCAATTAGACTCTCGCTGCACGGTGTCCCTCACTCCTGGACCCTTCATTGCTTCGCTGGGCGACATCACCTAACACGTGATTTCCTTTTGTTTTCTTTTGGGTTATACCGGGGAAGAGAAACCTGTCCAGAACGACTAACAGGGAGAGAGGGACGACGGGAACACCTGCAGGGATTCGACCTACCCTGAACACGTCAGAGCAGCCCCGGTTCACTGGATGAGAAAGACTGTTACACTTGGCAATAAAAACCTACTTTGAAACCCCTTACCTTCTTGTGCAGCGTGTCTGTCACCCCGAACCCACTACACAGCGCCACGGCTCGCATCACGGAAACGGAGTCCCGGATCTCCACGGCGGAGGATGACATTCGCCTGCTACAGGACCAGGTCCGGGAGCTCACAACCCACTCCAAGGAACTGCACAGGCGGGCAGAAGATGCCGAAAATCGCGCCCGTCGCAACAACCTTCGCCTAGTGGGCTTTCCGGAGGGGGTCGAGTCTGGCCGAGCAGATGACTTTCTCGAACAATGGTTCAAATCCTGGATGCCGGCGGCCGGTCTGTCGACCTGGTTCGTGGTGGAGAGGGCGCACCGGTCGTTGGCGGCCAGACCTCTGGTGGCAGCCCCCCCGCGCCCCTTTATTCTTAGGATCCTCAACTTTCGGGACAGAGACGCTATCCTGCGGGAGGCGCGGGTGAGCGGCCCCTTGACTTTCAACAACCACACCATTATGGTCTTCCCAGACTACACCCGGGAGGTCCAGGAGCAACGCCGCTCCTACACGGAGGTCAAGCAAAAGCTGCGCTCCCTGGGCCTCCAATACCAGCTCCAATTCCCGGCCCGCCTTCGTGTCGTTTTCCAGAGTAAGACACTGTTCTTTGACACTCCCAGGGCGGCCTGGACCTGGCTCACTGAGGAAAGACCTTTGCGCCAACCCGGCGGGGTGTCGTCCACTGCTGTGCCCCGGGGACATGGTGCTGCTGGGTCCCAACGATCACGGTGCAAGAAGCGCACCCATTCACGACAGCGCCGTGGCGACGGCGCGGACCTGGTCTGCGAGCACATCTGGGAGACAGGTGCGGGTCTCCTCCGGCACCTCCTCTCGTGCGGCTGGGGGGCCCCGGCGCCGCCTGTCGCCTCGACCGGACGGGTCTCAAACCCCCCTCAACGTACAGATTGACCTATCGGACCTCTCCCGCAGTCCTGCTATATGACTTGCGGTTGTTTCATGCATCCACAAGGGGAGGCGGTGACCCTTCCGGGTGGCGGGGACGGGGGGCTTTGCAATCTCACGCTTTCCCACAGCAACCTAAGACGAGACACTGAAATCCGTGCTTCAGGAGGGGCCACCACGCTCTTTACACCCGAGCGCTTAGGCTTGGGGCTTTGTAATTGTTGGTTTAGTTCGGGCGACAGATGCTTCCGTTCTCGAAGTGTGGGGTGGGGGGTTGGGGTTGGATGCTTGTTGGTTGTTCCTCCTCGGGGGACTGTTTTGTTTGGTTTGGATATGTTTTTCTTTGAGCCTCTTACGCAGCACCACACCTCGCGTATCACTGCGCTTCTCCATGCAGCCATCCACACGGGCTCTGCCGCCGATCGCTTTCCCGCGCTGCCCGCTGGCTTCCCCTAGCGAGGGACCCGTAGCCCTGGCTCCCACTGGCCGCTCCGCTCCTAGCGCGCTCTGTTCCCATCATTATTATGGCTGACCTACCCTCTAAGGCTCAGGTGCGCGTCCTGTCCTGGAATGTGAACGGCCTACTAGATAGACTCAAGCGCACTGCCGTCCTTAAGTATGCCCAGCGCGCGGAAGCTGACGTGCTCCTGCTTCAAGAAACCCACCTGCTTGGCGGGAAATGCCCCTTTCTGGCGCGCTACGGATACGACCGGGTATGGCACTCGGGGTTCTCGCGCGGGTCGCGGGGGGTCGCTGTCCTATTGCGCCGCTCCCTTCCTTTTGTGTTTACCCAGGTGATTCATGACCCCCATGGGATGGGGATTGCCGTGTGTGGCACGCTTGAAGGGCGGCCGCTCAGTCTTCTGTCACTCTACACGCCGCCTACCGGGCTACCTCAGGCTTTATCTCACGCCGCATCTTTGCTGGTGACTCTCCCGCCGGGCGCTATTGTCTTGGGGGGGAGGGGGGCGGGGGGGGGGGACTTCAATGCGGTCTCGGCCCCACAGCTCGACTCCTCGGGTCCGGTTTCGGTGCCCCGCGCTGCACGAGTGCAGCAACTGGCGAACTGGGCGGAGGCTCAGGGCCTATGCGATGCGTGGCGGACTTGGCACCCACGCGCACGGCAATACATGCACACCTCGGCCGCCCACCACACTCATGCGCGTATTGATGCGATCTTTGTCCCCCCCGCTGACTGTGTAGGCATCCAGGACATCCGCATCCTTCCCAGGGGGATATCCGACCACTCTCCGGTCCTCCTGGGTCTGGGCCCCCCGCCTCGGGGGGGCCCGCCAAGTGTGGCGCTTCAACGCCTGGTTTCTCCAGGACAAGAAGCTCCGTAGGGAGGTGGGGTCCGCCCTGACGCGGTACTTTTGCAACAACGACGGGTCGGTCTCCTCGGCGGGTACCCTTTGGGAGGCCTGCAAGGCCACCGTCAGGGGGGCGGCCAAAACACAGGTGGTGCGGCATCGCCAGTCGCAACTCCAGCGGCTCACTGCCTGTGAGGCCCGGGCACTACGACTGGAGCTATCTCTCTCTGGGACCGGTGATCCGGCCGGGACTCGGCAACTGCGACTTCTGCGGGAGGAGATCCGTCAACGGTCGCTTGATGCGGCTAAGCTCCTCTGGCAATCCTCGGTGGCGAGGGTATATGGGTGGGGCGACAAGAACGGTGCGCTGCTGCACCGGCTGGCTACTTACCCCAGGGCGTCGCAAATTATCCCAGCGGTGACTGACTCTGACGGCCGGCTCCAATCTTCCGCCGTGGCTATCGCGGACGCCTTCGCTCAGTATTACTCGCAGTTGTATCGGGCCCGGGCGTCGGACCTCTCCTTAGCCTCAATGCTTGCCGCTAGTAATCTACGGCTTCCCTGTCTTCGGTCCAGTGACTGGGAGAGTGTGGAGGAACCCATTTCTCAGGAGGAGATTGGGGATGCGCTAGGGCGCATGTCTGCGGGGAAAACCCCAGGCCCGGACGGCTTCCCCCAAGAGTTTTATGCCGCCTATAAGGACCATCTGGTCCCACGGTTGGGTGCCCTCTATGCCGAAGCGGTCAAGAAAGGCTCCTTCCCTCCGGAAGCCGACATAGCCACGATTGTGGTCTTGCCCAAGTCTACGCCGCCCTCTTGCGACAGGTCGGCATACCGGCCGATCTCTCTTATAAATACAGATATCAAACTTTATGCGGCGGTCTTGGCCCAGAGGCTCCGGCCCTTTTTGCCAGGCTTGGTGCACCCGGACCAATGCGGCTTCATGCCGGACCGTGGCACTCGCCATTGCCTTCATCGCCTTCACGTGGCCCTGGCTCACCGCCACCGCATCTCTCCATATCTCACCCTCCTGCTTGCCGATTTCGAGAAGGCCTTCGACTCGGTTGGGTGGCCCTACCTTTTGAGGTCCTGTCCCACATGTGTTTCGGCGCCAAGTTTGTTGGAATGGTGCGGGTCCTTTACGGGCGCCCCCGCGCTAGAGTGTTGGTCAACGGGGCACTGTCGAGACCGCTACAGATCGGCCGGGGAACGCGGCAGGGGTGCCCGCTGTCGCCCCTCCTGTTCGCTCTTGCAATGGAGCCCCTAGCTGCCCTAATCAGAGCTGACCCTCTCCTTCGAGGCTGGGAGTGGCCGGGCTGTGAGTCGGACAGAATAGCCCTCTATGCGGACGACGTTCTGCTGTATCTTAGTGACCCGGCGCGCTCGGGTCCCCGCGCACTCCATATCTTGGGCCGCTTTGGCCGTGCGTCTGGCCTTTATTTAAACCTGCAAAAATCGGTTCATGTGCCTCTACACCCCTCTCGGGAGTGTTTTGACTGGCAGGATAATATTCCCCTTCGTCGGTTGTCCTTCAAATATCTGGGCATCTGGGTCTCCCTTCTCCCGGAACTGAGCTGGGCTCTTAATGTGACCCCCTTGGTCAAGAAGGCTAAGGCAGACCTGACACGATGGTAGTCGCTCCCGCTCAATCCGCTGTGGAGGGTGGCGCTCTACAAAATGATGATTCTCCCCCGGTTTCTTTATGTACTGCAGAATACTCCCGTGTCCTTCCCGCGGCCCTGGTTTCGCGAGCTGGACTGGTTGGCGACTAGATTTCTCTGGGGTGGTGGGAGACCGAGGTTGGCCCTGTCGACATGTCGCCTGCCCACCTTTGACGGCGGGCTTGGTATGACCAATCTTTACCTCTACTATTTAGCCACCCGCCTCCTGGTCATCCATGACTGGTTTGGAGGGGGATGGTCCGACCCGGCCTTCAGGGTGGAATTAGGGGACCTGGGTTTCTCCTGCATTCTGGACCGCCTGTACGGCGCCCCCATCCCGGCCTCCTGCCCAGACATCACCAAAGCGATTTTCCTAGCCTGGCGAGCGGCGCTTCGCCATACCCAGTGGACCGGGAGGCTGACTCGCGCCACTCCCCTCTGGCATGGGACGTGGCTGCGGGGCGTTGAGGACCTGGAGGGATTTAGGTCATGGGACCTGCTCGGCATCTCCCAGCTGGGGGATGTCTGGCGGGGGGGGGCGCATGTGCTCCTACTCGGAACTGCGGGCGCGCTTCTCCCTCCACTCATCTAAATTTTACAGGTACCTCCAACTGCGACACGCCATACGCACCTACACCCCTTTGGACATTAGGCTGCCGGACCACAGCCCCCCAGAGGCTCAGGTCCTGCTGGGCAACCTGGGGAGGGGGGGCATCTCCCGAATACATCGTTCTCTCATTAACAATACCCCCACGGCCCGGGAAGGCCTGAAGGAACAGTGGGAGGTGTGGGTGGGTCCCCTGGACGAGGCTGACTGGCGGGATGCCCTTATGGCCCCCAGACTGGTGACGGCCTCCGCTAAACTGAGGCTTATTCAAATTTACTATCTTCACACTGCCTACCTCACGCCGGCTCGTCTGCATCGTGCGGGCCTCTCCGCTGACGCGGCCTGCCCCCGCTGTGGTTTTGACCCGGCCGACTTCATCCATATGGTGTGGTCGTGCCCGGAACTGGGGGACTATTGGAGGGGCATAGAAGCCGATCTCACGGATGTCTTGGGCTGGGTGGTGCCACATGACCCTAGACACACCCTTTTGGGCATTACTGACGGTCTAGATGGCACACGCGCTGAGAAGGTATTCCTTATGACAGCATTAATGGTGGCGAAGAGGGATATTGCAGCGGCCTGGAAGCACCCACGGCCGCCTAGCTTGGCTAAATGGAGTACTGGAGTGGACTGGTGTGCGGCACAGGAGCGGACTCTTTATCAGGCGAGGGGATGCCTTAAGAAATACCGTAGGATATGGGGGAAATAGTTGGGCAATGTATTATGAGGAGGTGGTTCGGGAGGGGGGGGCCTCGGGTGGGGGCGGGGGGGGTGGTGTGATCTTGTGCTGTAAGATTATAGATTGGTGGTTCGGAAGGCTCAATGTTTCTTCTGTTGTATCAATAAAAACAATAAAAATTTGTTTATCAAAAAAAAATATTTCACTTGTGTTTGGAACGGGACAGGTTTCTCATGATTGAGAACCAATACATTTTAGCAAACCTGAAGTCAACTTCAGAAAGCATATCACAAAGTATGTCTTGGGTGAAAATTAAAATGTTATTCTGAAAACATGTCATCAAACCCTCAAATTAATTAGATAAAACAGAGGCCACAGAGAGTCCCCTTGGCAAAATGTTAAATATGCCTTGGCCTTTTGAACAAAGACAATGTAGCAATATGCATCTCGTATGCTAAAGAGGGATTTTGTCAGCATCTACGACTACCAAATAAGTAAGGAACTCTTGCTTTCACTTATTCCCTGGGATGAGTAGCTCCCCCCATTCTGGAAAACATTTTGCGGCGCCTCAAGCTCCATTGGACGGTAGATTTTAAATTTTAAAAAAACGAATCCCAGAAAATGTGTGATGTAAAATCATCTAGGAGTGATCAACAAGCCTGTAAGTCATAATATAACTGCTAAAATTGTTAGAGCATCACAAGAGAAGCACACAGCCAGAGCAAGTACACTACTAATGTCATAATTGAAATGGGCGTGGTTAAAGGTTTCCACTTGACATGCTTGTAAAGGAAGACATTCAGTACAATCTACCATCCAAACCTACTTAAGCATTTTTCTGGCTTGATGCATGCGCATCACACTACATATGTACAATTACTGTAACAATCAGGGTTGGTATCAGACACATCATTCATCAAATATAAAGGAGAACAAAATGGCAGTCATTTCCAAAAATAGGCTTGTAACGCTGGGCAAAGCTTTGATTCACAAAAGACAGACCGCCACCCACTAAATCCTTACTGCTGTTGGCACAGAACCGAGAGAAAGCAGAAGCCCAAATAATACTGGGCCTGAGTAGTGGACTGGATCTCCAACGAAACTACAATCCAAGGATGGAGTATCCCATGTGGGGTAGTGCCACAGTAGAGTGTAGGAGCAGTAGTAGCCCTTCTAAAGCTGCACCGAGTAACTACTCTGCTCCTGACCCTGGCACATCCAAGGATGGCGGAGATCACTGTGTCTGTACAAGCTTACAAGATGTGCTGCAAAATGCCAGCCAGGACCTAGGTCTTTTTTATGCTCATTTGGGTACTCAAATGGATACAGTACTTGTCTGTCGATCCTGAGCTTCTTAATAAACCAATCTGAGTATGAGCTAGGATTATTGTATCATTGGCGTATGACCGTAACCAAGAAAAAAGAAACTCCTAGCCAAAGTGAGAAACCTGCAAATATTCAACATGGCAGAGGGACAATATATATAATGTTATATATAATGTTAACAGTAGTAACACAAAACTGCCTCTTAGTGTGATTTGACCTGATTTATCTTGCCTATTAAAATGAGTAACTGGGTTAATTTCAGCTCTGACCCTGCAGTCATCTTGGATCGGCTTTTAGCGTGCTGTTGGATAGACTGAAAGCAAAGCAGTAGATGCCTTTGGATTCTCAATAAAAGAAATTAGAATGCCAAAACTCTAATTCAAGCTTCTAACTTCCAATGAATTGTAGCCCTTCACCATAACTATTTCAGCATGTAACATTATTTTCTGGATGATGGGTTTTTTCTTCAGCTTAAGCAGATCCTTAATCGCATCCTTAATCGCACAGGCGTCCTAATTCCGTTTCAACTCTTCTACAGAGGCCATCTTCCTTGCTTCAGAATCTTTCAGAATAAGTGATGGAGTTCACAGCGTTGCCTTCTCACTTCATTGTAATGCCTGAAAGGGGACTCTTACTTGAAGGGAAGTGGCTTTCATCTGTGTGTTTTATGAACATACCCTGCCATCAACATATAAATCTACATCTGTTTGAGTGGATCACGTTCAGTCTAGCCCAACTTTTCTCAATATGTGTAATGCTCCATGTGCAGCATGTCATGTCTGAATAGGATACAATTACTTAGCCAGTAGCAGCTGGGCACCGACTTAAAAAATCCTGTATTGGATCTCCATGGGATAGTCACCCCAACCTAGTCGTTAATGAGTAGAACTTTACTGACCAAATTGCTCCCCCAAATTAAAAATAAAATAGCCTCTTGGACTCGTCCATGTAAGAATCTCATGAATGTGTGCATCAAATTAATTCAATTTAGTGTTGCCCATGGTCAGGCAATAATTCCTCATAAATGGAAACAACTTATTCCTTATGACTGAAAAAAAGAAATTGCATGACTTTGCTGTCTTTTGTTTATTTTGTTTGCACTTTGATTGCATAGAATCAATGTTTTCTTGCGTACAAATGCTTGTATCATGGTACAGTAGTAATCTTTAAAACCTTGTGTATCAGTATATTAGTTTTGGTGTACTGTTGATCTTGCATGTTGACACTGTTAAAAGGGTTGATTGTTGTTGTAGCAATCTCTGCAACTCTTGCATAAGCCACCCACAGCATCAGCAGAGCTATTCATTTCCAAAGATAGCTTGGTATCTTCGCTGCTGCAAAAATAAACCGATCTCAAACCACAACTTGCATGTAGCAAACAAAGTCTGTCCACACCTGCTCTTTTGGTCCAGCATCTTTGTCTTGGGATGGATGTCATCTTATGAGAAATTGATACGTTATTGTCCTTCTTCAGAAATTTCTTTTTTGTTTATTGTAGGCTCTAGTTGTTCCAGTAGCAGACAAAATCTGACTCTTTCTTTGAGTTCAGCCAAAGAGAGAGGATCCCATTCTTTACACGCCAATGGCGGATTACTCAGTAAACACTCTGGATCCTTGCAGAGTTTGGCTTCAGTAAGTATGAAGATACTGTCTATCTTCGTATGTTCTAGAGGTTGACTAGCTGTCACCACACTTGTCTGAGAAAAAAGTTTGTGTGTTGAAGGATAATATGCCTTGGGTTTCACTCACACATTATGTAACAACTTGGATATTTTGCTAGCTGTTAGTCCTGCATATGAAAGAAACTCTAAATCGGGGGTGTGCGGTGTAGGTCATGTAGAGCCAAATATTTGAAAGATATCCAAAATACTATATACATACATCCTTTTTTGTAAAAAACACTTTTTAATAGTTCTTATTGGTACATGTCAAGTGAACGATAACATTGTGACAGAAACGTATAGTACCCCATAGGATTGTAGAGTATTCCATCATAGGAGCACTATGTGCACTTCAGTTCTCACCCATTTGTGTATTATATATTTACAACACAGTGCTCCACTTTTCACAAGATTTCACAAGAAAGGACTCATAGGGCAGAGTGTTACGAATATGGTGAAACTGTAGGGAAGCTACTGGCCCTGAAGACAAGGCAAAAAACAATGAAGAGCCAGATATCCTCAATATGTAATCAGGGGACTCTATATACCAGGGATACTCATAGTACGGCCCGGCAAGCCTTCCTTGGCGGCCCGCGGACCTTGCAAACATCGTACCTGTGCAAGCACCGCCGGTTGCAGCAGCGTGGAGCTATGGGGGCCGGGCCGGGTGATTCTTTTAAAAGCCATTCACTTGTTAATAAGGCTTTGTTGTATTTCACCTCTTCTTAGCGCCCCTGCATCTCCCCTCTGAATGAGTGGAGATGCAGGGGCGCTAAGAAGAGATGAAATACAACAAAGCCTCATTAACAAGTGAATGGTCTTTAGAAGACCTGTGAAGTACTTGGGTGCGGCGGCTGTGTGCGTTCCAGGGAAGCTGACTCAGCGCGGGTTGAGGTGACGGACAGGGGGGGGGGGGGTGTACAACTTTGGGCTGGCTGGCTGCAGCACACATGGAGTCTGCTCAAAAGAACCGGGCACTACTATGTGTATGCATGTGGGTGCAGAGCGCTCGCCTGCCGTACCACAGCTCGCTGACTATTCACCTGTCAAAAGCGGAAACTGCACACCTAGTCCATCAAGGCGCTGCTGTCCAGGTCGCCTAAACCCTCCTCAGCCCCCACCCTGAGCTCAGCACTCTGAATGTGGAATCTGTCGTGGCACACCCACGCAACACACCGCACATGCGTTCGTCTGTGAAGCACCTATGATAGGAAACAGGGTTTCAACATCAGAGGCAATTTTGATGCAACAGCTGAAGACAGTTACATTTTTTTATTGACAGGAAAGTGAAATATAAATGTTATCTTTAAAAAGGGAAAGAAAGAAAGAATATAAATGAAAGGGAAAGTCTTTGGACCTGCATTTAACAAACCGTGCAAAAAAAATAACACCAGGAGCCATATTTATAAAACCTCAGGCTCTCCTTTGGGTGGGCCTGGTGCAGACAGCATCTGTGTGCAATATCGCAAAAATATGCCTTCTCTCCTGGGCAGGTGCACCTCTGCTGAGGACAGCGCAGCAGCAACAGACTATAGTTGCTGGTCTCTCCGTCAATGCAGAGGTCCAGGCAGCACATTGTGAAGGCGAGAGGGATTCCTGAGTACAAAAGCATTAGCCTGCAGAGTGATGCCTGCAGGTCCCGGGGAAGGTTGTGTCCTACTCCTGAAGGTGCACACACTCAGGGTGCGCACTGGCTGTACACCACTTCATATGCCGCGTAGCATTAGTGCACCTATCGACAGCCGGCTTTTCCCTGTGCCACTGTCTGAAAGATATGACGGACATGACAAAGTCTTCCAGGGCTTAATTTGTGCGGGTGTTTGCCAGTGCTTTAATGCCCTTTATCTATAAACATCGGCATGTATTAACTAGAATCCACCTCGGCTGCCCACCTTGTCCTGTTGCTTTCTTGCCATCCTGCTGTTCCTGCGGCTGGGATCACTTTTGTCCCCTTGACAGGGGGAGGGAGGGAGACAGGGAGGGAGACAGAGAGGGAGGTAGACAAACGCAGTGAGTGAGGCAGAGGGAGAGAGATAGAGGAAGAGAGAGAGGGAGAGGGAGGGAGACAGGGAGAGTGATAGAGGGAGAGTGATAGAGGGAGACATAGATAGATAGATAGATAGATAGATAGATATATAGATAGATAGAGATGTGTGAATGCCGGGTCTGGTGGGTCAGTGGGCGAATGCGTCTGCTGCAGGGGCCTGTGTTCAACCACATGGTCACAGTTTTTTTTTGTTGCTCTAGCCCCGCCCCCTCCCCCACTGACCTCGCCCCCACCGGTGCGGCCCTCGGCCACTGTAAATTTGGCCCCCGAGAGAAAGTTTGTGAGTACCCCTGCTATATACTGACCCAGGGGATATAGTAAAAGTATTTCAGGAATGTTATCAAGATCTTTATATGGAGGCGAAGCAAGGCCCCCGCAGTTATATTTATGTGAGGGCTAGTAAAGAATATAGGACATTAGGAGAAGATGTCAGTGAAAAACTCGAGACTGAATTCACACTTGAAGAGATACGAATAGCAATACAGCAGTTGGCCTCAGGGAAAGCAGCTGGCCCCGACAAGATTCCATCGGAATTTTATAAAATCTTTCAGGAAGAGCTAACCCCCCTGATCTTGGATCTCTTTTTGGTAGTACAACATCTTGGGAACCCCCCAGATTCTTGGAAGGGCACTAATATTGTCATCTTCCCCAAGAAGGGTAAACCATTGGATAAGCCCACCTCGTATAGACCCATTTCCCTAATAAACGCGGACGCAAAAATCTGTTCTAAAATATTGGCGAACCGCCTCCAGAGGGTCATAGCGAGCCTTGTGTCACCCTGGCAGCATGGTTTTGTATCTGGACGAGATACAACTGATCATATAAGACGAGCAGTGGCCCTATTTGACATCACAGGGGAGACTAATGGTCAGCTAGCTATGATCCTTCTGGATGCCAAAAAGGCATTCGACCGGGTGTCATGGGAGTATCTATGGGGTATTATGGCAGCCAAAGGGTTTGGGCCCCGGGCTATCACAGCAATTAAAGCTATGTATAAAACCCCCTATGCAAAATTACAGCTAATGGGCAGAGAATCAGAAATGATAAGGGTCTCCCAAGGTACTAGGCAGGGATGTCCCTGCTCACCAATTCTATTTGCCCTTTATATTGACCCATTTATCCAAATGATAATTGAGAATAAGGTAATTGTCCCAATCATGACTCAGGGGTATGGAACTAAAATACTTGCTTACGCAGATGACATTGCGATACTAACACCTAACCCTGAGGAAGCTACAAGGGAAATCGAGGATATTGCAATTGTATTTGGGAAAGAATCAGGGTACTTATTAAATAAATCAAAGACCCAAATAATCTGTACCGACAATGTCATCTTTACGGACAACCAAAGAGTAAAGACTGCTACGTATCTTGGAGTCAAGATTACACCGGATATTAGGCAGATTGCTCAAATAAATTTAAACCCTGTGATCAGTAAAATATCCCTAGATCTTAGGCAAATGAACTCACTTCAGTTAAATATTATAGGGAGGGTGAATGTTCTTAAAATGAAAATGTTCCCCAAGGTGTTATA
Source organism: Triturus cristatus (assembly GCF_964204655.1). Classification (NCBI taxonomy): domain Eukaryota; kingdom Metazoa; phylum Chordata; class Amphibia; order Caudata; family Salamandridae; genus Triturus; species Triturus cristatus. Next base: position 480,722,173 of record NC_140586.1, on the reverse strand, counting down.
CTTATTTAGGTCACTCCCGGTGGAAATAGAAGGATCTATAATTAAAACGCTAGATTCAATATTTAATAGATTTATTTGGCAATATGGCAAGGTTAGGAGATCTCTTAACTTTCTTACTCTACCACAAGCACGGGGCGGGTGGGCGGCTCCTAACTTAACCTTTTACCACTGGGCTGCTCTGCTACAACGAATGAATATACTTTTTTTTTTTAAAATATGTTAATAATGGATAAAGAGCCCCCAACAACTTACGAACTGGCGCTAGGGGAAGAGGCGAAGGCATTATTTCTACGTAAAGTAGAACCAAGTTATTATAAGAAAGTACGACTTAAGATTATTCTCAGTGCTTGGAAAAATACAAAAACACATGAACATTGAGAAGTTAGCCAAATATACACCTATCTGGAAGTCAATTTTGTCTCCCCCTGTGTATTATGATGCAATAGCTAAACAGTGGGAACAACTAGGATTTCGGACGTTGGGGGATATTCAGCTAAACGGACAAGTTTATTTGTTTAGCGAGCTGCAAAAAGAAGTTGGAATCTCGGACGGACATTACCTTAAATATTTACAAATTAATGGGGTGGTTGGTAAATTGAGACCGATGTCTAATGCTAAAATCGCAACATCTATATAGCTTGATGATGGAGCAAGCTCAAGATGATATAGACAAAACTGAAAGAAAATGGGCCAACAAACTAGAGGATGAAGATATTGACATTGATATGACAGTACAATTAGGGAAAAAAAATGCTCCTATCAGCTAATTTACAATCACAACATTATAAGATGATCTATAACCTATATTTTACTCCTCCTAAACTATTTCAATGGGGAAAAAGGGAGGATGACAAATGCCCTAGATGTGGGGTAGGACCAGCAGAGGACATCCATATGTTTTATGGGTGCGTACAACTGGATCTGATAAAAACTGAATTAGTACAGTTTTGGGTAAGGATCCTTGGTAAAACTGTCGAATTAACCCCTACGCTTATGCTGATTGGATATGATAGCAAGTTAGAACTAGATCGAGCTCAGACCAGCATCGTATTCATCTCGGTTACCATAATTAGATTACTTATTGCTACCAGATGGAAGGATACACTGCCCCTATCTTTTCATGAATTTCTGGCTCGCTTTATAGCTGTTTATAATCTTGAACAGGCTCTGTACACCTGTAAGGGATATCAGGTTAGAAAATGGGGCACTAAATTATGGGCTCCCGTAACAAAATGGTTAAAAGGGTAAAGGATGAAAGATTTTTTTATTTTTTTTTATTTTTTATGTGCTTCTATGAATGTTTTGGCTATATTATTGCTTTTCTGTTACTTTCATTATTCATTTGGATTAATTAGCAAGCTTTGACAAATTGTTAAGAAGACTTCTTATATGTATGTAAGATTAATATCTCTCTGAATGCTGATTAAATAAAAAATAAAAAAAATAAAAAGATTTCACAAGAAAGGATTGCATCAGGACGTCGGGGCACACCACATTTTACACACATTCTTGGTGGTTTCTCCAGGGACCCCATGTTCTTTCCAATTTTTGAGTACACCCACAACTATTATATATCGATTATTTTTGTGCCCATGCACCAATCCAAATCTTTACTCGAATTTTAATGTTGAATTGAGGGTAGTTGGCACTCCCCATAGTTGAACTATATTTCTACAGGCTGCTATGAGACCCATATTACAAAATAATTTTTGGTATCTAGTACAATCTTCATCCCCCAACTTTCCTGGGTCCCTGCATGGCTCCACTTTAGTTGTCATCTAATAAATCCCCAATGTCTTGCTTCCCTTTCTGACGGAGTTCCGCTAGCGTATGAGGCCTGGTAATCACCATTTGCTTAGATAAGTTATATTGCTTTTTGTGTTAGAGGTTCTAACAACATCCTATCCCCAAGGGGGATTGCTATCCTCCAACAGGGATTCCTTAGGGATATCCACTAGTAGGGCATGTCCGAGTCTAAAGTAGTGAAAAACCTTTCCCTCCAGCATCCCATTTTCTTCTTTGAGGACTTGAAATATCTTAATAGTTTCATCCACCCACACACCTTCAAACCAGGTTATTCATATTAGATCCCACCCGCTAAGGGCAGTTAATTTGCTTGTTTCACCCAGGCGTGATGAGCCCCATAGCGAAGTCTCTTTTGTTAACACACCTTGCCTCCACCTTGATAGCCCTCTCCCAGATCCGCAGCACCACACGCATATATGTTGGCCGCCGCACATTACATCACCTTCCATTTATGGCCGCCAGGTACCACCTAGGGCCAGTCTGATCTAATTCCTCTGACCAATGGCTCCTTCTGGGTTGCGAACACCCAGACATTAACTATCAGCTGTGAGGCCCAGTAGAATTTCCTGATATCAGGCAGAGCAAAGTCTCCATTTTACAGCCCCATACCCCCGCAATAGCTTATTCAAACCAGTCTAGGAGATTAAAATGCATCCTTGTGAACACTGGAAATCATAGGTGCCGGCTATTTATTTTGTGACTGGCAATTCTTGTTACATTAATACTAGCAGATCATTTTTTTTTTATAGCTAGAGAAACTTGCCAGCATTCTGATATACTTCTATGTATCGGTTACAAAAAGGTAGCATGAAGATATTTCCATACATCTTGTTGAGGAATGCAGGAGTCTGCAGTTAGTTAAAAATAATAACATAATTCTGATATCTTAACCACCACGTTCAGGCTAATTAATAATAACATTTGGATTGAAAGCTTGTTTGTGTTATGAATATTCCATCCAGCATCTCTTCTACATTTGTACCATGTGTACGGAGTCGGTGCTGTGTTATTCCGTGTTGGTGGGCCTTTCATCTAATCGTCAAAAAGTGTTTTATTAGTCATTTAAAAAAAAAGATATATATTTTATTAGTTTTTAACAATACACAGTATAGAAGGCATTCACATTGACAGTGCAAAAGACACAAGTGTTTGCTAGTGTCGGTACATTATACACTCGGTGACATGCGTATGTGTTTTACAGTATGTTTTCATCAACAGTGAGTATTTCTATACATTCAATGTGGTTCAGTATAATCCAGTGAAAGAGAACCCACTCACAAATAATAATCATAACAATTGTGTCTCACCCCCTGTCGGGATGGGGCAGTGAGGAGCCGGAGACCAGGTCTACTGTTATATGGTTTTATTCCTTTGTATTTCTTTTTTTCCATACAAGTGCTTTCTTTTGTCTAGTTCGGGGGGAGGGATCCGCTTTCCCTTACTCCCCACGGGGTGTCTTAGTTCTGTTCCTTGCAGGGAGGAAGTCTTCCTTTCCTGGGCAGGGGACGGAGGTGCTTCCCTCTATCGTCGGGGCCGGTATACTTCTCTGGGGTTCCGTCGGATGTGAAAGAAAAAGGAGAGATAGGGAGGGGGTCAGTTCTCACTAGACAATGTATCGAGTGCTTTCCCAAGGGACCGGGAGTGAAGGACGTCACCAAAACAAAAAGTGCTCTATACATGCACTTAGGTGCCGAATGTGAATAATGAGGGAGGGGGAGAGGGAAGGGACAACAAGGTTGTGCAGATACACGGCTCTGTTGGCAAAAACGCTGTGCCTACACCTGCGCCCGCTCCCGCCTTCCCAAAGCCCTTGACAGCCGCTCCCGTACCTGGAAAAGCCACGCACACCTTGGTACGTGGCTCGGGGATTCGCCGGGTCGTTGGCCTCCTGGCTCGCCTGCCGTGGCTCCGTCTTCCGACTCAGCTCCCGTCTTCCTCTTCTCTGCCGCCTCTGGTTTCTCCTCTCCAACGAACACCGCGTCCTCCTTCGTGCACACCGCTGGGTTCCTTGCTCGGGTCATATATCCCGCCTCCTCTCCAAGTTCCGGGTGAGTGGCCAATGAAAGAGCCATGACGTCGCGGGAGGGCTGGGCTTCCGATAGACTCGAACTCCGGTTAAAGGGACCGTGACTCCTCTCGGGCTGAGACCCCGGCCCCCAGTCATCCAGGTCCTCACGCCAATCTTCCTGACGGGGAGGAAACAGAAGGTTTGAAGGCGACCACCACTCGTATGTCCCTGTAGAAGTGTCACGGGTCGGCGCCCCCTGTCACACCCCCCTACCTCCATCCCTCAGACTCACTCGTGTTTTATTAGTCATATAAAGTAGGAAGCCTATTCAATAATATAAAAAAAGGTTGTGTTCCCAAATTCACCACCCACTTACCTAACGTTTCAAAATTAAATTGTTTTTGTTACTTTGTAGCTCTTTCATTGAAAATCATTTGTTTGATTTGTTCTTTTTTAGGTACATAGTGTAAATTCTTGCCACAGTTATGCTTGTCCAAATGCTAATTGTTGGGATAAAGCAGAAGAAGATGATATGAAGCTTGTGAACATTCCAGTGACCACTCCTGAGAATTTGTACTTGATGGGTATGTAAATCGTCAGAGGACACATGTATGAACAAGTGCTTTTTAAATTTCAGATATACCATGTGTGATGCAATCAAAGTGCGCAGCCTAGGTCTGACAACTGAATTGTTTATATATTGTCAGGTGGATAGCCATTTTTTTGCTGCTTTTGTTGAAAAATGCAATAATAAGCTTATTTGCTTTGAGGATAAGAGGGACGTAAAATGACAGGTTGCTTCAAAAACCAGTGGCATGCATTTTTTTGTGAATTTAACTGTGCCTTTGTCGTCATACTTTTTCTTATTAGACTTTGGTATCCAAGTTTCTTACAGTCTCATATCCTGGGTTTGTCCTCTGTATTCGATACAAAACAATGTGAACTGCTGCTGCGATCGGTTGCCCATATGTCTGACCCAGTTCTCATGGACTTTACATCCTGGATCTTTCTACCGTATCCAATAGGGTGGATATGAACTCATCCTTAGTTAGCTACGATCTATGGGCCTCATTTCTGATTTGGCTCTCAAATAATTTTAGTCATTTCTATCCAATAGTACATTGCGTTAAACTCTTTTGAATCAGCCGTGGAGTCTACCAAGGACCACCTTGGTCTTGCATCGTATTTAATGTATACATAAACCAATCTTCCAGAGAGGGAGAATTTGAAACCTGAAACTTCATTCATATATGGATAACATTAAGATAGTTTGTGTGTCGGTGGGCTACCAAATGATTTTACTACCTGAGGACGGAGTCTGGTTGACGTAGCCACACGGATAAACTGAAGCTGCCTTACACGGAGTCAGGCCAAGACTCATGTGCTGCTTTTGTGATTCAGCTACATTGTTGTCTCTGCCAATACCATCCCACAACCTCTCACTTTGTCATTACCATCTGATTCTTCAACAAAGTAAAAAACCTGAAAGTAATCTGGGTTGGCAATTTCGGATTTGGGGCTGAAACAGGATCATACACAGTGGCCATTTCGCAGTTGGAGCGCCTTAAAAGGTTTTGCTCATATATTGTTTAAAGTCATCACAAAGGAATCCTATAGATCTGATCGGTGCTAAAATGCTGAACATGACCATGCAAATGCAATGATGGCAGGGGTCCCAGATGGGCAGGATGTTAATAGTACAGCATCCTGTTGCAAGTCTTCAAAAGTGCAACAATGTTTCTTTCTGACTAGAGAGTTTGCACAGGCTGCTGAAGGGCAAATTAATTGTATCCAAAATCCTTTGCCTCGTCTACAAGTACTTGGTGGCATCTACCTTTGAGGAAAATAAAAACCAAAACATGCAGTACTTTTCCATGCAGGGACTGCTGAGTATCCATGCCACGTGATTGAGGTGGAACAGACCAATGGCATTCTCTATTTGGACCATGTCTAATCGAACTTTCTTCTAAGAATATTAAGGAGACAGAAGCCATCTCCAGCACCTACCTCCGGTGTGGATCCGTGTAGAGTCTACTATTGCCAGTTACTTTGAAAGGCATATGTTGCTCTCTGTTCACTTACTCCATAAAGGTATTAAAAAGGATCATCTTTAGGAGAATAATTCGGGGACGAACATACTTTGTGTACTAAAATAGGGAAGCTTGTAGAACCCATCTCCTCCACACCTTCAAACTTCCAAGAAAGGAATGACAGTATTTGAAGACATTTCCGCAGCAGAATAAGTTATGAGAGGCTCCTGTCTTGGAGAGTGTCTAGAAGACTTGACATTACGTTTGATTTAGCTTCTTTCGCTGGAGGAGCTATATGTCCGATATCAGCAGCTCTATTTCTGGAGTCTTGAACTTCATTAACTACAGGCCCAATCTCTGTATTTGGAAAGCACAGTTGGAAACAAACCCGCCGGCACTCAAACCTGCATACCAAGGACAACGTACAATTATTGCTATGAATTCGCGATATGGATACTCTACTAATCAATGAAATATGATGATCATTGCAATGCCTGCAAATATCGCTTGCAACAAGGCATTTGATTCAATGATACCCTTTTCTGTTCTGCAAAATCAAGTTGATAAGAACACCAGGATACTTTGCTTCTGCAAAAATAGATGGAAATTAGAAACAACTCTGGGCCCCATTACAAGTTAAATATTATTTCCTAGATTTAACCAGAAACAGATTGTTTGGTCAAACTACTAACTGATTGAACTTACACCAACGTTAGGAGGATCATTTAGAGTCCAGGGCAAAATAATTTCCATTATAAATGATATATTTGTTTATGTTATTTATTTTTTGTGCTTACTTTAGATCTCTAAGGAAAGAAAATGGGACATAATTCATGCAGTCTGTACTTCAGAAAATCTGCTCATGGTATTTTGCCAATTTTCACTTACACTTACCGGTATCTAAAATAAATTATGTTAGTGCAAATGAAAACTTTGTGCAAGTGCAATTTCTTTAAGGCTGTACATTGCTGCTATTGTTAAAACAGAACAAATCCTGTGCGCACTAATATTTGCTCTTTGTCAGGGTGTAAATGAGGGCCTCTATATTTTAATCTTAAAACATAAAATAACCTCAGTCAGCTTATTTTAGTCTCCACTCAAAAGGCACAGTTGTCCTCTGATCAAGGGCTGCTGCAGACGCAGTTAGCTCCTGTTTTCTAGCAGCCCACAGCAGGAGCATTGCTTTGAAGTGCATGTGTAGGCTTAGTGCTAGTCTGGAGTGCAGTCACAATGTCATAGTTAGTGCTTTAGAGTAAAGCAGCCTCTGGTGGCACCGCCTAGAACTCTAGCATGATGCTTTGTGATGCTCCATGCCACCAAGAATGGTAAGTGCAATATTACCCTCGACATATAAAACACACGAAGGCAGCTTATACTTCTCCTGTTTTACCGAGTACTTGTAAGTATCCTCATTAGTTGTTTACTGCATTGTTTGACCATGATCAGTCTTGCTAGTACTTCAGCTCACAGTTGCGAATAATGATGAACCGAGATGTTAGTGAGAAGTAGTCCATCAGTCTTGTTTATTGAATTGTTACCTGCTAAATTCAAAATTTGAAAATTGAATAGAACACACCGTGTACCGAAGTTCCTTTCTGTTTTCAGTTTTTCTTATACATACAATAGTACGTACATGAATATATAAAATTCCCTGAAGAAGGGCAATCCTGCTAAATGCATTGGGGCAAAGTTTTTTTTTAATGTAATTATGAAATTAATTTCTAGCAAAGAAGTAAAAGTAACTCTGTTTCATCAATAAAGAGAATAAAGGGACTATAATGATGAAGAAGAATGAACAAAGTGAATAATGCTGTGAGGCATAAAAAAGGGTGCATCGGTAGACCCATTTCAAGATTTGAACTGTGCTGCACTGTGGTAGGTGTCATACTCCTAAACGTAAGGAGTTGATCCTGCTGGAATGCAAAACATAGACTTTAGATTGTAAAGCAAGACTAACAGGAAGTGTGCTGACACAGAGTATCCGAATAGATGTATCACACCTCTCAGAGGGTTTGATTGGGCATGTAGTGAATAAGCTTGGCTTGAAGTTTCTGGGCTCCGTACCGATTGTCTTCAATCAAATATGTACCATCCTCAGTGGTGCAGCTCAGGGCGACATTGAGATATTAATGTATCCCCATCCAAGTTGCTACATTATGGACTTTGAACAGGCTGAAGGTATTATACCTCCGAACCCTAGTAAATTCCATTAGAGTATTCCAGTTGCAGGGAAACAAAAGCATTGTCCAGTATGACCTGATTTGGAAAGGCCAAGTAAGCTAAATGCATCCTCAAAATGTGTGGAGTGGAAACCGCTCTTTGCTACTTATTATTTGCGCACACACTGTTAAGTTAGCATTAATGATGACTTTAAGGCCATAGATCTGTTTAAGAGGTATTGGATAGGGGTAACAGATGGAAGGTCAGAACTTGGATTCCTAGTAGCCTACTGTCAAATTAAAAATAAGAACACCTATGTTATTGAAACTGAACTCCGGTATATTGTGATTCAGCCAGGCAAGACTGAGGTCGGTAAGCCAGCTCATTTAATCACCCTATCATGTACAGCAAAAGCTGAGTTTTGTCCAAATAAAAAAAATGGTCATATCTGTCTCTTGTACGTATATTTAAATAAAGTGGTGAAAGACTCGCTGGCTATGGGATGCTAGGTACTGCACTGATTCATAGACTGGAGGAGCCATAGATTGGCCAATTTCCTGGAAATATGATTGAATCCTTAGAGTGAAGTGTGTGGGATACCAGTAGCTTTCAGCCTCTTCAAAATTGTAAAATCAATTGAACAAGAAGCCTCCAGTAATGAAAGAAATTCAACACACTATCCCTGCTTCACCTCCAAACCATCCTGTATCCAGAGCCACGCTTATTCAGTCCCTTTCCCCAGGACAAAAGCCGGTCTGATAGAAATCCAGACTGTTATTAGAATCTATAAAATATTGAACCTAAACGTGTACTGATGTTCTGTCCATGTAAAGGTCAAATGCATCCATGCTCTGAAGAGATGGCTTTTCAACAGTCTAAAAGACACTACTTTCTTTACCACATTAGACACAGATTCCGTCACAAAGATAAAATGTAGAGGATGGCTAACCTGATTGGGGCATATGGCTCTGCGTAAGGTAGTGGAGTAACTGATCATTAGTACATCACTGATCCTGTACAAGAGACAACAGAAGGTTGGAACGACTGAGTCATTAGTACGAAATGCCTTAAGGTATAATAAAAGTAGACTACAAAATGGGACAGGCCCGAACACCCAAGTGTGAGGTGTCGCAGAGAAAATCGAACTTTCCTGTAAAGTCCATGAATACTAGAAAAGCGTTTTGGGAGATTTGGGAGTGATACTGGAATGTAAATTCCCTCACATGCCTCTGTTTGTGGCCATGGGTATTCCAAGTGTTACAGATATCTCAAGGGAAAAACTTGAGTGTGTTGGGCCTTGTTGTTGCCAGGAAAGACATACATTGCAAGACAGTGGGTATCCTCACAAATGCCGGCAAAAGGATGCAGCAGGCGGGGATGTATTTCTGCATGAGGGATGAGAGTGATGAATGAAAGTAGAGGATGCCTAAACAATTTTGTGACGATTTGGTGGAGATGAAGAGATTCTGCGGTCTGAGAGAGGATGATACAAATACTGCAAGCGAGAAGCAGGCGTGTGTAGGGCAAATCAAAAACTGTGAAGAGGGAGGGCAGAGTGGACAGGGGACACTGGTTGTACTGATAAAAACATGAAGCACATGTAAGGTTTTCCCCAAGTGTTGTGTCTAGCTGCCTGACGAGATGAGTATCGTGGTTGTAATTGAACTCCCTGTTTGCTTGACTATATGTTTTTGACTGTATATCCGGCGTTTTCTGCACTAAGTTTGATAAAATGTAATAAAACATTAGAACAACGAAATGTCTTAAAGTGTGCTATCTCAAATTCTGAGGTTGGAGTCTGAGCAAGTAAACTCTCAGCCGTATTTGCTGTTTGTTGTTGAATACAGATATTAACCTAAAGAAACAGAGGGTGCAGCCCCTGAATACAATGCCATAAACATCTGTAGCGCTTGGAGGAGACAGTAAACATCTTTCATTGCATTAGTAGACTAAAAATGTGGGTGGTGATATCTGTTTGCAGTTTCTATATGTGCTGCTTTACAGTGTCTCTGGTCTTAGGCAGTTGGTTGCATCTTATTTCGTTTTAATTTCTAACACACCAGCACTTACCTTGTCTCACAGTAAATCTTGCATAGTTAATTTTTTTGTGAACTATTTCAGTGAATTGTGTGCCAATTTTCAGAAATATTAGCTGTGTACTAAACGAAGAAATCTATGTTTAGCTTTTGCAGGTCAATCTTTGGGCAAGCCCTGTGGTGGTGCCTTTAAAAAAAAAAAATGTAAACCAAAGCAAAATCCTCGGAGTCAATTCTCTTTTTAGGACTGAGATTAGTGAGGGACTCCAGCCGAGTGTATAAAAGGTGTTTTTTTTTTTAACGCTGTCTCATATTAAAATACATCACAACAATAGCATGGGTAATGCCGTGTGGTCTGATTGTAGTTCAGCTTAATTTAAAAAAACATTAAGAGGGCGAGTACTTTGCATTGCTAGCAACGTAGTTAAGTATTTGTTTATCATGATTATGTTGATTTGAAGTTTGCATTAAAACATATAATTTTGGATTTGTTTGAATATATTGTTTAAGTTGGCATTTTTAACCAACTTCGCATGGAACTTGAACTTCACCATTTATGTAAATTGTAACCCATTCAAAATAACACAGTGACTCTTCATTAGAGTAAACTAACATCTCAAAACCCCAGTAGATCCCCCACATTGTACAAATTCCTATATTTATATTCTATGTTTTAAATTCTCTTGCCCAAGTGATGAAACTAAAATTAAGTAATTGGGGCACACACACCACCTCCATAAATATATTCACCACAACATTCCAATCATATTCTAAGGCTTCAGAAACCTGAATGTAATAAACTGTTTCCCTCTGTGTTTTTCACTTAGTTTGGCCTGCTAGAAGGCACAATATTTGCTTACAGTTGCTGGCAGGCTTCAGGATAATATCCAAATCCCTTCTCACATTTTCGCTGTAGGTTTGACGGCGGGAATCAGGATCCCTAACCCATAGTTGGTTCCCTGGGCGAAGCTGCGTTCAATGCTCGCCAGGAGAGGACCATCATTGTGATTTAAGGCTTCTAAACTTTTACTGTGACTTGATTTTAACTTTTAAATATTTTAAACAGTTTTGCTGCTAAATTGCTGCTTGCACTGCCACTTTGCACAAAGGAAGGTGAAGGGAGGGAGGGAAATCAAACCGGCGGGATCGTTAGCGGTCTAGTGGTCGGACGTTAGGCTATTTAGCCAGCACATTGACTAAGGCATGCCCGTCTGCGCCCGTCCGCACTCGGGGCCAGTCCCCCTGGCCATTTATCCCCAGATTCCATGAGTTTCACCAGAGAAGAGCTATGCAGACTTAATCCTGGTAAGGGAAGGTGTAGCTGCCTCTCTATCCCCCTAAAGGCAGTTGATAAAGGCATGGAAAGTACTTGCCCTAGATGCCGGTTACACCTCCCTCGCGTCCTTGACCTGCCAGCTTCTGGACCAGGTGTTAGACCAGCCAAGAAGACTAATGTTACCAATATAGGGCCCTTAAAATGTATTTTACTAAACGCTAGATATTTAATCAAACACAGCACAGATTGTGCGTTACTACTGGAGGAACTTGAGATAAAGCTGGCCTTCGTCACTGAGTCATGCACTGACAGAGCCTCTGGACTAGATCTAGTCAAGGCAAGTCCCCCAGGTTTCCACTGTAACACAATAGATATACCACATAAAAAAGGTGGAGGGCTGGCGGTTATCTACCACGATTCAGTGGAACCTAATTTTCTTACTGCCCCCAATACTTCCTCTGAGGCATTATCCTTTAGTATTCACTCAGAATACTATCGGACCTTTAAAGGTATACTACTTTACCGCCCACCGGGCCCTAGAAGTGGATTCCTGGGTATAATAGGCACCATGCTGGAGGAAGGGCTATGCCTATACTCCTACACGGCAACAGGTGACTTTAACTTTCATATGGAAATCTCCCTCGATCCTGATACCGATCGACTGGAGCAAATTATGGGGGCTGGTGATCTTAAGCCGTTGGTGAAGGCCCCGACCCACGAAACAGGGCATACCCTGGATGGGATATACTCTAATAACCGCGACTTAGTGTGCACCGCAGTTCCCCCACTCTCGTGGTCTGATCACTGTGCTATTCAATTTGATTTGAACAGTCACAGGGGCCACTTAGCCAATACAAAGCCAATCCAGGAGATTGCATCTAGGGACTGGGGAAGACTGGACACTAAGAAACTTGAAAATTCTTTGAGATGTTCAATGCGCCCTCTTCCGCTGGGAGTAGAAGAGGCCACAGTAGCCTACACTCAATGGCTAGGCACAACTTGCAACTATCTAGCTCCTGAAAAAAAGTGGACCCCTAAACGGGCTCTACCCTCAGCACCCTGGTGTTCTGATGAACTGAGAGCTAAAAAACTGGCCTGTAAGCAACTAGAGCGGGCATGGCGTAGAAGGTACGCAGAGGCAGACAAGAAAAGGTATAAACACTGCATTACCACTTATAAACAGCTTTTACTTGAAGCCAAAAGAAAGTATTTTACGACGCAAATAGCACTAGCTAAATTTAACTCAAAGGAACTTTTTTAAACTATTAAAAAATTGGCCACCCCGATTGCCCCTAAGAGCCAGGGCAATCCAGAATTTTGTGATAAACTAGCCGACTTCTTTAAACAAAAAGTAGGTGATTTTCACCCCATTCACCCAAGCTAACAAAAAGGCACATGTGCGCTCACATATGAATGGACTGGACAGTGCTTGCCCTCCACCGGTATTATAACAATTTGAACCCCTAGTGATATCAGAAACAATTAAATTTCTGAATTCTATCCGCTCAGGAGCCCCCAACGATCCGTGCCCTGTGCGGGTTATTAAGCAAATTCCAGAAGTGATCGGAACTGCACTTACACCCCTGCTGAATGCCATCTTCAGTTCTGGCATTTTTCCCAAAATATGGAAGAAGGCCTCTGTTCTTCCTTTGCTGAAGAAACAGATTCTGGACCCAAAAGACCCTAACAACTACAGTCGATCTCAAGGCTCCCATTCCCTGCCAAGATCTTGGAAAAGGCCATGAACACCCAACTCAGTCCGTTTCTTCAGTCTAACATCTCTCTGGACCCATCCCAGTATGGGTTCAGAGCAGACCATAGCACGGAGTTGGCATTACTGAAATCCACGGAGGAAATCAGAGATGCCGTAGATAAGGGAGGCAATGCCATACTGATCCTGCTGGATCTGTCTGCGGCCTTCGACATGGTTCATCACGAAGTGTTGATGGACCGGTTGTCTGATATTGAAGTCGAAGTCCGAGCATGGACACTCCTGCAATCATTTCTATCTGATAGGTCTCAAACTGTGGATCTGGACGGTAATATGTCCAAACCGTTCTCCCTTCCTTGTGGGGTGCCACAGGGCTCATCTCTTAGCCCAACGCTCTTTAAAATCTATGTGGCACCCCTGGCAGGGGTCATTAGATCCTTTGGCTTCCAACTCACCTCTTATGCTGACGACACTCAGTGTTGTCACTGACTGAGGGTGGGGAAAAGGAAACGGGGGCACGTTGCCATGACTGCATGTGGGCCATCTCGGGCTGGATGGCCTCCAACTGTCTAAAATTAAACTCTAGCAAGACCGAGGTCATAACATTTGGAAATAATCCCCGTGTGTGGACCCCTGAATGGTGGCCGGAAGACCTTGGTTCTTGCCCCATACCCACAAGGAAAGCAAAAAACCTTGGTGTATTGGTGGACAATAAACTCACCATGGGTGACCAAATAAGTATGGTGATCTCTGCCTGCTTTCTGGTCCTAAGAATTATAAAAAAAATTAAGTTATTCCTGACCGAAAGCAGTCTTAAGACAGTGGTAACGGCCCTCATAATGTCGTGCTTGGACTACTGTAATGGCCTATATCGAAATGCCCAGAAGCAACACATCAACTGGCTCCAACTAGCCCAAAATGCAGCGGCCAGATTTTGTCAGGAACCCCGAAATTTGTTTCCGTAAAAGAGGAGCTTAGGCAACTGCGCTGGCTCCCGGTTAAACAAAGAACACGCTTCAAGGCACTCTGTACCGTCTTCAAGGCCATTAACGGAGCAGGACCGGAGTTCCTTAGGCATAAATTCTCATGGTATGTCCCGGTAAGAATGTTACGATCTACTGGAGCTAAACAAGTTCAAGTTCCAGTATTTAAAAGAGTAAACTGGGGAGGCAGGAGTTTTAACACTTGTGCCTCTAGGGCACAGCTTTCCAAACCTTTCATGTTGGTGACACACTTTTTGGAGATGCATCATTATGGGACACAGGAAGGCAGTGTAGCGAGCGAGTGTACCAAGCGAGCTCGAACCACTTAAGGAGGGGATCGGGGTGGGGGGGGGGGGGGGTTTCTCCCCCCCCCCCCTGCGAACACAATTTTGAAATAAAAGTGGGCAAATGGCGCAATTTCAAGCAAATTTGAGACCATGTGGTTGAACACAGGCCCCTGCAGCGGATGCCTTCGTCCACTGAGCCACCAGACCCGGCATACACACATCTCTCTCTCTCGCTCTGTCTCCCTCCCTCTCTCTATCTCTCCCTCCCTCTCCCTTTTTCTGTCTCCCTCCCTCTCTCACTCTCTTTCTCTCCCTCCCTCCCTCTCTCTCTGTCTCCCTCCCTCTCTCTCCCTCCCTCTCTCTCTCTCCCTCTCTCTCTCTCCCTCTCTCTCTCTCCCTCCCTCTGTCTCCCTCCCTCTGTCTCCCTCCCTCTGTCTCCCTCCCTCTGTCTCCCTCCCTCTGTCTCCCTCCCTCTGTCTCCCTCCCTCTGTCTCCCTCCCTCTGTCTCCCTCCCTCTGTCTCCCTCCCTCTGTCTCCCTCTCTCTCCCTCTCCCTCCCTCTGTCTACCCCGAACTCCCTCTGTCTACCCCGGCATGTGAGAACAAAGCTTTCAAAGGAATGCCTCTTAATTAGCAGCAGTTATGTGCTAAGTGCCTATGAATACCAGTGTCATCCTGCGACACACCCACCCTTTGCAGGCGACACAGTACTGTGTCGGGACACACAGTTTGGAAAGCTCTGCTCTAGGGCATGGAATGAGCTTCCTTTTTATCTCAGGAATGTCCTGGATCTCCTCTCCTTCAGAAAGGGGCTGAAGACATGGCTCTTCTCCCAGTAGCATACAATCTAGTTTTTCCCAGTAGCCAGTGCTTAGCGCCAGGATGCCCCAGGGTTATCGTGCGCTCTATAAGTGCAATTAACATAACATAACACAACAGAGCTATAGTAGCCATTCCACCTTCTCAGTCAAAAGTACACTTGTGGACTTTATTTAGTAATCTCCTTTGACTTCTGGCTCTTGTATCTTCTGAGCCAAATCAAAATGACTATCAAGTCATCGTGGCACAAACGTTTCAATGTTATCCTCCCTCTGAAACATCTCAAATGACCTATCATTTACTGAAGTGTAGTTTTCATTTTATTTTCAGCTTTCTCAATGTAACCTTCCATCAGTGCATTCTACTCGACCAGGGCATGATTCAGGTTTTTTTCTAGTCAGGGTGGGGTGGGGGTGGGCACTCCACCTCCACTTCCTAAAACATAACCTGCTTTTGACAGGAGATGCCCTTTTTCCCTTATTGTTTTCTGAACTGTATGGCCAGATTCATCCGGCTTATCAAAGTTAGAATCCATCCTCGTGATTCTTTCAGCTTCAGCAACATTTTCATTAGTGCTTACTTTCAAGTGAAATCTATTCTAGAGACCGCATTGGAGAGAGACCTCCTCTTTCTGAAAGTGTCTGATAAAACCCGCACTCAGCTCTTCATCTAATTTCTTCCAGGTGTCCAAACTTAGTGCATGTCATTGTACACCCCCAGTGCTACCCAAGACTTGCCAATCATGATCCTCCTCTTCTTGTCCAGTTTCCCTTGTGGTTGCTCCCCTTAGACTCTGCTGCATTACTCTATTTGACCTTCAGATCAAGAACTCCACGACTCCCAGCATGCGAAAGACACCTCCTGTTGATTAACCAACAGACAATCTCAGCAGGCCGTGGGATGCAGGTGCATTCACACATCTCCACTCTTTTGTAAGGTAGGTAGGGTTTGAGGGGAGGATAAGTGAGAGTGGGGTCTATAGTCACGGATCTCAGTTAGCCATGTTTAAGCTTCAACCTGCAATCTTCATCTCTCAGGAGTGCCTCCAAGTTTCTACATCAGGTGCCATTGTGGTTTTGGGAGGGTGAGATGGTACGTTTCCAGTGCCATGCAGAACTCTCAGAGTGTGACCATCTTGGTATACAGCTATATCACACCTCAAGGTAGACTTTTTCAGTCTGTAATGTTTTGTTTTTGGCTTCTTATTAACCCCCAGTTCTTAAGTTTTTAGCTACTGATTCTTCATTGATGTAAGAGTAGGATGTGTTATCCCAAGGCATTTGACATTGAAGGAAGACCAATAATACTTGCAAATGTATTAAAACCGAAAACAATAAGCTGCCAGTCACAGTGGAATCTTCTCCCACCTGCTGTACTGGATAGAGTTATCAATTCAGCATTGGTGGTTGAACTACATTATTACCTTTATGCAATTAAAGGAATGCTTTAGCTATTTGACAGGTTTACATCAAACATCAATCCACTCTTCAGATGAGAATGTGAACATTTAATACAGTTATTTTATTCAAATTGCAGGCAGGGGGTAACCCACTGGTCTTTTGTCGAATATCCCTGTGAACCTGTGGGCCAGCAGAAGCCTGCTGTACATGCCCGTTTTCTTCCTTCCAGCAGTCAGTTGCGATGGCCGTATTGGTCTGAAGATCTTTCCTTACCTTCTTTCTAGAACTGGGCTATTACAATCATAATTTTGATATTCAAAGATTCCTTACATTCAAACCCTCCAAGATATGAAGTGTTTTATTCGACTACCACTTGCATAGGAAATTCCCTCGGCCGTCAGTCTTTCAAGAATGTATTTGCTGAGTGTATCAGTTCCTGTTTCTCCAATGTTGCTTTATCTAGAGTAAGGGCCTGTGCTCCTGCTGACATACACAACTAACGGCAACCCAGTCTAATTCCTTTCACAGAGAATTGAACTCATTTAAGTCTTTGTACTACGTCATGCGTGTAAGGCATTATGGTGTCATATTGCATGTGGGAGGTGGAATAATTTTTTTTTTTTTTGTACACTTATTAGGCACAATCTTTAAACAGCCTTTTTTGGGGGTTCTACAAAAACAAAAGCATAGTAAAACCTTTGTACGGCCTTGTGGGTCCTTTGTGCTGTAGGATACAGTACATATAGTTTATTTCTGGTCGCGCATCGTGCTTAGTCTTATGTGGATTCCTTTACTTCGGTTAGCAATTTATTTCAGAAATCCATTAGTTTAATCTCCTTGAGTGCACTTTAATTCCTAATAGTTCCTTCTTGTATTTTCTGCAAATGGATTAGGCACAGGTGGGATGGCTGTAATTTCCGCTCCCCAGCCTAGCTGTTGCAAATGCATTTATGAAATATTCAGAATACCTATTGATAGTTACAATTGTGGTGTATGAAGTCTCTGTTCCTCAGACGGAATATCACAGTTTTTAATGTTCCATATTCATTATGGGTACAAGTCTTTAGATTGTGTCGATTTTATGCATGTTTCCATCGGGCCCACTTCCCCGCCTCTGCACAGAGTGAACAAACAGGCGCCTGCTTCCATTCTCTCGCTTATCTACATATGGACAATGATAATGGACATCGAGAAGGTTTTTGGCAGGATAGTAGCTGTTACCCGTAGCTAGTCCTTGGGTACCACTTGCAGTGCCCGTCCTGTCTCTGGTATCAGGATGTTATGACAGCATTTAAAAAGTCTATAGGTTTGACTGTGACAGGCTGGAGCGATGGCTACTTTTTTTTTTATTGCAAGCATATCTAAAAAAAAAACGCTGAAAAAAAGAGTAAACATTTCGGCACTTAAATGTGGCCACCATAGGCTAGCAATACAAATGTAAAATCTAAAAACATTCACAGAATGGCTGCTTTGTTTTTAAATTTCATGTCTTTTAGGTGTGCCGAGCATTTTCTTTGTATTATTTTTAAGGAAGACAATAAAAAAAATCGCCATCTAACCCAGCACTCAATTCACAGGCGGCTACTTCTCAGTTAACACTCTATAATTACAACTATAAAATGAGACAAAATAAGTCACCACGTAGCTGGGCACCTGACTTGCAGCAAAAATAAATAGTCCGCATTTAACGTTAATATAAAAAAAATACAAATAAAATAAAAGAACACTCTTTGAACCAGCTTTGACGCTCATGAGAAGAGAACTATTTTTTAGGTGGATGTGAACAATGTGCACAGGTTTTGTGCTGTCACTCAAAGAGAAGAGCTAATTTGTAAAATGGGCTGACCAATTGCTCTGTTATAGGCTGTTTGTGGTTGGAAACGACTTGTGAATAACAATGTAAGACACCAATAGACGCAGCCCTTCTATGTATAATTATGTATGATCTTTTGTGCAAAAATAATAGTCTGACGAGGCTTCTAACACTGTCTAAAAGATGAGAACTACAATTCTGATGGATATTTCTACTTGCAGATTCCTCACCTTTGAACACACCCCAGGGGCCAGACTGGATCTGGAAAGGTTTTCTCCATAGCAGTGCTCCTGCGCATCACTATGTTGTACTGTCAGCAGTGGCACCTCTGCTGTGGAGGAGTGTCTCTTCCCACCAGCAGCTGCAAAAATTAAAAAATAAAATGATAATAAACCACGTTTATTATCATTTTATTTTTATTTCCTTGGCGAGTCTTGGGTGTGGGGCCATCACGGGAGCAGTCACGTAGGGGGAGTAGTGGGCACTGTTGTCAGTGCACACGTGGGTTTGGCCGGCCATCTCAGAAAGGCCAAACCGACATGCCCACTGATTAGGGTTCCCAGAAACCCCATATTTCCCAGGACAGTCCCGGTTTTAAGAGAAGTGTCCAGACACTTTTCTTAATTGTAGGTAAATGTCCCTGTTTTTGGGACAAAAGTTAGGTAATTTTGTAAAGCAGATATACCACCATTCACAGGCGCCTCTGAAGACTGAATATATATATATATATATTCACTTAAAAAACCATAGGTTTCACACATGTTATAGTTAGCTGGACATTTCCCTCGTAAAAAACCATTGAAATTCCCCCGTTATAGTTAGTGCAGGCAACTATAACTCACGCGACCGCAATCCTCTGTTGATGCTAATACTGTATTTAGACACTTATTTACCCATGTCGTCTTCCATTAATCTTCAGCTATACATATATTACAAATATTTATTTTTCAGAAAGACACATATGTAATCAGTGATGTAATATCTGACGTCATCAGCAGAGGATTGCGGTCGCGTGAGTTATAGTTGCCTGCGCTAACTATAACGGGGGAATTTCAATGGTTTTTTACGAGGGAAATGTCCAGCTAACTATAACATGTGTGAAACCTATGGTTTTTTAAGTGAATTTGCAAGGTTTTTTAAATGCTAATTCCTAACTATAACGTGTGTGAAACCTATGGTTTTTTAAGTTAATTTGTACGTTTTTTTAAATGCTAAGTTATGTATTTATTAATATTTTAATTTTTTCAGGTTTTTCACCGTGCGCGCACCGTACGCGCAAGGTGCGCTTCGTGCACCGTGCGCGCGCTGTGCTTTGCGCACCAAGCACCCACGATGCGTTGTTCGTGCCGTGCGCGTACGGTGCGCGCACCCCGCGATTTTTCGCAAAAAATTTTTTTTTTTTTTTACCCTTGGGGGTCCTTCAGTGACCCCCTGACAAAGGCTAGGGGGGGTCAGGACCTGTCCATCCTGCCCCCTTCTCACGTTTTCCCCCTTTGTTTTTCATTGCCTCAGACTGCGAGAGACAAAATGGCGGCCGACACTTCCTGATTTCGACCGATTCGAATGTTTACTGACATCTAACAACCAATCAGAATTGCGCTCACGCACATCACCGTGCGCGTACGGTATGCTTACCGTACGCGCACGGTGCGCGCTTATAGATATATATATGCTTTTAACTGCAATTTTCTCAGGAACTAATGCACAGATTTACACCAGACCTGCAAAAGGCACATCCCTGAACTGAGGACTACCTCTCTGCCAAATTTCAAGTAATTCTGTTCAGCCGTTCGGGCTGTACCTTGGACTAAAGGTCCTATGGAAAATTGCATGGGAAAAACGCATTTTGGGACCCCCCTTTTTTCTCAGCCCCCACTTCACGAATCCCCCTGAGACTTTCAGGGTAGGAGCGGAGCGGAGCGCCCCACCTATTTTGAAAAATTTGCGAGGATTCTTCAACCGACGCCAAAGTTATTCAAAATAGAATTTTCAGATTTCCTATGGGAACACGGTCCTAACTATAACTATCTACTGGCGACCGCCAGTAGATAATATATATATATATATTCACAGAAAAAACCATAGGTTTCAGGCACGTTATAGTTAGGAATTAGCATTTAAAAAACCTCAGAAATTCACTGAAAAAACCATAGGTTTCAGGGGTGTTATAGTTAGCTGGACTTTTCACTCGTACAAAACCATTGAAATTCCCCCGTTATAGTTAGTTCAGCTAACTATAACTCTCGCGCCCGCAATGCACTGCTGATGACGTCACATATTACATCACTCATGACATGGCCAGTGACATCACTCATGACATCACTGATGACATCTCAAATGACATCACTGATGACATCATCCAGTGAATGTGTGTTTTTCTGAAAATTAAATATGTATTATATATGTATATCTCAAGGTCGATGGAAGAATAAATGGGTATATAAGTGTCTAAATGGATGATTTGTTTTTGAAAAATTGATTGTGTAACTGACTGATTAAGTGTATCATAGTGAATACATGGCTTAGTGAGTAATGTTTAAATATGTAAATATCTGTATCAGTCTCTCACTTTGTGTATAAGTGGCTGCATGGGTTGGTGAGTAGCTACATGGGTGTCTATATAGGTTATTAGTTGGTTTTTTGAGTATCAGTCTGAGTGTTTGCATGGTTCGGTGGGGGGTATTACGTAGTGCATAGGTGCATGAATTAGTGACTCACTGTTTGTATGTGTTGAACACAGCATGTGTGCAGGACTGTATGGGTGGATGAGTGTGTGTATGGGTGTGTTAGTGAGTGAATGACTGTCTCAATAGTGTCTTTATGAGTAACTACATATGTTTTAAACTAGTATATGTGACTATTGGTGTATATAAGTGAGTATATGTGAGAGTGAGAGATTGAAAGAGTTCCTGTATGAATAAGTATGTGTTTCTATAAGTGATTGTTTAAAAGACTAAGTATGTGTAAGTTTCCGTAGAAGTAAGTGTGGTGGTGTGTGTATAACTGTATATGCAAGTAAATGTATGTTTGATTCTTTATTAGCATGAGTGACTGTGTGTGAGTAACTCTATGGATGAGTAGCATTGTGTAACAGGATGTATAGGTGTATGAGTACATATGAAGAGTGAGTACATGTATGAGTGACTGTATAGGACTGTTGGTGAATGAGTGGATGTGTATGTGGATCTTAGAATTACTGAAGAGGTTGTTGTAACTGGTATTGGTATGTCCATTGTTTTGAAAATTTTAGTCTCTATTTTTGAATGTGTGTATCAAAGGTTATATTAGGGGAAGAGGAGGTCTGCCACTCTATCACAAGGATGATGTCATCAGTGATGTCATCAGTGATGTCATTTGAGATGTCATCAGTGATGTCATGAGTGATGTCACTGACCATGTCATGAGTGATGTAATATGTGACGTCATCAGCAGTGTATTGCAGGCGCGGGAGTTATAGTTAGCTGAACTAACTATAACGGGGGAATTTCAATGGTTTTGTACGAGTGAAAAGTCCAGCTAACTATAACACCCCTGAAACCTATGTTTTTTTCAGTGAATTTCTGAGGTTTTTTAAATGCTAATTCCTAACTATAACGTGCCTGAAACCTATGGTTTTTTCTGTGAATTTCAAAGGTTTTTTAAATGCTAATTTCTAACTATGCCTACAGAGATAGGACATGTGAAGAAAGAAGAAAAAATGCACAGAAAGGAAAAAAAAGAAGTGCAGAAAGAAGCAACAGAAGTCCTCAAAGACGAAGAAAAATGCAGGAAGAAGGATAACGTGCAGAAAGAACAAAAAGGAGAGCAGAAAGAAGCCTTGTTGCAAAATCATCCTGTACCCTCAACTTTTTCAGACGGATACTGGTGGTAACTGAGTCTGACTAACCAGTCCTAGAGCCAGTGCTATGTTAAAAGACACTCAGAATACAGTGAAAACACCTACATACACTAGGGAACATTATGCGTTGGGGTCCCCCTGTGATTAGCATGACCTCCTCTGTAAGCCCCTAGTATATAATAGGGCAGGGAAACTACCTCTTAAAACAGGCTACAGGGCGTTTTTGCACACGTTAACTCAGGCCCCGTCCCCTCCCTTCACCACTGTGTAAACACGCCCTGTGTCCGTTTTTAGTTGGGAGATTAAGTTCATTTGAATCCTGAGGGTCCCTAGGGTCCAACTAGCCCATTAGGTACCTCCAGTAAGTGCCACAGAGCTGCTTTGCAGAGAGGTGTAAAAAGTGGCACGGCCTGGACCACCTCTCTGCAATGCAGCTCAGTGGCGCTTACTGGAAGCACTTGGTGGGCTAGTTAGCCCCCAGGGGCCCTCAGTATTGAAGGGAAATTATATCCCCATTTTAAAACGTGCCATAGTGCGTGTTTGCACACGTCACCTCAGGCCCCGTCCCCTCCCTTCACCACTGTGTAAACGCGCCCTGTGGCTGTTCTAAGTTGAGAGATTAAGTCCCCTTGAATCCTAAGGGTCCCTAGGGTCAAACTAGACCACTAGGTACCTCCAGTAAGCGCCACAGAGCTGCGTTGCAGAGAGGTGTAAAAAGGGGCTTGGCCTCAGAACACCTGTCTGCAGCGCAGCTCCCTGGCGCATACTGGAGATGCCTGTTGGGCTAGTTGGCCCTCAGGGACCCTCAGTATTGAAGAGGAATTAATTCCCCAACTTACAACTCGCCAGGGGGCGCGTTTGCAGAATGCTGCAAGGAGGGGGCGTCGCCTCCGGCACGATGCCATCCTTTTATTTATTTTAATTTTTTAAGAAGGGGGGCTGTGTGGTTCCCCTTCTTATTCTAATTTATTGGCCCTGATGACCCCATCCCCCAGGGCCTGTCTCCTAATTATATTTTTTTGACCCCAATCCCCAAGGCCGGCCACTGTTTTTTATTATTTTAAAAAATATATATATTTATAGACACACCTAGGACATGCTGGACAAACCGTACGTACCTATCACCATGACAATTTGCGTGATATTCATTAAAAGGCGACTATGCATACAATGAATCCACGTGGAATGTATTTACACCACTAGTGAAGCTCTGACATGTCTGATGCCCTACCGTGCCTAATCCCGGTAGACACCCTTGTCGTTTATTTATACAAACATGGGTAGCTATTGACGGGCACATTTAATACACATGCACACCAAGCCATTCAAAGGGGATTCAACAAAAATTCGACCAAAACTTTGCAAGAAACCCCCCTCACGGTTAATAAAACACACATCCACTGCCGGATGTGTAATACTTTTTATTTTACTCTCTGGAAAGGGGACGAACATCACTTGAGAGTCACAGCGCGCTCCTGGCAGAGTCCAATGCTGTGTTACACCCACCATTGCCTGCCGAGTGCCACACACCTCTGTGTTGTATTCCACTAGCTAGTGCATATGCTATAACACTCTCTAGCCCATGTGCACTGTAACACCACCCCGTGAATATGTCATGCCACACTTGTCTTCGCACGGGTTATATTGCCCCATCTAACGCGCCTTCCTCGATGCCTATGTTATAACGCACAGTGCTATGCCATACATATTACAATCTGGGATCCATATCTTTGTCACAGTGCATATGCAACGTTACACTCCCCAGCACATATTTTATATTACAACTTTAGAGACTAGTTAGGTTACACAACACTGCCCTGTGCATATTACACTCCAAGGCGCATATCGCATAGCACGCGCTAGTGCCTGTGCTATCTCGCGCTCTCCAATGAATCTGTCATTGCGCACAATGTATTGCATATTATATTTCACGCCCGGTTCATCTTATATCACACTTTTTGGTGCATAGTTTATACCATACACTATATCTAGTTTTCATTTTCAATCGTGCTCTCAGGACTATGTTCTATATAACACTGTGTTCACCTACCCTTTTCACGGGCATTACATTTTGCGATAGGGGGTGGAGGGTCAAGGGGTGTTTCTGCCAAGTGAGCCCGGAGTCACAGTCACAAACGTCCTCTTCTTCCTGAATAAAAGTGAGATTATGCTGCATACTTGTTCATATTTTAAGTAGTTCGCACAGACACACGTTTTAAAAACAATAAAGTTCCTAATACCCGCCTTCTCTGAACAGTTAGCTTGCTGCCCCATACCCCTCTCCCTATCCTCTGTTGTGTGAATCCATGGACTAGCCTCCTCCCTCCTGCCATGCATGGTCTGATGTGCTGCCACTGCCCTCAATTTAGTATGATGTACCAGTCCACTCCTCCTGCCCTCCATTGCCCAATTCTATGCCCCATCATTGACCTCCTGCTTAAACTCTGTGCTTAGCTTGCTGCCCCTATTCTCCTTCCCCCTGCCCTCCGATGTCTTTGTGCATGCCCCTGCTCCATCCTTTTTGCCCACCATGTTCCATGGACCTGCCACTCCTATCTACTCTGAGTGTTCTGTTGAGCTGCCACTCCCCTCCCACCTGCCTAGCATTGTCAGATGACTGTAACCTGTCCCTGCCACCTCCACACTGCCTGTCCACATGCCATGCCCCTCTTCCCTTCCTCCTGTCCTCCATGGTCCATTGTACTGCCACACCCTTCTGCCCTCCCTGGTCTGTTGTGCTGCAACTGCTCCTCCTGCCTGCCCCGTGCGGTCTGTTGTGTGGCCCCTTCCCCTGAACTTTCTTGTCTGTGCACAGGTCCTGACCCTCCCTTCTATCCTCCATCGTCCTTTGTGCATGCCCTTGCACCCTCCTTCTTGCCCATCATAGCCATTGTGCTGCCACTAACCCTCCCACTTGCCATGCATGGTCTTCTGTGCTGCCATTGCCCCTCCCACCTTCCCTGTGTGGTCAGTTAGCTGCCCCTGACCCCCTCCCACCTTCCCTCCATGGTCTGTGTGTATGCCATCACAGTCTCACTGTTTCTCTTCATGGTGTGTCTTGCTTCTAGTGCCCATCCTGCCTGACCTCCATGGCTATCTTGCTGCTCCTGCCCTGCCCCCTTGCCCCCAGCCCTCTGTTTACATGTGCAGACCCCTACTTCCTCCCTCCTGGTTTGTCTGTTCCATTGTAATGCCCCTGATCCGTCCCTCCTGCCCTTTATGGTCTGTTATGCTGCAGCTTTCTCTCCTGCCTGTCCATTATGGTCAGCTAGCTACCATTGCCTCTTGCCCCTCTGTTCTCTGTTGTCCATGTGCATGGTCCTGTCCCCTCCCTCTTGCTTTCTATGGATTGTTGTGCTGCACTCCCATCCCGCATGCCCTGTGTGGTGTATTGTGCTGCTGCAAACCCTGATGCCTGCCCTGCAGGGTCAGTTTGGTGCACCTCTCCATGTCCCTCCTGTCCTCTGTTATCCAAGTCCACGTCCCTACCCCATTTCCTTCCATGATCCAATGTACCATACTTGCGAACATTTTGAACTTGGTAAGAGGGAGATTTTGAAAAAAAACTGGGGTATTGATTTTCCCCTTTGAGTTGCATTGAAAAAGAGGAGATTGTAGACAGGAGACAGATCAAATAAAGCCCATTTGAGCTTAAAAACATTGGACGTTTCCTGGCTGAATCCGGTCTGTTGTCATGTATGGTTGTACTACCATTGCCTCTTCTTCTGCCCACAATGGTCTATTACATTGCCACAGCCTCTCTTGCAAGTCCTGTATTGTTTTATTTGTTGCCCCTGCCCCCCTTTCCACTGCCCTCCATAGTCTGTTGTGCTTCCACCGCCCTTCCTGCCTGCTCAGTGTGGTTAAATTGTTGCCTGTGCACCCTCCTACCTGCCTTCAATTTTCAGAGTCCGTGCCCCTGGTCTCTGCCTCTCAACAGTATCCTAATGAACAACTAGATTGCTAACATTCTATATTTATTACAAAAGTGTGGAACGCCTGACGTCATCTTGATGTAATCAAAACTGTAATACCTAGAGCATTTCCTTTAGAAATTACATATATGAGAGGGTCTTATTGGCATCAAAATTATGGTTAGTGCTCTAAAAGACTAAAATAAGGACATCTTTTCTGAGTTTTCAAATAGCGACAAAGCACTTTTAAATTATTTGTTATCTTTGTTTTTTTATCCAGTTGACCACTTGATTAAATGTTGCACTTAGGGGAGAGGATGTGGTGTTACTTCCAGAACTGCAGACTTTGCAACTGGGGAGCCAGGTTGGAGTTTCTGCTTCAGCTCGACATTCTGTGATTCTGGTCAAATCACTTAGTCTCCCCATGTCTACAACCAAAATGAATTTGTTCTTGTGTAATGTAACCAATGCTCATGTAAAGCACTCCAATACCTGACAAGTCTGCACTATATAACACTGCAAAAACACAAAATAATAAGTGTTTTGCACACTTCTGTCATTGGGCTATATTTGGGCTGCATCTGGGTGAATTTGGGCTACATTTGGGCTCTTTTGTCTCCGGTGGCCATCTTGGGAGATTTATTTGTTATGAAGTTTCCTAATTTCCTCATGTACTGCAGTCTCCTCAGTAGGAAATGCTTTCAGTTTTTTACTTTGATTCCATCATGAAGGTATTCAGATATGTCACACATTTGCCATAAATTCTGAATGTTAGCACTCTAGTTGCTCATTAGATCACTGTAGTAAAACTACTGTTCACCATGGAAGTCTGCTCCTGGTATTAAAAGTGCATGTTTCAGTCTGCATGTCAGAATTTTTTAATGAAATAAAGAGGATTTGAGAAGTCACTCAAAATGTGCCCTCATTTTCTTTCTTCAGCATAATCATAATTTCTATGGCAAAATGAACCCCCTCATTGTGTTCCTTTTTAAATTAAATGTTTTAAGTGTTACCAGTTTATTCCAATCAAGATGGCTTCAGGTGTGCCATACTTTTGTCATAATGAAGACAGTAAGCGCTCTAGTTCTTTTGAAGAACACTCTGGGACATTCTGTCATTGGGCTATACTTGGGCTACATCTGGGTGATATTTGGGCTACATTTGGGCTCTTTTGTCTCTGGTGGCCATCTTGGGAGACCTATTTGTTATGAAGTTTCCTAATTTCCTCATTTACTGCAGTCTCCTCGGTAGGAAATACTTTCAGTTTTTTACTTTGATTCCATCAAGAAGGCATTCAGATGTGTCCCACATTTGCCATAAATTCAGAATGTTAGCACTCTTTTTGCTCATTAGATCACTGTAGTAAAGCTACTGCTCACCAGGGAAAACTGCTGCTGGTATTGAAAGTGCATGTTTCAGTCTGCATGTCAGAATTTTTTAATGAAATAGAAGAGGATTTGAGAAGTCACTCAAAATGTGCCCTAATTTTTCTTTCTGCAGCACCAATCATACTTTTTATGGAAAAATGAACCCCCTCATTTTGTTCCTTTTTAAAATAAATGTTTTAAGAGTTACCACTTTAATCCAAGCAAGATGGCTTCAGGTGTGCCATACGTTTATCATAAGTAGGACTGTTAGCGCTCTAGTAGTTCTTTGGAATACTCTGGGAAGTTGCAGTGGAACACAAAGGAATCAACTGACAGTCTCTGCCCTTGTTGGATGTACATTTTTTACTGAGAATGTCAGACTTCATTCTCACATGACTGAGAAAGATAATGTGAATTTACAGAAAATAAGCTCTCGGTTTAGCTTATAGATCACCTTCCAAACCTCTGTGGGAAAAGCATGAGAAAATATTTTTCTCTCAATCATGATATCCCAGCAGAAGGCGTTTTCACATGGTGAAATCACCTTAGAACATACCACAATTCCTAAAATGAGTATGGTACCATCAACAAATGATTTATAATGTAACTAAAGTCTTAAAACCTTCTATTAACTGCAATGCTTTTTAATGAGGTGGTATCATGTATATTGGTCCCAAGATGGCTGCCAACACTTCTTGGATGAAGTGCTGACAGCCAATCAGATCTCAGGATGAGATGTGTGGTTAGGCTCCGCCCACATATATATATGATTTTACTTTTGATTTTCTCAGGAACTACTGAACAGATTGACACCAGACCTGCAAAAGGCACTTCCCTGACCTGAGGACTACCTCTTTGCCAAATTTCAAGTAATTCTGTTCAGCCGTTAGGGCTGTACCTTGGACTAAAGTTTCCTCTGGAAAATTGCATGGGAAAACGTGTTTTGGGTCCCCCCTTTTTTCTCAGCCCCCGCTTGATGAATCCCCCCCGAGACTTTCAGGGTAGAAGCGGAGCGGAGCGCCCCACCTATTTTGAAAATTTCGCGAGGATTCGTCAAAAGGCGCCAAAGTTATTCCAAATAGAATGTTGCGGATTTCCTATGGAAACACGGTCCTAACTATAACTATCTACTGGCGACCGCCAGTAGATAATATATATATATATATATATATATATATATACAAATTCACTGAAAAAACCATAGGTTTTACACATGTTATAGTTAGCTGGACATTTTACTGATAAAAAACCAATGAAATTCCCCCGTTATAGTTACTGTAGGCAACTATAACTCATGCGACCGTAATCCTCTGCTGATGCTAATACTGTATTTAGACACTTATTTGCCCATGTCTTCTTCCATTAAATTTTAGCTATACATATATTACAAATATTTTTTTTTCATAAAGACACATATATCATCAGCAGAGGATTACGGTCGCGTGAGTTATAGTTGCCTACAGTAACTATAACGGGGGAATTTCATTGGTTTTTTATCAGTAAAATGTCCAGCTAACTATAACATGTGTGAAACCTATGGTTTTTTCAGTGAATTTGCAAGGTTTTTTAAATGCTAATTCCTAACTATAACGTGTGTGAAACCTATGGTTTTTTCAGTGAATTTGTACGGTTTTTTAAATGCTAAGTTACTTTACGCCATTTGTGGCGTGCGCGCCCACTTAACGCAGTTCGTTCCGTGCGCGCACGGTGCGCTTCGCGCACCGTGCGCGTACAGTGAGCACGCGGTGCGCTTCGCGCACCGCGTGCCCACGTTACGCTAGATGGGCCATGAACGCACGATGCGCTTCGCGCACCGTGCGCACATGGAGGTCATATGATGAGCATCGTTGTGACAGGTAAAATATATGTTTTGTTTATCTATGATGAGCAATGCACAAAAGGTGCCCTTCGGGCACCTTTTGCACACTGGGTGGGGAGAATGTGGATATTTTTTTTTTTTTTTTACTATTTCTTACCGTACGCGTACGGTAAGCGTAATCGGCGAAATTTTCGAAAAAATTAAAATTGCCTTTTTTCACTTGGGGGATCGTTGGGGACTCCCTCGACATGGCTAGGTGCTTGGGAGCTGTGTAAACAGCCCCTTTACATGATTTGCACTTTGTTTTTCAACCCCCTGTCAGAGTGCGAGAGAGAAAATGGCGGCCGCCGCTTCCTGGTTTCGACCGATTCGAATGTTTACTAAGATCTAAGGGCCAATCAGAATCCCGCTCGCGCACGCCACCGTACGCGTACGGTAAGCGCACCGTAAGCTGGCTCAGATATATATATTGATTTAAAGGCTATTTTCTCAGAATCTACTGAACAGATTTACACCAAACCTACAAAAGGCACTTCCTTGACCTGAGGACTACCTCTCTGCCAAATTTCAAGTAATTCTGTTCAGCCGTTTGGGCTGTAGCTGTGTCTAAAGGTCCTATGGAAAAATGCATGGGAAAAACGCGTTTTGGGACCCCCCTTTTATCTCAGCCCCCGCTTGACGAATCCCCCCGAGACTTTCAGGGTAGGAGCGGAGCGTAGCGCCCCACCTATTTTGAAAAATTCGCGAGGATTCGTCAACCGGCGCCAAAGTTATTCAAAATAGAATGTTGCGGATTTCATTTTGGAAACGTGGTCCTAACTATAACTACCTACTGGCGGTCGCCAGTAGGTAGTTCTAGTTAGGACCCCTTTTCCATAGGAAATCCGCAACATTCTATTTTGAATAACTTTGGCGCCGGTCGATGAATCCTCGCGAATTTCTCAAAATAGGTGGGGCGCTACGCTCCGCTCCTACCCTGAAAGTCTCGGGGGGATTCGTCAAGCGGGGGCTGAGATAAAAGGGGGGTCCCAAAACGCGTTTTTCCCATGCATTTTTCCATAGGACCTTTAGACAGAGCTACAGCCCGAACGGCTGAACAGAATTACTAGAAATTTGGCAGAGAGGTAGTCCCTATGTCAAGGAAGTGCCTTTTGTAGGTTTGGTGTAAATCTGTTCAGTAGATTCTGAGAAAATAGCCTTTAAATCAATATATATATCTGAGCCCGCTTACGGTACGCTTACCGTACGCTTACCGTACGCGTACGGTGGCGTGCGCGAGCGCGATTCTGATTGGCTCTTAGATCTTAGTAAACATTCGAATCGGCCGAAACCAGGAAGCGGCGTCCGCCATTTTGTCTCTCGCACTGAGTGTTATTTATCAAACATGATGCCAAAAAACATGTTACGGGGCTGTTTTGACAACTCCCTCCCACATAGTCATGTTGAGGGAGTCCCCAAACATCCCCCAAGAGCAAAAACGGTTTTATTTTTTTTTCGGCAATTTCGCCGAGTACGCTTACCGTAAGCGTACGGTAAAAAATAGAAATAAAAAAAACACTATCCACACTTACCCCACCCCCTGTGCTTTTGGTGGCCGTAGGCCACCAAATGTACAGGGCTTATTACATCAGTAAAAAAACTATATTTTGGCAACATGGAATTATAAAATCGAAATAAAAAAAACACTATCCACATTGACCCCACCCCCTGTGCTTTTGGTGGCCGAAGGCCACCAAATGTACAGGGCTTATTAAAGTTGATAAAAACCGTGCACGGAACGCACTGCGTTAAGTGGGCGCGCACGCCTCGAATGGCGTAAAGTAACTTAGCATTTAAAAAACCGTACAAATTCACTGAAAAAACCATAGGTTTCACACACGTTATAGTTAGGAATTAGCATTTAAAAAACCTTGCAAATTCACTGAAAAAACCATAGGTTTCACACATGTTATAGTTAGCGGAAATTTTACTGATAAAAAACCAATGAAATTGCCCCGTTATAGTTAGTGCTGGCAACTATAACTCACGCGACCGCAATCTTCTGCTGATGACATATGTGTCTTTATAAAAAAAAATATTTGTAATATATGTATAGCTAAAAATGTATGGAAGAAGACATGGGCAAATAAGTGTCTAAATACAGTATTAGCATCAGCAGAGGATTGCGGTCGCGTGAGTTATAGTTGCCAGCACTAACTATAACGGGGCAATTTCATTGGTTTTTTATCAGTAAAATTTCCGCTAACTATAACATGTGTGAAACCTATGGTTTTTTCAGTGAATATATATATATATATATATATGGCATTTCTTATAATGCATTCTGCATAGTCCTACCTTTCTGGTGATGGTAAGGTCACACATGTATATTGGTGATTTCTTTGTAAAAGCTTTTCGACCTGTGACCAAGAAGCTTGTGCTTCAAAACGCATCAGGCATTTTTGTTTTTCCCGCTAAATACATTAAAGCCACTCTAATGTAATTGAGCCCAGGCTGTCCTGTGTGTTTTCTACTTGACATCGTGCACACGAGAGGACTGGTGTGTTAATGTTAATGTTAATTATGCTTATAGAGCGCAAACTGATACCCGAAGGTGTCCTGGCGCTATGAGAGGACCTACTGTAAGCTGGAAGGGTGAGAGTAGAGACATCTAATTAGTTAGAGAAAAGCCATGTTTTTAACGCCTTTCGAAAAGGCAAAAGGTTCGGTATGTTTCTAAGGCTAACAGTAGAGCGTTCCATGACTTAGCCGCATTGACCGTAAAGCTCCTGCCGCCCCAGTTAGCTTTTTTTACCCGAGGGACGTTGATGAATTTTCGGTCGGCTGAACGTAATGCTCTCTTAGGCAGAAACCAGTTAAAACGACCTTTTTAAAATTCTGGTCCGATACCATGAAGGGCTTTAAATACTAGACACAGGGACTTAAATTGCGTACGTTTACTGACTGTGAGCCAGTGAAGTTGTTTTATTTTAGCTGAGATAGACTTGTATTTAGGTGTATCTGTTATGTCTGGCTGCAGCATTCTACAGCATCTGTAGTTTGTTCATCAACCCTTTGTGAATCATAAGATATAGACTATTATAATAGTCTAGACATTATAAGGGCCGAGACTACGGTTTGTTGTGCTTCCTTCGGCAGAAGGGGCATTATTTCTTTGCCGGATTTAAGGATGTACGAAGTAGAGGAGGCAACATGGTTAACTTGGTCCCTGAAACTCAGTTTGTCGTCAATCAAGACTCCTAGATTCTTGACCTTCTTAATTGGCGTGGGTAGAGATCCCATCTCTTCTGGCCAGCAACTAGGGGTCCAGAAAGTGGGGTTGTTTCCAAAAAGCACTAACTCAGTTTTACCGGAATTAAGCTTCAAGCAATTCGGGACATCCAGACTCCCACAGCTTTCATACAATCCTGCAGCCTTATCGCAGTTTCCTGTATGTCCTCTGGTAATAATGTCACCACAATTTGGGTGTCATCAGCGTAAGATGTTAAGGTAAACACAAAGCTCTGAATTAGGGGAGCTAGTGATGACACATAAACATTGAACAATGTTGGGCTCAGCAAAGAACCCTGCGGTACCCCACAGGTCAGGGAGAAAGATTTGGCTTCAAATTCATCTAATGTCACTGTTGGACTTCTATCAGTGAGAAACGATTTAAGAAGCTTCCGCGCAGTGTCTTTGATCCCCAACTCATCCAGTCAGTCCATCAACAAGGCGTGATGGACCGTGTCGAAAGCCGCAGATAGGTCTAACATAATCAGTACGGCCTTTCCCCCTTGATCTAGAATGGTCTTGATTTCTTCTGTGGACTTTAGGAGCACCGTTTCTGTCTTATGGGCCTCTCTAAACCCATACTGAGTTGGATCAAGGGCCTGTGAATCCTGCAGAAATTTGTTGAGTTGGGTGTTCAAATTACTTTCTATGAGCTTAGCAGGAAGGGGTAACCTAGAAATAGGTCTAAAGTTATTGGGATCACTAGCGTCTAGGTTGGGTTTTTTAAGAAGAGGCAAAATGGAGGCATGTTTCCATTTTTTTGGAAAGTATCCTTCTAGGTACATGTTGTTAATAATATAGGTCAGTTGTTTTGCGACGGGCTCGGCTGCCAGTTTTAAAATTGAGCACGGACAAGGGTCAGTAGGGGAGCCTGATTTAACTTTCTCCAATAGTTTGTGGGTATCAGATACATTTATGCAGGCAAAAAAATTGAAGGTCGATGTATCGGGGTTAGTTACCTGCTGACATTCAGTCGAACCTATATTGGTGGTGGAAGCAGAGTCTGAAAATGTTAAAAAGATGCTATTAACTTTTTCAAAGAAATATTGAGCATTTTTGTTACAAAGCTCTTGACTGGCTACAATGGGTGGAGTGCAGGGATGGGCTAATGAGTTTACTATTTTAAAAAGCTCTTTAGGGGAGTTTTTGGCTGATTTAATTTTGTTGCTAAAAAACTCTTGTTTTGTGTTTTTAAGTAGTTGTTTATATAGTGACAGGCCAGCTTTGTATTTCTTTTAATCATTTTCCTTGTATCCCCCCCTCCATATTCTTCCGAGGTGTTTGCAGGCCAGCTTTTGGTCCTTCAACTCCTTCGAATACCAAGGTGAGGAGGGATATTGTCTGGTGTAGCTAATGCATTTTAAAGGGGCAAGCTTGTCCCCTGCAGTTTCTAGCCATTTAGTCTATGATCTGGTTGCCTCGTCCAGATTGCTAGGAGTAGGGGTGATAGTGTCAGGTAATGTTTGATGTAGATCCTCTGCTTTTATCTTGTTCCAGGCTCTATTCTTAGAGTAAATACACAGCAAAAGACCTGGTAATGTATAGGCACCATTTATAAATAGATAGGATAGGCAAAAGGGTAATGTAAACAACTATTACTCCTGCAGCAGTAGTTCCCAGCATGAACTATCATTCCATCCCTCGTGCCAAAAAAACTTCGTATTTTGTAAAACAGTCAAAAACAACCATGTGCAATGTATAAAACCCCAAAGGGTGTTAGGGAATATTAGAAAAAATTGTGAAAAACTGAGAAAGTATCTCACGTGCGCAACACCAGGGGAGCTGCTGGCAGGTTCTCACCAGTTTGCTCACGATTTGCTCATCATCGATATCTTTCTCATGTGTAAATGATAACGTGTCCCAATTACAAACAAAAGGGGGGGAACAGGGAGACAGAGAAGATTTTTTTAAAGCAGCCCAGAACCAAAAAAGGGAGAAAAGGAAGATCCGTGAAATCTTTATAAATAAAATTAGGTATGGCACACGACCATAATCAAAGTAGTTTATTCCAATCCGTGAGTCATCCCAAAGTTAAAACCACGGTCATGTTATGTAACCACATTAAGGAATGGCCAACATGTTTCATTGCCTACTCATCTTTGCGGCAAAGTCATCAGGGCGTCAAGGGTCTGCACTCGCTTCCCTGGATTTTTCTATTTTTAGAAAAGAAGAAACCTGCATGCATGCAAGAGATACAATAGACACACATGGATGATGAGTGTAACAAAGAAACCAAATACACCCCACTACAATTTTTGATTTTTAAGGCATGAATCCTGAGTGACAAATGTGCAATCACTGCAAGTTACCTAATAGGAGCCACGGGCCCGCATACCGGCTCTCGATTAATTATAGGAATCAATGCAACTTGCACTTTGTTGTCCCCGGTAAAAACACCTTCGTTGTTTACACCTTCGTCTAAGGAAACAAATATAAAATCATGTGTTCAATGAAGCCTTTACAGACAACAGCCATTCGTCCCCATTAAAAATTGTGTTGTTATCCGTCAATCAATAACGATCCCCATCTATTTCACCAACTCGATGAGATCAATTAATTAACAACATGTGACAAACGCCGAGGTAGTTCATATAATCACTCGACGTCTATCATCATTAGAGTAGGGAAACGACATAGTATACATACATATTGTCCCTTCTTCCCAATGCTTATTTCTTTGCCACATAAACCCCAAGAAAATGACAATATTTCTTGGTTAACAACGGGAATGGTCATGCACAGATAGCACCCATCTGTTTTATCATCTCGCTGGCATCAGTTAATAAAACGGGGTTCGACAAACGCCGAGGTCGTTCTTGTAGTCACTCTATATCTATAGTGATTCACGTCGGAAAAACGGCGTAATACACATATGTACAGTCCCGTTTCTCAATATTTCTTGCCATTTAAAAAAAAGGGGGGGGGTTGGGGGGTTGTGCCAGACTAACCCACAAAGGTGCCGCTATGTCCCGCTTACAACAAAAGAAAGAAATCATCGTAGCCTAGGAAAGCCCATCCCACAGCTAACTATTTTTACAGCGGTCTCCCTCTTACCGTAAGGTTTCTAAGTCGTCCCGTTTCTCATTCCAGGAACAGTGGAACTGATGAAGCGGACAAAATTTAAACCCGAGATGGGAGTAGCACATTTCCGGTTGGATCTCAGAAATAAAAGAAGGCCACCGGTGTAACGATAAAGTTGGACAAATAAAGCGGCCATCTTAGAGCGACAAAAAATGAGTGGATTTTTGAAAAGAAGGGACTAATATAACACTCAATTTGTAGGGGCTTCAAATGTCTTAATGTTATCCCGCAACCCGCACAACTCACTGGGGGTAATGATATTGATCCCATATCGATAACATTACTTATGACAATGCAAGTCACTGCCTAATCATCAATGCAGCAGTGGAAATTGGACTAGTGGGCCGGCCATTATGGAGTGGCCGAGCTATAGAAATTATTTAGATAGAGAACGCTCAACATATAGAGTCAAAAGGGCATCTCAGTAGAATCCAACGGTCAACTTTAATCATCATCGATTATATATTAACATAAAGCCCCAATCATTATAGGAAAGTTGTAAATTTAAAGTGTTTATACTACTTTCAACGTTTATCAAAAGTAATTTCTTGACATGCTTATGGCAATATACAAAGTGACTCGAATTCGGGTGCCACAAAGCAATTTGGAACTCAAAAAGTGTATTATGCGGGTTGGGGGGACAGTTAGGAATAACCCCACTTTCATAGTATATATATCTTTCTCAAGAACATCAAGAACAGCTTCATCTGGTATCTTTCTCTACCTGGAGATCTTGTTCCATTCGATCTGATCATTTAATCCGATCTGATCTGCCCTCTCAGAATAAATCCACCGCGCTTCTTTCAGCGCAAGTATATTCTCAATCTGACTAGCCTCGCCCAGGACTCTCTCTAACACCAACCATTTCACTGCCTTGCAATTATGTTGGCTATCCTTATAATGTTGAACCAACCTTGTAGTCAATTTACCATTCTTGATGATACTGAGATGTTCTTGTATCCTCACTTTAATTTTTCTCGTAGTGAGGCCGATGTAGTGGAGTCCACAAGGGCACGTGAGTCTGTAGATAATATTGACTGAGTTGCAGTTGCTAAATTTATTCAAGTACCACGTACGTCCATTCTGCAGCTGCACATTTGTTGTCCTCTCAGTTAATTCACATACTGAGCATCCACCACAAGGGTAATGCCCAGGGGGAATGTTGGTATTTGTTGCTTGTAACGAGGACCTCGTATGAACGAGTCTATCCTTAAAGTTCTGAGCTCTTTTAAAGGCAAAACGTGGTTCTGGCATTTTGTATTCGCTGGTGGAAAGCAACGCCCAGTGTTTTCTGATAGCCTGGCGAATCTTTGTGGCCAGGGGATCAAAGGTCAAAACTATAGGTAGACAGTCAGTTACCTCTTTTGAGCTCTTCTCCAAAAGAGCCTCCCGGGGGGTGTTGTGAGCCCTCTTGCGAGCTCTATTAACGATTTTTCTTGGATAGGCTCGTTGGATCAATTTTTCAGCAAGGCCCTCCGACTGTTCCAAGAAGTCGGCAGTAGAAGAACAATTTCTACGGTAACGTAAAAATTGTCCTACCGGGAGGTAATCCCTCAATGCTCTAGGATGAAATGAATGATAATGCAAGAGAGAGTTTTTATTTGTGGGTTTTAGATGAACAGAGGAGGTTAGCTTGTGCCCAGTCACCATAATGTCCAGATCCAAATAAGTATCCTTTTCGGTGCTCATGTTCCACGTAAATTTCAAACATGCATCACAGTTGTTCAACCAGTCCAGAAAATCATAGAGATGGCTCCGCGTACCTGTCCACACACATAGTACATCATCAATATACCGCTTCCAGAGGCTAATGTGCCTCTGGAAGGGATTAGATGGATGATAGAGATGATGTTCTTCGAACTGGCCCACATAGATGCAGGCCAGACTCGGTGCAAAAGTTGCACCCATTGATGTACCGGATGTCTGTAGGAACAGGTCTTTTTTGTAAGAAAAATAATTGCGGGTTAGTGCAATCTCAATGCATTGCATTACAAAGGATTGGGGAGTGTCATAGAACCAATCCTGTCCCCCAAGAGCGCGAGCTGCTGCCACCAGCGTAGCGTCTTGAGGGATACTTGTATATAGAGATTCGATATCAATCGTCACTAGTATCTGTTGTGACGCATCAAAATGTAAATCCTGGATAATACTAAGGACATCAGTGGTGTCCTGGACATAGGATAACTGTTTGAGTACAGACTCCCTCAAAAAGAAGTCCGCAAATTGGGACAAGGGTTCAAGTACCGAGGAGATCCCCGAAACTATCGGGCGCCCCGGAGGTGGGCGTTGAGGCTTGTGGATTTTTGGCAAGATGTAAAATGCCGGAATCCTAGGTTTTGTGTTGATTAAAAAATCAGCCTCCTTGCTTGTGATCCAATTTTTACTTCTAGCTTGGCCTACCATGTCAGTTATAATCCCCAGTAATTCAGGCGTGGGGTCCCTTGTTAGTGGTTGATAGTTCTTCCTGTCATTCAGGAGCCTCAAAACCTCATCTTCATATTCCGAGGTATTCATAAGGACGATTGCTCCACCCTTATCGGCAGATTTAATTGTCAAGGAAGAATTATCTTGCAAAGTTTTCATAGCTTGCCAGTCTCTCTTACTCATATTACTAAATACATTTCTCTGTTCTGTTTCTTCGAGCAATTTGATGTCATCCAAAACCTTCCTCTCGAAAACAATGACTTCAGGGCCCACTGTATGACTAGGAGGGCAGAAATGAGAAGGCCGATGCAGATTAGTGCAGAAGACCGACGGGGGATCTAGATCTTTTTGTGCAAAAAACTTTTTAAGTTTAATCTTCCTCATTGCTTCCTGCAACTCCAATCTACATTTAAATGAGTCGTGTCGAGGAGTGGGGACAAATCCCAGGCCTTTGTTAAGCACATTCAATTCATCATCTGTTAGTTGGTGTGTTGATAAATTGACTACAATGTTGGTCAAATTGGCGTCCTGCCTCTGCTCCTGGTTACACGGGGGGAGAATGACTGCCATGGTTGGGGTTGGTTCTGACGTCCTCGACCTCTCGAGCCACCCCCTCTGTTTCCTCTCTGGGTTTGTACTAAAAAAGACCTCAGAAGACCACCCAAATCCTGATTTGACTGTGCCTGGGGATTAAATCTTACCCTCCCTTGTTCGGAGGCCTGTGCCCCCTCTTCCTCCTCACTAGAGGTATTATCGAAAGTCCAATTTTGGGGAGTACGTCTCCCTTGGACCCTTCCACCTCTCTGATACCTATTCTGGGGTACCTGTTCACTGCTTTGCTGATAATATTTGTCCTCAGTGTAGGGGTATGCCCACTCGTGTGAGTATCTTTCAAGGTTTCTCTTTAGACCCTTAATCTTTTGATTAACCATATAGTTTTTGTAGTCACTCAGATCTTCTTGTATCCTTTGAAGCTGTTCTTTAGCATCCAGAGTGACTTATTGATAAATTCTGTACTTTGCGGTCCGGTAACGAGAGCTCAAAGAAGATTGCTGAATGGTCAGACCAAACAAGCGGCAAGATTCTAGTTAAGGAGAGCTGCAAATTATTTGAGAAGATGCCGTCTAATGTATGGCCGGCTTGATGAGTGGCACCCCCTAACCAATTGGTCCAAATTCCCACCTTTCATCAAGCCAAGCAGATTAGAGGTGTCTGGATCAAGGGGCAATTTAAGGTGATAATTAAAATTTCCTAGAATGGTATAGGAGTTAGTGCAGATCCCCCTTTCAAGTATGCTATGTAGTTGTGCTGGAAAGTGGCCTCTCTGGCCTGGTCCTCTATATAGGAGGATATATATATATATATATATATAGATATAGATATAGATATAGATATAGATATATATAGATATATATATATATATATATATATATATATATATCATGACCAATGACTCCCCCTCGTAAGAAGAGTCAGGCGCACACACGGGCTTGCAAGAACCAGCAATTTAATGAACTGGGCATGACGCGTTTCGGAGTAGTTCCTTCATCTGACACCCATTACAAACAAACAGTTTTGTCCGTGTTCGATCTTTAAAAGGTGCTTGCTTCACTTCGATTGGCAAAGACCAAGAGGTGGGCGTGGCAAAGATACCGGCACCAGGTAAGTACCTTTACTCCCCTGTGGGTGGCGCTCTCGAACCTGTCAGCATCACCAGTTGGCCCAAGCACCGCACTACCGGCCCCACAAGCCCTTCATCCTGCCGCTTTCCATCTCCCTCAGGAAGTCCCGGAGTGGAATCTCGGACCGGAATCAGTCCCAATGCATGTTACTTCGATGTTGGATCAGCGGCGGCACGGCAGTTTTCCAAGTTCATTGAAAATCACCAAGTTTGCCACTCTGCCTGCCGCACACTTAAGGATGGGGCGCCTTTAGGTGCTTAGTGGCCATGCACCAAAACATCACGACCAATGACTCCCCCTCGTAAGAAGAGTCAGGCGCACATATATATTTTGTTGGTTGGTTGTTTTTTTTTGTTGGTTTTTTTTGTGCAAAAACTGGGACGGGCCAGATACAGAAGTAAGACTAAAGGCCTCAGTCCTACTTTTATGTCTGGCCTGTCCCGGTTTTTGCTTCTCAAAATCTGGTACCCTGAGCACTTAAACGGTGCAGGTTGGAGACAGCAGGCAAAGGCTCCCAGTCTCTCAAGGTAGCGCAAATCGAGGATGCGCAGGCCAATCCTGATGCTGCTCTCATGCAGCATGAGAGCAGTGTCAAGATTGGGTGCAGGTGATTCTGGGTGCTGGTGTAGAGCAGCGATGCAGCAGAGAAGTTATTTTTGTATTTGTTTTTGCTGTTGTCGTTCATCCCCCCCACCCTGCCACACAGCCCGGACACCAGCCACCACTGTGTGCTTTGTGGCTCTGCACCGTCTCCACATCGCTTTGGAGGTGATAGAGCAGAACCACATATAAGCACCATCCACACGCAAAGACTTGTTTCCT
Organism: Triturus cristatus; assembly: GCF_964204655.1. NCBI lineage: Eukaryota > Metazoa > Chordata > Amphibia > Caudata > Salamandridae > Triturus > Triturus cristatus. Next base: position 480,681,628 of record NC_140586.1, on the reverse strand, counting down.
TGCATTCTGACTTGGATCCAGAGCTCCACTCCCATCTCTGTCCGTTTTTCTGCTAACTTCAAAACAAATTCTCTAGTGTGCTAGGGAACGAATTCCCGACCCAAAATGACCAGTTTCAAGCACGCCACAACTGCACAAAGCAGATGTCCCAAACCTGCACCAGGTGTGTTTTTGATGTCTGGGCTTAGGCCAGAACTATTGAATCATATGATAAGTGCTTCCTTGTGCACCAGAAGACTATCTGAGACCGGGAGGCAAAGCTGTAAGTCACTGAATGCAAGAAGTTATGGCCTTTACGTAAGTCCTACTCTAAGTTGCAGGCATGAACCCTATCCTGGTTCCGGGCCTGTTCCTGCAACCACTCAATGTTGAACTCTAAGTCCTCGAATAAGTCCAAGCAGAAGAAAGTGAAGCGGGACAAGATCCCATCTCGCCACTCTGACTTCTAAGAGAAGGTGCAAGAACATCACACTCTTGTGATGTCTTCAGCAACTGAACTAATTTCTCAGCTGGTCTTGGCATACCCCACATTTAGCAGTCCATCATTAACCCTTTAACAACCGTCTTCCTGGTAGTTTCATGGCTACTTGATCGAAGCCTTGTTCTAGGCTGCCTGTGAAAAGGCAGGTGGCTAGATGTCACATACCAATGCCTGGTGACCTAGATTTTCTCACCAAGCACCCCATCCAAGAGAGCCCTATCCTGCAGGACTCCCACAGTAAGGTGAATCCTAACTCATTTTCCACCACTCTTCACCACACATAATACAAGAGGATTGAGGTTTTTGTAAAGCGTATGTTTTCTTCTGCCAGTCTGGCATTACGATTAGTAAATGCTTTTTTGTTTGTTGGGTTGTTACATACATGCCTTATGGAAGACCTGTCCAGTAGCCCCGGAGAATCTTGGGCTCACATGTTTCATAATGGACAGGATGTGGCTAAATATGTGATCCACACAGGTCTGAATGTTACGAATTGCCTAGGAAGGATACTAGTTACTAGTGTTTTATCTTGTCAGCACATGTGGATGTGTTCCCCAGGGTTCTCTGGCAGTGTACCGACTTGCCTCATGGATCTACCTTTTAAGGGATTTTGTAATTTTGGTGAAACGGCAGACTCTGCGTTAGAGCGATTGCAGGACAGTAAAGTTAAGGCACAGTCTTTGGGTCTGTTGACCCCTTCTAAACAGTTAACATATCGGTCCAGAAACTTTGGAAGTTATTCTAGGGGACTGGCTTATAGACAGAGACAGCATTCCTAACCAGTGATGCTGAAACCCCAGTCTTTTTGAGGCCATGGAGCGAATCTAGCAAACAGCGTGCGGGCCAGAAGGACCATCAGTCTCCAACTCCTCTTCTCCTGCCACAACAACTAAACCACTTTAGTTTGCCTATAGTGGTGCATGCCCAGCTAGAGGGTAGAGTGGGGTGGTAGGGAGAGCAGGATTTGACATTTCCTCCCAGGCTGATTATCTATTGCATCAGACAGATGGGTCTTACAAGTAGTTCAAAATGGCTATGCCTTACCTTTTCTTTCTGCCCCACCCACAATTCAGTCCACACCAGATAGGATTTCCATTGAGCATCTGTCCATTCTGTTACATAGGATGGAGCTGTTGTTCTCCAAAGGTGTCATCAGGAGTGTTGCGAGCACAGAAAGAGGAGGAAGTTGTTACACTTGCTGTTTCCTTGATCTGAAGTTGAACAGGGGTCTCTGGCCTATTTTTGACCTCTGGCCTCTGAGTGCCTTCCTGAGCAAGACAAATTAAAAATGCTTATGCTGGCCCAGATCCTGTCTGCTCTGGACCTGGGCAACTCAATGGTGTTCTTTGACCTGCAGGGGATGTATTTTCATATACCCATCCAGACATATGTGGTTCAAGGTAGACCAGGAGCATTTTCAATTTGCTGTGCTCCCTTTTAGCCTCACCGGTGCCCCTCAGGTGTTCACAAAACTGATGGTGGTGGTTGCAGTCCATTTTCAGAGGTCATGGATATCAGTATTCCCGTACATAGATGACTTGATGTTGAAGGCAGGCTTGCAACAGTCAATCGTAGATCACCTACTCAACACATTGAACCTTTTCTCATTATAGGGACTCGCTATCAAGAAGCCAAAGTGCCACCATACTCCTTTGCAAATGCTTCTATTCATTGGAGCAATCCTGGATGCAGCAGTGGTCAGAGCTTTTCCTCTGGGCAACATTTCCAGGACATTCGGGCTACAATCATGTTTCAGGTGTGATCATGGATCACGGTTAGAGCAGCTCTGAGGCTTCTTGGTGTCTTAGCCTCCTGTGTCCTCCTTGTCTGCCTCACATGGATGCTGTGGAATGGAATTTGGGCCCAGCATCAGGTCAATCTGACAGATAACATTCAGGTCTCAAAAGAGATGGCTCAAGGTTTGCAGTGTTGGCTGCTTGAATGTATTTGGTCCAGCGGCAGGTCCCACTCCCTTTCCCACCCATAGCTGATGATAGTAAGAAACACGTCCCTGCTGGGCTAGGAAGCCATTTGGGGTAAGGTAGAGATTAGGTACTCTGGTCTACAGCAGAGGGTTGGCTCCACATTAATCTGCTGGAGTTGTGCGCAGTCGTCTGGCCTTAAAGGCCTTCCTTTCATCCATCAGGAAGAAGCTAGTGCAGGTTCTCATGAACACCACCACAACTATGTGGTGCTGCAATATGCACGGTGGAGTGGTGTCCGGTTTTCTTTATCAGGAGGCTCATCTCCTCTGGAGTGGTTGGCGTACCAGGGCATTCTTCTGATCTCAAACCATCTAGCAGAGTCCCTGAATGCCGGAGTGGACTAGCTCAACAGTCTGTGTCTGGCAGATCACAGGTGGTGTCTTCATCCCGAGGTGGCTCAGGGTGTCCCAAAAGTGGAAAGAACCCTGGCTAGATCTTTTCACCACTGTTGAGAACATGCAGTGTTGAACGTTTTGCATGTTGAAGTTTTCGCAAGAATATTTGTTATGAGATGTATTCTAGCTGGAATGGAACACAGGAATCTGGTACGCATATCCGTTCACGTCTCTCCTGCCCAGAGTTCTGAAAAATATCAGGTACGATCAGGTCAAGTCATCATAGTTACTCTGGATTGGGCCTTGACAATGTGGTATTGGGACCTTCTGAGTATCTCCATTTATCCCCCAGCCAGACTATCACTACGCAAGGACTTACTGTCTCAGCAACATGGCAAGGTTTTTCACTTGAATTTGTGCAATGTACACCCCCATGTGTAGAGATTAAGTGGTGGTAACTGACTGTTTGATCTGCCACCTAAAGTGGTGGATGCCATCTTCTCTGTAAGGTGCCCTTAAGTGAAATCCGTGTATGTGAGGCACTGGGACACATTTGTAGCCTCAATTGGCGTATGCCCTTTAAAAGCAAAGCAGACAGACATGTTTTTGTTTGTTTTATCTTTGGGCCAGCAGGGTCTTGAGTGGGCACTTTTAAAGCTTATTGTTATTTGTCAGCCCATTCAGACTTTCTGCATTTGCTGGAGCAACTATCCTTGATTAAATAACGTCTTTAGATGAAGCTCATTAAAAGTTTGACACATTTCCTTCTAAGCCAGTTATGCTGCCACAGTGGAACCTCAACTTGGTCTTGACACTTCTCATGTGTATGCACTTAAAGCTAATGCATAGCTTCTTACTGTATCTAATGAAACTTTAAAGACCATGTTCCTCATTGTGATTACATCAGCTCATTGCATAAGTGAACAAGGAAACAGAAGGCCATGCAGAAGTGTACCTGTCGAGGTGGATAGCTCTCTATATTAAAATGCACTGCACATTAGCCAAGAAGCAGTCTGCAGACTGTCTGATAGTCGAGTCCACCTATACTATGGCTGCCACCACTGCGTGGCATGCAGAGAACCTGTTCTTGACATCTGCCTGGCAGTGATGTGGGCATCGGAGCACATGTTCACAAGCCACTACTGCCTTGACAACCATGTCCGACTGAAAGGGCATTTCACTTGCTTGGTCTTGCAAGACAATTTGATCTGGGTTCACTCCACATAACTTTCACTTGCAGTGGTCTACTTTGGTAACTGTTCTGCAGTGATGAATCTGTGATTGGAAGTATACATCAGAAAAACAAGTTATCCACCAGAAAGAACATAACCAAAGTTAAGTATCTTGCATGTGTAAGCAGGGCGCCAAGAGCCCTGTTCTGGGAGCTTTACTTATTTGAAACAAAAAAAGTATTTCTTTTAATTAATACTTAATATATTTAATTAAATGTTACGTGTTTAAATAATGTGCATTGTTTTCTGCACCTACTTCACATACGTATGTGTGTGGAGGTCTATACCATGTTGGTGAAGATCTGTGGTTAGAGAGGTAGAGGTCTCTGCACACAGGTTTTTGAAAGCATTTTGTACTACGTGCTTGTTCCAAACTGATTCAGTGCCACCTGGGTTTTCCAGCCTGGGTTTTCCCGCTCACCATTCTTCACGCCAAATGAAGCCCCGTTCACCTCAGGACCTACATGATGCAGGCCGCAGCAGACGCACACAGCGGGCACATTACTGGCGCAACAAAGACCAGTCTGTCTCCACCCATCCACGCCTAGATCATGCCCAGCACCACAATCCCTGGCCCTCCCATCGCTCTACACCCTAGACACCGCAACTGCTCCACTGCAGGACCTTTCACCTGCACCCACTGCCAATTCACCTCCCATGGCGCACACAAAAGCCCCACCCCGAACACACCACAGACACCACCTGAACAAAAACAGTAACTTGCATGCACCTTTCGCAACACACGCTCACTATGCAAACGCACCACTGAGATTATGGTCCTCATCTCCACCCTCATACCCGGTGTCCTCCTCACTGAGACCCGGCTCATCCCCACTTCAACACCTGACATCACCACCCCAATAACTGAAGTATACAAGATAACCCACTGCGACCGCATTAACAAGCCTAGCGGAGGTATCGCCATCAGCTTACACAAGGAATCCTTCAAATACACCACCACAAATGACTACATCACCCCAGCCGTGGAACACCTCAACTTGTACTCCAAACAGACCACAAAACCACCATCAGGGGTACTCTTGTCTACTATCCTCCAGGACCATGTCCAGCCTTCTGCAACTTCATTGCCGACTTCATTACCACCCTCGCCATAAACTTCAACAACACCATTTTCCTCAGCAACCTCAACTTTCATCTTGACGACAACAGTGACATCAACACTAGCAACCTCCTCAACAGCATGAATAACATTGAACTCACCCAACTCTTACATGGCACCCACACACCACAGGCCATAAGCTAGAACCCATCTTCACCTCCTTCGACCGCAAGGGGTGGAGCCAGACCACGGAACTCACTTGGACCGAACCCTCCATCAGCCACTTCAACATCACCAGCTCATGGAGCTCCATCCCGTCTTCCCAACGCCCACCAGTGCAGTTGGAGCAAAGTCTAAAAGGACACATGGATCAATGCCTTCAACACCACACACCCCATCTCCTCCGACAACCTGGACCAGAAACCTCAAATATTGGATCACCAACTGCTTTGACAGTATCACTCCCATCGGTAAAAACACACACAGAAAGTCCACCAAGCAGTCTAGCTGGTACACTGAAGACCTCAGATCCACTAAATGACACAGTAAACAACTGGAAAGGAGATGGTGCACCAGCAAGGACACAACAGACAAGACCACCTTCAAAACAACCCTCAACATCTACCAAATACATTAGAAAGAAATGAAGAAAAAGGCATTAGCCTCACACATTGAATCAAGCTCCAAGAACAGCAAATAACTCTTCAACATAGTCAAAGAATTCTCCAACCCCTCAGCTGCAACAAACAACATTACCCCTTCACAGTAACTCTGTGACAACCTTGCAAACTTTTTTCCACGACAAAATCGCCAACATCTACAGAAACCTCAATCCACAGTCCAAGGCCACTGACTTCTTCAAGCAACACGATGACCCCACTACCTCCATAGACATCTGACTAACCGAATGGGGCCAACTTGCCCCACAGGACACTGCCTCCATCATGAACTTGGTCCACTCAGGGGCCCCAACCGACACTTGCCCTCACCACATCTTAATCTAGCGAAGCCAGAATCAGCCAAGTACTCACCACCTTGTTCAACACCTCAATTACCACGACCACCTTCCCCGAGGACTGGAAACACGCAGAAGTCAACACCCTACTAAAGAAACCATCGAGAGATGTCAGTGAACTCAACAACTAACGACCGATCACCCTTCTCCCAGCCAAAGTATTACAAAAAGACATCAACAAACTCCTCTCATCTGGACCTAAACCTCCTACTTGACGCTCCCAATCTGGATTACCACAGTAGAGAGATAACCCTCAATGCAGCTACAGAGGAAATCCAAGCTCTACCCGGCCCATGAGAGACTGAGGCTCTGATCTTCCTAGTATATATATCTGCATAAGTTAAGTAACCTACATTTTAGTACTATAATCACGAAGGTCACCCCATCAACTTCACCAACCCCACCAACCTATGGATTACATTTGCTACAATAGGGCCATATGCACCTTATGCAAAGTATAAACCAAAGGGTATGGATTTCTGGATGCTCAGGCTTATTTTGTGACTATTCCAAAGGATTTAAGTATGTCCACTCCAGCAGCACATTACAACTTTTCCTCTTCAAGCTAGACAGAAGTAGACTTGAGTGCACTGGTTACCATCACGATTTCTTATTTTCTGACCTCTTATATTTTCCCTCATGACCATCCTTCATCTATTTCTACTGTTACCCATGGCCCAAGTTGGCCTTATTATGTCCCTCAAAAGCACAAGACAGCAGGAGACATGATCCCATTGATTGTCATCAGCACCTTCTGTCTGCCTAGCTTCCCTTATAAACCCTTCTGAACCCTTTATTATCTTTGCTTGGCAGGGACCTCTACTTCAAAACCAAGCTATGCACACTACTTGGTTCTTGACTGGAGGCATTGCTTTTGGGTTCACCCATCAAATATTATGGACTGGTCTCTCCTCCTGTTGCTTTTGGCTCTGTCATGGTCATTTGGACATCGGTTGTTTCCTTCTTTCTTGCCCACGAAGTATTCCAAGTGAATCAACATTTGTAATTGTCTTTCCTCAACAACCACTGCCTGCAGCTCATCATGCTTCTTTCTCAGTCTCTGTCCTGGGCTCGCCACCTTTCCTGTCTGGTATTGGCACTCTTAGTTGAGTTCCTGCTGTCAACATAGTGTGTCAAACTGGTCCATCTCTTTTCCATTGGTTTCTGGGTAGTTGCGTAGGAGTGGTTGTATGTGCCCTATAGCAAGCAAGGAAAATGGTCCCACTACCCCAGTTAAGTATTGGAAAACAGACACAACTGGGTGCTGAGGAACCCTTGAATCACGGGACCCAGCGCCAGCGTAGATCTCCTCGATTGATAGCTATGCCCTGGTCTCTGGGTATTGGGGTTACAGTATTCTGGCTTCCCTAGTGTCATATGCCTCTTCCCATGCTTGTGTGCAACTTACATGAGCAACCTTATGTGAAAATAAGCCTTGCTGATTGCTACCTATATATTTATTAAATCTTCCATTACTTACTAGTAATAAAATAAGCAATGTAAAAATATACTTTGGGGTAAGTGCAAAAGGTCACAAATATATTTACCTAATTGACATAAGCATGCCTAAAAGGTTTATTTTGGCCAACTGAGTCAACAAGGTGGATATTACATGTAATTTCACAACTTCATAGGCCTCATTGGAAAGAACAAATGCAATGCACTTATGAACACATGATTTATAACTGTCAGGTTCTGCCAGACGAAGTCCTCGGGATTGTGCCGATGCTCAAAGGGGTCCACCTCTAAACTGCCCCAAGTCCGAAGAGCAATAAACTCGGACTAGTGGGATAGTTAAGTGGGGGAAGGAAAGGATGGGAACTGCAGGGAGGGAGACCTGAGGAAACACAAGAACAGTAATTAGTCCTAACTGCCCAGCCACCACACCCGCCTTGCTCGTTTATCTCTAGCTCCTCCTTTGGGGGACCCTTCTCCCTACCTGAAAGAAAAAAGGTGGAAGGCTGATACTGGAAGAGAGGTGAGGATTAATGCACACGTCCGACCCAACTGCTATCAAACAGAAGAGAAGACATACAGTAATTACACCTCTTATATACAGGTTAGGACCTACTATTCATTGCCCTAGTTCCCTTCTCCAGACACCTACCCCTGAGTAAGGACGGCTAGCAGAGATGTGCAGACGATCGGCTATCGCCACACCCTCCCACGACTCTCTCTCCTAGTGAATGAATAAACACAACGAACAACGTAAAACAGGGTCTGATTACCAGACATGCATTATCCTCATTGGCATCATGATTCTCCCCAATAACATGGAACTCTCTTGATGCAATCAGTGCACGGTTTTAACACACTTGTCATATATGAAACATTCAAGGTTTAACTGGAGGTTCCCATCCTATGACCTTGGGAGTTGGTAGAGAATATATGAATCTCTAATGTGATTTAGTCTTTCTCTGCCAGAGCCTTTAAAGTACTGGCTCACCAACAGAGAAAAAAGGCTTGCAAGCCTGCTAGTTCACGTATCAACACCCTCCTCTGCGCGAGATGCCAGCCGGCACTCTCACCAACAGAGGGGCGATATCAGCAAAGGCAAATATAGAGCAGACTGGCCACTCTAGCAAAGGCACACTTCACAAGGATAGGTCTCTCCGCACGAGATGCCCGACAGCAATCTCACCAACGGAGAAACCGGAAGCAAAACACAGGCTTAACAGAACACGGGAATCAACGGAAGAGGCTATGGCTCGTTATAGTCCCTCTGCATGAGACGCGAGCCTGCAGTCTCTCCAACAGAGGAACTCTCGATAAAGCCTGCTCTCCTCCTTAAGACTAAGCCACAGGAGCGTGTACTCACGGTACCGCTCAACGCCGGGAAGACTTCACCCACGGAAGGATCTCTAAAGGCAGCAGGATCCAAACACCATCCGGAGCTCGAATTAACGGCCCCGCTGTATCAGCGAGGAACTCCTATATCCGGGTTTGTGCGTAGCGTTGCTCAAGTGGAACGTGCTGACGCTACGCATGCAGGGAAATGTAGTTCGGGCAAGGAGCGCTACACTTCCTGGTAGCGCCGGCTACGGGATGCCGTCAGTGTTTACCGGGATTGCTTCGTGACAATAACTTTCAGATAGCTCACCATTGAGAAAAATACAAGCTCCAAAAATGCACCAAATTAACAGGGAAGAGGTGACATGGACTTTACCACAATAACATCCTAACTTTAATCCTAGGAAAACTAGGGTTGGAAACATGAACAACTTGCGGTTAATGGAAAGTTGCCAGCTCTAAGTTAATTTTAGGCTCAGCGGGCTCACCTTGTATGTTGTAGGAGCATATAGTATGACTAATCAATTGCCAGCTAATGGAAAGAGGAACATTTTTTATTTTTGATATATCTTTCTCTAGTGTCGAAAGCTACGGCACAATGGTGATTCTCCAGTAATGGTGATAGTTCTTGCCATATAGTATGCATCCATAGCACTAGTGTCATTGTGTCTCTAACCGTCTTCAAAACACAGATCAAATGAAATTTTCCAGTGCCTATGTTTTGACGAGAAGCAACAGCAGTCCTCAAGCACACTTTATTGTTTAAAGTCCAAATGAAAATAAAAACCGGTAATGTTACATATCTAGTCTTTATTGCTTTGCTGCCCACTACCAACATGTGTTTCATCACTTGGGCATCTTGCCCCATTACTTGCTCAGCGCTAAAACAGAAATAGGTACTCTGTTTTATAAAAACCAAATAAACATAAAATTATTTAGAAAAAGCCACCACCTTGTGATAAAGAAAGACACATTCGCCACGTTAGATCCAATCCAATACTTTGTGGAAACCCAAACAACAACAGTATAGGATTTCAATAATGTCCATTTTAGGCAGTCGCTACACAATCTGTTGTGAAGGTAGCTACATACATTGCTATGTTAGCATAGGCGCATTAGCTTTTAGAAAGCCATCTTGCCACTTTTGCTGCTTTTGCACGCGACACTGCAGATACATGTTATTATTTGAGAAACTGCTTGCTTGCCTTTGCTTCACATGAGAACTGTCTGTTGTTCACCTCCCTAGACGTGCACTGCGACCTTGGTCTGAACATTATGTGCAAAACACTTTGAGCAACCAGACAATGTATGTTTTTGAATCCAGGTTGATCGGCCCACTCTCTAGTCATAATATGAACACAGCTGCAAATACCTGAATATCGAGAGCCTTTAATATTACAGTCAGCATGCGTTTGAAACACATTCTGGAGAAGAAAATTTCCAGGCGCAGAGAAAAGCTGATCCTGTGATGTGATCCTCGTAAAGCTGATCTTTACGGTATGGGGTTCCCCATTCAAGCCTAAGAGACCTTCTACTAGTCTAAATAATATTAGTTTACTAGCGAAAGGAAGGTGGCTGTAAGCCACTGTCATTTATGCTATGATTTCTCCTTTCTTTTTCTATGGTATTGTAACAATGCTGATGGTTTTAATTATAATCATTTGTCTGCTTATGTTAGCCAAAGTACTGCATCTTAGGACCCTTAGTTTATAAAATAAACCTTTTAAATGTTACCGTGTCTCTGATTACTTTGTTGTGGATTGATATATGTATAATAGCGAACAGGTATTTCCGATTCCCACCATTCCTGAGAATACTCTAAGTCGTTTGTTCTGGGTTGTCTATACATTGGGACCTCCGTGATGATACGGATAACGAATGGGACACTGATGCTGGTCGGATAGGGGTTCTGGGTGCTGAGGTGAGTTTTTGGTACACCACAATTCACTGAGGTCCTTGTTTCCTGCGCATAGTTCTGTGCATAAGCAGAATCCCTGCAACATGGCGAACCTAACGTTTGGTCTTTTGATTTGAAACGCCTTAGTAGCGCTTATATTATTCCACAACACCCTCACTCTTGTTTCCGGATAATGGGAGTGACAGATTTTCACCTACCTGTTAGTGACATAATAGGTTCATGCAAGCTTGTAAATTGAAAAGGTGTTTTTATATTTCTGAACCCGTGTGCTACAATAAATTACATTGTGATTTTTCTCTGTGTCCTTATGGCGGTCGAAATTGCAGCGCATAGTCGTACGCCTTTGCGGCATCATTTGACGCAGTATGGGGTAGCGGACGATGGGATGGCCGTTATTTTTGTGGTGAGTGCTGAAGGCTCTCACCCCTATGAGTTGTTTTACTCTTGCGTGACGCTCCCGGCAGTTAATGCGGATGATCAAACGTTTCACTTGTATACTCGCAGCAAATTATACGCCATATAGGACACTGGAGATTCCACTTTCTGCCTGGCAGCATAGCATTTGGTTTAATGACGCCCTTCCCCATGCGGTTGCACCGGCTAGACTCGGCCCTTTGTCAATTCCAGGGGCCACGTGGCCGGTGCTGGCCGGCTTTACGCCGCACCCCCGCTATTTGACTATTGCGGTGGATGAATTGCGTACTCGCCATACAGCCCTTATTACAATATATAGGGCTTTGGTGCAATACGTTTCGTGCAACGTGCAGGTGGGGGCAACTGCTGTTGCGGGTCTACCAGCTGGTCATCCTGCGGTTGTTATTAGCCCAGTCATAGTTAATTCGGTGATGGGCAAGCGTCCCCAGAATAAAGACGATTTGCCTTATTGGCTTGCCGAGAAATTTGACCAACTGGAAGCAGTGTTTCCGCACTCTACGACAGTGGAGAAACACAAAATACTCACCATAAGTTTGCCCAAGGACTTGGTCCCAGAAGTGTCCGATTGTGACACCTGGGGTAAGGTTTTTGCGGCGGTCTACTCGAAGTGCTTTGGCACTCCGTCTATGGCTGTGCTCCCCTCCGTTATTAAACGTGTTCCGGATAATCACGGTCCGGAGGCGGCGGTTGAGTTGGGAATGCGACTTGTCGGGGTGTTCGACGTAGTTGCCTCTCTCGTCCTTGGTAATCTCAAGGGAGATGCGGTACAGTTCCAAGTGACTAATGGCTTAGCCCGCGTCAACGAACTCGATAAGCCGAAAGAGTTGCCTAAGATTATTGCGGAGGCATATCGAACTATTGGCCACAGTAGTTTAGGGGTTAAACCAACTATTGTCATTCCTGACCTGATACAACAAACTAAGGTGAGCTCGTCTGTTAAAGACGATCGTCCTAATTTTCCAAAGCAAAATTGGAGACAAAAGAAACAGGGAAACTAGCAACAGAAGCAGGGGTCTCGTCCTGCGTCTCCCACTCAGCCACCTAGTGAGCGCACATACGATTTGCGTGATCGCACGAGTATTAAGTCACCTGATAGGTTTCAGGTTACTGAACGTTCTCCTTGTTCTTCACAGGAAACATTGGCCTCGCAGTCCGGTGGAGGAGAACGTGGCAGAGGTCGGGGTGCACAGCAAGGTCGTGAGCAACCCCGTCAGGCTGAAGGTAGAGGCAAGCAAGACTAGTTTGCACGTCAACGTCCCCCGTTTCAAAAGAAGAAGGTTGCTGCATTAACAGCAAGGCATGCCATAGATAGTACGGACGCAACTTCGGAACCTGACATGGACGATAACGCTGCTCGACAGCGCGGCGGAGGTTACAGTAGTGCGGCAAGCACTACGTCCAAATCTGGACGTGACAGCAACTGACACGTTCATTACTGTAGAAACTGCGGATACTAGGGTGGCTCCCCCTGACAGACTATATGACATAGTCCTCTTAATAGAAGGTGACATACAATGCACAATTCAAGGAATTTTTTGGGATAATCTGACCTCTTCCTATGACATTCTCTTAGCGGAGGCGGACTGGCCCAACTTTCATTTTAGATGCTCCTAGAGGGGAGGAGGTTATCCTCCCGTCCTTTGCGCATACGGTGCCAAGGGAGCATGCTGAAAGGTTTGCCGCGGAGTGGGCTCAGGTGCTTGCACCGGCTTTGTATCGTACTCAGGTAGGCTGGGATAAATTGTCCCCCAGCCATGAGATTCCCTTACGGTCTATGCCCCAGCCACAACACCAATATCCCATGCGCCTTGAAGCGAGATCCCACGTCGCGGAAATCCTTGATCAATTGGAATATCAGGGTGTTATTGAAACGTGTGTCACCAATGAATAATCCTTTGTTCACTGTGACGAAGCCTGATGGGTCATACCGCCTGGTTTTGGATTACCGGCACCTAAACTCTCATTGCCGGATATGCGCGGTACAGAATACCCACAGTTCTGTACTAGTGGATAGTCTTGTACGTAAACGATTTAAAACCACACTTGACCTATCCAATGGCTTTTATAGCCATAACCTGTCCTCACTTAGTAGTCAGTGGACAGCGTTTACATCTGGCGGCAAGCAAAAACTATTTAAAAGATTAGCCATGGGCTATAAAAACAGCCCTGGCGTCTTTGCCGCACGTTTAGTCTCTCTATTGGAGAGCATAGACCCAGATGCGTACTCGTATGTTGATGATATCTATCTCACAGACGACGAGTTGTGGCCACATCTGTGTCGCGTTGATCGCTTTATTGTAATGTTTGCAGACTTCGGTTACAAATTTAACTTTGCCAAGTCTCACATTGCAGAGTATACAGTGTTGTTTTTGGGCAACGAGCTCAACAATGAAGGTCGGGGACTGGCTCCTCACTTTCTGGAAAAGTGCGCGTGTTTGCGTGCTCCGACAACATTGAAAAAATTACAGTGTTTGCTGGGCTTTCTGAATTTCGGTCGTACGTATATTCCTGATTATGCCCAGCGTATCAAGCTGCTTTATGCCTTGGTACAACCTACTTTTTCCAAATCGAGCTGGCTGCCAGAGCATTCAGCCATTTTACAATCATTACAGGCTGATCTTCTTGCTTCAAAGTACTTACTGACGCGTGACAACCACACAAACCTGGTAATAAGAATTGTGCCAGGCGTGGTGGGTTTCACGTATTTAATGTTCAATGTGGGCGACACCGTTCCCATTGCATACAAATCACACCTGTACACTTCGGCTGAACTGCGTTTTTCCTCCGTCGTGAAAGTTTTGACGGCGGTACAGATGGCGATTTTGAAAAAACGAGCGCTGTCGCAAGGAAAACGCATGTTGGTGGTAACACCATATCCTGCCCTGGAGGCAGTGACGAAAGCAAGTGTACCTAATTCTAAAGCTTTGCATCCACGTTGGATACAATGGGCCACTTCCTTGACATCGCCAGATGTCACCTATATCTTTGATGCCTCATTACAGACTCAGGAGTATTTACAGTATGAGTTTGTTCATCCTGCTCCTCTGTCTTTGCGCCTGCTCGAAGATTACCATTGTGTCATTTATACCGACGGTTCGGCGCAACCAGCGACTGGATCGAAGCATGCCTATTGGACAGCCTGCGCGATTGTGGCAGGTACTTTCCTAAATGGTAAATTCCTATCTGATGTCTTGCATACGCAGACATTGGGCGATTGTACCGCACAGTTAGCAGAGCTACGTGCTCTGGTGCTTGCACTGGAGTTTGCTGATCCTCGAGTCACTACTCTTATAGTAAGTGACTCATTTTACTGTGTTCAGTCATTTAACGACAATCTTTTCTTTTGGTCTCAAAATGAATATCGTGATTCCAAAGGTTGCACAATTAAGCATAAAATGCTTTGGGCTCAAGTCGCAGAACTTAAAGAACATCTGCCTCTCGTGAATGTAATTCACACTCTTGGGCACCAAAGAGTTGGTGTCCACGCTGTCGGAAACAGCTTAGCTGATGAAGCAGCGAGAACAGCAGTGGGGACATATTTAGTAGCAGCAGTTACAAGATCCAAAAGTAAGATCGATGATGACATCTTGGCAGCTATTGCTGCTACAGAGAAGGGAGGTAATTACCCAAGAGGGTTCCCTTCTCGTTACCATTATCACTTAAGTCCTGATAAAGTCCCATTAGTGAGAATTAACAACGTTGGTGACAGATTGATTCCCAACGTGGACTGCAGACCATCTCTGATATCAGCGGTTCACGAGGGCATGGCGTCTGCCCATGCCGGCGTTGCAGCAACTGTTTCTATGTTACAACAACGTTAATGGTGGCGCGGGTTATATAAACAAGCTCGCACTTATGTTCTTGATTGTGACATTTGCCAGCAGATTAAACCTTCAACTGCTGCGCGTCCACCACAAACTCAGTTGTATATATCCAATAAACCACTTGGGTGTCTTTATCTGGATCACTGCGGTCCTTTCTCCTCTGATACTGCGTACAAGTATATCTTAGTTGCAGTGGATTCATGCACACGTTTTCTGTGGGTGTGGCCACAAAGGAGTGCTGATGCCCGTACTGTCATCAGGGATTTGTGTGTCTTTGTGGGAAGTTTTGCGTGTGGTACCTTTCATTCTGATCAGGGCCCTGCGTTCGCCTCTAAGGCGTACAAAGAAGCCATGAAAAATTTGGGGGTCCAAGTCAAATTTTCGTCTCCATACCGGCCTGAGGGTAATAGTGTAGTGGAGCGGATGAACCGTGAATTAAAGCAATCTTTGACAGCTAGGCTTTTAGGCACTGGTCGGAACTGGCTAGCCCATTTGTATAACGTCCAACGTGCACTTAATAATCTCCCTAGGAGGTCTCTGGGTGGGCGGACCCCATACATGATGCTCTTTGGCATAAATATGTTTGTCCCTGACCTTGATGGTCTAGAAATGGTGGCGTCTGCCGCACCCTTTGACGTAGATGATCACTGTGCTGTATTACAGAATCTACAAGAGACCAGAGACACTCTCGCGAAGGAACACGTGCCCTCCACATCTGATGCTGCGCTTCAGATTCTGGTAGTCGGCTGGCTACCTCGAGTTGGTGACCTGGTCCGTGAGAAGGTGGAGAACAAGAAGGAGTTTGGCCCCTCTTATCATGCCCCGGTTCCAGTGCTCGGCGTGCAGGGTACAAGAACAGTCATTTTACCTCCACTTCCTGGTCGCAAGGATAACAGGTACATCTCCATTGACAATCTCAAACTACAGCGAGTGGCCGATTCTTTTTATGGATTATCCTTCCGGTTTGCCTACTTTACATGCGTGCAATCTGTTTTTCATTGCCTAGATTGTCCTTTCGAATGGGCTCTGGATTTGTGCTTGTCAAACTCTGTGTCTCCTGCCCCAGATTATGATCGACTAATGAGTCCATTAGTGGCTCATGAGTTGGACTGTTCTGGTGTCAGGATTATGGCCTGTGGAGCGGCACATGGAGTCCTTGGAAATTGGGACATCGGAACGGCAGCGTATGACTTCTTGGCACAAAGTTATTTAAAAGAACACGCCAGCTGTCCTCTGAACGTGCTAGAGGCTCCAGTGGTCGAAGAACATGTATGTTCATTTACCTTGTTAGACTGGATGGCGGACACTTTTGCAACTCGTTCCAATGACTTCCTTTTGGAAGCTGTTGCTACGTACTGTGCTTACACGTTTATGGATTAACTTGATTATCATCCCGCTTCACTAGCACAAACGTAACCTTTTTTTTTCCCCTTCATTTTCGTTGTTTTAAATGTTTTTTTCGAACTTTTGCTGCTCTTTTTGGATATACAATTAATGCACTTGTTTCTGCTCTCTCGATCTTGAACTCTGCGTTCCTTATCGTATCCCTATTTGCTCACAGTCCGATCAAGGGGGGGTCTAGTGGAGGTAGCTACATACATTGCTATGTTAGCATAAGCGCGTTAGCTTTTAGAAAGCCATCTTGCCACTTTTTCTGCTTTTGCACGCGACACTGCAGATGCATGTTATTATTTGAGAAACTGCTTGCTTGCCTTTGCTTCACATGAGAACTGTCTGTTGTTCACCTCCCTAGACGTGCACTGTGACCTTGGTCTGAACATTGTGTGCAAAACACTTTGAGCAACCAGACAATGTATGTTTTTGAATCCAGGTTGATCGGCGCACTCTCTAGTCATAATATGCACACAGCTGCAAATACCTGAATATCGAGAGCCTTTAATATTACAGTCAGCATGCGTTTGAAACACATTCTGGAGAAGAACATTTCCAGTCGCAGAGCAAAGCTGATCCTGTGATGTGGTCCTCATAAAGCTGATCTTTACGGTATGGGGTTCCCCATTCAAGCCTAAGAGACCTTCTACTAGTCTAAATAATATTAGTTTACTAGCGAAAGGAAGGTGGCTGTAAGCCACTGTCATTTATGCTATGATTTCTCCTTACATTTTCTATGGTATTGTAACAATGCTGATGGTTTTAATTATAATCATTTGTCTACTTATGTTAGCCAAAGTACTGCATCTTAGGACACGTCGTTTATAAAATAAACCTTTTAAACTTTACCGTGTCTCTTATTACTTTGTTGTGGATTGATATATGTATAATAGCGAACAGGTATTTCCGATTCCCACCATTCCTGAGAATACTCTAAGTCGCTTGTTCTGGGTTGTCTATACATTGGGACCTCCGTGATGATACGGATAACGAATGGGACACTGATTCTGGTCGGATAAGGGTTCTGGGTGCTGAGGTGAGTTTTTGGTACACCACAATTCACTGAGGTCCTGGTTTCCTGCGCATAGTTCTGTGCATAAGCAGAATCCCTGCAACAAATCCAAGATTAGTGTACAGCCTTTGCCACCAATTATAATATGCATATATACCACCACCAAAATGATGACATTTTGATCATGGTATGATGATATTTTGCAAATAGTCACATTACAATATCTTCCAGGCACATGCCCATTGCTTCTCCATCTGTGTACAGTGCAAAGTGTTTATATTAGACCCCAATTCCCAGTGCAAAACTGTGCACATGTACCTGAAAAACTATGAACATCCTGCTGTGAACCAATGAAAATAACTACTGTAACTAAACCAACCTCCATATACTAACACCACTCCACTAGATTAAAAAACAATTATATTTAATCATTAAAACAACTTTAAAAAGCTCTTTAAAAATGTATATAGATTGTAACAAACAAATTCATCAGATTTCGATTTACAAAACTTGATTAAACTTTGTGCAGGGAAGATATTATATCTTAAACAAATGGACTTTATATACCGGCGCCGAACCGCTACCAAGGTCGAATTTGGACAGACTAGCAATACATGTAATAAATCTTGCTCTCCTCCATTACATAAATCACAGATCCCGGTAGTACTTTCACAATAATTCCATTTTGAAGTATAAGCATTTTAACGGAAGAATCCCCAACAGCAATAAGATTATGGTGCGCTGGATCCTATGCTCTAATGAGAAGCGTATATATTGTTGCGTGATTTTATATGCTTAAGTGTCTAAAATATTTTAATTGAGAACCGTGTTCTACATCCAGGTCGTAACTTATTCTTGGAGTCTAGTTCTTTAAGAAGAGCTTCAGATGTCATGGAGTTCAAGATTTTAATAGTGTTATCGTGCAACAGGACAGGTTTACTGCGATAGTAAGATTCTTGTTAAAAGTATGTTGCGAGGACTCATTTCTAAAAGTCTGGAATTTTAAAATATACCTTAAATAACCTAGATCAGCATGTAAAAGATTGTAAGCCCATTTGATTATATTAGAGTTGGCTCTAGCATAAGTGCTAACTAAGGATAACTCCAAGCGTATTCCTTGTACAGGGACACCTTGATTAACTTTTAGCAATTTGCGTAATAAATTCCCTTCTCTTACTTTTAATGGGTGCCAAGGCTTATTCGAGATATATTCTAGGGCGTATGATAAAATAGGTGGTATTGTCGTACAAAAAACCTCAAGCAAAGAGTAAAACTGTCTATTCCCAGAGAAAGAGTAAAACCTCTATAGCGTCAACATGGGCGTCTGCCTTGTGAGCAATATACTGAAAATGGGAGGAATTTTGTAAGGTTTGGGAAAACATTCACCCCAAATAAGTGTATTCTTTAACGACCTCCAAGGATTTTCTGTCTTATGTCCAATTAAAGTGAAAATATTGCTGTCTCCCTCTAAAAGATACTACTTTTGTTGTAGAAATGTTTAGGACGAGGACATTTTCTTATATAGCAATTCAGTGTGTTTAAATTTCTTTGTAGACCTATTGGTGTGAGATCCAAAATTACTACATCATCGGCGTACATTAAAATATGTATATTACTGGATGCTATTTTTGGCAGAAAATTATACATTTTTAAAAACACTCTTGAAGATCGCTTATCACATTCCACTACTCTATGTGCAGTGATCATTACCTCATTTCAATACTATTATTATGTATCCAATCTAAGGGTAAGTCAAACCTGCACCAGTGCTGTCAGCAGCCTGCTGCAAACAATTATAGTTCCATTAGCATGTATCGAAGATAAACAGTACCACAATCAGAGTACCAGTGTTAGACTACACCCCCACACCTGTACTCACTGTAGTCCTTTCAGTTTACACTGTAACTTCTCTCGGGAACACCACGTATAAGTCTTGTCGATATACTCTAGTAACATACGGTGAGTGCACCTCATGGAAACGGCATATGAAGTAAGTTCTCCTCTTCAAATATCACAGTAATAGTAAAACTACAGTTACACCTTAATTTGTATACTATTGATCTGCAAGTGCACAACATATAAGTATTGCGCAAATTAGTGTAGAACACTGAAACAAATACAAATTCAAAATATTGACTTTAACAGTCCAAGTGAAGAATGAGCCTGGAATAAACTCTGTGACACCAGATTGGAAAAAAACAGATAACAGTTAATAGTTGTCTTTTGTAACCCAACAATGTCAAGCGAAGATCAGAAAAATGTCCTCTCTTGCCCCAAGGTATGTGCATCTCCCGCAGTCACACAATATCCGATTTAATCAACCTCAAGCCAAGCACCACCCTGCCCCTCTTGGCCTTATCATTCAGGCCAACACATTAAACATACAAATACGGAGTTTGCTAACCCCTAGTCCAGCCCACTTTGGTCAGACCTTTTGAGTTAAGCTCAACTGAACATTCAACTTTCAGTATGCCGGTCAAGTAATCCAGACACCATATCTCAAAACCGAAAAAAGAGTCAACTCCAGTACCTTTTGGCCGCTAACTAGAAGTGCAGCCCTTGCCTGTTGCAAAAGCATCCTGTGCCCTGTCCCTCCACCATACCCCACAGACTCCTCCCTCTACCCCTTACTTGGGGCAATTGAACTGGCCAGGTCCACAGATGGTAAGACACCCTCCTCTGGCTGTATGTCATCACTGCGCGTGGTTTTACCACGCAAGTCTTTACATCACATAATTAACCATGCACCAACTCCAACGCTTTTACATCCGTTAACATTACAAGTACACTTACCACGATAACAACTAGCATGAACATTTTCACCACGCATACCATCTCTTTGCTATAAATGTTCTGAATTTGTTATAGATTGTAAATTAAACCTACCTGTATACAGCACTCTCTGTTCCGATCGTCCATTCTGCTCCAAAGTGCTATAAAAAGGTGTGTTCAACCACATACGTCCTATAATATTAATTGAAAGTGAAAAAGGACTATTCTTTTCCCGTCCGTGTTTGTACTCTGTGGGTCTCCGATCTGTCTGTTCTCCATGGCTCCTCCCCTTTTTTTCATTGCTATACCCATAGTCAACATCTTTCCTAAAAGTATACTCGTCCCAAAAAGCTTAGCCGACCATTGTCTTTCACCTTTGGCTATAGAAGCATACAACGGTTCCCTCTCCCTCCTTTTTTTGCTAAAATGTCTCACTCACATGTTCACAAAATGTGGGTTATGCGATGTGAAAATCTCTCACAAAGTTCAAAGGTAACCTTCTCCATATTGGGGAAAAGCAAAGTCATACTCCCTGCAAAATATGAAGAACAGTTACTAGAAATCAATTTCAAGAAGCTCGGAGGCAACATTCCTCAACCCAATTCTACATATTTATAAAAAGCCCAGTGCTCCTAAGCCCCCTGTATTTTATTTTGAGAGTTTACTATCATCAATTATTTCAGTTTTCCTGTTTAAAAGAATAAGGTGCAACACTGCCACCTACTGTTAAAATGTGTGGTAAAGTTTTGCGTAGTAAAGATTTGCGTGCCAACATCCTTTGCGATTTAAAAAATGTGTGGTAAATGGTTTACAAAGTAAAAACTTCATAGTAAAGGCTGTTTTCCCCCTCCTCCCTAGGCCAACTCGCTTAGAGAGTACGCAAAAACTCTTCGGTTAGCACCTGCCTCACCACACCTCCTCAAAATGTGTTAATCAGCGATTCATATCTGAAAGGGACTATTGATCATTACAATTAAGCAGTCAATCATTACAAAACAATTAACATCCACCTGTATAGAAAGAAAAATCATCATTTATATTCTCCCAAACCTGGCCGAATTTAGGCTCCGGAGGAAGTCCTTTGCATTGATTTCCTAGGTAAAAAAAATGGGCCTTATCCTTAATAGTGACCTTCGCTTTGGCTGGGTTCATCAAAAATACTTGAGCCCCTTTATTCTGGAAGAGCTGTGTCATTTTTCTCAAATGCCACCGCCTCTCCACAGTAGCATGGCAGAAATCAGGCTTAACAAAGAAGGAGCATCTGTCACATGTCTGTCTGTTTCTGGTCTGGTCGTGCAAGTTCAAAAACTGTCTGTCTTAAGCAAAACGTTTCCAAAGAACACCGGATCACCCTATGCTTACCGCCGTCCTGTGCATGAGGTTGCTGTTTAAATGGCAATCTATGGGCTCTTTGGATTTTCAGATCCCAGTTAGCCAGTTCCAGGAAGGCATTATTAAACAAGCCTACTATGTACTTTTAGATGTCTGAGCCCTCTGTGCCTTCCTCAACACCGAGCATTTGAAGATTGTTGCACCTGAGCTTGTTCTCGACCTCTTCCAGCTTCCAATGGGTGTCAATCAGATGTGATTCCAGTGCCTCAGTCTTCTTTTGGCTTCCCACCTCGCTCGCCAGTGCTATTCTGTGCTCTTTGAGAGAATTTGGCACAGGATTTGGCATCCTGTGGATAGAGCACTGCAACTTCCTATTGGCGGCTTAGGCGCCCTAAGGTTATCTGCATGAGTTTCCTCATGGTGAGCCATAATTCCTTGGTAAATTGCTTCCAGTGTGGCCCCAACCGGGTGACTAGCCCACCCAGCCTTTTTCTCACCCACCATATTTCCTCAAAAGCAGGACATAGTAGAGTAATCCCATTTCAGATCATCGCCTGTGCTGGCAGTAGCTTTAACCTTATGCCGGGGTATCCTTTTCTTTACCATCAGAGAGGCTTCGTCCCCAGGTATATCAGATACTGGCATCTTGCCAACTTCCATTAACACTGCTCCACAGCACTTGACACACTGCCCTGAGACCACATTCTGTGGCCATCTCCTGAGGACTCTGCGTCCTCCTCTGACCAGTCCGACTAATCCGAGAAGAAAACTAGTGCTCTCCTTCATCAAAAGATAAACTGGGCTGACCGTGTTCTGCCCTTGGTTTTTACTATTCCCTTGCTATGCTTAGCCTATGAGTCCAGCCCACCCTCATCAGGGCCCATGCCACCTCTTGATATCACCATGGGGTCCTTTCAGCCATCCCTCACTCCATCGCTATTCCTGAGCTATCAGCCATGTCCCATGCATTATATGTACTTCTATTCAAATTAACTGATGTAATTTCCTCACCGCTTAGATCTTGTTTTCCCCCTAAGCCAGCTTCCTCAGCTCCTTCCACCTCTGTTAACTGTGCCACAGCCTGAGTCTCTCCCACTTTTTGCAGCTCCAGCCCCTGATAACCCAAAGTACTCACAGGCATAATGGTAATCACCACTGTCCAAAATGCAGGTGTCTTAAAGTGGTTGAACATCCATTACAGGCACAGGAGGGGAAGTATCAATTTGGCAAATCTGAGAAGAGCTTCCAGACAAGTTTTGAGCCTTCTGAGCTGCATCCATTTTCTGGGTTTGGATATTTTTTTTTTTTTTAAACTGTTGTTGCCATCCCTGTAGAGCCTCCATTACCTGTACCTGCCGTACTGTCTCTGCGAGCCGTCATAGAAGGTGTATCGCTGTGCCGTGGACCAGGCTTGGTCCTCTCTGCACTTCCTGCTCCAGTTGCTGATACTGCGGGGCTATGTAGCCCGAGCTGCTTTCGGTGCCATTCGCTTAATGGTTCCCGCTGCCTAGAGGCGTCTCCTATTACTAGTCCTGTTGAGAGCCTGCCACGCCAGCACTCTGGCAGCCAGACCCAGCATCGTAACGAGCCAGGAGCCACATCATAAGACACACTGACAATGGAGGCCTGTCGGCAACCAAACACCGCCACTCCTTTGACCATCCCCTCCAACCAGAGGGAGCGTTGAGTAGGCGAAAATCCACAATGAGCCGGTAAGGAAGGAGGGATAATTCGGCCATCTTTACACGGTCGCCATCTTGTCCTGCCAAATCTTGGCTTGACATTGTTGGGTTGCACAAGACCAGGTGTAATATCTGGAGGGGTTGCCATTTTTGATAATAAGGCTTTTTGCTCGGTAGTTTGGTTTTCTACTGATGAGTTAGGTAGGTAGGAAATTGTAGAATGGTACACAGAGGGAGCAAGTTAACGCTATGTCCAATTAATTGAGCAAATACTGATGAAGTTGAGGTGTTTCACTATTTGAATATTGAATTGGCAACCTAGCCAACCCCTCTTATTCTTTGCAGGGAATTTAATATATATTTAGACGTTAAAAAGGATGTATTAGGACCCCAGCTCTATAATGGGAGGAAACCCATTGTGTTTAAAGTGCTTCACAGGCTAGTTGAAAGCCATGGGCTAGTAGATGTCTGGCTATACATTATTTTCATACCTATACAATAAACTAGTATGTTTGGATTATATCTTGGTTACCACTTCACTTAGCGCCAGGCTGCCATAGAAAAGTATCCTAGGGCTCTTTCAGATCATAACCCACTGGTAGAAGAAGTCTGGATGGCAGGCTTATCTAAGCCGCATGCTAGTTGGACTTTTGACAGAAGGCTCCTCTCTAACCCATATTACTTACACTATATGCTTAAATGGGTAACTGAGTTTTTAAAGTTTAATAGGGGCACTGCTAAGGACATGATAGTCTGGGATACTCTAAAGGCTGGAATTAGGAGCAAACCCTAAGCTACACCCAGCACCAACAAAAACAGGATTCTCTTGAGATCCAGGGACTGTATGAAGAACGTGGAGGAGCTCCAGACTCAGGCAGTGTTCAAAAGGTTTGATTACACCAAGGTTCAGAAAATGATTGCAGTTTTAAAAGCTAGAATTACTCAATATTTTAACAGTGAAATTGCAACAAAATGTTATATTCATAAGAGGGAGTGCTACAAATATGGGGAGAATGCAGGACACCTTCTTGTATTATGCATTAGACAATGGGAGGTGGAAAAAGGGGTTGAGGCTTTACAGGATGCCCATGGGTGCAATTTTTGAATCCCCATGAGATATCGTCAGGGTGTTTAAAGATTTAGATGAGAATCTGTATTCAGAAGTGGCAGTCACGCCGTTAGATGAGTATGATGAGATCCTTCGAGTAATAGACCGGGCCGAACTTAATGCAGAGGACCGGGTTTTGAATTCACCAATGTCTTCTGAGGAAGTAGCAGAAGCTATCAATTCACTAGCTGCAAGGAAAGCCATGGGGCTTGACAATTTACCTTTGGAGCTGTATAAGGCACTGAATAATGAGATATGCTTGTAGCGTTTTTAGTATCACAGGGGGAGGCTCTCCGGTCGTTAAAATTAACCAATATTATTGTATTTAAGAAAAAAAGTAATTCCCCACTTAATCCAGGGTTTTATAGGTCAACACCTCTAACAAATTGTGATGCTAAACTTTATGCTAAGGTGTTGGCAATTAAATTAGGTTAAAGAATCCCCTCCTTGGTGTCTCCTTGTCAGCATGGTTTTATACCTGGCAGAGGAACAGATGATCATGTAAAAAGGGTGATCGCAGAAGCAACTAAAGCAAAAATGGGCCTAGTTTTATTAGATGCCGAAAACACTTTTGACTGGGTCTTGTGGGGCTTCTTATGGGCAGTTCTCGAGCAGTTTGGGTTCGGCCCTGGCTTCATTAAGTCCATTAAAACACTTTATCAGGCCCCCAGCGCAAAGCTACAAACTATGAGGAAAGAATCTGAAAAAATACTGATTTTTAGGGGGATGAGACAAGGGTGCCCGTGTTTACCATTATTATTTGCCTTGTATATTGATCCCTATATTGCACTTTTTGAACAAAATCAACGGATCTGCCCGGAGATAGAGGGTCAGGCGGAATATAAAGTGCTATCCTACGTGGACGATGTAGCGATGGTTACCGCAGACCCCGCAAAGACTCTAATTGAGATAGGAAAAAAAAAGCAAAGCAATTTGGGTGATTTTCTCGGTATAAACTTAATGAGGGGAAGACCCAAGTGGTGTACTGAAGATACTGGATTCAGGGATCCTGGTTGAGGAGGCAACTTACCTAGTGGTCAATATCTCAGCAGATTTTGACCACCTCATCGAGGTAAACCTAACCCCCCTGAAATGCAATATAGGACAGGAATTTAGAAGAATCCATTATCTCCATCTCTCACTGGTGGGGAGGAGCAACATATTAAAAATTACAATCTCGCCAAAACTGTTATATTTATTTAGAGCTAACCCCCTAGATATTAGCAGGTGTTGGTTGACCAAATTTGAAAGTTTGTGTTTTAGCTTTTTCTGGTAGTTCAGGAAGCAGAGGAGAGCCTCCAAATACATGATAATCCCCAAAAGCAGCGGAGGATGGGCCGCTTTGAATGTTGCATTTTATTATTGTTCATGTATGCTTCAACACATGGGTATTCTGATTATGGAAAAAATGTATGCAGAAGCCCCATTGAGTTATGAGTTAATACCAGGGATTGAAGCCAAGGGATTTTGCTGAAAAATATTGAACCGAGCTATTATAAAAAATATATCATTTAAGATCTTACAATGGGCATATTGGATACGGCGACACATTAAGAAGACCACTGGTGTTACTAGATATAGTTATTATACACCCATCTGGGGCTCACCAGACCTACCCTCTATATTCCACAACACAATTGGTGGGAGTTGAGCTTGGAAGGGTATCATAGTGTTGGGCAATTTTTATGAGAGTGCAGTTACACTCGTTTGGTGAGCTTCAACTAAAGTATGGGCTAACACATGTTTCAAATATTTACAGATTCAGGACTTCATGAATAAAAGGCCCAAGAGTCACAACCCTAAGAGGGTACTGCCTAGAGACCACCCTATACATACGCAAATGACTAAACACAGCACTCGGCAAAATAGGCAGCTAATGGGCCAAGAGAATAAACAGACAGGGGGGAGTAGGAACATGAGAAAACTAGACACACTGCGGGCAGTACATGCAGATTTGCTAGAACAACCCAGTTGCCACAACTATACAGCACACTCTGCACAGCACTGCAGACCGTGCGGGCAAAATGATAGCATGGCTAATACCTCAGGAACAGGTACGGCCCTGAGAACTGATGCGGGAGTGACTGTATACACACAGCATGAAATACATGAGGCACTAATGAACCCCTACACCGATCTGTATCAGTCCATGGGGCCCCAGGTAGGGAATCAACTAGCCACGTTCTCAGATTCAATACTCCTGACAGAATCCACGATGGAACAGAGGGAGCTGTTAAACAAATCTATCACTCCTGAGGAAATTCGTAGCGCAATAATGGCGTGGGAACACCCAAGGCCCAGATGGATTCCCAGTGGAATTCTACAAGGCCTATGCTACGACGCTCACCCCACACCTACATGAGCTATACATAACAGCCATATATGAACAACGTCTCCCTCCATTCTGGTGTCTTTGCCTAAACCCGATAAGGACTCCTCGGAGCTGGGCTCATACAGGCCACTGACTCTCCTTAATTCTGATTATAAGGAACTAGCAAAACTATTAGCAGACCGGCTTGCACAAGTAGTCCCCACCCTAGTTCATGCAGATCAGAATGGGTTTGTGCCCTCCAGGAGCACCTCCCTAAATCTCAGGCGATTCTTCCGGATTGCCACTTACTCGAAAACTCAATGGCTGAGGGCGGGCTGCCTCATACTAGACCTCGAAAAAGCATTCGACTCCTTGGAGTTGGGGTTCTTATTTGCTGCGCTGGACAAATATAAACTAGGTGAAACTTTCCTAAGTATGGTGAAGCTGTTATACAGCGCTCCCACTGTTAGAGTAAAAACAGACCCCTATATATCAAACCCGGTGAACATGTGGAGAGGGACAAGGCAGGGATGCCCCCTTTCCCCGTTACTTTTCTCACCGGCGATTGAACAACTGGCAGAGGCAATACGTTCCGAGATAAATGATGGCATCACACTAGGAGACGACACACACACACACAATATCATTATACGCTGACATCTCATGTTATACATAAAAGATATCCACCACATCCCACAAAGACTGACAATCCTTCTAGACCGCTTTGCCTCCATGTCAGCGTTGTGAGTGAACGCCTCTAAATCCTGTCTATATTCCTTCAGCGAACAGTGTGACAATCCAGGTTATACACTCAATGGGACATGAGTCCCTTTGTGTGCGGACACATTCTGATACCTCGGAATTCGCATATGCCAGAACCCAGCTGACTTACAAGATGGTAACCTGGGCAGGGCTCTGACCACAATTCGCTCAATCGTAATTCTGCAGCACACTCCCACTATCAGTGACAGGGAAAGTAGCCGTATCAAATATGGTAATACTGCCCTGACTTGTATACTATTTTACGAATCTTCTACATTATGTCCCTCCGTCCTTTTTCCGTCCCCTGGAAAAACTAGTCCAGGACTTCATATGGGGGAACTCCAGACACCGTGTTGCCGTCAACAAGCTCTACTTACCTATAGACCAAGGAGGCCTAGCAGTCCTGCACCTAGAACAGTATTATTTAGCAGCTCAACTACAGTGGATGTCCAGATGGCTAGCAAATCGTCACAGCGGAGACCCAGCAGCTATACAACCACCACTGCGTACCAAAGAGCTAGCAATATGACTCCACCCCTGCTCTAAAACTAAACCACCAGACTCACTGCTATTGAATGTGGTGCACAGGTGCTACCGCAGAGCTCTTTATATAACCTGTGCAGTCACCCCATACGCGCCAGGCTTACCACTGGAGGGAACACCCAGAGGCACTATCATTACCACAGCAACAGAACTAAAGAGTTGGCATGAAGCTGGGGTCCAAGACATAGGAGATCTATATAGCGAAGGCACACTAATTTCGTATATGATGCTGGTGGAAGAGGATGACCTGCCCCCCCGGTCAGGTCCTGCTCCACCGCTCTCTATTAGCGGCGCTCACCATTAAATGGGGAGACTTAACCACCGAACCAATGACAAACCTTACCATACAATATCTGCATGTTATGGGACAAAGGGAACATCTCAGCAAATGGTTCGCAGCATCACTCAGGCACCACACAGCAGCTAACCTATTGCCCCTCCGTCAACAATGGGAAACAGACATAGGCCATCAGTTCACAGACTCGGAATGGGCCTAGGTACTGGCAAGCCCAACACAAATCCCTAGGAACGTGCCAAATCCAATTTTACATTACTCACAGAGCATACCTAACATCCGCGAAAATCAACCAATGCTTCAAATGCCAGGACTCTGCACGCCCGAGATGCACACAAGCATATGCAAATCTATTGCACATGATGTGGGAATGCCCCACCCTAGCTGGATACTGGTTAGCGGTAGCAGACGCTCTGTCACAATGCACTGACCGCACCCTCCCATTCGAATGGCACGTATACCTCTTACACTTATACTGGAGGAACCATAACAACAGAGTCACCTCCAGGTTTTTTCACCTTGGAATGGCAGTGGTGAAAAGACTGATTACCAAAAGGTGGAAGGCCCCGATCCCCCAAACATAATAATGTGGAGAAATTCGATGTTCACCTAGGCCAAAGCGGAAAGTGTCGCACTCCGCCATGAAGACGCACTAGGAATTTGCAAGGTTCCCCTAGCAACTAGTTGGGACACAATCTTGACTGCCTTGACCCTTTTTACAATACGAGGTGACACCACCTCAAACCCCAATAGACGCAGCGTTCTAAACACACAAGATACCTCAGGGAGCTGGGGAAAAAAAAAACACACGCACATGCATCGCCTCTAGTAAAGCCACGCTTGGGGTGCCCAGGAGCCAGCCTCACGTTTCGGACCCACTCCTATTAAGTATTATTTTGTCACTGTATAGTTCTAATCTGCTTCCAAAGTTAAATGACACACCGTATCAAACATAAGCAGAGCACAGACACGCAGATGACACCAACTGTGTCTTCATGAGGCAGACTAATCAAAAATAGACAGCACAATATATACCTAAATAAAGCTGTTACTTTAATGGAATACTTTAAATGAACCGTAATACAATGTGTACTATGATTGATAGAAGTGCCAAATACGTCTATGAAAACGGTCATTATGCAATGCAATATCCCGAACTATTGTACAGACTGCAAAACGTAATAAAAACAGATTTAAAAAAATAAATAAAAGGCCCAATAGCCAGCTCTCTGTTAACTGTATTCCCGTTATAGAAGCTAACAACAAGGGGGCTAGATTTGGGGCTATCTATAATTTATTGGTACAAGATATGCTGGATGATTTGGAAGCCCAAAACCCCAAGTGGGAATCTAAACTCTGGGTTGAGAGTCTACTTCTCCAGGAACCACTTGTCATTGGTAGTAAAGTACTGTTGGCAGCAGGGTTAAAGAGTCAGCATTTCAAGACTGTATTCAACCTTATCATACCACAGCTAAATTATACAGATGGTGTAGGAGACCCAACGACTGCTGCCATCGCTGTGGGGGAGGACAGGCCGAAAGTTTGCATATGTTTTTTTCATGCCGGCACTAGACCCCTTGCTTCGGGAGATTGCCACTTTTATTGGGATGATCATTAGGAAATGGATGCAAATAACTCCACTGATGGCATTATTAGGAGTGGTTGTTGGCACAGTGGGCACTGGGGTGGTGAAAAAAAAACCTTATATTTTTTTTTGGGTCGAGCCTAGCGCAGCGCACATGCCCTGCTCTGCCAGACTTTATGTAAGGGCTTCAAAAATCTGACCACACGCTTGTGCGTGTGGTTTTGTTTTTGTCACAGGCTATTGGCCTTTGCGTGTGTCTTTCTAAGAAAGACAGCACACAATTGGGCAATAGACTGCATGTCCCACCTTTCTCAACAGATGTACCCACCCATGGCCTATTGCTTGCGGTTACCCGCACGGGGGCCATCTGTTTTGAATTATCGTGCCCAGACACGGGCGCGATAATTCAAAACATATGGGCTGCTGCTCGCTCTGGTGCGCCCTCTTTTGTTTCCCTCTCGCGCGCACACACCACTCGCGGGCTTGGTTAATTTTCGTTCTCCTGCTGGCTCCCCCGGTCTGGAGTTGCCTTCTTCTCCCTCCTGCTTTTTTTTAGGTTGAGGTATCGAGAGGGTCTCGAGCTGAGCCAGGATTATAGTTATGAGCTCGCTGTCTCACTTCTAAATGTGAAACTGCGTGCTTGATCTCAAATAGTGTGCTGTGTGAGCGCCGCATTTTCGCGCATAGTTCTGAACGTGTTCACCTCGTAAACAAAATGCCCTGTATGTCTGGCAAGAAGCGGCAGCGTGTGATCCTGTGTAAACTTTCACAGTTCACAGGCTGGTGATGGGTGTCGCTATGCATGATCTTGCACGCTCTTGATAAAACACACAAGGTTTCTTATTGTGTGTGCACTAATTATCTCAATCAGTCTGCTGTGGAGCCAGATCAGAGGTCTGTCTCTCCACTCCCGTTGAGTGGTGTGAACGAAGCAGTTTCGCTTCCCTTGCTCACAGAGCAGCCTCTACCCCTGACATTCACAGCGTGTTCGCACAGTGTTTGCAGGCAGCAGAGAACCAACAGGAGCTCCGCCCCCTCCCCCCGTCCTTCTCCCCCATGGCATCCGTTTCAGTGACGCGCTGCCCTGTCATGGATACAGGCGCTCTCTGCGAGTGGTGCGCTCCTAACGCCGTGAATTACTCAACAAATTGTGTTGCTTCTTTCCCAATTGACTACTTCCTAGTGGACTAGTCACATGGAAACCATTTTCTGCTACATATCTGTGACCAGCAAACGTACGCCCCCGTTGCCTAAGCCTGGGGCTTGTGGACATGGTCGTCATACACGAGGGTTTTGAGGGAAAGCACTTTAGATATGACAGCACTTCACCCACATCAAACGGAGTCCCAGTCAAGCCAAGAGTAATTTGTGATTGTCGAGCATGTGTGAGATGCAGGTCGGACTGCCTGTCCTCATCTCCTGCTTATGTTTAAAGTTGCCTCACATGTTGTACTGCGTGCTTTATGGAGTCCCTGAAATGCCACAGGGGCCGACTTTGAAGCCGGGGAACCAGGTTCAAGTCTTGCAGGAGGCTCAAGCACCCTGTGATTCTTGACACATCACTTAATTTCCCTGTGCCCAAAAATGAATGTGTCCATCTGTAATGCAACTGGTGCTCATGTAAAGCGCTCTGATACCTTTGGGTCGAGTTTGCTCTATCCACTTCCGAAGCCTTCCCGCAAAGGGTGAATCACTCACACACCATGTTGGTGCCTCTGAGAGGCCCGGAGAGCACGTGCAGTCAGTTATTTGTGTGGCAGTGTCTATGAAATGCCAGGAGGGCTGGGGAGTAGACAGTCATCTGTCGGGCTGCAGCATCTGTAAGGTCAGTAGGACAGTCAGTCGCCTTGTCAGGCCGGTAGATGTAGGTGGGCAGGGTCCGTCCGGTGTTCAGCCTTGGTATTAATTAAAAACGCACATTGAAATGGATTCTCCTTCTGACAAATAAACTGATCAATTTGTGAACAAGGAGCGTTAAAAACGGTATATTACTACAGTTCGTTTTAAACTACACCTTTTTTTTGCATTCCTTTAGAGAGTTGTGTTGTGTTTCTGTATTTTTTCGCACAGTACATCACTTTTGTATAGCACATACCTTGAATTGAGTCGCCTCTAGGCATTTCTCACAGTGCCTGTCGGTGGGCCAAAAAAGAAGTTCAGACTACATAGCCATCCAATCCTTGGTCCCTCTGCAGAGCGCACAGAGCAATGGCCATCTGTTTCAGTCGCAATTGTGATTCAGTGCAAATGTGTGTGATGAAGGTACACAGTAGTCAACATATTGACAAGGTGAATGTAAAAGACAGGCAAGTGGGCGTGTTGCAGGTAAGGAAGCAATAAATATCATGGCTGAACAATGGTTGTCAAGGGTGCTCGGTGACAGTCCTACAACAAGAGTCCAAGAGAAGATGGCTTGCCGTAACCGGAGAAACGGTGCAAGATGAGTTTGTTTATTGCTTATTGCTTCATTCTTTTTAAGTCTTGTTGTGAATAGTCTTGCCTATACTTTGAAAAATAAAAAACCCTGTGCTACTCAGATTAGCCAGGAGAGGTTGACCCAGGAAGAACTGAACCACAACATAAGTTTCTTTCTGCTTTACTCAGTATAACCACAGAGCCCCTGATAAAATTCGGAGGGGGGCCCCTCCTTGCACCCTGCAGCAGGGCCATCTCAAATTTCGTTGCGCCACTGAGAGGAATACGACAATTTGTACATCGTCCACCACCCTTGCTTCCTCTTGCGCTCCTCACAGCCTGCCACCACTGCACAAGAGCTCTACGGTGGCCGGGAAGTAACAGACAGAGAGGACCGGAAAAGGGGCTGCAAGATGACCTCATTCATTGTCCAAAGAGAAGTATGTTGGTGTGGAAGTGTGCCTACAGACTTCTGTACAGCACAGCTTAAAGACATTGGCAAAGTCAATAGCTCTGGCTAAACACTTATAAGGTCCCAAAGGCGAGACCTATTGGCTATGCCAATGCTTGTATTGCTATGGCAGTGGCAGTTGTGTGTATTGCATCAAGTTGGCTAAATCCAGAACCACCCCACGTTTGCCTAATGGAGGTCTAACAATAAATAATAAGGAAATCAACATGTATGAGTGTATAGGGCGGCAAACGCAGAGTTGGGGGACCCTGATATGCCTGCCCATTACAAAATGGATGGAGAGTGTGATTTAAATCTAGGGAGACAGGAGCCCTACTTAGTTGGGGATGGCCGAGAGGGGCGGTGGGGGGGACGGCATGGGGACGACATTCTACCTTTTTTGAAAGCCTCCTATGACTTATGAGTCATATGCTGCCCCTGCTATTTGTATATTCCTCTTTGTTTTTATTTATCTTCGAAGGGGCTACCTTTACATAAACCTATAGGGTTTGTAGAAGGCATTATGCCAGCCTTGGCCCAGATTTTTATTGTCGGCCTTGGCTCGGATTTTTACTGAGATTCCGTGTAAATGTTATTTTGACGTCTAGAGCGCATGGCTACCAGAAAGTTTCCAGCGCTAGCCTCGTCGTCCGCACATAACAGACTAGCTGACCTTTACTAATTAGAGGGAAGATGGGAACACCCAAGTTTTTAGCTTCGTCCAAAAGACTGTAAGTGATTTGCAGGCTTTCAATGAGTGTGGCAGATCTTTCCAAAGCTTGGGGCCAAGAAACGTGACTAATCGGCCACCTTGACGAGACTTCCTGATCCTGGGGACAATTGCCAGATACTGCTGGCTTGATCGAAGTGTAGGATTTGAACAGTACCCGACTACCAAGAGTCTCAAATATGCAGGCGCTGATTTGGCAAGGCACTTGAGCATTTAGCAAACGGACTTAAAGTGGGCTCGATAGGTAGCCAATGTGAAGTGTGTAGCAGGCTAGCTGATCAAATGGAACTAGGTGGATGAAGAAGTAGGTGGGCTGCCATATTTTGGACCATTTGCAGACTTTTTAATAAATCTTTTGCCACATCCAAATATAATATTTTGCCGTAGCCCAGTCTGGAAACCATCAGAGCCTGGATCACAGGACAGTAGATATGTACAACCTTTAGGGCCCTGGACCTTTTCAGGCTGGCACCTTGGCTTACATATGGATCCTGGACATGACATTTACTGGTTACGCACTAGCACTTTTCTTGCTCCATGTTTGTACCATTAGAGTACTGTATGCCATGTACCCTTTGAAAGATCAGCGGCACAATGTCTTTTTTATTTTGGCTCCTTATCTGTATGCACTTTACACTATTTGTATCAATTTAGTATCTTATTTACTGTCTGTTGCTTGGTGATGTATTGTAATATTGCTCCTCCTTTTCTTTTTAAAATGCATTTTTTAAAAAAAAATAGTTTTTCTAGGTACTGTGATTTGCATAGAATAACAATTATTATCGCACTACGTAAGCTGCTTTACTTAGTATGTCGCTTCAATATGATTTTTAAGTGCCACACTCCATTTTATTGTAAGTTGGTGACTATTGTTTTATCATTGTATTTTTTATTTCTATGCTTATTATATATTTTAATATACTGAGTATTTGATACTGTTGTTCATGACACACGGGTTAGCAAAGTATGGCATTATGCCCTAAGAATCTGAATATAATGATAGTTGACCTGTAATTATGCTTTCTGTTCGTGCGACGCAAACTGTGTTTACCATGATTTTCTTTCAGGCATGGAACTGTTTGAAGAGGCGCTACGCCGTTGGGAACAGGCACTGACATTTCGCAATAGAAAAGCAGAAGATGAAGCAAGCTGTAGTTCTATTAAAACTGGTGCAGGAGATGCCATAGCTGAAGAGAATGTGGAGGTGAGAACTTCTCTTTATGTAAAAGAGATTCGCTTATTTGTAGATTTGTATAGTGTGGACATAACCCATGGGTGCCAGCCATTTAAATCAAGCCTTTCATGGAGCAGCTTGCAAATACATGTCAAACACACAGCCACACACTACGAATTAGCTCTTATTTCACGCCGACAGTTAAAAGTACCAAAAGGTGACCTTCAGTCTTTCAGAGAGCTTTTGACCCGAGAGTCAATAAAAACAAAACCACAGGGATAAGGAGATAGAATTAGATATTGCCAAGGGAAATTCTGTACTGAAAATATTGCTTGTGGTCACCTCTTGCTACCTACCCACCTCTTTGTACAACTGCTCCACCTGTCATGTAACCAGTTGTGCAAATTTCTTAATGAGATTTGCATTATTCAAGATTTTTATGCATGCCACAGATATGCAGCAACAGAAGTTAGAAGTTCGAACAACTTGGTTACCTTCTCCCAATTCTGTTGTCTGTGTTCTCTCAGTTGGAGATTTCCGTCCAGCTGTGAGAACTAAGAACCTACCCAACTATTTTGATGGACTTTGCTGTGTTAATTGTTGAATCCTGGTCATATCTGCTTGACTTTGAAGTTTTCTGCCTACGTTACCCTATTTCCTCGTGGTCTGGGCAGATAAACTAGATACCAAAGTACCCCAAACAATCTAAGTGAATGTTTAAATGTGGTAGACTTCATTGAATCTTGTAGAAATGATTTTTACGGAGGTTTTGCTGTTAGCACACGTTCAGAAACTGTCTTGGAAGAATAGAAGAAAATATACGATGATGCTCAATAGTGTCCGACTACACTGACTGATAATCACTATTATAACATTAATACTATTTATTTATTTGTGTTTATTTTATCAAGAGCATACAATCCGCTTAAGCATGGGAATAGAACAAGTGGATAAACAGTACAGTAGGCATGGTTCTAAATATATAACAAAACAGATTTAACAGAATGAAATCATGGAAAAGATACAGGAAATATCATTGAACAACAAAATCGAAAATAGATTAGTACATGTGCACTAGAACTTAAAAAATCAATAAATGTTATCATGTCTGAACAATACCAAACCATCAATAGACTTTACTTGTAGGGGCACAGATTTGAAGGACCTTATCAGGGTCTCCCAAAGCGGATGATCTAAGTTGAAAATCAATTCATGTTGGTACAGTTATTGCGTGATACACCTAAATGATGTGACCAGATGTGTCAGCTGCCCATGGTCCAGAAACCAGAATGAGGAAGACGAGAAATAGTTACTTGTTGCAGGGATTCTGCTTATGCACAGAACTATGCACAGGAAACCAGGACCTCAGTGAATTGTGGTGTACCAAAAACTCACCTCAGAACCCAGAACCCTTATCCGACCAGCATCAGTGTCCCATTCGTTATCCGTTATTTATAAGTCTAAAAAACCCTACCACAAAACCAATGGACATAAACAAAAAAATACCTATGAGCATCAGCCAAATGTAAGTCCAAGGGGGAATTAAAAAATGTCTTTTGAACCAGGTCACAAAAATCGAAACTTTCGATGGGGCAATGGAAGTCATTGAATTAGTGTCAAAGGAGTAACGCGACTGGGTAACAGTGGTGGATTGTAAAACAGGCAACGGGACATCCGCAGGATAAGCATACTCAATATCTTCAGGTAGACCATCAGGTGTCGGTGGCAATAAAGGACCAGTAACTGTATGCATCTCGACGGCAACATCAGGCAAGGTGTTAGAAGCTGGGGCAACAACAGAATTTCTCAGCATCGAAGGGCAAGAAACCGCTGGTGTCATACTAAGAAGAATCGGCCACTCGCTGTAGCTTGACATTGTCAATAGAGATGTACCTGTTATCCTTGCGACCAGGAAGTGGAGGTAAAATGACTGTATGTGTACCCTGTACTCCAAGCACCGGAACTGGTGCACGATAAGAGGGGCCGAACTCCATCTTGTTCTCCACCTTCTCACGGACCAGATCACCAACTCGAGGTAGCCAGCCGACTACCGGAATCTGAAGCACAGCATCAGATGTGGAGGGTACGTGTTCCTTCGCTAGACTGTCTCTGGCTTCTTGTAGATTTTGCAATACAGCACAGTGATCATCTACGTCAAAGGGTGCGGCCAACGCCGCCATGTCTAGACCATCAAGGTCCGGGACAAACATTTGTATTTCAAAGAGCATCATGTATGGGGTCCGCCCACCCAGAGACCTTCTAGGGAGATTATTAAGTGCATGTTGCACGTCATACAAGTGGGCTAGCCAGTTCCGGCCAGTACCTAAAACCCTGGCTGTCAAAGATTGCTTTAAGACACGGTTCATTCGCTCCACCACACTATTACCCTCAGGTCGGTATGGAGACGAAAATTTGACTTGGACCCCCAAATTTCTCATGGCTTCTTTGTACGCCTTAGAGGCGAACGCAGGGCCCTGATCAGAATGAAAGGTACCACATGCAAAACTTCAACAAAGACACGCAAATCCTTGATGACAGTACGGGCATCAGCACTCCTTTGTGGCCACACCCACAGAAAACGTGTGCACGAATCCACTGCAACCAAGATGTATTTGTACGCAGTATCAGAGGTAAATGGACCGCAATGATCTAAATAAACACAACCCAGTAATTTATTAGATACGTACAACTGAGATTGTGGTGGGTGCGCCGCAGTTGAAGGTTTTATCTGCTGGCAAATGTCACAATTAAGAACATAAGCTCGAGCTTGTTTATATAAACCGCACCACCAGTAACGTTGTTGTAACAGAGATACAGTAGCTGCAACGCCGGCATGTGCGGACGCCATGCCCTCGTGAGCCGCTAATATCAAAGATGGTCTGCAGTCCGTGTTGGGAATCAATCTGTCACCAACGTCGTTAATCCTCACTAATGGGACGTTATCAGGACTTAAGCGATAATGGTAACGAGAAGGGAAACCTCTTGGATATTTTGTTCTCTTCTCAGTAGCAGCAATAGCTGGCAAGATGTCATCATCGATCTTACTTTGTGATCTTGTAACTGCTGCTACTAAGTATGTCGCCACTGCTGTTTTTGCTGCCTCGTCAGCTAAGCTGTTGCCGTCAGCATGGACACCAACTCGTTGGTGACCAAGAGTGTGAAGAACATTCACGAGAGGCAGATGTTCTTTAAGTTCTGCCACTCGAACCCAAAGCGTTTTATGCTTAATTGTGCTACCTTTGGAATCACGATAGTCCTTTCGAGACCAAAAATGTAGATTGTCGTTGTAAGATTGTACACAATAAAACGAGTCACTCACTATAAGAGTAGTGACTCGAGGATCAGCAAACTTCAGTGCAAGCACCAGAGCACGAAGCTCCGCCAACTGTGCGGTACAATCACCCAATGACTGCGTATGCACGACATTGGATTGGAATTAACCATTCAGGAAAGTACCGACCACAATGCGCAGGCCGCTGAATAGGCATGCTTCGATCCAGTAGCCGGTTGCGCAGAACCATCAGTGTAAATGACACAATGGTAATCCTCGAGCGGGCGCAAAGACAGAGGAGCTGGATGAACAAATTCATACTGCAAGAACTCCTGAGTCTGTAGAGCCGCGTCAAAGATATATGTGACGTCTGGCGATGTCAAGGAAGTGGCCCATTGTATCCACCTTGGATGCAAAGCCTTAGAATTAGGTACATTTGCTTTCGTCACCGCCTCAAGGGCAGGATATGGTGTTACCGCCAACATGCGTTTACCTTGCAATAGCGCTCGTTCTTTCAGAATCGCCATCTGCACTGCCGTCAGAACTTTCTCGTCAGTGGAAAATCGCAGTTCAGCCGAAGTGTACAGGTGTGATTTGTAGGCAATGGGGACGGTGTCGCCCTCCTTGAACGTTGGGTACGTGAAACCCACTGCGCCCGGCACAATTCTTATGACCAGGTTAGTGTGGTTATCACGCGTCAGTAAGTATTTTGAAGCAAGAAGGTCAGCTTGCAAAGATTGCAATATAGCTGAATGCTCCGGCAGCCAACATGATTTGGAAAAAGTAGGTTGTACCAAGACATAAAGCGACTTGATAAGCTGGGCATAATCAGGAATGTACGTTCGACCGAAATTCAGAAAGCCCAGCAGAGATTGTAATTTCTTCAGTGTCGTAGGAGCACGTAGGCATGCGCATTTCTCTAGGAAGTGCGGAGTCAATCCTCGACCTTCATTGTTGAGTTCGTTTCCCAAAAACAACACTGTATATTCTGCAATGTGAGACTTTGCAAAGTTGAATTTGTAACTGAAGTCTGCAAACAAAACAATGATGCGATCAACGCGACACAGATGCGGCCACATCTCGTCATCTGTGAGATAAATATCATCCACATACGAGTACGCATCAGGGTATATGCTCTCTAACAGAGAGACAACACGAGCGGCGAAGACACCAGGGCTGTTTTTATAGCCCATCGGTAATCTTTTGAAATGTTTTTGTTTGCCACCCGAGGTAAATGCCGTCCACTCACTACTAAGAGAGGACAAGTTATGGCTGTAAAAGCCATTGGAAATGTCAAGTGTGGTTTTAAACCGTTTTCTCACGAGACTATCGACGAGAGCCGAACTGTGGGTATTTTGTACAGCGCATGTCCGGCAATGAGAGTTTAAATGCCGGTAATCCAAAACCAAGCGGTACGACCCATCAGGCTTCGTCACAGTGAATAAAGGATTATTCATTGGTGACAAACGTTTCAATTACACCTTGATATTCCAATTGTTCAAGGATAGCCGCGACGTGAGGTCTTGCTTCGCGACGCATGGGATATTGGGGTTGTGGCTGGGGCGTAGAACGCAACGGAATCTCATGGCTGGGAGACAATTTATCCCAGCCTACCTGATTACGATACAAAGGAGGTGCAAGCACCAGAGCCCACTCCTCGGCGAACTTCTTAGCTTGGTCCTTTGGCACTGTGTGCGCAAAGGTTGGGAGGATAATCTCCTTCCCTCTAGGAGCATCTAAAATGAAAGCCGGGGGCCAATCAGCCGCTGCCAATAGAATATCATAGGAAGAGGTCAGATTATCCCAAAAAATCCCTTGAATCGTGCATTGTATGTCACCTTCAATTAAAAGGACTATATTATACAGTCTATCAGGGGGAGCCACTCTAGTGTCAGCAGTTTCTACAGTTATGAACGTATCAGTTGCTGTCGCCACCAGATATGGACGCAGTGCTTGTCGCACTACTGTAACTTCCGCCGCGCTGTCGAGCAGCGTTAGTGCCCATGTCAGGTTCTGAAGCTGCGTCCGCACCATCTGTGGCATACCTCGCTGTTAGCGCAGCAACTTTCTTCTTCTGAAACGGGGGTCGTTGACGTGCAGACTCGTCCTGCTTGCCTTTGCCGTCAGTCTGACGGGGTTGCTCACGACTTTGGGCACCCCTTCCTTTCCCACGGTCTCCGCCACCCGATTGTGAAGCCGATGTTTCCTGTGAAGAACGAGGAGAGCGTTGTTCAGAAACCTGAAATCTATCAGGTGACTTAATACTAGATCGATCGCGCAGATCATATGTGTGTTCACTAGACGACTGTACGGGTGAGGCAGGACGAGACCCCTGTTTCTGTTGATACTTCCCCTGTTTCTTTGCTCGCCAATTTTGTTTAGGAATATTCGGGCGTTCGTCTTTAGTAGACGAGCTCACCTTAGTTTGCTGTACTATATCAGGAACTATCACAGTTGGTTTAACACCCAAGGCACTACGGCCTACGGTCCTATAGGCTTGCGCAATTATTTTAGCGAACTCCTTAGGCCTGTCGAGTTCATCCACGCGGTCCAGTTTATTAGCTACTTGGAACTGCATGGCATCGCCTTTTAGGTTGCCCATTACCATGGAAGCCACCACATCGAACACTCCGACAAGCCTCATTCCTAATTCAACAGCAGCCTCCGCTCCGTGTTTCTCTTGAACACGTTTAATGACGGAGGGTAGTACAGACATAGACGGAGTGCCGAAGCACTTCGAGTAGGTCGTCGCGGCAAAGACTTTGCCCCAGTTTGTGCAATCCGCCATATCTGGGACCAAGTCTTTCGGCAAACTAATGGTGAGAATCCTGTGTTTCTCCACAGGAGAGGTATGCGGAAAAACCGCCTCCAGTTGGTCAAATTTCTCAGCAAGCCAATCAGGTAAATCATCCTTACTTTGGGGGCGCTTGCCCATAACCAAATTAACCATAACAGGACTAATAACCACCGCGTGGTGGTCCGTTGGTTGTCCCGCAACAGCAGGTGCCCCCACCTGCACGTTGCGTGACACGTACTGCACTAAAGCCCTATGAACTGTAATCAGGGCTGTGTGTAGTACCCGCAACTCAGCCACCGCCACCGTGAGATAGCGGGGATGAGGCGTAAATCCGGCTAGCACCGGCATTGTGGCCCCTGCAATAGACAACGGGCCCATTCTAGCCGGTGCAACCGCATGGGGAAGGGCACCATTAAACCAAATGGTATGCTTCCAGGCAGAAATAGATATATAGATCGCAGGTAGCTGCGTGGGAGTATAGGAATGAAACGTATCATCGTCTGCATCCACCGCCGGAAAGGTCACCCAAGAGTAAAACAACTCATAAGGGTAACACGCATCAGCGCTCACCACAAAAATAACAGCCATCCCATCATCCGGCACCCCATACGTCATCAAATGACGGTTCAGAGGTGCACGACTATGTGCGGCTATGTCAACCGCCATAAGGACACACTAAATAGTATCAACGATATCAACAGTAGCACTGGGGTTCAGTAAAAATAACCTTTTTAATGATCAAGCTTGAAAGAACCTATTAGTCGAAACACAAGTAGGTTAAACCGCCACTCCCGTTAACCGGAAACCAGAGTGAGGGTGTTGTGGACTAATATAAGCACTACTAAGGCGTTTCAAATCAATCGACCAAACGTTAGGTGCGCCATGTTGCAGGGATTCTGCTTATGCACAGAACTATGCACAGGAAACCAGGACCTCAGTGAATTGTGGTGTACCAAAAACTCACCTCAGAACCCAGAACCCCTTATCCGACCAGCATCAGTGTCCCATTCGTTATCCGAGTTTTATCTCGGCGGTCCCAATGTATAGACAACCCAGAACAAGCAACTTAGGGTATTCTCAGGAATGGTGGGAATCAGAAATACCTGTTCGTAATTATTCTCATATCAGTCCACAACAGAATAAACAGAGACACAGTAAAGTTTAAAGAGTTTATTATATAAACCTTGTGTCCTAAGATGATGTACTTTGGCTAACATAAGCAGACAAATGATTAAGATCAAAACCATCAGCATAGTTACAATACCATAGAAAATGAAAGGAGTAATCATAATAAAATGACAGTGGATATCAGCCACCTTCCTTTCGCTAATAAACTAATATTATTATTATTAGACTAATAAAAGGTCTCTAGGCTTGAATGGGGAACCCCATACCGTAAAGATCAGCTTAGTGGAATCACATCACAGGATCAGCTTAGACTCTGCTCCTGGGAAAGCTCTTCTTCCGAATGTGTGCAAAACATGCAGCACTGCAATATTAAAAGCACTCGACTTTCAGGTATTTGCAGCTGCGTGCGTGTTATGGCTAAATAGTGGGCCTATCAACTGGAAACCCAACAACATGCACCGTCTAGCGACCCAGACTGTTTCTTTACACTATGTTCAGACCAAGGTCGCTGCTCACTGTTAGCGATGTGAACAACAGACAGTTCTCCTGTGAAGCAAAGTCGAGCAAGCATTTCTCAATTAATAACATGTAACTACAGTGTTGTGT
The DNA here is from genome assembly GCF_964204655.1 of Triturus cristatus. Taxonomy (NCBI): domain Eukaryota; kingdom Metazoa; phylum Chordata; class Amphibia; order Caudata; family Salamandridae; genus Triturus; species Triturus cristatus. The sequence continues at coordinate 480,639,187 of NC_140586.1, read as the reverse complement.
GCAAAAGCAGCAAAAGCGGCAAGATGGCTTTCTAACATCTAACGCGGTTGTGCTAACTTACATTGTACGTATATAGATAGCAATCTTCACTACATACTTAGTAGAAAAATATTTAGTTCAGTTTCGAAAATGGGTGAGAAGGTGGTAGTATGGATGGCAGGATGGAGAAAGTTCTGGATCCTTGATGCACAGTCAGAGAAAGATTTCCTAGAGTTATGTTTTTTATTAAAGATTGGTGTTTGGGGGTAATGGCGCATTTGAAGCTCAGAGTTGCTAGGAGCTGACAGTGAACATTAAATTCTTGGTCAAGCTTTGTGTGGTCAGAGTGGATGAGTATTTGAACAATGCAGGCAATACTGGGGGTGGATCTGCCTTCAATTGGAAACCAAGTCAGCGAATTCATGACAGGGAAGATGTGATTGGAATAGCCAGCCCCCGAGTTTCAGGTGGGTTGCTGCATGGAGGGAGGCATTTTAGGAATGACACTAAGAACAGCAGTTCCATACTCTACTTTGGATAACACTAGAGATTGACTTATGATTCGATCTTATGCCAATGAGAAATGCTTGATTCTTCTGATTAGTTTGGGCTGATCATTTTCATTGCTTGCCATGGTGCTGATATGTTTTTGGAAGTTGATTCTATTGTCCAGGATAAAGCCAAGTGATTTGGCACTCTGAATAAAGCTTGGGGACCAGTCTAAGATGTCTGTGGAGTCTAGCCATTTCTGAACTGAGGTAAAGGATATGTGCAGCAAGAAGAATAGAAATCCGTTTTTGGGGGGTTAAACTTGAGGTGGTGAGATGTTATCAAGGAGTGAATGTTGCCAAGAATCACTGCCAAAAGGAAATGTCACCAGGAGAGGAAACCTTCAAATAAAGCGGAGTGTCCTTGGCATACTTAAGATAGCATATGGCACATCTGTTTATGATATCACAGAGCTGTTTGAAATTGAGATTGACGACAGCGGCTGGTAGTAGGACAGAACTTGTGGGAGTGCCTTGTGATAGTGAGACTAAGTTGGAAAATTATCAATTTTAAGGAGTTGCAAGCTATTGACTACATAAGATTTGACCCATTGAAGAACTTTGCCATCAAAATCTATATGGTCTTTTAAAGTGTATGTAAGGATTTTGTAATTGACCTTGTTAAGTGCCTCAGATAGACCAAGTAGGATGGGTAAAGAAACAAAAATCTGAAAATAGGGGAAAAGGCATGTTTCGAGATGCTTATATCAGCATCTTCATTACTATTCACGGAGGCAAGATTGCCTTTCCAGAATTTCAGAAGTTGAACAGTTGTGCATTGCCATTGATATGAAGCACATTTATGGCATCTGAGACATGGTTGCTCAGGGGTGCAGACCCTCTAAGTTATTTCCTAGGGATCAATGGATGTACCATTATAATTTTTCTGTACAAGCTAGACTGACTAAGCCATAAAATGACTTTTACCCCTAGATTAGAACAACATAGCCTAGTTTGACAAAGACTTGTGTCTATGACAAGGGTGTATTATATTATATTGTATTGTGGCATTTTTATAGCATTTACTACCCCTACACTTATCCACATGGGTAGGAAGCTACACCATGAGCATGTGTGGCTAGAAGGGCGTTTTCTTTGCTTTGCTATTTTATATATATATCACTTAAATGTACTGTTCCGAAAAAGTGGTCCTGTTCCTTGTGAGGCTATGTGGGTGATTCAGAGTGCCTGGGACATTAATCTTCTGGGTTTAGCTAGTAAGTGGAGTATTTACAGCACTATCCTGTCCTATTTTCTCTGGTGAGATGGCTGGGGAGGTGTCTGCTCATTCTAAGCTACCAAGGGGGTGATCAGGGGTTATCTTCGCTGTGTGACTCCCTTACCCAGACTAGAGTGAGGGTCGCTATTTGGACAGGGTGCAAACCACTGCCAACTACAGACCCCATTTCTAACATGTATGTTCTGTGTATGACAATCCATACTTCTCTTATTCACTAGTTAAGTGCTAAGGACGAGATGGTCTCCTCCTTAGCGCTGCCAACTCCAGTGGTGCTGAGGGCGAGGTGATCACATCCTTAGCACTCAAGAGGCTAACAAGGCATGAAATGTATCTTATGGACTACATGTTCTTTTCCGTGTTGTTGAACATATAGTTTGGAGGGTGGGTAGCTGTTCGAGATATCCAAAGCAGCCTCACATGGTGCTCATTAAATGATCTACCACTTTATTGTAAGGGATAACTTTTTGTAGTAACCCAACAGCCCTGTTTAGTGATCCACGGTCTTGTGCTAGTTGATCATCTAGGAAAAAAAGATGTGCATTTAGTACCATGGTTAGCGCATGCCCCGTTCAGGTTCTCTAGGCTAAAGCTTGGAAGAAACAGGAAGAATCTATAGGACACTGCATTGTATGCTGTGTTGAATATTTTATTCAAAATTCCCATAAATCTGATCTTTATAATGAAAGATAATCCAAGTATTTTTTGGCCTCCATTTAGATCTATGTGAGAGCCATTGGCACAATTCGTAAACAAAATTTCACAACCTCAACAAACCACTCGTTCTTTTATTTAAAGCATTTCTTAATTAAGCAATAAAACACAGAGTAGGCTTCACAGTTGTCCTAATGCGGACTCTCACATTAAAGAACCTTTAATGTTGACAGTATTTGTGCCTTCCACCTATATTGAAGACAATTTCAAACACACACATAGGGCATCCTTCGAGTATAGAGTGACAAATGAATGTAAGCGCCATCTCATTGGACTGTGACCTCTTAAGCACAAACCATCATTCGCCCTCCTAAATTTGGGGAGATGGGCGAGTATGTAAATAAAAAAACAAACAAAGAAAAAAAAACTTTTGGGAAGATTTGCGATTCCTCACAATCTGAGAAGATCAGTTTACCCCGGTCATTAAACCAATCTTACTTGGTCAAAAAAACTTAGTATTCATATAAAAAAACAGGTTTTGTGTAAGTCAGCCCATCACTGGTAACAAAAAAAGTTTATTACAAATATTGAAAACTGCGTGTAAAATTGCAATTTTGTGCAGATCTGAGCGATCGCACTTAATCCGACCTTTGGGCCAACCATGGTACACAATTGGTTTACTGTCATCATATACCTATGTTTATTAGTTACATTTTTGCTGTTCTGTGTACTGGAATGTCTACTTATTTACCTCCAAGTGTTTATCCAATTATCTCTTTCTCAATTCGGTGTTAACCAATTGTCACTTGTTCATAATAAGAGGACAGACACAGGTAAGTCTCCTTCATGGATTTATTCAGCTCTTGAATATGACGAACTGCCCATGGCACACCCATCTCGTAACTGTCTCCAAACGAATCCCCACAACTTGTGGAATGCCAATTCTAGTAAACATCATGCATTCTACAAGCACATTTAAAGAATAGAACTCTAAGAACATTACATGGCTCATTCCAACAGCAACAATATGGGATCATGAAAAACACAAATTTACATCATGCACGATATGACAAAACTAGAAGACCTTAATAACAAGAAAAAAATATAAAGGGACATAACAAGGAAAAGAAACTTATAACGAATAAAAACTACAGAATTAATACAACGGCTCTGTAAGGATGAGGAAAAACTGTACCTTTCTATATAACATGAAAGGCAAAATCACTCTCTAAAACGCAAAGGTAGATTCCTCACACTACCCCCGCACATCACAATTCTTCTGCAACTTTTGTTAAAGTTTTAAGATCAAAATCCAGATTCCGTTCTTTTGACCAACCAAGCTCGACATAATTTATGACCAAATACAAGGTAGCATCGTCTTTCAATGCTCTTCTCTACTCTTTTCAGAGTAGGCAAGCGATGGAGGCAGATCTACAGACGCTACAATACAGTCCTCTTTATCATCGTCAGGACACGTCCTAGAATCTTTTCCTTCATGCATAGGGGAGCGGGAAAACATGTCTGCACAACCATTCTTCCCTCCCGGAATGTACTCCGCTACAAAATCAAATTGCAACAATTTCGTAGAAAGCCTAGCACTGCAGGGGGTAGACCCCGTAGAATTCCTCCCACTGAGAATACACACTAAAGGCTTATGATCAGTTTGAATTACAAAATGTTTACTCCACACATAGTTTCTGAACTTCATGACTGCCAACCAACATGCCAACAATTCCCTTTCAATTACTGAAGACTGCCTTTCAGTATCAGGCAAAACACGAGGGGCATAACTAATAGTCCTGGACTGCACCCCCTTAACTTGAGTAAGCACAGTCCCCAAGCCGACATTTCTTGCAATGTCGTCACAACACAATTGAGGTCAGGATCAAAATTTTTCAAGACCTTCGATGACAACAATTGTTTTTTTACTCACTCAAAAATATCCTGACACTCTTCACTCCATGCAAACACAACTCCTTTCTTTAACATGCAGGACAAAGGCTGTACTTTGATTGCTTATATTTGAATAAACCTTGAGTAAAACTCATACAAGCCAAGGAATTACTTCAATGCTACTTTATCAACAGGAGGTTTGGCATGTGCAATGCTTTCAACCAATGCTGGTTTGTGAGCAATTCCTTCACTTGTGTTCCAAATACTCAATTTTGTCTGTCAGAAAAACACACGTGCCCCTCCTGAGTACCAATCCATTCATCTAAAACCTTTTCCATACTTCATCCAATGTCTTGTCATAAGCATGCTGATCTGGAGCAAAAATCAGAATATCATCCTGAAAAATAGAAATCCCATCCACTACTTTAAGCATGTTCACCATCACTCTTTGAAAGACGGAAGCCACAGAGGCGAAACCAAACGGCATCCGACAATATTGATATGTCTAAAAGGAGGCACAAATGCTGTAAGATGCCTTGACTCAGCCTCCAACTCTACCTGATGATATGCTGAGGCTAAATCCAGCTTGGAAAAGATTTTAGCCTCCTTCAATCCCACTAATAGCTCTGAAATGTTGGGCAATGGATGAGCATCAACCCAGATCTCTTGGTTTAAGCAACGGAGGTCAACACATACTCTCAACTCCCCATTGTGTTTACGTGCAACCACCAAAGGTGACAACCACAATGAGGAATCAACAGGCTAAATGGTTCCCTTTTTGCATAATGTGTCCAACTCTTTTTCTAGATCTAAGCGAATGCTGAAGAGTACATTCCTAAGTCTATGTTTCACCTTCCTTTATAAAAATTCTATGTTTAATGTCTTTGATCTTGCCCAATTCACCCGAGAATACATGGGGTACTTGTTCATGAGGTTTTCTAAATCTTGATCATCCCTCATAGACAACACTTGCTCACTTGGGCTTAGTTTTAAATCCATCCCGAAGAGACCCTGGTGAAACCAGCCTAATATATCTAGCCCTTTGGTGCTATGTCAATCTTACCAGCAATCCTGCACCCCTTAAATTCTAGAGTATCAGTGTACCCACACAAGTCTATACTGTGTCCTTCATAGGATACAGCCTTGTGATCTGGTGGTGACGTGGTCTATTGGGCCAAGTCTTGTTGAATAGGGTTTGAGTGATCATGGATATGCGTGCTCCAAAATCAACACGTAACTTTAATACCTTGTCACCCACCTTGATGCCAGCATTTGGGACAACACAAGTACTTGGGTCAGCTGTTGAGACAACTTCACTCTTGACCAATAGAACCATTTGGCTCAATTCTCTACCAATATTCTCTTCATTATCCACCACACTCTCATCAGATACATATTTGACCGAAATATCTCCCTTGGACTTCTGACTTTGGCTCACTTTGGCAAAATGGCTACACTTATTACATTGGCTGCATACAACATTTCTGGCAGGACACGGTTTTCCCCCTTTTCCATGTGAATGGTTACTATAACAAAAACATATCTCACGCTGTGAAAAAAAAGAACCCGTTTTTCAGAACATATGAGCTCCCTGGCAGTTTCATCAGTTTTCACAACTGACACTGGATTAGAAGTTTTGTTCTCCAATTACCTAGCAGAGATTTGAGACAACTCAATGCTTTTGTCAGTTCTGATGGTGAGATCCAGCGATGGGTTTCTCATGGACATCAACTTTTGCTTGATGGTCTTATCACTGCAATATCCAATGAATTGATCCTTCACCAACTGATTTGTGAAATTCTCAAACTGACAATCAGCTGCTAGTCTCCTCAAGGCTGTGATATGTTTCAACATCTTCTCCAAAATGTTGTACCCTCTAAAAAAATGTATGTCTGACAACCACAATACTTGGTTGTATATCAAACCTATCTTGAAGCTTTTTGACTGTCTGTTGAAACTCGTCTAACTCCTCAACACCTTCTTCAAACCTCACATCTGGGAGATGTTTCAAAATTGCTCTCCCTTCAAATCCAAGTGACTGTAGTAACAAATATTTATTTCGTTCCGGGCGAAAACTTAATGCTCCAAGGGCACCTAAATAAGTTTCAAAAGCATCATAACATTGCTTCCATGGAACAGGTGTTTAAAGAAAAGGTGGTGGTGCATTCACAGCCTGCATTAGTAATAATTAATCAAAAGATGTCCACACAAAACACATAAAGATTTACCTTAGAAAACTAAATATAAATAGTTACTATGTGCTTACAGTATACAGAAAATAGTCTACAGTGTATAGAATGGTTTAAAATACACTTGGCAATATGTTGGCAAACTGCAGGAGATGCAATGAAAACAGATATATATATATATATATTCCATACACAATGCGGGTCCTTCTGGGATCAGTCCCGTCGCCAGGTGGAGCGTCCTCCGGTAGTAACCCAAGCCGGTATCAAATTGTACAAAAGTTTCAAATAATGACGCTCACTCGGGAGTCCATTGCAACCATAGAGGTTTAATAAAGTGAACCGCTACGCGTTTCGACACTGAAAGTGTCTTGATCACACGATTTTCACAGTGCTACGTGACGTGTATAAGTAAACAGTAAACATAAAAAAGGCACTACATTGGGAGCAAACCCTTTCTGCTCCGTTTTTTGGCATCCATCTTGGAACAGTACCCACAGTCAGTATATAGTATCACACACAATGTAAGATCCTGAACAAAAATGCAAAAATCAATACATAAATATATTGTATATGCTATTGTTCTTAATTTCAAAGAGGTGTAAGTACCCATGAGACATCTCTTGTTCAAAATGATGTTCAACCATGATTGCACATACTTGTGTGTCGATTGCTCGAGCTAAAATAAAGTTCAAACATAATTGATTGTTTAACAGGCAAGTGCCTCTAAAACACTGCTATTGATTATATACAAGTGGTGGAACTCTTTTGCAAGCGCTCTAGTGGCTTTGGGCAGATACCTTTCATGAATCCTGTAAATACTTCCCCAGGCAGCTTTGCAAAATCAAAAGGCCCCAAACCGTGAAAAACAAGAAAAAAGTGGATAAATATAAGTATTTAAGAAGGTAAAGATTAAACAGCTAGCTCTTAGGAAAAAAGAATCAAAATGGATTATAGAACTGGAAACTAGACTTCCAGGAGGGCATAATCTTGATGAAGAACTGGCAAGCCATTTGCATGAGGATTAGTTCTTGTATATACTGTATGCTGTGACTGTATCTTAAAACTGTATTGTAAATATTGTGTTTTTAATTGTGTGCTCTGTTTTCTATTGTTGTTTTAGGAGGAAAGGAAGGGACCCTTCAATGGCACTGGTGGGCATAGATTTCACGGGCACCCTACCCTTTTCTTCATCAAGAATCATCCAAGCACTCTCCAACAAGTAAAGTGACAAAAATTTGTTTAATCTTTACCTTCTTAAATACTTATATTTATCCACTTTTTTCTTGTTTTTCACGGTTTGGGGCCTTTTGATTTTGCAAAGCTGCCTGGGGAAGTATTTACAGGATTCATGAAAGGTATCTGCCCAAAGCCACTAGAGCGCTTGCAAAAGAGTTCCACCACTTGTATATAATCAATAGCATTGTTTTAGAGGCACTTGCCTGTTAAACAATCAATTATGTTTGAACTTTATTTTAGCTCGAGCAATCGACACACAAGTATGTGCAATCATGGTTGAACATCATTTTGAACAAGAGATGTCTCATGGGTACTTACACCTCTTTGAAATTAAGAACAATAGCATATACAATATATTTATGTATTGATTTTTGCATTTTTGTTCAGGATCTTACATTGTGTGTGATACTATATACTGACTGTGGGTACTGTTCCAAGATGGATGCCAAAAAACGGAGCAGAAAGGGTTTGCTCCCAATGTAGTGCCTTTTTTATGTTTACTGTTTACTTATACACGTCACGTAGCACTGTGAAAATCGTGTGATCAAGACACTTTCAGTGTCGAAACGCGTAGCGGTTCACTTTATTAAACCTCTATGGTTGCAATGGACTCCCGAGTGAGCGTCATTATTTGAAACTTTTGTACTATATATATATATATATATATATATATATATATATATATATTCACTGAAAAAAACATAGGTTTCAGGCACCTTATAGTTAGAAATTAGCATTTAAAAAACCTTAGAAATGCACTGAAAAAAACATAGGTTTCAGGGACGTTATAGTTAGTTGGACATTTCACTTGTACAAAACCATAGAAATTCCCCTGTTATAGTTAGTTCATCTAACTATAACTCGCGCCCCCGCAATGCACTGCTGATGACATCACATATTGCATCATTAAATGACATGGTCAGTGAGATCACTGATGACATCTCAAATGACATCACTGATGACATCATCCAGTGACTGTGTGTTTCTGTAAAGTTTAAATATGTTTTATATATATGCTAAGGTGTATTTAAGAATGAGTGGGTGTATAAGTGTCTGGATGAAGGATTTAGTAGGTGCGTGACTGATTGTATAAGTGAGTGATTAAATGTGTCTTACTGAATGCATGGATTAGTGACTAAACTGTCTGAATGTGTATATCAGTATGCCTGTTGTGTACGCTGCTGTATGTGTTGGTCAGTAGCTACATGAGTGTCTATATGAGTTATTTGGTTGCCTGAGTATTTGTATGGGAGACTGTGGGTGGGTGGGTGGGAGGTGTGTGACTCTGTGCATAGATGTGTGAGTGGTCGATTCACTGGGTGTATGGATTCAAGAGTGCATGTGGAAACAGCTGTGTGGGTGGGTGAGGTGTGTGTATGGGTGTGTTAGTGAGAGATTGGATGTTTCAGTGGTACATGTCCAAGTAACTACATATGTAAAAGGCAGTGTATGTGAGAGTTGGAGTATATAAATGACTATACGTGACAGTCCGTGATTGTGAGAGTGGCTGTATGGATGAGTGTGTACTGGTATCAGTGATTGTATAAGAGAGTAAGTATGTGTTAGTATATGTTTGAATAAGTGAGATGTTGTGTGAATAACTGTATAGGTGAGGAAATGGGAGTGCGATTGATTCTCTGCATGACTGACTAGGTGTGTGAGTAACTCGATAGATGATTGGCGGTGGGTGAGTGTCTGTATAGGTGTATGAGTGCATATGATAGTGTTGTATTGATGAGTGACTGTATGAGTGATTGTATGGGTGAATGAATGGATGTGTGTGTAGACCTAGGAATCAGTGAGTGCGTATGTAGTAACTGGTATTGGTGTGTCAATGGTTTAAAAAATGGTAGCCTGTATTTTACAGTGGGTGTATCACATTAGAGTGTGAGGAGGTGCATCAGATTTTGACGTGGATGATGTAATCAGTGATGTCATCAGTGATGTCACTAACCATGTCATGAATTATATATGTTACGTCATAAGCAGTGCATTGCGGGGGCGCGAGTTATAGTTAGCTGAACTAACTATAACAGGGGAATTTCTATGGTTTTGTACGAGTGAAATATCCAACTAACTATAATGTCCCTGAAACCTATGATTTTTTTCAGGGAATTTCTAAGGTTTTGTAAATGCTAATTTCTAACTATAACGTGCCTGAAACCTACGGTTTTTTCAGTGAATTTCAATGATTTTTAAATGCTAATTTCTAACTATGCCTACAAAGTTAGGACATGTGAAGAAAGAGGAAGAAAAGCGCAGCAAGAAGCAAGGCAAATGCAGAAAGAGGCAACAAAAGTCCAGAAAGACGAAGAAAAGTGCAGGAAGAAGCAAGAGATGTGCAAAAAGAACCAACAAAGGAGCAGAAAGTCCTCTTGTGCCCCCAACTTTTAACTGACAGGTACTGGTGGTAACTGACTCGGACTAACCAGGACCGGAGCCAGTGCTATGCTAAAAGACACTTAGAATACAGTGAAAACACATACATACACTAGGGAACTCCATGCGTTGGGGTACCCCTGTGGTTAGCATGACCTCCTCTGTATTTGCCATGAGTTAGTGCCTGGGTCATTGCATGAGTACATGGTTGATTTGAGGAGTGCATGGGTATTGACAGAAGGATTTCTGGACTGCATGTGTACAACCTGGGTAATTGGGAGGAGTGAATCAGTACTCTGTAGGTGGTTAGAGGTCTGCATGGGTAGTGCACAGAGGATTGTAGCAGTGCATGAGTTAGTGCATAGGTCATTGCATAAGTGCATGGGAAGTGACTGGATGATTAGAGTGCTCCAAGGAGAGTGCATGGTGAATTTATAAGTGCTTGGGTTTTGGCGGACTGACTGCATAAGTACACACATGTCACATCAGGGCCCGTGCCCTCCCTTCACCACTGTGCAAACGCGACCCCTGGCGGGTTCTAAGTTGGGGGATTAATTCCCCTTGAATCCTGAGGGTACCTGGGGGCCAACTAGCCCACCAGGTACCTCCAGTAAGCGCCATAGAGCTGCGTTGCAGAGAGGTGGTCTGGGCCACACCCCTTTTTACACCTCTCTGCAATGCAACTCTGTGGCGCTTACTGGACGTACCTGGTGGGCTAGTTGGCCCCAGCGACCCTCAAGATTCGAGGTGACTTAAACCCCCAACTCAAAACGTGCCACAGGGTGCGTTTGCACACTTACCACATCAGGCCACGCCCCCTCCCTGCACCACTGTGCAAACGCGCCTCGTGGAGCGTTGTACATTGGGGGATTAAATCCCCTTGAGTTCTGAGGGTCCCTGGGGGCCAACTAGCACACCTGCTACCTCCAGTAAGCGCAAGAGCTGCGTTGCAGAGAGGTGGGGAAAAGGGGTGTGGCCTCTCAACACCTCTCCAACGCAGCTCCCTGGCGCATACTGGAAGTACCTGGTGGGCTAGTTGGCCCCCAGGGACCCTCAGGATTGAAGGGGACTTAATCCCCCAATTTACAATGTGCCAGGGGGTGCGTTTGCACACCTACTATGTAAGGCCCCGCTCCCTCCCTTCACCACTGTGCAAGCGTACCGCCTGGCGCGTTTTAAGTTGGGGGATTAATTCCCCTTGACTCCTGATGGTCCCTGGGGGCCAACTAGCCCACCAAGTACCTCCAGTAAGCGCCACAGAGCTGCGTTGCAAAGAGGTGTAAAAAGGGGCATGGCCTTTGGACACGTTTCTGCAACGCAGCTCCCTGGAGCATACTGGAGGTACCTGGTGTTCTAGTTGACCCCCAGGATTCTCAGGATTCAAGGGGACGTAATCCCCTAACTTAAAACGTGCCACAGGGTGCATTTGCATACTTGTCACATCAGGCCATGCACCCTCCCTGCACCACTGTGCAAACGCACCCCCTGGTGCGTTGTAAATTGGGTGATTAAGTCCCCTTGAGTCCTGAGGGTCCCTAGGGGCCAACTAGCCCACCAGCTACCTCCAGAAAGCGCCACAGAGCTGCTTTGTATAGAGGTGTAAAAAGGGGCATGGCCTCACAACAGCTCTCTGCAACGCAGCTTCCTGGCGCTAGTTCCCCCCAGGGACCCTCAGGATTGAATTGGACTTAATCCTCCAATCTACAATGTGCCAGGAGGTGCGTATGCACACTTTCTATGTCAGGCCCCGCCCCCTCCCTTCAACACTGTGCAAACGTGCCGAAATGTAAAAAAATAAATTCTTTTTTGGGCCCTGGGGGTCCTTCTGGGACCCCCTGTGCAGGCCTAGCGGGTTAGGGTGTTTCTACCCTGCCCCCTTCTCTTGTTTTATACCTTTATTTCTCTGTTTTCTAGCGACTCGCTTCTACCGAGCCACAAGATGGCTGCCAACACTTCCTGGTTTGGAGTGTTGGCAGCCAATCACAGTGAAGCTCGTGCACGGGACTTAGGCTCTGCCCAGATATCGAAACTTTTATTTTTCAAATTTTTCAGCAACTACTGAACGGATTTACACCATTTTAAAAAAGGCCGCTTTCTGATCCAAGCACTACCTTTGTGCCAAATTTGGGCTAAGTCCGTTCAGTAGTTTCGGTTGTAGCCTTGCACAAAGTTTCCTATGGGAAATTGATTTTTTTTACTCTTATTTTTTGAATTTCTCAAAAACTACTGAACGGATTTACACCATTTAAAAAAAAAGGTCGCTTTCTGAACCAAGCTCTACCTTTCTGCCAAATTTGGGGTAATTCCATTCAGCAGTTCAGGATGTAGCTCGTCGCACAATTTCCTATGGAAATTAACATGGGGAAAACGTGTTTTGAGCCCCCGCTTGCCGAATCACTCCCAAACTTTCAGGATAGGAGCTGACCTGGATAGACTATTTTTTGGGAGAATTTTGCGAAGATTCGTCAAACGACGTCCAAGAAATTGGCAAATCAAAAAATGCTTTTCCTATGGAAACTAGGTTGTAACTATAACTACCTACTGGTTACTGCCAGTAGGTAACACTATCTATCTATCTATCTATCTATCTATCTATCTATCTATCTATCTATCTATCTATCTATCTATCTATCTATCTATCTATCTATCTATCTATCTATCTATCTATCTATCTATCTATCTATCTATCTATCTATCTATCTATCACTACACCGTTGCTGCTATGTTCTTTCTGGTCCATGAGGAAGGGCTTTACGGCCTGAAACGCGTCGGACCCATGACAGTGGGAGACTGTTTTCTTGTGTTTGTTGCTGATTGTGGGAAGCGTATACTTACCTGTGTGCCAGCCTTTTGGGTAACTCATTTTTCTAACACATTAGTGGCTCACCCGACCACGGTTCGGCACCACTGCAAATTGGATGCGGGTCTGTCTCCGCTGGGATTTGACGCGAGACGGAACAGGAAGTGCTCTCTCAATTGTTTGTAAGTGGCTGCAAGGACAATCTGATTACCCTGGTAATATTTTGAAGGACGCATGGCAGCGCGAGACCCATTTGGGTCGGGTGTACTACTAATCCCATAATTCATCATGTTGATTTGAGCGCGCACTTTGGACAATTGAAATAAAAGACGGTATGTGTAGAATTAAACATTTGCTGCTATGTTCTTTCTGGTCCATGAGGAAGGGCTCTACGGCCTGAAATGCGTCGGACCCAAGACCGTGGGAGACTGTTTTCTTGTGTTTTGCCGCTGAGTGTGAGAAGTGTATACTTACCTGTGTGTGCCAGCCTTTTGGGCAACTCCTTTTCCATACATATATATTTATTACCTACTGGCAGTCGCCAGTAGGTAGTTATAGTTAGAACCTAGTTTCCATAGGAAAAGCATTTTTTGATTTGCTAATAACTTTTGCGTCGTTTGACGAATCTTCGCGAAATTCTCCCCAAAAAAAGGTCTATCCAAGTCAGCTCCTATACTGAAAGTTTGGTGGTGATTAGTCCAGCAGGGGCTGAGAAAAAAGGGGGGTCCCAAAAAGGGTTTTCTCCATGTTAATTTCCATAAGAAACTTTAGCCAAGGCTACAGCCCGAACTGCTGAATGGAATTACACCAAATTTGGCAAAAAGGTACTGCTTGGCTCAGAACACGACCTTTTTAAAAATGATGTAAATCCATTCAGTAGTTGCTGAGAAATTAAAAAAATATTGATATCTAGAGGCATGGTGGATCCGCGAACCCTCCCAACCACGAGCTTTATTGTAATTGGCTGTCAACACTCCAAACCAGGAAGTGTTGACAGCCATCTTGTGACTCGCCTGACCCCCTAGGCCTGCTCAGAGGGTCCCACAAGGACCCCCAGGGCCAAAAAAAAGCATTCTTTTTTTTAAATCGGCTGAATTCGCGCTAGGTGCACGAATCCTGCAGAGAAAATGTAAAAAAACTAAGCCCGGGCTCTCGCGCTTCGTTGTATTGAAGCCCCCGGGTAGGCCAGGTCCCGGGGGCACTGAAAATGTGTGGGGGGGCCCCAATCCCCCCACACTGCTTGATTTATGAGTTGCGGGGAGGCACGCAGCCCCCACGCAGCCCTGGGGACCTCCACCCGCAGGGCTCATTTTTAAATGTGTGGGGGGCCTCCAAGGCCCCCCCAAGCCCCGGGGACCGCCACCCCGGGGCTTTTATTAATTATTTGTGGAGGCACATGGCCCCTCTGCTGCCCCAGGGATCGCCACCCGCGGGGCTTTTTTAAGAAATAAATAAACCTGGGGGGGCTCAAGCCCCCCACACGCCCCGGTGACCGCTACCTCCCCGGGCACTAAGATGCATATGTGGGGGTCCTTTACGGACCCCGAGCCCCGGGGACCACCACCTCCCCGGGGCTGTGTACTAGGTGGGAGGGGGGCCACGCGGCCCCCCTCCAGGAGCCCTTCATGGCCCTGGGGACCGCCACCCCCCAGGGCCAGCTCCTGCAGTGTCCTGGGGTGCCCACCCCTGGGACACTGCTGTTTGCTATGGCAGGGCGGGAGCTGTGTGACTCCTGCCCTGTCATGGCAAACTGTGGTTTGGATTTTGTAAGCGAGAGCAGGTTTCCTGATCTCGCTTACAAAATCCAAACCACATTGCTTTTCCACAAGGGGAGCTGCATATTAGCAGCTCCCCGTGTGGAAAAGTAATGCCGGCTTCGGCAGGAGGCGGGGTGCCTGCGGGACCGTTGGGGAATTGGGGCTCCCCCCACGGTCCCCAGCGAAGAGGCCAGGCCCCGGGGGATGGTGTCCCCGGGGCCATGAGTGGCCTAGGAGGGGGCCCATGCGCCCCCCCCCTCTAATCAATGCTTTAAAAAGTTTTTTTTTTTAAAATGAGGTGCAGTCCCGGGGGATGGAGTCCCCGGGGCACTTGAGGCCAAAGGAGGAGGGATACGCAGCCCCCCTCCTTTAAGAACTGGGGTCCCCGGGCCGAAATTGGCCTTGGGAGGGCGGCTGCGCGGCTCCCTTCCCGTGTTTTAAAAAAGAAAAAAAATGTAAAAGCAGGCCTTGGGGATGGGGTCATCAGGGCCCCAAATAATTTAAAAGGAGGGGGCCATACAGCCCCCCTTGATTACAAAATAAATACATAAAAAAGCCTGCATCGTTGTGGAGGCCATGCCCCCTAACAGCAGCACTCGGCAAACGCGCCCCTGGCGCGTTTTAGGTGGGGAATTAATTTCTCTTGAATATTGAGGGTCCCTGGGGGCCAACTAGCCCACCAGGTACCTCCAGTATGCGCCAGGGAGCTGCGTTGCAGAGAGGTGTTCAGAGGCCACGCCCCTTTTTTACATCTCCCTGCAACGCAGCTCTGTGGCGCTTACTGGAGGTACCTGGTGGCCTAGTTGGCCCCCAGGGACCCTCAGACCTCAAGGGGAATTAATCCCCAATTTACAACGTGCCAGGGGGCGCATTTGCACAGTGGTGCATGGAGGGGGTGGGGCCTGACATACCAAGTGTGCAAATGCACCCCCTGGCACATTGTAAATTGGGGGATTAAGTCCACTTCAATCATGAGGGTCCCCGGGGGCCAACTAGCTCACCAGGTACCTCCAGTAAGCACCAAAGAGCTGCGTTGCAGAGAGGTGTAAAAAGTGGCATGGACTCTGAACACCTCTCTGCAGCGCACCTCCCTGGCGCATACTGGAGGTACCTGGTGGGCTAGTTGTCCCCCAAGGACCCTCAGGATTCAAGGGGACTTAATCCCCAAACTTAAAATGCACCACAGGGCGCATTTGCATACTTGTCAAATCAGGCCCCACCCCCTCCCTGCACAACTGTGCAAACGCACCCCGTGGCCAGTTTTAAGTTGGGGGATTAAATCCCCTTGAATCCTGAGGGTCCCTGGGGGCCAACTAGCCCACCAGGGACCTCTAGTAAGCACCAGGGAGCTGCCTTGCAGAGAGGTGGTCCAAGGCCACACCCCCTTTTTACACCACTCTGCAACGCAGCTCTGTGGTGCTTACTGGAGGTAGCTGGTGGGCTAGTTGGCCCCCAGGGACCCTCAGGACTCAAGGGGACTTGATCCCCCAATTTACAATGCACCAGGGGGTGTGTTTGCACAGTGGTGAAGGGAGGGGGCGGGCCTGATGGGACATGTGTGTACTTATGCAATCACTCCACCAAAACCCAAGCACTTATAAATTCACCATGCACTCTTTGCAGCACTCTAATCATCCAGTCACTACCCATGCAATGACCCATGCTCTAACTCATGCACTGCTACAATACCCTGAGCAGTACCCATGCCGTCCAGCCATTGCCCTGTCACTACCCATGCACTCCTCCAATCACCCAATGAGCACCATGTACTTATCCAATCACTCTGCCAAAACCCAGGCACTTATATATTCACCATGCACTCTCCTTGCAGTACTCCAATCTTCCAGTCAGTACCCATGTACTCTAGGAGTGACCCAGGCACTAACACATGCACTGCTACAATCCCCTGTGCGCTACCCATGCAGACCTCTAACCACCTACACAGTACTGATTCACTCCTCCAATTGCCCAGGTTGTACCCATGCACCCCAGAAATCCCTCTGTCACTACCCATGCACTCCTCCAATCACCCATCTAGCATCATGTACTTATCCAATCACTCCGCCAAAACCCAAGCAGTTATAAAATCACCATACACTGTCCTTGCAGCACTCTAATCATCCAGTCACTACCCATGTACTCATGCAATGACCCAGGCACTAACTCATGGCAAATACAGAGGAGGTCCTGCTCATTACAGGGGTACCCCAACGCATAGTGTTCCCTAGTGTATGTAGGTGTTGTCACTGTATTCTAAGTGTATTTTAGCATAGCACTGGCTCCGGTCCTGGTTAGTCAGAGTCCGTTACCACCAGTACCCGTCACTAAAACGTTGGGGGCACAGGAGGACTTTCTGCTCCTCTGTTGGTTCTTTCTGCACATCTCTTGCTTCTTCCTGCACTTTTCTTCGTCTTTCTGGACTTCTGTTGCCTCTTTCTGCATTTGTCTTGCTTCTTGCTGCGCTTTTCTTCCTCTTTCTTCACATGTCCTAACTTTGTAGGCATAGTTAGAAATTATCATTTAAAAAACCATTGAAATTCACTGAAAAAACCATAGGTTTCAGGGACGTTATAGTTGGTTGGACAGTTCACTTGTACAAAACCACAGAAATTCCCCCGTTATAGTAGCATTCAGTAATGAGGCAATAAGTTTCCCCCATACTACCGGGTTAACACGTAGCAGATCCCCAGGTAGGCCATCCGGCCCCGCAGCTTTATTAGGAACAAGACGCTTAATTACATCCGCCACTTCTTTGGCCGTAAACGTAGATTCTAGGCTCAGCTCCTGAGGATCTAGTAGGGGGGCATCAATGGGAGTTTCCCCATTATCTATCACTACATTATATAAGTGGGAAAAGTGGATGAACCACGAGGCCTCAGGAATATTACATGTTATGAGCGAGTCCACAGGTTTGTCTCTGGCTCTAATCAATTCCCAGAAGCCCTTCGAATCTCTAGGAGAGCTTGCCAGTTTCAGATCGCACCAAAACTGGTTCTCCCAGTCTGACTTAGCCCTGGAAATGACATCTCTGTAACTTTTCCTAGCGGTACGAATCAGACCACCATCCTTAAGTTTGACTGCATTAATTATCTCCCTTTTGGCATTACGACAAGCAGGCGAATACCAGCCAGGATTGCCCTTTGGGCGACGACTTTTGATAACCCTAGAGCTTGCATTACAAACTGAAAAAAGATCACCCAAAGCTTTAGTGGTTTGGACGAACAGTGTGGAAATCTCGTGGGCACTAATTGTGACAAGATCCAAACTGGATAAGACGTTTGCCATAATTGATCTTGCTTCCTGCATCTTATCCTCATTGTCAACAATATTCCTCCATCTTAGCCGCCTCCCACAGTTTGAAGGATATACTTCACGAGATGACTTCCAATCATGAGGAGTTTGATCATTAGGCCCTACGGACCACAAAGGGGAAAGGGACAAAGACAGGGGATTGTGGTCACTGTCAGTAGAAGGAAGGACCACCATATCCATCAAAGGGCTCCAGAGTTTAAAATTCAACAGGATATAATCAATTCTAGAGGAATGACCAACCCTGTTGAATGTGTGAGCCCCACCGGAGTCTGACTTGGTCCTGCCGTTTACAGCCCTTATACCATGTTCCAAAGAGAGAGCATTAAGATCAATGGCACTTTGGGTCCATCTCTTAATCGGAGGTGCTGAGAGGGGGGGGGGATACCTCGCCTAGCATCATCCTCCTGGATACCCAATATATCTTCTACAGCTAGGGGTTCAAAAGTACAGTTAAAATCCCCAGCAAGTAAAACAAACGAGTCAACACCACAAGAACTAAGCTCATCATCGATGCCCGTGAGGGACAATGTCGATGTACCGCCCCTAGAACCTCTAACATAAATATTAAGGATCTCAAGCGCCCTCCCCCCACGTGGCCCTCTAACTATTAATCTCTGCAGGTCAAGGGACTTAGTGACTAAAGATCGAATAGAATACCCCAAGGAGATGTTTACCCAGATTAATAGGCCGCCGGAGGGGCGACCTCACCCTCCGGGCGATGGGATAGCAGGTACAAAATAGCTAGTGAAGCCCACTTTATGCCGGGGCTCCAGGCACCAAGTTTCCTGAAACATACATATCCCGAATGTTTCAATAAATAAGTTCCACTCGGGAATGTCCATGTTACGTGCCAGACCGGCTATATTCCAGCTGACAGGCTTCAGGCTCCTAATGCCATCTGTAGCCTGCCCCAGTGAAGACCCAATTGAAAGAGGGCCGTCCCCGGGTGGAAATGAGGTAACGCACCCAAAGATAGGCCCTCCCCGCTAGGGGCCACCCGTATGGGGATAACAGGCTCGGATTGCCCATTGAACTCCCGACCTTGAAGGCCGACCTTGACGACAGGAGGGGAAGAATGATAAGAGGGTGGCCTCACTACCACCAGGCTAGTGGCAAGATTACCACAATCATTTTCCTCTGGCACGGCAAATAGCTTCACTGTAGGTTGGCAGACAGCGTGTCAAAAGCCGTGGCATGACCAGTTAGACGGGGGGACATGTATCATTCCAGAACAGGCTAAATTGAGACCGATTTCGATGGGCTTGTCTGCCTTCCCATCCCTCCCAAACAGGGAGTCTGACTGGCATGACAGGGATTTTTTGGGGATAAAAATAGCTAAGGTCATACATACCAATACCTCCACTACCTCCAGTTAGACTACCCTCTCTAAAGGGGAAACTACATACATAGCTGGCAACCCTAGGGTCATCAAAATTAATTATAATGTAGTCCCCCCTAATAGCTTTCGACCTAATGCCTAACCAACTAACCCTTCTGACATTGAGAACCCGTCCACCCAATGCACTAGGCAAAGGTCTATTTTCGTTAAGCCAGAATAGTGTTTTGTTTCTGAGTTCAACATAAGTCTCTTTATAATCTGGTTTAAGGACTGGGACCCCAGCAAGGACTGCCACATAAGGCTGGCAGTCGGGTGGTAAATTAACAGTAGGGACCGGCCCCGCATCCAACTCCGTTCCTGGGAGTGTGGTCTGAGTTGTCGTCAAGTCACCAATATTGGCAGTGGTCGACACAGGACGAATTCTATTTATAGGGCTCAATGAGGTCACTGGACCACTACTAGCAGCAACATTTATCTGCACAGACCCTTTTTTTTTTTTTGGATGGAACTGGCCTTAGGCTTCTTAGGTCGCACTGTGCCATCTCTATTATTCGGCCCTGACTTCCTGGCGGTCCCGGAGATAACCTCACGGTGTACAATGGGAGCATTATCCACGACCACACCGGGAGCTAATACGGCTACAGTGGTAGGACCCTGTAGGGATACAAATGACCCCCGGGATACAAGTTCCCCCCCAAGATCATCATCCCTAGTTCTTGAATATAATTTTATAAGAGATTTTATGGAGAAAAAATTGTCCAGGGTTGCCTGTTCAAACCTATCTAGCCGCTCTGAGAGCCCCTTAACACTCTCAAAAAGCGGCAACAATAATGAGTTCATCATTTTCTCTAAACCAGAATCATAGGGTGAAGCCTCAACAAGACTAGCCGTCAAGTCAACACAGGAGT
Organism: Triturus cristatus; assembly: GCF_964204655.1. Classification (NCBI taxonomy): domain Eukaryota; kingdom Metazoa; phylum Chordata; class Amphibia; order Caudata; family Salamandridae; genus Triturus; species Triturus cristatus. The sequence continues at coordinate 480,618,956 of NC_140586.1, read as the reverse complement.
TCTCTGCTACGCTACCTTGGGATGCCTCCCCTTTCTCCCCCAGAGGGCGACTAATACCCTGCCCCTCTCTCTGGAGCCCACCACCCCTGGCACCTGACCTCCTAAGCTTCTTGTGAAGTTTAGCATGGCAACTTTTGCGTGGGCTAACAATTCTTTTTCTTTTATTGAGGGCTGGGTTATTTACTGCCAGCGTGGTCAATACTGGCTGAGGAAGGGAGACCCCAATGCTGGGAGTAATGGCAGGAGGGAGCTCGAGAACAGGGGGCTCACTAAGAGGAGGGACTGGTACAGCATTCTCATCATTACGCTGTATGGTGGCTGTTAGATCCTCCAGCTTGTCCAAACTGACCCTTAGAGCTGCTACCCGTGGGTGATCTAAAGTGGGTGAGGCAGTGAACGTACTGGGGATAGAACCAACGCCAACGGCCCCAGCGAGGACCGTTTGTCAGCAGGAAGCCCCCGAGAAAGGCGCCGCTCTGTCATGCCAATTTCCTTCTCAATTACAGTAACAACACGGGTGATGAACTGGTCCATGGTACCCGCTACACACCCAGGGCCACCCCCGCCACTCCCTCTCAAACTCTTACCCGAATGGGTAGACATTAACCTGAACAATATGAACAAAAAAAGTGAAGTACACCTATGGACATACAACCTAAATAAAACAATGCAAACCCCACCGGCACAGGATACTTATCAAGGGGGTGGCCCAGCCCAGCCTTGCACAGCCTCGGACGGCCACAGACGGCCCGCCCTTTGCCCGGGCTTAGCCCGGCGCCGCCCGCGCGCGTCCCGCGATGCGGAGGGAGCTTGTCCTCTTTTAGCGCCTCCGGACGCGGAAGTCAGTGTAGTTGGGGGCGGGGCCACTGGCAGGAATTCTGGGGGCTGTAGTCCGTGAGCTCTGCTCACCGCGCGCTGCAAGCGCCACCACAGCAGAAACAGGGAAGTCCGCAGGCGAGGGCACAGACACTCAGCAACCCCTCTCACAGGTCAGGTATCAAGCGAATAAAGTTACAGACAAGGCTCCCCCCGTTATAGTTAGTTCAGCTAGCTATAACTCGCGCCCCCGCTATGCACTGCTGATGATGTCACATATTACATCATTCATGACTGGTCCACTTGGGTAGGCAGGGTTGCCTTTCTTATTTAAGCACAGGAATGTCATTGTAAAGAATTCTTTTAATTGGAATGTTTGTATATCATTAAAGAAGAGCCAAATATACTGAAATTTACTAAAACCAAGGTCTCAATTGGTTGTGGAATATTTTATAAGCATGAAGCTAGAGCTGATTGTGATATGATTATTCTTTTAATTTTCCTAGAAATCTGAATCTGGGGATTTGTGCAGTTAATTGCCTTATGGCTAATACCTCCTATTGTAAAAACTAGTGCTTAATTTGTAAAAAAAAAAAACCAAAAAAAACATAAGTGCCAGGGCCCTATTCAGGAAGTCACATTTAGCTTGCACTGTCTATATTCCCCTGCAAGCGCTGCCAACGGCAGTACCTACTCGACTACTAACCATCACACTCTAACAAGTGTGACAATTCAAACTATTCTAGGCCCCTAAAGCTATAAGAATGGATTGGGTGGCAGTTACCAGTCGTTGTTAATGTATATTCAATCAATAAACATCCTTTGTTGTGCTCCTCCCTAATTAGGCAGACAGCTCCACCATATGGCAGATAGTCACAAGAGCCGGTGATGACATTTAAGTGCCGGTGCCAAGCACTGGAAACCACCGGCTCAAATTAAGCACTGATAAAAACATTGGAAACAGTTTTGCAGTGCCGAGATTAAAACCAATCGTTGCATTTTTTTTGTAAAATCTTTTTTATTGGTTTTAGGACATAACATAACAAAAGCAGGTCACAAAAGACTGGTCTTAAAAGTGCATTCACATCGTGTCACAGCACCGGGACCTTACAGAGACAGCAGGAGGACTAAACCAATATACTTGAAGTCGGGCACCAGCCATTGATTAGACCGGAATCTCCAGGCCAGACAGCCGGGCCTGCGGAGGCTCAACTATGTCCCCTCGGAAGGTGTTCCACAGTGACCACACCTCCCCCCACTTCCGTGGGCATCCACGTGCCGTATATACCGCCTTTTCCTGTAGCATGCACCAGTCCATATCGTTTTGCCAGTCCACCAGTTTAGGTGGTGTCGATGCTCCCCACAGACGAGCAATGTTCCGCTTTGCAACCATTTGCCCCAGCGTAACCCAGAGTCTCCCCCGTTCGGGCAAGTCCGTAGGCTCCCAAATGTTAAGCAAACACCTCTTGGCCTCAGTGCGAATAGGAGTCTCCCATACCTCACCCATGCAGGACACCACTCGCCTCCAATACCGCTGCACCCCAGGGCATTCCCACAAAACATGGAAGAAGGAGCCCCTCTCTCCGCACCCCCGCCGACACAGTCCCTCCCCTCCCCGCCCATCGCCTGTAGCCTGGTGCAGGAGACGTATACCCTGTGCAGTATTTTAAGCTGCACCAGACGGAGTCTACCCGAGATTGCGACTTCCCTAGGGGATGCCAAAGCGGTGGTCCATTCCTCGTCATCAATCTCAAGGCCATCCGCCATCCACTTCTCTTTCAGGGAGTCCAGAGGATCAGGGGGGTTGTTAATCAATTTCTTATATGTGAGCGAGATGGCATGCTCTGGCATGTGGCCATCCAGCAATCTGTCCTCCAACGGGGAGGCCTGCGGGGGTCTGGTGCCCGAAGGGATATTAGCTCGGAGGGAGTGACGGACCTGTAGATACCTAAAATATTCCGTTCGCGCCAGGTCGTAAGTGTCCTGGAGATAGGCGAAGGATCTGACCCCTTCCGGCCCCCAAAGGTCCCCCACCCGGGAGATCCCAATAAGATCCCAGCTACGAAACCCCTTTGTGTGACGCAGGCTACCCAGCCTCTCCGATGCCCACAGGGGTGTGGCCAAGGTAAGCGTGTTAGACCAGCCCAGCGCCCTGTGCGCGGCGTGCCATACGTGAACCGAATGCTTTGTAGGCCCCGTGAGGTGGAGTCTGCCCGATCCGGAGTACAGCGCAACCTCGAAGTTCCCCCCCGGGAGCAGCCATCTGTCCATCGCGTACCCCGGGTCGTTCCCGTCGCAATACGTCCCCTGATTTATCGCCGAGAGGTGAGCGGCCCAATAGTACTTGCGAATATCCGGGAGGGCTATCCCCCCGTCATACCACCCCAGCGTAAGTTTCCGTAACGCTATTCTGGGTGTACCCGACCACAGGAGGGTCCGCTGCGCCGCCTCCACCGCCGCAAAGTACGAGGCAGGCACCGGGTCTGGGTGGTTTTGGAGAGCGTACAAAAATCTGGGGAGCGCCATCATTTTAAAAAGGGCCGCACGACCCAGCAGCGACAACGGCAGCTGCCGCCACGAGGTCGAATCGCGCTGGAACCGCTGGAGCGGTGGCATGAGGTTCCTCTCAAACCGGAGAGGCCCATCCCGTGTGATAAACACTCCGAGGTATCGAAAGCCCTCCTCCGCCACTACAAGCGGGCAACCGCCAGGGAGCCGGAGAGGACCGCCGTGGAGAACATAGAGGACCGATTTAGCCCAGTTGATGCGGAATCCGGAGTTCTTCCCAAAGCTGACAAAGATATCTACTGCCGCCAGAAGAGATTTCCGCGGATGGCAGAGATAGAGGAGGATATCGTCTGCATAGAGCGAAATCTTGTCTTCCCAGCCCGTCTTCCCAGCCCTCCGCCCACCGCAGCCCAGTTATGCAGCTGGCCTGCCGGATCCATGACGCCAACGGTTCAAGTGAGAGCGCGAATAGGAGGGGGGAGAGCGGGCATCCCTGTCTGGTGCCCCGTTCAAGGCCAAACACCTCAGACACCCTACCATTAATTACCACCTGAGCCAGCGGCTCCGAGTAGAGAAGGCGGACCCAAGCAACGAAACACGGACCAAATCCCAGTTTTTGGAGTACGGCCATCCTGTATGGACACTCGAGGGTGTCGAATGCCATGGTGGCGTCAAGAGACACCACCACCGCGTCTTCCTGAATCGTGTGACACCGTCCCAGCACCCCATGCAGGCGGCGGATGTTAAGCGCCGTGTTACGGAGGGGCATGAAGCCGGACTGGTCCGGGTGGACCAGCTTGGGGAGTACCGAGTGGAGCCTGTTCGCGAGGGCCTTAGCAAGAATTTTCGGCTCCGCGTTCAGCAGAGAGATCGGCCTGTACGAGGAGCAGGCATCTCTTGGCTTCCCTTCTTTTGGGATGGCTACTATAGTCGCCAGGCGCTGGTCGCGTGGCAATATTCCCGCCGCTGCGCTCTCCTCGAACATGTGGAGGAGATGCACGCTAAGGACATCCGGCTTTAACTTGTAAAGCTCGATAGGCAAACCATTGAGGCCTAGCGCTTTCCCCGGTTTAAGGTCCACAATAGCCCGTTCCAATTCGGACGCGGCGAGGGGGGCCTCCAGGGCATCCCGGTCGGCCTCCGACAGACAGGGCATACGAATGTCCGCCAGCAAGGCATCTGAGTCTTCCCCTGGCCGGTCCGACCCCCTGCTAAAAACCCGCCGGAAGTGTCCCGCAAATTCCTCAACAATTTCTGTAGGCTCCATGAGCGTCGCGCCCAACACTGTCGTGATCACCGGCACCACCGTCGCGGCCCGCTGCTTTTTGTCCAGCCACGCAATAAGTTTGCCTGCCTTATCTCCCTGGTCGTACAGCTTGCCCACCTTGTGCTGAATGGCCGTCTGAGCAGCGAGCGTGACCAGCTCTTTGTACTCTGCGGTTTTGAGCCGTAGCCGATGTTGCACCCCCGGCTCCTTCTCCGCGCATGCTGCCTCTTCCAGCACTCGCAGGTCCGTCTCGACCGAGGCGATCTGCGCCTCTCGTTCTTTACGGCCGCCGGCAATGGCCGAGAGGGCCTCCCCCCGCCACACCGCCTTGAAAGCTTCCCACAGGGTTACCGCGGAGCCCGTCGACCCAATGTTAAGCTTGAAATAGCGCTCAATGGCGCTGGTCAGTTTTTTCCGCAGGTCCTCATTCTTGAGACGCCAAGCGAGTATTGGGGCGACGCATCCCTCCCGGCCAGCCCCCAGCGCGATCTGTATGTATACTGGGGAATGGTCAGAAATACCCCGCGCCAGGAGGGAGGCCTCTCGGATGAGCATGTCCGGCCGCATGGAGGTCAGGACGTAGTCCAGGCGGGAGAAAGAGCGATGCGGACCGGAGTGGAATGTGAAGTGCCTACTCGCAGGGTGCAGCAGCCGCCAGGCGTCCGTGTGCCCAAAGGCGTCGATGAAATCCGCCAACCACCTTTGCCCCGTGGGCGTGTCCCTGGGCGGGTGCCTGTCTAGGGTGCCAGAGGCAACGGCATTAAAGTCCCCCCCTATGATCATCTGCCCGTCAGGGAGGGAGAGCAGGAGTCTCCCCAAGTCCACGTATGCCTGTGCCTGCAGGCCGGGAGGGATATATATGGAGACAAAGTTAACCCGTCGACCCGCCCACCTCCCCGACAGACCCGCAAAACGGCCGAGGGGGTCTAGCTCAGTGTGGTCAATGTGCAGGGGCAGGGAACGGCGAACCAGTATCCCCACTCCCCGCGATCCAGAGGTGAAGCCGGAGTGAACCGCTAGGGTATATCCCCATCTATTGAGGGCCTGGCACGTATTCCCCATCAAGTGTGTTTCCTGCAGAAATACTATATCAGGGAGGTGTCGTTTAAGGAACTGCAGGACAATAGTACGTTTAAGCCCATTCCCCAGCCCATTGACATTCCAGCTAAGGATCTGTATCCCCCTCCGCTAGCCATAGTCCCTGCTGTAGAATCCTGGCCGTCTCCAAGCACCGGCGCTGCCCACCACCCCTTGTCGCCCATCAGTGTGTGACCAAAACAAACCTGCAACCTCCCCACCTTCCCCCCCACCCCCCCAACACCCTACAGCTATACATAGCAGAAGTCAGACCGAGTCCAATGAATCAACACCTGACAGTCGCAGCAACATGAGTGCATCAGCTGTAACATTTCCCCAAACAAGCCCCCCCACCCCCCCGCCCTGCCCCCTGCTCCGTAGGTCTTAAACTACCCACTTCCCCAATTAGCAGAGCACCTGTCGCCCATCCCAACCCGGAGAGAGTAGCCACCCTCCCCGGAAAAACTATGTGGGGGAGAACGGAGGCCAGCACCCACTCCAGCCGCTGCCACCACTGTGCCGCCCAAACCGTTACACCAGCAAGCATGCGAGGCAATCAAGGGACCCCCTCAATGTCAATTTGCGGGAGAGTAACCATGCCCTCACCAGAGTCCCGCCATAGTCTTTGGAACCCCAGCGCATAACAAATACATTACTGTTCGTTGCGGCCGGAGGCCGTTGGCGCAAGGCTCAGCGCTTCGCCGTGTCCGGGGGAGAGTCCCAGCAGGGGCTGTTTGATCTGGACCGCCACGACCCTTGACTCTGCTCTGCTCTCCCCAGTCCATCCGCCGCCAATCCAGGGGAAGCCTCCACAACCCGCAGCGGGCGGTCACGTTCGCGCCTACTGCCGTCCTCCGCCTGCGCCACGTCGAGCCACTCCTGGACCGCAGCCGGCGAAGTGAAGAAGTACGACTTGCCCTCCGCGATGATTTTCAGCTTGGCGGGAAAAAACATCATGTATTTAATACCGCGATCCCTGAGCGCCGCCTTGACACCCAGGAACGAGCGGCGCTCCTGCTGCACTCGGGAGCTTGAAGTCTGGGAAGAATCTGATAGTGGCCCCTTCGCGCTGAAGATCCCCCCGCCTCCTGGCCTCTTGAAGGATAGCGTCCCGGTTCCGGTAGTTCAGGATCTTAGCGATAATTGTCCTGGGCGGGGCTCCCGGTCTAGGCCTGGGGATCAGGGCTCGGTGAGCGCGCTCAATCGTGAAGAGCTTCGAAAGCCTCCCGGGCTTCAGGTGTTGGAGAATGAGGTCTTCGAGAAAGAGCTCCACGCTGTCCCCTTCCACTCCCTCCGGCACACCTACGACGTGGATGTTGCTGCGCCGCGCCCTCCCCTCTTGATCCTCGAGCCGCAGCGCCATTTGGCGGTGTTGGAGGACGAGCTCGTTGATGCGTCCCTCCAGTCGCTTCTCCGAGGCCTGCAGGGCCGTAATGTTCGTCTCATTCGCTTTGGACCTCTCCGTGGTTTTACCGAGGTCCGTACGTAGAAGGTTGACCTCGATCTTATCTACTTTGGTCTCAAGATTAGTGCCCAGGGTCTGTATGGCGGCCATAATGGAGGTTAGGGAGGGCTCCGTCTTCTCTGCATTAGCGTCCATCGGTACCCCAGAGAGCGTTGGGCCAGTGGGCACCCGCGTACTTGTCCAGCTTGTTAGTCTGCGTGTGCTTCCCCACCTTTGGGCGCATGGCGCACACCGTCTGCCGCCTCGCCAAGGACGTCACTCAGCGCAGTCGCCGGTAAGGACTCCCGGTCCACGCTGTCGCCTCCTCGCCTCTCGGGGCAGCACCCCGTCGTTGCCCCCTCCGGCCGCGAACCGGCGCTTGGGAGGATCAGCAGCGTCCGCACCACTCCCGGCGCCGAGCCTCACACCATCCACCGGGCGGGGGCCACACTCGGGGTTCCCCAGGCCACCGGGCGATTGAGTGACGGTCCGGGCTCGTCACCCCCCCGGGCAGGCTGCACCCGTCAAGCTGCTTCGTCGCCGTTGATTGCTGCCGCTACCGCAGCCCCGCGATGCTCCACTGGTAGGGCCGCCGCACTCTCCCCACCGCTCCAGCAGACAATATTATCTCAGCGGGTATGCAGCCCCTCCTGTACCTCGGACTCCCTCGCATGCCAGGATGTAGGCCCGGGGGCTCAGCTCCTCATTCGCAGTCCACCCCTCCTGGTCGTCAGCGGCATTGGTACCCTCCTCAGCAAAGCGCCGGAGATCCTCCGCAGTGCCCAGCAGCTCGGCCGCCACCCTCCGCCATCCGTCCTCGCCAGCCCCGCAACCGGGGTAGGCCGCACGCCGGGGCCTCGAGTGGCGGCGAGCCCGCACCTCCGGCTCCAGCCGCTCGCCAACGCCGCTGCGACAGCAGCAGACACCGCCGCCGAGCGCCCTTCCGCTTTTGGAGCGCCGCTCCTGGTCACTAGCGGTCACGCCACCCCTCGGAAGTGTGGCGCGGGGTCCTCGACACTCGCAGCCCGGATAATGGTGTGGATATTTGCTGGCAGCACAGTTAGCTCGGCGGAGCTCGGGACCTAAGCAGCCATCTTCGTTGGCGCCTGGCCACGCCCCCCAATCGTTGCATTTTTAATTACCGTCATTCTGCTAGGCCCAGCATGTTGCCAGAAATTTCTACCAGTGTGCCACAGCCAGCAAGTTGCCTGGGATTCCCACCTTTGTGTCAAGGGCTGCATTTTACCGCAAATTACCACTATTGTGCAGGTGCCTGCATGTTGCCACATTATACCACCATTGTGCTCAGGCTGGACTATTGCTAGGAATTACCATCATAAAGCTCAAAGCAAGCACACCTCGCCTCTACACTGATATTAACATGCACAGTCATACAAACCACGCTGCTATGCACTCCCAGACATGCACACATGAAGTCGCTCGTGCATTCACACCCCCCCCCCCCACACACAATACAGTAACTTTATTTTTTCTATATACCTTTCTTTCTAGCTCTTCCCACTGCTCTTTTGGGTTTGTTGCTTCTTTACTCTACCTTATACAGCTCCTGATCCATGCTCTGAGGCAGGGAGGGGAGCAACTTGCGCAGCCTGGGGGAGCGGGGTACAAGGGCATGGGGAGTGGAGCAGTTAGGATCACTCAGACAGGAGTGGGAGCAGTGTAGTTTGAATGAAAATAGGGGGTCAGGTGGAGAAATGGAGCAGAGGTGCAAGGATCAGGTGAGTTCCTGGTGGAGCCTGGGATAGTCTAGCAGGCAGTGCACAGGGGCAATATAAGGTTAATGAATCAAGAACACGGACCAAAGTGCCGGACTCGGGGAGTGGAGGGGGGGACAGAGGACTGGTAGAGGGATTTGCTTCCTTTTGCCAGTGTATTCTTTGGCAGCAAGAGGCAGTGCAGACATTGCCACACATGGACTCCCGCCTATGCGAGCGGAAGGGATGCATGTTTCAGTTGCCATGGCAACAGGTTCTGCAGTATGCTCAGTGACCTGCTGACCACTTTTCTATGTTGATCACAATATGCTTTGCCTTAGTTCTGCCGCTGTGTGGCAGCACAAGCAAAATGTTAAAAGGCTCTCTTGTGGTTTATGTCAATGGCATCTCTAAAGCATGCCATCAAACGGACACCTATTTGGCAGCCTCTGATGAAGCATCAAGCTTTTGCTTGGTAGAGCCACTCCAGAGCACCAGTTTTGTGTTAAATTGAAGATGTAATGCACAAACTCTGAAATTGTGAAAACATTTATGAATTCTGAAATAAATTCAAGATATTAACAATGTTTTTTTTAGGCACTGATTTATTCCATTTACTTGCAGGATATCATCAGTGCAGACTTCATTCATAAACTTGAATCTTTACTGCAGCGAGCCTATCGCCTCCAGGAGGAGTTCGAGGCCACCCTTGGAACTTCGGATCCAGCTTCTTTAGCGAATGACCTGGGTAAGAGATTTTACTTTAAAAGAAATCCTCTCCATGTTTTTTTTTTTTAATATTCATTTTATTTTTGTGCTCGAGCCTGTAGAATTGAGAAACCTAAATTTGAGTGCCCTTCATTCAAAATGTCTTCAAAGCCAAATGATATAAAGTGGGACATAGCTATAATTTTAGAAGATAATTCGAATCCTTAAATATTTCAAAATGTATATCTTTTTACCATTTTAATATTTACCATTACAGTGCATCTGCTGCTAACCACGTTTGGGACTTACCTGGTGAAAACAGTTTGAAAGCTGCTGATTGTTTTTTTTGTTTAGTAGTTAATAATGATCATTTCAGTTTTTGGTAATAATTTGATAACAAATCCCACTTTTTTAGGACACTCAACACTGTTGTTAGAGTACTGGTCATGGGTTTTCAGAGGGTGTCGAACGTCTTTACAGAGTCCCACTGTCCCTTTCTGTTTTCATGGAAGTGAAAAGTTCTTTAACATGTTTGTGTTCAGATTGTTTTAAGAAGTTGCAAAGATGAGCTGACTTTTCAGGTATTGATCCAGAGCTTTCCAGAGCTTAGTTCCCACAGTGTGAATTGACTTTGCGCCTGGGTCTCTCAGGTGATTCTGACCAGAACAAGCCGGTTTCCAGCACTTTATCTCAGATTTTGGTTTGGAGCTTAACTCATGAATAGAGTCTAAAGGTATTTTGAGATGATTCCCAACCAGCCTTTAAGACAATGCAGGAGATATTAAATGTAATGTATTGTCTGTGCACCTGTGCTCTAATACAGTCATTGAGGGGCCTGTGTGATGAGAAGATTTCTTCTAGCAGCTTGAGACTACATATCTGTAGTTCCGAATTTCTGTTTGTGGCACTCCTGCACAGACAACATTGTAGTAAACCAGTCTCGTTCGCACCAAGTCAATTGTTAATTTGATCTGGATTGGAGACTACGACAAATGTTGGATCCGTCTCTGCAACATGAGATAGAAATTGATATTTTTAGTAACCTCTATGATCTTAACATGGGTTAGAGATGAACCACGCTGCAACATTTTTTTTACGGCTTTGGAAGGAGTCAACATGATACCTTCCTCCTCCAGCCACTCGAAATAAAGGCTCTCATCAGAGAGATGTCCAGTTCTCAGGATTTACCCTTTTGATCTGCTCCGATAGAGGTATCTCTCCATCCATTAGTACGCATTTTAAGGCAGTTGGTGATGTTCTAGCAGTGTTCCTTGTGGCTGCTCACTCGGGTACACAGGTAAATATTTTCAGTGTATATTTGGAATTGAAGTTGGTATTGCAGGATTATGTGGGCTTTTGGATATGTTAAATAAAGGGAAGATTTTGGGATCCATGTTGAACCGCATATGTGAGTGATTTCACTCAAGATGAAGCAGAACCAGCTTTGAATTGTTGCCTATGGTGTCATGAGTGACGCTATTGAGGGAGCAGTCCATTAATACAAATAAACACCCGGGATTGCAGAAAGATCAATAAAGACATTAGGCTCCTTATTACTCAAAGTACCCTGGGGCCAACAGACATGTAGGGTCGCTTTGTCCACCCCCGGGGACTTTGGTATTATAGATAGAGCCACAGACGTTTGTGCGGCCCCTTCAGTAATACTGATAGTGCTGGACCACATGTAGAACCAGCGCTATCTCGAGAGTGCATTCCCTCATTTGCATGGGTCCGTGGCCCATGCAAATGAGGGAATCTCCTTGCCTCTGATCCCGGGCTCTATTATGGACATGGGTGCAATGCAAAGAAGGCGTCAGAGGGCGCACTGAGAGTGACGAGACAGATTTCTCAACTGCAGACATCAGAGAAGATCTGGGGCCATATTGTGTATCGGGCATACCATTCATGCTGGAGCCGCCATCAAACCTTTTAACTGTTGCACTGGGCGCGAACATGAACAGTGCAGCCAATTGCAGTGAATGTGCTGCTCCCAGGGCATCCGTGAACTTGCGCTGCCCTGGACGTGTGCATTCAGTGAAATACCGAGCAGCTCCTTTAATCAGCCACTATGTGTTTCACTATTCAGGCGGAACGTGCCTGCACTTTAGTGAGGGGACAGAGATGGAGTGAGTGACTGAACCCGCCTGTAGGTGGATGTCTGGTGGGGGTCCATGGGATCTCCTTTGTTTTCTCCAGAGCGCTGACCTCAAGGGTTAAACTGACAGTGTGCCACCTTTTGTGCTTTTTACCCAGAAAGCATGCTTTTTATGATTTAGTGTAGATCCGTTCTGTCGTTTTTGAGAAATTAAGGTTAATAATTTATGAATGTCGGACCGTTGGGCTTGAATTAAAAATGTTAAACCTTCTGAATAGCTGAAGGGGCTTTTTCAGACCGAGCGCTCTGATTGGCTGGCAGCAACATTAAAAGTAATGCAGCGGTGGCCATTACAGAATTCAGGAGCTTAGTCCCCTGTCCTGAAATGGTTTTTGAAAAATTACTTAAAGTGGGCAGGATATAGATACACTGATCCCCTAGCCCTTGTAGAGGGTCTCAAAGGAATGCCCCAAGAGCTCAAAATGAAAGAAAAAAAATTGGCCGGTTGCCACAATCCCAAGGGACTCCCAAGGGACTGGATAATGAATTGCAAAAAAAATGTATGGTGGGTGTCCGTGACGGTTGGCCGCCCACAGGGGTGAGTGTTGGTTGTGGCTTAAGGCCAGACCCTGCGCTCAACTCCACTGGGTGCATGGTGGGCTTTGGCCACCTGCTGGGGGTTGAGTATGGTAACTTAACCGCTTCCTCCCTTTGTCTGACCTGTCATATGTTGAGTGACGCCCCAACCCTACTGTAGACTCTTCAGACTTCAGTGAAGCGGAGTTTGTGTTGTAGGGATCCAATTTACTCCACATCATTGCTAACATTAGTTGCTGTGCGGCAGACAATACAACGCATCCTAGTTCCCACTCTAAAGTTATTCCATCAGGATTTAATGGGGTTTCTTTGGACCCTAGTGTAGCAGAATCTAATTTCCAGAGGGACAACATTCTTTTACCTGACCCTGGCACTAGCTTCCCTGTGGTAGTAAGCTCAGCGTCGTTTTTCGGATATTTGTAACATGGTTTAATGGCAAGTTGTTTTTACACAGTATTGTTATTTAAGATAACATCATAGAGATGTTAACATTTGGAAATTTTTAATTGCGATTTTAATGGAATTGTTACAATGAATTGTAGGTTTCTTTTATGGTTTTTTAACCGAATAAAGATCCTTGTAGAGGTGTAATAAGATCTATCTTTACTTTAAAGAAACCCTAGGTATTTACTGAAAAAGCTCAAAGGTTAAAGTGAAAACGCCAGTTAAAATGTAACATTATAATTTTAAAAAACACACTGAAATTCACCAGATCTAGTTTATTGAGCTAACTAGAAATTGTGCCGCACCATGCTCTGCTTATGACATCACAGATTGCATCACTCATTACATGTGCAATGACATCGCTGATAACATCTCAAATGCATCATTGATAAGGACACTGGGCATGGTGGGGGCACATGTTCTAGTTAGCTTACTAAACCATAGCTGGTGAATTTTTGTGTTTTTATTTTTAGTTTAAAATGTTATGTTTTAACTGACATTCACAAAAGTCTTACATTACTTTAACCTTTGGTTTTTTCAGTGAAAATATATATATATATATATATATATTCAAATTTCAAGTTTGCTCTGTGAAAATACTAGTGTCAATAGATGTTTATTAGGAAAGTTGATCTAAACATTGTGCTATTGGGCCACCTTTATTTTCAGTTCCGAGGCATAAATAGTACACATGCAGATGTACAGAGCGTAGTATGCTATTTATTACCATTGTTGAGTGTGGGTAGGGGCCGTGATTCATCATAGACGAAGCCTCGGGTGGGTCACGATGACCCTCCTCTCCCTCAACAATGGTAATGAATAGTATATTTACTCTGTGCATCTGCATATATGGTTTATGCCATGGGATTCTTTTCATGTGTATTTGTTTTAACAAAATATATTTAAACAAAACCAGGATACATGGGTTTAACTTTGTGCAGTAAGGTAAATCCTCATTGAAGAGGTTTACTCACTATAAGGAAAATTGTTTGTTTCCCTGTGTTCAATAGTTGTTGCATGCAGTCTGTGAGGCAGTGAACCCAGTTTTTTGTCATGTCAGTTTTGCGTACTGCTGTAAGAAACTGGAATTTGACCATTACAATGTAGTTAATAAATTGTTAATAAACGTGTGAACATGCTTTTATTAGTACAGTTGCTCCAAATAACGTGTTATTGGGCCACATTTAGTTTCACTTTTGCAGCATAAATATTTGCTAGTTTTGTTTTCTGTGTCTTAGGGTGAGTTGCTTGTTAAATGTTATTGTGTTGTATGTCATACTGTAAAGTTTTTTGAGAGCATGGTGATAGACAAATATATAACTTATTCTCTCAGTAACACTAATAAAGTACACATGTTGACAGAGAAGCACCCAAAGTGCTTACTCCGCATTCCTTCTGTAAGAAATAGGGCTATAGGTTTGGGGCAACCTCAATTCTTGTCAGGGTGACTCATGAGCAAACCCCAAATTAGCTAGTGCTCAACCCACTTGTAGCTTGGCACAAACGCAGTCAGGCTTACATTTTTTAAAAATATATTTTTATTAAACAGCAAAAAGACATGTTCATTTGCAATTTGCTGAGATGAGTCACGTTACAAGGTTATAATCGCATTTTACACCATTATACAATCTAGCATACAAAAAGTGGTGCAGGAATCACTATGACGTCACTGGATCGTCCAGAGACAGAACAACTGGGGGCTCGCATATATTACCACGGTAGCTATTTCACTTGCTCCATATGTCCACCTTTTGGGGCACCCTCTAGAGAAATACACAGTTTTTCCCATAACGTGCACCAATCCATGTCTGCTTTCCACCCCTCAACACTGGGTGATGTCCCAGCTCCATACAGCCGTGCCAGATTCCTTTTAGCGACCATCAGTCCCAATGTGACCCATATACGGTCTTTCCTGCCTAAGTCTGTGGGTTCCCATACATTTAAAAGGCATCTCTTAGCCTCGATCCCCACCACAAGTCCAAGAACCTCACCTAGACAGGCGTGTATCTTCTTCCAGTACTTCTGTATATATACACACTCCCACAGGATATGCATAAATGTGCCCACTTGACTACATTGCCTCCTGCACAGGCCCTCACCTGCCACACCCATTTTGGCGAGCTGAGTCCCCGTGATGTAGATTCTATGGAGGATTTTCAATTGTACCAGACGTAGCCTGGAGGAGATTGCAAACTCCCGCGGGGAGGCCACCGCCTCCTGCCACTCCTCGTCATCCAGTTCCAACCCATCGTTCCTCCACTTTGAGAGGATCTGGCGCATTATTGATCAGCTTCTTATACGTCAAGAACACTGCTTTCGAGTCAGGCTTACCTTTGATACAGTGTGTAAAGTAATTATGCAGCACCTCAAACAGTAAAAAAGTGAAAACGCAGCACAAGAAGAATCCCACAACAATTTTCAAAACTAGAGTATATTTTAATAAATTCCTAGATACCAAAACAAAAAAATCTAATTGTAGAACCAGAGATATGCAATTTTAAAGGTTTAAATAGAAATAGTGCTTAAAAGCTTATCTGGTCGCACTAGATCGGGACGAAAACACAAGTTCAGGCTGACTGTGGTGGAGTGCGGGCCGGATACAGGGACCAGCTGAAATAGGTAGGCTAAATCCTGGTTGCGGAGCATTGCCTGGTCCCGTGTTGAGGATGCATCATGGAGTGGTGGTTCAGGGCGGAAATGCAAGATCCTGCATCGAGGATATATCGCACAGCAGAGGTTATGAGGAGCTGCGGGACTGCGTTGTGAGATCCTTCATCAAGGATGTGTCGTACAGCCACTGTTCCCAGGACCTCTGAGGTCCTACGTCGTACAGCATAGGTTCTGAGGTGATTTGTTGCTTCTGCTTGGAACCACAGCTGGGCTGGCAGAGGACCTTCCGGCTCACTTCCAAGGTTCCAGGACTGCGGGGCACTCACAGCAGCTATAGTCCAGGTGCTTGGTTCAAGATTGTTTTGTTTATCCTCTGAGGCGGAAAGCCGGAGGACTGCATTTTGCTCCTTGTTTTTAAAACTTGTACTTCACTGTTTTTTATTTAAAAAAAGCATTGACCTCACCTGCATTGAAAGCGCCGGCTCACACGCGCTAAAGCAGCCCTCCTAGACCCCCCCTGATACAGCGACATCCAGCGCTGACACAGGGTAAACGCCCATACCACCATCGCGGTTCGCAGGCGGAGCCACGCCCACTGCGAGGACACGCCCGTAACACTCACTACAAATGTGTCGACCATACCAGCGCAGCGGACGAGCGCAGCGGGAGCGCCGTTTGCGCGCCGAAGGCGCGCCTAAGGCAAGCCCGTCTGCGCCCGTCCGCGCACGGCCGGGCCTAGGGCCAGAACCCCTGTCGGACAAAGCTGCCTTTAAGGTAAGCTACTCACGTCGGGACCTCTTAAGTCTCAGACCCACCATCGCTACTTCTTGTAAGTACGTTCATGATCTTGAAGGTCCATTCACCAGCTGCACCTTTTGCCACCCAGTCCAGCTCAAACTCCTTAACCGACCTTATAGGCCCTCAACCCTTAAACTCGCCACCCTGAACTGTCGCTCTCTCCCCAAACACGCGCTGTTAATTAACCATATCATAGAAGACCATGAGATCGACGCTCTGTTCCTGACAGAAACGTGGCTCTCCTCTCACTCGGACTCAGATATGGTCCTAGCTACTCCCCCGGGCTTTCTTATTCAGTCCCTACCTCGTCCCTCCGGTAGGGGTGGTGGTGTTGCCATCATCCATCGGGATCATTTCCCCTGCAAAACTAACGATGCGCACGTCCTTGATTCTGAAAGCCTTCAGTTCACGATCAAGTTGGACCCGACGAACTCACTATCAGGCCTCTTAGTCTATCGCCCCCCCGGTCATCCAGGCTCTTTTTCCAATGCTCTCCTGGATACGGTAGCATCACAGGCACACTCCACCACCAACTTTACGATACTAGGAGACCTGAATATTCATTTTGATGAACCTCTAAATACAGGGGCAGCCGACCTGATCACAGACCTGGCGGCCTACGACCTCCACCTCCTAAACTCCGGAGCTACACATAACAAAGGTCACTTGCTGGACCCGGTGTTCACGAGCACCCCCACCATGCAAGCTGGTGAGTCCCTCCCCCTCCCTTGGACGGACCATTTTTTAGTCTCCTTCCAGCTACCAGGAGTCTTCAGTAAACCTCACAAACCTCCCACTTATACCGGGGACAGGGCATGGTCCAAGCTCCCCACAGAAGACTGGGCCAGGACCCTGAAGGCAACTACCCCTTCTTATTCTGAAGACCCTGTTATCGCTGACAGTAATTTCAGAGAGTGGATTGTCACATCCCTAGACTCCATACTCCCCTTTAGAACCCGGGAGGATAAAAACGGGAAACCAGGATCCGCCCCATGGTACACCCCGGAACTTCGGATGCTACGCAAAAATTGCAAGAAAGCTGAGCGGCTATGGAGGAAAGACTGGCAGTACGCTAGCAAGGAAGATTACCAGAAATCAGTGAGAATATACAAATCTGCCCTTAAACGCACCAAAGCCTCCCATTACGATACACGGATAAAAGACTCCACCAACTCAACAAGGGAATTCTTCCTTATCGTAAAAGAGCTACTGAAAATACCAGCTCCTCCATCCTCTAACACCCCCCCGGTAGACCGAAGCAACGAACTAGCTACCTACTTTAATGACAAAATCGCCCGCATTTTAGCATCCCTTCCCCCTCCCTGTCTATCAAGCCACATGGACAATGAAACCCCCATCAGTCAGACAGGAAACAGCTTGCGCCCCCAACTAGCGATGTTTAGGGCAGTAACCAGTAACGAGGTAGATGTAACCATGGCCAAAATGAAAAGCGGATCACCTCTGGATCCCGCACCTATTAGATTTCTCAAAACCGTAGCCCCAGTCATCGTACCAACGATCACGGAGCTTATAAACAGTTCGCTCGCCCAAGGCTCTGTACCCGCTAGCTGGAAGAGTGCAGTAGTTAAAGCACTCCTAAAAAAAAACCCAGCTGGACCCAGCAGATATGGCAAACTACCGGCCAATCTCACTCCTCCCTTGCATTAGCAAAGTAGCCGAGAAACTGGTCAATGGACAACTGTCACATTTTCTCGAGGTAAACAACATCTTACGGCAATCCCAAACTGGGTTTCGCCCTGGCCATGGCACAGACACCGCCCTTCTTGCCGTCATCGAGGAGGCAAGGCGCATTTTGGATTCAGGAGGGTCAGTGGCAGTGATCCTCCTGGATCTTAGTGCAGCCTTCGACACAGTCAACCATCGTGTCCTTCTCCATCGGTTGGCGGCAGCAGGGCTCACTGGGGCGGCGCTCAGGTGGATAGAGTCCTTCCTTGCTGGGCGTTCGTTCCAGGTATGGATGGCAATCACCACTCGACCATTCTCCCCCTCACGAGCGGGGTTCCCCAGGGGTCGTCTTTAAGCCCCACGCTTTTTAATGCCTATATGGCCCCTCTCGAAGATGTGGTGACCCCCTTCGGGATCAAAATAGTGAGTTATGCTGATGACACACAGCTGGTCGTCTCTCTATCCCAACTGGACGACAACCCGGACAATCTGGTAAATTGCCTCACGGAAATTCACAGTTGGATGTGTGAATCATCACTTAAATTAAACGGGTCAAAGACTGGAGTTATGCTCATGGGAAAGCAATGGGCGACTATCCCCCCATCGGTCTGGCCAGACGTGTTCGGGGAAATTCCCACCCCGAAACCAGAAATCAAGACCCGAGCTTTCAATGAAAACGCAAGCGTCCAAAACAGCAGGTACCTGCTTCGGGCTTATGCGCACCACCCGCAAGATTCTCCCCTTACTCCCGCCCACATCTAGAAAACTCCTAGTCCAAGGTTTAATACTGGCACAGTTGGACTACAGCAACATGGTTTATCTGGGAGCCCCAGAGGCCACCATGGCTAAACTTCAACGCACACAGAATGCAGCAGCCCAACTACTTATGAACCTTCCCTCCAGAGTATCAGCCAGACCAGCAATCAGGGCCCTGCACTGGCTGCCAGTGCGCCAAAGGGTGGAATTTAAGGCCATGTGCACTGCACACAAATTGATGAATGGAGTTGGCCCTATGATCCTCAGCGACCTGGTGACTCCTTATAAGGCCCCCAGATCCCTTCGGTCTGAGTATGAGCGACTGGCCAACATCCCCAAATACAGAAAGACACGGACTGGAGGCAGACGCTTCTCCGTGAAGGCATCTGCCGGGTGGAACTCCCTCCCCCGCACCCTTAGACTGGAGCCCAGTTATCTGATCTTCAGAAAAAAACTGAAAACGCTTTTATTCCCAAAATAAAGTCCCTTCTCTTTCTTCCCCTCTCCTCTGGATAATACAATCAATATAGCGCGGGGATGCCTTCGGGTCACCAGGCGCTCTACAAATCGTTAAATAAATAAAATAAATAAGGTGGTTGAAGCCTTTTGTGCCCCCGAAGGCTCTGATCAGAGGCCAGCCAACTAGCCCATGGAGTCACTTGGGTGGTCTTGGGTTCAAGATGCAGGCCCAGTCATTCTTAGTTAGGCAGCAGAGTAGCAGTCCTTCTTGCAGCAGAGCAGCATGGTATTCCTTCTGAGTCTTCCACAGGTCCAGAGGTGTACTGAAGAGTTGGCTCCGAGGGTCAAATAATTATACCTGGTGCCCCCTTTGAAGTAGGAAAAACTTCTAGAGTCCTACCCCTGCAGAGGTGTCTGCAATGTACTGCCTCTCTGTCCTGGCCCTAGCTTGTTCTTTGTGAGTGTGCTATGGAAGAGCCTTTGTGATATGAAAGGTTGGTAGGTGATACCTCCACCCACAATCAAGTCAGAGGTGGCCCATCCTGCCAGCACCTATTCCCCCTTTTGTCCCACTGTCTGAGTAATGCACCAAGGCCAGCTACTGGCTGCATCTCATCATGTGATCCAAGTTACAGGCTGCAGGCACCAAATGGTTAGGACAAGAAAATATCAACTTGTTTAAAATGGCATTTTCAGAATTGTGATTTAAAATCCAACTTTAGCATTAAAGAGGATTTTAAAGTATGAATATGTAGATATCAAACTCAACATTCTTACCTGCTCCCAATTGAAAGTGATCCCTTATTAAATGTAATAAGGCAACCCAGTGTTGTCCTATGGGAGAGGCAGGCCTCACAGTAGTGAAAAATGAATTTAGGAGTTTTACCCTACCTGTACGTGTAAATCTTAAAAGTACATGTCCAACTTTTTAAATAGACTGCACCCTGTCCCATGGGCTGTTTAAGGCCCACCAAGGGGTGACTTGCATGTATTAAAAAGAGATTTAGGCCCTGCAAAGGGTTTATTTTGCCAGTTTAAAAAATGGTAGTTTAAAACCACACACACAGGTGGCAATGGCAGGCCTGAAACATGTTTAACAGGGCAACTTAAGTGGGTTGCACAATTAGTGCTGAAGGCACACTAGTAACATTTAATTTACTTAGGAATGCACTGTAGAACAAGTTATTTGTTCTGATTAAGCTTCATGCGTGCTTAATTTGTAAACAAAAACAAAAAACACACAAACACAAAAAATGGCACTGCCCTCGTCACTAGGCCACTACAGCGTGCATCACCCATTGCCTCTACCAGCACTACTAATGTTATACCAACACAATTACTTACCATCACACTCCTACAAGTGTGACAATTCAGACTATTCATTTCCCTCAAAGCTATATGATTGGCTTGCCCAGTATGTATTAGTCATTTTTAATGTATATTTAATTAATAAACAACTGTTGTTGTACTCCTCTCTAAATTTGAAAGACAGCGCCACCCTGTGGCCAGTGCCAGTTTTGAGAACCAGAAACCACAGGCTCAAATTAAGCACTGGCTATGTGAATGAATTGAGATGGGTTAGAACGATTTGCGATGTCCGAAGCCTCATGGCTCACATATTTAGAATTCTAGGTGTAATACTTTACTTCGGGGCATGTTCACTTTATATCCATAATTGTTTTGCATTATTTATTGCAGTTACATAATTCCAGGGATTTTCCGATGTCGGCCACTAACAGCTGACAACTATTAGCTGAGATTTCATACAGCCCAGTTTAGAAACTCGCAATCTTGAAGACTAGCACGCTTTAAAGAAAGCTATTTAAATAACAAAAATTCAACTTACTACAAGCGATATTCTACTAAATACCATATATTACAGCTGTTCAACATAATTGTTTCAATAACTTTTTCATGTTTTCATTAATTGATTAGTGAGGTGTAGATAGGGCGCAGAGACAGTGTGGGCTCTACTTCAGTGTCTGTGGTATACTTCACAGCTGTGCAGTCTTTCAACTTGCTCAGTAAATGATTGTGTTAAATTTGAGGTAGAAAACTTAAGATTGCATGCTATAATTCACATTCAATCAATCTGTCAGTTTTATAGAGCACTGCTCCTCACCACTGAGGTGTCTGGGTGCTGAGGTATAGTTGGTCTCATTCGAAGAACCAGACCTTAAGTTCGCTTCTGAATTCTGCCTGGGAGGAGGATGTTCGTAGGTGGAGGGGCAGGTCATTCCAGGCCTTTGCTGTGAGGTAAGAGAAGGCATGGCCTCCGCTGTGGCGGATGTGGGGGGGGGGGGGGGGGAAGGGTGTGAACGAGGGCCAGAGATGTGAACTGCAGGTGTCTGGCGGGTTGGTGGAAGTTCATGCGTGGTTGAGGTAGGCTGGTCCCTGCTCATGTAGGGCTCTGTAGGTTTAGTTAGGAGCTTGAACTTGCATCTCTTCTGGATGGGGGGGGGGAACTGGAGATTCTTGAGGTGAGGGGTGATACAGGTGCATCTAAGGAGGTTGAGGATTAGTCTGGCTGCTGCTTTCTGTATGGTCTGGAGTCTCTTGAGGAGTTGGGCGGTGATGCCGCAGTAGAGAGCATTGCCGTAGTCGAGCCGGCTGGTGACAAAGGCCTGGATGACAGTTTTCCTGGTGTTAATGGGGATCCATTTAAAGAGTTTGCGGAGCATGTTGGAGGGTGTGGAAGCAGGAAGATGCAACTGAGTTGATTTGGCACTTCACGATGAGTCTACTGTCGAGGATTATACCGAGGCTGCGGGCATGGTCTGTGGATGTCGGGGTGGGTCCCAACTCAAAGGGCCACCAGCTTTAGTCCCATTAGGAGGTGTGCTTCTGGAAGATCAGCACTTCTGTCTGGTCCGTGTTGAGCTTCAGGCAATTGGTCTTCATCCAGTCGGTGATGGCGTGGAGAACGTTTGTCCTGGTGGTGGAGGGGTCTTTGGTGAGCAAGGGGATGAATTGTATCTCGTCTGTGTAGAATATTATGTTGAGTCCGTAGGTTCTGATGATTTCTGCGAGGGGTGTCATGTAGGTGTGGAACAGGGTGGGGTTGAGGGATGATCCGTGGGGGACACCGTAGACAATGGTCTTGGGTTCTGAAGTGAGGGGTGGCAGGCAGATTCCCTGATTTCGCCCTGTGAGGAACTATGCGATCCATTTGAGGGCATTTCCTTGGATTCTGATGGGGTCAGGTCTGTTGATGAGGGTGCGATGGGATATGGGATTGAATGCTGCTGGGAGGTCAAGGAGGATAAGAGCTGCTGTTTTACTGCGAAGATGGATGTGATGTCGTCAGTGACGGCGATAAGGGCTGTCTCTGTGCTGTGGTTAGCTCAGAAGCTGGATTGGGAGGCGCCAAGCAGGTTAATGTCTTGTATGTAGTTGGTGGGCTAGTGGGTGACAGCCCTCTCAAGGACTTTGTTGGGACACGGAAACAGCCATATGGGGTGGTAATTCTTGTGTTTCTTACAATTTTCAGGGTGTACATGCCCAGTTAATAAGTTATTGTGGTGCACTCCATAGACACGTTAACGACTAACCTCTGGCCGCAGAGTACCATTGGATGGAGGTTTTTACGATAACATCTAGCATCTTGTTTTGACCTCTTTGCTTCCTCTTTCCCCGCATTGCTTTGCCAACCCTCTCCTGTTGCTTTCCCCTTCCCCCAGTGTTGCCCAGTTTGCTTATCTTCTACCCCATGTTGCCTCCCCCCCTACCTATCTTTTTTTGTGGTGTTTTTTGTAACCATCCAACTCAGATCGTCAAACAAGAAAAACAAGCATTTGCAATGCAATAGGTCTCGCATTTGAGAGAGTTAGAGCTACTGACATTGTATATGACATTATCTTTTATCTATGTGTTTTGGTATGGAGTGGAGTGGATGTATGGTGGTTTGGAGTGGAATTATGTGGATTGAATTGGAATTGTTAACTGTGGAATTGTGTGGAGATAGATTGTGTGGTGTGGAGAGGATTTGTGTAGTGGAATTATGTGGCATGGTGTGCAGCGGAAATATGTGGATCGTATTTATATGGTATTGAGTGTACTGAATTATGTGGAGTGGAACTGTGTGTCAGAGTGTAATTATGTGTAATGCTATTTTGTGTAGTGGAGTTTATTTATGTGGTCTGCTGTTAAATTTTGTGGCATGAAGTGGAACTTTGTGGCATGATGTGGAATTCTGTGGTGTGGTTCTGATGTAGGACATGAGAGGATGAGGAAAGATCTAAGAGGATGAGAATGTGAGGGAAGATGGGATGAGAGAAGAGGATGGGAGAGGTGAAGGACAGAATCAGGAAAGAAAGGGAGACGAATAGAAGGGTAAAAAAAACACAAGAAGATAAAAGGCATTTAAAAAGGGAAAGAAGACAAATACGTTTACCGGTAGTAAAAGACTGCCAGTACCATAATGGAAAAAAATAAGAAAAAAACCGAGAATTAATGATCTGCTCATATTTAGGCAATGGACATTTTGCGCTGTCTTTGAGATGATCCCAAGAGATGGGAGGGGGAGGTAGATTGACGATATTAGGCAGTAGGACATGAGAGGATGAGGAAATGTGTGAGAATGAGAATGTGAGGGAAGATGGGATGAGAGAAGAGGAGGGGAGAGGTGAAGGAGGAGTGCATCACGAAAGAAAAGGAGGTTAAGAGACTAGAAGTATGGGTAAAAAAACACAAAAAGAAGCAAAGGTAAGAAAAAGGAAGTAGGTTAAGAGGAAAAACGAGAGAGAGACAGCAATACACTGAAAAGTGGACACCTATAGAAAGAAAGAACTATGAAGGGCCGAATAGAAAATAGGAGAAAGAGCAAGAAAGGAAAAAAAAGGAGGACGATGAGAGGGAAATAGGGCAAGATGTGACAGAAGACAGTGTATTAGCCACTGCAAAAACTAAAACATGGCCACTCCACACTAATGCAAGGTTTTATATCTGCAACTAAAGATAGTTTTTAAATAAAATAACACACAAGGACAGTGAAGAGGACATGGGGAAAAGTGAATAATTTGTCAGTTACAAACTGAAACCTGGTAATCCCATGAAGGTTCGAAAGTGATTACCACATTGCTAAATAGCCACGGCTTGTTTAAGAGCTGAGGCCATTGATGAACTGGCAGACTTATAGTAAAGGATAATAGGCACAACCTAATAAATTAACAGACCGTTTAAACTTCCATCGATGAAGCCATGTCTACAAACACTTAGAAAAGTCAAAATGGTGCAACTCAGAAAAGGAAGTACGTATTTAAAGATACTGCACAGCGCTGGTGCACTAGCCGTTCATCTGCAACGGATGTCACTTATGCGTGGTACTACCACACAACGGGAACAGGCACGAGGCTAGAAGACTAGTCTGTGGTACTAACGTTCATTAACAGAGAGACCGTATGGTAAACAGTCCGACAGCTGTAAGGTTAAAACAGAGAGATAAGCATCACGGGGGGAGCTGCAAGTGAGGAAACATATGGGACAACAGAGAGCATTCGTCAGACCAGGAATGCTAGAACAAATCCTCACCTTCTTTACAGCATCGGGAAGTTACAGTAAACACACGGTAGAAGCACAGCTGCCGAGGGCCTCCCTCATTTACCTCCCCTGTTTAAAGATAGATCATCTCCCTATAAAACGAGTGGTGCAAACCCCCTACAAAAAGTCTCTCGCTGCGTGAGCAGAGCTACGCACTGCACCGCTAGGCGCGAGACCTAAAAAGG
Organism: Triturus cristatus; assembly: GCF_964204655.1. Classification (NCBI taxonomy): domain Eukaryota; kingdom Metazoa; phylum Chordata; class Amphibia; order Caudata; family Salamandridae; genus Triturus; species Triturus cristatus. Next base: position 480,594,253 of record NC_140586.1, on the reverse strand, counting down.
ACTAGCTTAATTTTCTAGGCACGTGCGCGATTGGTGCACGTGCCTACAAAATGACACGGCGGACTGCTTATGGACATTTATTTTACTTTTTAAAAGCTATGCTGCACAGCATCGCGGATGCTCTACAGCATGCCTAGAACCAAAAGTGAAAGGCGATCCAAAGGCTAGGCCTATTGGCTTTGCCAATGCTTGTTTGGCAAGGGTTAGAAAAAGTAGTCCACGTTTCAGACTCTCACACTATTAATTAACTAATGTGGCCACTAGGTGTCTCTGTTGCATTACTGCTATTTGTTCACTTTGCAGGCTAAACCACATAACAGTTCTTCAGAACTGGGAGAACCGATTGATGCCAGCACATACCAATGTTTGCACTGTTCGTGTTGAGGCGCGTTTCGTATGTCACAAGTATGCTAAATAGAAGGCAACTTTTATTTTAATCAACATGTTAATCAAAACAACATTTGTTTTAAAGAGGGCACATTGAAACATTGTGGAGCGAAAGATTCAGCAATGTTAAATAAAGGTGCCAGCCCTGTAGCTGCTGCATTCCCGAGGCCACGTGCTTCCTTAATCAGCACCATGTGTGTCTTTCCATCAGAGATGACACTGCAAACGCAGGGAGGTAAACACCGCCGTGATCTTATTACCATAGCCGAAGAGCGACTGTCGTGCGCGGTGGCGTGTTTCGAGAGTATTCACAACAGAAACCCCTCGTGATTAAGAGTAATTAAACCGAAAGACGAAAAGATAGATTTCTCTTCGTAATCCACAGAGCCGTCTTGCGGGCCGAGCAGTCTAACGAGGGAGTCTAGGAAATGATTGACGTTTCCCATGGAAACTTGAGTCCAGTACATTACATTACCACTGTAAACCTCTTCACATATAAAACACAAGCAATGATTGAACAGCTCTGAGTTTCTCAGGTTTTCATGGACATGTGTTGAATTAATGGAGAATTTTGCATTCGGTAGTAATAATAATAACAGAGTTGCATAAGTATTCAGACTTCCAGCCGTAAATGCAGCTCGGGAAATACCATACATGCCAATATTAGATACAGGAAAGATGAAAATGTTGGGGAAAAAACGAATGTTTAGTTCCTTTTCCCCGTTGACTTGCATTGAAGTAAAGAAAGTTTTAGGTGGGAGAAAGGTAAAATAAAGCTACTGAAATATAAAAATTCTGAATTCTTCTGCCTGAATCTAGAATGCTGGGCACGTATGCAGTACTAAATACAAAAATACTCCAAACAGCGGCTGAACACTGGTCCAGCACATCAACCCCTATTCACAATCATAAGAGTCCTGTGCAATGCGCTTCCGGAACTTGCCGCAGTTGGGCTCCCCTGGAATCCAGACAAAGACAGTTTTTTGAAATTATGGTAGGGGTGCACCAGGAAAGAAGTCAGTCCTTTGAATGAGTCCTTAAATTCCTTTATCGTAAAAAAGATTAGGCATCAGCCAACGCGTTTCGTTCCATTCATAGGAACTTCATCATGGCTATATACAATAGATGGAATTGTCCAAGAATTCTCTAGTTAAAATACGGAATATCTCAAGAAGAATAGAAGAAGGAACCCCACAATAAGGGTTCAATTAAGTCACATCCAGCCACGATGATCTGGAAATTCTCCTTTTAGCAGAAGGCAGGTACGCCCGGTAACAGTGTGCAGTACTACCCCACACTGAAAAATTGGGATCCTGTTCGAAGTTCTGGCGGAATGAGGGATGAGCTTCGGCATTGACCATTGTGCACTCTCCACCAACCAACCACCAAGGCTTAATGCAAAATGAGGGGGCTTCCCTAGAGAATATGATGAGGGGGGCTCCTGAGTCTCCAATATCTGACAGGTATTCATTGACCTTAGGCTTAATGGGGCCCCCTTGAAGAGTTGGGGGGTTCTGAATGGTTAGGGCCCTGCTGCACAGCAGGGGCCAGCATTAAGCCCAAGTGAACCCGCCATGCATCATGTGTCAGCATGGATGTCGATTGAGCAAAATGCCAGGGGTAGCGGAAATGACATCACACTCCTTGACTCCACCCCTCATGGATTCATAGGAATTGACCTCATAAGATCTTTGACCCTGATGACCTCGCAGGAAGTTATGTCACATGACGATTGACACTGTCGATATTATAGGAATTTGCATCACTAACTTCGAAAACACACATCAAAGCAATACAAATGAAATAAAGATGAAAGATACTAAAACAGAAAAAACTCTATTTAAATTACTGGCCATAGAGTGCTGTTGCTCGGATATGAATTTACCTTAAATAAATGAAAAGAGAAGAGGCGTTTGACATAACAGGAACAAGTTGGTTTAATTAAATGCTGCGGCCGGGAAAGCCTCAACAGATTCTGTTAAGTCTCTTGTGTACAACGTTTTGGCCCTTGTTTTATACAGTTCAAGAGGTACAATACAGCAATTTCTACATTCCAAAAAAGCATCTCAGTCGTAAATCAACATGTGCAGTCATCTGATAAGGACACAGATGGCTTTTGACCTCAAGGAGAGCTAAGGTGGGCCAGTGTGTGTGTCTAGATGTTCGGCATGAGTAGCTTGTAATCACTACATATGGTGTGCATGTCGTGTCCTGATTGAGTGTTTCTATCTCCATGTGGAATCTAGCTTTGTGATATTTTTGGGGATTGCAAGTCCTTGGCTAAACCCATTTTATTGGGGCCAATTTCTTCAGACCTGTTTTAGTACACCTATCTATAAGTGGGATCAATCAGGGTTTTCCCTGGGAACGTACTTGTCTTTAGGTTAAGAGAGACCCTACCTGTTACCTAGTATTCGTTAAATGCGGGCGTGGGTCGTAGGACTTGTCTAACCACGTATCTCTGACTCAAGGTTGATGGGGAGGTCTCCTTGGGTGAATCCGACAGCAATGATTAGAGTTTATTAGAACTCCTGAAAATAATATGGCAGTCACTGGTATAATTTTTTTCAACATCCTTAACATTGTGCATACAGTTGTCATAGCATACATTGACATTGTTTTTACTGGTATCAACACTGTTATGTTTGCCTAGGTCATAACGTACATCGGTGTTGTTCTTACCAGTAACAGTATAGTCATTTGTGCATGGATTATGAAATACATTGATGTAATTGCCAGTGTCAACGCTGCTGTGCAAGTACAGGTTATGACATACATTGACATTGCATTAACGGGTATTGTCATGGGGGCACAGGTTATGGCATACACTGATATTGCATTTATTTGTATTGCCGTTGTCGGGCCTGCACATATCATGGTATTCATTGACATCGTATTCACTCATTCCAACAGAGTTGCAATGGTGTGGCAAAGGTGCAAATATGATAGAAGTGCAAGGCAATCGTTGGCCAGCAGTACAGCCATCACATTCCCAAGTGCAAACTCAAATGGCCTTTCACAACCATCATTTGCTCAGGAACAGTTATAACATCACATGCCCAATTGGTGCCACATGGTAGCATGTGTGTAGGATCTCCTCACTCTCACAACCAGTCTGTGCACAGGTTAAAATGGGCCCTCAGGTCTAGCAGCTTGTGAAATCCTGTGGGTTCTGCCTGAACACTTCTGTGTGTGCTCAGGAAGCAAGTGGTTTTATTTGTGTATCATAGACACAAAATGTTCTGACAATTATAATACTGTGGTTTGATATACACTAAATACTATTGGCATGTATATAGCACACCTCACCGATAATATTAGTGTAGCTTTATATGCACTAAACATGTATGTCATGTACATAGCACACACCACAAACCAAATTGCTGTCTGTGGATTTAATTATAGTAGTACGATGAGTGAGATAAAGGGCGGGACTGGCCGTAGCGGGCACTGGGCATTTTCCCGTAGGGCTGGGGGCCTGTTTGGTGCCCGTGGTGGCTGGTTTTGTCACTGGGGGCTGGTTGTGCAGCCCCTCCCCCCACTCCCAGGGCCCGTTGAGCAGCAATCTGCCAGGGATGGTTGCTGTGACTAGTACGACCCTTGTGAGATGTAGAGAGTTTGCAATTCCGACTACATACCTTTACAAAGACAGAATTCAGCCAACTGAGCTATTCTTCCACCAACAGAACTCTAGAAATGTTGCCAAATTACGACACAAAGGGTCAGGCTTAAAAATAGTGCGCCCAGTAATATCCTAAAGATCTGCACTGCAGGGCTTCTCATGCCACCGGACACTTATGAGTCATGAAGCACAGCACAGGGCAAAGTGTAGTTGGGTTGCATTGCATTGCATGAAGAGCAGCAAGTGTGTAAAAATATATTTTAGATTAACGCATCAATCATTGTTAGTAAAGTGACGCATCAAAGACTTTTGTGCCTCTAATAATATTGATGATTATGGCTGATTATTATTAGCAAGTGTGTGTGGCAGACAGGTGTGGAGTGGAGAACATTCCTGAAAAGACAGTTGGTTGAAACATCATGAGAAGTGGGTATTTAATGCTGAAACCGTGTGAATAGAGAAGTCAAAATGTGTACAAAGAAACAGGCAAGAATGACAAATCACCCCATGTACATAGAAACAGAAAAATACTTGGAACTGTGCAACTGTATATATTTAAAAATTGTATCAGAAAAATGGGGGGAGGCAGAGGATGCACGGAGTTCGTCCTCCTCAACTAAATATTGTTATGCCAAACCAGGAACCCAGCAATGGTACATTTAATAACTCTCCATGGAAGGAAAAAGAGATGCGGTCCCCGGGGAAGGGAAAATAGGTACACTGGATGAGGGTTCACCTTGACGCGAGTGTGACAACAGGCCTCCCTCCACCCGGAGGAACCATAACGCAATATAAAAACATCTAATATAAAAGCAGTAAAAGAACACCAAGTAGGTGGTAAACGTATGTATGTTCAGTATATGGCATGCAAATAGTGTGTTCTCAGTGAGGAACATACAAGAGTGGTACCAAGGAACTAGGCTCCCATGGTCCTGAAGAATAGCCAATAGGGGCACGGCTCGAAACATGTTGACGCAGAGGAACGCAGGCACATTGTAACCTCGTTTTCCTAAGAGCCCCCCTGTTTTAACCATACTGGCTAGAGGTAGGAATAAAGGAAATGTACCTCCCAGCCAGGTATTTTTAGATTTTACCATAGCATAGTACTATCCACCACTCCCCCACTTGTAACATCTCCTTTATCATCATATAAAGACCAACTAAGTGCTCCCACGTAGCCCATAGGTCGCAGCTCGCCCCAATCTGCAGCAGATTGGAATGGACCCAATGATGAAGCATGCCACCAAGGGGTAACCCTGGTGGGTGAGGGTTTTATAAGAAAAACAACATTTTTCCTTCCATGGAGAGTTATTAAATGCACCATTGCTGGGCTCCTGGTTTGGTATATTTAAAAATTGCCACATGCCCAAGCTAGCTCAAAAACACGTCATCCAAACTGATAGTCATAATATGTTAAGAGTGCTTGTTCTGGTGAAATAAAGAGGTAGATTTCCTAGGTTTTCAGGCCGCACAGTAACCAAAGTTGTGTGTTGTGTTGCAAGAACACAACAGCATCATATCTACCTAGATATGGTGCTGGCATCCTGTTCTTTAGCACTGGCGTACCTTAGGCTGCCTTGCACCAATGCACACACCATAGTCCACAGGTGTAAATGTGATTGCAAACATAGGTTTTCTACTGGAAGGGTACCTTTCCAGAACCACCTTCTATGCTTTGACAAAGTTTAACACTTTGCCACTTTGCATGTGTGGTGTATGGTGCAGAACACATGCAAAGTTGGAAAGGTTTGGAGAAAATAAATCTTTTCAACTTTACACCTGCCTTGAAAAGCATGCTTTTTTATGCAAATCCCTTTCAACGAAAGTCGGTAGATAGGACTTAGTGTCAAAATCCATGGATAGGTGCGTGGGAACGTCCATGCACCACCCATAGTATGCATCCTTGACACAAAGTAGTACATAGTGCTACTTTGTTACTTCAGGGCTACTTTCCAACACATTTCAGGATTTGCACTGGAAAGTAAACGCCAAACAACACAGATTTGCAGTACTTTTGTGATCTGAAACATAACGCAAAGCAATTACTGGGGGCGTCACACTTATAAAATTGTATTATTATACCTAAAGAAGCCCTTTTTAAGAACCTTAGAATAATGAAAGATTGAGGAAACAAACAATAAAGTTCTAACCCTATGCCTTGCAGGCAGTTTGCATGTAGTGCGTTGATGCAATTCATAGCCCACTGAGCTATCTACATTAAATACAAATCCGTGTTTTGCCTGTTACACTTCTGCTTTGTAGTTTGAACATTAACCCTCGCTGCTACTTTATCATGAGTGACTGGGATTAGACAAATCACAAATCTCTCCATCAAGTGCATTAAGCACCAGGGTTATCTGGCCATTGTTATCATACCCTGAAAAATGCCAGGTTTCTCTTAGCTCACTAAGCCTGTCCTGTAAAAGGCGCCCCCTTAAGCTTGCCAGTCAGTGGATGGCAACGTGATGCACCGCCCAAAAGCTGGCAAAAATTAAAGCAAGGCCAATCTTAAATTCATACAAAGGAAAACTCATAAATGTATCCCTTTAGATAACAGAGGGGCAGTGAAAAAAGCGTAAGTCTTTATTAAGTAATCTAAAGATAAGCTGTGCTGCACGTTTTCTTTTCAGAAAATGAATATCACTTACTGAACTCTTTCTGATTTCTTATATGAAGCCACGGGTAGCAAGGGCACTGCCAGGGTCTCAAGGAGCATGCCAGGGGTCGCTATTGCGACCCCTGGTGACCCCTAAATGACGTCCATGTGTGTCCGCCCGTTCTGCTGTAGGGACATCCTTAAATCTGAAGCTGACTGGGCTGGGGCCTCAGTAACAGCTTCTAACAAAGTATTTCGCAGTTCATCCACTGGGTCAAATGCTTAGCAAAATGCATGGGGACTGTAATCCTGAGCGCAGGAAGGGAGTTTGGGAGAAGGCTACAAAAGTGGCTAAAAAGAGCAAATTATTCCTTAACTAATTTGTAGCATTTTCTTTCACTTTCAATAAATACATATGAAATACAACACTGCTTAATGGAAAAAAATGCAATTGTATAGTAATAGGTGGGAAAAGCTCTCTTATGTTATAAAATCTTGATTAGTTAATACGATTCCTTTCCACCTCCACTCCCTCCCTTACAAATGTATGTGTGAGTGTGTGAGTATGAACGAGAGAGACCGAGACAGAGAGAGAGAGACTCATGCCAGGGAGTCACAGAACTAAATCCTGGTTGGCGCTCTGGCAAATAGTGATGCATTTATAGTACTAAGCGGCCCCAGTCTGTGACAGAAAGAACTGTTATTATGCAACTCATTATTTTAAAACATTACACACAGTATAAGATAGGCTGCTACACAATATGCAGAGAGATGTAGCCCCGTATTGTGAATTTGTCAGAATTTTGCAACCTGCGTAAACACCTGTTTGCGCTGGGATAGGAATTCCAACTTTGGTGGCATTTATTGTAGCTGGCTTTTACTAGGTGCAATAAATAACTCACTGTTAGACCCGGCACCATTGGGGTGGGTCTCCCCTGTATTTTTGCTTTTGCCTCCTGTGTTTTTGCTGTGTGTTAGACTTAGTTTTGCTGGTTTAGATGCTTAGGGCACTTTGCCACTGCTGTTCAGTACCAAAGTGCAAGTGCTCCCTTTGTAAATTGTTATTATGGATTGGTGATTTAATGATTGGCATATGTGAGAAGTTGGCCTGGTATATGCTGTTCACTAGTTAAAGTGGACACCTTGCACCAGTACAATTCGACTCTTATGGTAGTAGGTTTAAGACAACCTTTTAAAGAAAGCTATCCTAGTGGTAGCTGTGGAGAGCAGCCTTCAGGCTAAGTCTTTAGAGGAATGTAAAGCAGCTTGTTTTACCTTATAATCTCTTGAATTACTAAATGAAAGGACACCCCACAGGTATATATATAAAATATATATGTATTTATTACTAACAACTCTCTGCTATTCTCTTTATGAGATTAGGAGTCAGGAACATATGCACAAATCAACATTTCACAACAAGTTCAGCTCAAATATGACTGGGGCCCTAGGGGCGTACCAGACCATATACTAAAAAAGAGACTTATGAAGAATGACTTGCAAAGGGACAAGGCCTAGGGCCTTCAAAAGCTCTGGGGCCTCACTAATCCACCCAAGGCAGGTAAGTAAAGGACCCACGGGAGACGCATGCAGTGTGAGAACACAGCCGCGTTTCCCAATTGATTTCAATGGAGCAAGTCGCGATTGGAAATTTAGAGTTTAAGGATACTTCGGGAGAGTCTACAAGCAAGTCACTTACAGGGTAAGTAGTTCTAGAGCCAACACCCACAGGAACACCGTAGTGCTGGAGTTACCTCACCCAGGGAAGCCGGGTGCATAGGTGTCTTTTGGTGTCGGGTCGCAGCGTCGTTTTCAATGGGAGCCAAAGAAGACTTGATGCTTGTGAAGACAGGAGAAGTGTCCGGTGGAATCCAAGGCTGGATTCTGAAGAAGGAAGACCTGAAAGCAGAGGGGACAGTGTTCAAAGTCAGTTGGCAGTGACCCGGGGCAAGGAAGATTGATGCCCACAGTCGTCGGGTGATTTCAGGTGATCCACGGGTGTCTTGACTCTTCAGCCACGAGGTCCAGGAGGCGTCGATGACAACCAGGAGCTGGATTCGGCGTGTCCCATGAAGTCTGCAGCATACTGCAGTGTCGACGACCAGATTGGAGCCAACAAGCCTTGGTAACAGCAAGTCTCGTGGAAAGTGTAAAAAGTCAGCGGTGCAGACCAGCAAGGTCTGAGAGACTCACCCAGCAAAAGTAAGTCAGGGCAGGCCTGGAGCAACCAGGGGAGCCCTTTGGAACTGTAGAAAAGTATTTTGGGGACCCACAAGCCAACCGGCAAGGGATCGCAATGACACCTCAGTAGGATTCACTCAACAGGGGCCCACAGTCACTCGGGACGGGGTAGGCCTCTGATCTTCGGTGGAAATCCTGCTGGAGGCTTGGACCACACGTGGTCCAAAGCACAAGTTCGTAGAACGTCGTGAATGGGTTGCACTCAAATAGTGCACGGTACCCAGGGATTGCCGTTCCTCATCACTCGTGGGGTCCACTTGCCTCAGCGTCACTGGGTACTCACGATGGCCTTGGAGAAGTCAAGATATCCTCTTCCCGGGCTGCAGGGACTTCAGACTCCGGTGGGAGCAGGAAAGTTTGCGACCGTTGATTGCAAGATTGGGTGCCTGCCCAGCAGGAGAGTCACTCCTTGACTCCAAGGGAGATTCTTCAGTCTTCCAGAGGTAGTGGAACGTTGAAGGTCCAGGATTCTTCTTCAGAGCGTTGTCCAGGGATATCTAGTTTGCAATGGCAAGGGTTCCCTAACTTATACTGAAAGGAAGGGAGGGACTAGCTCTATGACCCCACCTATGGGAGGGTCAGGGGAGTGCGTGGCTATACCCACTTCCCTTTGTCCAGTTTTGCGCCAGAGCAAGGGCAGGTAGCCCCTGAGCCGGTTTGGACTGGTGTATGCACAGAGGAGCCTACTGCTCCCCCAGTGCAGGACTTCAAAGCACTCTAGGAGAGCACCCACCCAGCCCCAATACACTAAATCCTGTCTGGGAGGTGGCCACGCCTCCCTGTGACAGGATGCCTATTGTTGGGCCTCCTCCACTGCGAGTTTCGGTCATCAGCAGGAGGGCAGCCCAGTGTCTGTGACTGGTGGCATCCATTTTGTGATGCCAGGGCTCCCTAGGATTCTACCGAGTTTCCACAGTGGGTACATGTCTATCCCTCTAGAAGGGTGGGATCATACTCCCACACCAGTTACTGGTGTGGGGGTATGATTCCAAAGCGTTTGACACCAAACACGACATATTTTGATGCAGCCATCCCAGAGTTAGCAATTACCGCGAGGTTATAATGCACTTAAGAGTATATGATTTGACCGCATTCACACACAGCCCCAGAGAATAGACTCTGAGAGCTGCTGAGGGGCCCTGCTCAGGCAGAGGCACCCCCTCACATGGAAACCAAGCACCCTGCCCTCAGGATTGATAGGGCCTGCCTTAGGGGTGACTGATAGGTTTAAATGTGTGTGCAGGGAGAGATATAGTGAACCTATATCTCAGTGAGGAGTGCTAACACTACCTCACCCAGGCTGCAGTAGCAGACCTGTGGTGTCCGATTTAGTCTGCTTCCCAGGGGTGGCATAATACATGCTTCAGCCCCTGGTAGGCCTGTGAAGTACCTATGCCCTTGGTACCCAAGGTACCATATACTAGGGGCTCATAAGGTACCACAGTATCCAATCACTAGTGCACCTAATATGCACTCCAAGTTGTTTAGAGAGAACAGAGAGGTTGGGGCCCTGATTAGCAGGGTCCCAGCCAGACTATAGCCAGAAACCAGTGTAAACATCAGAAAAAAAAGTGGGGGCAACAAAAGGTGCAGATCCTACTCTCCTACAGCATATTTGATTTACTAGTTAGACCATAGTACAGTGCACTGTGCTGCCAGTGGGCTGCAGCACTGATTGTGCCACCCACATAAGCAGCCTGTAAATGGAACTCAGGCCTGCCATTGAAGAGCCTGTGTGCCATGTCGACTTAGCAAGTGCACCCACTTGCCAGTCCCTAACCTTCCCTTTTCTTACATGTTAGTCACCCCTAAAGTAGGCCCAAGGTACCCCTGTGGGTAGAGTGCATTGTATGTGAAAGGTAGGACATACCCTGATGTGTGTAGCATGTCCTGATAGTGAAATACTGCCAATTTCGTTTTTCACTATTGCAAGGCTACCTGCTCCCATAGGATAGAATGGGGAGTTTGTTTATAACATCTTAGAAACATAACTGCACCTGGGAACAAGGTAGGAAAATACATTTGATATGCCTGAACTCAGAATGTTAAAATGCATCTTTTAGTGAGGGTGATTTTTGCATTCTGTGTTTGAAAATACCACTTTTAGAAAGTAGGTATTTTCTTGCTTAGCCATCCAGTATGCCACTGCTAGGTTTGTGTATTCCATGTCTGGCTTTTGGATGACAGGGGCTGGGAAGAAGCAGTGGCTCCAGAGAGCCTGATGAGTCAGGGCTGGGCTGAATAGACCTGGGCTGCATTTAGAGGAGGGGGCGGAGATTTCCTTTCACCTGAATGGGCCTGGTCTGCCTTCCACAATGCTGTCGCCACCTCCTGCCAGGCAGCTGCAGTAGTGAGGACAGACCTGATTTTGGCTGGGTACAGGCACTCTATGCCTTAAGAGAACAAATGATTTTTGTGTATAAGAAGAGGGGCCCAGACACCAGACTTTTAGATCACTTCTGGGAAATCAAGAGGAAGCTTTGCCAAGGAGAAGAGCCAGAGAAGCTGTGGAGGAATACTGCCCCTGTGCGTTTTGCTGTCTGGGGTTGGCCTGCAGTAGCTACTTGCTGCCAAGGAAAGGAGAAAAGGACTTTTCTGTTTGCTGTGTCACCATCTTGAGGAAGATCTCCAAGGGCTTGAAACTGAGCTTGCCTCCTGTTCTGAAGTCCCAGCGATACAAAGACTTCACCACCAGCTCCCCTGAACTTCCTTGCTGGGAGTTCTGACCTGCAAAAGGTGCCTGCTGTTGTTTTGGACCTTGCAAGAAGTGTTTTCCGCTGGGAGCTGGAAAATCAACGCAACGTCAAGAAGCGTGATGCATCCGTACCTGTTTCCGACGCATCGCCGAAGAAACCGCCGCAGCGCCTGCCGCAGCTGGAGGAATCGCAGCACGATGCATCTAGTGCAATGACTACCGAAGTCTGAAGATCACCGCACTGATCCTGACGCAGGCCCTGCTGTGCGGCTGCAAGAATCCACGCATCATCCCGGATTGTCGCATCACATCGAGGCTCCAAGCCTGTCACATCGTTGGGGGACGTAGTAAGAGACACACACATCAACTCTCCACGCAGTAAGAAATCGACACATCAATTTCTCTCCGGTAAGGAACAGATGCCTCAACTCCCCTGCGCAGCAGTGAGGAACCGATGCATCATCTCCCCCGGAGCAAGGAACGACGCATCACCTTCCCTGAATGTAAGGAACTGACGCATCACCTACCCTGCAGCCCGTTTTGTTTGTTTGCGTGATGCATCCAAGGTACTTAGTGTGAAAAGTGTTGCATCTACAATTTGCTTTGAACTGAACTATTTCTACCATTTGAAAGTCATATTTTTATTACTGTATTGTGGATTTTTGTCATTCGGTCTTGTTTTGGTTTAATAAAGATTACTTATTTTTCTAAACTGTTGTGGTGTCCATTTGTGTGTGTTCACTGTATTACTGTATGTGTTCACAAATGCTTTACACACTGCCTCTGAGATTAGCCTGTCTACTCGTGCCAAGCTACCAAGGGGGTGAGCAGGGGTTATTTCAGAAGTGTATCCTCCTTACCCTGACAAGAAGCAAGGGTTCCTATTTGGACAAAGGTACCTATCTCTGCCAATTAAAGACCCCCATTTCTAACACTCATCCTTGGTTAAATTTCTGCAAGTCAGCCCTGCCAGAATTTAACAGGGAAAAAGTGTCTAGTATTTAATGTACCTGGCAGATTTTGGTGCAGTAACCACAAAATCTGCATCTTATTGTAATAGCTGCTGTTTATCACACCTATAAATAACATATTCCAGGCTATTGTTACTTAGCTTATACAATAGAAAGCACCAGGAGTTTTTAACATAAAACAAGTGTTCTGTGTAGTAAGAATAGGGAACATGCATTTAAAGTCCTTAATAGGTTGCATTTTACCCCGGTCAGGTTGAGGGCCATGTTTAGTAGTTCAGACCTGTGCTTTGGAAGCTACCACAAACAAGGGACAATCTCACACGTTTTGTGGTCCTGCCCCGAGCTCAGTCGACCTGGGTGACCTTGCTAAACCTTATAAAAGAAATCACTGGGTTCGCCGTCCCTCAAGAACCTGTGATCATAATACTAGGCCATCCAGGACATGATATCGTTTGCCCCATGTCCTCTCCAACAGCCCCTTTACTGGCACACTTCATACTGGTATAACGTTGGCACACCATTGGAAACATACAACAGCTCCCTCAGTAGGGTTATGATGGACACAAAACAAGGCATATTTATGTTATGGAAAAACTAATGCCATTGTGAAATGAAATGAATGAAATGAAAAAAACATTTATATAGTGCATGGCTAACCTGGGGCATCCCAGCACTGGGCGAGACTAGTGACCGATGGCAGAATACTAGGGAAACAGTAATGTCTTCAGCTGGTTTCGGAAGGCAAGATGGCTAGATTCCCTGCGAAGGTACAGTGGTAGTGCGTTCCAGAGTTTGGCCATATTATATGAAAAAAGTCGGCCACCACTATTGGGCTTTTTGATTCTTGGGACTTCAACCAGGTGGGGCTCATCCGAGCGCAATTTCCTGTTAGCCTTATAGGGGCAAATCATGGTTGCGCTTATCGGTGGCCCATTTCCTTGCAGGGACTTATGGACAACCCAGAGAGACTTAAAGCTAATTCTTTCTTTCACCGGAAGCCAATGAAGGGAGTGAAGTGCAGGTTTTGCCGATAGGCGATTAGACACTCCCAACAGCAATCTGGCTGTGCAATTTTGGACCGTTTGAAGTTTCGTAATTACTGCGATTGGGGCCCCCAAGTATAATGCGTTTCCATAGTCTATCCTAGAGAGTATCAGTGATTGAACTAATATTTTTTGGGCCTGGGAAGGGAGAAGAGGAAGCACTTTATAGGCCATTCTGAGCAGGCCGTAACAAGTGGCCACCCTCTTCCTTGCTTGCACCCTGAATTTCAAGTTCTGGTCTAACCAGATGCCCAAACTCTTTATTTCGGTCTTAGGGACAGTAGATGGGCCCATACATGCTGGCCACATAGTGTTCGGTGTAAAGCTTAAGGGATTGCCCAGGATCATGAGCTCAGTCTTTTCACCATTGAGCTTAAGGTAGGACGCCCCCATCCACTTAGAAACTTTTTCAAGACAAGAATAGAGGCCATTTGGCCTCTGATTTGCTTGGTTCAACTCTACGATCAGTTGAGTATCGTCGGCGTAGGTCACCATGTGGATTCCAAAAGGGGCTATGATAGCTGCCAGCGGGGCCATATAAACATTAAAAAGAGTTAAGCTTAGCGATGAGCCCTGAGGGACACCACACAGCAAAGGCGAGTGTTTAGAGACTGTCTCTCCTTCAAATATCTGGAAAAATCTTCCCTCCAGAAAGGAACGTAGCCATTGCAATGCAGTGCCAGTTACTCCTACGTTTCTGAGACGGTGAATCAGGATACGGTGATTCACCGTATCAAATGCTGTGCTCAGATTGAGGAGTATAATGGCTGATGACCCTCCTGAGTCCAGGATCTTTCTGCTTTCTTCCACCACAGCTATCAGAGCTGTTTCCGTTCTTTGTCGCAGGCGGAATCCTGTTTGGGAGGGGTGAAGCAGATTATGGGATTCAAGAAGACTAGAGAGGGAGTGGTTAACGTATTTCTCGGCGATCTAGGCGATCCCAGGAAGAATGGAAATGGGGCGATAATTGGCCAGGTCCGCAGGGTCCAGATTGTTTTTTTTTTAGCAGTATTTTCAACATGGCCCCTTTCCAATTGGGGGGGGGGGGGGCGCTATTCCTGTAGCAAGTGATGCATTAATCACGTCTGTGATGGTAGGGGCAATTATGAGTGCTACTCTTTTCAGAATGTTCAGTGGTGCGGGGTCCCTGGGCGAGCCACTTTTTACCGAGGACAACAGAGTCACACAAGTTTTCTGGAGGAGAAAGGGTATGACCTCCAACAAGTGTCCGGTTGTAAGTGGACCCAGACCTATGTGCTCATTTAAGGTGTCACATTCATCGTCAATTTGGGGCAGAAGTTTAAGAATATTCTGTATTTTAGTAGTAAATAACTCTGCCTGTTTGTTGCATTGTTGGCCCGAAATGTCGGGAGCAACTGGCTGGACAGGAGTTTTGAGAAGTTTTTTTATAATAAGAAAGGTTTCTCTGGGGAAGTTGGCGGTTGACAAGATTTTTTCCTTATAATAGGAGACCTGGGCTTTTTTGAATTTCTGCTTTATAAGTTCCGATGGCTGTCCTATATTCCAGCTTCTTAATGAGTGAGAGATCTTTCCTCCAGCTCCTTTCCAATACCTTGCAACGCTGTTTTAGAGTGCGTAATTCATAGAAAAGCCAGGGAGATTTATGGGAACCACAAGTCTTTTTTTATTTAATATTTTTGAAAGGACCACATTCAGCGAGTCTTCTATCAAGTTACAGAAGTCATCATTGGCTATAACTGGACTGGGATCGGGCTTAGGTCTGGTCCTTTCAAGTTCGTGGGCCCACTTGTCCAAGGAGAGCTTGTGCCAGTGCCGCTTCAGAGTCCGTGTGGACTGGAGGTAAGATGTGGTGACCTGGGGGCACCAGAAAAGGGGAATGAGGAAATGGTCACACCATGGGATGGGGATGGGGTCATTCCCTTTAGGTTCCTCCAAATTAGAAAACATGGGGTCAAGGCAGTGCCATTTGACATGGGTTGCTCGCAATATCTTTTGTGGCAACTGAAAGGCCGTGAGATCTCGCGCTAATTCAAGTGCTGTTACTGCTCCCACATCGTCAAAGTGCAAATTAAGATCTCCAAGCAGGGTAAAATTTGCTGCAGTACTGGCTAGGTTGATTACTGCTTCTAATAAAGCTTTACAGAAAGTACCTGTCGCCCCGGGGGCCGATTCATAAGAATGCCTGTGAGGGAGAGGAGCGGAGTGAATTCGATCGAAAAAATGAGCATTCTCACAGTCTAGGAGGGGGTTCCCGAGCAGGCGACAGGTAAAGTGGTCTTTATATATAATAGCAATCCCACCACCCTTGCCTGTTGTTCTATCCACCCTCTGTATCAGGTACCCCTTGGGGAGTGCTTAAACAATATCTGGCTCTGAGCTAGAGTTGAGCCATGTTTCTATAAGAAACAGGACCTCCGGGTCGTAGTCTTGTAAAAGCATTGAGATCTCTGCAGTATGCTTTGGCAGAGATCTACAGTTCAGCAAAAGAGGTTGTATGCTGATAAGATGCCTAAGTTTGAGAATAATTTGAAGACCATTGCAGATGTGGTGGGGATGTTGGAGGATGGTTACCCATGGATGGCCTGACCTAGTGAGAAAGAGTTATCAAAGGGTATTAGGTTCTGATAATACCGCCACAGAAACTGGAGAGCTGGCAGCAATCAGACTGTTTGGGGATCTTCCCCAGAACCCCTTTGTCTAACTCCTTTCCACTGCCTGCCATTGATCCCCCCGGATAGTGAGAACAAAAGGTTTTAGTAAAATGAGACATTAGCATCATTGATTTGTGTCATTGAGCTGGTTATAATATTATGATCGAATTAATGTTTTTTCATTTGGAAAAGCTAAAACCACAAAGGCTTAAAGTCAGAAAAAAAGATAAAACAAATGTGTTAAAGTATTTATAATGTTTACTGTTATGCTATTCGGCTGTACCTAGTTTTTAAAAAATAATTTCTATTAGAAGGACAGACTTCAGAACTCAGCTGGTAACACCTTTGTTACTCTCAAAAACAATACATCTTTGGCACCATGAGGCCTCAAATGACTCCATCAATTAAAGACATGTAGTGGCTCCCAAGCAACCTTTAGATTTGCTGATTAACTAACTGCACACATTTACATCTCTTTCTTGTAGCAAGCCTATTGGCGAGAAGGCTGATCTATTCTTTCACTTCCTACCTTCCTTTGGCTTCCCAGAACATGTAGAGTTGGGCGAGCTGACAAATGAACAGTGAGAACTTAGCCAAGGTTCTGGCTTAGCACTAAGAGCCCTTGCACATGCAGAGCCTCAAATATTTGGCATGGAAACCCAGCCAGATATCATGAACTACTTTAACATATGGAAGCATTTTACCTTAGTACATCAAATTATATCAGTGCATTGAGAGGCACTTATTAAAAGTGATTTAAAAAAAAAAAATGAACTTGGAAACATTCATGTCTTCCACACCCCTGCCCAGTGCCTCTAGTGAACTAACCGACAAGTCAGTTGGCATGTGTACCCTATATATGATGCATTCTTATTGTGCATCGACCAGCAGTGTAGTCCATGAATTCAAACACACAAAGTTTTTCTACAGCACTCATCCTTAACCCATGTATTTTAAGATGATCTAATATGTGATAATGAAGAAAAAAGGAGGCTTTGGGTATATTTCTCTCTCCTTTTATTTTACTTCAAAAGCTACTGCTTTGTTTTTATTAAATCTTTGTGCATGAGGCTAGAGCGTGGGTAGCAGGAAGAAGCCACATAAAAGCTCAGCTTGCTTTGGACTCAGTGGTCAAAGAGGACCTCGAACTGAGCCAAAGTCAGACATCTGGCTCGAGCCTGGCTCAAGCTTTCAGTGGCTTATCTACTTCTAAAAACAGAAGACCCTCTCTCTTCGCTTTCAGCCACAAGGGCCAGATGTTTGGCACTTTCAATTCTGGAGCGATGCTTTTAATAAAAAGTATGGAAACTATTATTGAAAAATTATAAAAAGATTGGGAACATAATTTCCAACCGATCAGACCCCATTCAACTACTGAGGGCCGCCAAAAGCCATTTACAGGCACAGGTTGTGTTTTTCATTGCTTATTGTGCTTCATTGTGTCACCCTGTCTCTGCCTAAATAGTCAAGTTGCAAGTTTCTCATTAATACATGGGCTCCAATTGAGAAATTGTGCAAAGAGAAATTACAGAGTGTGTTAGACCTGGCACCTTGGCGTGGGTCTCCGTTACATTTTTTTGCTGTTGCCTCATGTGTTTTTGCTGGTGTTAGATGCTCAGGGCACTGTGCCACTGCTGTCCAGTGCCACAGTGCAAGTGCTCCCTATTGTAAATTGATGTATGAATTAGTGATTCCCTGATTAGTTGGTTTGGTTTACCTGTCAGACCCTAGTACAGTGCACCAGGAGTGCCCGGGGCTGGTAATCCAAATACTGCTGGTGGGCTAGCAGCACTGGTTGTGCCACCCACAGAAGCAGCCTGTAAAAGTGTCTAAGGTCTGCCGTTGCAGAGCCTGCGTGCAGTCTCGTACTGTCATGCTGACTGGGCAAGTGCACCCACTTGCTAGTCCCTAAACCTTCCCTTTTCTCTCATAACAGACACCCCTATGGTAGGCCCAAGGGCAGGGTGCATTGTAAGGATAAGGTAGGACATGCACTGGTGTGTGTGGCATGTTCTAATAGTGAATTACGGCCATTTTCAATTTTCACTATTGCAAGGCTACCTGTTCCCCATAGGCCAGAATGGGCAGTTTGATTATTACATCTTATAATCCTAACTGACTCAGGGAACATGGTAGAAATTCGAGTTTAGTATGCCTGAACTCAGAATGATAACATACTTCTTTTAGTGAAGTTGGTTTCAACATTCTGTGTTTGAAAATACCACTTTTAGAAAGTAGGTATTTTCTTGTCTAACCATCCAAACCTACCTCTGCTAGATTGTGTATTCCTTGTCTGGAGTTTGAGTGACAGGGGCTGGGGAATTCCAGGGGGCTGGGGAATTCCCGGAGACGGGGTGAGTCAGCACATGGCTGAATAGAGAGATCTCCATGTAGATGGGTTGGAGGAGTTGAACTGGGACCTGAATAGGGCTGTGCTTTCCCTCCACAATGCTGGCTCCACCTCCTGTGGTGCGTCTGATGTCTCTGCCCTGCACTGTGAAAGGAAAGAAGGAGTCATCTCAACAAAGTGCTCCAGGACTGACCAGAACTGGTTTGTACTAGGTAAAGGTCTCTCTGCCTTCATAGAACAAAGAGAGACTGTGTATTAAAGGGGGACCCAGACCCCAGAACTTTAGATCACTTTGGGAAACAAGAAGAAACCTCTGCTGAGGAGAGGAACCAGGAAGAAACTGAGGCGAGACTATCCCTGAAACTTGGGGATTGGCCTGCAGAGTTTGCCTACTGCAAAAGAGAGGAGAAGGGAACATTGTGTGTACTTTTGCTCCACTTGTGAAGGATCTCCAAGGGCTTGGAAAAGAGCTTGCCTCCTGCTGAAGTCTCAGGGACAACAGACTTTAACCACCAGCTCCCCAGAGTTCTTTGGATGTGCTTGCTGCTGTTTTGGGCCTTCTGAGGGACTGCGTGTCGCAAGGAGCTGGATGCGCGACTCACGGAGAAGAAGCATGTCGCCGTCGCAGCCGCTGCCGTCGCATCACTGATCAAGGGGTACGCCGCTGTAGCTGTCGCATTGCAACACATCACGAGAAGTGCCCCGCAACACCGAAGATGCGTGTCGCCATCGTAGCTGACGCATTGCACCGCATCAGGAGAAGAGTCTCATCGAGGAAGAAGCGTGTCGCCGTCGCAGCCGCTGCCGTCGCATCTTGGATGACGCCGCTGTAGCTGTCGCATTGCACCGCATCAAGAAAAGCACCTTGCATCCACTGAGAAGCGTGCCGCCGTCGGAACTGCTGCAGTTATCGCATCGAGCGGAAGCGTCTCGCAACATCGGAGAAGTGTCGCCGCCAAAGCCGCTGTCGTTGCTGTCGTTGCATCACTGAAGAAGGGTGCCGCCGCTGCAGCTGACGCATCGAGTCGAGTCACCTCGCACCATCGGAGAAGCGAGCCGCATCAGGAAGATCTTCACGTCTTTATTTCTTTGCACCAAACTTTCATCGCAGCGTTGTAACACTTTCGTTGCCCTGCGTGTTGCATCTAAAGGTACATTGACTTAAAGTGTCGCATTTAAGAACTAAAGAGACTAAAGCCAACTACTACCATTTTTTAAGTAACAGTATTGTGGATTTTTGTCATTTATGGTCTTGTGGTAAATCTATATAAAGAATACTTATTTTTGATATAAAACTTGTGTGGTGTTCATCTATAGTATTGTCACTTGATTACTGTATGTGTTCACAAATGCTTTACTCACTGCCAATGAGATAAGCCTGTCTGCTCGAGCAGGGGTTATTTTAGGAGTGTACCCCCTTACCCTGACTAGAGGCAAGGGTCCCTATCTGAATTTACTTGGTGAGAAAACAATGATTTCAACTTTACTGGCTGGATAACCCAGGTAAAATTACCATGTGGGAAAAAAAGCTGCTTAGTAGATCGGATATGTTCCATAAACCCTGTTCAAACCTCAGACAAGGCATGGGATAAAATAAAATGCTCCATACTGCCAGCCAACATTTGCCACTGCTTCTTTCACCCTCCACAATTGCTTCCT
Organism: Triturus cristatus; assembly: GCF_964204655.1. Lineage (NCBI taxonomy): Eukaryota > Metazoa > Chordata > Amphibia > Caudata > Salamandridae > Triturus > Triturus cristatus. The sequence continues at coordinate 480,574,056 of NC_140586.1, read as the reverse complement.
TCACCCCTGCCTTACTACAGCCCCTTGCACACTTTTACCACCTTCTTAGAGCAGGTGGTAAATGTGTGCATTGAACCCCACAGTAAAGGGGATTACTATGCAGACTCCGGACCAGTAAATCTGGGTGCACTCAGTAATTCACCTTTTCATTGGATTGAACTCATTATTGCACTGTACTAGTTGGTTGTTACTGCACACTACTGTTCAATTACTGATGCCGAGTTTGCACCCTTTCTGTACTGTTGAACGTGTAATTGGGCCATGGTGGACTATTTAGAGGGCCTGAATATAGATAAACAGGGATAAAAAGACCAGTTTTCAGATTCCACCACATCTACAAATACACAGCAAAGGTTACTTCCCACTTAAACAAAAGAGAGAGAATGCATAAACCCTTGAGAGGCCACCTCTCAAAGGTTACGGAAATACTTTACAAATAACAACACAGATATAGCAGAAACATTGCTTTAATTAATTTTCTTAATGCTTTGAACCCAACATCAGGCAATATTTAAACAGAATATAAAAGATAAAATTATATATACTGTCATCCAGTTTTACCAATCATTCTAATTAATGCCCCAGCCCTCCAAATCTACTTTCCTAATCACAGTTGTTGTCTTAAGGAAAGTTTAGTGTGGGTGCTGTAGGCCCTGTTGTACTGTGAAATTTAGATACATTTTTCCTTCCACTGGGACTGTTTTGAAATTGATTGGATGCACTGTAGGGCCTGATAACTGTCTGAATCCCTTGACTTGCACCTCCCAAGGGTAGTTCCCTTATCTCTGTGCCCTTTCTTAGCCCCGTATTCCATGTGGATCAAACTGCATATACGCAGATCACTCTGTAGATGGCAGGTATTGGCTTGTGCAACCAGGTCTATCCTCACAAGTCTATCCTGCACCCATTATTAAGCACAGCTACACTTTTCTTTCAGCCATAGCCACTGTTGGATATGACCACCTTTTGCGTGGTATTTCCCCAGATTTTTCCCTTAACAAATTTTTGCTAGTCCCATTTTTTTTTTTTTTTAAAAAGAATTTTATTGTTTTGTAAAACAGTGAAAACAGTAGGACATAGAAACGAACCTCGTATACATATCCTCAGAAAGAGCACCACCCCATTGCATAATCCCTCAACCAACCCAAGTTCTAATGCATTTCGAAAGACTCCGATTCCCCACCCCCCCACCGCCCCACAGGTTCCCTTAGCCATCCGAGTCAGAGGATTCCTCATCGGAAAGAGGCGGTGGCTCGCATATTTCTCCCCTGTACTTGTTCCATGCCCCCCAGACCTTGGCCCACTTGCGGGGACATCCCCGTCTAATGAATACAGAACGCTCCGCAAACATGGCTGCGTCCATTTCCTTGCGCCACGTGGAAAGCAGCGGCACCTCCTCTGCACCCCATTTTTGGGCTATATTTCTTTTGGCCGTTATGATGCCCAGCGTCACCCAACCCTGCGTCTGACGATTAAGGTCATTGGGCTCCCACACATTTATCAAGCAGCGCCTGGGTTCCGGCAACAGCGATATCCCACACGCCTGTGACATTGTACGCAGCACTCTTTTCCAAAAGTCTTGAATGATTGGGCAGTCCCAGATAGTGTGGTAAAAGGTTCCCTCCTCCCCACAACCCCGCAAGCAGAAGGGATGTGGCGCCCTGCCCAGCTTGTGTAGTAAGCATCTGGTGTAGTAGGAGCGATGCAATATACGAAGTTGCACCAGTCGCAGCCTTGAGGGTATACCCGCCTCGCGCGGCGAGGCCAGTGCCTCACGCCACTCTGGGTCATCAAGATCGCCCAGCTCGTCAGCCCACCGCTCCCGCAGGGTCCCCATAGGGTCCGGTAGATTGTTGACCAGCTTGCGGTACGTGAAGGAAGTGGCCTTCTTTGGCATATATTCCGTCAGCAACCTGTCCTCCAGCGGGGACGCCTCCGGAACCTTCGCTCCAGGAGCCAGCTGTGTCATTAAGGCATGCCTCATCTGGAGGTAGCGGAACCATTCCGAGGGGGCCAGCTCGTATTGCTGCTGCAGGCTCGCAAACCGAACAACCTCCCCCTTTTGCCACACATCGCCTATCGTCGATATTCCAATGGTATCCCACGCGTCGAAGCCCTTGCTGTCTCTCAGACGTCCCAGCTTCCTGGCATCCCACAGAGGTGTTAGCTGAGTCAAGACTCCTCGCCATCCCAACTTGGCCTGAGCAGCATGCCAGATGGATATAGTCTGCCGCAGGGGGCCGATCATCCTCGAGATCAGTCGGGTGTCATATAGCGGGGACAGCATACCCCTCTCACCCAGTACGTCCCTATCCGCCTTGAATGCCGGGTCAGATTGAGGTGCGTGGAGCCACTGGTTGATCACCTTCAGTTGCGCCGCCCAGTAATAAAGCTGGATATCCGGGAGTGCAATTCCCCCATCATACCACCCGCAAACCAGCTTGGACTGCGCTATGCGCGCCGGCTTGTTGCCCCAGAGCAGGCTGGACACCTGTGCCGCTATCGTACGGAAGTAGGCCGGAGGCACCTGGAATGGGGTATTCTCCAGTACATAGAGAAACCGCGGCAGAGCCATCATCTTGAAGAGCGCCGCTCTTCCGACCAGGGTCAGGGGCAGCGCTCCCCAGTACTGCACGTCCCGCTTCAGGCGGTCTATCTGAGGGCTTAGATTGCGCTTGAAGAATTCCGTCTGATCCAGCGCGATATGTATTCCCAGGTATTTGAAAGACTCCTCCGCCACCCGGAGCGGGCAACTCGACGGTAGCCGCGGGGGTGGGCCACTTAGTACCAGGAGGACCGACTTCGACCAGTTAATGGTGTACCCAGACGCCCGGCCAAAAATCTCGCAGACGTTCAAGAGCGTCAAGATGGAACTCCTCGGGGAGGACAAATATAGCAGTATGTCATCCGCGTAGAGGGAGACGCGGTCCTCCCAGTCGGCGGACCACCGGAGGCCCCGCATCATGGGCTCCCAGCGGATCCAAGCCGCCAACGGCTCAAGCACTAGGGCGAAAAGCAGAGGTGACAGAGGGCAGCCCTGTCTCGTGCCACGCGTCAATGGGAAGTCCTCCGACATGTGTCCGTTGGCCGTGACATGGGCTAGAGGTTTAGTATAGAGGAGCTGGACCCAGGCACAAAATTTCGGTCCGAACCCCAGATGCTGGAGTACCGCGAAAAGAAAGGGCCACTCCACCATGTCGAACGCCATTCGGGCGTCAAGGGAAAGAATAACAGCCGGTTCCTGCAACCGCTCCACGCGGGCCAGCACCCCATGCAGCCGCCTCAGATTGTGAGACGTACTCCTGCCAGGCATAAAACCGGATTGATCCGGGTGTACAATGTCAGATAAGTGAGGTGTGAGCCGGGCGGCCAACACCTTCGCGAGGATCTTTGCCTCCGCGTTGATCAGTGAGATGGGACGGTATGAGGTGCATCGGTCCACCGGCCTACCCGGCTTCGGAATTACCACAATGGTGGCCGTCCGCTGGTCCTCAGGGAGTTCCCCCACCTCAAGGCAATGCGTGAACATATTCAGCAGGTGCGGCGCTAACGTCTCGGAGAGTCGTTGGTAAAGCTCGATTGGGATGCCGTTCGGTCCGAGCGCCTTACCGGGCTGCAGCGCGCCGATAGCCGCCTGGAGCTCCTCCACCGTGAGCTCAGCCTCAAGCGTCTCTCGAGCCTCAGGGGAGAGCTTGGGCATCTGCAAGTCCTTGATGTAAGTCAGTGCCATCTCCACCGTCATGGTCGAGCTGGAGGAGTAGACTTCACGGAAGTGCTCCGCCAGAGTGCGCACTATTACGCGCGGGTCTGTTACTGTCAATCCCTCATCAGTGCTCAGCTGCGCAATTCCCCTGGCGCCGTCACCGCGCCTGTCAAGCCACGCCAGTAACCTACCAGTTTTGTCCCCCACATCATAAACTGTATGCCTCGAAGCCTCAAGGCGCTGCCGGACTCGTTCCGTGAGGTGCTCTTTGTACTTCGTCTGAGCCACATACAGGTCATGCGAGGTTGCACGGGAGGGCGCCGCGGCCTGGCGGGCCTCCGCCGCCCTGAGCTCGATCTCAAGCGATTGTAGTTCAGCTACCTGTTCGCGCTTGTGTTCCGATACGGCGGCCATCGCCCGGCCCCGCACCACCGTTTTGTACGCCTCCCAGAGAGTCGCAGGGGAGGCGACCGAAGTCGCATTTTCCTGGAAGTAGAATTTCGTCGCTTGCACTATGGATTTACTGATCTTTGGTAGGCGAATGTAGCTAGGGCGTAGCGGATAAACGCGACGGCGCAGTAGGTGATAACTGGCGTATTGCAGGAGGATCGGGGAGTGATCAGATATGCCTCTGGGTTGAATGTTAATACTGTCAACATTCTGGAGACAACCAGGGGAACCTAGAAAGTAATCAATGCGGGTGAGACTGTCATGTACCCCGGAGTGATACGTGTAGTGCTGTGCCGTCGGATTATGCAGCCTCCATATGTCCGTTAATCCGATCGCCGTCGCGAAGCCCGCGAGGCGAGACACTCCCCCAATCTTTCCCCTAGGTGGAGACCGATCAGTGAGGTCGTCCATTACCGCATTGAAGTCGCCACCCAATAATACCTCTCCCTCCGGTAGTGCGAGCAGGAATTCACTGAGTGCCGGGAGCGCCGAAGCATGCAGTCCGGGCGGGATATAGACAGACACTATGTTGATGGGCCGGCCCTCCCATTGTACGTGCGCTGCGGCGAAGCGCCCAGCCCCGTCTGTGTGTACACTCAGCACGAGCAAGGGGGACCGACACCGCAGCAGGATACCAACCCCCCGGGACCCAGAGGTGAATTCAGAGTGCGCCACCATCTTATACCCCCATCTGTCAAGCGCTTTAGTGGTGGAGCCAGTTAGGTGGGTCTCCTGGAGCAAGGCCACCGTCGGGGAGCATCTTTTGAGACTATGCAGGACCAGGCCCCTCTTAATTTTATCTCCCAAGCCCCGTACGTTCCATGTGAGTAAAGAGAGGGGTGGCGCCGGAGTCAGAGCGCTGGCAGGGGGTGGGTCACGCTGCATCGCAGACATTACGGTGGTTGGGCAAAGTGACGGAGCATGGTGCGGATAGCGTGGCGTGATGCATGTGCCATGCAATGAAAGTGTGGTGAGTTTAGGTCAAAGGCCCTTGTCCTACAGAACCTCAACAGACAAACAAAACTACATAACATTCCCCATTCCCCCCCCCCCCCCCCCTGCCTCCCTGCCACACGGACTCAGAACTGCCCGCCACCCCAACTCAGCAGAGTGCTCCATTCCCAAAACCCCAACCAGTACTTGCGCTGTAAGGAGCGTGGGGTCCGAGGAAGACCATGACATCCCCTGTCCCCAGGTCCCATCATTCAGACCCTCTGGCAATAGGACGTAGGTCAGTCCAGCATCAGTGGGCACCAGATATTAGTCTCCGGCTTCACGCCGCCGCTTCGGCATCAGCCGTTGGGTTCCCCCTCAGTCTCCTCTGCGCGCCGGTCGCGGCTCCCAGAGTCCTCCTCACTCCCCATGCGTCTCGGCTTTCGGGCCGAGCGTCCACCACCCGCAGCCGGGCGCCAGCCCTCCAGCCAGTCGTGGGCCTCCTCCGGTGTGTTGAAAAATACAGTTTTGCCATCCGCCACTACACGGAGTCGCGCCGGGAAGAGCATAGCGTAGGGAAGTTCCCGGGCCCTCAGCTTCTTTTTGACCTCCAGGAAACTTCGGCGCTGAGCCGCCACCGCGGCCGTATAGTCCGGGAAGAAGGACACTGTGGAGTTCTGGAGACGGATGGGTGGCGCCACCCGCGCCGCCTGAAGAATGGCATCCCTGTCGCGGAAATTGAACAGGCGGGCCAAGACGGGCCGCGGGGGCGCACCCACTCGTGGTCGGCCGCCGGGCACCCTGTGGGCGCGTTCCACCGAGAAGAAGGCGGACAGGCCTCTGGGTTGCAACTTGGACTTGATCAAGTCCTCAATGTAGAGGTCCATGGCTGGGTGCCCTTCGCTTTCGGGGATCCCTGTAATGCGCACGTTGTTGCGGCGAGAGCGCCCCTCTTGATCGTCCAGCCTGGCCGCCATGCGCTTGTTGTCCGTCTCCAACTGGGACACCTTTTGTAGGAGATAACTCGAGTCTTTTGCTAGGGTCTCCGTCACCTGCTCAACATCCGCAACCCTGGCGGACATTTTTTGGAAGTCCGCTCGGAGAAGAGACACATCCGTGGAGATTGACCCCACCGTCGTCTGTACTTGTGTCAAGGCAGCCATGATGTCTTCCAGCGTTACTTTAGGCGTCTCTTTGTCCGTCGCCATCTTCTCGGTGCGCCCGCCACGGTCAGGCGTCGCGGAGGAGTCCTTAGTATAGGCGAATTTATCAAGTTTGCCCTGCGAATTCCCTTTGAGCCCCTTCCCGCTCATGGTCGTAGCCGGTGGCCCTCTCCCTCCCGCTCGCCACTGACGAGCCGGCGGAATGGACCTCTGTGACTGGGTAGCGTCCAACTCAGGCAACACTGCGAAGCGCCCAGGTCTCGGCGAAGTCCGGCATCAGGCGGTCGCACAGCCCTTATTCAGCCAGCCAGGGCGAGCAGCACCTCCTCTCCGTTGCACTCGTTGAGCCCCGCAGCCGGGGGCGGACTAGGATCACCGGGCCCGATTGGTACTTCTCCGCAGGGCCCCTCGCTGCGGTGTAGCACTGTCCTCACCCCTCCACTCAGGCAACGGTTGGTCAGAGGCTGCAGACACCCCGCCTCCGCCTCAGAGACGGCCGCCCTCCGTCGCGGGCATCTCCGTCACTCAAGGCCCCGGCTTTCAGCGCCGATGCAGGCCTCCGCTCACCGGGTCTCGTTGTGCACGCTCCGGGCGTCCGGGCAGCTCCGGATCGGATCAGGCGGCGCCGCGTCGTCTTCGCCTGTGGCAGCAGGGCAGCCACGAGTCCCCACCAGCGCAGCAGGCAGCCAGGATGGGCAGCACCTCGGCTCTACTCCGCTGGCCCCTCCCCGCAGCAGGGGCCGATCAGGATCGCTGTGCTCGATCGTGTCGCCTCCGCAGGGTCACCCTCTACGATGTCGCACAGGCCTCGCACATTCGCTCAGGCAACGGTCCGCCCGGGGCCGCAAGCACGCCGCCTCCGCCCCCGAGACAGCCGTGCTCCGATCGGGGCACCTCCGCCACTCGAGGCCCCGGCTTTCAGTGCTGGTGTAGGCCTCGGATCTCCGGACCTCGCTGTTCGCGCCCTGGGCGCCTTAGAAACTTCGGGGTCGGATCGTTCGGTGCCGCTTCTGTTCCGCCGTCAGTACTAGGACCTTGGAGCCGGATTACTGCACGGATGCTACACGGATGTCAGGGGAGTCGATCTCACCCTCGGAGCCCAACTAGGCTGCGGCCATCTTGCTCGGCTGCAAGCCACGCCCCCCGCTGGTCCCATTTTTGTTGGCTTTATGACTGCGCACTTTACTCCTGATAACCAGTGCAAACAGGCATTTGCTTTTTCTTCAAACATGGTAATATAGTTGTCACGGGTTCCCCGTTCCACCGATCCGTGAGCAATCCGAAGAGAGGGAAATGCCCGAAGAGTGGTGGTCATGTCCCACTGAGAGCCAATCTCACCTTACTTTTCAGCCCAGAGGCTGGAATGGCGAAAGTTGGCACCACCTGGTATGAGAGCCCTCCCGAGGTGCAGCAATACACCTTTAAACAGCCCGGGGATGGAGAACGCCCCGCCCGAATGAGTGACGCCATCCTGTCCGAGCCAGTCAAGTCACGTAGCAGGAGAGAGGCGGAACACAGCAGACCCGGAAGACACGAAGTCGAGCCGGACGAGAGACGAACAAGGAGCAAAGGGGATTCCTGGAGAAGACCAGACAGTGGAGAGACGAAGAATTCCTGGTCTGACACCGTAACAATAGCCAGGACGCCAACGTCCCCACGGACCGCCCAGCCACGTTCCCGGAGGAGCGTGGCTCCTGCAGGTACGGGACCGCGTCGCAGGGTGGGTTGGAAAAAAGGAGAGAGAGCACGAGTAGCTGTTTTGTATGCCTATTTCTCCGGGTTGCCTACCCTTCGTTTCTCACGAGCACTACACCCCCAAGAGTGACTCTCCTTCACCGGTGTCCCTGCACTTTCCCTTCCCTTACTTGTAGAAAATAGAGAACAGCAAATCTGACGCAAGGCCTTCTTGTTTTTTTTTTCTCTTTTATTTCTGGACCCCTGTTTGGTTGCCCCGAGTACATGAGACTCTGACCTGAGTCGAAGACCGGCCTACGACGAGAGGAGCCCATATATTCCAGTAGAAAGGCCCGGATAAGACGAATTATCCCCGCGTTAACAAGACTTTGAGACTGGCCTCACATAAACGCCTTGTATACCTTAGAATAAAGCCACATTTATCAAGATGTGGAGTGGACCTTTTCTCTGACGCCGATCCTGTAGTTCCCTCCCCGTCACAATAGTATATGGACCTATGTGTGCATAGGGCCTGTAAATTAAATGCCTCAATTGTGCTGTAACCCTCATTGTGCCTACCAACTATAGAGCAGCATGGCAAAACATGTCTACATGCATGCCCTGGCAGCCTCTATGTGCAGTTTTATACTGCCTCCTCGACCGGATGAAATAAACCTTTTGCTAAGCCTAGGCCTTAGCCTAAACCTTCCTTTTAAATTCCTTAAAGTCATTCCTAAAGTAGGACCTAATAGCTCATAGGGCAGGGTGCATGGTATTTAAAATTATGACATGTATATACCCTGTTTTACTTGTCCTGGCAGTGTAAAACCTCCATAGTTGTTTTTCACTGCAGCAAGGCTAGCTTTCCTATAGACTAACAATGGTTTCCCTCATTTTATTTAATAAGTGGTAAATTCAGTTTGGTAACAGCTAGATAAATACTTCTTCCACTCACTTTAATTGTAATTTAAAATCATCTTTATTGATAAAGCCAGATTTTTAAATATTAGTTTGGAAATGCCACTTTTAGAATGTTGCAAAAACAACAGTGATGGACAGAATGCAGAACAATGTCATACATTCACCCCAGTACAGAGATCTGGGCTTAAATCAATCGTTTTTTTGCTCACCATGCCGTTCCAGTTTGAACCCAGCCATATGCAAATCAGTCTTGACCCTGTGCCTCATGGGTACAGTCCAGGCCGAACTGCCAAGCCAGGTTCTCCCTGGACTGGAAACAAGCATCCTAGGACCGGTTTCGGGGATTCACCCCTCTTCAGCCAGGATAGCTTGATTCAAGTGGCATGGAGAGCACGCGACCCACGTCTGGGCATACCCTTCCCACTCGGGGTGACAAATGCAAAACCAACAGTGATGGACAGAATGCAGAACAATGTCATACATTCACCCCAGTACAGAGATCTGGGCCGAAATCCATCGTTTTTTTGCTCACCATGCCGTTAAGGTATCGCTTTGTTCGCCCTAAGTTGGCAGGGTATGCCCAGACGTGGGTCCCTTGCTCACTTTGCCACTGGATTCAAGATAGCCTGGCTGATAAGGGTTATGAACCCAAAACCGGTCCCAGGATGCTTGTTTCCGGTCCAGGGAAGACATGGCTTGGCAGTTCGGGCTGGTCTGTTCCAATGAGGCACAGGGTCAGACTGATTTGCATATGGCCATGTCTGAACTGGGGTGGTGGAGTGAGCTAAAGAATGATGGATTAAACCCAGATCAGTTGACTGGGGGTGAGTGTTTGATTTGCTCAAACGCTCCGTACATCATCCCCTTTGGTATCACTTTTAGAATGTTGGCATTTTCTTGCCTAAGCCAAATGTACCTTCCTCCCAGTGTCCAGGGTCACCTAATAATTAATGACCCTCCTGTGATATGTGTATTGGGACCAGACAGTGAACAAAATGACTTGGGTATTGAAGGGAGTTGATCTTCCTCATAGAATGGCTGGTGAGGAGTTGTGCCCCTGCACTTATTACTCTTCAGAGGGTAGCCTGGGGGCTGTACCTAGCCCTTCCTGACTTCAAAAGAAACCTACTCTGTCACTGACAGATGCCTGTCTGCCCTTTGTTACACTAGACAACATGAAGCGAAACCCAGGGGAAAGTGACGAATTGACCAGAACCAGTTTTAAGGTTAGAAAAAGGTGTCCCCCACGCACAGACTGGCTCTGGGTATAAAAGTGGCATCCCTAGAACCTCTCATTGGAACACTCCTGGACATGAGAAGATTCAGAAGGACCGTCCTGCTGCCTGAAGAAGGAAGTGGACCTGCTTGCCTTGAACTCGGGTTCCCAGCAGTGACTTCAAAGGTCAGTTGGCTATCCTCCTGCTTGATACTGGACCCTTGGCTGGAGTCTGAGTGTACTTCGTCCTGCCTAACTAAAGGTTTTACCGGACCCGATAAAGAGTAGTGCATAACAACGCAGGACCACAATACTGTGCAGCTCTTGATCAAAGACTTCATCGGATCTGAGCAGAGCATCGCATCACAGTGCAGCTCTTAATCAGCGGCTTTACTGGACCCAACGCAGAGCAATGCAAAAACCCTACTCTGCAGCCCTTTTAACAAGGGCAGAATGTACAACACTCTATGGGCCAAATCTGGCCCTGTCCCTAGGACACGCTCCACTGCAGTTAACCAGAATTTGTGACTTCGTCCCGGTCCGGTACAACCAGATACCTGTAGTTGGTGCCTCACACCTTTTGGCACTGTTTTTAAGTAAAAAGTGAAAAATTCATAAATCCGGTTCTACGGATTGGATTTTTGTCATTTTTCATGTCCCTTCATTTATTGAAATAGTCTCTATTTTCCTAAATTGGTTTGGGATTTTTCTTGTGTTGTGTTTTCACTTTATTGCAGTTTGAGTAATCATAAATACTTTACACATTGCCTGTAAGTCAGTGGTTCTTGACATGTGGTCTGTAGACCCCTAGTGGTCCACAAAGCCACCTTAAGGGGGTTGCAACTGCTTAGAAAATTAAACGATATTAACAGAAAAATAAAGTTTATCTACATTAAGAAGCTAAAGATAAAATTAAACATTTTAAAACATTCTGTAAATGTGAAGAAATTTAAAATTGGAGGTTAAAAATTAAGTTAGTATCTAAAGATTTGTGAAACCAATGCAAATGCATCAAACTGAATAGCTCCTACATTCCCATTTACATTTTGATTTATTTTCTATTTGTTTGTGAATTGAATAAAATCTTTCATCATGTCTGTATTTTTTGGATGAATGCCTGTTTCCCATATTTTTTGTGTATTACTTAGATATTCCATTCTACCAGTGGTTTAAGCACAGGTTTATTTTGTGACTTTTGTGGTTCACCCTGAAAAGGACTGTGATTATAATTTGAAGTGGGATCTCACCCCCTCAACCAGTAATCCAATTTCTTTACAGCCTATTGACAAAATTCTTCAAGCATACAAGTGACTGCACTCCAGCACATCTGCTCTTCAGTCAGAATCTAATGCTTAGGCAACGTATCTCACTCATTTTTTTCTTCAAGTTTATGCAGAAGCATAGCAAACTTACTAAAAGCATAACTCTGGTCCTGATGCATTGCATGACAAAATTCCCAATATAGGCCGCACAACAAACACATACTGTTCCATCTATGGCACTCTACAGAGTGGCATGCTACCCCACCACAAATATGCTTTAGTGCCTCATTAGGAGTATGACTCACTATATAAATACAACTACAATACAAAATATATATACTCTAACCGTACAGTACTGTGAGGAAATAATGTCAATAAAGAGCTATTCAAATATCTATTGACATAACCTATCCCTCCTTCTGTACACAAACAGACTTTATTTAGACCTTGATTCAAAGTTGTGTTATAAATTCTAATTTGTGTGCAAATGGAAGTTTCCATACACATCAGAATTCTGAAATGTGCACCAATTACCACACTGCAAATTTCTGTGAACTGATTTCACCATAAAAAGCCGTAGGAAATATATCAGGATAAGATGCTAAAACATAAATGCAAAACATAAGGTAATTGGTGTGGTAAATACCAATTGTTGTTAGTCAGTTTAGCACCAAGATGCCTTTTTGCGCTTTGTATAGAACAATTCAGCTCGTATATTGCATGTATATGTTCTCCTTATATTTATTGGGTGCCTTCAGGCAGTAAACGCACAGGGTTGGTGGCAATTTTAGTAGAAATCCAGCAGTAATGATAGGTTGTGTCTCTTGCAGTTTGGTGATGGAGCACTGTCACTTGAGGGTTAGCTCATGTCCTTTAGCTACATTGAGAGGTAGCTCAGCTATGTGACGTCTGAACATACAATTTATGTCTAACCAGAAGCATACCTCTTCTCCCTAAAACAAACTTCTTTATGATCAGTTTCTCACAGTCCTTTGTAAGACAAATTCAGAATTAGTTTTAACGTATGCCTTGTGTGTTCTTATTCCAGGATGGGATCTATGCAGAGCAAGTATCCAGCGCTCATAATGTGTATGTGTTCTATCACAGTGTCCGACCTCATATAAAATAGTGTAGTTAGCCAGCACACTGCTTATGAACCCTTTTTCTGCTGGCAAAGTAAGCCTGGGTTCTATAATCTGCAGCATTACTATGATATTTAGGCCTGGGCAGAGTTCTGTCATGCGGAACTCTGCGAAGTGACCAACAACTTTGCTGTGATACGTGGAGTTCCGCAAATGGCAGAGTGTATTAGGTCATGCCATTTGTACTGATTTTTAGCACCGGGTGTTTGTCGTGGGCTGGAAAATCAGAGTGAACGATACCATGCGCAGCGCAAGAGGGCGCTGCTCCTTTCTGCCACTCATGTAAATGTTGTATTTGAGCTGCAGCTTCCTCAGTGTGAAGGGAATGTTGCTCAACGCGAGCGGTAGTGGCCATCCGTGACCTCCCATGTTGAGAAATCTCGCCAGGAAGTGATCTGGAGTAAGATTTTCCCCGCTCGCGCTTGCCAACTCAACGAGCGAGTAAAAACTCCGCTACACTATGCGGAGTTATTCGGAATTCACAGAACAATGAAAACACTACTTTGTGTACTAATTGTTCCATTGTTACAAGCAAAAATGTCACAGATTACTGGCACCCTTTTCGTGGATACGATTTTTTAGGAATACTTAAAACCGTTTTGAGTGGCATATGCAATTCCCAGGGTTGGACTGGGACAAAAAGTAGGCCCAGGCACCAAAATAAAATCTGGTGCTAGGGGTCCTCTTAAATCCTGGTTTAGGGGGTGTTAATGGTGTGAGGACCAGTGGCGGCAACAGGCTCGGGGAGCCTGCCAAGACACTGGGGTCACTGTATCCTAGGGGTGCACCCACTAAGGATGACACACATATGAATGCCAGCTCACAGTTGATACGAGAATTGTGTTGGGGGTGAAAAAGCAGTGTTTTACACCAAACCTGATGCAATTTGGTCATTCCATAATGGAGCTGACTACCTCTGTTTTCTCAGTAGCCAGCCCATATTACCCTATGGACTGCCGGTCATTTACAGTAAAACCTTGCTTTACAGGGTTACTGAAGGGGTATATATCTATAAACATCTGTATCTACACCTATAATATAATGCACTCAACTTCCTGGGCCTTGGAGGACTACCTTAAGAGTGACCTTCTTATATTAAAGCAGTGGTGTGGCTCTGCAGCACATGGTGTGTATAGAGTCACTCTTGAGCAGACAGGCTGCTCGTGCAGGGCTGCAATGGCAGACCGGCAGGCACACTTTCACTTGGGTCACCCATGGTGGCACAATACAGTGTTGCAGCCCTGGGGACCCCTTTACCACTCTTGCACTGGGTAACACCTGTACCATCTACTAGGGACTTATCAGGGGGCAAAGTACCTAGCCAAGTGGGTGTACCAAGTCACATTACTTTTTAGGCGAAAGACCACGAGCTCTGGGGGCTGGTTAACAGCTCCCAGTGCACTATCAGAGTCAAAGACCAGCATCTAGCAGTCTGAAATGGGGCAGAAAGTGGGGGGGTTGGGGAGATGCATCGGCAAGAAAGCCCAGTTTCTAACAGTAACAAGTCATTCTGTATTTTGAAGTAGGTTAATTAATTGATGATTTTCACTGTGTCATATCAAAGATTGCAACATGCAACTGCTATGATGAAGGCTGTGTTTGGTTTGATTGACAGTTATATGGTTATTAAAATGGCATGGTATTTGTGTCTATCTCTTTAACAAGTATTTCAGTGCGAGTGACGAATGACCTCTGAAGGATTTGAAAAGCAGTATAGGATGGTCTCCTTTTCGGTAATTGCACATAAAATTGCCCCATTTGCTAAAAATGTTATGTTTAAGAATGCAAAGAAATGGATACAATGGATATAGAAGTGAAAGTCATCAAATGGCCAGGAGAGGTGTGCCAGCCTGCTCCATGTCGGATTGTTTTATGGCCTCTCCTGTCATTTTTTTCCTGTACAATTTGACAGTATGTAAGTTCAGTGGAAGTGACCCACGTTTCTGTGATGATTGACAGAAGAGCTTGTGCACTGCTGACCAAGGCATTCACCCACAGGGTAGCACTTTCATAGCCTAAGGTGGCTGTTGCTCCGGCTGGGGCTTAAGTTTGACTCTTGGTTGGTAGCAGCTTAACCTCATGGTGGAAAGGAAGATTATTCCCCCTGTTGTTCCCATTGGGGGGGGGGAGGATACACGGTGGGAGAGGGTGTGTGTGTGTGTGTGTGTTTGTCAGTCTGTCTGTCAGAGAGATGGTGTAGAGCTGCAATTCTTAACCTTTTGATTGTCGTGGACCCCGACTGAATCACTAATGGAATCCTGGGACACCCACAGAGTCATTATTGGAAGCCGGGGACCCCCTGCCTAAGCAATTTCTTTAATTTGAACATCAAAACAATATAAAAAAAATGTATACAACAAACCAATGCTCGAATATTGGAAAATTACGTTTTTCACAACCAAATTTGGAAAAGTTTTCAAATTTTCAATGTTACTTTTTTTTGTATATATTTGATTAATTATAGTTTACTAATTGTAATATTAAATTTTGTAAACCAGTTGTGGACCCCCACTGTTTCTCGGACCACATGTTAAGAACCTCTATTGTAGAGGGTAAATGGTGTTCTGCAGCCTGTCTTTGTCTTCCTGATCCTCTGCAATGTGTTTCAAAAGAACGCATGTGCTGCACCATCACTTCATTGTGGTTGATGTCTTATAAGTTAGTTGTGAAAAGCCTTCTGTCAACATTTGTACTGTTACAAACATCATATCCCACACAGGTATTCTGATTTCCATTTAGAATTATAAGGGCCTCCTTTACAATGGCAGTAGTATTTGAGTAGGAAGTCAATTCCACGTAAATATTAACCAGGCTTGACCTGCCCCAACAACCTTTTTGCTCCATCTCTTTTCAAAAACTACACGAGAGAGTCATCTGCCTGGTATACCTCGTTAGACCTGGCATCCTTGATGTGGTCTTCTCCCAGACTTTTTGCCTTCACCCCCCCCTGTTTTCTGAATTTCGTTTTTGTTGGTGTTAGGACTCTGTGCACTTTCCCACTGTTATCCAGTTTTAAAGTGCTTGTGCTGGTTCCCCAAAACACAATACATTGTCTTACACCTGATTGGCACATTTAATTTGTTTTTAAGTCCATAGTGAATGGTACTACATGTACCCAAGGCCTGGAAATTAAATTCTACCAGTGGGCCTGCAGCACTCATTGTGCCACCCACAGAAGTAGCCTTTTTAAAACGTCTCACAGTTGCTACTGCGGCCTGTAGTGCAGATTTAAAACTGCCATATCGATCTGACATAGTAAGCCTTTCCTTTTTCCAGGCTTAAACATTCTGTTTCAATACACATAAGTCACCCCTAAGGTAGGTCCTAAAAAGTTAACAGGGTAAGGTGTATTGTATTTAAAAAATAGAGCTTTTTTTAAGTTTTACATCTGGTAGTGAAAAATTGCCAAATTTGTTTTCCACTACTGTAGGTCTATCTCTTCCATTGGATAACATTGGGTTACCTTATTACAAGGTATTACCCTTATCTGTAAGTGAGTTACATTTGAATTTATTGTATATGGTTAATTTGACATTGACGAAGACCTACAGCACCAACATTGGACCCCCCTGGTATACATGCTCCTTAGTCCAGTCTGTGAGGCCACCCAGAAATCACAGAAATACCAGACCTCCATGCAAGTCCATTTAACATATAATACACTTTGATACTACTAACAGAAAGTCATTTTTCAGAAAGTAAACAAAAATAGTTGCTGAACTTTAAAAATGGTATCAGTAAGGAAAATTGAAAATATTTAAAATGTAAAAATGATATAGTGTGTTGAAGGACAGAAAGGTGGTTTAGCTACTAAAGTGTTTACTTGGCTGCCAGGTGGCCTGGGTTTCAATCTTCTGTCTCCCTCTTGATGTACCGTCCATTGTTTTAGAAGGCCCTGTCTTCTTGTGGTGCTTCTAGTCTCATAGATGTCAACTGTGAGCTCTCTTAAAAGCATGCAGAGTAGAGTAACGTAAACCTGTTGAACAAGGCCTCGTGGTGAGAGTGGCTTGGGTCAACACTGTTTCCAAAGTTAATCTAAGTTACAGGGGCGATCAGTGCTTTTAAATAAGGCCATAAAGAGGGCTTGTTCGCCCCCATTTATGGCCCTGCAGGGGTGCAGCTGTTCATGACAAGGGTACACGTGTGAACGTAGCGGAGGAAGAACTGGGAAAGAGAGGAAAACGTCTGTCTGTGCTGGTCACAAGGTGACTTGTGCACGCATGCGCGATCTCTTGGAGACCAATGCAGCTTCCTTATGGCGCACACAAGCTGCTGGAGCAGACCGTTTAATTTCAGCATGTGAACTCCATTGTTGCATTAGGATACATTATACTGAAAATCAAATACATCTTACATTCGATTTAATTAAAGTGGGGTTGTTGTACTGTGGATGTCAGTTGCTTTCAAATTAGACACAAATGAATAACAAACTCATAGTGTCGTACATAGAAAATTGATATTTCACACTTTTGTAGATTTATTTTTTTTGTCCAGGTGCTCAAATATAAAGTTAAATCGGGTCAATTATGTATATAGTAAATATTTCTTGGGTATGATTCCATTCATATGGCTGGAGTTGTGGAGAGAGGCACAAACAATGTATAGAGGCGAACACAGTAGAGGGCACCCTGGTGGTATTCAAGAAAGAAGTAGCACAAGGCAGAGGAGAAAAAAATCTACTTGTAGACCAACTGTTGAGCAGCAAGAGTTCTGAGGGAGGGAGTGATGAGGATGACGACACCTGGGGAGAGATATAAAGGAAACAAACACTTTAATCCAATTGATGAGAAAATAAGGGGCGAGGCAAAAGAAACGTGTGAAAGGACTTGGATGAATTAATCTGCATAAATCTGATTGGGGCAGAGCACTGCTGCAGGCAGTGCACTGGGACTCGAGGGGACTTCTGCCAGGCTCGAACAGATACCGAGGGTGTGCACGCTGGGCCTGCAGTGCACTGGGACTCGAGGGGACTTCTGCCAGGCTCGAGCAGATACCGAGGGTGTGCACGCTGGGCCTGCAGTGCACTGTGACTCGAGGGGACTTCTGCCAGGCTCGAACGGATACCGAGGGTGTGCACGCTGGGCCTGCAGTGCACTGTGACTCGAGGGGACTTCTGCCAGGCTCGAACGGATACCGAGGGTGTGCACGCTGGGCCTGCAGTGCACTGGGACTCGAGGGGACTTCTGCCAGGCTCGAACGGATACCGAGGGTGTGCACGCTGGGCCTGCAGTGCACTGGGACTCGAGGGGACTTCTGCCAGGCTCGAACGGATACCGAGGGTGTGCACGCTGGGCCTGCAGTGCACTGGGACTCGAGGGGACTTCTGCCAGGCTCGAACGGATACGGAGGGTGTGCACGCTGGGCCTGCAGTGCACTGGGACTCGAGGGGACTTCTGCCAGGCTCGAACGGATACGGAGGGTGTGCACGCTGGGCCTGCAGTGCACTGGGACTCGAGGGGACTTCTGCCAGGCTCGAACGGATACAGAGGGTGTGCACGCTGGGCCTGCAGTGCACTGTGACTCGAGGGGACTGCTGCCAGGCTCGAACGGATACGGAGGGTGTACACGCTGGGCCTGCAGTGCACTGTGACTCGAGGGGACTTCTGCCAGGCTCGAACGGATACGGAGGGTGTGCACGCTGGGCCTGCAGTGCACTGTGACTCGAGGGGACTTCTGCCAGGCTCGAACGGATACGGAGGGCGTGCACGCTGGGCCTGCAGTGCACTGTGACTCGAGGGGACTTCTGCCAGGCTTGAACAGATACGGAGGGCGTGCACGCTGGGCCTGCAGTACACTGTGACTCGAGGGGACTTCTGCCAGGCTTGAACAGATACGGAGGGCGTGCACGCTGGGCCTGCAGTGCACTGTGACTCGAGGGGACTTCTGCCAGGCTCGAGCAGATACGGAGGGCGTGCACGCTGGGCCTGCAGTGCGCTGGGACTCGAGGGGACTTCTGCCAGGCTCGAGCAGATACTGAGGGCGTGCACGCTGGGCCTGCAGTGCGCTGGGACTCGAGGGGACTTCTGCCAGGCTCGAACAGATACCGAGGGCGTGCACTCTGGGCCTGCAGTGCACTGTGACTCGAGGGGACTTCTGCCAGGCTCGAACAGATACCGAGGGCGTGCACGCTGGGCCTGCATTGCACTGTGACTCGAGGGGACTTCTGCCAGGCTCGAACAGATACCGAGGGTGTGCACGCTGGGCCTGCAGTGCACTGTGACTCGAGGGGACTTCTGCCAGGCTCGAACAGATACCGAGGGTGTGCACGCTGGGCCTGCAGTGCACTGTGACTCGAGGGGACTTGGACTCGAGGGGGGACTTCTGCCAGGCTCGAACGGATACCGAGGGTGTGCACGCTGGGCCTGCAGTGCACTGGGACTCGAGGGGACTTCTGCCAGGCTCGAACGGATACCAAGGTTGTGCACGCTGGGCCTGCAGTGCACTGGGACTCGAGGGGACTTCTGCCAGGCTCGAACGGATACGGAGGGTGTGCACGCTGGGCCTGCAGTGCACTGGGACTCGAGGGGACTTCTGCCAGGCTCGAACGGATACGGAGGGTGTGCATGCTGGGCCTGCAGTGCACTGTGACTCGAGGGGACTTCTGCCAGGCTCGAACGGATACGGAGGGTGTGCACGCTGGGCCTGCAGTGCACTGTGACTCGAGGGGACTTCTGCCAGGCTCGAACGGATACGGAGGGTGTGTACGCTGGGCCTGCAGTGCACTGTGACTCGAGGGGACTTCTGCCAGGCTCGAACGGATACGGAGGGTGTGCACGCTGGGCCTGCAGTGCACTGTGACTCGAGGGGACTTCTGCCAGGCTCGAACGGATACGGAGGGTGTGCACGCTGGGCCTGCAGTGCACTGTGACTCGAGGGGACTTCTGCCAGGCTCGAACGGATATGGAGGGTGTGCACGCTGGGCCTGCAGTGCACTGTGACTCGAGGGGACTTCTGCCAGGCTCGAACGGATACGGAGGGTGTGCACGCTGGGCCTGCAGTGCACTGTGACTCGAGGGGACTTCTGCCAGGCTCGAACGGATACTGAGGGCGTGCACGCTGGGCCTGCAGTGCACTGGGACTCGAGGGGACTTCTGCCAGGCTCGAGCAGATACGGAGGGCGTGCACGCTGGGCCTGCAGTGCACTGGGACTCGAGGGGACTTCTGCCAGGCTCGAGCAGATACGGAGGGTGTGCACGCTGGGCCTGCAGTGCACTGGCACTCGAGGGGACTTCTGCCAGACTCGAACAGATACCGAGGGTGTGCACGCTGGGCCTGCAGTGCACTGGGACTCGAGGGGACTTCTGCCAGGCTCGAACAGATACCGAGGGTGTGCACGCTGGGCCTGCAGTGCACTGGGACTCGAGGGGACTTCTGCCAGGCTCGAACGGATACGGAGGGTGTGCACGCTGGGCCTGCAGTGCACTGGGACTCGAGGGGACTTCTGCCAGGCTCGAACAGATACGGAGGGTGTGCGCGCTGGGCCTGCAGTGCACTGTGACTCGAGGGGACTTCTGCCAGGCTCGAACAGATACGGAGGGTGTGCGCGCTGGGCCTGCAGTGCACTGTGACTCGAGGGGACTTCTGCCAGGCTCGAACAGATACGGAGGGTGTGCACGCTGGGCCTGCAGTGCACTGTGACTCGAGGGGACTTCTGCCAGGCTCGAACGGATACTGAGGGCGTGCACGCTGGGCCTGCAGTGCACTGTGACTCGAGGGGACTTCTGCCAGGCTCGAACAGATACTGAGGGCGTGCACGCTGGGCCTGCAGTGCACTGTGACTCGAGGGGACTTCTGCCAGGCTCAAACAGATACTGAGGGCGTGCACGCTGGGCCTGCAGTGCACTGTGACTCGAGGGGACTTCTGCCAGGCTCGAACAGATAATGAGGGCGTGCACGCTGGGCCTGCAGTGCACTGTGACTCGAGGGGACTTCTGCCAGGCTCAAACAGATACTGAGGGCGTGCACGCTGGGCCTGCAGTGCACTGTGACTCGAGGGGACTTCTGCCAGGCTCGAACAGATACTGAGGGCGTGCACGCTGGGCCTGCAGTGCACTGTGACTCGAGGGGACTTCTGCCAGGCTCGAACAGATACTGAGGGTGTGCACTCTGGGTCAATTCTTTCCAAGGCTTTTGTGGTGGGCCTGTGTTTATGGGAACACAAATCTCTGCTGTGCTCACTCAAGTTGTTGAGTGCGGATCATCTGTTCACAGCCACTGGTGCACTGCAACTCGCTGACAGGTGTTGGCTGTTTCCATGTCCTCGGATGACCATAAATCAAAGAATGGGAATTAGCAGATAGAGATCCTTTTTCTGATCCACACTGTACTTGAGTGAATGTACGATAATTAGTTATGTTTTGAAGAATGACCATCAAGGATGAGACAGGAATCAATAACTGTACCTTTTGCATTTATATGGGAGACCCATGGTACAGCATCTCGTGCATAGCCCTGGTCATGGCTTAATCCTCCTTTTAGCTGTAATTATCTACAGTCTCACACTGCGCACAGCCCCCACGCACACAACATATTTCAACAACATTTAGAATTCCAGACACAGAAATGGGAACTTACCGGATGCTACACACTTCCCCTTTTTTACCAACATCTAAACCAAGAACAGTTATTCCCTTACACTTAAAATATTAGAACAATCCTCCAAATCACTAAATTTCGAACATTGCTAACACCGCTAATCCTGTTACTCTCTCCAGCACCATGGCAGAGGCACAGCCCACAAAAACAGTCATGGTAAATGTGATGTAGGGTGAGGGAACCCTCAGTGCCCTGGAGGACTTGAGGCTCCTCAGACTTCAGATCAGAAAAAAACTATCAGGTTGAGACTGACATTGTGTAATGATGTAAGACCTTCAAGTCTTGCGTCCTGTTGGAAGGCGTTCCCCGGGGAGGCTGCGGAGTGTGTTCCTGACCACCCTGAGGCCCACCTTTCCCAGAATTAGGCCGAGCAAGAGCAGAGGGGCCCTTCCTGGAAGGGTCTCGCACCTAGGATCGCACGCGCTGCGCTTACTCTCTCTTCGGATAGAGGGACACCACACAGTAGGTCGTTTATAAGGCAATAAGTTTTTATCGGCAGTTGTCAGGGATCTTTATGATCCGGCAGGCAGGTGCAAAAGTAATGCCACAAGCGGCAGCGATCTCGTGATGAGGGAAAAGGGGTAGCGGGACAGTCTGTGAATCAGTGTCTCTGCGAGTTATCCGGCGCACAGCTCTCAATCCTCGAGCTGAGGGGATGTTGCTTCTCTCGGCGATCTCTGCCGATTCTCTTGGAGGAACGGGCTGCGAGTCACTCAGCAGGCACCGGAGGGTCTTAGTTCAGGGAGCCGCGACGGCGTCAGCACGGCTCAGATGGATCAGAGTTCGGGGAGCCGCGACGGCGTCAGCAGGGCTCAGATGGTTCAGGGTTCGGGGAGCCGCGACGGCGTCAGCAGGGCTCAGATGGTTCAGAGTTCGGGGAGCCGCGATGGCGTCAGCAGGGCTCAGATGGTTTCAGAGTTCGGGGAGCCGCGTCAGCGTCAGCAGGGCTCCGGTGGTTTCAGAGTTCGGATAGCGATCTTCTGTTCGGTGAGCAATCGAGCCGCGACCAGGTCAGCAGGCTCTCGTCAGTCCAGGTCTTCCCTGCCTCTCGTCCCTTCAGCACCCCTTGTTATACTCCCCTTCCTCTTTGAAGTCCGGAGTCCTCGCGGAGAGGGGTCTGGTGCCTGGGGGGCGGTGTGTCGGGGTTTCCTGTCGCTCAGCCCCTTGATCTGTTCAGATGTGTCCGGGAGGGACTCCAGACGCCCAGCAGGAGAGGCGCCCGCTCACCGGGGGCCTGGTGGCCGATCGAAACCTCCCTCGGAGAAGAGACCAGAGGTGTGACGGAGTCAGCGCCTCTCGGTCTGGTTTGGGGGGGGGGTGTCGTTCTCCCTCGGCCGGGCATGCGTGTTGGGGATCTGGTCGGCCCTCGGGATGTTGGTCCACGGAAGCCGGAAGGCTGTGCCCACGAGGTTCGGCGTGTTTGTAGTGTGACTTGCTGGTCGGGAGGGCCCACGCCACGAGGCCGGTCTCACACGTGTCCCCCCCCAGCTGAAAGGCGGGGAGAACTACCCATCCACTTGGGAGTTCTCCTCGCTGAAGCGGAAGAATCGGGTCAGGCCGTCCGCGTTGGCGTGGTCAGTCCCGGGGCGATGTTCCACAGTGAAATCCATCCCCTGGAGAGAGATGGACCAGCGTAGCAGCTTGGGGTTTTCCCCTCGCATCTGCATCAACCACCGCAGGGGTCGATGATCTGTTTGCACTCGGAAGTGTGTTCCGAACAGGTAGGGCCGTAGCTTTTTGAGGGCGAACGTCTCTCGTTCAATTGTGCTCCACCGCTGTTCCCGGGACAGTAACCTTCGGCTGATGAAGGCTATGGGCTGATCTATGCCTTTGTCGTCATATTGTGAGAGGACTGCCCCGATGCCGTGTTCCGAGGCGTCCGTCTGGACCACAAACTCCTGGGCGTAGTCGGGTGCTTTGAGTACTGGAGCCGCGCACATTGCGGCCTTTAGGGTGTCGAACCCCTTCTGGCAGGCAGGAGTCCAGTGTATTTTCTTGGGGTGTTTTTTGGAGGTTAGTTCTGTGAGAGGGCCGGCGATGCTGCCATAGTTTTTAATAAACCTTCGGTAGTAGCCGGTGAGGCCCAGGAAGGCTCGGACTTCCGGTTGGGTTGCAGGGGGTTCCCAAGACAAGATGGCGTCGATCTTCGGCTGGAGTGGGGCGACCTGCCCACTCCCCACCTGGTGCCCCAGATAAGTTACGGAGCCGTGTCCAATTTGACATTTGCTAGCTTTGATGGTGAGGCCGGCCCGGCGTAGAGCCAGCAGGACTTGACGGAGGTGCTGGAGGTGCTCGGTCCATTGGGAGCTGAAGACTGCTATGTCGTCAAGGTATGCTGCGCTGAACCCCTCTAGTCCGGCCAGGACCCTGTTCACCAGCCGCTGGAAGGTGGCCGGGGCATTTTTCATTCCGAACGGCATCACTCTAAAGCGGTAGTGCCCATCCGGAGTGGAGAAGGCGAAGCGCTACTTGGCTCCCTCGGTGAGGGCAATCTGCCAGTACCCACTGGTCAGGTCGAAGGTGCGGAGGTAGCAGGCGGCCCAAAGGCGGTCAATGAGTTCGTCGGCACGGGGGATAGGATGAGCGTCTGCTCGGGTGACCGCATTGAGGCCTCGGTAGTCCACGCAGAATATCAGCTCGGGGGCAACACCCGGGGTAGTCGCTTTCGGAACCAGGACTACCGGGCTGGCCCAGGGGCTGTCGGAGGGTTCAATCACCCCGAGGTCTAACATCTTTGCCACCTCGGTCTGGATGCAGGTCCGGACCCGATCAGGGACCCGGTAGGCCCGATGTCTCACTGGCGGGCTGTCTCCGGTGTCCACGTCGTGGACACACCAGCTGGTGACCCCGGGGGTCAGGGAGAAGAGATCCGCGAACTGCCCTAGTAGCTGGCGGCAGTCGTCGGTCTGTTGGGCTGTGAGGGCGGTCGACAGTCTCACTCCTTCCACGGATCCATCGGTTTCCTTCGCCCCCAGGGGGTCTGGGAGGGGCTTGGTGTCTTCTTCGGCCCCATCGTCGGTGGCTAGGAGTAGACTTAATTCGGTCCGTACAAAGTGGGGCTTGAGGCGGTTCACGTGGAGAACCCGGAGGGGGTTCCGCGGGGACTGCACATCGATGAGATAGGTGACTTGGCTCTTCCGCTCGATCACCTTGTAGGGCCCAGTCCATTTATCTTGGAGAGCGCAGGGTCTCACCGGGGCCATGACCCAGACTTGTTGGCCCGGCTGAAACTCGACCAGCGTAGCATTCTGGTCATACCAGCGCTTCATCTCTTCTTGACTGGCCTCGAGGTTTGCTTCTGCGAGTTCCCTGAATTTTCGGGTCTGGTTGCGGAGCGCCAAGATGTAACGGAACACGTCCGGAGGGGTCCCCCGGGGGGTTGCTTCCCACCCCTCTTTGACCAGGCTCAGGGGTCCTCGGACGGGGTGTCCGTATAACAGTTCGAATGGGCTGAATCCCAGGGATTTTTGGGGAACCTCCCGGGAGGCGAACAGGAGACATGGGAGGAGGACGTCCCACCTCCGGCGTAGGGGTTCCTCGAGGCCCATGATCATCCCTTTCAGTGTCTTGTTAAAGCGCTCGACTAGGCCGTTTCCTTGGGGGTGGTACGGGGTGGTGAATTTGTACGATACTCCGCACTGCTGCCAGAGGGACTTCATATAGCGGGAGATAAAGTTTGGACCCCGGTCACTCACGACTTCGCGGGGGAACCCCATGCGGGAGAAGATCCCCATCAAGGCCCGGCCCACCACGGGGGCCATCACGGTGCGGAGAGGGATGGCTTCGGGGTAACGGGTGGCATGGTCCACCAGGACGAGGATGAATCGGTGGCCCTGGGCGGTCTTGGGGTCCAGGGGTCCGACAATGTCGATTCCTACCCGCTCAAAAAGGGTACTGATGACGGGGAAGGGTTGGAGCGGAGCCTTGCGCTTGCCCCCACTCTTTCCGCTGGCCTGGCACGTGGGGCAGGACTTGCAGTGGGCCTCCACATTTGCTCGCATCTTGGGCCAATAGAAGTGGGTGACGAGTCGCTGGTAGGTCTTATCCTGGCCTAAGTGTCCGGCCAGGGGTACATCATGGGCCAGGCCCAGGAGAAGACTTCGGAAGCGTAGGGGTACTACTAGTACTCGGGCCGATCCCAACTCGGCCGACTTCTGTTCGCTGTAAAGCAGTCCGTTCTCCCAGTATACCCAGTGGGTGCCAGTCCGGTCGCCGGCTGCTTGGGCCTCGGCCTGTTGTCGGGGTCCAATGAGGGACGGGCAGGTGGATTGCTCTTGGCAGAACTCTTCACAGGAGGGGCCCCCTTCGCAGGGCCACGGGGCCAGTTCTGTTAAGTCCCCGAGTTTGGTCAGGGCTTCGGGGTCGGAAGGCCCGGATTCTTCGCCGGGAGCGGTTGGTTCGTCCAGAAGGGGGTCGTTGGCC
The DNA here is from genome assembly GCF_964204655.1 of Triturus cristatus. NCBI lineage: Eukaryota > Metazoa > Chordata > Amphibia > Caudata > Salamandridae > Triturus > Triturus cristatus. The sequence goes on along the minus strand of NC_140586.1, from coordinate 480,548,575 downwards.
TCTGGTGGTGTATTCTGGCTCTCGGGGATAGTGGCGGTGCTCAGGGGCCTGGCCTCTCCCCCCTCGAAGGAAGGCGCCCGGAGAGTCATCGAGCGCGTGGTGGCGCATACCCACTCGGGTAGGCCCATCATCTCGAGGTGGGCCCTTCGTTCGACTTGTCCCCACGGGGAGTTCTCCAGGTCGTTGCCCAGGAGGCAGTCCACGGGCTGGGAGGTTCGGACCGCTACTTTTAACTTGCCGGTGACTCCCCCCCCCATTCGAAGGGGACTAGGGCCATCCGGCAGAGGCTCTCGGAATTGTCTGATGATATGACTGGGCAAAAGGCGTCAGGCAGGATCTGATCCTCGGAAATCAGGTGACAATGGACCGCCGTGACACTCGCCCCCGTGTCCCGGAGCCCCTCGATGCGGTGACCGTTGACCGTTACCTGCTGTCGGTACTTCTTCGTGTTGGCGGGCAGGGGCATTCCGGGGACCATCTCCCGGTCCCCTAGGGAGACCAAGGCCATGGCGGCTGGTTCCCATTCTTCGGAGTCTTCCATCTCTTCCCCCAGGGCTACAGAGGCCATCTGTCGAGCCGACGGGGTTGTGGTGGCGGTCCGCTGGTACAGGGGACACAGAGGGTCACTGGCATAGTGTCCGGTCTGCTGGCAGCGGAAACAGGTGATCCTCACTCGGGGCCCCGGCCTCCCGGGTGGCCCGGTGCTGGCCGGAGGTGGAGCTGGAAAGGGTGGAGATTGTCCTCTGGGAGGGCTGAGCGGGGATCCCCCCGGGAGCTCCCTTGGCCGGCCTTGGTTCCCTCCGCCCCTCTGGCGGGGGGGGGTCCCTGACTGTGGCGACTGTAGTCTCCCACGGGGCCCCGGGAGGTCCGGGTGTTCACCCACCGGTCAGCCTCGACGGCCAGTTTCCGAGGGTCTGTGAGTTTGCTGTCCAGGAGGTGCTGGCGCAGCTCTACGAAGCAATTAGCGGCCAAGTGTTCCCATGCGATTAGGTCGAACAGCTCCTCAAAGGTGGAGACCTTGCTGCCCTTGATCCATCCGTCCAAGGCCCGGCTGTAAAAGTTCACGTACTCCACCCAGGTGGTACCGGGTATCTTTTTGCAGTCTCTAAACCGTTGCCGGTACATTTCAGGGGTGAGCCCATATCTGGCTACCAGGGCCTCTTTCATGTGACTGTAGGAGTTCATTACCGTGGAGGGCAGGTCCAGCAGGGTATCTCTCCCCTCACTCAGGAACCGGCCCCACAGCCCAGCCCCCCAGTCTTTCTGCGGGACTCGGTGGGAGGTCATGGCGACTTCGTAGGCCTTTAACCATTGCTGAATGTCGTCGTTCTTATAATATTCTCTCACCACATCTTTGGGGATGTGGACCTTCGGTTCCACGGTGGAGGAGATGGGTTGGGTTTCCGAGGGTCGGGCCTCCGCCCTCTTGGCCTTGAGCTCGATTTCTTTTAGGCTACGTTCGTGCTCTAGTTGGAGTTTCTTTTCTTCGTGTTCTCTCTGTCGATCTTTTCCTCTAGTTCTCCTTGTAGGCGTAACTGTTCCACCGCCAGTTTTTTCTCAGCCAGTTTTATCTCTCCTTCGATTTTTAGTTTTGCTAGTTCCAGTTCGTGGTTGCGACCTCTTTCTCGGTCCGCTAGTTCCTCTGGGGATAGGCCCCCCTCGGGGGGCGCCGTTCCTCCCCGGGCTGCTTCGTGGTTCGTTGGGGGTTTCTCCTTCTGTTTGTGCCCGGGGAGCTTCTGCCTCGACCCAGGTTTTTAATGCCCCCCTGGAAGTCCTCTTTCGTGCTTAGTCCGGTGGTAGCGATTCCAAAGTCTTTGCAAAATTGTTTCAGTTCTCGGTGCGTATAAGATTCTAACTGGTCTTTTTGAAATGCCGTGCTTGGGTTGGTGCCTGCGGCACCTAGGGAAGTTTCTCCTTCCATTCTTCTCGGTAGTGCGTCAGCCGTCTACTGCACGATCTCTAGGTGTTGGCTCGGATCCCGTCGCCTGCCACCAAATGTTGGAAGGCGTTCCCCGGGGAGGCTGCGGAGTGTGTTCCTGACCACCCTGAGGCCCACCTTTCCCAGAATTAGGCCGAGCAAGAGCAGAGGGGCCCTTGCTGGAAGGGTCTCGCACCTAGGATCGCACGCGCTGCGCTTACTCTCTCTTCGAATAGAGGGACACCACACAGTAGGTCGTTTATAAGGCAATACGTTTTTATCGGTAGTAGTCAGGGATCTTTATGATCCGGCAGGCAGGTGCAAAAGTAATGCCACAAGCGGCAGCGATCTCGTGATGAGGGAAAAGGGGTAGCGGGACAGTCTTTGAATCAGTGTCTCTGCGAGTTATCCGGCGCACAGCTCTCAATCCTCGAGCTGAGGGGATGTTGCTTCTCTCGGCGATCTCTGCCGATTCTCTTGGAGGAACGGGCAGCGAGTCACTCAGCAGGCACCGGAGGGTCTTAGTTCAGGGAGCCGCGACGGCGTCAGCAGGGCTCAGATGGATCAGAGTTCGGGGAGCCGCGACGGCGTCAGCAGTGCTCAGATGGTTCAGGGTTCGGGGAGCCGCGACGGCGTCAGCAGGGCTCAGATGGTTCAGAGTTCGGGAAGCCGCGACGGCGTCAGCAGGGCTCAGATGGTTTCAGAGTTCGGGGAGCCACGACAGCGTCAGCAGGGCTCAGGTGGTTTCAGAGTTCGGATAGCGATCTTCTGTTCGGTGAGCGATCGAGCCGCGACCAGGTCAGCAGGCTCTCGTCAGTCCAGGTCTTCCCTGCCTCTCGTCCCTTCAGCACCCCTTGTTATACTCCCCTTCCTCTTTGAAGTCCGAAGTCCTCGCGGAGAGGGGTCTGGTGCCTGGGGGGCGGTGTGTCGGGGTTTCCTGTCGCTCAGCCCCTTGATCTGTTCAGATGTGTCCGGGAGGGACTCCAGACGCCCAGCAGGAGAGGCGCCCGCTCACCGGGGGCCTGGTGGCCGATCGAAACCTCCCTCGGGGAAGAGACCAGAGGTGTGACAGAGTCGGCGCCTCTCGGTCTGGTTTGGGGGGGGTGTCGTTCTCCCTCGGCCGGGCATGCGTGTTGGGGATCTGGTCGGCCCTCGGGATGTTGGTCCACGGAAGCCGGAAGGCCGTGCCCACGAGGTTCGGCGTGTTTGTAGTGTGACTTGCTGGTCGGAAGGGCCCACGCCACGAGGCCGGTCTCACACGTCCTCTATAGACATGAGACTCTACCACATGCCTGCGCACTCCTAATCACGCCACACAACATTTATACATGCAGGACATATAGTCACAGACTCCCAGACACATTACAACATGAGCACCGGACCTTCAGATCTACTATGAGCAGGGGTTTCCTTGTCACCTCAAAACTGCCCATTGAAGCGACCATATATCATGAAAAGCAGAAAGTGTACACCCACTTCAACTCAAAACCTAAGAAACTATTGTAAACAGATTCTTACTTACACACAGTCATCCCTATGGTAATATTCACACACAATGCCATCTCATATTCACATCACAATTAAATACGCAGCAGTTAATTACACAGGTGACACAGACATACAAGTCATATGTGCGCAGCTCAACAACTCAAGAATGTAATGAAGCGGCAGCTGCTGCATACCTCCTCTCTCAGGTACCACGCATACGTGGAACAGTGCATTTTTAATAGCCCCCTTTATTTTCTACAGTACCATGCTCACAGTTGACACACCTGATGGCTCACAAGTGCTCACTCGTGTTACAGCATGTGGCTCCACATTCGAAACTAGCGAAATGCAAATGGCTACTTCTATCGCTGCACATTTTCCAGCCTGCGTAAAAGCTCAATTCAGCAGTAACTACAGGTTAAGTGTGTAAAAAGGTTTCCCCTAATGGCGGATATCAGAAAAATAACACAGTGACTATTAGTGAGGACCTGCTGGAGAGCTCATACAAACTTGCTCTTTTCCTAGGAGACTGTAGCTAGACAGTACCAATTGGTCTAGCGCCTGAAATGCACCAAACATCTGCACTGGAAACCCTTGCAGCACCTTTTCCATAAACCAGATCTCTCCTCCCCTTCAGGCACTGGGGGTCACATACTTTAGTCAATGTTTCCAGCTCATCTCAGTGTTAGTCCTGCCCAGTAGTTCTGCTCCGTAAGTTAGAGCAACTGCTCCTGTTGAGAGCCCTCTGTTCAAACGTCCGTCCTCTGCCCACCCTCCTCACTTGGCAGCTGCTGCCCAGCTGTGCACTGTGCAGCCACTGGCTGGTGGGTTTTTGGGTAGATAGCCCCAGACTTCTCCTTCCAGGTTAAGGGGTGGCTTTTCTGTTTCTCCAGGCAGATTCTCTCCTGCAGAACCTGCTCCAGCAGTCCTCAGCGTCTTCTTGCGTCTCCAGATAGGAGCCGGTCACCGATTTATTATGCCTATAGGTGACATTCTTCTTTATTTACTCATCAGTCCTTTACATACAGCATCAGGGGTATAGACTTCATCCTCACACCAACTTTATCTACAGGCTTACATTCCACATACTTATATCATTTACTTAATCACAAGCTGAATGAGAAAGGTTTTTTTTAAGTAGCTCACAATATTAAATATAACATTCCAACATAAAAAGGCAACATCCAAAACCTAAATCACCAAACATTTATTTTCATTTGAGGCAATTTAAATTTTCAATTTCTGTAATATACAACAGGTTGCTCCAGAGGGAACGTGTATAAAGCAAGAGTGCTAAAGAGTGAGTGGGTAAGAGAGAGAATTAGAGAACATAGTAATACAAAGATTTGTTGATTCACAAAAGGGGATCGGTCGTAATTCACCGTCCAAAAACAGAGCCTGGCCACGTTCACAAGTTACAAAATTACATTTATGTAATTAGAAAACTGAAACCAATTAATGGTCTAGCACAAAAGGAAGTTGCGTGTCCCAGGCCATTGAGGGGGGGGAAGGCGTCGACGTTTCGACCCGTCTAGGTGGCCTTAGGGGAGGTTTGAACCTTGGCCGTGCGGGCCTTCATCAGGACCAGAAGGGCAACCTGAGTGACTCCTAGAGTTAATCGTGTGCCTGATATAATTCAGGAGCAACATTTATTTGGTGGAAGCGCACAAGGGATGGGTGCTAATTCCAGACGCCCTTCATGGTGTAAGGATTAATGTCTGGGGTCGTAGGGAACCGTATATGTGTCTCTTGTGATGCAGGATTAATGCCAAGCTTAAACCGAACTAATCGGTCGTGAAATCGTCTCCCCGAGCTGGTAGCTGTGTACGCGCTCATCCTCGAGGACTAAATTAACGTCCTCGAGGTTGAGCGCATGGGACACGCAACTTCCTTTTGTGCTAGACCATTTATTGGTTTCAGTTTTCTAATTACTTAAATGTAATTTTGTAACTTGGGAACTTGGCCAGGCTCTGTTTTTGGACGGTGAATTACGACCGATCCCCTTTTGTGAATTAACAAATCTTTGTATTACTATGTTCTCTAATTCTCTCTCTTACCCACTCACTCTTTAGCAGTCTTGCTTTATGCATGTTCCCTCTGGAGCAACCTGTTGTCGTATATTACAGAAATTGAAATTTTAAATTGCCTCAAATGAAAATAAATGTTTGGTGATTTAGGTTTTGGATGTTGCCTTTTTATGTTGGAATGTTATATTTAATATTGTGAGCTACTTAAAAAAAACCTTTCTCATTCAGCTCGTGATTAAGTAAATGATATAACTAAGTGAGAGCCTCTTGCTCTGGTGTATCAATAATTGGTTCAGGACCACTGTTTTTTGTATCAAGATTACACCCAGGTCCTTAGCTACTTGGTTACCCCATTTTTGTAATGGCTACATTCCGGCTACCTTCCGGACTTGGTGGTAAGGGTAGGTCAAGACGCACGGCATGAGCGAGGCAAAATTCCTACTTTTAGAGGATCCTATGCTCGTGCTCAACCCACCAAGTATTGATGTGGTCTGAAGTTCCACTGAATAGGGTAGTACCAGACCATGACAGGTATTTTAGTTAAGAGATACTGACTCACATTAAAACCTGCTTTCACTTAGAGGATTAATATCACTTAGTTCTCTTCTTTTGTAGATAATTTTTTTAGGTCCTGAAGAATCGCGAGTGTAAAAGCTCCATGCGTGAAACATGTTGACCATTAAACACTAACATAGATCACTCTCACAAGAGACATTATACTCTGCTGAGTGCTATATACACATTTTTAATCGGGGAAGGAGGCCTTCAGAATAAAATCGAATTCCCAACCGGCACTTCCAACCCTGTTTTAAAATCACTTCTTTACATCTACATTAGTCAGGCCCCCATACCCGCACTTCACCATACGGCAGTTGGATTGAAGATCTCCGACAAAGTGCTCCTTTTTAGGGAGCCCGTTAGGCATTGCACCGCCGGCCCGACGAGGAGCAGCCCATATGATGAAGCATGACACCTGAAAGGGTGTGTGAGGGCATTATTATCCAACAAATGGATTACCAACTATATACACATTGTGTATTTAGTCATATCCAGCCTTCCTGTTGACTCCTTCTTTCTTGACTTGAGGAACAGCAGGTATACTCCTTTTTGATAGTCTACATTCCACATACAACATGCTATTACACAATCATTCACTCTCCGCATCCCAGGCTACACACGATCCCACCCAATTCAGCACCAGCTTTTCATAGGAGAATAACAAACGTTCTGTATTTGTGGGAGGAATGCCATTCTGTGTGACACATTGGATCATAATATCAGGTGTCTCGTCTGACCCCCTTTATCAGCCTGCCAGCATTGCTTTACCCTCAATCTGGTCTCCGACGTAGATGTTGAATCCTAGCTCAAGCCTGCTGTTTTCAGGGGATCCGCATCAGCCTAAAATGGACAAAGTTGAACTGCTGGTGATAATGTTGCAGCAGATCACGAACTGCTATGAGATAACCTTCTTGCGCACAAATCGCAGGCAGGTTGTGAAGTTTTTTGAGTAACTATTTTTGGCTGCCCACAGCTATTCTGAGTGGCTGTAAGAAATCCGTCCGAATAAGCCGAACACATAGCTCTAGTCTGAAAGGTTGAAGTGTGGCTAATCAGATTGCAAAAAAGAGCAGTAGTGTGATAGGCCGTCCTTTTTAGTTGTTCCTTTATTTTAGGTCCTTTCTGATTGGCTGTATGTAGCCAATCAAAATCAATGTGAGTAGCCAACACCTTCATGGACCACTCTATGGCAGGCTGCCGGATGTGGTTTTTCTCACTTTAACCAGCGGGGTGGATGGAGTCTTTCAAACTTAATTTTGCGTCGCCCGTATGCTAATAAAAATAGGTGGATTTCATCAGTTTTGTTTTTTGATAAACTATTTAGTCCGCCACTAACAGATTACCTACAGTTAAAATGATTATAAATCTGTACATAGGGGACAGCTAGAAACTAAACCCGTGAACATTTTTTATGTGTTTTCGTGTACATTTGTTATTCTTATTGGGAAGAAGTGCATTTTTTGGTTTGCTGACTGCTTAAAATGCGGGCACTGCCAAGATAATTTCACTCTCGCAGAACCCAGGAGGTGATCCACCTTCCCACGAGGATTTAAAATGTGCAAAGCCAACAAACAGAAAGACCCGGCCGGCCACTGTCGCGTCGTTTTCCTCTTGTTGTTTCGGAGCCAGTGTCCACGGAGTTTTCATCTTTAAGGATGCTGTGCGGCTGCTAAATGCAGCGCCCTCTCTAGTAACCTGAGAGTTAAATGTCGGCCGCGGCCAGCTGCTCGGAATGTTTTTCTTGCATCTGCTACTGTTATTCAGAAAGGAGCCTGGAAGGAAGACTTTGAGGTTTTAAAAGCACAGTTGTGAATATTTCCCTTGGCACACTTGCTTCCCCCGTATCAGCTGCTTGGTGCCAGAAGACTGCACTACTTTATTCAGGAACGTCTGTCAAAGTAAATTCTGACTGGAATTTAATTTGAGAACTTCTGCACGCGCTAGAAAACGAGCTACTTTCTCAAATCTGGATAGTTTGCTCGCGTACCCCCATTTAATGAGGGGAACACTCGATGCGCGGCATCTAAAAATAGCCAGCACATGGCTGGGTTTCAGCCGGAGGTTGCCATTCCAGGCAGTGCTCCCCTAGTCCCATGGCAGGGGCGGAGAGGGTCGCTAGTTAGTTGTCTGATGCTGCTGATAATGAAGGTATTTATGTTCGCAGTTGCGCTGGTTCAAGGCTGCAGTGAGACGGTTTGATAGATCGTGTCTAGCGTGTTATTTTCGTCGATTAAACCTTTTAGCCAGCAAATTTATGGCAAATATCTACACTTGATCTAGAACTTAAGCGTGTCAGAAATACTCAATTTTTTAAGTACAGAGTGGAATATACTGATAGTTACTGTGCTTACCAACTCCTGTCAGACATGTATTCCTGTTGACTAAAGCAAAAGGTTTGTTAGAAATTTTGTGAAGTAGTCCGTGCATTAGAATTCATCTTTTATATGCTCACCAGTGATAATTGCTTCAAACTCTTTCAATAAACTTGCACCCACTTTATAGTGACATTGTGCAACAAAAACAGGTGGGTAACCGCTTGTCCTTGCGAGCCCCAACAATTGGGGTGTTGGGAAAAAATGCTGCCCATAGCTTTATTTCTAAGCAAATTATTGGCCACATTCTATCAGTGACAATTCATGTGGTTAAACAAAACACCGGTGGCCTGTAGCCCTGGCTGGGAACTTGGGTTCCTGGGATACTGGTAGAGTGTGTGGGTATTGTATATGGCTCCTGCTTATGGCCATCAATGCCCACTTTGTCCAGTGTTCCATGGTGTGAAGGATAAGGAATGCAATCCTAACAACAAAAGAGCGTGCCTTGCAAACGATTAATGTAGAGCACGACAGAAGAGTGCATCTAGGTTCTTTATAAAGCCCTCACTCACCAACCTGGTTGGTGACATGCTTCATCATTGGGCCTCACCAGGAGAGGCCGAGTGCCACCCTGGTGTGCTACAACGCCAGAATTACTGCGAACAACCAGCTCCGCTTTTGTTGTTCTGATTAGATTGATCTTGGGGGACTGAGAGTGTTCCTGATTTATTTCCCTCCTTCTCTTGTTGTTTTCAACGGATAAGGAATACAGCCCGGGTTGAAAGGGAAGGGTTGGGGTGGACACTCCCTAAAACACTGCCCAAGGCTCGATCACATTGAAAAGACCGGAATCACCAGCCTGGAACAGGGGGCTGCAGCTGAGGGTGGTTGTAGATATGCTTGAGGTCTGGTCGATGTCCAATTATGTCCAAGAGTAGTAGCACAACGTGGTAAAGGACCACTGTGGCAGTCATCCTGGGGTCAAGATAAGAGCTTGTGATGGAAAGCCAGGGGAGTTTCCTGGTCAAAAAAATATATAATGAAATCCTTTGGCGATTTGAAGGCTCTTGTCTCAAAGAATTTAATCATATCTCATCTGTCATTTGAAGTTCTCCTCTTGGTTTGTATGGACATACACTTTTGTTGCCACACATTAAGCACCACAGGCAGATCCGAACAGCTTTTGCCAGCACTGACAAACTTGTCCATCAACTCAGAGAGATCATCCTCAAGTGAATCCTCAAGATGCAATGATTCTGTGCAGTTACTAATCTGCAGATTCAGTGGAGTTCGGATATCTTTCCTTGGGGCCAGATAAGTGTAATGTGCCCTTTGTGTGCCACACTGAAAACTGAAAGGCCATGTTTATGGTCGAATTTCTCCTCTTTGTTTGAATATCTAGCTTCTATAAATTGTCAAACCTGGTGGCAGTTACAAAGTTCATATTTTGGATGGCTGTGCAGTTTTGTTGACAATGAACAATTCACATCTCGTATTCCTATTATCTCATATGTTTTGGTTTCCAAGAGATGAAGAATGAACTCACTGCAAAGGGGAACACTACAAAAAGGAAAATGTATATCTATATATATTTTAAAAGTCCAGAAAGTCCAAAAGTGTATCCAAAAACTGTGAAGGTCCAATATATATTGTTGTCCAATCCATTCTTCATTCAGTCCATATAGAATACTTGAGCCAATATCTGTTATTCACAAAGATTCTATTCTTATTAAAAAAAAAAAAAAAATCAGCCCAGGCCAACGCATTTCTTTCAATACACTGGACTTCATCAGGGATCAATTAATTATTATTCTCAATCTTTTAATATCAAGGGGTCCATATCACCCAAGAATGTTATCCATGCACTGCTTTCTTCAGGTGCGCCACTCCGTGTTCCGCTGATTTTGGCTTATGCTTTAGGTTATTACTACTATGATTCCTGATGTAGTTCACTTTGTCGAATGAAACTCATTGGCCTGGGCTGAGAATTTTTCTATGAAGAATACAAACCTTGTGCATATCAGGTATTGGCTCAAATATTCTGAATGGACTGAATGAAGAATGGGTTTGGACTACAATATATATCGGACCTCCACTGTTTTTTGATGACCTTTGGAACTTTCTGGATGTTTGAGATCTAGATATGTTTTCTCTTTTCTAGTGCTCCCCCTTGCAGTGTTTTTGTCTTGGAGATATGAAGAGGGTCTCCTGCCTGTGGGATTGTAGCACATTATATAATTCATTCCATGTGGACACAGGTATGGTATATTTCTGTCCTTACTGTCTTTGGTTGTGTTTTAAGAGATGCAGAATGGTTCACTTTATTCAGCCAAGGCAAATTAAATGCTAATCACATCTATGACGCAGGAGAAGAACTAAAAGAGTTATGTAGATAAATCTACATTGATCATTTGTTGCTCTACATTCTAAAAAGACTCTTGGACAATGGAAGAATATTGTGGTTTGAAGATGCCTGTGGTATACCAGAAACTGGCATGGATTTATGAACCAGTCTCCAGACTCTGTGTTTTTCAAGTTTGCTTCCTTTCTTGACTTCGTATCAAAGAGAACCAGTTGACCATTGCCTGTTTTGAGAAATGGGCCAGGAATACCTTTGCAATCCTTCAAAGCTTGACTAGTTAGCTGGGTGAGTATTTGGCATTGCTAGCCCTACGGCAACTTCAGCCCGAGCCAGCTTAGAGTTTTTAGAGAGCTTTGTGAGAATTTCTTCTGCCATAATGCAGTTTCGAACGACCAGGGAACATATCATATTGTATCCCACTTTGGAAGCAGGACAATGTAGGGAAAGCTAGGAATTCATTCATTCGAATTGGGATACTGGTTGGTGACATGGTAGCCTAAACTCTTTAAGAAGCTTCTGATCCTCAGATCCAGCTCAAAAGGAGAACTTTGCTTCTTATGCCCTAAGACGTTTTCTTACTTTGGCTGCTGTAGAAAATATATGTAAAGCTGTCCCGATCATTGGGCCTAGCTTGTGCATCTAAAGACATTTTCCAAGGTTGTAGTAAACATTCTACAGACAGGCTCCAAGGCCTATTTGGGATGTTTATTTGCTCTGGACAGCCTGCGACTTGTGGCTGGCTGAATACGCCTCCTGAAGACGCACGGTTACTTAGAGCTCAGCTCGCTACAAATGAGGAAAACTAATACCCAGATTGAGAACTACTGCTGCAGGTTTGGGAGAAATTCTGCTAGGTTTGGGGTACCCCTTACGTCTTTTCTCGAGGGGACTTTGTTCGTTGGAGATAGCCCTGAAGAAAGATGGAAAAACATACTGAAAGGCCATCAATGTATCACGGATCTAACAGTGTGCTTACACCAGTGAGACTAATTTCACCCAAACCTCTGCAGTGGCTAATGCTCTTTGGGGATTTTTCTTGGTGTACTGCTGTCCTCTAGATTAGAAGCTTTCGATAAAAAACTATTTTTCATACTGGCTTTTGTCACTGTCATTCAAACAGTACGTACATTGTTCAGGAATTCTCACTTTCAAATTTTTTTTCATTGTTGCTTTTAAATATTTCTTAGTTTAGATTTAACCCATTTGCAGGGAAATGGGTTATGGTTTCTATCCTCCCGGGCTATTTTTCAAAATGTTTCCTTTTCGCATTTTTATGTCTTATGCTTGTTAATTTAGAATCTTTCTATCTAACTTTATTTGGCCCCTTGTATATCTAATAGACCGTAAGTGTATTGTTGCCTGGTGATTTTTGTTAACACCAAGTCCCTCACACTCATCCCTCAGGAGATTAGTTTAACTACTCAGGCCAGTTACTAGAGACTAGGCAAGGATATCCTTAGGGAACACAGTTAAGGCGGTGTGGGAGCTCAGGCACCTCTCACATGAACCCTGTGACCTCTCTTCCCAAAAGCCTTCCACCGGTTTCCCTTCAGGTGGAAACTGCTGTTTGTGAAAAGTTAGATGCATGCTCTACGTGCCTGTGATAGAAACAGAAAGGCACTCCACCAAAGCCTCACGATTGTGGACACGGTTGATGTATATGACAATAACCGTGAAAGAAATTAGAGCTTGCAACCTACATTTTCACTTGTGTCCCACTCGCATTAAACCCCTTTTAAGCAGAGTTCTTCAAATAAGGGTACTGTTTGAGTGCCCAGTGTGGGAGCAGCTGATGATTAACTACTGTGGTTCCCTCACGTTTGCACCCAGCTACAGGAATCCTGATAGTTTCAAAATAGGTGCAAGAGGTACAAGGCTATACCAATGTGACATGGGCAATATGCCACAGCAGTGTACCGTAGGTAACACAGTTCAAACATAAATTAGAAGGGGATGGTAACCCTGGATATGTATGTCATGAAAAGTGATTGCCGCTCATCCTCAGTCAAAAATGTGTTTACTGTCCACTGTCCAGAAAGAATAAAAATAGCCATCTCGCGCATGCCTTTCAATTCGCTCAAGAAGCCCTTTCACACAGAACAATCAAAATCTAATGGCGTGGCTCTGCAAGTGCTCCATAAAATTTAGTGAAAGAGTAGATTATCTAACAGACATCATTGGAAATCTAGGGGCCAAGATTATCGAAGTATAGAGCGAGCAGTATGTCAAGAAATAGGAGTTAAATCTTCACAGTATCTTTGTGATGAGGTAAAAAAAAGTGGCTGCACTCTTATCAAGGACATGGAAATACTGGTCCTTTGATCACAGAAGATACAAAACGCGAGCACTGAGCCTGTAATCTCCTACTTCTCTGCCCGACTAATACAGTAGGAATCATGCTGAGGGCTGGATCTCTGAGTTAGTTCTTCAGTTTCAGAATGCGTTCTAAGAGTTTGATGCCCTAACCCGAAATAGTGGTTGTAGGATCAAACTCATAAGAGTGGGCCACTTCAAGAATGTTGAAGCTGTGGCTTCTGATTGTGCTTGTAACTGAGGACAACTGTTATATGAGTTCATTCAGAATTTGGCAGAGTGGCAACAAATCCACAAATCCATGGTGTCCGCAACCTGCTAAACTTGTGGTTCCCTGCTCTTTTTGGAGTGAGGGATAGAAATCCGTATTTTTAAACACAGCCTCAATTGGCTCTCATGCCTGAAAGCTCTAACCTGACGGACCATCTGCCACAGGGACATCAGGTCCCAGTGACGGGCGCTCCACACGGTTTACGGAAAGGCAATAATACTAGACTTCCCTTCCCTTTTCTGGGCTCGCTCAGTTGTTGAAACGGCCAGGTAGAAAGCTCTATGGTCGAAACGACCAGGTAGAAAGCTTCCTCTGCTTCAGGATCATAGATTTTTCGTTTTTCAAGAATAAACTCCCATATTGGGAGTTTATTCTTGGAAAAAAAAGCCTTTCCAAGTGGATGCATGCAACATGGTGCTTGCTCAGCAAAGCTTCACTTCAATGGAGCGGCTGCAGCGGTGGCTACACAGAAGAAAGCAAGATCCCTGCGTGCCTGGAGTGGCTCTATTAAGAATGATGGGTGGTCATCCGCTGGGGATGCCAAGGCATTGGTCTTAACCACCCATGCTCACAATAAGCCATCGAGGGGTTTATAGGCAACATGTAAAACTGAATATTTGGGCTAAAGGTTTACCATTTCCTGATCTATGCCGAGAGATTTTGAAAGTACATCTGAGCTACAAGATCAAGTTTTCTATCAGCTGGTGCTTCGATTGCTGTCTACTTTCTGGCCAAGTTGCAGGTGAAACCTCTGAGCATCCAGATTATACACACTGACTGCTGACTTAGCCGTCGTTTTCTTTTTAAATTGCCCTCTTATTGATTATATATTGAGGAACAGATACATTAAACCAGCACTCACATTTGATTTTTTTTTTTAAAATGCGACATTTTTTATTTTGTTGGATGCTTCTGAAAATATTGCGTAATTTCCCTTAGAAACACTTTATTTGTTGTCTGTATCTCAGACTTTGACGGTCGACTACGGGACAGGTTCCAAAATATTTTGGCTTCTTAAATGAAAAATCTCGTTTTGCATTAATGCTGGCTTTTGGGGTAAAAAAGCCCAGCAATTCAACGTTTAAATTAATAGCTTTACACTAGCTACACGAGTGGCTGAAACCTTTCATTTTGTGTACTTTTGGCCTGCTACACGTAGAGTTGCAGAGGTAAAATAAGATATTTTAAGCTCCCATTTTTCAAAGTTAATGGAACATTGGCAACGCGCCTTTAAAAACAAGTTTCGAAGTGAAATATTCATTGCTACGTAAAATATTTTCTTACAAAAGGATTTCCGAGACCAAGTGAAAGTTAACATGTTCATTGTACGACCGTGGTGATCTGTCTAACAAAGTAGACGACCCAACTAAAAGTAAGTTATCTTAGAGTGCAATTTCGACCCCGCTGAAGTTAGCTCTGAAAGTCTAGTACAAAGGTATGGGGGCTGCGTACGGTAATAGAGTGAAAGGCTGTACCATTGGGGTCATATCCGCAAACTAGAAAGTGGCAGAGACCCCATGTCTCTCAGCCTGCCAGATTATAACTGCACTCAGAAGCTACAAAGTTGTTACTCTCAATATGCTGAAATCTGCACAGGTTGGTTAGAGATTCCCCACCAACAGGACTCCTCGACCGGCATAATTTGTCTCGCAACACCCTTCTCTCACCCACCACCATCTCATCCTTTCCTGGTCATACTGACATATACTGTTCACGACCTCTTACTCAACAAACAGAGGACACATAGGTTTATCATGCACATCCGTCAACAGATACCAACACCTGTGTCAGACCAGCAAACTGTTTACTAAACTGAGGCAATGGGACATAGCAGAATGTTCCAAGAAACTGAACCACAGAGGAGCTGGTGATATCTATAGGGCCTTCGTAAATCACTAGTGACAAAAACTAGAATCCTGTATCCCTGACAACCACTGAAAAGAAGCAAACATCTAAAGAATGCCATGTATTAAACACCTCTGACACAGCCCCATTTTGAGGAAAGCTGAAGGTGACGTATCACCAAAATTCGTTCACACAAATCTTGGATTTCTGCCAAATACATGGACCAAAGAGAATGTAAATCAAGAGGCGGTCGGGGAGCAGCTAAAGAGACCCAATCAAACATGCAATCATCTTGGGAATAGATGAAAACATCCAGTGGTCAAAAGCAAATCCTTGACTTCCTAATGGTAAAGAGATGCTCTACATAGTAACAACCCTGTGTGTATCCAAGCTGCAACATGCGCCAGATATCCGCTACAAGCAGCGTGCTGTGGAACCAGCAGTCAAACAATACACCCCTTTGAAGCTGTTTTTGTGAGTGATTGGGGCACCACATCTTTAGCCATAGATGGTACACCCCACAAATGGAACGGTCAGAATAAAAGCCACATACCAATGATCGACCCCTCCAAAGGAAGTGGCCCTGGATGGTTCTACAGCCTTCAAACCAGTAGAGAGAAAGCATATGTTTGAAATTATTTATTCACCTCATGTAAGGAAAGAGAAAAGAAATGTAAAGCCAGACGGTCTTTCCTTTCTGCTTCAAAGTCATAATTACCTGCTCAGAATACCACATATTATTTCTATTGTTGAACATCCGAAGAATTAGTTAACTATGGGAATATCTGTTGTCAGTTGAGTTCAGAATGTAAAATTTCATGAAGCAACTTACATTTGATGTCAAGAAGCAGAGATTTTAACTGTCTGTGTTCTGTCAAAGCACCTTCTTTTCAAAGAACTGTGTATCATCTTAATGTATTAGCACACTGTTTGTGGACACTTTGGGTCAAATAGGAGGTGGTATATATGATCACATTGACAGGAGTGGTGATGCTGACAAAACATGAGTTGTGTAACGTACCATACAGTGGAAGGTGTGAATTGGAGGTGTTGCAGCGCAAGCGGGCTAAAATCTTACTATTCTAACCGTACTGTGTCCTTTACGATTAGACAAACTGCGGATTTCCATTTACCACTGAGGCAATGATCCTCTGATGAATCTTTCTCCGCGGATTGGAAGGGTTAAATTAAGGTGACCAAACACCACATTACCTGTCTAATGAGCACCATAAAGTAACAGCCAATTTACAAATTTTAAATCTGTTTTAAGTACGCCACTCTCAAAATAATACAAAGACCCAACCTCCTGAGGAAGTTAAGTCGGACTAGGATTATGCAAACCAAAAGTTCTGCTACGGCCACACAGAATAAAAGAAGCAGAACTTGATAGTCCATAAAATCTTGCTGATTCTCCCTAGAACGCATTTAAATCATTGAAAAGAACACAGTTTCAATGGAGGAACCAACAAGACTTCATAAAGACTCAGACATATATTACATTAATTTGGTTATTGTATTAGAGATTCTAAATTCATGGCAAAAACACAGTCTTTTAAGTAATCCAATTAAAATGATCACAGCTTGCAATATAATGCCAAACTTCAAAGAATGATTATCGCATAAATCAGTTTACAGAGTTAGGGACCTGCCACCATCAAAGGCAGAAGAATTAATTTATCTACCAGCTCACGATCCTAAAGTAAAGGGGAAAAGGATCACATTTAAAGTCCACTAAGGGTAAGTCCATTAGTATGGGCCAAAATAAGTAAAGAAAATAAAATGGTTCAGCAAAGAAGGGTTTCAGTCCATTAGCTACCATTTGTAGGAGTCGCAAAGCAGTCCAAAAGAAAAAAGCCAAAGGGGATAGGTTTCAAATCATCAAAAATTGATCAGTATAGCGTTCTGGTTTCAAGTAGGGAAAATCAGAATGGTGCTGCCCCTCCTTTGGGGATTCTTCCTTTTTCAAGTCTCTGTAAGAGTCCTAGTGATGTAGCATCAAACCCCTGTCAGAAGAGTGTCATGTGCTCAGATTCATATAATGTCACCTAGGACATTTACAACTGCAAGATGGTTTCCCATGCTAGTCAGGAGAAACAAGAGATTTAGTCCACATATGCCTATCAGCAGTGAAAAAGAATATAAAGGGTCAGTTTGTAGGAACAGCTGAAATAAGGCTCCGCAGGAACAATTTACTGTGAACGTTGAGGAAACATTTAGTAACAGTGAATGTTTGCTGAACAAATAAGGCAACATTTTACTAGTTGCAAAAGAACCATTGTAGTAGGCCAAAGAATCAATCAATCAATCAAGAAATTTGTATAGCGCGCTACTCACCCGGAGGGTCTCAAGGCGCTTTGGGGGGGAGGGGGGGGGGTGCGCTACTGCTCGAACAGCCAGGTCTTGAGTTGCTTCCTGAAGGAGAGGTGGTCTTGGGTACGACGGAGGTGGATGGGGAGGGAGTTCCAAGTCTTGGCTGCAAGGTAGGAGAAGGATCTTCCTCCCATGGTGGCTCTTCGAATGCGTGGAACCGCGGCGAGGGCGTGACTGGCCGATCGCAGTTGGTGGGTGGGAGTGTAGAAGGTCAGGCGGTTGTTGAGGTACCTGGGGCCCAGGTCGTGGAGGGCCTTGTGGGTGAGGAGACGGAACGTGATTCTCTTGCTGACGGGGAGCCAGTGCAGGTCTCTCAGGTGCCCGGAGATGTGGCTGTGTCGGGGGATGTCCAGGATGAGTCGTGCGGAGGCGTTCTGGATGCGTTGGAGTCTTTTCTGTAGTTTGGCTGTGGTTCCGGTGTAGAGGGTGATACCGTAGTCCAGTCGGCTGGTGATGAGTGCTTGGGTGACCGTCTTCCTGGCTTCGGTGGGGATCCGAAAGATCGGAAGATCTTTCGGAGCATGCGTAGGATGTTGAAACACGATGATGAGACGGCGTTGACTTGTCTGGTCATCGCGAGGGAGGAGTCCAGGATGAAGCCCAGGTTGCGTGCATGGTCCGTTGGTTTAGGTGCGCTGCCTAGGGCCGGGGGCCACCAGGAGTCGTCCCAGGCAGAGGGTGATGATCCAAGGATGAGGACTTCC
Organism: Triturus cristatus; assembly: GCF_964204655.1. Lineage (NCBI taxonomy): Eukaryota > Metazoa > Chordata > Amphibia > Caudata > Salamandridae > Triturus > Triturus cristatus. The sequence goes on along the minus strand of NC_140586.1, from coordinate 480,530,407 downwards.
GTCTTGTCTGAGTTCAGTTTCAGGCGGCTGTTCTTCATCCACTCGGCCACTTCTTTCATCCCTTCGTGTAGGTTGGTTCTGGCGGTGGTAGGGCCGTTGGTGAGGGAGAGGATCAGCTGGGTGTCGTCGGCGTAGGAGATGATGTTGAGGTTGTGTTGGCGTGCGATGGCTGCGAGGGGGCTCATGTAGAATAAGTCCGCATTACAGAAAGAGCACATTTAAAAAGGCCTCATGTTGACATAACACTTTTACCTATATCAAATATAATGCAATAAAACCATTTCATATTGAAAATAAAGTAGAACTTTCAACAAGTATTATCACATGAAAATGAGGAGTTAGAAATACTTCCACAATTTTTTTCAACTTTCACATGAATATAGGATTTTCTAAGTTCTTATTAGAAAAATCGTTTAAAACGTTTTATAAACTATAGAATCTTTAGTATTATCAGTTTAAATTTCAAGTTCCTTTATAGTATTTTTTCAGTTTTGCCCCGACTTTTCTACATAGTGCATTCTAATGGAAAGCAATTGAAATACTAGGCCACTTTATTAATAGCACGTTATTTCATCCCCAACTGCCAATAAACATTTTCATAAGTATTTTTATTACTGTAACTCATTTATATGTATTAGTATTCTTTTTGTAGGTATGTTCCTTCATCTTGCTTTTCAAAGCATGCTTTTACGATGCTTCTACTACACTTGTCTCAGTTGCATGCGCTACTGTGTCTAATATGTGCAAGGTACAGTTTCAGCTTTTCGTGTCTTAAAACAGTAAATGTGTGGTGTATCATGATTTTTTAAATCTTGCCTCATCAGAGGCATTATTGAGCAAGGAGAGGCTACTCTATAGTTATTACCAAAAGTGATTACTAATAAGGTCTCATGAGAAATATGTCTATGCCTTGATGTGTGCAGCCTGAACAAGACCATTTGGCTCAATTCCCACCTCTTACCAGGTATAAACGATATCACTGGAGTTATCGCAGTTGCAGGTTGATTTACTAAACTGGACATCAGATTAGAGTAGCATCAAGTAATACTGGATGGGAGTTCGAGGTATAGGATGACTTTCTTCATTCCTTATGGTACATATCAGTTTAGACTCATGCTTTCTGGCCTAGGTTCTGTGCCATCGGTCTTTTAAAGAGTGATGGCCCATTGGTTTGAAAACGAGAACATTGTAATATTGGTCTGTGACATCCTTGTATGAGTAAGAATGGATGAGGAGGAATCATGACTACATTCAGAAATTGGACACATGTGCAATGTTTCAATGATGCAGGGATGTTACAAATGCTTTTTTGTTGGTCAAGAAGTGGAGTATTTGGGACCTGTGTCTGGAGAAGGAATGAAGCTGAAACCGAGTCTGCTGACTGGTATTTTGACTGTCTACAGGTCAAAACAGAGAGCAACCATCTTCATTTTTAAGGTTATGTGAATTTTGCTCGTGTGTCTTGAAAAACGTTGCTGGCACTACTGAGTTTTTCCATCCTTTACTGGAGAAAGCCTGGAAATGTGCATGGTCAATTGAATGCTGCAATCATTTGAAACAATTAAAATGTATTTGGGTGGGTCACATGTTTTACAACTGTATGTATCCATCACAGAGCACATTGTGACTATTGATAACAATGCATATGATTTAGGGGCAATTCTCACTCAGAGAGAACACAGTGGTGAGGTCACCATTGACTTTACATAACAGGTGCTGAGAAAACAGAAAGGAGTAGCAGTTATTGAGAAAGATGTTCGTGTGTGTATGGTTGGATCCTGAATGTCAAGTGTTTCTATGGGGATGTGTGTTTATGCTGAGGACAATTCACAAGCCACTTGTGGTTATCTTGGGTGGAAAGAGGATCAACAAATCTATGGCCAGGTTGGTGAGGACGGCTAGCAAGTTGTTGGAGTATAATTATGCGGTAGAGTTTGTTTCAGGTGAAAATAATCATAGAGCATATGGTTTATCTAGAAAATAGGAGAGAGGAATAAGAGGAGGTAGAAGAATTGTGTCTGCAAGCATTTGTGTGTAGTGTGGTGTTGTGTAGTGAAGAAGCGTGGGTGGAGAGTGTGAACGGTTATGTCTCTAAACAATAGTAGAATATAGTGGAAGGAGGGTGGCCAAGGGGAAATGATTTTAACTAGATGTGAGGTGGGTGAGGAACTGTTGGAAGAGGATGATTTTCTGATTCAGTAGAGGTATTGGTATAACTATGTGTGTTGTACAGGACACGTTGTGGAAAGTTCATCAAGGAAATTTAAGGAAGACACTTATTACGAGAATTTGGGGATCAGAGTTTTTGTGGCTGAAACTGCAACATGAGGTAGAGAGCTATGCGAGTGAATGTAGTGTGTGTGCTGTGGGTGACTAACACTTATCAAAAAAAGAGGGGGGGACTAGGAGCTTGTGGCAGTCAAGTACCTTTGCTCCTTGTAATAATCTCAGACCAAACGGGGGTTAACTGTTCCGAATGTGGGCACAATAGTGATCCACAAAAAAAGAGAGAAGAGAGAGGGGAACAGGAAAGAAACCTAGGTCTAAACCCCACAGACTAGAGGCAAGCGTAAGTCTTGTCTATTGATACCCTCACACATCCCGAGGGAAGTCATGCTTTGTTATCGGGCGTTGCTCCTCGTTGGGCCAGCGCTGCAATGCCCTACGGGTCCCCCGAAGGGTTGCTTTAGCGGAGATATTTTAATGGGAATGCCGCATGATGAGTGAGGGTGTGAGATAAAGGGTTCGAAAAAATTAGTGAGTGAATGTTAAAACTAGCTAAGGGATACTAAAAATAAGCTATATTTAATGTGTGGGTTCCCCAGCCATGCTAAAAACCTCTAGGTTGTGTGTTACTGATAGAGCAATGATGTGCCTCAGTAATTCTTGGTCTACATATTTCGCTCCCTACAAATAGTCAGAAAAAACCCTGGCGCTTCTTCAGGACCAATGAAGTGAGTGAAAGAGCCGTGAATGGGTATAGATCCCTACTAAAGAAGGAGGAAACGGTCCACCCTTGTGTAAAACTACAAGGTGGCTTCAGCTCAATTAATGACCGCTCCTGTAGCAACCTATTATAAAGTAATATGTTGCTCCATGGGCTAGCGCATGTTCGCCCGCACCATAACGGGGGTTGCTGTCTGGTGCATAGCCTGCCAGCACCTACCCCTTACACACCTGCCTATATGCAGGCAGGCGTGTAAGCAACATATTACTTTATACTAGGTTGCTATAGGGGTGGTCAATAATTGACTTTAAGAATAAAGTCCGATGTTTGACAATTCAGTGATTTTATTTTTTTTTGTAAATTTTTTTAAGCATTTAAAAGCATGAAATAAGGTCACAGTTTTAGCCCTTAGGTCCTTAAAATGGAATTTGAAGTATACTAGGTTATCGAACACCACACCTAAATATCTATACGTTTTAGCAACTTCAATTGTGCCTGCTCTGGCCTCCCATGAATTGAACTTCTGTTTAACAGAACCAATTTTCATGACTTCGTGTTTTTGTTACATTCAGTATAAGGCCATTTATTTGTGTATAATCATCAAAGGCGTTAATAAGTCTTTGTAGGCCAATAGGAGTATGGCTCACGAGGATAGTATCATCAGCATATTGAAGGTAGCTGATTTGTTACCCCCCCCCCCCCCCCCAGCCTAGTAACATGTGCATTAATAGAATCCAGGTGCTGAGAAAGATCTGATAAAAATACTTTAAAAAGGCAGGATGCAAAAACACAGCCTTGCTTTAGACCATTATATGTTCTGATTTTCTTGATCAGGAATTACCATCACCCAACCTGACTTTTCAGGTATCCATATACAAAAGGATGATAGCCTTCAACAGTTTCCATGGAATGCCCAGATCTAACAATTTTCTCCAGAACAGATTTCGAGGCACAGAGTCGAAGGCTGCCTTTAGATCAATAAAAGCAATGTATACATTTTGTTTATTTAAGACAGCCCGCTCAGCAAGTAATTTTAGAGCTAACAGGTTGGTAGTGGTGGATTGGCCTTTCCGAAAACCAGTTTGATTAAATGGAATAATGCTTTCCTGCGTTTCCAGATCTTTCAACAGAATGGAAACAAACACCTTTGCATCAACATCAGTCAACAAAATTAATCGATAATTGGCAGGATTGGCGACCGGACCACTATTATAAATGGGCTGCAATATGCTTCCTTGCCATGATGCTGGCACAATCTCCAATGTCAATACTCCACTGAATAATTTATAGAAAATATCAGCCCACATGCCAACATTGGCACGGAACAGGGCATTAGGTAGCCCATTAGGCCCAGGGGCACCATTTGCATGAAGCCTATGTAACAGGGTCAATACTTAATTACAACTTAAACATTCTAAATCCAGGTTTGGATCAAGACTAGAATCAATAAGTTGGGCTGTGGTAGTCAAACACTGGCACTCACCACTCCCCAAATCATTGTTGATATACTATTTTCCTCATAACCAAACAGCATATCTGGTTGGTTTACCATCTTGTCCGATGAGACGTACAAATTAACAATAAAAGTTACCCAACTGGCTTCCGATATATTTACACAAAATGCCCTACAGCCTCCCCTTTCAAGCTTATTTATTACTGCCCAAAATCCATTTGCATTATTTTGCTTTGAGGCGGATAATAAACTATTCCAAAGCCCAGATTTATATTTAAGTTTAGCTTTCCAGACTTCTTGTATGTGAATCTTTTTTAGTTCCTTCAAATTTTCTTTATACACAGGTCTGATAAAATCTGAGAATACGCCTCCCAAACAGCTCTATTAAGCGATTTATTTATCTTAAATAGTTTAGGGGTGAACCATATGTTCTGAAGGTTCAATACGGTTATTCATTTTTCTAGCCTGGCAGGCTACAAATTTCCCCACCATGAACGTTGAAATAAAGTTCCATTTGCCAATCATATTCATATCCCCCAGCACACACTGGTCACTTTCCTTAATTTATGCTTTAGCAGCTTGTGTAATTTCCTCTTCTTTAGCTAAGTGCCATACTACCCTCTTCAGATTATATGCAGAATGGGCCATATTAGGAAGTTCGTTAGGTCTAGAATGACATTTCACCAAAAAATTAAATGTTACAATCTGAGGGTTATGATCTCTTTCAGGGTGAGCGATTACTGAATATTCAGACATTTTTGGACTTAAGTTGTCTGATATAAATGTATAATCAATAATTGATCCTTTTTTAGAATTTTTAAACGTGGGAGTGAACCTAGATTTTTCTTTTAACTTGCTGAACTCAGCCTCAGACATGATATCGCAAAATTCTTTTGCAATTCCATCAGTCTTGCCGTTTACACTGGAAAACTGAATCAGTTGCAAATTAAAAGTCACCAGAAACTATTAAGCCAGCATCTGGGTGCTGGATTATTAATGTACTTAAAATATCTCTCATGATATTATACAACTGCATAGACTTCTTTCTTTCTGGCACTTAGATACACATTGAGGATAATTAAACTCAAATCAGTATTGTTTACCACAAGACATTGTAGCCAACCCAGATGAAAGTCCACCACATCCACTACTAAATTAAAGTCAACCGCAATGTAGCATGTCCGTCCACATTTTGCACGGCCTGATTTATTAGTTTGCACTGCCGGGAGACTATATTCATTAAAGTCAAAGAAAGGAGTCATATGTTCGCTCCATGGTTCTGGAAATAATAAAAGTGTAAATGAATTTAAAAATAATATTGTATCGGGGTCAGACGGTAGATGGGTCAGCCCATGAAAATTCCAAGAGCATAGTCGTATTTGCTTTGCATTAGCGTCTGTAGCTACGGACATTCAATTACTATCTCCTCAGGGCACCTTTGCCAAAGTAGCTGGAAGCCAGGACCAGTCCTCCATATCTATATAATAATTCACCACTGGGAGAGATTAAGTGATTTGCATAGATTCACAGGATGTTGCACCGCTGAGACTCGAACCAGGACCCCAGCTCTCGAGTAAGCAGCTCTGGCTGATGTCACATCCTCTCCACACTTCTATGTTATCCTTCAGGGCGCTCTTTCCCTCTCCTGGACAATGATTGTAATGTATTGTAATTGTAGGTATATAGTGCTTACTACCTCTGGCCAGGCGTCGATTAAAAACAGCACTTTATTCATCACATAGGCAAAACTGATGCATTACCAATGCTTGTTTCTGTGTGTCTGTCTGTCTTGGGGCTACAAACCATGTTGACTCTGAGAGGCTGATCATCGAAGGATGATAACTGATTATGTGTGGCAAAGGAGAACAGTTTTGTCATTTTCAAAATATTGTCTGCCGAAGAGGGATACTAAAACATATTCACGCAACTGCTATCCTCTGTGAGGCAAGGCACCCTGACTGCACGAGGCAGGCGGTTCTACTAATCCTAGAGGCCATTCAATCAAAAGCTGCTTCCTAATGAGATGCGAAGTGAATGCGTCGAGTTTCCACTGAGAACACAGGGATTATATCAGCATAGGGTTGTCTGTCATCTGTGGGGAAGGCTGTGGTGTCCATTAGTAGAAGTATCGAAACGCCTCACTAAAGTGGGCAGCAACAGTTTTATTTCCAGCCGGGTGCCTCTAATACGGAGCTTTTATGGGGGAGGTGGTGTGCCATTGCAAAAATACAGTTTATCTAGCGCGCAAGTAATCCACACACTGTGAGCTACAACGCTTTTTAAAAAAAACATTTAACTGAAAAAAGTGGAGAGATGGAAAATAATTTTAATAAGGTAGTTTAAAGTCTCGCTTCTAATAGCGTATGGGCTTTCCTTTCCCTGGTAATTAGTTTACCCTATCGACTGAAAAGAAATTCCATGAGAGGAAATGTTGGAATGTCGATTACTGCCTTGTTGACCCTCTCATAAGTGCACTGCATGCGTCAGGGTTGTACTAAAAATAACTAACTGCCTCATTTTGAAAGGCCAAAACACCGCGAATACAAAAGACGCATGGTGATATTGGGCACCCCTCTGATTTGCCCCTGTATTTCCATATTTAAATAACGTCTTCCCGATAGTAAGTGACTGGAAAAAACGGATTTGTCGCTGACGTCATTCCACACACAGAATGTTCCAAAATGGTACTGGTGCCAGGCGTGGTTTGTTTCTGCATCACAAGTAGCGCTCCTTCCTAGACACCACCTCGGCTTTGTGTTTGATTTGATGTGTGAAAACATTTAGGTCTCTGTAGTCTGGACTATGTCCTCGACACCACGTGACAACTGTTTGATTGACGCTTTTCTTAACACGCAGTGCCTAAGAATAGAAAGTATCTGCTAGGTTTGGAAGCTTTTATCAGTAGTGGAGGAAATGGTCTCATTGCCTGTGCCTTAGTGGTTTATTTTACAGGCGCTGTCCATGTTATGGGCATTCTTGGTGCACATTGATACACTAATGGAAGTGGTTCATGTGCTCAGTGGCAGGTCCAGCACTTAAATTCAGCCGCGGTCCGTGGAGGGAGTTCGTTGGGGCGGAAAGGCGGGGCGGGGGGGGGGGGGGGTACTAAACACTTTCGTAGCGCGCGCTGCATCGCATTTTGTGATGCAGCGTGCACGCTACGAAATTCGTTTTATTTATTTAATTGTTTACTTACCTCCATTTATCCATATTCCGGTGTTTAGTACCCCCCACTCTGCCCCTCCCCGCCCCACGGAACTCCCTCCACGGACCGCGGCTGCTTAAATTACACTAGGCTGAATTCACAAAGGGAGGGATTTGCAGTCAATCCCAGCGGTTTCTATTGAAAACAAAATGGAGATTTCCCTGGAGTACTCCAATGAGTAACAGTTACTCATGCAGGTTTTCCAACATGTAGACGTGCAATGTAATTCTTCTTTTGCAAACCATTTTTCCAGTTACACCATGGGGTAAATCGATTTCCTTGTAGAGAGTTGTCTTTCACACCAGTTAAATATGGGGTTGTTCGTTGTTGTCTCGACCTTGCACCTTAGAAACCTCCTATTCCTGTCTTTCTCAAAAGCCCCTTCTTTTGCATGCACCTTGTGGGAGGTAAAGTTCTTACCTACTGTTTGATAGACCACCCAGACTGCCAGAAACTACCACAATCCCAGTGCTAATCCAAAATCCATACATGCGGCAATTCTGCCATAATTACTAAATTTCTGCATATGTAAATACACTTTACAAATGTAAAATCCCACCAGTCTAGCGCCTCTTACACGGGACTGGGTTTGCATTTATAAAGTGCCTAAGTGCACATAAGGGTATGTGACTCACGATCCTCAGGGCATGCGAGTCAATCGATAATTAAACATGTCGACAAACAATAGTACACCTATGGCCCAGGTAATTTGATTGGTTCAACATGTAAATTATAAATCGTCCAATGTGATGGCCTTATGCAGTAAATAAACCTACTTGATTCCCCTCTACCTTTCTATTCCTGTCTGAAGAATTATACTCTTTTTAAAAAGAGTTGACTAATTTCTCTCCACCTGAGTATCTGCAAGGAATACACTGTTGATTTTTCTAAGGGATAGCAATACATGTTCAGTAAGATTCTGGCTTATAAAAACATGCACATCCATCAATGTTGGGCTAATTTACTACTCTTTCTCTCCCTTTCTAAAGTGTCTTTCACCGTTGTTTGTCTAACATTCCAGTTGCTTTTTTATTCCCTGGTGATCACTGCTGTCCAGATAGTTTTTTTTTTTAAAAGCAAGCTCTCACCAGAGATACAGCATATGATACAAAATAAAATATAAATATGGGGAATATAACTTAATGAGTAGCGAATTGGAGCCTTTTGGGCTTACTTGTCTGTTGAGAGGGAGTCGGCTCCACAGCCAATATTTGCGCCTGACAAAACCAGGGCAGTTCAATCAAATAGATGTCTACTTAGGCCAATGACCTTGGGTTAACATTTGATCTAGCGATCAGGGATCAATAATTTCTACACAAACAAAGGCCCATTTACTTAACCCAACTAATCCGTTCACGCTGGGTTCAGTGTGATGCAAGTTTATACCCAACTTACCAAATACACAATAGAACTTGCATTTCTCCTTACACTATGTATTTATATATATATATGTGGCGATAGACCTTAGGGAGTTGAATAGTTCATAGCAATAATATGCACTTATCAATTCTACTTAAATATTAACACTCAGTGTGTAATTTATAAAGTTTATGAAAAATAACGTGACATAAATGCTCATTTAGTACCATCTTACAATGCAAATTATAGATTATCACGGAGAAAAAGTATTAACAATGTATAGAATCAAACTCGTGTCAAATAAACAATGCATTGAAGGAGTGGATAGGCGAAGAGAGAAAAGTTTCAGAGACAAAATACATTTGCAAATGATTATGCAAATTTAGGATATTACTCTATACTAACCCAAATAGGAATTGGGGAAATCTACCCTCTGGCCAAAGGGTAGCAAGGCCCCACAGGAAGAGTCAAGTGGCAAAGATTAAGTCAGGAATCCGAAAACAGGTAGGCCTCTATCTGGAAACAGCAAACCGACTACAGTGATGATCTCCGGCTACCTCTGGGCGGCACCTCTTCTAGCCCCACCCACCGGGCACCTCAATTATACCTTAAAACCCAAATGTCCAACATTTGTTTCAATATGAGAGCAAACTCCGGCTCTCATTGGCTAAGGATGGGGGTGTACTGTCACACCACTCTCAGCATGACTATTTTATTCAATGTTCTTTTGTCTTAAACTTTCAGCATTACGACAGATTCTTCCCAGGAAATAACTTTGAACCACAATCATAGTACATATTTCCTGCAGTTCATTTCATGTTGCAAGTCTCTGCGCTTCCATTGTTTGCCTCTGCCATCTTGAGAAGGAAGTTGCTCGCTTCCACTGGTTATCGCATCTTTCTCTGTAGTGTGGCAGTCATGCAAATTTCTTCGAAGGACACGCAGCTTTAGCATTCTCTCTTCTCTCTCGAAACCCTATTTTGGTCATTTTATTTTTCCACCAAATATTAACCCTGGACTGGTATGCAGAAGAGTAGACCCATGCTTGCTTTTCTACAGAAAACAAACACAAACATTATTATTTTCATGAAATGTAATTTCATTGCACACCATCCCAGCATTGCACTAACCCATGCACAACCCATGTTATTATTTCCTAGCAAACGTTATTAACGTGCACAAAAGCAGCATTAGTCTTTTTTATCTTCTTTAGCCAGAAGCACTTGCGGTCTAGTTCCATGCATTAGTACACGCATGCGCAAAAGCATTTCCCCTTATTTTAGCTTTCTTTTAATAAATATGTTCAAAGCACACTGTTAATGAATGGTACTAAGGATTTATTCCGAGCAGGTTTTATTTTCACAAAACCTTGCTCCATCACATTTTAGTTTGAGATTCAGTTAGACAAGCGCAAGGTATATTTTGAGCAAAGCCCTTCCACCCACTCAGTCCTTAATCATCCATTGCCTCGCTATATACTCCTGCTTTCTATGTTTAAGATTTCTGAACCATGACGACAACAAAGCCACTTACACACAATCTGTGTTATATCTTCCCTTCTGTGGTATGGTTCCTGTCCACCCATTCCATTCTCCTTTCTGCCTCATGCCTGCATCTTTTTTCTCCACTTTGACTGAGAAGAATGGGAATAGCACTTTGTTTAAGTTTAACAATTTTATTAAGGATTTTTGTACATGTTCCGAAAGAAAAATGACACATGGCTAGCGCACATTTCCTGCTTGCTAGGGTTATTTGATGATAGCTCAGACTTGGACAGTAGCTGACATGTTGATGAGTATGTTCTTGAAACTGTGTTGTGGACGTTGGTCTTGCTTTCTACAGAGTTACCACAGGCATTTGTTAGTTTGGCAAAATCATTGGCAGTTACAGTGTTGAAGGAAAGTAGTGTTGATCATGGAAGGATATAAAAGGTCAAGGAATTGTGTGAATTGAGTTGTAATCTCTCCTATGATAACTTTTCTAGATATTTTGCATTCAAGTAGACTTCTGTTGAGTCACGTAGTGCATGTAAGTGGGTGTTTGGAGGTTGAAAAATCAGGATTTAGCACTTTACCTGTAATTGTGTGAAGCTGCTTATTTGACAAAGTAGCTCATAGAAATATTGTGAATAGTGAAGCCTTTTAGTCTTTCTGATTGCATCTTTATAGATTACTGAATGATACTGCAATGCCAGTTTGTTTTTGAAGGTGGGTGTCTTTTTCCATTGTCCTTCCAAATATGTTTTAAGAAATTTTATTTCTGGTATCATCCTATCAGTTTTCTTAAGTTGACGGGAAGTGGTTGTGGTCTTAAATGAGATGATGATGATGTCAAGGACAGTGTAAGCCATTGGCAGACCCACAGAACTGAAATAGGTGGTTTGTCAGGTAAGATAGAGTAAGTTCAAAATAGAAGATGGATCTCCACTTTTGCCATGCTCTATCAGTGCTTTGGAAATTTGTGTTCATACAGCTGGCCTGAGAAGAGCTGAGGAGGTTGAACTTAATTGTTTCATGAACGGTCAAGTTAATATATTTGCAGGTTGCTATGATTATGCTGTGTAAAGTGCATGCCTTCCTATGTGGGCAGGGCTGAAGTCCCTTTGATGATATTCGGAGATTCCAAGTTGGGTAACCTACAATTTTAGTTATGGTCAATTCAGGTTTGTCCAGTCATGTGTTGATGTCCCAATTACTCACGTTTTCTGGATATTTTTAAGTGATCTGCAAGTCTATGCCCACGAATGGGTCAGCAGACACAGGATTGGATGGTTGGGGGTCTTTAAATATGTTAAAAATAGAGGATATGAAGTATGGTGTAGAAGAACACAGGAAGAGCAGAGATTGATATTCTAGAGCAGAATAGTTTACGAAGGATTTTGTGGTTAGCAATTTCAGTAGACAACAGCAGCTCCTCCACACTTTCTGAGGTGATTTTCATAAGTATTTTGTAGCCTGCCAGTACGACTTTATGTATGATTGGTGCTGTATCCTCACTTAAACAAGTTTTTAGTGATAAAGAACTGGTCTCGGATTAAGGACCATATGCATCAACACATTTTCCCATAGACACAGAATGGGCAAAACCCTTTGATGCATCTGGCCCATAGTCTCACATCAGAACATAGATAATCTGGCGATTCTTGTGTAGATATTTTGTGTTAATGATGAGACTGGAAAGTAAGCAAATGAACTTCACGAAAACACTGGTTTTTAGATAAGGTTGGTTGTTTGGTTGGAGGAAATTTAAAGAAAGGAAGTAGAATATGGTAACTCTGCATCAAGGCAATGAGAAGGGCAATACATGATGAAGATGAGTTAGCAGGGGAGATGTTTGAGAGGGCTTGATGGAACTTGAATTCAGGGACTGAAGGATGAAAGTTTGCATGAAGATGCAGCAGTGAGGTGAAAAACAGGATTACTTTGGAACGGAAAAGTGCGGTCCATGGAGGGGTAAAGAAGGCAGATTAGGCTTCATATTCAGTCAACTCACTTAGAAAGGATGGAATTCTTGGCTGGATTTTCTGAGACATTAACTTATGACCTGCAGGTCAGAATGGATACCTGCAGCAGTCTTTGTAACTTACTAACCTATCTTGCTGGAGAAGCAAACTTTTCATACACCAGCCAAGACAGAGGTTCTTTGTGTAATCATCAGCAGTGACAAGCTACTAAAACAGATCTTGCTGGGCTTTTACTTTGCTTGTTGGTGGCACCCTTCAGTAATGCCTTTCCCTCCCACATGTCCCACTCACCTCCTGATCTGAGGTCAGCAAAGTATTCAACTTTTGTAACTAATATGCTGTACCGACCCTTCCGCACGATTACTTGCCAATTCTTTTTACGGTGCGCACCCGCTTCCTTCACTATATCTCCCTATTGGACTTGGCCCTTTTTGCAGGGTCATCCCTGAACATTTTGCCTTCCTCCTCTATTTTTTCTGACCTGTTGTTGGCTGTTTTATGACTCTGGGCACTTTTATCACTGCTGATCCGTGCTAAAGCGCATATGCTCCCCCTATGGTAAATTGATGTATGAATTAGTGATTCCATGATTGGTTGGTTTGGGTTACCTGTCAGACCCTAGTACAGTGCACCAGGAGTGCCCAGGGCTGGTAATCCAAATACTGCTGGTGGGCTTGCAGCACTGGTTGTGCCATCCACAGAAGCAGCCTGTAAAAGTGTGTCTAAGGCCAGCCATTGCAGAGCCTGCGTGTAGTCTGGTACTGTCATGCTGACTGGGCAAGTGCCGCACTTGCCAGTCCCTAAACCTCCCGTTTTCTTCATATCAGACACCCCTATGGTAGGCCCAAGGGCAGGGTGCATTGTAAGTATAAGGTAGGACATGCCCTGGTGTGTGGGGCATGTTCTAATAGTGAATTACAGCCATTTTCGTTTTTCACTATTGCAAGGCTAGCTGTTCTCCATAGGCCAGAATGGGCAGTTTGATTATTACATTTTATAATCCTAACTGACTCAGGGAACATGGTAGAAATTCGAATTTAGTATACCTGAACTCAGAATGATAAAATACATCTTTTAGTGAAGTTGGTTTTAACATTCTGTGTTTGAAAATACCACTTTTAGAAAATAGGTATTTTCTTGTCTAACCATTCAAACCTGCCTCCGCTAGGCTGTGTATTCCTTGTCTGGAGTTTGAGTGACAGGGCTGGGGAATTCCAGGAGACAGGGTGAGGTAGCCCAGTGGTGAATAGAGAGATCTACATCTAGATGGGAGGGAGGAGTTAAACCTGGGACCTGAATAGGGCTGTGCCTTCCCTCCACAATGCTGGCTCCACCTCCTGTGGTGCGTCTGATGTCTCTGCCCTGCACTCTGAAAGGAAAGAAGGGGTCAGGTAAACAAAGTGCTCCACGACTGACCAGAACTGGTTTGAACAAGGCAAAGGCCCCTCTGCCCTCAGAGGACAAACGATTTTGGGGTATAAGTATTGGGACCCTGATCCCAAGAATTTAGATCACTTTGGGAAACTAGAAGAAATCTCTGCTGAGGAGAGGAACCAAGAAGAAACTGAGGAGAGACTATCCCTGAAACTGGGGGATTGGCCTGCAGTGGTTGCCTTACTGCCAAAGGGAGGAAAAAAGAACTGTGTGTGTACTTTTGCTCAACTTGTGAAGGATCTCCAAGGGCTTGGAAAAGAGCTTGCCTTCTGCTGAAGTCTCAGGGACAACAGACTTCAACCACCAGCTCCCCAGAGTTTTTTGGAAGTGCCTGCTGATGTTTTGGGGCCGTCTGAGGAACTGCATGTCGCAAGGAGCTGGAAGCACGACTCAAGAAGAAGTGTGCCGCCGTCGGAGCTGTTGTCGTCGCATCGCGTAAAGGGTGTCGCCGCTGCAGTTGTTGCATCGAGCGGAAGCATCTCGCATCTTCGAAGAAGTGTCTTGCAACGCCGAAGAAGCGTGTCGCCATCGCAGCCATCGTAGCTGACGCATTGCACCGCATCAAGAGAAGAGTCTCGCATTGAGGAAGAAGCGTGTCGCCGTCACAGCCGCTGCCGTCGCATCTTGGATGACGCCGCTGTAGCTGTCGCATCGCACCGCATCAAGTAAAGCGCCTCAAATCCACGGAGAAGCGTGCCGCTGTAGGAGCTGTTGTCGTCGCATCACGTAAAGGGTGTCACCGCTGCAGTTGTCGCATCGAGCAGAAGCGTCTCGCAACGTTGGAGAAGAGTGTCGCCACCGAAGCCGCTGTCGTCGCATTGCGTAAAGGGGTGTCGCTGCTGCAGGTGACGCATCGAATGGAGTCTCATCGCAACACCGGGAAGATCTTCACGTCTTTATTTCTTTGCACCAAACTTTCATCGCATCAACATCGTTGCAACACTTTCATTGCCCTGCGTGTCGCATCTAAAGGTACATTGACTTAAAGTGTCCCATTTAAGAACTAAAGAGAACTAAGCTAAAACTACAATTTTTAAAGTAACCGTATTGTGGATTTTTGTCGTTTATGGTCTTGTGGTAAATCTATATAAATCATACTTATTTTTTATATGAAACCTGTGTGGTGTCCATCTGTAGTGTTGTCACTTGATTACTGTATGTGTTCACAAATGCTTTACACACTGCCTCTGAGATAAGCCTGTCTGCTCGTGCCAAGCTACCAAGGGGGTGAGCAGGGGTTATTTTAGGAGTGTACCCCTTTACCCTGACTAGAGGCGAGGGTCCCTATTTGTCACAAGTACCTACCTGTGCCAACTAGAGATCCCCAAGTCTAACACTCCCCAAATCCCTTTATGCCGTGACCAGTATCCGGAGTGTTGTGTTTTCCTTGTGGCATGATATATCCAGGGCAGATCACTCCTTGAGTGAATGAAAAGGGCACGCTGCATGGCAGCAGCAGCTGTTTCCACCGCACACTTCCTCACTCTCGCTGGTCCACGCATATTACACCTGGGCAGTGATGTAGCTTTTGCAAGTGACCAGTCACAAGATGACAGCCGATTCTATGTAGAGTGGGCAATTCAGTGAGCACTGCTCACTAGGGCTTGCTACACAGTATTGGTGATTTCACGTTCCACGGGGCAAAGCTGGCACATTTGCAGCGTGGCGAAAAGAAGCTAGTGCAGTGTTAAAGTTTACAGTGGATTACTCCTTCCAGAGGATTGTATCTCTTGCACTATTCACCAAATATTTGAGGTGTACAAGTTTATTTATCTCTATCTTCATATTGATAATTATTGATATGTATATTCCCTGGATTCTAAGCCTTCTGCTTACTTCAAGTGTGGCTGTCGTAGTCCACTGGCATTCCGTGACTCCATGAATTAGTGTATCCACTTCAGTAATTTGTGTTTGAAATTGGCACAGGTTCAAATCCCACTGGGTCCATTAAGCTTTTCCTCCTTTCAGGATCTGGAAATGAGTACTCTTGAGTTGGGGAACAATAAACCTCTGTTATTAGCGGTACCGAGTGTGAAAGTGCACTTTACTAAAGCAAGTTGCATACATTCCCTGACAGATGAAAAAATGTTCATCTCACATTGCCACAATTGAAACCTAATCTTCGGCGATCTGTCCATGGAGTGCATAAATGTGTGTGTGCGTGCCTACCATTCTTGAGCATACTGCTAGTGAGCAAAATCCATGTATTATACATTGTATTAGTCATTTGCCAGCCCAATCCTTGGCTAGACCTGCTATTCTCATACATCATTACACAGTGACATTTGTATTTTGAGTCATCCTTTCTTGGTCACAAGCATGTCAATCCTAAAAGCAAAGTTGAAAAGGTCTCAAATATATCAGTCGTGGGGTGCTTTTTACCCTATTTTACTAACATGTGGCTCACACTTTGGAAAATGGATTTTCCCAAATCCACATGCAAGGCTTGTTGTGTTGGCAACATGTCCAGTTGCAGTAAATTAGCCTGGTAGTCTGAATAGGTGTGGATTTGCTGTGTGTGTTTTTAAAAAAAACTACTTCAGCCATGACATTCCTTGAGGCTGTTACTCACCGTGACGTGGGAGCCGGGCCAGAATCATTCACTCTGGACTGGCGCCAGGGCTTTCCCTGTGTGATTCTGTGTAAGTAGTATTCTGATAAGTCGTGCAACTTGCACGCACACAGATGCTTATGTCCCTCTGCCGTTCAAAATAAATCCTGCAGAATGGAAGGAAATGTTGATGGAGCGAGTGGGTGGCACTTCTGCAATGATGAAGTTAGAGTTCTGAAACTCCACTGAAGCTTTCTCCCGGAGCCAGGCTTTGAGCAAATGATGGATTCCACAGTAGCTACCCACGAGCACGTAGGTTTACATGCTAGTGCTTTTGGGGAAATCAATCAGAAAGCATAGTAAGGCGCAAGTTTTTATAAAGGGGATGGTTCATCTCATCGCCCAGGTTTTGTGTGTTTTGCCTGTCTGGCCTTTTTTACTGTACAATAAAAAGGTTTCCTTACATCAGAGGGCAATCCGCCAACACCATATACATCATGCAGGCATTGTATGACATCCAGCCATTAGTCATTCGCAGTTTCCTTTCATTTGGCAGCTCCTTTCCTCAGTGGGACTTACTTTACATTTCAAATGCTTTGCACAGCTGTCTGCAAATTGGTTTGATTGTCTTCCATATGCTTCCATGTTTAGCCCATCTATTCTGTGGTTCACTTTGTTCCCCAACAAGTTATTTTTTTAGACATTCCTATGGGGTTTACGCCTCCTCCCTAACACCGAACACTTCCCGAAGGACCTAGCCCAAGCCATGAAATTGAGATGCGTTTTTTTGCTTTGTTTTTTGATTCAGAGTTGTTTGTCTGTGGAAGTATTCTGGTTGGCTGCTGTGATATCTAATTTTTTAAGAAAATCTCACAAACTGTCCTACTTGTAGAGGGTATATAGATTAGCGTTTTTTAAAGTAGATAAGGTGATAGGCTTTGAACTAACTGCTAAGGAAATGTTTGCGTTGTACCCTTTTGACCTTGCGGAAACCTCTTGCGTCTGCTAGAGATGCACTCAGCAGATGATCAACGACCTTCATCACACCTTGGCTAGGATTGGAGTCCAGTCTTTGTCAGTCTGTGCTTAATTTGTAATAGTACCAAAGTTTTTCTTCATAGGAGCCTGCTGCTAAGTACCGGGTTTGTCAAATACCAAGGATGTCGGGTTCTGATTCTATGACGCATTGTTCCACCACACTACACTAACTGTTGCTTTTTTCTCATACTCTACTGAGTTTGGCATCTCCACTTTGTACCTTTGTCACTCTTTTAATTTCCTTGTAGCTTTCAGTTTTTCTCGGTTTTTCTCTGGCTAAAAGTCTACTCAATAGACAGAGTGCTGAAACTTTTCAGACACTCACCCCCAGTCACAGATCTGGGTTGAATCCATCATCATTCTTTAGCTCACTTCGCCACCTCAGTTCAGACCCAGCTATATGTAAACCAGTCTTGACCCTGTGCCTCCTGGAAACAGTCCAGCCTGAACTGCCAAGCCAGGTCGTCCCTGAACCGGAAACAAGCATCCTGGGACTGGTTTCGGGGTAACACCCCATATCAGCCAGGTTATCTTAAATCCAGTGGCAAAGTGAGCAAGGGACCCACGTCTGGGCATACCCTACCAACTTAGGGCGAACAAAGCAAACACAAGGAGACGATGGACAGAGTGCAGAAACTTTTTAGACACTCACAACCTGGCTCCTTTCATGTATATAATTCTAGGATATAGCAGTTTGCGACTAGGATTTCCAAGAACTACACAACCACCATCAACATGGAAAATGCAAAAAATGCTTAAAATAATTTTTCAGCATTTCAGAAGGTTAAATGGTCTGGCCTAATAGATTTCTTCTCTACAAAAGTATTCTCAGCTGACTGTTGGGTTCCACCCCTCATGGCAGAGTAGTGTCACATGACTCGTAGGATGGGCCATATGTTTCAGCTCATACAATTGTTTACAGAACAGCTATACCTGCAGAATTTGTGGCAAAAAAATCACATGTGAAGTAGGTGTTCATTCCTACATTTGAAAGTACCAATATTTTCAATCAAAGTTAAAGCTGGTCTCTCTTTTATGAGTTCTGACTTCCTGTGTTCATGGTCATGGGATGCGCTTCTTCCTCTTGGTGCACAGTCTATCCTATCCTATGGACCCACCCTCTTCTGCAAGCCAGCTTCAATTTACAGCATGCATGGAGCCATGTTCTCATCCAATCCTTGGGCAGGGAGAAAACTGGTTTCTGAATGATGCATTCCCTTCCCAATAATTCGTTTTGGTCTTACTTCTTGCCATGGTGACCGTAGCACGATCTGTGCAGCTGTGGGGCATGCTTATCTCAGGATCCATGGAGTCCATGTCTATTAGTACACAGGTGTATAGTTAGGTTCATGAAGGCAGATTTCTGTTTACTCCTACTGTCACTCAATACACAGTGTAAAGTGCACCTTGACTTCTAGGAGAGAGTGCTGCTAGGTTACTTGCTAGCAGGTCTCTAGCGAATGAGGATATCGTTGAATGCAGGTCAAGACTGGTTATTTCCTATTTGGAGATTTGATCGGAGGACTTTCCTATATGGGCAACTGCTGGAATCATGCAACACACCTTAGTATTGTTCGTTTTATGGCCTTTGATAGGTACGTTGTACCTCAAGTTTAGCTGTGAATTAAATACATATCACTGTGGTCTTTCTGATCACAGAAGAAAGTTCCAGTTTTCCTGTGGACTGTTTGGTATTCTGAATTGGTTTAATGCTTCTGGATCTTAATGCAAGTTCCTCAGAGTACATACTAGGCCTGTGTGTGCTAGTAGGAAAATGCTCCGCTGGATGCTCTGTCTTGAGTAATCAAGTAATGTCCCGCATATACATTTTTCATGTTTTCCTCCATCTTTTCATTTCCTCTTTTAGGTCAAATTGGGTAAATCCAGAAACGTAATTGTATTTGGATTGGATTGAGGTTTTAGGGGTCGCCGGTACCTTTGTCGTTTGACACTGCTCCGGATACAGTACTGATTATACAGCTCTTATTCACCAAAGCCCCTTAGTTAATCATCTGTATTGTTTTGTGGCATGAAGCGAATCCGCAACCTATACCCGAAGCAGTCGGGTTAGTAGACTTTTGAACTGGTTCATGCGGAATAAAGGTGAAACAATTTAGGGGGTGGGTGAAGTGTATTATACAAAATGATACGTTCCAATCCCATATCCAAGCATTTTCTGAAAAGTGCCGCTTGCTATAAAACTATTAGGTGTGCAAGACTATAACTTTAACTTCGATAGTGATAAAAATATAATCTTATTCAGCTACCTCATTTTTTGTTTTTGTATGCTGTGGTACACGTTTATTTTTAGCACATATTGAGGCTTGAAGATTGTACCAACATTTAGAAGCAAACTAAAAATGTTGTTACTACCAAGCATAGTGTAGAATATCTCAAGGTACCAAAATGAAACGGACTATATAACCACTTTTTATAGAAAAGGATGCATTTTGTTGAAACATTGGTCAGTCGATGTGGTCCTGCTCAGTTTGTCTATCACTTAACTCTACCATTCCAGAGGTGAATCTATAAACACCTATTTAAATCCAGTTTAGAGGTGGATCCAGCCGTTCACCAGTATGGTCACCATTCCTGGCGCTCTGATATTACTTTTTTCTCAGAGCAGCTGTGCTTAATTTGAGCCAGTGCTTTCCGGTGCTCGGCACCGGCACCTAATTGTCAACACCATTCTTAGAACAGACTACCACATGGTGGCACTGCTCATCTAATTTAGAGATGAGCACAACAAGGGTTGTTTAGGAATACAATTTACATTAACATTGCTAATACCTGCCTCTCCAGCCATTCCTTTAGCTTTGGGGACCTGGAATAATCTGAACTGTTGCACTTACATGCGAGAGAGATGATTAGTGGTGGTTTTGGCAGCGATGACAAGGGCGATGGGTGGAGCAAGCTGCAGTGACCTCATAGTCAGAGCCCAGGCACTTAATATTTTACAAATTAAGCACTGCAGAGCAGACAACATCTGCAGTACTTGACATGGGTCTGAGACGAACTACATCGGGTAGAGGGAAAGTGGCAGTCAACCTTTTCTCAAACTTATTTTTATTTGAATTTTCCATTGGTCACTAACAGTGCTTTCCATCATTTCCCGCTTTCTCCCCGTGGCATCTACAGAGTATAGAGTTGCAGGGTTGACATGGGAATGGTGTTGTGCTTACATTTCCATATCAAACTAACACTTTCTTTACAATAACAAGATAACTATTGTTACCCCAATACCCCCTCCCACAATCTCCCTCCCGTCCCTGACTAAAAGGAAAGAGAAAAAAAGAAAACTAAAAGACAACTTTCAAATGCAGACATATGGGACCGAGTACGAATGTTAACATCGAGTCTCAGGAGGAAATGAAGAAAAGTGGGGTCAGCAAAGTGACCCCAGGCGTTGCGTCAGGGATCAGAAGGGGAAGAGATGCAATGCCCTCCTGGTCGGGGGCAAGCCTTAAAAGGTGGGCACCGCAAGAGGTAGGTTATTTGTAGGCCCCAAGAGTATTCAAAGTTTTTGAAGTCATCTCTAAATATCTCTGCCTTTCTCTCCATCGTTAGTGCCCTCCATAGGCGGGTGTGCCATTGCGTCATTGCTGGGGCCTCACGTTTATTCCATGCAGCCGCGATCGTAAGTTTGGCTGCTCCAAGGCATATACACTATATAGCTCTATCCGTGTTCGTTTGGTACTGCATACCTCTGTCTCGCAGGCCCAATAGCACGAATTCAGGAGAGTCGGGGATTGGGCAGCCTAGTATGTCCTTCAATTGTGCCAAAATTTCTGTCCAGTCTCGGGCAGTCCCACCAGATATGCCAGATTCACCCAGAAGCCCACATCCCCTCCAACACAAATCTCAGATGTTCGGGTATATATTTTTTAATCTCGTAGGGTACAGGTACCAGTCGTAGAGCATTTTATAGTGCGCTTCCCTCATTCCCATGGAGTGATTGCATTTTGCAGTGTCTCTCCATAGTGTTGTCTATTACCCATCGCTAATTTCCATCCCCAGAGTGTGTTCCCAGAAGCTCATGTGGCGTGATCGAGGACAGTGTATAGTGTCCAGCAGTATGGCCTATAAAAAAGATATCACCCTCTTCGAGGAGCCTGCTCTTCGAACAAACCTTTCTATAGGTGTAAGTTCTCTGGTGGCTGCTGCCCTGCCTTCAGGACGTGACGCCCAGTGCTTCAGCTGAAGATAACGGAAGTTTCCATTGTTGGGGAGTTGGAAGTCCCTCTGGTAGTTCTCAAAGGTTAAGATATCATAGTTGTGGAAAAGATCCGACATAGTTAAACATATACCCTGCCACCAGGCGTCGAAAGGACATGGTGTCAAAGGTGTGAAAATGTATGGGTGTTTGTGGAGAAGGGAACGTGGTCCTCTCTGCGTTTCTGATCACTTCATCCCACGTTTTAAGCGTGGTACTAATGGGTGTGCTTAAATGGGCATTTGGGTGGTCAGTGTTCCTTGGCTTTCCAGAGCACATCCCATATAACTCTACCAGCTTTCGCTCTATCCATGTGTCCATGTGCAGCCAGTGATTGTCTTATCTGGCAAAAGGGTTGAGCTCGGTTATCCTATAACCTATAAAGATGATATAAAGAGAAGGGGGGCTGGCGCTGCCCGAATTCGCTCTGTACTACAAGGCAGCCCGGCTAAGAGTTATCTACGAATGGTCGTTGAGGGAATCAAACTGGTAATAAGTGTTCGCAATGCTGGGAGTAAATCTCGATTTATTTATTTATTTATTTATTTATTTATGTAATGCAATTTTATATAGCGCGGACTCTACCCAGAGGTGTCAGAGCGCTTCACAATAGAACCAATTATGTTACATGAGGAAATTTACATACTTACACGTTGCATATACAAACGAGATAGATGGAAAAGTTAAATAACAATAGGTGGCAGTCACACAAAAATCAAAAACACAATAGGACTAGATTGGATCTAAGTGTACGGGAAAGGCCTGAAATAGGTATAGCGATTTCGGGAGTACTGTCATTTTGATTACATGTATACGTCCTATCCGGAAGATGTTCAGGGGTGCCCATCTGTTTAAGCCAGTTTTTAATTGTTGCAGGAGGGGTGGGTAATTCGCTCGGAACAGCCCTTCAAGATTGGGAGTGATATTTACCCCCAGATAATTGAGGTTGCACTCTGCCCATTGGAATGGGGTAGCAGCCACCAATGTGGTCATGTCTGGGTTCAAAAGAGTGAGGTTCAGCAGGAAGAACTTGGACAAGTTTACGCTGAAGCCTGCTACACCTTCAAAGGTTTGAAGTTCCTTCTGTAAGGCCATCAACGAGGACTGTGCGTTCGGGAGAGTCATTAGTACATCGTTAGCAAACAGTGAGATTTTATGCTCTACTGACCCAAACCCTATGCCCTTAATCTCCTGTGTCGCCCTGATTCTTGCAGCCATCAGTTCAATACAGAGTGCAAATAGAATTGGAGACAGCGGACTCCCCTGTCGTATCCCTCTGCTCAAGGTGAAGGGCCCAAGCTTACCCGGTTAACCAGTACTCTTGACTGGGGTCAGGTGTAGTTGGCCCGGACCATTACAATGAAAGTCTCACAGAATCCGTAACTTTTCAGCGTGTTAAAGAGGAGGGGCCATACCACCCAGTGGAATGACTTCTCGGCATCTAGCCCCACTAAAATTGCTGATATTTGTTGTTTGGAGGCCACCTGATATTGTCCTGCATCTGCATGCCTTTTATAAAACCTGATTGGTCGAGTGAATCAGTTCCGACATCAAATCCTCAGGTCTCTTGGCCAAGATTTTAGAATATAATTAAGTAATGCTGTCGGTCTGTATGACCTACATAGACGGGTGTCCTTCCCTGCTTTTAGTATTAGTTATTAGTGCGTCGTTCATGGATGGGGAGACCACTGCCTCTGTCACTATATAATTGAAAATGTGGGTTAAATGGAGTATGGTGTCCGAACTGAAAGTTTTATAAAAAATTGACCGTTCGGCCATCCAGGCCCTGTCACTTGTAGGCTTTAGTGCTTTAATTGCTGGGCTCAACTCCTCAGCTGATATGGGGGCCCCTAGAATTTCATTCTAGAGTGGTGTCACTCGTGGGAGATCAAACGAGGCAAGATATGAGGATTGGACCATTGCTTCGGTAACCTCCGCCTGATAGAGGAGATTTGTAAAATGTACCAAATATCTTGGCTTTATCTGCGTCCGAGATTTTTAGGTCTCCAGCATTGTTAAAAATGTCCCCTATGTGTTCCTTTTCCCTCTTTACCATGAGTTGTCATACTAAATATGCGCCTACTGTATTGCTATGTTCATAGGAAGTACATTTTAAACATAGGAGCATAAGTTCTGGTCTATTCGAGTAGATGGCCCCAAGCGTCCCTTTTAATGCTGTCAGTTTGTGCTGGAGAACCCTCGTAGGGTTGGCTCTGTGCCTGCTCGACCTCTCGCAACTCCCCTTCCAGTGACAATTGCTTCTTTGTTTAAGGTTGGAGTTTAGTTCAATGCATTTATCCCTCAGAACGGCTTTAATTATTCAATTGTTGGCTGGATTAGTGTCTTGGGGGAGTTTTATTTGGAAATAGCCCGTTATCACATGTCGTAAGTCGTCACTTGAGTGACTATCGTGAACTAGGGAGGTAGGAAGGAACCAGCGTGAAACTTTCAGTGATGAACTGTCTCACTCAAGGCACATGGATACAGGTGCGTGATCTGAGATCAAGATTGGCTGAATCTGTGCTGCTTTCAAATCACGCAGAAGGGCCGGACTCTCAAATATTTAATCTAGACGGGAGTAGGTCCAATGGACGTGGGAGGAAAAGTAAAGTCTTTTGTTTTAGGATATAATATTCTCCACTTGTCCACTAGGCCCTGGTCCCACGCAGCCTGCTTTTTCTTCTTGGAGAAACTACCTGTGTGTGCTCTATGTGGGTGTATGCTGTCCAAGTCTGAATGCCATGTCAGGTTGAAGTCCCCCATCAGTATTATCGGTCCTTCTGCGGGAGGGAGGCAATTAAAACTAATTGACCTGCATTGGGCATGTATGCTGTCACAAAGGTGTACATCTTGCCCTTCAAGGGACCCTCTGCCATCACTATTCTCCCTTCTTTATCCGTTCTGTACCCCTCGGACTGAAGCTTCGTGGTAGAGTGAAATAACAATGCTTTGTACTTGCTGATGACCTATAAATCAAAGGAAAGAGTTTGTCTTAACCTATGGTCCTCCGACCATTTAAGGTGAGTTTCTTGCAAGGCTATCACATCAAACCTTTGATCAACCAAGTACTTCCACACTTTTTGATGTTTAAGCGGCGAGTTCAGACCTCTCATGTTCCATGACAGAGTTGTAATCACTTTCAATCCCTGTCCCTTTCTCAATCACGCATCCGATCTCCCCTCCCCCCACCACGGGGCTCACTTGTCAATGTCCCACAGTTGCAATCATCCCTGAGAGCTTCTCCAGTAGCATACTCAAAGACCATCCCTCGATCCCACTAATAATACATACATAGAAGACAGAAAAAATAGCCCGAAACAAACCCCCGGGACTCCGAGACCCCTTCAAACATTCCAAACCTGTTGAATTAACATTGGTGTGGGAGAGTCAGTCCGAGCCCACCACCACAGCCTTCATTACATGTTCATGCTGGAGTACTACAAACTATAGTGGAAAATAACCATGGGAGTAGATCAGACCGGAACTCTCCGGTTCACCAGACTAGTCACCCTTGGGCTCGTGTCGTGGGGTTCCATTAAAGTTAGCCCTTGTTCAGAGTATATCATGAAATAGGGCCTCTTGTTCTGTTCATAACCACAGTTTGAGCTTTGGGAATGGAAAATCCAGGAGAACGTGTATTCTTTGTCATTTTTTCAGGTTCCTCGAGCCTCGCTGAGTGAGCCACAGTTTTCCCTTTGCAGATCCCGCAATTGACCCATCCGGTGACTCCGTGGTATCCCCTGAGATTTGTGCATCCAGTTGTGGGAGTCCCAAGAGCTCCGTCATTTCTGTCTGGTCTGTGACCTGTCATGGCTTATTGTGAAGTTCAAAAGCTATACCAAAGGGATAAGTCCAGCGGTACCTGATAAGCTCTTTTCGCAACTTCTCTGTCACTTGTGTAAATTTTTGCGTCTAGCTAGGGTGGCTTGAGCAACATATTGGTATAGGGAACAGGTAGAGCCCTGAAACGTTATGTCCTTCTTCTGTGCTGCTTGGAGGATGGATTCCTTAATCTTTAAGGAGTATAGTTTCGCCAGAATATCTTTTGTACGTATTCGGTCCCCTGGCATCAGTCTCCCCATCCGATGAATCCTCTCTATCTTGAGCTGTTCATCACCAAGGATTTCCACGAAGAGGCCCACATTGAATGCCTCCAGATCCGGACCTTCCGCTCCTTCCAGGTCTCGTATCCGGATGTTATCCCATCGGGCTCTATTTTCCAAGTCTTCAGTTTTTAATACCGCCATCTGCAACTTGCTCCGCAGTTTCTGTGTAGTATTGCTCAATTATTTTAAGCATTGTTTCAGTTTGAGAGACTTGCTTTCCTGGTCTGAGACCCTAGACCTCGCGGAGTCCACATCTTGTTGGAGGGAACTCAGCTGTGTATTTAAATCCGTGTTCAGTTCATCTATATCTGTTTTGAACTTCACCCGGAGTTTTGTTTTAAATTCCTTCTGTGAGGAGAGCAGGTCTTCTTTAGTGAGTGCCATCATCCCCTCCGTCTCTGGGGACTCTCGATGGTCCCTCTTCTTCATTGGGGTGAAGTAGCTAGACACCCTGTTCTTTATATTTTTGGGTGGCATAAAGGCTGTCTATTCCTTAGGTGATGTTGGTAGGCCCAGCATCTCCCCACCATGAGTGGGCTCGCCAAATGTGGTCCTTGGTGGCCCGCCGGCTTCAATGGGGCACTGCATCCTCCAGGGCCAGCTGCCCAACACTCCCCGTTGTGGCACTATTCTTACTTGTGTTCTATCATGAGGAGAAGGGCCGGCATTGTCCTCTTCGTTCAGCGACCGCCTATGTCATACACAGTCCACCATGACAGGGTCAGACAATCCCTGGTTAGCCTTATATGTGTCCCTTACCTCATCCCGTGATGTGCCTACCGGGATTCCTCATGCTCCAGACCGGGGCACTGCTCTGTATCGGGCCGCTTCCTCACCTCTCCGCCGAAGGTGTAGCTTCAGCGCTGATCACTCTATCAACTGCCCACTGCAAAGGCTCTCACCACCGGCAGGGTTTATACTCCGTGCCTCTCTTCCTTAAGTGTGCCAGAGCTGCGTCCACCACCCAGGGGTCGCTCTCACCCTTCCGGCGGCCAATGAAGGGCCTCAGAATCACCCGTTTACAGTTTCCGCCATTAGGGCTGGAGGGCCACCCTCTTGTGCGAGGCCGTCTGCTCCACGATCCCGGTAGTCTTCTCTCAGATCACGATGGCGGCACCAAAACAGCGTTTGTGTTCATTCCTCAGTTCATCCTGTGACCGTCCCCTGTTTCTGGTGCACGTAAAACTGTAGACGCCTCTCAATATTGTGGCTGTGGCAGCGTAGCCACCGTGGATCGCTTCCAATTGGCATCTTGGCTGACCACGCACCCGTGGCAGCCAACCTTTGAGAAATGCCTGCAGTGCATGAGAAAGTCCTAAAGCCGAATCTTCAGTAAGCAGTCCCACCTCCCTCATGATTTCTGAGATGGCAATGGCTTGGGAAGCTTTCTCCCCCACCTGCCACAAATGTTTGAAAGGGGGAGTCTGAATCTGCAGCTTTGCTCAGTATTGAGGTGGTGTGGGTGAACACTTGTCTCCCAAGATAACCTGGCCTGAGAGGAGAGGTCAGGCACTAAGCTTAGTTATGGAATGGAGGTCTGCACAGTGACAGCTGTCCAGAACTGCTCATGAATGCACCACTATAATGTAGCAAGCAAAGTAGGAGAGCTGCAGCGGAGTTGCTAGAGGTAAAAGGCCCAGTTTTAAGTCAAACAGGAAGACAGTCTGAAGACCAAATCCTTCAAAGCCAAGGGGATAACAATCTCAGCTTTTGGTGGGAGCCACCACATAGTCTGGATACTGTACTGGCAAGGCGCACACAAAATTCGAGACAGCCTGGCAAAAAAGTACAGGCAGAACACAAATGGCATGCATCCATCTAACAGTGATGTTGTGTCCTGGAAGTGGACACTAGGACCTGGGGGTGGGCGATGGCCAGGAAGGTCATCGAACACCACATCTGGTCGAGTGTGAGGGGACACACAACTCGGGAAGTGGGCAAGGAGCAAGGACCAACGGTCGCATGCGATCTGTACAGAGAAGGAAATAAAAGAATTATACAATCTTACCGTTGTGTCGTGATCCTTGCATGTGGCACGATATGAAGGCGGGATCGGCATCGCGGCGACTGATTCGGAGCCAGGAGCCCACCCTGGTCTTGTGCCCAGCGGAAGGAAACATCGATGCGGGAGCCCACCCCGGCGCTGCCAACTGAAGTAAGCACAGCGCGCGAAATACGAGGCGGTTGAAGAGCCGAGGGAGATAAGAATCTTGCGCGTGAGTTCAACGAACTCGAGTGAGAAGAGGCGGCCATCTTGGAGTCAGGCAAAAAGAACCAATAGGCTTTCAAGAAAGACGGTGGCCATTTTAAAGTCAGGCAATAGTGGAAAAAGCCTTAAAAACAAAGGAAAAAGAGGAAACAGAGGTCAAAGAACGTGCAACAATGGAAATAACAAAAGAAAAAGCACATAAACTTCATTTAAGGACACATAAGAAGATAAGAAAAAGAATAAAGAAAGAAGATGAGTGACGAAGACACAAAGAGCACACAAGCTGTGTTCGGCAGGCCGCTACCATTCAGCACATCGGAACCTTAAGCAGGCATCAGATGGGAGAGATGGATACGAAAACTGGAACGTTACATGCGCGTAACAGACGACGTGGAGAGCAAACCGCTAGATCTGCTTGTAAACCTTGCGGGGGACGAAATAGAGGACCTGCTCCTGACATTCCCGAGTGACAGAACGACAGACTACAAAGGCGCAAAAGCATGCCTCACAGAGAAATTCGACCCCCAACGAAATATCGACTTTGAGAGGTACACGTTCAACGTGGCGTGCCAACAGAAGAAAGCATGGATGACTTTGCGACAAGACTGCGAAATTGGTGACGTATTGCGAATTCGAAAAGTTCGACAACGAAGAAGCAATACATCTACGCCTGATCGAAGGGTTTCAGTCGGTAGATTTCAGAGCACGCATTCTAAAGGAACCGACAACACTTGAGAAAATATTGACGATGGCTCGCACAGAAGCACGGGCCACGGAACATGCCAAGCAAATACAGATAGGCAAAGAGAAAGGAATGGCAATGGTGCATCGTGTCACGGAAAACTTCAAAATAAATGATAACCGTGAGCAGCCACCTACCAGGAAAACTAACAACACGTGCTACAGGTGTGGACTTGAGTGGGCCAGAATTGCAGAAAATGCAATAGAGACAACCATTTTGCAAGCACATGCATGAGCAGGCAGTTCAGGAGTGAGATAGGACGAACAGCCAGACCAAGGATGACAAGCACCAGACATGCCCGACACATGGAGACGGCGGAGAGAGGCTCGTCCGAGGAGTCGGACGGAATGACAGCGTCAGGGAGGGAAGCGCGGCTATACCTCATGTCCGACGCGCCCAAAGAAGGAAGATAACAAGAACACATCCAGCTGGTGGAGAAGCAGCAAATAAAAAAGACAGCCACAGTAGACATCGAGGTCGGACGCCATAGAGCGAAGTTTGTGCTCGACAGCGGAGCAACATGCAACATAATGTGCATGTCAGAATACATGAAAATGAAAATAAAGCCAACACTATCGCCATCGACTGTAGATGTGTTCACGTGGGGATCAAAGAAACCGGTTGAAAACATGGGAAAATTCACAGAGACTCTCACATATCAAGATACGGCATGCCAAGAAGAGATACACGTGCTGAAAGGGGACATTCCAGCACCGTGCTTCCTGAGCAACGTCACAGCACAGGTCATGGGGCTACTGGCCATGACTTATCACATGGTGGAAAAAGGCAACATACTACAAGAATATCAAGGAATACTTAAAGGTCTGGGAAAACTAAAAGGCAAGCAGATTACGCTACACATAAATGAAGCAGTCAGACCTGTGGCACAGCACCACAGGAGAGTGCCAATTCATCTGCAGCCGCAAGTGGAGGAAGAGATAAATAACTTAATACAGCAAGATATAATAGAGCCGGCAGACGGTCCGACACCGTGGGTGTCACCGATAGTGGCGGTTCCGAAGAAGAACACCTCCAAAATACTGATTTGTGTGGACATGAGAATACCGAACATCGCCATCTTGAGAGAACGTCACCCGGGGCCTCATCTGAATGACATGATAAGCCGTCTGACTTGGGCGTGCAGGTTCTCAAAGCTATACCTGTGCAAAGGCTATCACAAACTACAACTGGATCCCCAGTCGAGATACATAACAACTTTCTCCACACACCTCGGACTGTTCAG
Organism: Triturus cristatus; assembly: GCF_964204655.1. Taxonomy (NCBI): domain Eukaryota; kingdom Metazoa; phylum Chordata; class Amphibia; order Caudata; family Salamandridae; genus Triturus; species Triturus cristatus. The sequence continues at coordinate 480,500,444 of NC_140586.1, read as the reverse complement.
GTACAAAAGACTAAGTTTTGGTATCTCGTCAGCGGCTGAAATATTCCAGGAGACAATAAGGCAGGTGATACGGCCAGTACACACCAGTTTTAACTACAGCGATGACATCCTAGTATTCGGGAAGTCAGACGAAGAACATGATGGTGCCCTATGGCAAGTGTGCAAACCGCTGGAGCAGGCAGGGCTGACACTGAACGGAGAAAAGTGAGAACTAGGGAGAAAAGAACTTGTATTCTTCGGACACATATTTTCAAAAAAAGGGATGAGGCCAGATCCCAGCAAAGTAGAGACATTAAAGAACACAAAGCCACAGACCGATGTTGCAGAAATAAGATCATTCCTGGGCCTGGCAAGCTACTGTGCCAGATACATACAAGACTTTGCCACGGTGAGCACACCGCTAAGAGAACTAACAAAACAAGGCCAGAAGTTCATCTGGTTTCAACAGTGCAATTAAGCGTTCGAGGAGATCAGGAATGCAGTGATGACCGTGAAGCACCTCGCATACTTCGACCCTCTGCTCTGCACCGAGCTGACGGTTAATGCAAGCCCAGTAGGGCTAGGAGCGATACTACCACAGCACCTGCCAGGAAAAGAGTCACCAAGGAAAATTGTTGCCTATGCTAGCAAAAGCCTGACAGACATCGAGCAGGCGTACTCACAGCCAGAGAAAGAAAGCTTGGCGGTGGTATGGGCATGTGAGCACTACCACATGTTCATGGACGGGAAGCAGTTTACCATCATCACGGACCACCAAGCACTGGTAACAATATATGGCAACCCAGCGGCAAAGATGCCGCCAAGGATCGAGCGCTGGGGCATCAGACTAATGGACTACGATTTCACAATTGTCCACAAACCAGGGAAAGAACATAATCTGGCGGACTACATGTCGCGACATCCACTACCGCATGCAGAGGAAAAAGGCCTCAGTGGCAGAGGAATACCTAAACTTCGTGCTCAAGCAAAACACACCAGCACCAATAACACTAGCAGAGATAGAGAGAGGAACTGAGGAAGATGCCACTCTCCAAGTGGCCAGAGAAACAATGAGACAACAAAGGTGGAGACATGTCAACAACAACTGCACGTGGAGGGGAGGGAGGAGTAAACAAAGCAGAGATGCTGGCCCTGCAGAAGATAAGCGGGGAACTGTCAGAGACAAATAATGGAATAATAATGCGAGGCACCAGAATAGTGATGCCAAGTTAACTACGGTGCCAAGTAGTTAGCATTGCACATGAATCGCACAGGAGCATCGTTGCAACAAAGAAGTTGCTGAGAGAGAAGGTGTGGTTCCCTGGACTAGATCGTCTAGTAGAAAACACGATTGCAGCCTGTCACCTCTGTCAAACAACAGGCCAGCCAGCAAGACAGGAACCTCTGCACATGTCGGAGCTGCCAAGGGCTGTATGGACGACACTAGCAGCTGACTTCTTCGGACCGCTAGAGACAGGAACTTACTTACTGGTGATAATGGACGAGTACTCCAGATTCCCAATCGTGAGGCCAGTCTCATCAACGTCAGCAGCAGCAACTCTACCAATAATAGACAACATATTTGCAGCATGGGGCTCACCAGAAACGTTGAAGACAGACAATGGTCCTCCGTTCTCAGGAGACGAATTCCGCAAATTCATGGCCTACCTTGGAATACAACACAGGAAGATAACACCACTGTGGCCACAGGCAAATGGCATGGTCGAGCGGTTCATGGGAAACATCAAGAAGGCGGTTCAGAGAGCGAAGCTGTCACAGATCTCCCTGGGCCAAGCGCTATGCCAAACACTGAGAGACTACAGAAACACGCCACATGGGTCCATAGGGAAATGCCCGGTGGAGCTGATACTGGGGAGAACAAGCAGAACGAGGCTGCCGCAAGTAGAAGGACAGACCGCGTCAGGGCACGAGAACATAGCAGACAAAGATAAGGAGGCAAAGAGAAAAATGAAGGAATATGCGGACAGCCGACGACACGCCACCAGGTCGCAACTACAAGAAGGAGACACTGTAGTAGTGCGACAGAGACAGCAACGGAAATCTGACAGCCTTTTCGCACAAGAACCATTGACGAGAACGAAGAAAAAGGGAACAATGATTACAGCAGAATCGGAACGCCAACGAATAACGAGAAACAGTTCACACTTCAAAGGTCTAAAGGAAGAAATGGACGAAGAGCAAGCATCAGGCACCGAAGATACGAAGGAACTGGAGCGATGTGGAATGGGTGCAGCAGGCAACACAGGGCCAAAAGAAGACCAAGAACTGGAGACAAGGCAGAGAAGAGACATAACGAGACCAAACAGACTGATAGAAGAAATGTGATACACCTCTCTGGGTACCATTCCATGTTTCACATCTGTCCATATCACCTTATATTACTAATAACTATAACTCACCAAGCTGTCGCATGTCTGATATTTGGCTAGTAGTTTGTCGTCACATCTTAGTGACAAAGGGGAGAGATGTAGTGTCCTGGAAGTGGACACTAGGACCTGGAGTTGGGCAATGGCCAGGAAGGTCATCGGATACCACATCCGGTCGGGGTGTGGGGGACACACAACTCAGGAAGTGGGCAAGGAGCGAGGACCAACGGTCGCATGCGATCTGTACAGAGAAGGAAATAAAAGAATTATACAATCTTACTGTTGTGTCGTGATCCTTGCATGTGGCACCGTATGACAAGCACATATGCAACAATTGTGTTTCCTCCCTCGAAAATACCTTCACCAACTGAACTATCAACTCAGACTTGCCTTATTTGCACATCTAAACCATAGATGCTGTCAAAATGCACATATATGAATACAGCTCATGCCATAAAAGACATGGAACACAAAAGCAAGGAGAGATGTCATTTGAAGACATACCATTGCCGATGACAGATACTCAAGCCCACTACCTTCACAAACATTTCTTCCTGTCTAGATCTTAGAAAGGGAACATGCACAACGATAGAAATAATGAATAAAATACCATCAGTAAATAGTGCCATTTTCCCCTATAGGCCTTGAATGTTTGAATTATACCTGATGCAGGTAAATATTACATCTCCCTTTAAAGTATGTTGTAAATTATTGCTGATAACATTTTGCAGATTCTACAATATTTGTTTCTCTGGGGCTTTTGGAACTCAAATTTCCCTGTTACAGTTGAGTTTGATAGAAAACATTTTTCATTCCGTATTCTTTTGAAAATTATACACTTTAAATATGTTATTAGCTTTCATTGGATGCATTTGCTTAATAGATGAGGACATCAGCATACATGTTCTAGAAAGTAATTTCTTTTTAAGGGATATTCGGTCACTCTCAGGGTAACTCCAAAAGTCACTAAATCAACTAGACCTCTTAACTCCCGGTAGCCATGGCACAGAACAGAGCACAGAGGCTTAACCTAAGGCAATGTATAATGTAGTCATGTTGTACCAAAACAGTAATAAATATGAATAAAAAAATGACACCAAAACAACGAAAATCCAATAAGGGCAACCTGGTATATGATTTTTTAAATTTCAAGTAAAATTAGCCCCAAAAATCAATAAGGTCTAATGATAGTCTATGCAAGCGGACAGGGACCTATGTGCGATTTCAGGCTGACCGCAGGTTAGATACACCCAAATGAGTTTGTCACGGTGTAAGGTTTTACCTTCTGATTTAGCCTTTTTTATGAAGTTCAAAAACCTCAAGCGGGGCAGGCATGAAGTATCTAGTGATGGTGCATTGAGATTGAACAACTTTTCCGTGAGACTGTGCTGACGGTCTGGAGTTTTTGGACAGCCAACAATTTTCTGAGCCCAAACATTTTCGGGTTTCTGGAGCAGCTCTAAGGGGCCTAGACTAACTCCAACAGAGGTCAGCAGCAGGGTCCAGTACAGGTTGAATTGTTACTGGTCAATTGGTCTTTTCAGGAAAAGGCATCTTGTAGCTTGTTGTTTTCCTGTCATCAGGCAGGAGGCGAGCCATACTTCTGGTGTCAAACTGAGGAGGGGCTCCCTTTTGAAGTTTGGGAGAGTAGGGATCAGGCAGATATGGGTTTCAACAGACAACTTCAGGCAGCCATGTTGGAAGGTCAATGAGTGCTGTGCAGAAGGGTTGGGGCCTGGGTGGAGTGGTGATGTGGCACCCTAGGTTTATGCAGAGGGGCCTACCTTCAAGAACTTTCCACACCCTCTTGAAAAAAGCCCTGAACAAAGGAAAGACTGTTTTGAACTTTCTACACCTGAGAGCAATGCTGCTGAAAGAATACCCATCTGGAAGAAGGAGCCCCCTTACTCCACTGCAAAAATGGACATAAGGACTTTCAGGCTGCAGCTGGCACCCAGGGACAAGGAGTGTTTCTCCTGGGCCAGTGGTGCTGCTCGCCTTACACCATCTGAGGAATAGTAGAGGGAGTGATACTGTTGGGGAGGATCCTTAAGGGTTCCCCTGGACCACCTGTGGATTGGTCGTGTTGATAAATGACCTCCATTAAGACTCAACTGCTGACGTCTAAGCCATGGGGTTTGGGGTGTGCCTCAATGAGTCCTCTGCTGGCAGACTGAAGAGGGGCTCCTAAGGAAGCCCTCCGCGAAGACCGGTAACAGGAGCACAGACAGAGGACATGTCTCACACCTGGAGCTAAAGGCCAGGCCCTGAGCATTCCCTCCTCTGTGAGAGAGCAATGAAAACAAGCGCCACAAAGAAAATGTGAAGTTGGAAGCCAGGAGGAAATTGCTCCTGGTGGCTAAAGCAGGCCTTTAAGAGCAAAACTACATAAATCCTGTGGAGTGGCCCAATATGGCCAGAGAAATGGTCCAGAGTAGTTGAATCCCTGAGGGCACCAGGCAGGAAACGGAACACATAACCCTCTGCTGCAATGTTTAATTTATCCCCTGGGTGCCAAATCTCTGGGGGCCGATGCAACTAAATATTGCCCAACTTCCCTAACCATTGAAGATTCCCCTGGTTCCCCATCTCCATGGGAACCGATGCGTGATGATCCCCAGGGGCCCCTTTTTCCCAGGATCTGAGGAAAAGGTCAGAGCTGCTGCTCTCTTTCTGCTTCTGCTTCCGGGAGGCCAGATACTGGGAGCACCACTGTACATGCATGAAGGCATGGGTCAAGCAAGGACGCTTCATTTTATGCAGGGTGTGCCTGAGAGTGCCTCTTGGTGTGGACAGAAATACTGGTCCCTGGATACATATTTTAAGTGGGCCCCATAACGAATATGAGTTATATTTCAGCTAATCTTGTTGCAGAAGAGTGGTGTTGCCCGGGGCTAGTTTCAGAGAGGGTGTTTGGGTGTTAACCCCCCCCCCCCCCCCACCAATGGATTCTCTAGAAAATCTCTAGAAAATAGTTTGGTACAGGTGCTTTCATTCTGGTATGGTGAAGTGGTTTTTCGGATTTCACCTAGGAGATATATATTCACTGAAAAAACCATAGGTTTCAGGGGCGTTATAGTTAGCTGGACTTTTCACTCGTACAAAACCATTGAAATTCCCCCGTTATAGTAAGTTCAGCTAACTATAACTCGCGCGCCCGCAATGCACTGCTGATGACGTCACATATTACATCACTCATGACATGGTCAGTGACATCACTCATGACATCACTGATGACATCATCCAGTGAATGTGTGCTTTTCTGAAAATGACGTATGTTTTACATATGTATATCTCAAGGTCGATGGAAGAATAAATGGGTATATAAGTGTCTAAATAGATGATTTGTTTTTGAAAAATTGATTGTATAACTGACTTAAGTGTATCTTAGTGAATACATGGCTTAGTGAGTAATGTTTATATGTGTAAATATCTGTATCAGTCTCTCACTTTGTGTATAAGTGGCTGCATGGGTTGGTGAGTAGCTACATGGGTGTCTATATAGGTTATTAGTTGGTTTTTTGAGTATCCGTATGAGTGTCTGAGTGTCTGTATGGTTCGGTGGGGGGTATTACGTAGTGCATAGGTGCATGAATGAGTGACTCACTGTTTGTATGTGTTGAAGACAGCATGTGTGCAGGACTGTATGGGTGGATGAGTGTGTGCATGGGTGTGTTAGTGAGTGATAGACTGTCTCAATAGTGCCTTTATGAGTAACTACATATGTTTTAAACTAGTATATGTGACTATTGGTGTATATAAGTGAGTATATGTGAGAGTGAGAGTTTGAAAGAGTTCCTGTATGAATAAGTATGTGTTTCTATAAGTGATTGTTTAAAAGACTAAGTATGTGTAAGTTTCTGTAGAAGTAAGTGTGGTGGTGTGTGTATAACTGTATATGCAAGTAAATGGATGTTTGATTCTTTATTAGCATGAGTGACTATGTGTGTGAGTAACTCTATGGATGAGTGGCGTTGTGTAACAGGATGTATAGGTGTGTGAGTACATATGATGAGTGAGTACATGTATGAGTGACTGTATAGGACTGTTGGTGAATGAGTGGATGTGTATGTGGATCTTAGAATTACTGAATAGGTTGTTGTAACTGGTATTGGTATGTCCATTGTTTTGAACATTGTAGTTTCTATTTTTGAATGTGTGTATCAAAGGTTATATTAGGGGAAGAGGAGGTCTGCCACTCTATCACAAGGATGATGTCGTCAGTGATGTCATCAGTGATGTCATTTGAGATGTCATCAGTGATGTCATGAGTGATGTCACTGACCATGTCATGAGTGATGTAATATGTGACGTCATCAGCATTGATTTGCGGGCGCGCGAGTTATAGTTAGCTGAACTAACCATAACGGGGGAATTTCAATGGTTTTGTACGAGTGAAAAGTCCAGCTAACTATAACGCCCCTGAAACCTATGGTTTTTTCAGTGAATTTCTAAGGTTTTTTAAATGCTAATTCCCAACTATAACGTGCCTGAAACCTATGGTTTTTTCAGTGAATTTCAAAGGTCTTTTAAATGCTAATTTCTAACTATGCCTACTGATGAATACAGGCCCCAGCTAGGCCCGCAGGACACAAGGGTTCGCTCTCCTGCAATGGCATCTATAAGGAAGTTGGCACGGAAACTGCAAAGTACAAAGACAAGGTTTATTAACCCTTAAGGGTGGTCCTACAATCCATACAATACCCTTCAGTATTGCATAGAGTAGCACAAAGAACTTGCGTACACGGTCCCCTTTTATACACAACAGAGGGGCTCATAAGTGGGAGGATACAACATGAGGCAAGGAATGTTACCTTTTATGGACATTTTCGATACAAGATCAATATGTGGGCGGAGCTGACATACTCCTTGAGCACGCGAAAACATGGTCAAGCAAGGACTAACTGATAACAGATGTGGTCAAGCCTGGGCATGCGCCAGGCGGACAAAGGACTATTTATAGACTGTTACTAGGCAGATTACAAGAGCAACTAACACGAAGATAGGACTCTTCTCGTGTTGAGCACGTGGAGACATGACAATACAAAATGGAGTCCAAACTTCAGTCAACATAACGAAAGAGACATGTGTGAGGCAGGAGAATTCATGTCTTTAGTAAATGCTTAATCACATCGTGGTTTCAATTTACAACAGACGACCCTTTCAGCATTTACTGAAGACATCCGGTTTGTTAGGATAATCATCGTATATGTCAATTGTCATCATTTCTTCTACTTCTTTAGCTAAACGTTTCTGATAAGTGACATTGGCAATAGCTTTCTTATCGGGAATACAGAATGATACACATAAGGAACAGAACAAGGGACCACATTGGACACAGATGCAACAAGAAAACAGAACTGCTATAATTATACAAAGACCAGTTAAAACCTTCCAACCCCAAGCAGTGATCAATGCCCAAAACCATCCAGAAAAGGACCAGGTGCCGTTTTCTGTATGGATTTCAGCTGCAATTTTATGCAACCTGTTGATTGCATTATAGACTGACGGTGTGTGGTCAGGGATAAACACACAGCAACTACTTCCGATAATTTTACAAGCTCCACCTCCGTCAGCTAACATAACATCTAACACCATACGATTCTGCAATGCAACAATTCTGGTAATCTGCAATTCTTCCGTAAGATTCCCAAGAGCAGCAGCGGTTTGGTTTGTCACAGCCTCTACCACTCTTGTTAACCTCCGAACTTTCCTACTATTTAGGGCAGCTCCAACGAAGAAAAACAATCCTAAATTAAAATCAATGTACTGCTGCAGACTGGTGTCAGTCTGATCCACGTCATCAATTGATAGAGTACGCTTATACCTATTTACAGTCACATTATTTAACAACTTCAAATCCTTATGATAGGATGCAGGTGCCAAAAATACAGGAGGCAACAGGAATGCTACATAACATACTCCGGACCAACCGGCTGGCAAACGGTAATAACCTTTATTTCCGCATACGAAGTATGTATTATGGGATGCTAAGAAGGTACTGTTATTCAACCCGTCGATGTTTAATATGGTAATACAATCACTAACACCAACAGGAATATAACCCACACTCTGGACACACAGGTCCGCTTGAGCTTGTGCCACTTGAATCACAAATCTGTCTTTTCCCACAGTGTCTCTGGTGTTCGTGAAAACATAAGGAATCGATTCATTATCTGGTCGATACTCTTCCCATTCCCAAATTGTCCCATTCGCTTGCGGATATCCATCTTTATCCTGATGACATTCTTTATTGAGTCTGAAGAGTAATCGTCCCACTGTGGGTTTCCGAGTGGCAAAAAGCAAAGTGTACCATGCTCTACAAGAGCCATTATGAGAGAAAGGAAGAGGTATGAATGGCATTCCTCCTTTCTTCTGATGAGCTGGCATCATACCACATATCCAACAGTTCGTAGCATTCGTGGCAACGTGGGTATGATGCAACATCTGGATAAAAGTGTTATTCAAATAAGACTGACGATGCTTCAATTCTTGATACGGAAGGGTATAGAAGTAGTGCTCCTCAGGCACTGGAGTGGTTAACACAAGTAACTCTTGAGCAGGAGTCACATCCTCCACAAACCATGTGGTTATCCCAACAATAGCTACTGTGAGCATAAAGCCTGTTGCACAAAGAATTTTCTTTTTCTCCATGTCAGAATAAAGAATCAATATCTTCCTGAAACTAAAGGCTTGTCAGAACTCTTCCCCTTAGGCAGCGGTCGATTTCTTCACCAACGGGCCAAGACGGGTGTCGCTACACTAATGCAGGGCTGATCCCCCCCCCCCCCTTGCCTCATTGGCTCTCCGTTTCACTAACCCAAGGGCCGTTCTGACAACATGTCCCGATACTGAAGGATTCACTTTCTTGGCCTCAGATGATATCGCTTTCCTCCAGGAGTCGCGTGGTCCGGAAAGAGCTCCTCAGCGTCGTTCGATTCCACAGCACGGCCTTTCTCTGTGGTCAGAATCTCTCGTTGATCGGTCAATACAGCAGGCTCCACCAATCCGGGCGGTACTTTGCGGCAGTGCAGGGAATGGATCCAATTCTTTCTGTTGGAAACTCGCACAGCCGTCCTTGTTGCAAGTAAGACTTGCTCAGGACCAACCCATCTCGGCTCCAAGCTGTTCGTCCTGTCAAAAATCTTCACCATGACATAGTCTCCAGGCCGGAGACTATGTCCTTCGCCGGTGGACCGATCAGGGAGCGCCTCCCGGACCTGTTGATGAATAGAAACCAAGTTATCCGTTAACTGCGCCAGATAATCATTCATCATTACACAAGGTACATCATACACAGTCTTAGGTTTTAGCGGACCCCAAATATTCATTGGGCGTCCAAAGACAATCTCGTACGGTGTAAGACCGGTTCGAGAGTGCGGTACCGACCTAATTGACAATAACGCCAGTGGTAAAGCATCTGGCCAAGTCAAAGACGTCGAAGCTTGGATTTTAGCGATCTTGAGCTTCAGTGTACCATTATACTTCTCGACTAGTCCTGCAGATTGAGGGTGAAATACTGCGTGGAACTTCTGGGTGATGCCCAGACCCTTCAAAACATACTTTATAACATCCGCTATAAAGTGGGGTCCGTTATCACTCCACAGAAGTCTACAAACGCCATATCGAGGGAAGAACTCCTTCAACAGCATCTTGGCGGTAGTCATTGCAGTATTGTCTTTCGTAGGGTATGCCTCGACCCATTTGCTAAAGGCACAAACCACTACTAGAACATACTTCAAATTGTTACAGCGCTCAAGCTGGATGTAATCCATCTGCAGAACCTCAAAGGGTGCAGTAGGTGTCGCAAATCCTCCTGCCGGAGTTCGAGTACCCTTTCCTGGGTTGTACCTCAGGCAAATCATACAGGTCTGCACCACCCTCTTTGCCGTGCTAGCAATCTCTGGATGCTCCCAGACTTGGGTAAGCAATTTTACAATTGCGGAAGCTCCAACATGTGCTAGCCCATGTGCCATCTGAACCATAGGTTGTACAAAAGCCGTGGGTAATTTCCATCTATCCATCTGCTTATTTCTCCAGCAACCCTCATCATCCAATTCTCCCTCACTGGACCATTGCTCCCGTTCTTTATCAGAAGCGGTCCTCTGTATTTCTCGCACTTCTTCCTTCGCATCGCGCCATCTTTCTACTTGCGACTTCACTACATACATGGCAGTAGCACCAGGCTGCATCGCAGTCTCCCGTGCCACCCGGTCTGCTAACGCATTCCCTTCTCCAACTTTATCGACTACTTTCCTATGGGCGCTACATTTAATGATGGCAATTTTCTTCGGATATGTCAATGCAGTTAAAAGATTATGAACTAACTCCCCATGCATTATTTGTACTCCATGTGACGTTAAAAACCCTCTCTCCTTCCAGAGCAGGCCGAAATCGTGCCCTACTCCGAAGGCATACCGGCTATCTGTATAAACATTCACACACAATCCTGTACTGAGCTCACATGCTCGTGTTAATGCTATCAGTTCCGCTGCTTGAGCTGATTTCTGTGGTATGCGTGCTGCCTCCACTATTGTTTGCAATGTGGTAATTGCATACGCTGCTGAAGTCGTACCATCTGGTAGCTTCAGGCAGGATCCGTCCACCCACAGTTCTCCATCTACATCTGGAAAGGGCGTATCCTGGAGATCAATACGACCCTTTGTTTGTTCCTCAGTCACAAGAATACAATCATGTGCTTTCCGTGCTTCAGACTGAGTCTCGAGGTATGGCAACAATGTGGCCGGATTTAACGTCACGCACCTCTTTAACGTAATATGAGGAGCCAAAAGCGTCAGCTCATATCCCGTTAAACGGGCACTGGTCAAATGCTGCGTCTTTGTCTGATTAAGCAGGGCATCAACAGCATGGGGGACTAATACCAACAGCTTATGAGATAACACAATTCCCTCGCTTTGGCGTATTGACACAGCTGTCGCCGCAACCGAGCGAAAACAACCAGGCAATGCTCGGGCAACAAGATCAAGTACAGCCGAAAAATATGCACAAGGGCGCTGCTTGTCGCCGTGCATCTGCACTAAAACTGATAATGCACATCCATCTTTCTCATGCACATACAGCGAAAAAGGTTTGGTATAATCAGGAGTCCCTAACACTGGTGCTGAACAGAGAGCCTGTCGCAATTTCTGAAAGGCAGTGTCACACTCATTCGTCCAAGGAAGCGGAATAGGTGTGTCTTTTGTCAAAAGGGCTAACAATGGCTTAGCTATGTGTGAAAACCCTAGTATCCATTGCCTACAAAACGAAACGAGACCCAAAAATGCACGCACGTCCTTCTGCGTGGACGGCGTCGGCGTGTCCAGAATTACTTGGACACGATCTGGTGTGAGTGCACGCCCCTCCTTAGACAAAAGGTGACCCAGATAAGTCACCTTTGGTCTACAGAATTGCAACTTTTTCCGAGATACTTTGTGATTGTGGGATGCCAAAAAGGAAAGCAAAGACAACGTACTCGTTTCACACAACTCCGGAGTGTCGTCCGCTAGCAAGATGTCATCGACATATTGAATGAGGGCGACACCCTCGGGCAGAACAAAGGAGTCCAATTGTCTTTTCAAAGCTTGACTGTAAATGCTAGGGCTTTCCGTGTAACCCTGAGGGATTCTACAAAATCGGTAAGACCTATTATTTAGAGTGAAACCAAAGAGGTATCGACTATCGGGATGAATAGGAATTGAAAAGAAGGCATTTTTCAAATCAATAACTGAAAACGTGGTCGCCGTAGGCGGGACCAAAGTAAGCAACGTCGTGATATCAGAAACCACTGGGTACTGAGGTATCACGATCTTGTTCACTTCTCTCAAGTCAATTATAAACCGATAGACTTTGGCATCCGTATTCTTTTTCAAAATGGGTAAAATCGGGCTATTACAGACGTTATAGGAAACTTCTTCCACTACTCCCACCTTAATCAAATCCTGCACTATCTGTATAAGAGCCTCTTCCCCCTCCTGCGAAATACGATACTGTGGAAGGCGTGGTAACACCACCCCCTCCTGGACACTAATGTGAACAGGCGGAATCACCATCTGTCCCACATCAGTATCCGAGGTGGCCCACAGAGCACAAGGGAGGGTAGCTAACACAGCATCTTCTGCAACCACACACATCCGTTCAGACAGGGGGTAATTGTCATTCAATATCACCCGCACTCCAGCAGGGGAACAGCGGATCGTAGCTCTGAAGTGCTTCAGCATATCAAGGCCCATAATATTGTCTGGCGAGTTCGGGGCAAGCAAAAACGGACAGAGTGCAGAAAAAGAATCAACCTGAAATGTGAGGGGCCGTGAAAGAGGGCTTCGGGAGAGTGTACCATCAAACCCTACCGATGTAACCATTAAGCCAGATGGGGGAGCCCTCGGAACCAATTGTTTAGACAGCGCACTACGAGTCGCTCCTGTATCCACTAGGAACTGATCAGTAGAACCAAAAACCTCAGCTGATACATAAGGACCCTTCTGATCAACCGGCACCTCAACTGATTCTAACCCCCATCCAACGCATTCCTATGCATGCTGAGAATCATGGTACCCAGAACGGTCAATCCCCGACACTTGATACTGGTGTTGTCGATCGAAAACATTAGGCCTATCTCGTTGCTGCCCGGCAGGGTCAAAACGAGCGTGATCGTTAGAATTCCTTCTAAAATTCGAGAAACCCCCTCTACCTCTCGGACCACCCTGATTGTATCCCTGACGCGAAGCATGCAACGCCGGGCAATCTCTGGCCCAGTGTCCCGATTGCTTACAATACGCACATTGATTCCTGTTCAAATCAGATCGGCCCGAGGGAGGACCATAAAATCCTCCCCTACCTCTATTTACACCCCGTCGGGGCGGACCATATACTTGTGCTAACATCACCTTCGTTTTCAAATCCCTCGATTTCTTTTCCTCCTGCCCCTTCGCTTCTTGCTCCTGGCGCTCATAGTACTGAGCTATAGTCAGGAGGGCTGTCGGGGTCGCAGTGGACCAAGAACTTTCACTCGCTTTTAGGCGGGCTGCGATCGCCGGTAATAAATTCGCCACATATTTATCAGCAAAAAGGTGCCGACCCGTATCGTCCGTAAGTGACTGACCACTAAAATCATGAAACGTCTCCTCAAAGCGCGTAAAGAAATCTGCAACTGATTCATCGACTTTCTGCTTGTTCGAGGCTAGCATATTCCAGTCAATCTTTTTAGGGGGGATGATTGTCTTCAACTTAGCCAGAATAGCAGCGGGGAGATCTAAGATAATCTGAGGTGGTTTCTGCGCGGGCTTCCTCTCCCTATCCTCATCCTCAAGCTCAGACCATCGAGCCTTAAAAGCGGCAGCATCATCCACCTTCCGCACAGATCGCCACATATCTGGTGGTAAAATAAGCCCAAAGAACAAATCTATATCTGCTAAGGTCATAGTACAAGAATTCAAGGCCCCCTCGACTTCTTCGTAAAAGGCCGCTGGATTCTTGCGGGGATGAGGCAACGCATTCTTTAACGCCATGACGTCAGCCCTGTGCCAGGGAGTATAAACCCAATTATACACAAAATATCCCTTAGCATCGGCGGAGGTAATATCTGAGCTAGTCCCCGCTCCTTTAGGAGGAACATACAAAGGCGCCGCCTCTCGCATTGGTTTAGCATGCACTAGATCGCTCTTATCTGATTGAGAGGTGGATGAATGGCCATCTCCGGCACGCGAATCCGACCGCTTCTCCTCCTCAACTTGTTGGCGTGCTTTCTCTTTAAGGTCTTTCGCCGCATCCCGCAACGCAAACAGTCGCCGAACCGCCTCAGGCGCCTTAGAGGGAGAGAAAACACCATTACGCAATGCTTTAGCATCTAATACCACATCGTCAGGTTCAAAGACACTGGAATATTTCCGGAAAGCAGCAATCACTTCCTCAGAAAAGTGGCCCAAAAAATACAACCTTTCTCTATCCTGCCACGACTCCCAAGAATCCAACAACTCAGCAAGGGATAACTTGCCCTTAAGTGCACGATAGGAAACTTGCCGAAGCTCACCCATTCGCTCAGCCGATAACATGGACCGCGTGTCTACCTTACCCGAACCCGATCCAGAATCTTGTGGCCTCGGGGCAGACGCGCCGACATAAGGAGGCGGAGAACGATCTAATAAATAAAAATCATCGTCATGATTATTAAGGACAGGATAGAGTGACTGACGAACAGCATATTGGCCCGAGACTTGTAACCTACGCTCTTTCTCTTGCCTCTCCGTCTGCTCTCTTGCCTCCCGACGCTTTGCTTCCTGCGCTCTCACATGATCATTCTTTCGTTGCTCTTTATCAAACAGCGCTTTCTCACGTTTCTCTCGCTCACGCACTTCCTTCACCCATAATCGCACACACTCAAACATGTCTTGACGAGCACGCCGTTTACACATACACTGTTCCACATACTCAATCTTACGCATATCAAACGACCCATACAACGGCCACCGTAACTCAGGATCCTTTCTGGTATATTTCCTCCATACTGTGCTGTACATTATGGAAGAAAGACCATGCTTCACATACATATCCCTATTAGGAGTCCCCTCTGGGGGAGCTGGAGCAGATTCCTCGAGGTTTAACCGGTTTCCAAAGCAGCAGCACCACTTACGGAGTGCGCTAAAAGCAGGCATGCTCAAAAATAATGCAGAATATGCAGTATTATCAAAAATGGCACTTAAACGTTGTGCCGTTCAAAGTTACACAGTTCCGGAGAAATATCTCCACATTACCTGCCTATATGTGTTGCAACGCATATATTCTCACAATAATCAATACAAGATATGACCGGTCATCACAAATCAAACTCAAATAGCCAAACCAGGCTTCAAAAACTCGGAGCAAGTACCGTACAACGGTTCTTACCAATCAAGAGTCCACATTCCAACTGCCAAGCTCCAAAATTCGCCCAAACGGCTGTCACGGCAGGACCGACAGAAGAGGTCTCAGTCGAGGACCGGCGCCACCCAGATGGTCAGGTCGGAAGGGAAGGAAGAAAAACCTCGGGATGCCAGGACTAAAGTGCCTCTGGCAGTGATCACATCCCCGGCCAAATTCCTCACCTTCGTCGCGACCAATCCTTCGAGCATCCGAGTCGCCGATGAGCCCCACGTGATGGGCGCCAATTGATGAATACAGGCCCCAGCTAGGCCCGCAGGACACAAGGGTTCGCTCTCCTGCAATGTAATCTATAAGGAAGTTGGCACGGAAACTGCAAAGTACAAAGACAAGGTTTATTAACCCTTAAGGGTGGTCCTACAATCCATACAATACCCTTCAGTATTGCATAGAGTAGCACAAAGAACTTGCGTACACGGTCCCCTTTTATACACAACAGAGGGGCTCATAAGTGGGAGGATACAACATGAGGCAAGGAATGTTACCTTTTATGGACATTTTCGATACAAGATCAATATGTGGGCGGAGCTGACATACTCCTTGAGCCCGCGAAAACATGGTCAAGCAAGGACTAACTGATAACAGATGTGGTCAAGCCTGGGCATGCGCCAGGCGGACAAAGGAACTATTTATAGACTGTTACTAGGCAGATTACAAGAGCAACTAACACGAAGATAGGACTCTTCTCGTGTTGAGCACGTGGAGACATGACAATACAAAATGGAGTCCAAACTTCAGTCAACATAACGAAAGAGACATGTGTGAGGCAGGAGAATTCATGTCTTTAGTAAATGCTTAATCACATCGTGGTTTCAATTTACAACACCTACAGAGATGGGACATGTGAAGAAAGAAGAAAAAACACACAGAAAGAAAAAAAAGAAATGCAGAAAGAAGCAACAGAAGTCCTCAAAGACGAAGAAAAGTGCAGGAAGAAGGATAACGTGCAGAAAGAACAAAAAGAAGAGCAGAAAGAAGCCTTGTTGCAAAATCATCCTGCACCCTCAACTTTTTCAGACGGATACTGGTGGTAACTGAGTCTGACTAACCAGTCCTAGAGCCAGTGCTATATCAGGCCCCGACCCCTCACTTCCCCACTGTGTAAACACGCCCTGTTTTAAGCTGAATCCTGAGGGTCCCTAGGGTCCAACTAGACCACTAGGTACCTCCAGTAAGCGCCACAGAGCTGCGTTGCAGAGAGATGTAAAAAGGGGCACGGCCTAGACCACCTCTCTGCAACGCAGCGGAGTGGTGCTTACTGGAAGCACCTGGTAGGCTAGTTAGCCCCCAGGGGCCCTCAGGATTGAAGGGGAGTTATTTCCCCAACTTAAAATGCGCCACAGGGCTTGTTTGCACACGTTAACTCAGGCCCCGTCCCCTCCCTTTACCACTGTGTAAACACGCCCTGTGGCCGTTTTTAGTTGGGAGATTAAGTTAATTTGAATCCTGAGGGTCCCTAGGGTCCAACTAGCCCACTAGGTACCTCCAGTATGCGCCACAGAGCTGCGTTGCAGAGAGGTGTAAAAAGTGGCACGGCCTGGTCCACCTCTCTGCAACGCAGCTCAGTGGCGCTTACTGGAAGCACCTGGTGTGCTAGTTAGCCCCCAGGGGCCCTCAGGATTGAAGGGGAATTATTTCCCCAACTTGAAACGCGCCATAGGGCTTGTTTGCACACGTCACCTCAGGCCCCGTCCCCTTCAATCCCCACTATGTAAACATGCCCTGTGGCCGTTTTTTAAGTTGGGAGATTAAGTCCCCTTGAATCCTGAGGATCCCTAGGGGCAAAATAGCCCACTAGGTACGTCCAGTAAGCGACATTGCAGAGAGGTGTAAAAAGGGGCACGGCCTGCACCACCTCTCAGCAACGCAGAGCAGTGGCACTTACTGGAAGCACCTGGTGGGCTAGTTGGCCCCCAGGGTCCCTCAGGATTGAAAGGGAATTATTTCCCCAACTTAAAATGCGCCACAGGGCATGTTTGCACACGTCACCTCAGGCCCCGTCCCCTCCCTTCACCAACGTGTAAATGCGCCCTGTGGCCGTTCTAAGTTGAGAGATTAAGTCCCCTTGAATCCTAAGGGTCCCTAGGGTCAAACTAGCCCACTAGGTACCTCCAGTAAGCGCCACAGAGCTGCATTGCATAGCGGTGTAAAAAGGGGCGTGGCCTCAGAACACCTGTCTGCAACGCAGCTCCCTGGCGCACACTTGGAGATACCTGTTGGGCTAGTTGGCCCTCAGGGACCCTCAGTATTGAAGGGGAGTTAATTCCCCAACTTACAACTGGCCAGGGGGCGCGTTTGCAGAGTGCTGCAAGGAGGGGCCGTGGCCTCCAGCGCGATGCCGGTCTTTCATTTATTTTATTTTTTTAAGAAGGAGGGCTGTGTGGACCCCTTCTTTTTCTAATTTACTGGCCCTGGGGACCCCATCCCCCAGGGCCTGCACCCTAATTTTTTTTGTTGAAAAAAATTAATTTGGCCCTCCCAAGGCCTTAATCGGCCCCGGGGACCCCAACCCCCGGGTTATGGCCTTTTTTTTATTTAAATTCTTTAGGAGGGGGCTGCGTTGCCCCCCTCCTCAGGCCACTTATGGCTCCGGGGACCCCATCCCCCGGGGCCGGCCTTTGTTTTTTAATATTTTAAAAATATATATAGTTATAGAAACATCTAGGACATGCTGGACAAACTGTATGTACCTATCACTATGACGATTTGCGTGATATTCATTAAAAGGCGACTATGCATTTAATGAATCCACATTGAATGTATTTACACCGCTAGTGAAGCTCTAACGTGTCTGACGCCCTACCGTGCCTAATCCCGGTGCCCCCGCCGGTGGGTACTCTCCAAGTAGACACCCTTGTCGTTTATTTATACAAACATGGGTAGCTATTGACGGGCACATTTAATATACACGCACACCAAGCCATTCAAAGGGGATTCGACAAAAATTCGACCAAACTATGCAAGAAACCCCCCTCACGGTTAATAAAAAACACATCCACCGCCGGATGTGTAATACTTTTTATTTTACTCTCTGGAAAGGAGACGAACCTCACTTGAGAGTCACAGCGTGCTCCTGGCTGAGCCCAATGCTGTGTTACACCCACCATTGCCCGCCGATTGCCTCACACCTCTGTGTTGTATTCCACCAGCTAGTGCGTATGCTATGACACTCTCTAGCCCATGTGCACTGTAACACCACCCCGTGAATGTCATGCCACACTTGCCTTCGCACGGGTTATATTGCCCCATCTAACGTGCCTTCCTCGATGTGTATGTTATAACGCACAGCGCTATGCCATACATATTACAATCTGGGATCCATATCTTTGTCACAGTGCATATGCAACGTTACACTTCCCAGCACATATTTTATATTACAACTTTAGAGACTAGTTATGTTACACAACACTGCCCTGTGCATATTACACTCCAAGGCGCATATCGCATAGCACGCGCAAGTGCCTGTGCTATCTCGCGCTCTCCAATGAATCTGTCATTGCGCACAATGTATTGCATATTATATTTCACGCCCCGGTTCATCTTATATCACACTTTTTGGTGCATAGTTTATACCATACACTATATCTAGTTTTCATTTTCAATCGTGCTCTCAGGACTATGTTCTATATAACACTGCGTCCACCTACCCTTTTCACGGGCATTACATTTTGCGATGGGGTGGAGGGTCAGGGGGTGTTTCTGCCAAGTGAGCCCGGAGTCACAGTCACAAACGTCCTCTTCTTCCTGAATAAAAGTGAGATTATGCTGCATACTTGTTCATATTTTAAGTAGTTCGCACAGACACACATTTTAAAAACAATAAAGTTCCTAATACCCACCTTCTCTGAACAGTTAGCTTGCTGCCCCATCCACCTCCTCCCTATCCTCTGTTGTCTGAATCCATGGACTAGCCTCCTCCCTCCTGCCATGCATGGTCTGATGTGCTGCCACTGCCCTCCATTTAGCATGATGTACCAGTCCACTCCTCCTGCCCTCCATTGCCCAATTCTATGGCCCATCATTGACCTCCTGCTTAGCCTCTGTGCTTAGCTTGCTGCCCCTATTCTCCTTCCCCCTGCCCTCCGATGTCTTTGTGCATGCCCCTGCTCCATCCTTTTTGCCCACTATGTTATGGACCTGCCACTCCTATCTACTCTGAGTGTTCTGTTGAGCTGCCACTCCCCTCCCACCTGCCTAGCATTGTCAGATGACTGTAACCTGTCCCTGCCACCTCCACCATACTTCTCCACATGCCATCCCCCTATCCCCTTCCTCCTGTCCTCCATGGTCCATTTTACTGCCACACCCTTCTGCCCTCCCTGATCTGTTGTGCTGCAACTGCTCCTCCTGCCTGCCCTGCGCGGTCTGTTGTGAGGCCCCTTCCCCTGAACTCTCTTGTCTGTGCCCAGGTCCTGACCCTCCCTTCTATCCTCCATGGTCCTTTGTGCATGCCCCTGCACCCTCCTTCTTGCCCATCATAGCCATTGTGCTGCCACTAACCCTCCCGCTTGCCATGCATGGTCTTCTGTGCTGCCATGGCCCCTCCCACCTTCCCTGTGTTGTCGGCTAGCTGCCCCTGACCCCCTCCCACCTTCCCTCCATGGTCTGTGTGTATGCCACCATAGTCTCATTGTTGCTCTCCATGGTGTGTCTTGTTTCTAGTGCCCATCCTGCCTGACCTCCATGGTCATCTTGCTGCTCCTGCCCTGCCACCTTGCCCCCAGCCCTCTGTTTCCATGTGCAGACCCCCTATTCCCTCCCTCCTGGCTTGTCTGTTCCATTGTAATGCCCCTGATCCGTCCCTCCTGCCCTTTATGGTCTGTTATGCTGCAGCTTTCTCTCCTGTCTGTCCATTATGGTCAGCTAGCTACCATTGCCTCTTTCCCATCTGTTCTCTGTTGTCCATGTGCATGGTCCTGTCCCCTCCCTATTGCTTTCTATGGATTGTTGTGCTCTACTCCCGTCCCGCATGAGCTGTGTGGTGTATTGTGCTGCTGCAAACCCTGATGCCTGCCCTGTAGGGTCAGTTTGGTGCACCTCTCCATGTGCCTCCTGTCCTCTGTTATCCGAGTCCATGTCCCTACCCCAATTCCTCCTGCCTACCATGATTCAATGTACCATACTTGCGAACATTTTGAACTTGGTAAGTGGGAGATTTTGAAAAAAAACTGGGGTATTGATTTTCCCCTTTGAGTTACATTGAAAAAGAGGAGATTGTAGACAGGAGACAGATCAAATAAAGCCCATTTGAGCTTAAAAACATTGGACGTTTCCTGGCTGAAACGGGTCTGTTGGCATGTATGGTTGTACTACCACTGCCTCTTCCTTCTGCCCACAATGGTCTATTATATTGCCACAGCCTCTCTTGCCAGTCCTGTATTGTTGGTTTGTTGCCCCTGCCCCCCTTTCCACTGCCCTCCATAGTCTGTTGTGCTGCCACTGCCCTTCCTGCCTGCCCAGTGTGGTCAAATTGTTGCCTCTGCACTCTCCTACCTGCCTTCAATTGTCAGGGTCCGTGCCCCTGGCCTCTGCCTCTCAACAGTATCCCAATGAACACCTAGATTGCTAACATTCTATATTTATTACAAAAGTGTGGAACGCCTGACGTCATCTTGATGTAATCAAAACTGTAATACCTAGAGTATTTCCTTTTGAAATTACATATATGAGAGGGTCTTATTTGCATCAAAATGGTTAGTGCTCTAAAAAACTAAAATGAGGACATATTTTCTGAGTTTTCAAATAGCGACCAAGAACTTTTAAATTATTTGTAATCTTTATGTTTTTTATCCAGTTGACCACTTGATTAAATGTTGCACCTTGGCGAGAGGATGTGGTGTTACTTCCAGAGCTACAGACTTTGCAACTGGGGAACCAGGTTGGAGTTTCTGCTTCAGCTCAACATTCTGTGATTGTGGTCAAATCACTTAATCTCCCCATGTCTACAACCAAAATGAATTTGATCTTGTGTGATGTAACCAATGCTCATGTAAAGCATTCCAATACCTGACAAGTCTGCACTATATAAAACTGCAAATACACAAAAAATAAGTGTTTTGCACACTTCTGTCATTGGGCTACATGTGGGCTACATCTGGGTGATATTTGTGCTGCATTTAGGCTCTTTTGTGTCTGGTGGCCATCTTGGGAGGTTTATTTGTTATGAAGTTTCCTAATTTCCTCATTTACTGCAGTCTCCTCAGTAGGAAATACTTTCAGTTTTTTACTTGGTCCCATCAAGAAGGCATTCAGATGTGTCACAAATTTGCCATAAATTCAGAATGTTAGCACTCTAGTTGCTTATTAGATCACTGTAGTAAAGCTACTGCTCACCAGGGAAGTCTGCTGCTGGTATTGAAAGTGCATGTTTCAGTCTGCATGTCAGAATTTTTTAATGAAATAGAAGAGGATTTGAGAAGTCACTCAAAATGTGCCCTAATTTTTCTTTCTGCAGCACGAATCCTACTTTCTATGGCAAAATGAACCACCTGATTTTGTTCCTTTTTAAATTAAATGTTTTAAGAATTACCACTTTATTCCAACCAAGATGGCTTCAGTGTGCCATACGTTTGTCATAAGCAGGACTGTTAGCGCTCTAGTTGTTCTTTAGAACACTCTGGGAAGCTGCAGTAGAACACAAAGGAATCAACTGACAGTCTCTGCCCTTGTTGGATGTACATGTTTTACTGAGAATGTCAGACTTCATTCTCACATGACTGAGAAAGATAATGTGAATTTACAGAAAATATGCTCTCAGTTTAGCTTATAGATCACCTTCCAAACCTCTGTGGGAAAAGCATGAGAAAATAGTTTTCTCTCAAACATGATTCATGATATCACAGCAGAAGGCTTTTTCACACGGTAAAATCACCTTAGAACACACCACAATTCCTAAAATGAGTATGGTACCATCAACAAATGATTTATAATGTAACTAAAGTCTTAAAACCTTCTATTAACTGCAATGCTTTTTCATGAGGTGCTATCATGTATATTGGTCCCAAGATGGTTGCCAACACTTCTTGGATGAAGTGCTGACAGCCAATCAGATCTCACGATGAGATGTGTGGTTAGGCTCCGCCCAGATATATATGTGATTTTACTTTTGATTTTCTCAGGAACTACTGAACAGATTTACACCATTTAAGCAAAATGCACATGCCTGACCTGAGGAATACCTCTTTGCCAAATTTCAAGTAATTCTGTTCAGCCGTTCGGGCTGTACCTTCGACTAAAGGTCCTATGGGAAAATGCATGGGGAAAACGTGTTTTGGGACCCCCCTTTTTTCTCAGCCCCCGCTTGACGAATCACCCCGAGACTTTCAGGGTAGGAGCTGAGCGGAGCGCCCCATTAGTTTTGAAAATTTCACGAAGATAAGTCAACCGGCGCCAAAGTTATTCAAAATTGAATTTTCAGATTTCCTATGGGAACTCGGTCCTAACTATAACTATATATATCTATCTATATATATATATATATATATATCTATCTATATATATTACCTACTGGCGGTCGCCAGTAGGTAGTTATAGTTAGGACCCTGTTTCCATAGGAAATCCGCAACATTCTATTTGGAATAACTTTGGCGCCGGTCGACGAATCCTCGCGAAATTTTCAAAATAGGTGGGGCGCTACGCTCCGCTCCTACCCTGAAAGTCTCGGGGGGATTCGTCAAGCAGGGGCCGAGAAAAAAGGGGGGTCCCAAAACGCGTTTTCCCCATGCATTTTTCCATAGGACCTTTAGACACAACTACAGCCCGAACGGCTGAACAGAATTACTTGAAATTTGGCAGAGAGGTAGCCATAAGGTCAAGGAAGTGCCTTTTGCAGGTCTGGTGTAAATCTGTTCAGTATTTCCTGAGAAAATAGCATTTAAAAGCATATATATATGTGGGCGGAGCCTAACCACACATCTCATCCTGAGATCTGATTGGCTGTCAGCACTTCATCCAAGAAGTGTTGGCAGCCATCTTGGGACCAATATACATGATAGCACCTCATTAAAAAGCATTGCAGTTAATAGAAGGTTTTAAGACTTTAGTTACATTATAAATCATTTGTTGATGGTACCATACTCATTTTAGGAATTGTGGTATGTTCTACGGTGATTTCACCATGTGAAAAAGCCTTCTGCTGGGATATCATGATTGAGAGAAAAATATTTTCTCATGCTTTTACCACAGAGGTTTGGAAGGTGATCTATAGGCTAAACTGAGAGCTTATTTTCTGTAAATTCACATTATCTTTCTCAGTCATGTGAGAATGAAGTCTGACATTCTCAGTAAAACATGTACATCCAACAAGGGCAGAGACTGTCAGTTGATTCCTTTGTGTTCTACTGCAGCTTCCCAGAGTGTTCCAAAGAACTACTAGAGCGCTAACAGTCCTACTTATGATAAACGTATGGCACACCTGAAGCCATCTTGCTTGGATTAAAGTGGTAACTCTTAAAACATTTAATTTAAAAAGGAACAAAATGAGGGGGTTCATTTTTCCATAAAAAGTATGATTAGTGCTGCAGAAAGAAAAATTAGGGCACATTTTGAGTGACTTCTCAAATCCTCTTCTATTTCATTAAAAAATTCTGACATGCAGACTGAAACATGCACTTTCAATACCAGCAGCTTTACTACAGTGATCTAATGAGCAAAAAGAGTGCTAACATTCTGAATTTATGGCAAATGTGTGACACATCTGAATGCCTTCTTGATGGAATCAAAGTAAAAAACTGAAAGTATTTCCTACTGAGGAGACTGCAGTAAATGAGGAAATTAGGAAACTTCATAACAAATAAGTCTCCCAAGATGGCCACCAGAGACAAAAGAGCCCAAATGTAGCCCAAATATCACCCAGATGTAGCCCAAGTATAGCCCAATGACAGAATGTCCCAGAATGTTCTTAAAAACAACTAGAGCGCTTACTGTCTTCATTATGACAAAAGTAAGGCACACCTGAAGCCATCTTGATTGGAATAAACTGGTAACACTTAAAACATTTAATTTAAAAAGGAACACAATGAGGAGGTTCATTTTGCCATAGAAATTATGATTAATGCTGAAGAAAGAAAATGAGGGCACATTTTGAGTGACTTCTCAAATCCTCTTCTATTTCATTAAAAAATTCTGACATGCAGACTGAAACATGCACTTTTAATACCAGGAGCAGACTTCCATGGTGCAGTAGTTTTACTACAGTGATCTAATGAGCAACTAGAGTGCTAACATTCAGAATTTATGGCAAATGTGTGATATCTGAATACCTTCATGATGGAATCAAAGTAAAAAACTGAAAGCATTTCCTACTGAGGAGACTGCAGTACATGAGGAAATTACTTCATAACAAATAAATCTCCCAAGATGGCCACCGGAGACAAAAGAGCCCAAATGTAGCCCAAAATCACCCAGATGTAGCCCAAATATAGCCCAATGACAGAAGTGTGCAAAACACTTATTATTTTGTGTTTTTGCAGTGTTATATAGTGCAGACTTGTCAGGTATTGGAGTGCTTTACATGAGCATTGGTTACATCACACAAGAACAAATTCATTTTGGTTGTAGACATGGGGAGACTAAGTGATTTGACCAGAATCACAGAATGTCGAGCTGAAGCAGAAACTTCAACCTGGTTCCCCAGTTGCAAAGTCTGCAGTTCTGGAAGTAACACCACATCCTCTCCCCTAAGTGCAACATTTAATCAAGTGGTCAACTGGATAAAAAAACATAAAGATAACAAATAATTTAAAAGTGCTTTGTCGCTATTTGAAAACTCAGAAAATATGTCCTTATTTTAGTCTTTTAGAGCACTAACCATAATTTTGATGCCAATAAGACCCTCTCATATATGTAATTTCTAAAGGAAATGCTCTAGGTATTACAGTTTTGATTACATCAAGATGATGTCAGGCGTTCCACACTTTTGTAATAAATATAGAATGTTAGCAATCTAGTTGTTCATTAGGATACTGTTGAGAGGCAGAGGCCAGGGGCACGGACTCTGAAAATTGAAGGCAACAATTTAACCACACTGAGCAGGCAGGAAGGGCCGTGGAAGCACAACAGACTATGGAGGGCAGTGGAAAGGGGGGCAGGGGCAACAAACCAACAATACAGGACTTGCAAGAGAGGCTGTTGGAGGGAAGATCTATTACGGGTCAAGGAAGCTAGGGGCGGTCCCCAGATCCCTGGGAGCCACCACAGAACTGAGCAGGAGAGTGAGTCAGGGACAAAAGGGGCACCTTAATTTGAGCCGGGGTGCCTAGGAACGCTTGCTCCAAAAATGAAGAAAACAGACATATGAGACATGGAATTGGAGGCAGAATACAATGGCAGTTTAATGAGAAGATGCAACTTCAAAGAAACCGCAGAATAGAGACAAAGTACAAAATACAGAATCCAGATAATCATACAGCTGTCATAATATTCTCTGTATCTCAATTAATGTACTGACAGAGAGAGAGAGAAAACACATCTATAAATGCATCATGAGAAACAAGTTACACCAAGGAAAATGTTACCTAGGAACACTCACGTTTACTCTTAGAGCAAGCATTCCTGCAATTACAATACAAAATCTTTTAAATGCAAAAGTAAAGAGAACAATGGTTAAACATAACATGACATTTCACATAGGTAAAATAGAATAAGATACTTCAAGCAAAGCAGAGCAAGACATTTTAAGCAAAGGAAGACAAGAGCTCCCAGCTCTTGGGGAAAACCTGCACTGCCTGTTAACCTACATACAGACGGCGAGGTAGTCCGTCGATATCTGTGGGTGCTCCCTTTTTATATCATTTTGTGGGCTCCTTTGCACGCTACATCTACCTACGTATGCTACCCAAAAGCTTTGTCTGCAGATTTTACCAGACATTTCGTCATTTACCCACTTAATGCTGACAATGGACTGGGTGAAAAGGTCAGTCTCTCAGGCCAATCGCTTATCGTAAGTTCCATAGAGCAAGCAGAAAATAATGGGTATTGTACGGGAATTCAATATATTCATGTATAAAATCTCCTCAGTTCTCCTAACTTGACGCTCTGCGGTTGCCACTTCCTTAAAAGCGGGAAACCTGCCCAGGAAGCAAGTACCAGTCCAGGATGCAGCCTACTGTATGTCGACAGCTTCAGGGGGATGTTGAACTTTGATACCGAGCACGGAGCACTCGGGTAGGGTGGGGGCTACTAGTTTGGATCAGAAGGCCTCGCAGACCTGCCTTCAGACTGCTATACACTAAAATTGCAGAGCTATGGTCAATTTAACAAAGAGGCCTACATATTGAACAGAAGGGCCTACACAGGGGTTTTATGCTGGCTGAGTGGTAAGGATGTCTCAGGATAATTATATAGCAACACAGGACCCGCTGGTCAATTTAATACGGCCTACAAATGCAGCTGGCAGGGCAAGGTCAAGGGTCTCATACTTCAGGTGTGGACAGAACGGGCCAGGGGGCCCCTGTGATACAAAATCTACCCTCCTTCAAGGCTGTGGCAATGTAATAGAGCATTGTGGGCAGAAGGAAGAGGCAATGGTAGTACAACCATACATGCCAACAGACCCGATTCAGCCAGGAAACGTCCAATGTTTTTAAGCTCAAATGGGCTTTATTTGATCTGTCTCCTGTCTACAATATCCTCTTTTTCAATGTAACTCGAAGGGGAAAATCAATACCCCAGTTTTTTTTCAAAATCTCCCTCTTACCAAGTTCAAAATGTTCGCAAGTATGGTACATTGGATCATGGAAGGAAATGGGATAGGGTCATGGACTTGGATAACAGAGGACAGGAGGGACATGGAGAGGTGCACCAAACTGACCCTGCAGGGCAGGCATCAGGGTTTGCAGCAGCACAATACACCACACAGGGCATGCAGGACGGGAGTGCAGCACAACAATCCATAGAAAGCAAGAGGGAGGGGACAGGACCATGCACATGGACAACAGAGAACAGAGGGGCAAGAGGCAATGGTAGCTAGCTGACCATAATGGACAGACAGGAGAGAAAGCTGCAGTATAACAGACCATAAAGGGCAGGAGGGACGGATCAGGGGCATTACAATGGAACAGACAAGCCAGGAGGGAGGGAGTAGGGCTGGGGGCAAGGGGGCAGGGCAGGAGCAGCAAGATAGCCATGGAGGTCAGGCAGGATGGGCACTAGAAGCAAGACACACCATGAAGAGCAACAGTGAGACTGTGATGGCATACACACAGACCATGGAGGGAAGGTGGGAGGGGGTCAGGGGCAGCTAACTGACCACACAGGGAAGGTGGGAGGGGCCATGGCAGCACAGAAGACCATGCATGGCAAGTGGGAGGGTTAGTGGCAGCACAATGGCTATGATGGGCAAGAAGGAGGGTGGAGGGGCATGCACAAAGGACGATGGAGGATAGAAGGAAGGGTCAGGACCTGTGCACAGACAAGAAAGTTCAGGGGAAGGGACCTCACAACAGACCACACGGGGCAGGCAGGAGGAGCAGTTGCAGCACAACAGACCAGGGAGGGCAGAAGGGTGTGGCAGTACAATGGACCATGTAGGACAAGAGGAAGAGGATAGGGGCATGGCATGTGGACAGGCAGGGTGGAGGTGGCAGGGACAGGTTACAGTCATCTGACAATGCTAGGCAGGTGGGAGGGGAGTGGCAGCTCAACAGAACACTCAGAGTAGATAGGAGTGGCAGGTCCATGGGACATGGTGGGCAAAAAGGATGGAGCAGGGGCATGCACAAAGACATCGGAGGGCAGGGGGAAGGAGAATAGGGGCAGCAAGCTAAGCACAGAGTTTAAGCAGGAGGTCAATGATGGGGCATAGAATTGGGCAATGGAGGGCAGGAGGAGTGGACTGGTACATCATACTAAATTAAGGGCAGTGGCAGCACATCAGACCATGCATGGCAGGAGGGAGGAGGCTAGTCCATGGATTCACACAACAGAGGATAGGGAGGAAGGGGATGGGGCAGCAAGCTAACTGTTCAGAGAAGGCGGGTATTAGGAACTTTATTGTTTTTAAAACATTGTGCCTGTGCGAACTACTTAAAATATGAACAAGTATGCAGCATAATCTCACTTTTATTCAGGAAGAAGAGGACGTTTGTGACTGTGACTCCGGGCTCACTTGGCAGAAACACCCCCTGACCCTCCACCCCCTATCGCAAAATGTAATGCCCGTGAAAAGGGTAGGTGAACACAGTGTTATATAGAACATAGTCCTGAGAGCACGATTGAAAATGAAAACTAGATATAGTGTATGGTATAAACTATGCACCAAAAAGTGTGATATAAGATGAACCGGGCATGAAAAATAATATGCAATACATTGTGCGCAATGACAGATTCATTGGAGAGCGCGAGATAGCACAGGCACTAGCGCGTGCTATGCGATATGCGCCTTGGAGTGTAATATGCACAGGGCAGTGTTGTGTAACCTAACTAGTCTCTAAAGTTGTAATATAAAATATGTGCTGGGGAGTGTAATGTTGCATATGCACTGTGACAAAGATATGGATCCCAGAT
This sequence comes from Triturus cristatus, assembly GCF_964204655.1. NCBI lineage: Eukaryota > Metazoa > Chordata > Amphibia > Caudata > Salamandridae > Triturus > Triturus cristatus. The sequence goes on along the minus strand of NC_140586.1, from coordinate 480,471,663 downwards.
TGTAATATGTATGGCATAGCACTGTGCGTTATAACATAGGCATCGAGAAAGGCACGTTAGATGGGGCAATATAACCCGTGCGAAGACAAGTGTGGCATGACATATTCACGGGGTGGTGTTACAGTGCACATGGGCTAGAGAGTGTCATAGCATATGCACTAGCTAGTGGAATACAACACAGAGGTGTGTGGCACTCGGCAGGCAATGGTGGGTGTAACACAGCATTGGGCTCTGTCAGGAGCACGCTGTGACTCTCAAGTGATGTTCGTCCCCTTTCCACAGAGTAAAATAAAAAGTATTACACATCCGGCAGTGGATGTGTGTTTTATTAACCGTGAGGGGGGTTTCTTGCATAGTTTTGGTCGAATTTTTGTCGAATCCCCTTTGAATGGCTTGGTGTGCATGTGTATTAAATGTGCCCGTCAATAGCTACCCATGTTTGTATAAATAAACAACAAGGGTGTCTACCAGGATTAGGCACGGTAGGGCATCAGACATGTCAGAGCTTCACTAGTGGTGTAAATACATTCCACGTGGATTCATTGCATGCATAGTCGCCTTTTAATGAATATCACGCAAATCGTCATGGTGATAGGTACGTACGGTTTGTCCAGCATGTCCTAGGTGTGTCTATAAATATATATTTTTTAAAAATAATAAAAAACAGTGGCCGGCCCTGGGGATTGGGGTCAAAAAAATATAATTAGGAGACTGGCCCTGGGGGATGGGGTCATCAGGGCCAATAAATTAGAATAAGAAGGGGAACCAAACAGCCCCCCTTCTTAAAAAACTAAAATAAATAAAAGACTGGCATCATGCCGGAGGCCATGCCCCCTCCGTGCAGCACTCTGCAAACGCGCCCCCAACAGGCATCTCCAGTATGCGCCAGGGAGCTGCGCTGCAGCCAGGTGTTCTGAGGCCAAGCCCCTTTTTACACCTCTCTGCAACGCAGCTCTGTGGCGCTTACTGGAGGTACCTAGTGGTCTAGTTTGACCCTAGGGACCCTTAGGATTCAGGGGTACTTAATCTCTCAACTTAGAACAGCCACAGGGCGCGTTTACACAGTGGTGAAGGGAGGGGACGGGGCCTGAGGTGACGTGTGCAAACACGCACTATGGCACGTTTTAAATTGGGGATATAATTTCCCTTCAATACTGAGGGCCCCTGGGGGCTAACTAGCCCACCAAGTGCTTCCAGTAAGCGCCACTGAGCTGCATTGCAGAGAGGTGGTCCAGGCCGTGCCACTTTTTACACCTCTCTGCAACGCAGCTCTGTGGCACTTACTGGAGGTACCTAGTGGGCTAGTTGGACCCTAGGGACCCTCAGGATTCAAATGAACTTAATCTCCCAACTAAAAATGGACACAGGGCGTGTTTACACAGTGGTGAAGGGAGGGGACGGGGCCTGAGTTAACGTGTGCAAAAACGCCCTGTGGCCTGTTTTAAGAGGTAGTTTTAATCCCCATGCCCTATTATACACTAGGGGCTTACAGAGGAGGTCATGCTAATCACAGGGGGACCCCAACGCATAATGTTCCCTAGTGTATGTAGGTGTTTTCACTGTATTCTAAGTGTCTTTTAACATAGCACTGGCTCTAGGACTGGTTAGTCAGACTCCGTTACCACCAGTATCCGTCTGAAAAAGTTGAGGGTACAGGATGATTTTGCAACAAGGCTTCTTTCTGCTCTTCTTTTTGTTCTTTCTGCACGTTATCCTTCTTCCTGCACTTATCTTCGTATTTGAGGACTTCTGTTGCTTCTTTCTGCACTTCTTTTGTTTCTTTCTGTGCATTTTTTCTTCTTTCTTCACATGTCCTATCTCTGTAGGCATAGTTAGAAATTAGCATTTAAAAAACCTTTGAAATTCACAGAAAAAACCATAGGTTTCAGGCACGTTATAGTTAGGAATTAGCATTTAAAAAACCTCAGAAATTCACTGAAAAAACCATAGGTTTCAGGGGTGTTATAGTTAGCTGGACTTTTCACTTGTACAAAACCATTGAAATTCCCCCGTTATAGTTAGTTCAGCTAACTATAACTCGCGCGCCCGCAATGCACTGCTGATGACGTCACATATTACATCACTCATGACATGGTCAGTGACATCACTCATGACATCACTGATGACATCTCAAATGACATCACTGATGACATCACTGATGACATCATCCTTGTGATAGAGTGGCAGACCTCCTCTCACCCTAATATAACCTTTGATACACACATTCAAAAATAGAGACTAAAATTTTCAAAACAATGGACATACCAATACCAGTTACAACAACCTCTTCAGTAATTCTAAGATCCACATACACATCCACTCATTCACCAACAGTCCTATACAGTCACTCATACATGTACTCACTCATCATATGACCTCATACACCTATACATCCTGTTACACAATGCCACTCATCCATAGAGTTACTCACACACATAGTCACTCATGCTAATAAAGAATCAAACATACATTTACTTGCATATACAGTTATACACACACCACCATACTTACTTCTACGGAAACTTACACATACTTAGTCTTTTAAACAATCACTTATAGAAACACATACTTATTCATACAGGAACTCTTTCAATCTCTCACTCTCACATATACTCACATATATACACCAATAGTCACATATACTAGTTTAAAACATATGTAGTTACTCATAAAGACACTATTGAGACAGTCATTCACTCACTAACACACCCATACACACACTCATCCACCCATACAGTCCTGCACACATGCTGTGTTCAACACATACAAACAGTGAGTCACTCATTCATGCACCTATGCACTACGTAATACCCCCCACCGAACCATGCAGACACTCAGACTGATACTCAAAAAACCAACTAATAACCTATATAGACACCCATGTAGCTACTCACCAACCCATGCAGCCACTTATACACAAAGTGAGAGACTGATACAGATATTTACATATTTAAACATTACTCACTAAGCCATGTATTCACTATGATACACTTAATCAGTCAGTTACACAATCAATTTTTCAAAAACAAATCATCCATTTAGACACTTATATACCCATTTATTCTTCCATCGACCTTGAGATATACATATATAAAACATATTTAATTTTCAGAAAAACACACATTCACTGGATGATGTCATCAGTGATGTCATTTGAGATGTCATCAGTGATGTCATGAGTGATGTCACTGACCATGTCATGAGTGATGTAATATGTGACGTCATCAGCAGTGCATTGCGGGCGCGCGAGTTATAGTTAGCTGAACTAACTATAACGGGGGAATATATATATATATATATATATTACCTACTGGCGGTCGCCAGTAGGTAGTTATAGTTAGGACCACGTTTCCATAGGAAAACCTCAACATTCTATTTTGAATAACTTTGGCGCCGGTCGACGAATCCTCGCGAATTTCTCAAAATAGGTGGGGCGCTACGCTCCGCTCCTACCCTGAAAGTCTCGGGGGGATTCGTCAAGCGGGGGCTGAGATAAAAGGGGGGTCCCAAAACGCGTTTTTCCCATGCATTTTTCCATAGGACCTTTAGAACGAGCTACAGCCCGAACGGCTGAACAGAATTACTAGAAATTTGGCAGAGAGGTAGTCCCTAGGTCAAGGAAGTGCCTTTTGTAGGTTTGGTGTAAATCTGTTCAGTAGATTCTGAGAAAATAGCCTTTAAATCAATATATATATCTGAGCCCGCTTACGGTACGCTTACCGTACGCTTACGGTAAGCGTACGGTGGCGTGCGCGAGCGCGATTCTGATTGGCTCTTAGATCTTAGTAAACATTCGAATCGGCAGAAACCAGGAAGCGGCGTCCGCCATTTTGTCTACCGCACTGAGTGTTATGTATCAAACATGATGGCCAAAAACATGTTACGGGGATGTTTTGACAACTCCCTCTCACATAGTCATGTTGAGGGAGTCCCCAAACATCCCCCAAGAGCAAAAACGGCATTATTTTTTTTTCGGCAATTTCGCGGGGTACGCTTACCGTACGCTTACCGTAAGCGTACGGTAAAAAAATAAAAATAAAAAAAACACTATCCACACTTTCTCCACCCCTTGTGCAAATGGTGGCCGAAGGCCACCATTTGTGCATGGCTTATCAGAGCACAGAAATTTCCCAAAAAATTTCAACAGATTACCTATCACAAGGAAGCGCATAATATGTCCTCCATGTGCGCACGGTGCGCGAAGCGCATCGTGCGTACATGGCCCATCTAGCGTAACGTGGGCACGGCACTAACTGCGTAAAGTGGGTGCGCGGTGCGCGAAGCGCACCGCGTGCTCACTGTGCGCGCACGGTGCGCGAAGCGCACCGTGCGCGCACGGAACGAACTGCGTTAAGTGGGCGCGCACGCCACGAATGGCGTAAAGTCACTTAGCATTTAAAAAACCGTACAAATTCACTGAAAAAACCATAGGTTTCACACACGTTATAGTTAGGAATTAGCATTTAAAAAGCCTTGCAAATTCACTGAAAAAACCATAGGTTTCACACATGTTATAGTTAGCGGAAATTTTACTGATAAAAAACCAATGAAATTGCCCCGTTATAGTTAGTGCTGGCAACTATAACTCACGCGACCGCAATCTTCTGCTGATGACATATGTGTCTTTATGAAAAAAAAATATTTGTAATATATGTATAGCTAAAAATGTATGGAAGAAGACATGGGCAAATAAGTGTCTAAATACAGTATTAGCATCAGCAGAGGATTGCGGTCGCGTGAGTTATAGTTGCCAGCACTAACTATAACGGGGCAATTTCATTGGTTTTTTATCAGTAAAATTTCCGCTAACTATAACATGTGTGAAACCTATGGTTTTTTCAGTGAAATATATATATATATATATATATATATATATACTCACTCTCTCACATTAACTCACTCTCTCACCCTCACACTCACTCACTCACTAATAATGGGGGCATTACATAGGCTTTCCCATGTAACCACATGCTTTTTAACGCAAAGCCCTATCTGCCAAAAACTGATAGAGGGTTTTGTGGCAAAATGAACGCCTTTTGAAAGCAGGATTTAAAGGAGAAATCTTTCATTTATCCTTTCTTTTTTAACTTTGTATGTATGCTACACTGTACAGCACAAATGTAAAGTAGGAAAAGTTTTAAAACTTGTCTAGGCATAGTATTTTGTACTAGAACGAAACCCTACCAAGACAAAACCTGTACTAGACTCTCGCACACACCCTTGCACTGAGGTGCAAAGGTGTGTGCTTGGCAAATGGCTCCAACATTCTTCACTGGTACTATGGAGAGGAGAGTGCTATATCTCTGTACATATGCACTCTCATGCTCCCGCCATGTCGTGCAAAGCAGCTCTGCATTTGTGGCTGCTGCACTGCGTTCCGTGATATGTTGGGTTGTCTTTGAAATAACCCCAACAATCTGCACTGCTCTCCTTTCCACTGCCCCTAGTCCCCTCATGCCATTCTTCTCATATAATATATTTTAGCAAGATATGCCAGCGTGATTGTTGGGCAATTTGAAGCTCCTCCTCCCCAACCCTCCCAATTGTACTGACCAAGCTACGCCCCACGGTGTTGCACACAAAATGGGTGCCGGTTTGTTCAAAACAATATTAGGAATCACTGTTTACACCTTCCGATAGTCTTATTTACTGGCATCTCGAAATGTCTCTGTTTACGTTTGACCCCTGGGTAACTGTTAAGCGGTTGTCTTTACTTCTGTATGAGCTTATCTGGTAGTTCCCTAAATTTTTTAGGTTGAGCTTTAGCGGCAGCGCACATGCGCTGTCGCTCTGCGAGGCATGCAGTAGTAGAGTATGGGAGACACTCTATGCCCATATTTTTCATTGGCTTCCATCTTTGTCCTCCATAAATTATGTCTTCTGATTATGAGGCTTGTTAGTCCCGCCTTATATGGCCATGTCGTCATTTTTACCCTCCCATGGCTATTGGTCCCATTACTTTGAGTGTTACACTGTACGGTATGTGTTATTTAGAGCACTATTTTTTACCCCTCCCCCGCCCACACTCCAGTTGTCCTTGCCTTCTCCCCACCCGCACTCCTTTTGTCCGTGCCTTCTTGCCCCCCTCCCGCCCGTACTCCCATTGCCCGTGTCTTCTTCCTCCTCCTCCACACTCCCGTTTTCCATGCCTTCTTGCACCCCCTGACCCCGGCACTCCCGCTGTCCGTGCCTTCTCGCATCCCTGCCCCGCTCCCGTTAACAATGCAATAGGTCTCATGTAAATGCGTGTCCTAATGCATTGCAAATGCTTGTTGTTATTGAGATATCACGAATCGGCATTCATGCTCAGTAGATGCTCATGACTCATGGTTGTGTTTTAATGACAGTGGATAATCTACCTGTTGTATTACAAAACTAACATGTGTTCGAACGTTGCCGTGAGGCGGTTTGTTTGGATAGTTCCTGGTCGGTTAAACATGTTTAGTAGTGCTTACCGGATGTCAGCATGCGCACTGCAGCTCACAGCAGCGGCCTTTAGATTCACTGATAAAAATTAGCCACAGTTGCTGTAGTTACTTCTGGCAAAGTCTGTCCTGTCAAAGCGTGACTTAATTTGCAAATTTATCACCATATTTCAAATGCGTTGCCTGGGAAACAAACAACAAAAACATGACTTAAGACTCGTCTCTGTTCTTGAATTGAGTATGAATAGGATCGATGCTAAAAAATAGTGACTTATTGTACCCCTGTTATTCTGTGGCCTTGAAAGGCATGGACGCTACCTGTACCCCGTCGAGGAGACTGGGGGTGAAGCCCTTGGAGACCGACCTCAAGATGTAGTGTAGCTGGACTAGGTTTATTAGGAGTGCTGTGTGCAGGCCACCAGTACAGGAAGGGAAAGAGAAAACACGAAACACAAGCATTCGCAATGCAATAGGTCTCGCATTTGCTCGAGTTTGAGCTATTGACATTGTCAATTACAATCAGTGCTTAATTTGTTCTGGTTCTTTCTGGTGCTTAGCACCAGCACTTATTTCTTAGGGCCGGGTCTACACAGATTTCGATTTGTGTGTAAAATGTTTAAATTTGGAGCCGCAGCCGCCTGCCTTCAACTGCCCAGGTGAGGTTCCTGCCTCAAGCTTAACAAACACCAATATTAGTAGCGTTAGTGCAGTATCAATGACAGGATTAACCCTGCCCAGTCTGTTCCTCCTTGGCGCTGAATCATCAGTTTCCCCTTGAGCCGGACCAATGCAGATTAGACCAGGGTTTCCACTTTTTGCCCGCCATACCATACTGCGCAGCTGCAGCAGTGCTAGTCAGTCGAATGAGTCATCTCAAAAAGCAAGCTGCGAGTGTCCCGGTGACTCGAGCAGCAGAAGGCCTATCATTAAATCCAAAAGGCAAAGTAAGTAATTATTTCATTTTAGCATGGTTAGTAGTACTGTAGTGTGAGTGTAGTGAAGCAAGTCTCTTGTTGTATTGGCTGAGGTACGTGCCGGAAAAGTGCACCCCTCATTTGCTGCCCGTTGTCTTTATGTAAATGACCTGCCATACAATTTGACTTGAGTGGACAGGGCGGGAGACTGCATCCCAGCTCTGTTCTGAAGGAAAAGATCGCGTGTGCGCCCAAGGAGGTGTATATTGCAGTGATAGGAACCAGATCATACCCACAGTCACCATCACACCATCCCAACAGACTGGCAGTCACTGGCATACCTCCCTACCAACACGACAGCACTCACACATACACCATCGATCTATGATGTGAACACTACAGATATCTCTTGGCCCTAGAAAAACTACAAAAAAACAGCAGCGAGTGCAATTAATTGCCATGGTGGGATTCACAACTGTCCCGATTCATAGTATGAATAAAAAGTTTAATGCCTTCCTGAACTGTGAAAGGTTTAACTTCTGCTTCGTTTCCTCTGGTAATGAGCTTCATATTCAAGGGCCTGTAACTGAAAATCGCAGATTTCTCTTGTTCCAGTGCAACTCTGTACTTGGAAATTCCAAGAGCATCTGACTGACCTCATGGTCCGCCCTAGGATATATCTATATTTTATATACATGTAAAAAACATCGTACTAGCTACAAGCACCTTCACATCACAACACAAACCTACACCGTTTCAGTATCCTACACTCACTATGAGGCACACAAACACACCATCAAATAATATTGTCTCAATACCACGCCCCAACACACATTCTCAGTCACAAAGCGCCCTAACATGAGGCCAACTCTGACAGTTGGGGAGGAGTTGGCCTAACGGCTAGGGCGCTTGACCTCGGACCTGGGGAACTGGGTTTGAGTCTCGGTAATGACGCTGAACATCCTGTGATTCTGGGCAAATCACTTAATATCCCCATGCCTAACAAAAAATGAATGTGTGTCCTCATGTAACGTAACTGGTGCTATGTAAAGCGATCTGATACCTGATTGGATTCGGGTCAAGTTCGCGCTATATAAAACTCTGCAAAAAAAAATTAAAAATGCACTTGTGGTGTAGAAACGTCCACTGCTTCAGCTGGTTTGTTAATTGTTGCATTTATACAGGAAAAGCTTGCATTGGTGCTGGACACTTTACAATATGTGTTTGAATAAGTGGCCACTGCTGCAGCCTGTGTTTTAACTGCTTTGTTAGTAGTGGAAAAGCCTGCACTGTTGTTGGACCTATAGCTTTGTAGCTTTGTGTGTGTGAAGACGTGTGCACTTTTGTAGCGTGTGCTGGAACTGGTCTCCTTATGTGAGATAAGCTTGTACTGCTGCTCGTCGTTTTCTGTGTGTGAGGAAGTGTGCACTATTTTGTCTGTGCATGGGAGGGAAGCTTGCACTTGTGTGTGTGTGTGTGTGTGTGCGTGTGTGTGTGTGTGTGTGTGTTCATCACCCGCACTCTGTTGACTAGACCAGTCGGTACAGTGTTGTGCATTAAGCTTGGGAAAAAACATGTTTATACAACAGCCAAATGCATTGTTCATTGCCAGAGCACATACCTTTGCTCGCTTAGTCATGTACCCTCAACATTTACTTTTTGTAATGTTTGTGAGACAACTGCAGGGGGATATTTACGGAAGCATAGAGGGCATTTGTGCCCTTGTTTAGTATCCAAGATTTCCTGTTATGAGAGTCTGCTTCCTATTAGAGTGGAGGATGATGGGAGTTTGTGTAGGAGCCTTACTTTACTGTGCTCTAAAGGAGAATGGGTTCCTTCTGTGAAAATCAGCACTGTCTCATCATTCAGCATTTCAACTGGAGCCCCCCCCCGACCCTCTTTAAGACATTAAGGTGGTAGTCGGCCCTGTTTTTTTGATGCAGTGTCAGAAATAAATATCGACCCTGAGGACCGCAACAAAAAGTCCAGTGGGAGGCTGTATGGCAGACTCATATTTTCTGAAGGACCATTTAGTTTATTGTTTTCATATATTCATTGGATAGGGACTCCATCTGAGAAAAAGGCCTGATATTCTGAGTTCAATTACTTCTAGTCTGTGGCAGCAATATACATCTGTATAGATGCTTTAAAGGTAGCTCACAGCATTTCAAATGCATACTTCCTTGTTTGGGCATAAAAAAACCTACAGATGATAACAAAGCTTCAGGTTTCATACTAACTGTCTCCTAGGACAAGAACCCAAAGACATGTCTTCAAGAAGTCCCCAGAGCCAACCTCTTGAAAGAGCCTTGGAGGCTCCAGTCACTCTGGCCAGCTTCTAAATACATAGTCCTGATTTTGAGGCTGTTCTTGTCGTTGGTTGTTATTTCCACCCATTCAAGAGCCTCTCAGCCTCTGACTGCCTCAAATAGGCCTTAAGTGCACTTGGACCATCAATTGTAAACATTTACTCCCTTCCGTCCGGCTATTGTCAAGGGTCAACTGTGTGTGCACTGTATCACTGGCATGGAAATACCCAGGTTGTCTTTTTTGTTATAGAAATAGCATGTTCCAGCCAGGGCGAGGTCTTAGCGGTTGGAAGTTGTGAAAGAAATATTAATTATCCTAGGGTGTGGTATTGAACCAGCTGATCCTCGCAATGACCCTGAGTAACCCGAATAACATCAAATGTGTTCATATGGATGCCAGTGATCATATTGCTGCATCATGGGGACCTCAATACTTTATTGGCACTCAGTGTACATCAGAGCAACTGTGACTTAATCAGAAGACGGATATCAAGGTCTTGCTCACCAAATAGAAACATATGGCCAGTAAGCGCAGAAGATGAAAGTATTGTCCACTTCTAAGTAGAAAGGAAAGTATTAACTGCCTGACTAGCCTGTGGCTATGGGTCAACCAAAGATAGGCTTCTAGTTGACTAAGGTAGCATGTCAGAACGAGGCAAGAGGCGGGAAGCTAAGGCCACCAGGATTCCAAAATGTATTAACAGGGATTAACACAAAACTGGAATCCGCCTCTTTGGTGCTGTCCAACCCACAAGAGATTAGCAGCTCCTCTGTTGGGAATATTAGCATGCTGCCCCTCCGTTCCTCCTTGGTGTTGAATCGTCTTTCCTCTCTAGAAGACGGACCAATGCAGATCAGACCAGTGTCTCCACTTTTCACCCACCCCAGCGTACTGCACAGCTGCAGCAGCGATAGTCAGTCGAATTGACTCAAGAAGCAAGCAGCGTGTATTATGTTGACTCCCGCAGCAACAGGCCTCTAATTAAAACCAAGAGGCAAAGTAAGTAATGATTTCATTTTAACATGCCTTAGTACTGTAGTGCGAAGCAAGTATGTTGTTCAATGGTTGAGGTACGTGTCCCGAAAAGTACACATCTTATTTGTTGCCCGGGTTGGTTTTTATGTAAATGACCTGCAGTACAATTCTGATTGCTGGGCTACACAAGTAATATTAATGTGTCCCCGACTAATTTATTAAGTGGGTGGGGCCAGTAAAAGTAATGGGTGGAGCCGGGGAAGTGGGTGTGTTCCTCCTACAAAAATCTGAGCACCTGGACTTAATATTTTACAAATTAAGCACTGATTACAATGCCTTTTTATTCGTTTTAAAAACCAAAACATAAGTAAAAGGCATTGTTATTGACCATGCCAATAGCTCAAACTCGAGTAAATGCGAGACCTATTGCATTGCAAATGCTTGTTATTATCTACTGGAGGAGAAATGCATAATACCTTTCTTTTTTGACTAAAGGAGAAAAAGAACATTCTGTGAAGATTAACACATTTGATGAAAGTGATTTTTTTAAACAATGTATTTTTGTGATTCTGAGTACAAACTCCAAAATAGAAAATATACATATGTGTTCATAATCCCGACAAATGAAAGTTTGGCCTAGTAGTCGAATTATTGGAACAGGGGTTTTGTATTCACCTAAGAACCGAACCATATGTTTCCTTTATTGTGGTTCTAGAGGGACGACTTTACTGCACAGTGAATGTCACATAACTCAGTTTATTGCATTTTAAAAAGATAAAGAGTAAATACACTGAAGCACATTTGTCCACTGTCCAAAAGAGTGACCAGAAAGCACCATAAAACTCTTAAAATGAGAGCGAGCGAGTCTGAATTGTAAACGTCTGAAGAGATGAATAAACCATTTGGGCTGAGTTGGCCTCTAGCCACGGCTCTGTGTAACAGTCTTAAAGTGAAGCAGCAGTAACTGATATGGCTGACATTAGGTAGCTGAACACTTCTGTAGCCTGGAAATAAAACAGACTCTGAACAGCTCATGTGTAATGTCTGAAGTTAAGGTAACCCGAACCGAATGCCAGTACACCGCAGAGAATGCACTGCACTGCTTTCCAAGGCCGGAAGCACGAGCTCTGGAATCCTGTGGTGGAAATGCTTTTGTGCTGATGCTCCTGCCATACTGCTTATAAAGTTGCACAATTAAGCAAAAGTGTTTAAAAGTGCTATAAGCAAGGCCATGACGGACGTGGTCGGCTGATCCTCCGCGGATCCAGTTCAGTATGGTGGTTGCCAAGTATAGTATGCTTTATTGAGAGAAATAAAGGCATTAGTGTATGAGGAAAGGCTTTTTACTGAAATGGTGGACATGTTTGTAGCACAGTGGTTGTGACTAGAGGCACTGGCTTATCTACGGTTAAGCTATGTAGACTTCTTGATGAATTATAGGCAACACTACTGGTTAAAAGTTACCTAACTTTATTTTATACTTGAATAAATCAGTGAGGTTTTCTAAAGTGCGAATGCTACCCAGGAAGAGTGTGACATCTTTACTAGGGGTAATAATCCTAGGTGTCTACGTCTCCTGGTCAGGTATACTGAGGACTAATCCTGTAAGTGGGCCTTATCCCTGAAAACTCCCAAAACAATTTAGAACAGTGAATAAAGGTATAGGTTAGTCGAAACAAACAAATGTATCTAGGTTTCAAAGTAATAATCCGGTTATTCCATTTATATTAGGTAAAACAAAGTGATTTTATTATTCTATTTTAGTATTTTTATTGTAATACTTACTGCTCTTCAGACCTCATTGGCATTATGTAGAAATTTGTGAGGTAGGACCGGCCAACATGTGTTTCGCCCTCTATTGCGTGCAGGACTGGGACTTTTCAAGGCTGTATATAAATAGTGTGCATATGCAAGTAATTCAATAAAGAAATCAATATGTTGAACCAAATGATTACAAAATAGTCAACATTTAGGAAAAACATCACACTAAAGACTTACAGGGGGAGACAAAAAAAGAGGAAAGTAAACTAAAAAATCAGTATTTGTCAGATATCACGTCATAGTAACCAATATAATTTGACAATGTTGTGTGTTAACACGGCACACGTGAGTAATCCTGATGACATTTTAATTATAAATAGGTAATTCAGTGCTAGTGCAGGTGTATATTAAAGGTATGTAGAGCTAAAGAGACCTTTGTTAATGGTGTTATTTGTCTTCTGGAATATAGTCCACTTTGGGTTTACCCAAAATATCAGCAGATGCAAACCTAGGTAACAAGAATAACCTCATTCTAAGAAGATGGATCCACACTGAACCGACCATGAAAGTCACCTATTGGGTCACATTAAATGCTGAAATAGCACTCAAAATCCTGTGCACCATTGTCGAAAAGTGGATTATTAGTAGTGGCAAATATCCATCTGCCACTGGCAATAAGGCCACTAACACAGTCTAGAGCTCAGAATAGGGCTCAGAAATAATTTCCATGCTCCACCCTTGGTAGCTTGGCTGCGAGCAGGCAGGCTTAACTTCAGAGACAGCTATGTAAAGCATTTTAAAACACCAATTCAGTGCATAATTAAGACACAACACACAATAACAATCTAGCACCAATTTATAAAAGTAGGAAATATTAGTATCTTTGAAAAGACACCAAAATGAAAACAAATCAATGTAGGGAACTGGAGATATGAATATTTAAAGATTTAGCACTATATTGCACATAGAAATCCATAGCACCTATTGGGACATCTGGTCACGCTAGACTGAGACAAAGTCAAAGTTTCATGCCGGCAGCAATGGAGCCCTGCATAGCTATCCCTCGCAGTAGGTCTCGGTCAAAGTTTTTACCTTCTGACTCCGAAACGTTTCGGGAGCTTTTCTTTCTGGGGCCCATTGAAGCTCTCAGCCAGTCTGGATTTGTTGAGGGTTTGCTGGCTTGCCGAGCTCCCGGTTAAATTTATGGAAGTGAGACTTCTGGAGCTTTACAGCGGGACGAACCAGTGATCCAGGCCAGCTTGCTGTTGAAGGTGGCCAGCTTGACTCTCGTGGTTGGTCCTGGTCATTTTTCCTACGTTTGGACTTAAAAACGTTTACGGAGCTTTTTCTTCACGGGTCCCTTGCTGATCTTTACCAGGCCAGCTTTGGTGAGGGTTTGTCGGCTTGGGTTTCAGCCACTTCCCGGTCGAACTCTGGAAGTCAGACCTCCGCAGCTTTTCAGCAGGACTATCCTGGACGCCAGGCCAACTCGCGATTGAGGGTCGCTGGCTTTGCTGGCCAGGTCTAGTCGGTCCACTTATGGAGCTTTTTTACAAAGTTGCTCCAAACTTCTTCAGACTTCTGAACTTCTTACTGAAGTTCATTTGAAGGTCCCAAAGTGACCGAAACAAGATGATCCTTGAAATTCCTGACTTCACTTCCCACAATCCACTTGGACAAAACCCTTACAAATCCACTGATAGTACTCCAGGCTGGGGAGTCTTGGTGGTGATGGTCCATGTGAGCTCTGTTAGCCTGTAGCTTGCAGGGAGTCCACTCTTTAGTACTTTTGAAGCAGGTTTGATCCACAGGGCTGTCGTTCCAGGTTGTGCACAGGTGCAGTCTTCAGAGTGCAGGGCCTGGTTGGTGCAAATCGAACTTCTCAGCATGAATACTTCTTGTTTCAAGCAGCAGATCTGACAGGCTCTGCCCCTCTCATACTTATCTTAAGTTGTCTGGGTCAGGCAGGAGAGCACTTCTGTCCAAAGAGGTGCAGGGCAACACCCCAGAGATTGACCATATCCTCCAAAGTGTAGCACTATAGTCTACCAGAGAGCGCCTTTTATTCAAAATTCAACATGGCTGATTTTTCAGCAGAGAGGCAAGAGCTGGCTAAACCAACCTCCATGATGGTTCATCTTCCTCCCCCTTGTGTCTGCTAGTTTCTTCCTTAATCCTGCCATCTGCTCATCCCTTTACAGGTGGTCCAGAATGCAGCCGCTAGAGCAGTCCTTTTGCTCAAGTGTAGGACTCGTATCTCTCCTCACCTCAAGTCCTTGCACTGGCTTCGTGTAAAAAAAAAACAAAAAACAAACAACAAAAAAAGGATCAGTTTTAAGGCCCTGGTACTCTTCTTTAAGGCCATTCAGGGAAACGGGCGGAGTATCTCAGAAGGAGAGTTACGCACTATGTGCCGCCAAGAACCCTGAGGTCCTCCACGTTGAGCCTGGCATCTGTCCCCAGGATATACTGCCCCCGTTCCGGCAGCCACTCCTTTTGGTTACATGGAGCCCCTGCTTGGAACCTTCTTCCTTTGACTCTCAGGAAAGTGTCCGATATAACCGTTTTCAGGAAAATGCTTAAAACCTGACTTTTCCATAACTAACTCCCGGCCTCCCGCCCCCTGGGGCAGCAATTGGTCTGATAGTCTTTTTAGTGCCAGGACACTCCTTCCGAGTAGCTGCGCACTCTAGTCTTATAACTTCTTGTCTATACATTTTAGGATAAAGTCAACAATACCATATTGTTGGATTTATCAATACCATTCTAGTAAGTCTTTGAAATATATTTTAATGATTCTTCTGGCAGGAATTAATAGTTAATAGCATCTTGCCATGTTAACCTATGTGGCTGGGGATCTGCAATGGGAAAAATGTACTGGGCAATTTCTTCAACACCACAGCCTATGAAACATCTTTTATAAGGACCCTGCCTATATCTACAGGACCCCCCACCCCTGGAACACCTAGGGGAGACTTTAGGGGTACCTAATATGCCGAATTATTGTAGTTTATTACGTTGTAAGTGCTCCAAAAACACCAAACTCGAGTTGGGAACAATTTGCATTTTAAAAGTAGTCGTGCAAATCAGTACTGCTTTGAAATTGACCGCAGCTTCAGCAGGGCACACATGCAAGTGTGGAAAGGCTACTGGCCTCTAAACTGCCATGCCCCATTATATAATAGAGACTTAAAGGTAGTTTCAATCCCCCTGCCCTATAATGTATTAGGGTCTTATAGGGGAGGTCATGCCAATCTTACGGGTACCCTAACCCATAGTGTACCCTAGTGTATGTAGGTGTTTTCACCGTATTCTAAGTGTCTTTTCAGCATTGCACTGGCCCTGGACCTGGTTAGGCAGAGCACAGGGTCAGTCAGTCAGTTACCACCAGTACCAGTCAGAAAAAAATTGGGTCTCCAGGACACAAAATGACTTTGCAACAGCCATGCATACTGTTTACTGGAGTTGGGCACAGGCTCCCCCTGTGAATCCGTGCCCTAGACAGACCAACCAACCAGAGCCCTGAGATCAGCAAATGCCTACTGGATCCTCAAACTGAAATTTTAATTGCTGTACCAAAAGGACAGACCCTCTGAGTTCAAGGTCCAGTATTCTGGAACGCTCTTAATTCGACATAGACAGCAGAAATAATGTACCTATGATCATTGTTCCCTGTAAGGTGCGCGTGCGTGCATCTGTCTATCCTCGAGCGCGCAGTGTAGCGTTTGAAGTGCGCACAGTGGCAGGTTAGTTCAGCAGCAAGTGCCTCCTGCACTTGCTGCATTTCTTTTGTTGAAAGGGTGCGGCTGCGGCACAGATTGTGTGCCTTTGTGAAAGTGTTCATGTTAATCGCAGCGCCCGTCATGCGCTGCAGTTAACATGATTACTCTCACAAAGGCATACAATCTGCCCTGCAGCCGCGCCCTTTAACAAAAGAAATGCAACAAGTCTACAATCACGACGTGTGCTTTCAGAATCACCTGAAAGCACACGCCGTGCTTGTAGACTTGCTACATTTCTTTAGTCAATAGAGAAGGGCAGATTGTGTGCTGAGCTGTATTAACAAATGAAATGAGCAAGACTCCAAGCTTTAAATCACAAGATGTTGAGCCGACGTGAGGCTAGAAGCTGCTTTCTCAGCTTGAAAGATGGCAGCTCTAGCCTTAGCCACCACCTCGCCCACAAGTACAGAAGCATTTTCAATATTATATACAATGAAGTCATAGCAATTGCTTATTTATCTATGCAATTTACAATCCTTGACAAAGCCAATAGCCCTGGCTTGTTGTAGGCGTAATGTTACTTGTTGTGTTATATATTAATATATCTGGATGAATGGACAGACGCAGAAAAATACCAGTGGGGCCGCACACTATGCTAAGTACAGATTTTTAGCCTAAGTGTTTTAACCCTTTCCCTTGATTACATTACCCACGCCCTTATGAGAGGCCCCCCAGTTTTTTCAACCCTCTTAAAGCCCTAACTATAAGCATGACGTACTTTGATGTGCCATCCCGTGGTGTCAAGAGACTTACTTCATGCCTGTGACTTGCTGTGCCAGAGAGCGGACAGACACAGAAAGTAACCCCAAACCCAAGGGTTTAAGTGGGCTGGGTCAGACACAGAAAGTAAACCCAAACCCAAGGCTTTAAGTGGGCCAGCTCCTGCTGGCGGAGCTCAGCAGGTGCCGAGACGCAGGGGCGCAACTAGACCCAAACTTCGAGGGGGCTAACACTCCCAACCAGGGCTGGCCCTAGCACTGGTCACACAAGGTGCAACAGTCTTTTTTGGCACCCCCTCCCCCATTTCCTCCTTCTCCTTGAATTCCCTCACTACTACTCACCGAAAATGCACCTCATGTCTCTATAGCACCTTTCTGACAAACATTTCATTTTTTTATAGCGCTACTCATAATTTACTCACATTCAGTTCTATGATCTGTATGGTACACGTTCTTTGTAGCAGGCACATTAACCCTCTGCACTGTGTGGGTGGCAGGGGTGCCCATGTGAGTGCACGGTGAGCAATGAGACAGTGTGAGAGTAGGGTAAGAGGAGTGACAGCATGGTGAGTGAGGTTACCATATGAATTTGGTTGCGGCTGTAAGTGCAGAGTGAAAGGAATGAATGCATGGTTAGTGATGGGCTTGTTTGAGTGAGATTGCAGATTGATCAGTGAGGGGGTCAGGTGAGTGAAGTGTCACATGAGTGCACGTGAGTTGTGTGCTCGCGTGACTGCAGGGTGAGGGAGAGGATGAACAGCACAAGTGCATTGTGGGTGCAGAGTAATCACTGTGAGTGCAGGGTGAGCGGGTGAATGGTGTGAGTGCATGGTGATCAGTGTGAGTGCATTGTGATCACTGTGAGTGCAGGGTGAGTGTGAAAGTGAAGTATGAGAATGAGGAGTGAGTTGTCTGAATGTCGGGTGCTTTCCCAGACACCTGAAGTAACTCAGCATGTGATTGACGGCGGCATAGTGTTTCAGATATAAGATAAACTATTGCTATTATGGCATTAATCAGGGATCGAGGGTGGAGGAAATAATGTGCTGATCCTGCAACAAACTTTCACTCTTATGCTTAGGGTTGGCAGCTCATTATTTTGATGACCCAGACAGTACAAAAATAAACAGCCACCTAAAGCCGTATTTTCAGCACTTCAAATTTCAAAGCTTTATTCGATTATTAAAAAACAATCATAAAAGCATACATTGTTAAAATACAGAATAAAATACAGAACATACATCAGATATTACAGTAAACGAAGCAGCTTAAATGGCATCAAGTATGTCGGCCAGACAATCTAATGTTTATAGAAAAACCACGGTTAGAACACCAGGCTTTTCCTATGGGAGACAGCTTTTAATATAAAGGTAGCGGTAAAAAAACAAATGTCCAACATATCAAGTCCAAATAACAGTATCATCGCTTGGGCAGTAGTGAACTCAAAGTATTTCTTAAAAACAGGTTTGAGATAGTAAAGACGAAGATGCAGATAAAAAGGGCAAATAAGCATAAAGTGCAATGTGCTTTGCTTAGTGGAGCCGTCACAAGGGCAAAGTGTTGGGCTATAAATTTTCATCTGTGGAAAGGCCACCAGGTTATGGGCAATGCCTAATCTCAACCTAGTGAGAACAAACTGGTGAGATTGTTTGGTAATGGCTTTTAAATACATAGGCAAGCCCGAGACAACCGACATGTTAGAGTGGTAAAAAACATGGGTTGACGAGAGGCTACACTGAACACTACGCAGGTTAGATTTGGTCCCTAGAAACACGTTTTTAAGCTCCTTTTTAGGTATAGTGACAGCGCTCAGGGGCTCATCAAAAATGTCAAGATTAAAAATGTCACTGTAGGAAGAGGAAACTTAATTTAACCAGGGGATCTTACGGACATTATCCAACCGAAGACAGTCTAAAATGATTTGCCTGGTAAATCCTGTCTCATCCTTAGCCCAAATTGACCTCCAAGCCATAAGAGGTCTCAATCCCGTTAGATCTGTAAGATAATCAAGGCCCACCTCTCTATGACTTAGTTCAGTAGATGCCGAGGAGGGAAGGCAAAGGAGTCTTTTAAGGAACTGGTTCTCTGTAACTTGTAGATCCCTGTGTTTACAGTAGCCCCATATACCTGAACCGTATAAGGCAATAGATACACATCTATGCCTATAGATGTTTAACATGTCAGGGATGCGACGACTGCCTAATTTGAATGCAAAGCGGAATACTCGAGAGGAGCTTTTGCCCATCTTGGCATTCACATTTAAAATCTCAGGTGCCCAAGTTCCTCTATTATTAAAAGTTATGCCAAGATAACAGAATTTATCCACTACCTCAATTCTATGATTATTAAAATGAAATGGTTTAGAACGTTTCATCTGTTTCCCGCAGGCCATAATGAAGGTCTTAGAGTTATTTATTTTTAGTTTTCTCCCCTTGATAAAGTCGTAAAAATAATTCATAAGGTTTTGGAGTCCATTCGGAGTACGCGAGAGTAGAACCGTGTCATCTGCATATAGCAGGACCGGGACAGGGTGACCACCAACCTGTGGGGAATCTGCACGTACCCTCTTCAATTCGGACTCCATGGAGTTTATAAAAAGGGAGAAAAGCAACGGGGCCAACACACAGCCTTGCCTTATGCCTGATTTGACCCTGATTTTCCTGGTACATTCCCCGGCCTGGCCAAAGCGGATCTGGGCTGATAGCTAATTATAAAGTCTGGCCAGGAAATATATTATTGCTGGGGGGGCTCCCATTCCCAATATAGTGGACCATAACAAAGTATGATCCACTAGGTCAAAGGCACTTGAGAGGTCAGCGAAACAGAGAAATAAAGAGCCCTGTTTCGCTTTAGTGTATTTCCCGATGATAAGATCGAGATTAATACACTGCTCTGTTGTCCCGAAACCCTTATGGAAGCCATATTGAGATTCAGCTAGAATTTTATTTTCCTCCGCCCATTCCTCCAGTCGCACCAGTAGGACCCTGCTCATAATCTTGAGTGAGGAATCCAGAAGGGAGATAGGGCGGTAGTTCTTAGCCTCTCCTATATCTCCCTTCTTATAGATCGGTAGAATTATGGATTCACTCCAGGTGGATGGTGTACTATCCCTAACTGATGCGTTGAACACCTGGGTCAGGAGCGGGCTCCAAAGTGCCGGGTTGGATTTATACAGGTCAACCGGGACCTCATCTGGTCCCGGTGCCTTCCCCCCCTTTGCTCTGGCTGATGGCCATTTCCACCTCTTGAAGGGTAATACCCAGGGATAGCTTAGGTTCATACAGGGCGGTAGAAAGGCTAGCACAGTCCTCCCTAGCCGAGTCAAAGATTTCTGTAAAATATAATACCCAATTATCTTCGCTAACCTGTGCTGATAATATAGGGAATTCTTCCTTTACAAGAAAAGGGCTATTGACCGTATTCCAAAAGAGCTTACTGTCACGCAATACTGCTGCTTTAGTCAAATCGTCCCAGGCAAGCTCCCTTAGCTCTTGTTTTCTACGTGTTAGGTGCTTTTTGTATAACAGCCTGAGGTATATAATGGCCTCCCTGTCTCTGGGTTGTTTAGAAAGTGCCCGCTTAAGTTCTTGGAGGGATTTGGTACACGCATTATCAAACCAACCGGTAGCTGCCTTCTTCGTTAAGCCTTTGGTGATGGTGAGGGATCTTTTTATGATGGTACCCAATTCCACAAAATCAGCTATAATGCACTGGGGGGAAGCCTCTGAGTCCAAACATTTGAGTATCGCTACAGACCCCATTTCTACAATTTTATGCTGCAGCTTCTCTGAATTATCCACACGCCATTTGATACGAATACCATTCTGCCTACAGGGGGTTAAGTCTTCTACTATCATACGCTGGATGTTAACCGGAAACCCCCAAATAGAAATCGACATGGTGATGGCATTATGGTCGCTACTTCCAAAATCTACAACAATAGGAACCATACAAAATGGAACAATATGAACAGAAACTAATAAATGGTCAATAACAGAAGCCAAGTTAATTCCTACAAAAGTCGGTACAGGGTTACCCTCATGGTCTGCAGCCGGGGAATGTATCAATAGATCCAGTTTAAGCATAAAGGAGTTGAGGGAGTCGCCTTATGGTGAGTGTATAAAATGTGCCCGGTTTTCCCCATTATCCCTGTCGTACCCGCAAACTTTGGTGAAAGAGTGGGGGCAAGTACGAATATTAAAATCCCCTCCCCAGATGATATCAAGAGGTTTGTGGATGCCTTTGCAGATGTTTCTCACTGCTACATCCAACTCATCCAAAACTGAGGTATTTGTAGCATCAAACAAATTGTTATAGTGGTTAATCAGCAGGGTTACATGGCCCCTTTTGTGTTCCATGCTTAAAATTTGCGAGTGAAAACCCACAGTCTGGTGCGATTTCAAATGAACAGGGAGGTTCACAGAAAGTAGAGTTACTAGCCCCCCTTTAGCCCTGCCCATATTGGATCTTTGTGCCGGGTTGTTATATGACACAAATCCATCAAGGATGATATCAGTTGTTACCCAGGTCTCTTGTAAACATAAGACATCAAACTGGGAAAGAATTTCGCTCCAGCCCAAGGACGAATTTTGCCGGCTCCAGCCAGCAATATTCCAGCTAGCAAATTTGAAGCCGGGGCTACATGGAGCTAGTTCAATAACCTCCGGAATACTAGTAAATCCCAGTGATGGCCTGATAACAACAGGGGAGACCGTAGATACAAGAAGGTGGGGTGGGGCAGAGGGGTCAACTCCCTGGGATGGTAAATGTGCAGGGGTAGGGGTGAGGGGCATTACGGGGGCTGGATCGATAGATATACTTTTACCCATAACTGCTATTAAACTATTACCAGTAGCAGGGGGGATGCAAAAAGGGAAATATAATGTGGATAGTCAGTCTACTCCATCTAAACCGTTAAGACAATTAAATAGGTTAAAATCACAGAAAGGAGTCTCTGGAGACAACAGGGCCGGTCTTGCTTCATACCCACGGAATCGACCCCTCCGCTCAACCCTCGTCCAATTATCTCGGCCTTGATCATGGTGCAAGTGGATAGGGGTAAAGAAAAAAGACACTGACAGCGTCTGGATGGTGGAATCGAAGGATCTATTAAACCCGGCACATATGTGCGAGACTGTTCTGGGGTCCCTAAAGCTCACCATGATACAGTCCCCGATTATAGTCTTTCTAGTTTTACCCAGCCAAGGTACCCTTCTAACCAAGATGAT
This sequence comes from Triturus cristatus, assembly GCF_964204655.1. Classification (NCBI taxonomy): domain Eukaryota; kingdom Metazoa; phylum Chordata; class Amphibia; order Caudata; family Salamandridae; genus Triturus; species Triturus cristatus. The sequence continues at coordinate 480,449,549 of NC_140586.1, read as the reverse complement.
TTCATTATGAAGGTGGGCCAGGAGGGGTCTATTCCAGTTCAGCCATTTAATGACTTTATTTTTAAGAGATTGAAAATTCTCGGCTTCTCCAACTTCTAAGGGAGGAACACCGGCCAGGACTACCATGAAGCGGTTAGCTTCAGGGGGCAGGTTAGGCCTACATGGTCTAGGGACAATCTTATCAGGGGGTGGGGAAGCTATGTGGCCATTAGTTGTGGCCCCGTTAGTAGTGGTCATAGATTGAACTGGACAAGCAGGTAGCAAAGGGGGAATGTTAGAGTTGCTATTTTGAATCGGGGCTAGATTGCCCGTTTGGGGACGCAAAGGGGGAGCGGCATCATTCACTAAGGAGGGGCCTAGATTACCTAGGTTAGTAAGAGTGATTTGGGGGTTTGAAGAAGTATTGGACTTGGGGGATCTAGTAGCTAATATAGCAGCAGAGGTTTTCTCAATGTTGGTAAGACGGAGTTCTATGCGTTCCAATTTAGACTCTAGGGGGAATAAAAGGGATTTGAAGAGGGCTCCCAAAGTTTCTAAAGAGAGGTCCAAACTAGGTATGTGTTGAGAAAGGCCTGATGTGGGGTTGGTGGTATCATGTTTATGTTTGGCTGGTTTAGATTTGCCACCAGGTTTCGAGTTATACGGCCTTTTACATTTAGTTGCGACCCCTTCAATAACTCCATTTAGTATAGTATCACAAGTGACAACGGAGTCTGAGGGAGTGGGCACATTAGTATCAAGGACCATATCAATTTCTGGGAGAATTTCGTTAACCAAAATATCCAGATCAAGTGACGCCAAGTTGGTCACAGTAGATGTTGAAAAAGGGCCCATCGCAGCATTGTTAGTAGACTCTGTAGGTCGTTCGGGGGTTTTAGCATTAGCCAAAGTACCAAGGGAAGATCTTTTGAAGGCCGATAATTCCTTTGATAAACGCTTCTCGAACGTTTATTTCAGTGTCAATGAGGGTATTAGCTCTAATCAAAAATTTCTCCATACCTCCAGAAATGGCCGCTCCAGCTAGGGATGACTTGCTCCTGGTTTCACGACAAGACATCTCCCCACGCTAGAGATAGCAAAATGTAGCAAAATGTAGCAGCAGAAGCAAGAGGGGGGGCCTGGACCGGACAAGATCGGTCACGAACGGGCCCGCCCTTGGCCCGGGCTTCGCCCGGCGACGCTCCCGCGCGCTCCCGCGCAGCGGGATGCTGTATCCAATAAGTAGGGAGGATTACGAGCTGTGGGCGGAGCAACAGGGAGAGCGGACCAGGTGATGTCTCTAGGTCAGGCAGGGGCTCCTGGGAGATGGAGTCCCTGCAACGCTCGCAGCCCTGATGCAAGCTTCCTGTAGGAGCCCACGGAACTCGGCTCCTTCTAGCCGTCCAAAGTGCCTCTGCCCCAGATCACGAAGCAGCACCCGCAGAGCGGGTGCTGCGAGGTCGGCAGGAAAGATGCAGAGAAATACAGCCACAGCCTCACAGGACCAAGTCTTCAAAGAAACACCCACGCAGGGAGTGCAGGCAGGCGGTAGAAAACCCCTCAGGTGGGCTGTGGGCGGAGCAATAGGGAGAGTGGACCAGGTGATGTCTCTAGGTCAGGCAGGGGCTCCTGGGAGATGGAGTCCCTGCAACGCTCGCAGCCCTGATGCAAGCTTCCTGTAGGAGCCCACGGAACTCGGCTCCTTCTAGCCGTCCAAAGTGCCTCTGCCCCAGATCACGACGCAGCACCCGCAGAGCGGGTGCTGCGAGGTCGGCAGGAAAGATGCAGAGAAATACAGCCACAGCCTCACAGGACCAAGTCTTCAAAGAAACACCCACGCAGGGAGTGCAGGCAGGCGGTAGAAAACCCCTCAGGTGGGCTGTGGGCGGAGCAACAGGGAGAGCGGACCAGGTGATGTCTCTAGGTCAGGCAGGGGCTCCTGGGAGATGGAGTCCCTGCAACGTTCACAGCCCTGATGCAAGCTTCCTGTAGGAGCCCACGGAACTCGGCTCCTTCTAGCCGTCCAAAGTGCCTCTGCCCCAGATCACGAAGCAGCACCCGCGGAGCGGGTGCTGCGAGGTCGGCAGGAAAGATGCAGAGAAATACAGCCACAGCCTCACAGGACCAAGTCTTCAAAGAAACACCCACTTATCTGTGCATACTTCGAACAGCAAATATAAATAGAAAGCACTTATAATTGTGTTCTATGGCTGCCTGAATGATACATGACAGATAAGGGAACAAAGACAGAAAAGTCACATTACAAATGAATACATACTTTTTTTATTTATAACCCTATTTAGTGTCAAGACGAGGTCTTTGCAAGCTCTTTAAACAACACATGGCTGACATTTTTCTTTTGGCAACCCTACTTCATATTCCTTTTAATGAAATGCATTTGCACACTACTGCAGTAAATGTAAAATTCAAATGTAAGGAATAGGCGGAGTGGGGGTCCAGAGGGTACTGGAATCAGAAAAAAATAGTAAATCTCGGTAACCAGTTTACAAAGGTATGTAAATATGCAAATGGTCTTTAAAGACCTGTTAAAAACTCGGGCGTGCCGGAGATAAGACTCCAGACACTGCCCAGCCGAGTCCACAGCACAGCAGTTCGAGCTGCAGCAGCCCGGGCTAAGACACACAACAGGGGGGCTGAAGCACCATTAGCCCTATGGGCGTTGTGCGCCTGCCTAGACAGGTCCCTAGCGGGCTCCATTTTTGCCCTCACCCTCAGGGTGAAAAAACAAGAATCTTAACTCTGCTGCAGTATCACCCTTCACTGCCTTTTATGTGACTACAAAGAGACTCGTTATAGTTCTTTCGGTCTCATCGTGTCAGAACTGAAGAATTTGCAAAGTTATATACAACGAAGGCGAAGTTGATGCTTGTTTATCAAATGCAAATACGAACCATTGACAAAGCCAACTGTCCTGGCTGGTTGTAGGTGCAATGTTACTTGTTGTATCAGAGAGATCAGAATCTAGTGGACGTTTTAAGGTAGTGCAGAGGGTTAATATGCCTGCTGCAAAGATGGTGACATATATACTAAAATGCATGTCACCTGGTGCGTTGAAGGCCTCCGATTCGGTTCAGACTGTAATTGCTTGAGTGTGTGTGAATCAGTCAATCCCCCCTATCCAACCTTACCTCTACTAAATATACTTTAATTATATATAAATTAACAATGACAGAATCAGCGGAGTCGTATGCGGGATTCCAACACTGATTTCTATCCCCATATTCTTGGGTGAATTCTTTGGCTGAAATGTGTCAATAAACTCAAAACATCTTTCTAAACATTATAAAGCTACTATAGTTTAACAAAGGTTGAAACGAGTTTACAGTATCCATTGTGAATCTTAAGTGTGCCAAAAGTATCTATTCTGGTTACTTTGAAGAAGTTAAACATGTTGTGGTAGAATTAAAAAGCGCCTCTTTTTTCAGATAATACCATTTTGTAGGTCAGAATATTACAAATTTAAAAGAAAAACAGAACAATGTAAAGAAATAGAATACTGTGCTATTAATATCTTAAGTTGAGTGAATAGTTGGATAGCCCTTTCCACTCCATCCCTCCTGGGGCTGCTCTAACAGTCTCATATTGTTTTAAGAAATCCAAATGTTTGCTTAATTTTGCAGCTGCAAGGCAGTGTATACTTAAGGACACCTTCCTGTTTCGCTGCACTTTTGTATGTTTGTTATGAGCAAAATTAGCTCACGTTAAAGTTCTATGTACGGCTCGCTCATACACGTACTAACATTGTTTTGGGGTGCTAATGCTTCTTTTATTCTTCTTTAGATAAAGATACAGATATTACTGTGAAGGACCACTCACATGGCTTGTGTCTGCGGGATACACTGAGTATTGCGTCTACGGACTCCTTTGTCTCGGCCGCAGAGGTAGGAACGCTGATAAAAAGTGAACAGTGTGGTTTTAATCAAAACGTTGAAATTTATAATGATTAACCAATACATCTTAGTACAAGAATTTATCTCCTGCAAAGATGTTCTGAGTGCCATGGACAAAATAATGCAAGACTACTGTACATGAAATTACCAATTGCGTGGGGGTTTCGATTTTTCCTGGATGAGGCATGTTAACACCTCACTATGGATTACTTGGTGAAATGTAAACAGGGTAAAAATGTGAGGTCGGTGTCGCATTTGTGCATAATTTGTAATCCTGATTTTGACGCCATCTCCTCCACTTGGGATTTCCAGGGCATTCAGCATAAGGCCCTTTCCGCAGTGCTAATCACTGAGCTTCTGAGGTAGATCACTGGACTAAATATATGGACTGCAGCATTCCTTGTAACCAGGGGTGGTTCCTCCTCTGGGGCCTAAGAGCTTTGCCCTACCAGCGGAGGCGCCTGGGCATAATTAAAAATAAATTATTCCTATTCAAGAACCACTGGTTCTGTAGCTGATCCGTGTGTTAGGCAGGCCCAGTTCTAGGAATTTTGATCTGGATGGGCAAAGGGTTTGTTTGGGTGGGCCAATGTGGGTCCAATTTTTGTAAATTCTGTAATCCCAAGATTGACATCATATCTTCTTCCAAACAAGCATACAGAGCATCTAGAGAGTTATTTTAGGGTAGCAGCTGATGCCTATACTCAACAGCTCAACTCTTATAATTTCCAGCAGGTAGGCTTGAGGACCAGCACTAGGATTCTAAGCAGATTGAAATAGCAGTTTAATGTTAAGGAGGTACGTATTACCACACCTGAGCCTCGACATTACGCACTAGGAAGACAGGCACTGAAAGTTTCATCCGGGCTAGAGCCTGAAGCTTGGCTCTGGCTCAGCTTGAGGTCCTGTTGGAAATTCAAGCACATAATGAGCCGAATTCTGCGTGCCACCCTCAATCTCGTCAGGATGTGGCATTACAGCGATAGCTTCAAACTTTGAAACTGAACAAGCTAGGTTTGAGTCATGGCGTTGGCTCAACATCCTTTAATTCTGGGCAAATCTCAAGTGCCTAAAAGAAATGAATATGACCTAGTGTAATTGTGGGACTTGGCCCTTTTTGGCTAAAGTTCCCTAAACTTTTTGCTTTTCCACTAGAACCTTTTTCTGACATCGGTTGCCAACTTAGATGTTTTGGACACTTTGCTACTGCTAAACAGTGTAAAAGTGCAAGTGCTCCCTGCGTACAATGTAATGGTAATTGGTTGTCCATAATTGGTATGTTGTATTACAAGTGAAGTCCCTAGTAAAATGCACTATGTGCGCCAGGGCTAGTAATGCAAATGCTACTTGTGGGCCTGCAGCACTTATTGTGCCACCCACTCAAGTAGCCTTAAAACGCGAACTCAGGCCTGCCATTGCAGGGCCTGCGCACAGTTTGTGAAACTGCTATGTTGTTCTGTCAAGTGTAGTCACTTGCCAGACCTTACCCTTCCCTTTCTGTGCACCTAAGACACCCCTATGGTAGGTCCATGGTCCCCCTGGACAGAGTGTAGTGCTTGTGAAAGGTAGGACATGTACTAAGTTGTGTGTCATAGCCTGACAGTGAAATAATCACCATTTCATTATTCACTGTTGAAAGGCCATCTTGCCCATTAGAATACAATGGGAAGGCTGTGTAATAGGTTTTCCAGCCTATCTTCCCAGAGGCTTAAGATGGAAAGGTGAAGTTTAGTATGCCTGAACTCACCCTGCATTAACACATCTTTTTATGAAGATGATTGTTGCATTATGTGTTTGTAAGCCACTCTTTCAGAAGTGGCTGGGTTTTTGTGCTTTAAACATTTCTGTGTGTCTCTGCCTGGTTGTGGATTGACTGGCTAGATTTGAAAGCGATAGGATCTGGGGAATGTCTTGACCCAGGGGAGGAGATGAGACCGCACAGGCTGACCTGCATCCGGAGTGTAGGGGGAAGAGAAGCCCCTAGAAGTGAAGAGGCCTGGGATAGTGCTATAAAACAAGTGTCCCATCTCTTGCTGAGTGATTGAGAATCCAGAACCCCACTAATCAAAGGAAGAAGGTGTCACTGGTAGGGAGGCACCCAGAACTGGTTTGAGCAGGGTTCAGTGCCCCCTGTAACACAAAGACTTCAAAGCCATTGATGGGTATAACTATGTGAGCTGAAGCCCCTGAACTTTGGAGAATGGCTTGATCAACTGTGAACAAGACTGGAGCTACTTCGTGGTCAAGAGGACTTTTGCCAAGGAAGTAACAACTGAAGAGACTGATGGATAGGACTGCTCTTGCTGTGTGATCTGGGGCTGGCCTGTAGTTTGCTGTTTCAACCAAGGAAAGGCTAAAGGGATTTTGCTGTGTGCTGTCCCCCTGCTTGAAGGACATTGCAGTGTGCTGTGTCCTGAAGTAACTGTCCCCAAGGGCCTAAGGTGAGCTGTCTCCCTGTTCGGAAACACAGGAACACAAAGGTTTCCATAGAAGACTCTCGGAGACGCTGTGTGTGTGCTCTGTCTAGCCTGAGACCTTTGGAATTTGTGCCCTGTGAGCTTGGGCATGTGGAGTTCCAAACGAGACTCAGCCACGCAGTGTGCGTGTGCTTGGTGCAACCTGAGTCCTTCGAGAGGATCATCCCGTGAACGTGTGCACCGGGAAGCCAAGTAAGTCTCAGCGATGTGGTGTGCGTGTGCTTGGTGCAGCCTGAGACTTTTGTGTGGATTGGCCTGTGATCATGCACACCAATAGGGCAAGGGTGTCTCAGCGACGCTGTGTGCATGTGCTGTTTGCAGCCTGAGACCCTCGCCAGAGGTGCCCTGTGATCGGGGGCACCCGAAGATCAAGCGTGTCTCGAGCGATGCTGTGTGCGTGTGCTTTCTACCGCCGGAGACCTGCGCAAGTTGTGCCCTGTGATCGTGGGTACCAGAAGATAAGTGTGTCTCAGTGATGATGCATGCATGTGTCGTGTGCAGCCTGAGACCCTCGTGAGGAATTGTCTGGTTATCGTGCACCCAGAGTCCAGTGAGTCTCATTGACTCTGAGTGCGGGTGTGGTGTGCAGCCTGGGATCTTCCCATTGCCCGGAAATTCAGAGAGATTGCATCGGAGGCCCAAGTCGCTGGACGAGGAGAGGAGAGTCAGTTTGCGCCCCCCAGATAACGTGTGTCGACTCCTGGGGCGGAGCGGTGGCTCGGAGGGAGACGCTCTTGGCCTTTTTCTCTTTCCTGCAGCATGAGCCTCTGCTTCGGATCACGGCCTGTGTGCCAAGGGAGTGGCAGCACCGGGGCCAGAAAAGAAGCTGCATTCACTGTGTTATATCTTACCCGTGTGAGGGGGCAACTGTGGCCAGAGACTAACCACAAGCCAGCCCGAGTGGCGGAGAGACCGCCGGAGGCACCCTGTACGGTGCTGGAGTAAATTACGTATTGCATTAGTCCTGCATAACGGAGTATCTGATGATTGTATGACGCATTGCCTTATTTCTGCACAACAAACTGTCTGTTGGTCGTATTGCCCATTGCATTAGTTTTGCATAACTAACTGCCTGATAGATGTGTTACGCCTTGTCTTAGTCCTGCATCACGAACTGCCAGATTGTCGTATTACACATTGCATTAGTGTTGCATACCGAACTGCCTAATATATGTGTTCTGCATTGCATTAGTTTCGCATAACGAACTGCCTGTTAACAGTATAACACGTTGCATTGCTTTTTCCTAACAGAGTATCTGAAGGGGACCGTACGCATTACATTTACCACGTTGTTGCATTACGCACTGCATTACAGTAACAGTACAAATCGCCAGATAGCAGTATGACGATCTGCATCATTCTTAGTTTGTGAAATACCCGATTGGTGCATAATGAACTGCATATTACGACATTAGGATTCCATAGGATTGTTTAGTTTAGCTCAATAGTAATAGGCGAGGGGGAGCTTTACCCCTACGCATATGTTGGTTTAGTATTGTGTGGTCGCATCGTATATCTTTTTATAAGCATATACTTATTTTCTATGAAACATGTGTGGAGTCTATTTGTGGCGTCATCATTGGGGTGCTGTGAGCGTAATTGCAAATACTTTACACATTAGCCTTGAAGATAAGCCTGGCTGCTCGTGCCAAGCTACCAAGGGGGTGGAGCGGGGGCTATCTCTAGAGGCGACCTGTCTTTCTTTAACGTTGGGGGCTCGTGGGTCCCTGCCTCAGCCAACCAGGGATCAGGGGAGTCTAACAGTAATGTAACTGGTGTTTATGTGAAGCGCTTCAATATCTCCAGGTAGAGTTCAAACTATATAAAAATCGCAGAAAACCTGGGAGGTAAAAACAAAGCATTGACATATAAAGGAGAGACAAATAGCCATTTAGCAGCTTATTTGTACAAAGTGAAAACCTAAAACCTGGATATATTGTAGCATCTCCATTTAAATTGTGTGAGCTTGGGCAAATATTTATTTCACCAAAACTTGATTTTCTTCATGTTTGTGCATAAAAGTACATTAAAATACATGAATCAGAAAACCAACTATACAAAACATATTGGGGCACATGCGTCAAGCATTCTCCCGGTCTCAAACGGGCCGATTTGTAGAATCGACCCGTTAGCAACTGGAAAAATGGTTTTTCCAATGCATGTACCTTTTTGCATTCACAAAATAGGTAATCACAATATTTTGCAATTACCTAAATTGCCAATGCATTTAGGGAATCGCAATTTACGATTCCCTATTTAAGATGCATGTAGCATTTCCTAAATGCGACTGTGCATTTAGGAAACGCTAATTACCATCAACTTCACGTTGATGGTAATTTGTGCATGCATTGGAAAATGCAAAAAAAAAAAAAAAAAAATCAACGCGATGTAGCGCACACATGCCCTTAGGTCATGTGTGTGCTACACATATGCATACTTACGTTTTTTGGGGGGTAGCCTCAGGGGGGCCTCAGGCCCCCAGGCACCCTTGTATTTGCATTTGCAAATTGCGATTACCAATTTGGTAATTGCAAATTGCGAATGCATTCCCATTCATTAGGCCCAAAGGAATGATTGGGAATGCATTGCCTAATAGCGATTTGCAGAGGGAATGTTAATGATTCGCAAGATTAATTGAGAATCCTTCATGCATAGGCATTTGCGATTACCAAATAGTAATTCCTTAAAATTCGCTATTAGGTAATTGAAAATGATTACCTTGATGCATGTGCCCCTTAGTGTTTTATTTAATAGACTAATGTTGCTCTATTATAATCTGGCCACATACAGCGTCCACGTGACAACTGTCTTGCCTGTTGGTTCACTAATAGCACTGTCACCAGTGTGAGGACGGGGAAGGAATGACTGACTGTAAGCCATAGGTCTTCACACTTTTTGGCTCTGAGCACCCCCTCAGCAAAATGTTTTGAGGTCGGGCCCCCCTCCAAAACTTTATGGGGGAACGGCAGGGACATGGCTGCGTACAGGGGGCAGGCCCCCCGCAAACAATCAATCACAGAACTAAATAAACCATACTTGTGCCTCAGCAGGTACTCGTACTCTAACTAAACAATAGCACTCCTAGGTACCATTCAGAAAAAAACATTCAAATACTCAAAGAACTCATTAGCCCCCACATGCAATTAATGCTGTCCACAATGAGTCACGAATATTTATCCACTATATGTTTTTCTGAGCAAGAAAATCGATTTCATCAGTGCACAATAACACACATGAAACGCACGATTCACTGAACATAATGGAAAACGAGCAAAGTGTCCCCACTGAAACAGAACCACAAGGAACAGAAAACAATATCTTTTGATGTCAGTAACTTTAACAAGGAAACTAACAACGTGGGGCCATTAAAAGGCCAGAAGACTGCTAAAGATGATGTCTTGTAGTTGTTTGTTATGAGGAACACACCTGTTCTGGAGTATACTGCATGGAAATCTACTTTCACTCTACCCACATTCATTCATTTATTCCTCTGTTGCTGTCCTAGTGCACAACTGACATACCTACCAGACGTCTCACATTTCTGATTTCCATAACCTCTTGCAATTTGCCTTTTCCATCTATAGCATGTTAAATTCATCTTACTATTCTACCCAACGCCTCATCTTTTTCCACCTAAACCTATGTATGCCTTCCTCCTCTTCCTGTCTTCATTCCCTCCACCCCCAGCCCCTTAAAGCCTCAACTAATTCTTATAATATAGTATCACGTGCACCTTTTTCCTTAAATAATCACTCCACTACAAACCCAAAAACTAAAAAAAAAAAAAATTATGACGCCAATAGCTTTCACTTTTACAAATGAAAGACCTATTGCATTGCAATTTCTTGTTAAATTTAGCTGTCAGTGCTTTATTTTATACACACTTGTATGACTGTGAAAACATAAAACGCTTTCTTTTTTTCTTTTCAAGCAGCCTCCTTGACCCTGCCAGCACATGTACTGACCCCTGCCCTCACTGTACTCCGGAATAAATGAAGACAGCCTGGAAATGCAGCAAATAAACATCGCAGCACTTCCAGGCCATCTTCATTTACATGAACTTGCAGAGTAATTTGCGCCCCCCTGGGAACCCATCCACGCCCCCCACCCCCCCAGGGAGGTGCGCCCCCCAGTTTGAAGACCTCTGCTCTAAGCTCATGTTTAAAAACTATCACTTTTAACAAGTGCTTCTTGTTGCAGCGCTCTATTGTTACATATTTATGTCAAAGCTTCCTTGTGTAAAAGAAATACAGTTTCATCAAACTTTTAAAAAGTGTATCATATTTTACGTGATGTTTGTTGTATGTTTTACATTGCAAACATTTTCAGGGCGCGGATTGTGCATGGGCTCTAAGAGGCAAGCCAGAGCCTGAGCTCGGTTCTCCCTGTTAATTTGTTTGCTCGTCCACCTCTAACCCCAAAACCCAATTTCAATTTAAAGACAGTCAAAACAAAGTTTCGACGTTCTGATGTTAAAATTGATGAAGCACTTAACAGGTGCCTTCTCCGTGTCCTCTCGTGGCCTCTTCTGTCGTGATTGGGTGGTCCACAGGTCATGTTTGGGTGGGCCTGGCCCACCCGGCCCCAGTGCTAGAACTGGGCCTGGTGTTAGGTACTGTGTCCTGTGGGGGTGGGGCGGTGTAATGCTGCCGTATTGCAGATGCAGGTGCAGAGGCAAAAAACCTCTTAGGAGGCGCGCAACCCGCCTGCACTGTGAAACACAGAGCGGCTGCTTTAAAGCCGCTCCGTATTTCATTTGAGTAAGCTGCTCCCAGGGCAGTACGAGTTTGCGTCTGCCCTGGGGGCAGCGCATTCTATGTAATAAGGCTCACTTTCCCTGTTTGCCCCCGGCGCACTCCTTTTAAAAAGCACTGGGGCAAACAGGGAAAGTGCTCCCTTTATATAATAGGGCCTCAGGTGCGCATCTATCAGTTGTGCACAGTGCTGGACTGGGAACCGAAACCGGCACTGGCAAACTGTTCGGCTGACCCTCCTGGAGGGGTGGAGGTGGGGGCGGTTAAGCTGTGAGCCAGTGCCGGCTTCGTCTGTTTTCTTTTTCACAGGGGACCGATATTGCTGACCCCAGTAACAAAAACGCCCCCCCAGGGGCCGAAAATCGTCCCGCACCCTGGCGGCCCACCAGGGAAACTCCTGGTGGCTGCTACAGCCAGTCCAGCCCTGGTTGTGAATTGGGTGCAGTGGCACCAGAGCCGACAGCCTGAAGCTCCCACCGATCCCTGTTTATTGCTGTATTTTACTACCCAGCTAGCGGTCAGGAGGGCCTAGTTGCGTCCCTTGCACTAGGGCCCATGAAACTCTTGCTGTGCGGTTTGTGTGCTCCCCACTGAAGCACGGGAGGCTTTCAAGCGCTGCAGGAGGTTACACCAGCTATAGAATCAAAGGGTTACAAAAGGGCAGTTGCTGAAATAACAGCGCTGCGAATGCTGCCCCAGCAGGAGCACTGCAGGCCAAGCGAGGCCCTCAGGTCGGCGTTGCTGCCTCGCAGTGCCTGGAATGTGTGGACCAGCGCGTGTTTTCTCTGGGGTATTTCAGCTGTTTGTGAGTGATTCTTTGCCGTGTACGGGTGGGAGCTCAAAGAACGGGGGTTGGGGGTCGTTCGGAGGGGCGAGCCCGACCATCCAACTGTTAGTTTATAAATTCAGAACTTGAAGGGGATGTGGAAATGCGCTGAGCCCCTTCATTTGATATACATTATTTGAGGAGCGCATTCATATGGTTGCGTTTACCTGGAATTCACGGAGAGGCGGCAGTTCCCTCCCCGCCCGTGAAGAGCTGAATTGAAGTGAGGCCTGTAACTGAACTATTGCACATGTTTACGGAACCACGTCTTCTTGGCCTTGCATGTTTCCTACATGGCCTAGAGGATATTTAAGTCTGCGCACTTTAGGTAGTGCTGTTTTCTTAATATAGCGCTTTTGCTACCAGGATTTTGACATTTTCCAAGCGCTCCCCCAGTTATGACATATGAAAGAGTTTAGGAAAAGGCAGAGAAAGTGAGGGGCTACGGTTCGTAATTAAGTCGAAATTAACACAGTCATTATTATCCCTAAATGTTAATCCATGCTTTAAATGGTCCTGTACTGTCAAGCTCCGAGTACCTCATATGGACATTGCCTGCTCTTGTCAGCAGTGACGTGGCTCTCGCGCTCTGAGCGGGGTGTGTTTGGGTCCTTGGAGCGCAGTGCATCTGCCTTCCGTTCACAGTTTGATAACCGGAGGAAAACGTCGCTATTGTTGAACTGCAGCAGACATCTCAGAGCGGCCTATTTTCACAGCTGCCAACCTATTGAAGAAAACGCGTTTATTGAAGGCGTTGAAGGCACAGAATCACGTTGGGTCGGCCACATGGGAATATCTTGTTTATTATTGGAGCCTGCTTTGCCGCATATCAGCATGAATGAGTCTTCGAAGTATCCTGAATAATGTAGTTTTATAATTTAATCTTTTACTAGAGGAAGTATTTCTCACTACGATACAATTGCCAATCACGTCGTATAATGACTGCCTTGCATCATAGTGTGGTAAGTATTAACTGATGTCATATCATTAGCAATCTCTTGCCGAAAAAAGTGAAACCAAAGACGTCTACACGTTTCAGTGTTAGTTCCAGCCTCTGCTGTGACAAGCAGTCCTTGTGAGGATGCGCTGTGCGTGCGCAGGCGGCGGGGGAGCATTGGATTTGGGGTGAGGCCGGGAGAGTGGTCATGGAGGCGGGAAATCCCTTATATGTATGTGTAGCACACACTTCTAGCTGTGCCCAGTCTGCATGCATGGGATATAAATTACGTTTTTGATCCTGAGGCTTATTTATTTGGGGAACAAGAGTATTTCAGCAAAAAATGGAGTAGACAACACTTTTTAATGTACATAGCACAAAACAAACAGTTTAATGGGTAACCTAAACAAGATAGTGTTGGTGATGGTGATAGGTGTGTGGTGATGCAAAATATTGAATATATTAATATATCTTACACAATTGTAATTGAAATAGGCGATCTTTCCTTCTTGTTTCATCTATTTTTAAGGTAGAGAGAGAGGGGAGATGGAATTATAGTCAGTAGGGAGTGGGTTCCAGTGATGGAGGACACACCCACCCAAAAAAAAAAAAAAACAATTGTAGGAGGCAAAGGAAGATTTCAGTGTTTCGAGAAGATTTTGGTCTGAAGGACATAGATTGTGGTGATATCTACCGGAAAAGGTTTTCATCTGGGTAGTTAGAGTTCATTCATGGCTTACGCAGAGTTTGGATTACTAAGGTGTGTGTATTCCTTCATCATGGTTCTAATTCGAGTTTTGTTGCACCTTCTGTTATATCGTTTGGGTCTGCGACTGTAGACCTATCAAGAGTCATTGTATTGCTCTTGACCGTACATCTGTTCCTCCTGCTGTGGTATCTTCAAATATTGTTATTCTCATCAGTAATACTCCTCTCCTTTACAACATTCACTCATGGCATTCTAGAAGGATCTGATATTTTCACTTACCCTAAAAATGCAGGTATCCTCTCCTATCCAATGATAACATGTTCGGTTCATTTTAGTCTGTCATTGCCGTGTGTGCGATCAGTAGTCAAATGCAACCGAAAGCAAGGGCTGGTTTCTAGCACACCTACATTTTCATGTAAAATGTTTGTCAGTCAATTAGTGGAATGCAAAAAGGTGCAAGTGAGGTTTTAGTGCCTCCCTTCTGAACTAGTATTTCTAAACACTTATTTCTAAACCTCAGGTTTGAAACAGGGAAGAAATGGACTGCGCTATGAAGTAAATCCACTAGCCTGGGCACAGACCTAAACCTGTGCTGCTCCCGTCGGATTTTCAACTCCCCAAAGAAGGCAGTAAACCAATTTTACGTTGTGTACAATTTATATTCAACTTAGTTTACATAATACCATAAATATTTACATGCTGGAGCCTTTGTTCTTCATTTTGGAACAAACTCGCTTTATTTCTGATCTGGCTTTTTAAAATCTGGTGTACATTTTTAGAGCCCTTGTCAATATTACATTAATAATCTTTTTTTTTTTTTTGTCCTCATTCGCTTACAACCACATTGCACATACTGTTTGGCCATACCTTTACTCAACGATCTGAGGAGACATAGGCTTTATGATGGAATCTCTTGGTGCCTTCAGCCAGTAAAGGTGCATTGCCAGACCTGAATGTTACTTCCCCTCAAAAAGGGGAGAGGTTTCACTCCAGCTAGGTCCGCATGAACCTGGTGGACACCTTCGATGATACGGGGAAGCCCAAGATGGTCCGAGGAGTAACCAGGAGGCATAATCATAGGACCCGCCCTTCATACAAGTATAGGTAAAGCAAGGGTAGATATATGGACAACTCATTTTTATTCTAGCTTACTTCCACAAAAGCAGCAAGTCCCAGTATTCGATCTTTTTCGTACTGCAAGCTCTGGACAGGTCCATCTTGGATGACTCGTATAGTGATGTCAACCATTCTGAATGTGTGGGAGGGGCAGGATCCATCCAATGCTTACATATTTGCCTCCTGGCCAGCAACATAGCATAAAATAAGAGAGATCTGGCTGGACCAACGATTTGACTGTTAAGACCAAAAATAATCAGGGTATAGTCAATTTGAATTGGGGCTCTTAAGATGTTTTCCAGCGTGTTCTGTTCTTCTTTCCAGAATAAGGTGATAGCAGGGCAGTCTTTGAACATATGTATGTCTGAGGCTTCAACCAAACCACACTTCTTACAGGTTACTTGGGACCCATTTAAAAATTTAGATAACCTAAGAGGAGATAAAGGGGCCCTGTGCTCGGTGAACAAGTGGTTTCTCTTCAGCCAAGCTGGTTTTACTATCTTAAAGAGAGTTTTAAATGAGTTCTGCCACAATTGTTCACACTGTGCATTTGGGATATGTTCACTCCTTATTTCATTTGCGAGTTTGAATTCGCCATCCACAGCCTCTTCTGCAGCCCCGTACCAATGGGAAACCTCTTTCTTACTCGCTGGCCTCACGACTAACTGTTGCTCAAGACTATTGCCCCCCCACCTATGGGTTTTTTCCGTCTTCGCTGGGATTGTACCCAACTCTGCAACTGGATGTACTTAAATTTTGAAAGATCCACACCCACTCCCTCTTTTAGTTCTTGCCATGAAATAAGTGTTTTCTCAATAACAAGATCTCCCCATCCTTTCAACCCTGCTTCTTTGAGTGGTAGAGCCAATCTGTCCTGAAGGCATTCCGGCGAGCCCGGTGAATCCCAGAGTGGCGCTAGATTTGAGAAGTAGTTAAGGCCCACCAAATGTTTTGGTCTAGTCCATACTCTGGCTAATGCCTGGAGGACCTTGAGTTTGACCTTCTTAAAGAAATTTTGATCTCCGAATTTAAACATAAAGCCCTTTTCCGGTAAACCAGCCCCTCTTAACATGGCCAAAAACATGCCTCCTCCCTCCGTGCTTACAGGCATTTTTAATAGCATCCGGGAATGTGAGAGTTGAAACGCCCAGGCATAATACTGTAGGTCAGGTAGCGCAAGCCTCCCTTTCTCTCTCCTGCGCCTTAGTTTTTTCCAAGCTATTCTGGTAGATCTATATACCCAGATAAAGGAATTTATTTCCTGCTGGAGTTTATCGATGATAAGTTTATCAAAATGTAAGGGGACTGTATTAAAGAGAAAGGTGATCTTGGGTAATATGGCCATTTTGACCAGATTCACCCTCCCCAAAATAGTTAAAGGGAGGTGGGCCCATGATTTCGTCTGTTTTTGGCATTCCCTTGAGGCTCGTGCTAAGTTGGCTTCTGCTATTTTAGCTATGTCTTGGACAATTCCAAATCCCAAGTATCGCATGCTAGGACTAGCCTGGTGTTGATTCCCCTTAATATTCCAGGTCATAATCTCGGTCTTTCGGCATTTACCTCGTAGCCTGAGACCTGCCCAAATTCCTCTGCCAATATGATGACTGCCGGGAAGGTTGTAACCAGATCTGCCGAAAGTATCAGGATATCATCCGCATACAGGGCCACCCTCCTCTCCCATTCACCATGTTTAAAAGGCACGAGGCTAGGATCTTGTCTGAGCCTTTGTGCGAAAGGCTCTATATACATGTTAAAAAGTAGAGGGGAGAGAGGTCAGCCCTGTCGGATGCCCCTGGTTATCCTAAGTACTTTGGTCAGGTTTCCGTTAACCAATAACCTGGCTGTTGGTGCTTGATATAGCAGCTGGATGGTACGACAAAACTTATCGCCCAAGTTGAATCTTTCCATGACTTCTGACAGGTAAACCCAGTTCACCCTGTCGAAAGCCTTGGTGGCGTCCAGAGTTAGGGATGCAAGAGGGAGTGAATAGGTGGAAGCAATATCTATTGCACCAACCAGATCATATGTGAGGTCTGATAGTTGTCTTCCTTTCACAAACCCCTTTTGGTCCGAGTGGAGAATGTCATTTGCCGCCAGCCCCAACCGCTAAAATCGAAGTGAAGATTTTATAGTCGACATTCAAAAGCGATATGGGACTATATGACCCACAGCTGGTTGGATTTTTGCCAGGTTTCAGAATCAGGACTACTATGGCGTCATTCCAAGATCCGGGCGGGCTTGTTCCCTCTAGTAGTATCTTATTAAATAATTGGGTTAATACCGGGATTATTACCTCCCCCAAGGATCTATATAGTTCGGCTGGTAACCCATCGGGGCCCGCAGCTTCACCCTTCTTATAGACCGCCATAGCCTTTTCCACTTCCTCTTGTGTGATAGCTTTCTCTAAGTCTAGTTGTTGTTTAGGACTAATAGATGTTAGTGTAGTCCTATCCAACCATTTCTTTACTTTAGGCCTATCTTCTACACAAAGCTCTTTATATATATCTTGGAAATATTCGAAAAAGACTTCACTGATTCCTTCATCGGAGGATATGGAAACAGCGCCATCTCCCACAGAAATTTCCTTTATATGGTTTCAGAGCTGGTCTGCTTTAACTTTCCAAGCAAGAAACTTTCCTGCCCCTTCCCCATACTCAAAATGGGCGATCTTGCTTGCCTCCCATCTGCGCATGAGACTCGTTTGAAGAATGCCCTCCAGCTGTTCCTTTAATTTTTATGTTTAAATCTTCTTTCATACCCAGTCCAGCCTGACTATTCAGTTTTGCCTCCACTTCCCTCATTTCAGCCTCCAAAGCTGCAGTCTCTTCCCTATACTTTTTGTTCCTATAGCACGATCTGTTGGTAATGATACCCCTCAAAAAAGCTTTGAGGGTGTTCCAGACCGTGGTGATATTCGCTGTACCTAGATTGGTCTCCAAAGATTGATCAGTCTCTCGACAGAAAGGCCATCTCTTCCTCTTCCAGGAGTAATGTTCGATCAAAGAACCATGCTCTGGTCTGCTGGGGCTGTGCCCAGTCGAGGTCTAATAAAATGCCTGAGTGGTCCGACAGATGTGATGGCAAATATAGTATATATTTAACCCTACCCCTAAGGCTATGGCTTAGCAAGATATAATCTATTCTTGACTTATGTCTATACTTAAAATTTCTATAAGATACTCCCAATTGCTAACCTGACCTTTCCCTCCATATGTCACACAGGCCCGTTTGGGACATCATAGTCTGGAGATACGCCCTATATCTTGAGGGGGCTGCCAATCTGCTATTTGGAGATTTATCAAGTTTAGGGTTGAGAACGATATTATAGTCCCCTGCCCAAATCACTGGTTCTGGAAAATCCAGAAGATGTGAAAAGATTGATATAAGGAAAGATGGGTCATCCTGGTTCGGGCCATAATAACCGACCAAAGTAAGGAGGATGTCCATTAGAGTAATCTTCAGTATCACCCACCTGCCACTTGGGTCTTCCTTGTGCTGTAAAATCTGGACCTTGACTTGCTTTTTAAAGAGAATCAGAACTCCTCTAATATTGGCTGTCTGGTTAGTGCAAATGAAAGAATCCACCCATTTCTGGCTTTTGAAAATTTCTTTCGTCTCTGCCTTAAGTAGATGAGTCTCCTGGATGACTATGACCTGCGCTGGGGAATCTCTCAAGTACTGCAGAATTCTGGCTCTTCCTGACCTCACGCGCAGGCCATTGACATTACAGGACAATATCTGGAGTATTTTCATGGTGATTTAAATCTAAGACTTCTGGCCTGCACTGGACCAAGGCAGAACTGGCATCTATCTCCTTGTGATCTAACTAGTGCTATCTGGACTAAATCTAACAAATCTGAGGCGAATGAGGTATTTTTAAATGTTATCCCCCTGTGCTCCCCTATCCCCCACCCATCCCTCTCACCCCCCTTGAAGAACCCTTCCCTCATATATGTGGACCGGTGTTGTCCAGGTGTTGCATCCCGAAGCTTCCCGTCCCATCTCAATTGTGTCCATGTGACAAACTTAAACCTGACAAAGTTCAGCCCATGCCAGAAGAGAAGAAAACTAAATAAGTGCTATAAAAGGCAATGAATATGCACACTGCACAGACCATGGGTCCTCCTGCATTCCTGTATTCCTACTACAATTTTTCATTCCTACTTCCCAAATGTATTTATTCAGAGTCTGAGAATATGTGGCCCAGCAGTTTAATGTTCTAATACAATATGAACAAGTGTTTGCCACATGCTGAACTGAACTGCACTGACCTCAAAGGAAGAAAAGAGAAGACTACCACTAGGGGACTACGGGGCCTCCTTACTGATGGTGTCGAGCAGCTCATCTGCCTCCTGGACTGATCTAATGTTGTGCATTCTATTATTATGCATAACGTTTAGGAAGGCAGGACATTTCAGTAGTACTACTGCGCCGAACTTCTTGAAATTATCCATCTTTATGCCTAGTTCCCACTGCCTTTCAAGGGTAACCCTAGAGAGATCTGATCCAATTTCAAAGGAAAACTCTCTGATCCTTAAAGTTTTGGCCTTTAAAGCCAAGTTCAAGATTTTTTCCTTTAAGGAGTAGGTAAGAAAATTAATCAGAATTTTCCTTGGCTTTGCTCTATTACAGTTTATTTGCAAAGGGTCCCTATGAATTCTTTGTATGTCTTTTCCTAGGAACTGTGCGGACTCTTCGCGTGACATAGCTTCCTTAAGTAACAAGACAATATATGTCTTGAGATCAGGCCCTACTTTCCCTTCTGGAATGTTCATAATATGAAGATTATTTCTGCGTGAGTTGTTTTCCAGCATCTCCATTCTATCCCGGAGAGCAGCTTCCCCTCTTTTAAGCACCTGAATCTCAGTCTCTGCTGTCTCGAGATTCACTTTCAGCTCTTCCACAGATTTCTCTAGGGACTCAGTCCTGGAATTTAAGAGATCCGCCTTCTTCTCTAGGTTCTCACATGAATTCCTTATTTCGCCTTGGTTGGCAGCTGATATGGAGAAACCTCTCCTAATGTCCTCCGTTAATGAAGCAAATAGAGTTTCCATCGAGGCCGCTGGGGTCTCTGCCCCTGAGGCTCAGGGGATTAACTCTGCCCCTCCACTTATTTGGCTGATAGCCTCAGCTTGACTCTGGACGGCCAACTCCACTTCCTCTCCCAGCGAGGGCTCAGGCAGATATTCAGCAATTATAGTTGACAAATCACTCTGACTGGGAGGAGACCTTACAGGGGCCATGTTATCTATAGGTAAACTAATTGTGGGGCAGATATTGGAAAGACCTCTGAGGTTTTCCCCCTGCTTTGTGATAATCAAGACCTCAGGTGTACCCGAAAAAAGGAACGAAGTGAGGGGGTAATCCTGACTTTACTGTGTGAGGAGATGTTTTTATTCCTTCCCACTTTTATGCTCCTACCTTTAACCTGATAATCTAGAAATACTGAGCAATCGCTGGAGATTGCCTTACTAAAAGCACCTTCCAAGGCCTGCTCCTCCTCTAGCTGACCTCCTACTTTTACTTTCTTTTTAGCCCTAACAGAGCCAGAACCTAAGTCAGCCCCCCGTGTTTCCTGCCTTTCTTTCTGCCTTGCTTTGTACCTGCCCCGGGGCCCTTGTGGTCTACGCCGAAACCTGTGTAGAGGAACGCTTATGTGCCTCCTGGTCACCCGTGTCCTCCTGTGGTTGCAGTTTCTCTGAAATTATTAGTGGGGGCAATTCCCCCGTGCTGCACAAGGCCGACGTCAGACAGGCCGAGGGGGCTGAGGTGCCCAAAGCGGTCGATGCAGTAAGCTCCTCGGAAGCAGCTCCAAGCTCTTCACCAGCCCGCCTTGTTGCTGCCGGGTTAAAAAATATGGCTGATGCTGGCGCTGCTGCCGCCGACCCGGAGGAGCCCACGTGCTGCCATTCTGCAGCTGCGCCTCAGCTCCAGGGCGGCCCGTAACAGCGAGGAAAGCTAGGCGGACGTAGGGCGCCGGAGGTCTCCATGCACATCCAGACCAGTACGCCCTCAACAAGACACACCACAAGCCGGACAGAAGGACAGCAAAAGGAAAATCCACAAAGAAGAAGCCACAAAGAAAAATGCTCCAAAATGCTTCACTACAGAAGACGCCAGGCTAGGCATAGGAATGCAAGCGGCTGCTCAGGTAGCAGATGCCATGGTCCCCATCGTTTCCCAGACCAGCAGCTACTATTTCATTAATGATCTTAGATCGTAGATTAAGAAGCAATATTTGTGCCTAGTTGAAGTCTTTACACGAGATTTAAATAAGTAAGGGTGTTTGACACCTTACTGAAGATCAGAAATCAACACACTTTGCTCTCAATCTATTTATTGTGTTTTATGGACTCCAGTTTTTGTGCAGAAAAACCTCTGTCTTGGCTTATTGAGGTTATTTAAATAGGAGTTTTCCTTCAAACCCAGCTTTCAAGCCCCAGTTTACATATCAATAAGATCAGATGGAGAGCCTGATTAAATGAAGCGGGCAATTGTCAATTTGTTATCAAAGTAGCATTCATTGCTTCCTCTTGGTTTGACAATGTTTTCCTATACACAGTATTCTAAATTGTGCTATAGTGTTAGAATTGTTAGTGATAGAGATCAGGGTGTGTACAATATTCCCACTACCACGGATAGAGTAATCTCACAGTTACACGCACATGCATACATCATACGCTAGGGCCCATTTCACTAACATACGCTCAAATACTCTACCAGCAATAAACCTGTGGAAGGAAAACACTCCTAAACACCCTGCATCTATATCGAGGTCGATAAGACCTGGTTTTTGTGACTGTCCCTAAGCATAATCTATACAATATATACAACAATAATCAATAATGTAAACCCAATAATTGACAAGAAAGAATATCCAACACCATGTTTAAAATTATATTGCTTTATCTAAAATTAGTCAAGGAAATCAATCAGAGTAAATCATTTCTCATAGTTACCTATTCTAGCTAAATGTCAGAACGGGTCAGGACAAGTCTCTCGGTAAATGTCTCTCAAGACGAAGTCCCTTCAGCATCGGTCCTCAGCAACGCAGATTCGGTATGCGGCAAAGGCAAAATGGCAAGTGGCAAAAGACCCTCTCTAGGCTAACATCTTATAGACTCTAAACAATAGAAAGATACATTGGGAACATAGAAAAAAATCATAATGTCCGCCGGACTTGCTGAGCAGAGCGAGAAGGAAAGGATGTAACATTGCTACATTTGAGAATCTCCGCTCAGGAAAAGTACACATAGCGAAAACTACGGAACAGGAACCAAGAAAATAAAACATGTATCACAATTATCTTGCTTCTCCTCGGCCATCGAGCCACAGTTCAGAGTTTCCCTCTAAGGCTCCTTTGTTTCCCAAGGCTGCCAAGGACACTTTCACTTCTCTTGGAGAACTCCCAAAAACTGCTGCCGTCCTCATGGAAAGTTTTCGACAAGGACCATGGTCAGTTAGCTTCAGGACCATTTCCAGCAGGGGTCTCCCTCGTCACAGTTTTCATATTATAATCACAGCCAGGCTCACTATTCAGCCATCTTTCTCAGGCCAACATAGGCCTTAATAGACCATCTTAATTAAAAGAGACAAAACAACGTTACTACAGCATAGTGATTAAACAGTGTTAACCCCACTAATACCCTTATGTGTATGCATTTATCTAGCACTTGCAACATGAAAAAGCATTAATTCGGAAAGCGTTTTGTGCTAAAAAATAAACAGCACATAGCAACGTTTAAACATGAAAACAC
Source organism: Triturus cristatus (assembly GCF_964204655.1). NCBI lineage: Eukaryota > Metazoa > Chordata > Amphibia > Caudata > Salamandridae > Triturus > Triturus cristatus. The sequence goes on along the minus strand of NC_140586.1, from coordinate 480,427,083 downwards.
GCACATTATAATTAGTCAGCACGTTTATGCGTACCCACGTGTAACTCTCTTCTCTTGTTAGGACAAACGGATTGATTAATATAAACGCACTTGCACAAGACAAATAATTAATTATTAATTATTAATACTTTAGTACAACGAATAGACATGCCAGAGCTTCAAAAGCCCTAGAATTTTCAAACTGAAAACTCTGCTCCAGCATTAGCAATCACGCAGTTCTAGATAGTGCATAAATTAGTCTACACAGAATATTTTTCATAACATGTGCATTCTTAAGGCATACTCCTGTCTTGAACTATGACGACCCCCTCTCTCTCAGCATGGTCACCTGGTCAAGATTAATAGATTCTGAAATATATTCGAGTAATGCAACAAACAAATCACTAGCAACTGATCCAAAACTAACAACAACTTCATTGCAAAACCCTTGGAAATCTTTACAAATTGACCCAAGACTGCAACCCCTGCTATAGCCTGCCGCCATGACACGCTTCCATGGACCTTCACCTAAAACAGCCAAAGGAATTGCATAAATATGAGAATATAAATCTTGATTTGTCACAGTACACATGTGGTAAAATAACATTTCTCAAGAACCTTCCTTAAGGTCCTGCTGAACCCACTTTCAAGGGCTTTTTTCTGCATCAATTTCAATGAAGAGTCCGTGGGAGCTGCCTATTTTACGGCAACTAACAGCATCCAGTAAGCTTGTCAGATCAGTCATTAATCTGCCAGTACCAATGCCTTTATGACTTCAGTTGATAAAATCAGATATGCACTTGATTAGTCTGTTTGATTATAGACTGAGAAGCAACATTCTTTGCCAAGTTGAAGCTATGTTCCAATAGATCTAAAACACTCTGGCATTTCTCACTGTACTGAAGAGCCTACATCTATAGTGCTCCGAATCCATTTTCATTGAGAAAAGGTAGTGTTTTGCACACTGTTTTATGGACACTAGGTTTTGGTGGAGACAAGTGGTTGACTTCCTCATAGTATATGTTTGAGGTTTTTAAAATTAAATCTAGGGTTTTAACCACCAGTCCTGACAAGAGAAAGGAAGCAGTTGTCAATTTGGTGTTAACAAAGACTTTATGGGGGGAGGAGCCAAGATGGCGACCGGGACGGCAGCGTAGACTCCCGGCTCCGTGAACCTCCGCATCCCGCACGGATATCCTGCCTGAGATCCTCAACCTGTGCTACGTGGTCGTGTTTCTGAAGGAGAGGGGCTCCCGACTGTGTGACTCCGAGGTTTCTAGCCGTGCTATCGCCGGAGAAAACTACATCTGAACTTTGCGGCCTGTGCGGCCCTGGAGCCGGGACATCGAGTGGACGCTGTGGCCGGGTGGCAGTGCGACAACAGCGGCCGGTGGTGACTGGGTGGAGTCGGCCCGCCGGAGCGGTGCCAAACTCGGCCTACATTTCGGCGTGGTCACTTCTACTGCCCAGTGTAGCTGACCGAGTGCATGACCGGGGGTGCGAATCTTAGATCCTCCGGTGACTGCCCCTGCCTTGCTGGTGAGCTGCCCGGCCGCCGTCCGTATCCTGCCTCGATCATTGCGGGCCGCCCCCGGATTTCTACGGGAGCTGGTCCGTGGTGGGGACGACTGTTGCCCGTGACCACGGATAGTTTTTTGCCTGCCCCCGGAACCCGGTCACCCGCGACGTGGACATCGCGACGCTTGTCCCGGGGTCCCGGCCCCGGTGAGGGTCGGGCATACTTGGCGGCCATCTCGGGTCGATGAAGCCTACCATCCTGTCCGCTGGGCCGCAGCGGGCCTGTGAGCGTACGATTTTTGGGAGTGTGGCGGCGAGATCACAGAGAGCTGAGCTGGGGTACGGCGACCTCCTCGAGGCTCTTGGTACTCTTCACTCCTCCTTGGTTCATGGTTTTGTGATCTTGGGGAGTAAACTCGATGGTGTGGCGTCGGAGTTGGGGCAGTGGCGGCCCGCCTGTCCGCACGAACACAGAGTCTACCCACACTGCGCGCAGGAGGACGCTGTGGCGGCCACCCCTGAGGTTAGTACACGACTGGACGCCCCGGCCAGTATGCTACAGTGTGTTCGACCTTCTGAGGGCCTGATCTGTCCCGGAGGCGTTGGACCGGAGTGGGATGTGGTGGCCTCATCCCGTGCATGCCCTCCTGCGACCCAGAGACAACTCCAGCAACTAATGTCTGCTTCAGCTGCTTCTGCCTTCCTGAACCTTGCGTGCAGTGCAGATCCTAGGGCAGCACTGGGAAGCCTGTTTCCTCACGCGGCGGACTGTGTTTATGCTCAGAGACTTCCACCCCACCTGTGTGCGTCGCTTCTCTGTCGTTGTTGGACATTCCTCTGCCTAGGAACATTGGGTATGGTGCTGGGTCGAGGGGTTGGCATGGGCAGAATTCCACAGAGTGGTCAGGGATGAGGCTGGCCCCTCGGGGGTGGTCGCCTAGTGGACGGACGGGCTTGGGGTGGTGTGCTCTCCTGACATGGCTACTGGCACAATAGGTGCATAATGCTCCCCATCGTGGTTTGAGAAGATTGTTTTTGTGCTGTTCCTTGTTCACTTTAGGGGAACCTTACCGTGCGGGAGGGAGAAGCCGGGGGTCTGTTATGAAGGCCCTCCTCCAGTTTATAAATACTTTCTCTACCCCCCCGTCTGGTGGGGGTCCTTTCCTACTTCTTTTTCCCTATTCTCCTACATTTCGGGTCTGGTTCCAGGGCGACAGGCACACTGCTGGGGGGGGGGGGGCGTACTCATCTGCAGAGGTGCAGGGTGGGGGGGTTGGGGGAGGGGATTCTGTATTCTTTCATCTTTTTTTCCATGGCCTCCTTTTTCTTCTCTGATTCTTTTTGTTTTTCTTTTTCTGGGATCAGCGTGATACACCTCCTTTTGCTATGCCTCGTTGCCGTTCCATGTGTTCACAACTTCCGGGGTGTTCTTGGGGAGTTCTGGCGGGGGACTGCGGGCGCAACTGTATACTATGTTTTTCCCTATCCTGATGTTCTTGTGTTTGCGCCATTGACCGAATAGATTGCTGTAAATCGCTAACGTTCATTACTCTGCATATCCGTGATCGTTGTTTTAAAATTGCTTGTCACCTGATCCTTCTGCCTTGTTTCATTATAAAATGAAAACCTCTTTCTCCTGGTGCCCTACTTACGCTGTTCACAGTATTAGCAGTACGATTTTGCTCCCCGAAGTGCTGCCTGTGTTTATACTTATCGTTATTGCTCTGATTGCTTAGCGGCCGGCCCTGGGGGGTTGTAGGCCCATACTTGTTCTTATTGAACTGTCAATAAAGGTTTTCAAAAAAAAAAAAAAAAAAAAAAAAAAAAAAGACTTTATGTTCCAAGGATTTGACTATTATCGCTGTATTCCGTCTTATGCTAAGCTACTAGAGTGAGCAGCACCCAGTCAACAGACATTGAACTAAACTGTGCCCTGGTGAATTTTTTTCAAAATTTTGAAAAGCAATTGGATGCCACGGCTCCAGCATCTGAAGCGAAGGGGTATAATTAGATAATTAAGAGGTCTGGTTTTAGTCCCCTTAAGGTACATCACTTGGATCTTTTTTAAAAGCCCCTGCACCTAACATTTCAACAGGTGCTTGTAGGTTCAAGTTGACTCCAGCCCCAGATGTCTACACCCTGCACTTACACCTGTTTTAGTGGTGCCTTAAACTATTCTATTTTAAGTACATTGCAATTCATCTGATTAATGTTAATAGCTCAAACCGTTTTTAATCTAGATAAGCATACTGCACTTGATTCGTTACACAGGCCCGCCAAACGTCTCCAGACATCTGGACCTCTTTTTTTAGGCCCCTCTCAATGACAACGGTCCTTGTCACTTTATCTGCTGCACCCGCCCTTTTTAGGTTCATTTTTTACAATGATCTGCTCGTGTGACCCAGCAATGCTTGGGGCAGGAGGAGTTCATCAAGGGACCTGGTCATACTCTACTGGCTTCTCTTATGTTTTTTGCACATCTGTTGCAGATCTCTAGGTCCCTTCCCATCTCAAGGAAGTATGAACACAGTGCCTAGACTTCCACATTAGATGAGGAGGCAGAGTTTTCCTTTGTGTTGTAGTAAAAAATGTGCATAAACTTAGAGAATGGCATGGTAACTTGCTTTTAGTGCTAAAAGTACTTCCTACCTGTCCACTTCACAAAACATTTCACTTTATCAGTCTGGATATCGGAAGCTTTCAGTACATAAATCTTATAACACCATCTTTTTGTGACATGGTTTGGTACAGAAAAGGTATTTATACGTTTTTTTACTATTCCAACTATTTCAAAACCAATCCTGAAATATTAGAGCAAGTAACAATTGGCGGGAGTTCCAGACGTTGAGGGTTCTGTAGTGGAAGGGTTGTCCTAGTTAGATTATTACTATGTCTTTTGTTCCTGGCTAGACAGTATAAGGTTCTGATGAGGTTCCAAAGGGGCTTTACATGCAAGTTAGAGGAAAATGGTTGTATAGACTTGTAGAACCCATTAGGAAACTATTAAGAACACTTGCCGACCTATTGCATCCAATCCAACAGACGGAGCCAGTCTACTGTAAATTGACCTTTCTCTGTGACACAAGCAACCTCTGCATCACAAAATCACCCCATGATGTGAATATCATTGACAACGCAACTTATTTGTGGAATTTGTGGTGTGTCCTTGCCCTATGCATTTCAGGTAAATATTAAGGTACCCAGCATTTTGAGCTAATTTTTAAATGCATGCTTTATATTTGTTGATGTTTATTTACCAAGAAAGAATAGGCAAATATCTACCATTCATACATATAGTTTTTACTCTTATAAATTCTCAATCAGGAGGAACCTCAACATGATGCTGCATTGTTAGACTATAATATAAGAGTGAAAGGCTGCAGCGCCTTGATATGAGATGTGGTAGAGCTCCCACAAACCAAAATAATCTACTTCCTAATAGTAAGCAGGTTTTCGTGGAAATCTGAAGTTTGCCCTTGTTAGTTCGGCACATGCAGTAAGGTCTTCTCCAGAGATTATTGCATATGGCATATGAATAAGCCCACATGCTTACAGTTAATTTGAAATGAAAATGTTTCAATTCATAGAATATTGTAAATTAAGCATTGCTAAGGTCTGTGTAAGAGATAGTGTTTTTCACTCCTGTTCTCCCATGTAACTCACTTCCCTCTGTAAACTCACATTCTGTTTAACCCTTATGCCCTTTTGTGACCAACAGCTTTTATAAATTCACTAACTGCATCATATGTCATCTCCTTCCACAAGTACTTTCTTCAGTTACAACCTCCTCACCATGCCCTCCCTCATATACACATACTCTAATGACCTATACACACAGCGTTTTCTTTTCCTTTGAAGCTGTCAATATTTTGACTGCTGCGCACCTCTGCAATACATTCACATAATATGGTAGTCACATTTGCCCAACCGTGACCATTGCTCTGTATGCTCTGTAGAGGGGCCAAGGGTTGGGTGAAGGTATAGTATGACGTTCTTACTGAACCACTAAGAGGCACCGTGAGAGACTGGCCGTACCTTCAACCTTAACTCCAGAACTCTGTCGTGTGCCTCCATAAATATCCATTCACACTCTCAACTCACGCACTGTGCAAGTGTCCTGTGTTAAAGAAAAAACAACAGAAATAACACCTGCAAAAAGCAAAAACTCCTAGGAAATGCAGGATGAAATAGAACATCTGAAAGATAAATAGGGGATAAATATCTTACATCCTTAGGAGTTTTTACAGACACTTGAGAAATCGATCAGTATTTATGTCTGTAAAATTAAGGATATGAAAATGGGGCCAGGTAATGACGCGTTTCAAAGTCAGTTTTAATTACTGCCAGGTCTGTGACTTTGCAAGAATGGGTCCATTTATAAGCCCTGCTCCAACCCCACCTCTGGAGACTTTGCATTGGAAGGTCTGCAAGAGTACACATGAACACATAAGTTCATGTGATTAAAGTACACTTGACATTATACACTGACAAGTACAGCCCTGTGAATAAAAACTTGGACATAGAAAAAGGAGTAACCTTGGATGTATTTTCTATCCTGCTCAGTGAGTGGCGGATGTGCCTCTGTCAGGAACCTCCCTCGCCTGCAGCCAGCATGACAAACTCGCACCTATACCTCCTGAAGATTCCTCAGCACTCCTAAGGATCAGATCTGCTCGGGACCTCTTAGCCACGGGTTCCCCGCTACCCCTGAGGCCCTTCTCGGGGCTGCTCTGCTGGTGAGGCCCGCGCTACTCATCTGCCATTTGCAGCCACCAGTCCCCACAACTAAATAGTGAACCAGGGTGAGATTTAAACATGGTCATGTGATGCTCCCTCCACTATTAGGAAACGCCCCACAAGCGGCACAGTGACGTAAACCGCAACAAAGTTATCCCGTGACTCGTGCTAGCTGGGCTTGTGTTCACAGCAGGCTCGTGGTGAGACTCAGCACCTTTGTGGGGAACAAGCACTTGCAAAGCCAATAGGGGCATTGTCAAAGTTTGTTTTGGACATTTTGCACAGCAGCGGGGGCCAGTGTGCAAAAGTAAACAAGACAGAGCCCGCATGGAAAGGGATCAGGGGAATGAGACGGATTCCGAGAGGTATTAAAGGGGGTGGTAACATTCCCTGGGAGTACCTGTAGTGGCCTAGTGGGCATTGCCACAGGGGGAGGAGGCTGCAACACAAGGACCTGCAGAGCTGGCAGTGCATGCGGCAGCCGTGGTGCAGTCTCTTATCTCCTCATCCAGCGGTGCCCAGGGGCTCGCTGCTTTTATGGGGCTCCTGCGATCATAAATGCAGGGAGTGGGCAGCTCCCCCGGGAGGCTCCTAGCAGTCCGGAGTTACTCCACGCCACGGCTGCCATTGTCCGGGCTGCTTCCTGCTTCGAAAGTGGAAGCGGGCGTGGCCCGCCAAATGTAAGTGAAGCACATCCTGCCTAACTAGAATAAATAAATACTACACGTGCCGTGTTACAACCAAGTAAAGGGGCCAGTAGACATGGGAGGATACAAATGAAGACATGGCCATACTAAGGAGGGACTAACAAGCCTATTAAGGAATCAGACGCCAGCATTTTCAAAAGACAAAGACACAGGCTAATGAAAAATATGGACGGGGAGTGGGCGGTGCTTCTCTCACATACTGAACTACAGCAGATCTTCACCAGAGCAGCGCTTGCGCGCTGGCTCAGGCTCGACTTAAAAAGGCAGGAAGGGCCTCAACACAGAAGAGATCCCAAAAAAAGAAAAAATAGACATCTGTGAAAGCCAATTTTCCAGCGAATAAAAATCCACATTTCCTAATAATTTTTATTTCTCTCAGTTGTATTCTGCAATAACCTTTGCGCATATCTCCTAACTGAAGGTAAGGAAAATAGGTTTCATGAAATTCAATATGCTTAAAAGTGTTCAGCCTGGCTACAGCCTCACTAGTAAACTAGCTTTTAAGCTTAGATTCTCTTTTTTTAAAATGCTAGTGTGCATGCAGGTTACATTTTAGATTCAAGCACTGTTTAGATATGATGAACTGTGAGAAAGCACAGTTACAGCTGCTTAGTATTGAATCCAGTATAATTGTAAAAAGAAGTTCAGGTTTTACTTTGAGCATCTAGGCTACCTTGGAGTGCTATATGTCTGTTCCACAACCCACATTGCAGGGCTTGCTTTGAATGTGAGTGGAAAATCTTATCTGCATGCTTACATTTGAAATGTAGGAAGCTTGTGTTATTTGAACACTGTTGTATTTGCAGACAAACCAAATGCACACAACCGGATGTGGTTTGAGATCATTCATATTTGGCTTTCAGGGTTCTGTCCCTCAGCTGCAAGTCTCTCAAACGTTCTGTTGAATTTTTTAGGCTCTCCCACCCAGTTCATCCACATTCTCTTCCCAGATAGTGGTATTCCTCTCATCAGCAGCACACAACAAACACAGGCTCCCTTGGGGTAAAACCATACAAAATTATAAGCACACAGAAGAGACCTCGTGGTCACTTGTACACCCACCACCTTCTCCCCGTAATGCTTTGTACACTCTCAGGATTGGTACTCCCTCTTTCCCACTGTGTATGGGTTCCCTATGATGGGGCTCCTTCCTCATACCACCAACTCACCACGTGTAGAAAATGGATAGAGGGCACTTTCCTGAGGCCACGCCCCTCCTTTAGGTTTGTGGCATTGGGACCCTCTGCATCTTCCTGCTCTTTTTGGCTGTCAGGTGCAAGAACAGTGGGTTGGACCTCTAGGCTTTCGCTGCATCTGTCGCTACAGCTCTCACTCTCCGTGGTCTTGTCTGCTTCTTCTCCATAGTCGTCTGCGATGTTTGCTGCCTTCTGAAATGCCTCACTTTTCTTCTCCTGCAATGCAGGCTTTTCCTGGATTGCTCTCTGTTCGTTCCTCTGCTCCACGTTGTTTTCTCTGTCACTCGCTTCATCGTTCTTTGCCACCTCATCTCTGGCCATCCTCACCTTCATTTCACCCTGCTCTTTTGTTTGACTGGAACTGGACGGCATACTGACAGTTTCGTCGGCCGCAGCCACTAGAGCATCGCTGTTCATCTCATCTCTGGGAATAATGGCAGCCACTTTGGAACTCTGGGGCCGGATCACCGGACGGACATTGCCTCCCTCTTTGGAATGGCCGTTGGGGCCATTCAGTTGCAGGATATTGAGAAACAAAGTCCACATTCACTTGAAGCTTCCCAGGTATGTGAAATGCTTGGAATGAGAAAGGTTGCAAAACCAGGAACCACCTCAGAATTCTAGGATTGGTATCTTTATTTCGAGCCAACCAAGTGAAAGGAGCATGATTGGTCAATAGAATGAAGGGGCACCCTAGCAGATAATACTGTAATGCTTCCATAGCTCGTTTGATGGCAAGGCACTCTTTCTCTATTGTAGAATAGTGGAGTTCTCTTTGGAACAACTTGCGGCTAAGGTATAACATGGGTTGTAGAGCTCCCCTGTTCATCCAGTTGTGACAATACTGCTCCCAGTCCATGACCTGAGGCATCAGTTTGAAGGATGAAGGTCTTTTGCAAGTCGGGACATATGGGCACGGGGGCCTTGCATAAGATATTCTTTACTATATGGAAACTTTGGTCCTGAGTGGTTGACCAAGGTAATACCTTAGAGGGATACTTATTTGTTAATAAGTCTGTAAGTGGGCTAGCAATTTCTTAAAACCGTGGTGTGAACTACCGGTAGTACCCTACAAGTACAAGGAATGAACAGATCTTTCTTGGTTGTGGGTTAGGGAATGTTCTGTATGGCTTTCACCTTATTAATTTAAGGCCGCATGGTAACCGATTAAATGGAGAAGCCCAAATATTGAATTAGGTCAGTAGCAAGAGTGGTTTTCTTTGGATCAATGGTAAGACCCGCCTGATCTAATGTTCCTAAAATGTTGTCTAGATATTGAAGGTGGGATTCCCAGGTAGGACTAAAAACGACATTGTCATCCAAATATGCAACTGCATATTCTTGGTGAGCCCTCAATAGGATGCCCATAAGCCTTTGGCACGTAACAGGAGCATCATGAAGGCCAAAGGGCATAACTTTAAAATGGTAATGACCTGAGGGAGTCACAAAAGCCGTTTTCTCACAAGCCCTGGGTGCCAGAGGGATATCTCAGTACCCTCTTGTCAAATCGACCGTGGACATTATTCTTGCTCTTCTAGCTTCTCTATTAGCTGAGCGATACGGGGCATGGGATGCATATCAAATATGGAAATACCATATAGCTGTAGAAAATCAACACAAAATCGGAGACTCCTTTCTCCTTTTGGTTCCAATACTACTGGAGAGCACCAGGCAGGGATGATTCAATAATATCCGCTTTCAGCATGGCCTCTACTTACTGTTTCATGGCCTTCTTTCAGGCTGCTTAGAATCTGTATTGTTTTCACTTCACGACATGAGACCCAGCAGTGACAATATTATGGCATACCAATGAGGTATGCCCCGGATTCCCCAAAGAAATGAGGGGTATTTCAACAGGAGCTGGAAAATCTGTGATTTCTGGCTTTCAGTTATGATCTTACCAGTCTTGACACTTTCAGTTCCCATCCTCTCTATCGGCTGAAGGGTAATATCTAAGGAAGACACTGTATTAATATTACCTGTGAGTACCGGGTTTTCTTTAACCTCGGGTGTGGGGTTTTCCCAGTTCTTTAACCAGTTTACTTTGATTATCTGTTCCTCCCAGCAACAATGAGGAATGGCCACTCTGTATGTCTCCGGGGTTACCTTATTTATGTTAGTATAAAGTCTCTGCAATTTTGCTATAAGTTTATTTTCTGTGGTGGGAAGCAAAATTAGAACCTTCTCCCTACCGAAAATTCTCGCCATATAGCCTTTCTATCAGAAACTCTCTTTTGTTGCATTTTGATTTTTTTCAGGTTGGCATACACAATATTTTACAAGTTGGATTAGGTTTCTTTGAGAATTGTGGCATATTTGAGGAGAGGCTTCCCTTCATCATCTTCTTCAACTTGTTGTTCTACTGCCATATCTAAAAAAGTGAGCTCTCCTTCCAAACAGCAGTTAGAATGAAGAAAAACCTGTGTACTTCTGTTCATTTTTTTTTTTTTGCAGATTTTTAAATTGCGCAAACTTGACCTGAATCCAATCAGGTATCAGAGCGCTTTACATAGCACCAGTTACGTTACATGAGGACACATATTCATTTTTTTTGTTAGGCACTGGGAGATTAAGTGATTTGCCCAGAATCACCGGATGTTTTTTTAGCGTCGTTACCGAGACTCGACCCAGTTCCCCCAGGTCTGAGGTCGAGCGCCCTAACCGTTAGGCCAACTCCTCTCCCCAATGAGGCCGTATAGCAAAACTAGAGGTAGTTTCCGGTCCTAGTCTCTCCCAGTCACATTTATCATTTTTCTCAACATGGTTTTTATAGTCCTATTATATCACTCGACCATCTGGTTGAGGATGATATACGGATGTTCAAATCTGTTGTATCCCCAAAATTCTGCTTATTTGTGTAATTAAATGGGACATGAAGGGAGTGCCTTGATCTGGGAGTAGTTTGTGCAGAAACCCCACAGAGAGAAAAAAGTAAATATCACCTGGGCAACTGCAACAGTTGTCAATCTGGTTAGTGGAATTTCTCTGGATAATGAGTAGCGTAATCCACCAGGACCAAAATATATTTATGTCCTCGAGTGGAGGGTGTGAGAGGTCCCCCTGAATCCATTCCTACCCTCTGGAATGACACCTCAATAATAGGAAGTGGTTATTACAGAGCTTTTACTATCCCAGGAGGGTTGGTCAGTTGACACCTGGTACAATAAGTGCAATGTTTTGCTATGTCTTTATAAACCCCAGGCCAATAAAAGTGATCTAGAAGAAATTTCAGGGTGTGTTCTTTCCCATAATGTCCTCCCCCATTTGGTTAAAAGTTAGAGGCAAAACCTGCTCTCAGAAGGGTACAGGTACGAGCAGGTGTTCACCTACCTATGTTACTCTTTACACGAGGCCCCTTTTTGTAGAAATGAAGGGTCCCACCTGATCTTGATCCTCCTCTTTGGCTTGTTCCCAGGTGTGCTTCAATGTACCGTCTTCCATCTGAACTGTTTGGAAGCTAAGTTTCCTACTCGACTCCCGGGTCGGCTGCTAGTGCGCTGCGAACCAAGAGGGCGCCGGCTCGCCGAGAGGCCCGTCATTAGCCAGGAGACAATGCAGGGGGCTCCCCCAAGGCTGCTGAAGGGACAAGAGAAGAATATTGAGGCATTTTGAAAGGTCCTGGGAGGACTTGAGGACACTCTTAGTTCGGTGAGTCACCGGAGCACACAGTCTATGCCTGACCCTAAGATGTCCGCCTTGAGCTGCTCCCGCCTTGAGAAGTCCCACCAGTCCAGGCTCTAGGAAGGTTCGGGGCACTCATTGAGGCCACATCCCTACAAACGCGGCTGCCCCTCACCAGCGCCAAGAAGGATCACCTGGTGTCCTTAGGGGACCACGATCACCTGGTAGTGGAGAGTGACCATCAAGCCCTCAGGATCACGGGTGCAACGGAAGCACAACGAAGCAGGTGCAGCTCGGCCGAGTGCCCCGCTGCCACATAGACGCCGAATCGGTCCTCCTGCATTACTCCGGGATCGAGCCCACACATGGACCCAGGTAGGCTGCTTATGCCTAATAATCCCCGGAACCCCTCAGGCAGTGTGCCTTATATTGGCAATGGCACTCAGAGGTCAGATCTTCATCCGCAAGCTCTGAAAGCTCTTGATCGTGCCCTGAACCGGTGAGTGAAGAACGGAAGCGGCTCATCACGGTGAGCGGGGACCGGGGGACACTGGGGGGGGCGTTTTGACTGCCCTATCACTGGGGGGCTCTTTTGATTATAATTAAACTTCGACACGGCACGCCTGACCTCAAAATGGTGACGCGAGTGAAGCCCTTACCCACGAAGGGTTGCACAAGCGATCGGATGGGCACCTTTACACAAGGAAGATGCGTGGGCCCTATGTGTTCTGAATTGCTCTAAGAGGGGCTTAATCTCAATAAGCTCATGGGGGGTACCCCTGAAACTATAATGTGCCTGAACCTTAGATGGCTGCCAGAGGCCTAATGCCTGACACATTAAACACTGGAAACACTGCAGCTATGAGAGCCACGGAAAGATGCAGATGCCCACCTGAAACTGGGGACTGGCCGAATGGAACACCAGAGGCAGAATCTCTTGCCTGACCCCATGTTGACTCCCATGAGATCAATCTGACTCAACTTGCCTGACTATAGCATGGCAGTCTATCCTCATTCCCTTTCCTATCCTGCTACCCTCGTCTTCTACACTCGGCCGTCTCTGGACTTAAGACCTTCGGTCACTTCCTGATCCTCACACTGAGCACGGATCACATGGCCGATTCCCGGTGGAGCTGCTCCGACAGATATAGGGGAGATTGGCTCTGGCACATCGCTATGGCTGTCACCTACGCAGCCGGACTTCGGACATATGTCTTGTCAGTTTCTCTGCTGCTGTCTCTTTCCTGTGGCCTCCCAACTCCCCTTGGTCTTTTTTGGATCTTGATTTTCTTGTTCGCTAGTAACTCCTGTCTTGACTACGTAATCATGCTGTAACTACTTTTAAATTTTTGTAACTTGTAACATGCTGTTTCCTTATGTAAAGCGCTCTGATATCTCCGGGTCTAGCCAGCACTACATAAAACTCAAATAAATAAATGAAATAAAATAAAGTTGAACGGTCCGTGCTATCTCTGGGGATGAGAGGATAGAAGCGGATGCAGATTTACTATTTAGACAATATTTTTGTCACTCTCTTCTTTTTTCTAGGTTACTCTACCGTTACAGGGACAGTTTCTGTATCAACTTTGCTGAGGGGTGCCTCTCGGGGTCAACCGTCTCTGGATTCCTGATGAACCCTATGGTGGTTAGATTCTGATTAAACTTGGCATGATTAGTACCAATGATCACCCGCTCTGGCAAAGAGGGAATTATTCCTACCCGTCAAATCTGGAGATCTCCTTCAATTTCTATTAAAACTTCTACCACTGGATATACCTTTCTATCCCCATGTACACTGGTGATCTGCACATATTCTCCATCCCTAAACTGTGTCGTAGGTGCCAAATCCTGACTCGCAACCATGCAGTGACATCTTGTGGAGGACTCTCATTGAAGTATACATATTTTTTTATGTTGACTTGGAACTGTCCCTCTGGCCAGGACTCGCCCTTTGGTGTATCATACTTCCATGGGTTCTGCCGCCAGAGCCCATTGTGGAGATTGACAAGTTATATTCCCCCGTTCTGCACAGTAAAAACACTGCGGCCCCTTTGTCCATTTCCCCCTTAGGGAGGTTTATTTGCTGTCCTAGCAATGATGGATATCCGAGGTTCCCCCATCCGACTTCGAGGAGGACCTCTGGGTGGTGTATTTAAGGGTTGGGACACATGGGATTTGAAATCTGGAGAGCATTGATATGCACATTGTTGGACTTGGCCCTTTTTGCAGGGTCATCCCTGAACTTTTTGCCTTCCCCGTAGCCTTTTTTCTGACATGGTGTTGGTGGTTTTAGGACTCTGGGCACTTTAGCACTGCTGTCCAGTGTAAAGTGTGTGTGCTCTCTGTGATAAATATGGTGAAGATTTATCTACACCTGTTTGGCATATTTAATTTACCTGTCAGTCCCTTGTAAAGTGGTATCTCATATACCCGGGGCTGGTAAATTAAATGCTACTGGTGGGCTTGCAGCACTGATTGTGCCACCTACCAAAGTAGCCGTCCAAACCTATCCCAGGCCTCTGCCATCGCAGGATCTGTGCACGCAGTGTTACTGCCGCTGTGACATGGCACCTAAAGTGTGTGCCGCGTCTGTGACCCCCATTTTACTACATGTCTGTCATTCCTAAGGTAGGCCCCAGCTAGCCCTATGGGCAGGGTGTATTGTAGGTAAACGGTAGGACATGTACCTTAAGTGTGTGACATGTCTTGGTAGTGACAAACCGCCATTTTGGTTTCTCACTGCTGTGAGTCTGCCCTCTCATAGGAATGCATTGGGGATTACCTGATAAGTGTTTCAGTGGTAATTCCTGATAAGAGAGGAGCAGCGTGATCAAGTCTCGTATGGTTGGAATAGTAATAATAAATGCTGCGCAATGGTGTGCGCTGATTTATTATCACTCTTTTAGAAATGCCACTTCTAGAAGTTGGCATTTCAGTGTGCTGTGTCTGCCTGCCTGATGTGGATTGCATTTCTGGCTTTGGAGTGACAGGGGCTGGTGAGGTGTGTGGCTCCAGGGAGGGCCGGATGAGTCGGCGCTAGGCTGAATAGAGGATCTGCATTTGGAGTAGTGGGAGGAGTCGTCCCCTGACCCTGAATAGGCCTGTGGCTGCTTGGGTGAATGCTGGCTCCTCCCCCTTGTGGTGTGTCTGATGACGAGCCCCACCTGAAAATAGGGAAGAGGAGCCCTGTAAACAGAGTGCTCCAAAAAAAACAGAACCAGCTCAGGCTGGTTCCCCCAAGCCCTGTGCCAAGGGCAGACAAAAGAAAATGCTGTATAACTATTGGGGCTGTGACCCCATGAAAGTATTGTGCTTTTTGTGCTTCCTGCTGACTTGCAGCTGCTGGACCCCAGGAGGCACCGCCACAAGGGACTGTCTCCCTGCTGGAGAGCCCTGTGTGCTGGCCTGCCTGGGCCTAGCCTTGCCCCTATGAAGCTTTTGGGGCCCAGCTTTGCTTTTTGGGACTCTGACTGCTAGCGCCTCGTGAGCTCTATATTCTGATTGCTGGAGCCCCTGAAGAGGGGACTTTAATCCTGCCAGGGGACGAAGAGCGTGTGTGCTCCGCAGCGCTGGGCGGCACTTTGTCCGAAGGGGATCCCGGCGTGGGTATTCCCACGCATTGTCATTTTAAGGCAGGAGCCTACCCCGCTGTTGTGTGCCCCTTCGAGCGGGAGCCCACCCCTCATTGGTGTTATTTTACGGCGGGAGCCCACCCCACAATTGCAGCCACCGAAGGGAACTGCCACGACCCAGAAGTCGGGCAAACTGCCTGGTTGTGGGCGGAGCTAAGCTGCCAGCCAGCCAATTGCAGTGCGGCCGAAGAGGAAGCCTGGCCTGAGGAAGGCGGGGCCCCAGTACACTGGATGGAACCCCGCGTGTTGCCCCAAGCATCGGAGCCTGGAGAGCTCCAACGCGCGTCTGGGGGAAGAGAGAGAGGCGGGTTCGCCGGTGACAGCCAGGATACAGGAGAGGTCCCGTGAGCGGGGCCTGGCGAGGCACGCTGTCGGTCCCTGGAGTCCTGCCTTCACCCTAAGATCAGAGGAGTCCAGAAGAACAGCCCAGTGAGTTGGGCTGGAGCTTTGAAGTTTGTTGGTGCCAAGTGATGGCACGAGGAGGGGACCGGTGAACGGGGCTCCCTAGGCACAGTGAGTGCCCGTGCTAAGTTTGATTGGAGGCATTCTGTTGTTTTAGGAGCCCCAGAGTGAGGCTCCCCAGGCACAGTGGTGCCCAAGCAAATTTCCTCAGCTGCACTGCAGTTGTGGGCAGCTGCACCGAGGGGGCATTTTTCTTTCATGATGAGGAGGGGGTAAGTTGCCCCCCCCTACACCCCCAGCGCAATGCACGCAGTGAGGTTGCTGCTTCTGGCACCCAGAGGGCCACTTGGAAGGCCCTGGAGTTACGCCCTGACATTTTGGACAGAGCATTTGAGCCCCAGAGGAAGGCCAGTTGGCCTGGGGTCAATTAGGTTGGTAGGGCGCAAGGCCCTAAGGTGTACCTATAATGTATGCATAATGTGTTTATGCTGATGGTTGTTAAATGTGATTTATGCCCCATAACTATTGCATAATGTGTTCATGCTAATGTGATTCAGACATGATGCGTTTATGTTGCAGGTGATATTGCTAAGTACAGTATTTCCTGGTTGTGTTTTACAATTGCTACTTGTGCTTTCTATAGGTTCCGACAGTGGCCTGATTGGCCCTGTCATGTGTATATAATCCCCTGTAAATAATGCCTAGTGACAGTTGGCACAGTGTATATTGTGTGATTATGATCTAAAGTGTTTTGGATAATACAAAGGCTATTTTTTTATATAAACTTGTGTGGAGTTTCTTTTGTAGTGAGCCTAGTGTGTTGCTGCTGTGTGAGTGTGTTGTGCAACGCTTTACACATTGCCTCTGGGATAAGCCTAACTGCTCGTGCCAAGCTACCAAGGGGGTGAGCAGGGGTTATCTTGAGCGTGTAACTCCCTTGCCCTGACCAGAGTGGTGGCTTCTGCCTGGCTTAGGCGCATGCCCTAGCCAACCAGAAATCCCATTTCTAACACACATGCCAACTCCACCGCTATTGTGACTGTAAAGTTGGGATGTTGCCAAACCTATGCTCTAGTGCACTGCGGTAGGGCCTCAAGAAACTGTTCCAAGTAGATTTCCTTGGTGAGATCATCCACGTTTGATGTACTTAGTTGAAACCACTGATTCCCCTAAGTCCCATATTCTATAATAAAAAGTTTGCAGGTTATCCCTGTTACTCCATTTCCCATTCAGGATGTGGGTCCTGTAGTGCTCCGGCTCACACCCTAGCCATTCTAAGATAGCCTTCTTAATGTCTTCATAACCTATGGTCCCAGCAGGATTCGCGGTTTGATAGGCAGCCTACAATTCTCCAGACTGCAATGGTGCAATGTACTGTCATCACCTCTCTTGAGGACAGGCTGCTGTTGATGCTACTCTTTCAAAGTAAACAAAAAAAGTAGTCTGGATTGTTCCCTTCTTGATACTTCTGCAGAACTGTCCTTGAGACATTGAGATGTAGCCGAGCGCTGATGCTGGCATCTGTTAACCTCATTATAGCGTTATCTTGGTCTGTTGATTATTAGTAAGCAATGTGGCTTAGCCTTTCTGGGCATCCTGGAAAGTCTCCCGGTCTTGTTGCACAGTCTGTACCTGGTGTTCCATCACCAACTGCAGATGAAGATGGCCTTCCACCAGTTGGGTGATCATGTCCTCTAAGTACTGGTATGGTTTGAGATTATTTATTTATATTTGGCTTTCAGGGGTGAGTCTCTCAGCTGCAAGTCTCCTCCCAAATGTTTGATTGAATGTTTTATGCTCTCACGCATATCTTCAGTACTCTCTTTCCCTATACTGGCCTTTCTCTAATCTGCAAGTCACAAGAAGACCGGTCCCCTCAGGATAAAACCATATAAAACTAGAAGTATATGGAAGAGACCTTGCAGTCACGTGGACACCCACCACCTTCATCCTGTAGTGTGTGGTACTCTCTCAAGATGGGTGATCCCTCTTCCCCACTGTGTATGGATGTCCTAGGATAGGGCTCCTTTCCCCACACCACCATCTCTGGAAGTGTAGAAAATAGATAAAGGGCACTTGCCTGAGGCCACAGCCCTTCTCCAGGATTGTGGTGTTGGGACCCTCAGCTTTCTCCTGCTCTTCTCAGCTGCTGGGTTCAAGAGTGATAGATTGGACCTCTAAGCTTCCTCTGCGTCTGTCATTACAGCTCTCCCGCTCTGTGGTATTGTCAGCAACTTCTCCGGAGTCATCCGCGGTTTATGCTGTCTCTCGAAACCCCTCGCCTTTCTTCTCCTGTGATGCAGTCTTTTCCAGGTTTTCTCCAACTTCATTCCTGCTGCTCCACGTTGTATTCTCAGACACTTGCTCCGTCGTTCTTGCCTCCTTGTCTCTCGCTATACTTGCTTCCATTTCACCTTATCCTTATCTTTTTGTTGAATTGGTTCTGCCCAGTGTCCTGACAGTATAGTCACTTGCGGCAACCAGAGCATTGCTGTTCCTCCCACCTCTGAGAATAATGGGAGCCATATTGGAATTCTCGGCTGGAACACCTGACAGATTACAAACACACAAACTTATAAAAAAAAAAAAGTCAGCCATGGAAATTAAATAGCACTAATGGTTTCTCTGTTCTAGGGAAATGCATGTACATTCAGGACCTGTTTGACAGAGCCAAACTCCTCAGATGTCAAAAATACCGATTATCAAGGCAAATATATCCTGGGAAAAAGTTATTTGTTCTTACAGTGAGCACCAGTAAAAACAATAATATCAAAAGTTAATACAGAACAGTCGAACAATCAAAATGCTTTCATCGGTGAAGAAAAAACCTATAGGGTATGCACTTAGTGAGCAATCTTTAGAAATGGCTCAAAATCGATTACAGCCACTATATCTCTGATATCAGCTATGTTCCTTTTTATCTTGGCTTCATAATTTTATCAATTGCTCAAGTTAGTGTATTTCACAGTCACATGCATGCTTTTTGATCATTTGAAAAGTCCAAGAGCATTGGTCTGTGTTAGTAAGGGAATCTCATCTTACTTTAAACAGACACCGTGGTAGTCTCATATTATGGATCTCTTCCGTCTCTATAAGACTTTAAATCCTGTCCATCTACATTACTTTTGCATGAAGGAGGATCTCTTGCTTTAATAAATTTTCTTGAACTTGTTGGCTAACGCTACATGCACACTTGGGAGATACTTGTCAGAGTTGCTCTTCTTAACTCTGGATTGCGCCTTAAATAAAGCACATTTTTTGGGACAGTTCGCTTAAAAAACCTATAGATTTCTTGACTCCTCTCCTGTCAATAGTTGCCAAGGAGCATGCCCAAAAGAAGTGCCATTAAGTTCCTCATATCCCACATTCCCTTTAGCAATTCAAACCCAAGTCTTTATTCCAGTCCCATTTGCGTTGTCACCCTAAGAGAATGCTTCCCTGTATTGTACTGGCATTCTGATTAGTACAAGGGCTGACTTTAATTATTTGGTAAATTAAAGGTTGGGTCTAGTCCTGGTCCTCCTATGCCCTTATAAGCCACAAATACCTAAGCTTCTTGGCACTAAAGAGCTAACTCTGTACTATCAGACTGTTACTCGACAAAGCTTAGTTTGGAAAGTGGCAAGATTTTCAGATGTTTTGTTAAGAGTATTAAACAAAATGGAACACAAAGAGGTGACAGTAATATGTTCTACTTATATCACTCAAGAAAACTTAATTTGTAGTTGCACATATTACAATATATTGTCTGTAAACCCGATTATTATTGATGTTCTCTTCATGGATTGGTCTAGTGTTATGATTGAAGGTTTCTGCATTGCCGGACTGCTTATGTTTACAATCTGTCTGATATACGGTCACAGAAATGAATATTGTGTAAACTGGATGTTCTTCTTTATGTTCTGAAATTGTTTTATTTGTTCTTTATTGGTATAACTGGGGAAAGTGTAGGAGAACTCTTTCTGCTTCGTAATGCTTGTCTCCTGTTTCTCATCTCCATTTCTTGTAATTTGTTTGATGAACATTTCTATCTGGAGTTCAGTTTCATTTACATCTGGTGTGCATTGATGTGAGTGCTTAGCAGGGGCGGTGGGTGAGATTTTAAAGTGGTGAGGCGCAAACGAATTAGCATACAGCACCGTAGCGAGTGCGCGGAGCGTGCGAGCCCTAACCCCAAAAGGGGGTTTTGGGGGGGTAACCCCCCCAAAGAAAATTTTGAAAAAAAAGAAGAAAAATCGTGCATTTTCAAGCAAATTTGAGAAAGCAGGAAGGTTAATAAAGCAATTGTGAAAGTGCAGTTATTACATTAATAGATGGCATAACATAGGTAGCTGCTTATTCAGTATTACCACAGAGGTTCATACATTCTGTCCTATTATGCTCAGGTGCTGAATTCAGACGATAAGACTCATGGAAATCTCAGCTCTAAGAGTAGAAGAAGTTGCACAGCAGTGTAATGGTTGCCAGGCTCGTTCCGCAGGAGCGTCAGGAACTTGAAGAAAAGTCCACAGTCTTCCCCTACGGCCTTCCGACTTTATTAGACTCTAGAGTAACGAATGGCACGCAAGGGGAAAACAGGGAAACAAAACAAGGAAAGGCGGGGAAAGAAAAACAGTCTTACAACATACTGAATATTAGACTCTAGAGTAACGAATGGCAAGCAAGGGGAAAACAGGGAAACAAAACAAGGAAAGGCGTGGGAAGAAAAACAGTCTTACAATATACTGAATATAAAAGAGGCAGCGCAATGCGCTGTTACCGTGATTCTGGTTGAGCTGAGCTTTGTACACACACTTCACATAGGTCCACGCAAGTACTTGTATTCAACAAACAAGTAGCAGCATTCACTTTTTGTAAATGAAATCCGCACGTCTGTCTTTCAGTGTAGCAAACTTGTCAATTACTTTCATGTTGAAGTCCGGTATCTTTTGGACTAGCTTGCTCTCTACAGATAGCATCGCCAAAGCATTTAGTCTTTCCTCTAGCATGGTGTTCCTGAGGAATGTCTTTATGCGCTTTAAGGCTGAAAAACATCGTTCAGCTTCTACTGTTGTCATTGGAGTCGTAATCACAATTTTTAGTAAAGTCACTGTCTCTGTAAGTGAGTTTTCCATATGCAGTTTATGAATTAAACTCAGCAAAGTCAAGGCGCTTGTGGCCTTCCGGTACACAGGCATTCCGTAGAGTACAGTTAACTCAGTTCTCAGCTGCTCTTTTTTGAGCATAGGATATGCTTCCACAGCCTGATTCGGAGCACGCTCAGGGAAGGATTCATCATATTGTGCAAACTCTTTACTTTGCAATAAAGTCGCACTCACCAAATGTTTTGTGAATGAAAAACGTTCTTTCGCCTGCACAATTACAATGTCACATATCTCCTTTCCAATTCGAACCAGAGAGGTGATGTTTTGTCTGCGGTTTGCAAAAATGGAATGCTCCGGCAGTTTGCTCTCTAAATCTTCAACCCCATCTCTCACTTTCATAATCTGTTGTACAAATGCAGATGAATTGGCTTTCACAGAGACAGTATCTAGGTCTTTTCTTTGCAACTGATCGTATAACACATCAACAGGAATCATTATGTCATGAAATAAAAACAGTAAGAACTGAAACTCTTTGTCTTGTAGTGTTCTAATAAAGCCATGGGCTTCACTCTGACTTGTGTGATCAAAGTCTGCTCTGGATGCTATGGCGACAAAACATTTCTCAAGGCCCTCCCTCTGTTCAAAGATTAAGTTGACTGTACGAATGGTGAAAGTTCCAACGAGTTGAGGATCCCCTTGGTACGCTTTTGTCCACAATCTCATGAAGGGCTTCTGTTCTTTTGGGGGAACGTGTGAAGAATGCTGCTATGCCTCCAATATCCTGAAAGAAAACTCGTGTCTCTCTGATCTTTGATACCGCCTGTTGCATAATAAGATTGAGTTGGTGGGCGTAACAGTGCACAAAATGAGCATTAGGGTACACATCTCGAATTCGTTTTTGTACTCCACTAAGGCTTCCACTCATTACGGACGCACCATCATAGCTTTGTGCGATAAGTTTTTGTTTTTGAGGCAGGTCCGGGAAAATTAAGTCCAGTTGACACAGTATTGCTTCAGTGGTGGTTGCTGCACTAGAGTCACTTAAATGCGTGAAGCCATAAAATCTTTCCACAGCGTTTCTGTCACTGTCAAGGTACCGAAACACTAACACGGACTGTGTTTGAGTGGACACATCAGTGGTGTCATCAGCCTGAATAGCCACAAAGTCTGTGTTTCGCAACTTTTGCACAATATGGCTTCTTATAATTTCGAGCATACAGTCAAGGAGTTCATTTTGTATTGTATTAGAGGTGCCCTTAAAGACTGTAGCATGTGCTAAATGTCTTTCCAAATCCTGGTCTATGGTTGACATTAAATCCACTAGGCCTCGGAAGATCCCAGGTTTTGAGGAAGTTTCTGATTCGTCATGGCCTCGCAATGCCAGTTCGAGAGCACCACAGAAACGAATGCAATCAATGATCTTGGATAGATTTTGTCTGTTCTTATCAACAGCTTCATTGTGTTTTTGAATGGATTTGCGATTCGCATCATTTATCTGCTGCTCAATTGGTGCGTCTTCCCCCAACATTCCCAGTCTTGTCAGGTTTTCCAGATGATTTCTTGTGAGCGCATGCTTCTTTATTTTTTCAGCGATGTGCTTCAGGTCGACCATTCCTTGCCGTGTCCAAGAAAAGTCACCGCCAAACAGCAAGCAGGGGAAGCAGAACAGAGAATTTCTTATAGGGCACCCTGTAAGCCAATCAGCTTTTGTGTACCAGGCATTTGAGAATGTACGTTTTGACATTTTTCCTCTGTCCTGGGTAGTTTGCTGTAGGTTTATTTCAGGCTGATGAGGTCCTAATTGTTTTATCTGTAGTTTTTGTTCAAGTGGCCGTGACTGGAATGACTTTGTAATCAGCTCTTGTACTGAATTCATGATGGTGTGTTGCTGGCCTTACCAATATATATATATATATATATATATTAAAGAAACCTGTCAATAATCAAAGTACAACGTATAAGGTGCAGTGCAATAATATCAAATTACAGTATAAATACATTATACATATATCTTGTGCATTATCCTAATACATCTCAAATGACTGCTAAAAATAGAGCCGTACTGCCTCCTGCCTCTCTGTGCCATAGTGGTTGCTGGAGGCACTGAAAGACACTGCTTGAGGGCCTTGAGAGTGACCACATACAAACATATCCCTAACTCCCATGTAAAAAAATATATAGCATCAGTTTCCTTACCTTTAACACTGGTGTTTGCTGGGTTGTAGCCGGGGTCGGGTGAGAGAGCAGCAAAGGAGGTTGGGGTCCTCTTGTTGTTTGCTGGAAAATTGCCCCAAAATGCGGTAATGTTTCAGGTTGTCAGGTGCTGAAAATGAAAAGATAACAATATTATTGTGACGTATTTTTGTCTGCCACTGCTTTTGGTTTGTAAAACAGTTAGTAATTTTACCAAGAAAGTACCAGAACTTGCTGGAGCAAACAAGTACTAGGGATAATAAGTACTTATACTTCTATATTTCCATTTCAAGCAATACATGCGGCTGAGTGCCATGACACATTTATTCTGAGCTGGACAGCTACCATATTGTGCTGCAAATTGCTGGCTTAGAGGCAAAAGACTGGTAAAGTTCTCATTACGTACTGGATATCTAGAGAAGCCTTCCCAAAGCAACTTTGTGATACTTATCCAGCTAAGTCCAAGTTTGTACTGGTAAAAATGTAAAGAATCTTTAAGTTTAAAATATTGATGCCCTTCTAAAGGTAAATCATGGAAATTGTGCAAAGGCAAGCCCGGATAGGCTGAGCTACAGCTGAAGAAACTCGGTTTTGAATTTTTCATAGAACCTAATACCAGGAAAAACATAAGCAAAGCCGGGCATGTAAATGGAGAAACGTAAAGGAGGAGGGAATCTGCACAGGAGAAGGAAGCCATGATCTATGCATTGCAGTGCTTTGCAATGCATTGGTCATAGACTGTCATTACGTGATCTATGGCTCAAGGCTGCAAAAAGATGTTCACCCATTTATTAATAGATGCGCTGATCCACTCTTTAGACATAATCTGCTGAAAAGGAGCCCACAAAGTCCCTGGGAAGGATTAACTGAGAGCGGTGTTACGGGATAATCAGGAATAGGAAATAATAATATGAGGCAAGTGTCTGGAGTTGTAGAATGCCATTAGGTTGGATGTGAAGTAACAGCGTCTGGTCTGGAGACATTTGCGTTATTTACACTGTGAGACAACAGGTCAGGCGAGTGTACTTCCCATATTCCCGTTCGTGCCCAATGCATATTCCAAATCTAAGACTTCAGGGAGATCAAACCAGAAAAGGAGAAATGTTGCCGTCAAATATGAAATATGTTACACACCTTTTAACAAGAGCTCTAACATCCGTTCAGAACAAAACAAACGCTGGCAATCCTGATAGGTCCGACGTTGGCAAGATGGTGTGTGTTTTTTAATTATTTTTTTATATTCCAAGCATGTGCGACAAAGATAAAAATAAAAATGAAAACATGCCGTATTCTAAACGTAGCTGCCGTACGCTTACAAATGCACTTACAATTAAAATGTAAATTGAAAAATAGATATCCACTCGGGTGGCCATTTTACTAGACATGGTTTTCAAATAACAACACTTTCATTTGTGCCATTGCATTTTTTTATTATTATTTTTAAGAGGAAGATAAGAATAATTCTTCACTTACCCAAGCATTTAAAATAACATATTAAGTAAAGTGAACGTTGACATAGAGGGGCATATTGACACTGAATAACAGATGTTTATTGCTACCCAACTCAAGTCCCGGCGGCACTTCAGCCCGTCTGGGAACAGTTCCAAACTCACCTGGCAACACGAGCAGGAGCAGCAGCCAGCCAGTACCACACAGTGTACACCGCCACTAGGTGTGTGTGGCGCGGTGACGACGGACTGCCAGTGCGCACCTGCTAACGATGATGGCCAATCACTGTTCGCATAAGCCACAGTGATTGGCCATACCTTGCGTGGCACCCAATGCCTGGTTTGCAGGCTGCGCGGTGTCTCTCAGCCAATCAAGAAGACGCTGCAACATTAGCAGCGTCTGAATTGGCTACAGCACCGTGGGCACAGATAGGGCTCGCCCATAGGAGAGACCGGGGGCTGCTGCATGAAGCAACCCTCGGCCTCTCGGGTCCCCCTCCCTCGCTCTCCTAGCCAGTAGTGGCTGACTGGCTGACAGTGCGCATGTTTGGGTTGGTCACAACCCAAACTCGAGTATGCGCATACGCGCCGCTGGCCTTCAGTGTGTGCACTGTCACTCAAACGGAGTGCTCGCCCCCGGCCCCACCCCCTTCATCGGCCGGTCCCACCCACGCTATTGCGATTGTGAAGGAAAGGAAAACTGACAGCGCTGCGTCACTGCTAGCATACGTGAGCAGCCGCGGGTCCAAGTGGCTGGTGGGGCTACGCCCCTACGCCCCAATGGACGCACCGCGGCTGGTGCTTAGGTGTAGAGGGTTGTGGTGTAAAAATGTTTGTCCTGTTCTAATCATGCCATGGATGTGTTTTCTGGTAATTTTCCCCCTCTAGAAGAACTGTGCTTCTTCGTAATAGCATCTAAGGTTTGGCAAAATCTGTCCTCGGTCTAACTTTGGTATATACATCTTACTGCGTAATCTTGGTGTGTTTATCATTCCATATAAATCTACTGACTCTTCTCATCAGCTGTGCCAGAACCTATTCTGTTAATGGGGTAGCCAGTCACATGAATAGCAACATATGCAAACGAGTTGCTGTGAACTGAACATGTTTTTAGATCTACCTATAGTTTGGTAAGTAGACAGGATTGCTCTACATAAAATGACCTACTTTCTGCAAGTGACGTTGATGCATAAATATGGAAGCTTCAATCTAAATAGTCGACTTTCCACTAATGTGTTAAAGGGTGCACGGAAGTCTGTGCCATCCACCTGCCTTGCCAGTGTTTACAATTGAGTTTTCCAAACCTTAGGGAAACCTTAATGATTGATGACAATGGGATAAAATGTAAACATGTGGAGTACTTTTGATACATATGAAATCACAATTTTGGGGGATAACACTTTTTGGTAAGGACTGCCATATCTTTCAGCTTTCAGAGCAAAAAGGCATGCGTAGTGCAAGCAGCCTGGACTCTCTCAACCCCTGCCCACTATATGAAGAGGCTATGCATCTTGCGGAAGAGGGTAAAGTTTACTGCCGAGTTTTAAGGTTGGTTTGTCTCCTTTCTTATGTAGCAACTAAAATGGCATGTGCATTTAAGGGCATTTTATTTGATATATTGTAACTTTAAGAACAGTTATTCGTTTATTTCATAGTGACTCATTATTCTAAACACATTTAAATGTGTAACTTCTAAGGGTTATGTTGAAGTCCCTGCTGTCTGCTTTTTCCATTGTCGATGACGTGCCAACATTTTCTTAGCTCCACAAATCCCAGCCTAAGGTTTTGCACATCAGGAAAATGGTTTTGTTATTCCTTTTGTCATAATTCCAGGCCGCTGAAAGTATAATCAAAGGCATGTCCTTTAAGCTTATGACATGCTCATTTAGACCAGTGTGCAAATGGTAGAATGAGTGCAATTCAACAACAGATTTCTAATATGTCCCCTGTATTTGAGTAATAATAAATGAAAACTAACGCCATCAAAGTGATGGCGGTATTGGAAAAAAGCGTTACAACACGTACGGTATTTAAACATTCTTGCCATATGTGTCTTACCGCATTTTTTGTGCCTGAACTCTAAATCCGGAGGTAAGTTGATGCTGCCTAAATGCAGTAAGGCTTTCAGCACATTGCTCTATTAAACAGGGATTTAGGGCCAGCTCATCTTTTGTTAATAAAGAGGATTTCACCTTATTTTTTTTTTAAACTATCCAACGGCTGAGAACAGTTTTTTGTATGAAATACCCGTTTATGACTTTTGAGAGAAATTTGGGACGTAAAAATATTTTAGTTCATTATTCACAAATTGTTGGGAAAGGTGGAGATCCTTTTCAAAATACCAACGTGCTCATGTCTTAATTGGAAACCTTTTTTCCATTTTACGTAGGACTGAGATGTTAGAGTGTCTAGGCGACAGTGATTTTCTTGCTAAGCTTCATTGTATTCGACAGGCTTTTCAGGTAATTGTTTTGTTGTCTCCTCAACTGCGTACAGTATGTGGCTTCATGTTAAACTCCTGCTTTGCTCTTTTGCACGGCTTGGCACCAGTGCTTGTTGTTAAAAGCAGAAATATTTCCCTTACACCAAGCACACCAAATGTTTGATGTCTGCACCTAGAAAACCTCCAGTTGCAAGGTATTTCGTAAGCGCTACACTTTGTTTCAAGAACTAAAAATTGCTGTTCTGTGATTGGTTCAGATCGTTTATTCTGAACCCCAAAATAAACCCAAAGGATGCTTATCTTGATGTGCAATGCCCTTTAAAATAATGCAGTGAGCAGTAAAATTAGGTATCTTAAAATTTAAATAGTTAATTGCATTTTGGAACAAGTTCCTAAAGATTTTCATGTTGGCACAGTGGCCACCTTTAAAATAACATAGTGAATATTAATATCAGGTATCTTAAATTTAGAATAATGCATTTTGGGACAACTCCGCAAAGATTTTCCTGTTGTCAAAGCAAGTAATCAACGACAAGCGTGTTTACTCGCTCGCTGCCGAAGTGATTGGTTGCTTCATTCACATTGAAATGGCTGTTGATGCAGATTCTGTTTCTTATTTAGACAAGGCAGCATGAAAGTATTTTGCAAACCTAAACTTCAAGTAGTTTCACAAAAAAGGGGCAAATGCAAATTTCCCCTAACCTTAAACATTTAATTGAAATGTACTTTCTGTGTAGAGTTTTGAGTCTGTGTAAACCAATGACTCTTAGACATGTAATTTTCTAATGGCACTTATATAACATTAACATTTGAGCATTAACCTCCTTCTAAGTACAGGGGTTCTCCTTGTGCACACATAGTCATCAGGCAACAGCCAATCATATGGGAGGATACTGGTAGTTGTAAGCTGACCTCCTCCCTCCAGGTCATTACAGACACTGTCTTCAATCCTGCATGTTCCTCCTACAACTCATTAATTGCAGGAGTTTGTCTAATTAGTTCAATGGAAGCTAAACTTGACTACAACACCCAGAATGCATTTGAATATCATAAAAAAGCCCATGACTAGAAACAGTTGTTATGACTTGGAGAGAGGGGGTTAACTTGGGTAGTTGAATCATAGGACATGGAGTTGGGTTGGTTTCTTGTTATGCGGAGGCAGTGGCTCTACATTACCACTCTGAAAGCCTCTGCAGTTCCATGCCATGTCTCCTTTTAAAACGTATATGAACCTCCTGTCCTGGAGTCCAGCCTCAGTTGGTCCGCCTATCCAAGTGAATGATGTTGTAGTGTTGTATGGCAAAAACATGAAAGAGAACATATATAGTTTTGATTGTAGGATGTGGCACTCCACTTTTTTGTTCTTCTTCTGTGGTTGTCCTAGATTGCATGCACGCCAGATGGCATGTAGGCTTCGGCTCAACATCCATGTTGTAGCTTTGTTGATATGGTGTACAAACGTTAAAAATGAAAAGTGGAAATTATTTTATCCTAATTGCAATTACAAGTTTGTATGTTAATAGATTTAGAAATGACTTTTGGAAAAAAAAGTACCCTATGATAGAAGGCTGGAATGGGCCAAATGTTTTAAATTAATTGTCGAGATTTCTGGCAATTACCCATATTTTAGATGACCACTGTCAGAACTTACATTTTCTTAAAGAGTGTGGACATGTGCAATTTGAGAGAAAACAAAAACCAGTTGCCTTTACTAACTGATACTTTTGAAATTTGGTACTTGATACTTTTTTCATGTCCAATGGAATTTGTGTTAACTAGTTATTTGAAGGAGTGGCTTCTTGGCAGAGAGCTGCCACATTAGAAAGCATCATTGTTCCTCCACTCTTGCCTCTGCTCAGTAGGAATCTGTGGTATCTCGATAACGCTGGCAAGTGAGGATGTCCTATCTAATTTCACGCTGAAGTTATTTACATGGCATTTTTGTCATGCCAGTTCAAAGCTGTTTATCAAAACTTTATCTTTAAATACAGTTTGAAATACTGCATGACTTGCGCTCAAACAATGCCGTTGTCCTGTGCTTTCTTTTTATTTTTTCCAGCTAATTCTTTCAGAGTCGTCCAATAGGATATTCCTGGTGGAAACTGCAAGAAAGGTGCTCTCTACTTTGATTGCGAAGGCTAGAAAGGTATAGCAATGTGGTTTGTCCTTTTTTCAACTTTCATTGAAACCCTATGTTAGATTTCAAAGTAAACACTGGCATGACATAGCACGGCCTACTGTACTTGGCTTAGTGGAGATCTATTACAGGTATAATTGAATTGAAATCAACATTAGCCTGGGAAAGGATGTGTAGCTAAGTTTAACATCAAGTATTATTTATTGCAACGTAGCATGAAAGACAGCAGATAGTCACTTATCTGGCTCC
The DNA here is from genome assembly GCF_964204655.1 of Triturus cristatus. Classification (NCBI taxonomy): domain Eukaryota; kingdom Metazoa; phylum Chordata; class Amphibia; order Caudata; family Salamandridae; genus Triturus; species Triturus cristatus. Next base: position 480,397,737 of record NC_140586.1, on the reverse strand, counting down.
CTCACCTTTCAAACTTTCTGGGAACATTAAAGCTTAAAAAGTAAGCGTATAAGGAACTCTTTGCACAGCTTTATTATTTAAGCTGGGCATGAGGACTAAACTTAAGGGGAACGACATACACATTTTGACCTTAATCACACTATGTATGCAACCTCACACTTAGTTTCCTTTTAGCTAGCTACCAAAGGGAAGGCCCAAAATCAGAAATCACACCTAGATTCTGTGGAGCATGTCACCTTCTATGGCCCTAAGAAACCGCACCTAGATTCTGTGGAGCATGTCACCTTCTATGGCCCTAAGGCCTAGACTTGAATGTTAAAGGAATTCCAGTGATTCACCTTACTCTCTACCCTGAGCCATCTAATGAATTAATAGTATTTCCTTGTTTTATGGGAAACATTGTGTGCATGCACGTAGAAAACTGCTATTTGAGATACTTGGAGGGATTCCTTGAAGAGGCTTGGGGCCAGTTATACAAAGACATGTAGCTGTCATAAAGCCTGCAATTCGCTAAATCACAGGGCTTGTGAACGCTAAATATTTCTGTTTAAATGTGCCAAAACCATTTTGTGATTCAGTAAGTATTTACCGAATCGCAAAATAGAATTACAATTTCATAACGAATTGCAATTTGGAAGTAGCGTGTTTGGCGCATCCCTTCCATCTTATGATTCACAATGCTTTGTGTCAATGGTTGCAACTGCAGTTTTGTTAAAAAAACATTGATAGGTTACCCACTCCACAAAGGAGGCAGTGTGCGCCCACCCCCCTCCTGTTTGAAAAGGCTCCCTTGAGCTGACGAGCTGACGAGCTCTGGTTGATGCACCTGCGCCCATGGAGTAGTACTGAGACCTGAGAAGACTTTGGGCAGCATCTTCAGCACCCTCCCAAAAAAAGTGTTGCTCTCTACTGAAGAAGGACAATTATCCTGAAACACGTGTCTAGAGATACACAGCACTGGCTGCACCAACAAGGGTGAAAAACTAAAGCCTGACACCGAACAAAGTGTTACCATGCACTGCATTTATCATGATGCATCGGGGCAAACTGAGTGCTGGAGTGTGAGGCAGTGTGCCCCCACCCCCCTCCTGTCCACAAAGGAGGGTGGTAACCCATCTACAAAGGGGAAGGGGTGCTGTTGGACCTCTTCTCCTTTGTGAAGGTAAAAAATGGGAGTGGGCAGTGGTCCAGTGGACAAGTTGTTGCCCAGGATCATGTTTGCGGTGCCCTTGACCAGTAGCAAATGGGTCATTGTGTGGTCATTCCAACATAATTTCATCTGTGCATACATATGTGGAGTTACACAAAAATTTTCAAACTACGATTATTGGCTCTATGCGAATTTAAACTTTACCTCATGCATTTCTCAAGCATTAATTCTTCTTTTGTTATTTCCTTTTGAAAGGGCAGTGAGCATAAGAAAGGTGATAAAGTGGAGATGGAAAGTTCAGTTGTAAACATCATTATGCACAGAATAGTGTTAACTTAAGCACTGCATATGTTTTTGAAGCAGAAATCTGTAGTGCAATGCTGCTGTTTAGATGCTTAGGGAAAGAGGAGGTTTATTAAAACATTGGGGCTAATTCAAAGCATTTGTGATTTATGAGTATGTAAAGGAATACTAGAAGACATCTTTTTAGGTACTATTACATACTTTTCTGAATCATCATTGACACATCCAGATACTTTTCAGTAAAAGTGCAAAAACAGCACAGTGTTTTCTATTAGTACTAAATATTTATATGAATATTCCCAGAATTTTCCCATTTTATTCTCATTGTAGATGTTTTGGGCCCGATTCACAAAGAAATGCATAAGTAAAAGAGTACTACATGAGTACTCTTTTATGTACTTTTTTATACCATTTCTACCTACACTTGCTGCTAATTTATGGGTACTGAAGCAGCGCCAGCACTCAATTAGAGCAGAGGAGCGACGCCCCCCACCCCCTGCCACCACCAGCAAATAAAATGATAATGAAATGGGTTTTAAACCCTTTTTATGATACTTTTATCTTAAACTCCTGGCTCTGCCCCCAGGGCTCTGATAAGTCTTTTGGGCGGGTCCAGGAGATGACACTGTTGGTAGGGGAGTGGTGGGCACTCCCTTCACTGCGCATAAGGGTTTGGCCAGCCGTCTCAGACAGGCCAAACCCTCATGCGCAGTGAAGCTCTCTCCAGCCCCAGCTGCGTTGCTGCAGAGAGTAGGCACAGGCTTCTAGTCTATCTGGGACCGCAAGTTGCCGACGCTCAGGCCAGTCCCGATGCTGCTTTCATGCAGCTTCATGATTGGCCGCAGTGCAGTCTGGGAGCCTGTACCCAGAAGAAGCATGGAGGAGCGCAGTACGGCGGCTTTCAGGAAAGTTTACAAACAGTTTTTTTTGTTTTTGTTCCCCAAATCCTCCCTCCTCTGGCCCGCCCGCTATTTTGGCAGGGGATGGGCCGTTACTGAACTGAAGCATATAGCAGCATATTAATACACTTTCTAAGTTTCACAACTACAATTGTATCTTTTTTCATCTGCTGAATATTCGTGCTAGTCTCATCAACATCCAAACCGCAATCACCATGATTGCTAAGGATAATGTGAGTTATTCACCCATGCTACAGTCACCTTTTAATATAACAAATAGGTGTTGCTTTCATCAATAGATCCTTGGTCTTGAACTTAAATGGGTTTTAATTTTCGAAAATTATTAAATACCCTTTCACGCCAAAAAAGGAGGGAAATACTACTAAACTGCAAAATACATCTGCACCTAAATACTCTTTAAAAAAAAAAAAAAAAAAAAAAAAAAAAAAGGTGGAAGGATATGCTTCTGCCTTTAATGATTTTGTTGATACTGAGTATCTTGAAACAAAAATGTACCAAGATGCTCCCTGGGCAGTCCTGATGTGTTGCAGCATTTAGAGCGAACAGCATTGGAAGGCTACTCTTTAGAGTGGGAGTAAATTTGAGATTGAACAATACTCTATTTATGCCCCCATTGATATGAAATGTGGAAGGTGTGTGCAGTAGGGCTCGATATTATTCTGGTACAACAGTACCTGAAAAGTATGCATCACATTATTAAGCCATGTCGTTCAGTGTATTTATCTTCCCACCGCTAACCTAAAACTCCTCGTACTGCAGCACATTTAATGTGCAGTGTTACATCATTTATTTTTTCCAATATTTTTTATATGCATTTTAAAACAACTACTTTGGTTGTTTAAATGTACCTGTATTGTTGGCTACATTTTCTGTTTGGCCAATGTGTTAATTAAAGTCTGGCCATCCTGAACTTTGTTTTTGGGATGCACCGTTGCCACCCCCAATTGCTTTATGGGTGGCAACATATCTACACATGTTGAAGGTGTGTGTGAACCAGCTACACAAGATGGTAAGAAAAAACTACTTACCATTATGTTTTTGTTATTGCTTGAGTATACTCTTTGTACATAACCAAAGCTCACTCTAAGTTAATTTCTCGTTGTTAGGCTATTGCGAGTGTCGGGATGCACCAGCCATTGTGCTGGGAATCTAACCAGAATGATGCTCATTTCCTGCTCTCACCACTTCTACCAAAGACCACATACCCGAGGTTAGAGAGCCAGTGTTAGAAATGGGGAAAGGGAAATGTGAGAGAAAACAGGGCAGAGCTCATCACTACATTGACTCATGTCTTCTGTTGTGCAAGAATGTCTCGACTATCACAGGACAAGAATGGATTGTCACACAGTGTTCTATGTATTACTGGTAATAATAAAACAATATATCTTCGCGATATCTCTATGTAGCCAGCTCTGTGCTTTGACATGGAAGTTGCAATTTAAAAAAATAAACACAGTGTTAGTGTATGCATTCATGTATGCGCAGATATATATATTATATATATACACACACACACACACACACCACCCCTCCATATCACTTCTCCCGTCAACGGCTTGAATAACTAACTCATGTTTTGGCACAATGCCGTCTTGTGGAAGATGAGTTCTAGTTTCTGCCTGACATCTGTAGAACTGCAAGGTAACCCACTATGTCTATTATTATTTTGTTCCCTAATCCTGACAAATTATATGTGCATGCTAAAAGACTAATTCCTTATACCTGCCTTTTATGCATTCATATGCCACATAGGTAAGTCAAATAATCCACCCTGTCACCGGAATAACCTTCATGAAAGATAGCCACCAGCTGTCTTATTTACTTATTTTTGCATTTTTATATAGCGCAAACTTTGCCTAAAGGTATCAAAGTGCTTTCCAAAAGAACCAATTACATTACATAAGGACTTCATAGTACATGACTTACATAAAAGATAGAAACAGATAAACTGTAAATTCACATAAGAATGGTAGTGACTACATAAGTCTACTACAGATACTAGTAGTTAGAGTTGCATATATAGAAGTTGCAAATACATTCAAGATTACATTTTAAGAAAAGTTGAACCGATTAGGGTTGGAAAAATATATATTACATATTTACACAACATGATCTTATTGCCACTGCTGAGGTTCTTGCTTTCAGCCCGACCTTCAGAGTGTTGTTTCACTCACGGGAAGTGCTATTGGGCCTGGAGGGATCCCCAAGCTGGTGATGGCCAGATGCCCTCCATGCATACATGGGGGGATCAAGCTAGGCTGTAGTTAACATGCCCCAGGTGGGTCAACCTTCCAGGTTGTCCCCTGGTTGTCCCCCGGCACTGCACTAGGCATCGGTGAGAGTTGCAGGCTGCGGGAAGCTGAATCGCAGTGTTGTGCTGTGACTGTCTCCTCACCTCCAATATGGCCCTCATAATAAATAATATTATGTTTAATCCACCGGGGCACTCCTCGATTCAATGGCCGCTTCCATACAGCCCAGGGCAAGCAACGGATGACACCAGGACCCAGTTAGAATTTGCAAACCCCCTAATAGCACCAGGGGAACGTGGCTACACTCGCCTGCACAGGTCAGGCCTCGCCGCAGGTTTTCACCATGGGCCCTGTCCAGCGCCTGCCGGGAATCCGCAACCTCGCTGACCATTGGGGACCACCCCCACTTCACTACAAGGGCACTTCAGAAAGCCCGCATTCCTCAGGCTCTGGCGTAGTGTGCCACGCAGATATATATATTCTTAGAAGAATATATAAAGATGTTCAATAAGAAGTACATAGTTTGCAATAATGTTGGCAAGCAAATTGGAGATTTATGTAGCGTGGTCCTGGTTGAAGATAACGCTGTGAGCCATGAGTGATGTTATGCGAGATATTTTAAATGACTGTCCTCTCTCCAGACCACGGGAGAGAGTTCATGACCTGCTGGGAACTGTAGTTAACCAAATCCGTGCAGCAGCAGGCCCTCTGCATATGGGCAGCATCAGTCCAGCTAGAGCTGACCCTCTGTGAGCACTGACATTTTCTTCCCTGAAATAAATTTGGTGTATTCCCTGTGCTTTGACCAATGTTAAGTGCTAAACAGTGTCTCCAGGCCCACTTTCTGACAGCCATAAACTGACTGCCAATGATTTCAAGATTTTGCTGCAGAAATTAAGTATGCAGCACTAAAATTTCCAATTTGGAGTAATTTTGCTTCATTAATAAAAGTATAGATATTTAAATAAAAATATAGTGTTCTGCTAAATTTTCAAAAAGTGAGTTGCTTCTTTAAAATTATTTGTGTAGCATGGTCAACTTGTGCTGTAAAAACCAAACATCAGAAGTTAACATTGATGTGTCCTGTAGTCTAGTTGAAGTAAGACCCAAACGTGTAAGGTCTTAATGTTGTACCTTTTAGCACAATTTCTGACATTTAGTGGCGTATTTGAAATTAACAATTATTTCGTTTTTTGGTCTAAGCACAAAATAGCGAGAAGGTCTGTAGAAATATCATGCTGGATGAAGTAAAATATGCGGTTCCTTAGCCTTACAATAAAGTTCAAGCAGCTCACATGGTCTCCAATTCTCTTCTCCAGTTTCAAGGTTCTCCAAAACCTGTTAATGCGAATTTGCATGCTGATTATGTGCACTGCAGTCAGAGTGAAAAGTAAACTTTCCCATTCATGTTACAGAATCCAAAGAAGTTTGAAGATGCCTTTGATGAAATGATGTACTTTTTAGAGCAGATAAACCAATGGGAGACTACTGAGATGGAACTCGTTGCAAGAGGGGTAAGTTCTCTTAGTAGTCATATTTTCTGTTTGGGCGCCTCTGGCATTTGTTGACTTCTGAAGGACACTTCTTTACTATGTTTAATGACATTTCAACTCTGCCCATGATGTGTAGAGTTCACAAATGGACAGTTGCTTGCAAGAGTGATGTTTTGCTGATGCAAAGCGAATAGGGATATGGTTCCTTAATTAATTGTTGACATAGTTAAATCGTCAAACCTACCAAGACACAATGGTTCATTTTGTTTTGTGGATGTTGTCCTTCCATTAAAAAAAATATTCTTTCAGCGGTCACATTAGGTGTGGAAGTGGCTGGTGTGTTGGAGGTAAACGAGAAGATACCGTACAGGTGTAGAAACTTAATTCACTCTACTGGACTTCTGCTTAATTCCAACTGTTCAAACTTAGAAGAGCCATGGACTATCACTCCTACCAGTATAAGCCTGTTCTCATTTTTGTGTTACCACATACTGACTTGTGTTTGTAGCTATCTGTAAGGTCTACTTTGATAGATGTATACATATCTTACGCAGGCATCAAACACTATCTATAGTGTTTCCTTAGTTATGAGCGATATGCACCGCATATCGCTGAACCAATTGAGGGGAAAGACATATGATATGTTACAGCACTCAACAGTCTTAAATGCGACTTGCCACTTAGCCATATACATGTACCTGAGGGCCAGAATAGAATCAGGTGACTTCAAATAGTTTATTAATCATATAGCTTCATGACCTCAGTGACACACAGTATGCCTCTGACTTAATTATATCTGAACAACCCACCTTAGGACTTTTATTATACTGGCTTCCCAAGGTGTTTTCTTCCACCTAGTAACCCACTCCAAGATGGTTTTTTGTCCTGACACTACCATGCTATCATCTGCTCCACATGATATTCCTACCATCTTCAGTCTATGGTGCAAATAGGAAAGGGTTCCTTTTGCTAGCGCGAGCACAATTTCAAAGGGCTGGTATAACCTCTAGCGTTTTCATCGAAGTTATGAATCAGTAGTCATAATTTTTCAAGCAATTGATTTATTCTCAATGTGGATGATTTATAGATACTTTATAGTTGTTGGCAAACTTCTTCACGGTATTGAGAAACATTATCCGTCTTATGAAGATGACAACCATAAACCCAATGCATTTCGGGTTCAAACCGAACCCTTCATCAGGGGTAATTCTTCAGACTGTGAATGACAAAAAGGCGAATCAAAACTGTGGTCCCCATTAGGAAAATACAAGTATAATAAAAAGGTTGCGAAATGACTTTTTGCATTAAATGTTGAGTGACTAACCCATAGTAAAACAACGGACTTAGAGTGATCTAGAATCGAGGAGCACATGCCTTGGTGAACATCAGAGGTGTTGCGATATCGGAGATCTGTTAAAAGAACGACAGTAAAGAACAAAATGAACCCATAGGAAACACGAGTGTGACGAAAGCCAAGTGAAAAGCAAATTATATCTGAAGACCGGTGAGTCGTTAACCAGTAGGAAACAGGCTGAATTGCGTGCAAATGGTTACGATAGAAAGTTGCGAGGAAGTTTGAAACGGAATAGAACCGAGCAGTGATATAGACGATATAAACGAGTCCTGAAAAGAACAACCTTACGAACTTACCCGGGAGGTGCAAAAGCGTACACATCCGGCGAGAACACGTCCGGCAGGGAGCTGGCGTGTGTTCGTCGGAGCGGGAGGAGGGGTTTAAGTGCAAAATAGAAGACGGGTGATGTGCTTAAAGAGTAGACATAGAAAGAGTACACACTGAAATTAACATCAGATACATGTTATGAAATGTTACGTTAGTGACAAAAATAGAAAAGGTACACACTGAAAGCATAATGTGTTGCATGACGATGTTTACGAAATCGGATTCAAAAGAAAACAAATGTTTAAAAGAGAGCGCTAGTATGAAGTGCGATAGAAATACGTGATGCAAGGCACAGCAATGTTTACAAAAAGCAAGTAAGTTCAATACGATCATTGAGTCCCAGAGGCTGGAGGGATTGCAATTTTTTGGTCCAATAAAATTCTGCCCTTGCGAGACTTTTCTGAGGGTCAGCATCATTGCGAGTTTTGAGTGACTCTAGAACAGTAAAACGAAGCTGAGAGATGTTGTGTTTGGCTTCCATCCAGTGGACTGCAACAGTGGATTTTTCATTTTTAGTGCGGATGTTGCTTTTATGTTCTCCTATGCGGATCTTTATTTTGCGTTCTGTTCTTCCAACGTATATTTTGCCACAAGGGCATTTGAGTGCATAGATTACATTAGATGTGTCGCAGGTACTGGAATTACGTAATTTTATTTTGTGACCTTTGGTGGGATGAATGAAGAGGTCACAAGAAATCACATTGTTGCAGTGTACACAGTTAAGACACCTTTGCATACCTTTAAAAGTCGCTTTAGATGTAATAGATGGTGGGTTAAGCAACTCTTTCAAGTTCTTGGATCTTTGCATAGCGAAGATGGGTTTTTGTGGAAACAAGGTAGAAAGATCAGGTTCTGTCTGGATGATATTCCAGTGTTTCATAATGATAGATTTTATGGTGGTGGCTTGTGTGGAATGTTTTAGGACACAAACCAGTGGATTAGTCTGTTTTTTCTTTGTACGTTATAATAGACTATTTCGTTCAATCATCGTGAGTCTGTGTTTAGCCTCATTCAACAGTTCTGGTGGATATCCTCTTTTCAGGAATTAATCTGTGAATTTGTTGGTGATAGAAATTGCTTCATCAGGATCCGAAGTGATTCTTTTAAGTATAATGAATTGTGAGTACGGTAGATGTTTTTTCAGGGTGGACTGATGAAAACTGTCAAAATGGAGAGAGTTGTTCCTGTCAGTAGACTTGATGTACACTTTGGTTTGGTGTAAGTGTCAGAGATGCAACATATCACTGACTCTGACACTTACACCAAACTTGATCAAGATCCCACACACAGCTATCAATGTCTCCTCTATCACCAACAAATTCACAGATCGATTCCTGAAAAGAGGATATCCACCACAACTGTTGAATGAGGCTAAACACAGACTCACGATGATTGAACGAAATAGCCTATTACAACGTACAAAGAAAAAACAGACTAATCCACTGGTTTGTGTCCTAAAACATTCCACACAAGCCACCACCATCAAATCTATCATTATGAAACACTGGAATATCATCCAGACAGAACCTGATCTTTCTACCTTGTTTGCACAAAAACCCATCTTCGCTATGCAAAGATCCAAGAACTTGAAAGAGTTGCTTAACCCACCATCTATTACATCTAAAGCGACTTTTAAAGGTATGCAAAGGTGTCTTAACTGTGTACACTGCAACAATGTAATTTCCGGTGACCTCTTCATTCATCCCACCAAAGGTCACAAAATAAAATTACGTCATTCCAGTACCTGCGACACATCTAATGTAATCTATGCACTCAAATACCCTTGTGGCAAAATATACGTTGGAAGAACAGAACGCAAAATAAAGATCCGCATAGGAGAACATAAAAGCAACATCCGCACTAAAAATGAAAAATCCACTGTCGCAGTCCACTGGATGGAAGCCAAACACAACATCTCTCAGCTTCGTTTTACTGTTCTAGAGTCACTCAAAACTCGCAATGATGCTGACCCTCAGAAAAGTCTCGCAAGGGCAGAATTTTATTGGACCAAAAAATTGCAATCCCTCCAGCCTCTGGGACTCAATGATCGTATTGAACTTACTTGCTTTTTGTAAACATTGCTGTGCCTTGCATCACGTATTTCTATCGCACTTCATACTAGCGCTCTCTTTTAAACATTTGTTTTCTTTTGAATCCGATTTCGTAAACATCGTCATGCAACACATTATGCTTTCAGTGTGTACCTTTTCTATTTTTGTCACTAACGTAACATTTCATAACGTGTATCTGATGTTAATTTCAGTGTGTACTCTTTCTATGTCTACTCTTTAAGCACATCACCCGTCTTCTATTTTGCACTTAAACCCCTCCTCCCGCTCCGACGAACACACGCCAGCTCCCTGCCGGACGTGTTCTCGCCGGATGTGTACGCTTTTGCACCTCCCGGGTAAGTTCGTAAGGTTGTTCTCTTCAGGACTCGTTTATATCGTCTATATCACTGCTCGGTTCTATTCCGTTTCAAACTTCCTCGCAACTTTCTATCGTAACCATTTGCACGCAATTCAGCCTGTTTCCTACTGGTTAACGACTCACCGGTCTTCAGATATAATTTGCTTTTCACTTGGCTTCCGTCACACTCGTGTTTCATATGGGTTCATTTTGTTCTTTACTGTCGTTCTTTTAACAGATCTCCGATATCGCAACACCTCTGATGTTCACCAAGGCATGTGCTCCTCGATTCTAGATCACTCTGAGTGCGTTGTTTTACTATGGGTTAGTCACTCAACATTTAATGCAAAAAGTCATTTCGCAACCTTTTTATTATACTTGTATTTTCCTAATGGGGACCACAGTTTTGATTCGCCTTTTTGTCATTCACAGTCTGAAGAATTACCCCTGATGAAGGGTTCGGTTTGAACCCGAAATGCATTGGGTTTATGGTTGTCATCTTCATAAGACGGATAATGTTTCTCAATACCGTGAAGAAGTTTGGCAACAACTATAAAGTATCTATAAATCATCCACATTGAGAATAAATCAATTGTTTGGAAAATTATGACTACTGATTCATAACTTCGATGAAAACGCTAGAGGTTATACCAGCCCTTTGAAATTGTGCTCGCGCTAGCAAAAGGAACCCTTTCCTATTTGCACCATAGACTGGATGTTTATCACTAGGCACCCATGGACAGTTGCCTTAGCGCTGGCAGCATTCCTTTAAACAAGAACAATTGACTTGAATGTTTCACTGAGTGCACGTTGACACTTCGTTTTGTATTCCTACCATCTTGGCCATTAGGAATGTCGACATCCCTTTCTGAGCATCCCTCCATCACATTGCTCACAGGGCACAATTACTCTTTAAATAGCCAATAGCTTTTAAATGGTCAGCTTCTAATTGCATGCCACCAGTGATCTCCACTACATGGGAAGCATGCACAGGACACCACAGAATCAATGGAGCAATTTCCTGCCTCTCCACATTGCCAAGGTAATGTTTCCTTGGCCCATCACTTCTAGGCCTGCAGACCTCCCTCGCATTCTTTCTTCTACTCCATAATTAATTTATTTAATCAAACTCTGGAGTTGGACTCTGCCGTTTCAATATATAAGTTATACATTATCTCCATTTTGTGTTGTCATCAGGTTGCTCTGTATCACTATCACGTGTGCCAAAACACTGTGTTAATTTTGTCTTTCTTTTTAGGTCTCGGCCTGACGTAGGCAGCGCATGCGCTGTCTCGTCTTACGAGGCTTCTTGGAATCGATACGATTCCAGAAGCCTCCTCCCAGCTCCGCCTTAAGTTTTGATTCGTGCGCGTCCTTTTGCGTCACAAATTATGCCAAAGGCAGTGCAATGATTGCACTGAAGGCATGCCATTCGGTGATTGTTGCCACCCTGTCTCCATTAATCCATGCCCTGCGGGATTGGATCTCTCACCAGCGGCGTGACACAATAGGGTTATTGTAAGCTTGCTGCACTTTTTTTTTTTAAGACATCGCATGTGTTTGTTATCGCGGGCAGCCTCAACTAGCCGCTTTGCTTGCTGTAAGATTTACTTCACAGCGCTTTGCTTTTCGGCGGTTTTCCTTATGTTTCAAGCTAATAAGCAAGTGTTAGATTCAATATGAGGACTTATGGAGAGAGCATGCCAAGCGTAGGTGAATTCATGGTTCGCGAACACAACTCAGGTTGCAAAGTAAAAGATGTTCCTTGTCTGCTCAGTTTTCAGTGTGACTTATCAGTTGCGAATTCATCACACACCTGAAGCTGCATTACCCAGACATAAACTGTACCTTTTATGAAAACGCTCAAAGTCAATGCATGCATTGGCCAGAAGCAGTGTGGCTCCATATCTGAAATAAGTGTTTGAAATTGAGCAGGTGCAGAAGACAGCTTCAGGTGTAGTTCAGTTTGCGTCTACGGTGAAGTACTCTTCTGCTGCTAGTATTGCGCTTTGTGTGTTAACCAGTGGGTGTGTTTGTGTAATTGGGTGTGGTGATGGGTGAGTGAATAAATTGCTGCTGGTATACTCACTCTCTAATCACTCTCTACTCACTCTCTGCTACTCTCTTTCTTGTTTTATTTTTTAAATCGTTTTTATTAACTTTTTTTGTTTGTTTGTTTTGCACATGGATCAGTTAAACATTACAGTCAAAGCAGCACTCCTGTAGTAACGGGAAAGAAAGGGGGGGGAGAGAGAATTAATTGCCGCCAGTAAGGTACACTTAGGCTAGCAATGACAAGACAATGCAAGTTCCGGGTGTGTTAATACAACTAAGCTTATGGCAATCTTTCGAGAAAGGACAAAGCGGTGCTGCTAATTCTATACATCAGGTGGTATGTGAGTAGTACAGGAACAGTGCAGTTCAAACATAACCTGAGACATAGGGTACAATAAAATGAGGACAACAAAAGCGAAGGAAGGGTAGGGAAGAGTCGCGTAGGACCTGCCGCCATATCTAAATTTGAAATGGGGCCTCAGACACCTCCAAGACACAGTAGTAGCAGGAATCCGTGGCACAGAGGCAGTGACTGTCCGAGTGCCAGTGTTATTCCATATTTACGTCAGTGGGGGGGAGGGGGGATGGGGGGTTACTCTGTGTGATGCTCCTCTGTGACGCAATTGGGGATACCATGCCCGTGTCTGCTCCCAAAAGTTTGGAAACCATCGCATCCCATTGAGGCGTCAGAGGGAACATACGAATGCCAAGCAAGTCCTCCCTGTGCAGTACCGCACCCTCCACCCTCGCCCAGTTGAATAGGGACCTGCGCCAAGCAAGGGGATGCAGCGGTAGGGGGGACTTCCCCCGCCTGGTAAGCAAGTGTTTGGCCGTTATCAGACCAAGGTCTAAAATCCACGTGGCCGCTCTGTCTTTCTGGTTTCTGCTGATGAGATGTAACACATGGGCTTCCCAGGTCGGGGGAATGGTGCGGGAGGTGCAGCTAATGAGAGGAGTGGTCTCAGTAGTCCAATAGTCAGTCAGGACTGGGCACCCCAGAGCATATGTACTAGGTCAGCATCTGATTGCTGGCAGCGGGGACAAGCCGCATCTATGCGGAGGAAGTACCTGTTGATGCAGGCTGGGGTAAGGTAGGCCTGATGGAGTATGAAAAATTGTATCTGTCGAAATCGTTGATTCCGGGGGATGCGGGTCGGACCCCCACGAGCAGCCAGCCATTCCCTATCTGTAAACGCCATACCCAATGCCCCCTCCCAGTGGAGTCGAAGTCGGGTGAGATCTGCTTTCGTGTGCTGTCGAAGTGAAGATGCGAACCAGCGCGTAAGATGTTTCCCTCTTCCCATCACATGAAGATACTGCAGTGTAGGATGTATGGGAGGTTCCTGAGCCAGCGCACCCCATGTGGACGTTAACGTAGCTATGAGTGTTCTGTGTAGTAAGAACTGCCCAGGATGTATATGCTCTCCTGCTACAAGTTCCTGGAATGGAATGAGGGCGCCCTCTTGAAAGAGGTCCTCCACATCCTGTATCCCCTCCGAGGTCCAGTGATGTAACTCCGCCGCCGTCGTGTAGGTGACCCCCCGTGGAGTTCCCAATAGTGGAATGGCAGGTGCTTATGGGATGGTGGTCCTAGTGAGGAAAAGACACCTATGGTAACATTTGTACTCTACAGTGAGGGGAAAAGTATCTGGGGGTCTAAGTGTGGAGCAAGGGTGAAACATCTGGAGGAGGGTTTTCAGTGATAGCGGCGGTTGTATAGAGGCTGTATCTAGCAGGTAATGGGAGGACATCCACCTAGCAACCCCTTGCAGCTGGGAGGCCAAGTAGTAGTGTTCGAAATTGGGCACCGCAAGGCCGCCCAACTCAGTAGGCAGGTAAAGTTTTCCCATGGATACTCTATGGCGTGAGGCTTCCTATATAAAATCCCGCACTACACTTTCCCACTGCTTAAAGAAGGGGGGCGAGATGAAGAGGGGCAGGGTGGCAAAGTAATAGAGGAGGCGGGGGAGAACCACCATCTTAACCAAGGCGATTCTGCCAGAGATTGCCAATGGGAGGGTCTTCCAGAACCCCATCTGAGACCGAATCGCCGTGGTAGCGCGGACGTTTCCGTCAAAAAGCTCGATAAACCTGGACCCCTAGGTAACGAAAAGGATCAGTGCACTAGGCCACTGGTGCACCCCCGAGTGTGTAGCCTGGATCAGGGACGTTCCCTAAGAACGGGGAGAGTATGGACTTTGTCGGGTTGACGTGTAGCCCAGAGGCTCGCGCAAAAAGGTTAAGGGCTCGATCAAGGGAAGGGGGAATAGCATGAAGGTCCCTGGCGTATATTAATAGGTCGTCCGCGTACAGCGAAATGGTGTGCATGTCATCTCCTAGTTCGATCCCCATATCTACCTGCGTGCGGACATGAGCTGCCAGTGGCTCCACCGCTGACGCAAAAAGAAGCGGGGACAACGGCATCCCTGCCGTGTCCCACGTCGTACCTGCACCGGATCTGAAATATATGGGCCCGTCCGAACCCGTACCGAAGGATTATTGTATAACAACTGTATTAAGCCGAGGAAGTAGGGACCAACTCCAAAACATGTCAGGGCAGCAAATAGGAAATTCCAGGCCAGGGAGTCGAAGGCCTTCTCAAGGTCTAACACCATGCAACCGGAGCGTGGCCAGACGGTTGGGGCATATTCTGCGACCCGAAAGTAGCGGCGTAGGTTCAGGGCTGTACTACGCTGTGGAACAAATCCATTCCGGTCAGAATGTACCAGTTCAGAGACTAGTGGAGCTAGCCGGTTGGCCAAGACCTTCGACCAGGATCTTATAATCCGAATTTAATATAGCAATCGGCCGGTAGGAGCCAGGAGACATGGGGTCCTTACCAGGTTTCAATAAGGACACCACATTAGCTGTACGCATGGATGGGGGCAACATCCCTTCCGAGACTGCCTCCAGGAATAGCGAGTGCAGTTGCGGTACCAAATGTTCTGCGTACGTTTTGAAAAATTCCGATGGGAGTCCGTCTGGTCCTGGAGTATTACCCAAGGACAAGGCACGCAATGCGTCCCGTATTTCTTCCTCTGCTATAGGAGCGCCCACTTCCAGGGTCTGATCCAATGTCTGAGTAGGTAACTCCACAGTGCCCAGGCAGGAACCCACGTCTCAAGCGTTACCTGTCAGGAGGGTGTCGTAGAGGTGGGTGTAGTGTTCAGTCATAAGTGCGTGAATGTCTCCCTGAGTGTTGCGTTCTTGGCCGAGGTCCTCTAGGAGGAATCTACTACTCTCTCTCTCTACTACTCTCTACTCTCTACTACTCACTCTCTGCTATTCTCTACTACTCACTTGACTACTCACTCTCTACTACTCACTATCTACTACTCACTTTCTACTACTCTCAATTACTCTCTACTCCTCACTCTCTACTCCTCACTCTCTACTCCTCACTCTCTACTCTCTACTCCTCACTCTCTACTACTCACTCTCTTCTACTCTCTACTACTCTACTACTCTCTACTCTCTACTCCTCTCTACTGCTCACTTCTACTACTCTACTACTCACTCTCTACTACTCACTCTCTACTACTCACTCTACTACTCACTCTACTACTCACTCTACTACTCACTCTCTACTACACTACTCTCTACTGCTCACTCTCTACTACTCACGCTCTACTACTCTCTCTCTAATAGGGAAATCTATAAGAATGTTAGGAGGAATTACCATACCTCCATCAAGTTGGCGAAAACTAACTATTACACCAACTTGATAGAATCGACCAACAACAATCAAAAAGAAATATTCCAAATAGTCAATGGCTTCAGAAAACCCAAAATACTATCACAGGAAATTCCACCGTCCCAAGCCCTCTGCGACAAAATAGCGGAATATTTCGAACAGAAAATTACAAACTTTACAAAAGAGTTTCCACAGATCAGTCAACCAGCATTAAATACAGCTGACCCTACCATCCAAATAGACTCACCTTGTACTACCACATGGGATAATTTTACTTTGATTAATTCTACCGAGTCTGCTCAAGCTATCTCTAAATTGAACTCAGGCTCCCCTCTTGACCCCTGTCCACCCCTACTGCTCAAGGCTATAAAAGATGAGGTCAACCCAATTATAAACTCAATCCTGAACTCCTCCCTACAAACAGGAGATATCCCCGCATGCTGGAAGGTCGCGGTAGTCAAACCCCTTCAGAAAAAAACTATTCAGGACCCTACGACACTATCAAACCTCCGACCCATATCACTTCTTCCAGCACTATGCAAACTCACAGAGACATGTGTAAACAAACAACTCACAGCATATCTCGAGAACAACAATTTGTTACATCCCAATCAAGCAGGTTTTCGCTCTCACCACTCAACTGAATCTGCCCTTATTTTCTCAACGGAAACTATCAGGGCCGCTTTGGATCAGGGCAAAAGAGCCGTCCTGATCCTACTGGATCTCTCTGCGGCGTTCGACACGGTGTCCCATGATATTCTACTTCATCGTCTGAGTAGTGCAGGCATAGGGGGCACCGTGTTGAAATGGTTTACCAACTTCCTCAGACAAAGAAAACAGACTATTCTCCTAGGTCCACATTACTCTGAGGCAAGAGAAGTTCAATCTGGGGTACCTCAGGGCTCTAGCTTAAGCCCCATATTGTTTAACCTATATATGGTCCCCCTAATGAAACTTATCTCCTCTTTTGCTATCAGCTCAATAGCCTATGCCGATGATACTCAACTAGTTGTAATCCTAGATGAGGACGCGGCAATTGCTGAACGTTCCCTCAGAGATTGTCTGAAGGCCACTTTCGAGTGGATGAACACAAACCACCTGAGATGCAACACTGCAAAGACGGAAATTTTACCCTTTGGGAAAAATAATCTGCTCTCCCCCCAAACCTGCTGGCCACCTAATGCTGAAGCCCCGCCGAGCACCATAAAGAGTGCCCGAAATTTAGGAATTAAAATTGACGAGGCACTATCCTTCAAGCAACAGACCAGTGAAGTGGCTGGCTCCTGTTTCAATATCATCAAAAGCCTTCGGAAATTCTTTGACTTCCTCCCCCTACCAGCAAGGAAAACGGTAGCGGTGGCATTGATTACATCTAGGTTGGACTATTGTAACGGACTGTATGTGGGTGCCAACAAGGCCCTCCTACATAAGCTGCAGATGGTGCAAAATACTGCAGCAAGGCTGGTGCTAAAAATGCCAAGAAAATCCTCAGCATCCGCAGCACTTGACACCCTCCACTGGCTCCCTATCCAAAAGAGAATCCTATTCAAACTACTGATCATCTCTTTCAGAGCATTCCATAAAAGAGGCCCTACCTACCTGACTAACAAATTTAATCGCTACCACCCCGGACGTCATCTAAGATCTGCTACGGCCAACCTAATGACCATTCCAAAGTTCCGATTGGCCACTAGAGGGGGAAAGTCCCTGGCGGTCAAAGGCTCTAGAGCCTGGAACACACTTCCACCTCAAATTCGTGAAATCTCCTGTGAGAGCAAATTCAGGAAAGCCATTAAAACCTGGATTTATAACCTAACTGCCTCCACCTGCAAAACCCTGGTCTAATATCTACTTTAGGGTCTATTACATCTCCCTTCTGCCTACGAACCACACAAATTGAACCTAGCGCCAAGATGCTCCTCGGAGCGATAGAGCGCTATATAAAATCCCCCCAAACATAAACATAAACATACTACTCTCTCTCTACTACTCTCTCTCTACTACTCTCTCTCTACTACTCTCTCTCTACTACTCTCTCTCTACTACTCTCTCTCTACTACTCACTCTCTACTACTCTCTACTACTCACTCTACTACTCACTCTCTACTACTCACTCTCTACTACTCACTCTACTACTCACTCTCTACTACTCACTCTCTACTACTCACTCTACTACTCACTCTACTACTCACTCTCTACTACTCACTCTCTACTACTCACTCTCTACTACTCTCTACTACTCACTCTCTACTACTCACTCTCTACTCGCTCTACTACTCTCTACTACTCACTCTCTACTACTCACTCTCTACTAACTCTCTACTACTCACTCTAGTACTCTCTCTACTATGCACTCTCTACTACACACTACTCTCTACTACTCACTCTCTACTACTCACTCTAGTACTCACTCTCTACTACTCCCTCTCTACTACACACTACTCTCTACTACTCACTCTCTACTACTCACTCTCTACTACTCACTCTCTACTACTCACTCTCTACTACTCACTCTACTACTCTCTACTACTCACTCTCTACTACTCTCTACTACTCACTCTCTACTACTCACTCTACTACTCTCTACTACTCACTCTCTACTCACTCTCTACTACTCACTCTAGTACTCACTCTCTACTACGCACTCTCTACTACTCACTCTACCACTCACTCCACTACTCCCTCTCTACTACACACTACTCTCTACTACGCACTCTCTACTACTCACTCTACCACTCACTCCACTACTCCCTCTCTACTACACACTACTCTCTACTACTCGCTCTCTACCTACTCTCTACTACTCACTCTCTACTCACTCTCTACTCACTCTACTCACTCTACTACTCTCTACTCCCTCTCCTCTACTCTCTACTTTCTACTACTCTCTACTTCTCACTCTCTACTCACTCTATACTCACTCTCCTCTACACTACTCTCTACTACTCACTCTCTACTACTCTCTCTACTACTCACTCTCTACTACTCACTCTCTACTACTCTCTACTCCTCACTCTCTACTCACTCTCTACTCACTCTCTACTCACTCTCTACTACTCTCTACTACTCTCTAGTACTCACTACTCTACTCACTCTCTACTACTCACTCTCTACTACTCACTTTCTACTACACTACTCTCTACTGCTCACTCTCTACTACTCACGCTCTACTACTCTCTCTCTACTACTCTCTCTCTACTACTCTCTCTCTACTACTCTCTCTCTACTACTCACTCTCTACTACTCACTCTCTACTACTCACTCTCTACTACTCACTCTACTACTCACTCTCTACTACTCACTCTACTACTCACTCTACTACTCACTCTCTACCACTCACTCTCTACTACTCTCTACTACTCACTCTCTACTACTCACTCTCTACTCGCTCTACTACTCTCTACTACTCACTCTCTACTACCTCTCTACTACTCACTCTAGTACTCTCTCTCTACTATGCACTCTCTACTACACACTACTCTCTACTACTCACTCTCTACTACTCACTCTCTACTACTCACTCTCTACTACTCACTCTCTACTACTCACTCTACTACTCACTCTACTACTCACTCTACTACTCACTCTACTACTCACTCTACTACTCTCTACTACTCACTCTCTACTACTCACTCTACTACTCTCTACTACTCTCTACTACTCTCTACTCACTCTCTACTCACTCTCTACTACTCACTCTAGTACTCACTCTCTACTACGCACTCTCTACTACGCACTCTCTACTACACACTCTCTACTACTCACTCTACTACTCACTCTACTACTCACTCTCTACTCGCTCTACTACTCTACTACTCACTCTCTACTACTCACTCTACTACTCTCTACTACTCACTCTCTACTCACTCTCTACTACTCACTCTAGTACTCACTCTCTACTACGCACTCTCTACTACTCACTCTACTACTCACTCCACTACTCCCTCTCTACTACACACTACTCTCTACTACTCACTCTCTACTCACTCTCTACTACTCACTCTCTACTGACTCTCTACTACTCACTTTCTACTCACTCTTCTACTCACTCTACTACTCTCTACTCACTCTCCTCTACTCTCTACTTTCTACTACTCTCTACTACTCACTCTCTACTCACTCTATACTCACTCTCCTCTACACTACTCTCTACTCTCTACTACTCACTCTCTACTACTCACTCTCTACTACTCTCTACTCCTCACTCTCTACTCACTCTCTACTACTCTCTACTACTCTCTAGTACTCACTACTCTACTCACTCTCTACTACTCACTCTCTACTACTCACTCTCTACTACTCACTCTCTACTACTCACTCTCTACTACTCACTCTCTACCACTCTCTACTACTCACTCTCTACTTCACTCTACTACTCACTCTCTACTACTCACTCTATACTACTCTCTACTCTATTCACTCTCTACTACTCACTCTCTACTACTCACTCTCTATTACTCTCTACTCTCTACTACTCACTCTCTACTACTCACTCTCTACTACTCACTCTCTACTACTCACTCTCTACTACTCACTCTGTACTACTCACTCTGTACTACTCACTCTCTACTACTCACTCTATACTACTCTCTACTCTACTCACTCTCTACTACTCTCTACTACTCTCCACTACTCTCTACTCTCTACTACTCTCTACTCTCCACTCTCTACTACTCTCAACTACTCACTCTCTACTACTCACTCTCTACTACTCACTCTCTACTACTCACTCTCTACTACTCACTCTCTACTACTCACTCTCTACCACTCTCTACTACTCACTCTCTACTTCACTCTACTACTCTCTACTACTCACCTCTACTATTCTCTACTACTCACTCACTACTACTAACTCTACTGCTCAATCTCTACTACACTCCACTCTCTACTACACTCCACTCTCTACTACTCACTCTCTACCACACTCTACTACTCACTCTCTACTCACTCTACTACTCTCTACTACTCACTCTCTACTACTCACTCTACTACTCTACTACTCACTCTCTACTCACTCTCTACTACTCTCTACTACTCACCTCTACTATTCTCTACTACTCACTCTCTACTACTCACTCTCTACTACTAACTCTACTGCTCACTCTCTACTACACTCTACTCTCTACTACTCACTCTCTACCACTCTCTACTACTCACTCTCTACTACTCACTCTCTACGACTCTCTACTACTCACTCTACTACTCACTCTACTACTCACTCTACTACCCACTCTCTACTACTCACTCTACTACTCACTTTCTACTACTCACTCTCTACTGCTCACTCTCTACTCACTCTACTATTTCTCTACTCACTCTCTACTACTCTCTACTCTCTTACTACTCTCTACTACTCACTCTCTACTACTCACTCTCTACTACTCACTCTCTACTACTCACCCTCTACTACTCACCCTCTACTACCCACCCTCTACTACCCACTCTACCACTCTCTACTACTCATTCTCTACTTCACTCTCTACTACTCTTTACTACTCACTCTCTAGCGGGGGAATAGTAATTGTACATCTTCCGCCCCACCTCTATTGACGGTTTTATGCACCAGGCATAGAGCTTTGAACTCCACCCGTCGTCTCACTAGAAGCCAGTGTAGTGGTTTAATACAGGCTGAGGTGGAGTAATGTTCGGGTAGACCATACAAAACTCGGGCTGCAGCATTTTGAAGTGACTGAAGCTTGTTAAGCTGTTTCACTCCAGCACCCAAATAAAGGGCATTGCAGTAATCTAACCATGACAAAATAAGGGCGCCAACCTCCGTTTTCCTGAGGGAAAGCAGGATGAATGGAAGAATTTTACAAAATATCTTAAGTGTAAAAAAGCAGGCAGAGACCACTTGGTTAATTTGGGGGGCACAGGTGAGATCCTTATCGATGAGAAAACTGAGATTTCTGGCCTTGGCCACCGGCGATGGACATGTACCGGCTTCAGGAGACCACCAGCATTGGGTCCAGATTGAAGGTTTCTTGCCAAATTCTAGGATCTCAGTTTTTTCAGTGTTAAGCTTTAAGAAGTTGACCCTCATCCAAGACATCACCGAGGAAAGACAGTCGCAGAACCGCTCGGCTGACATACTGTCATTTTGGGTAACCGACACCATCAGTTGTGTGTCGTCGGCTTAAGACACAACCACTAGGCCATGACTTTTGATCAATCTGGCCAGTGGTGTTACGTAAATGTTAAACAGGGCGGGCGAAAGTGGCGAACCCTGGGGGACTCCACCCGGGAGGGTGAACCGTTCCGATCTCAAGCCTTCCCAAAGTATTATTTGTTCCCTAGAGTCGAGGAAAGATGTGGGAAGGGACAGGGCCTTGCCGCTGACTCCTACGGACTGCAGCCTATTTAGTAACACTGTATGGTTTACAGTGTCAAACGCTGCCGTGAGGTCTAGCAATATTAGGGCTGCCCTGCCACCATCATCCAACACCCTTCGAATCTCCTCTGTTGCCATGATCAGAGCTGATTCAGTGGAATGTTGAGCTCTGAACCCATGCTGGGTGGGATCCAGAAGGTTATTTTCCTCAAGGTAGGTAGTCCATTCCAAATTAATGGCTTTTTCCAAGACCTTAGAGGTCAGAGGCAAACAGGAGATGGGGCGATAATTTTTCGCCTCCAAATGTTCAAGTGATGTTTTTTTAAAAATAGGCCTAATACAGGCCATTTCCATCCTACTGGAAAGGTTCCTGTTCCGATAACTAGATTTAACAAAGGGGTCAGTGCTGCGCCTACCTCGTCCGCAGCTAAATGTAAAATGTATGGGGGACAGGGGTCAAGTGGAGATCCTGACTTTGTTAGTGAAAGTAGGTCTACCACTTGCTTTTCATCCAGACTGGTGAAATGGGTTAGACTACCTTGGCAGGAATGTCTTTCCCATGTCTCTAGGAGGTTGGTACTGTTGACCTGCGGTAGATTCTGAAGTTCCTCATAGACCATTTTAACCTTGGTCTGGAAGAAAACCGCAAGGTTATCCACAAAGGCTTGGTCAGTGACAAAGACAGAGTCCCTCGGCCGTCGGGACAGTGCTGTGACTGTTTTAAATACTTCTTTGGAGGATTTAGTGGATTCGAAGATTTTAGAAGTAAAATAAGCTGTCTTAGCTGATATTATTGCTCCCTTGTATTCTTTTAGTGCCGAGCCGTAATCGGTCTTATGCGCTGAGCTGTAAGAGGAACGCCAAATGCGTTCCTTGAGTCTGCATTTTATTTTTTATAGTTTTTAGCTCTGCTGAATACCACGGAGAGGATACAAGTCTTTTCTTGGTCGACTTGGTAACTTCCAGGGCCAGCGGATTTATAGCCTGGGTTATCCAGTTGTTAAAATCCAAGGCTGCCTGATTGGAATCTGCCCTAAAAGTTGGATTCTCTTTCAGGGCCATGGTCAGCTCTTGTTGGGATATTTTCTTCCATGCACGAACCTTGTTCAGAGGGGGTCTATTTTGACGGCACCGGTTATTATTGGAGGTATTGATAATGAAATTGACAGCATAGTGATCGGACCAAAGTAGGGGCAGCGAGCTGATCACTTCTATGTGGGTACTGTTGGTAAAAATGCCGTCCAAGGTAGGTCCTGCCTGATGTGTGGGTTCATGAACAATTTGCGCCAATCCAAAACTCGCTAGGGTATCTATTAGATTTGAAGTATCCGAATTGTTCGTTACCTCTAGACGAAAATTAAAGTCCCCCAGCAGCGTAAAGGAATCCGCATCACTCTCTACTGCACTCTACTCTCTACTACTCACTCTCTACCACTCTCTACTACTCACTCTCTACTACTCACTCTCTACTACTCACTCTCTACTCTGTACTATTCTCTACTACTCTCTACTACTCACTCTCCACTACACTCTACACTACTCATTCTCTACTACACACTCTCTACTACTCACTCTCTACTACTCTCTAATTCTCACTCTCTCTCTACTACTCTCTCTACTCACTCTACTATTCTCTACTACTCTCTACTACTCACTCTCTACTACACTCTACTATTTACTCTTTACTACTCACTCTCTACTACTCACTCTACTCACTCTACTACTCACTCTCTACTACTCTCTACTACTCTCTACTACTCTCTACTACTCTCTACTACTCTCTACTACTCACTCTCTACTACTCTCTACTACTCTCTACTACTCTCTACTACTCACTCTCTACCACTCTCTGCTACTCACTCTCTACTGCTCACTCTCTACTGCT
This sequence comes from Triturus cristatus, assembly GCF_964204655.1. Classification (NCBI taxonomy): domain Eukaryota; kingdom Metazoa; phylum Chordata; class Amphibia; order Caudata; family Salamandridae; genus Triturus; species Triturus cristatus. Next base: position 480,373,564 of record NC_140586.1, on the reverse strand, counting down.
CACTCTCTACTGCTCACTCTCTACTGCTCACTCTCTACTGCTCACTCTCTACTACTCACTCTCTACTACTCACTCTCTACTACTCTCTACTCTATACTACTCACTCTCTACTACACTCTACGATCCACTCTCTACTACTCACACTCTACTCACTCTCTACTACTCACTCTCTACTACTCTCTACCCTATACTACTCACTCTCTACAACACTCTATGATCTACTCTCTACTACTCACTCTCTACTACTCACTCTCTACTACTCACTCTCTACTTCATTCTACTATCTACTCTCTACTACTCACTCTCTACTACTCACTCTCTACTACTCACTCTCTACTACTCACTCTCTACTACTCACTCTCTACTACTCACTCTCTACTACTCTCTACTACTCACTCTCTGCCTCTCTCTACTACTCACTCTCTACTTCACTCTACTACTCTCTACTACTCACTCTCTACTACACTCTACTCTCTAATACTCACTCTCTACCACTCTCTACTACTCACTCTCTACTACTCACTCTCTACTACTCTCTACCCTATACTACTCACTCTCTACAACACTCTATGATCTACTCTCTACTACTCACTCTCTAACACTCACTATACTACTCCTCTCTCTCTACTACTCACTCTCTACTACTCTCTCTCTACTACTCACCCTCTACTACTCACCCTCTACTACCCACCCTCTACTACCCACTCTACCACTCTCTACTACTCATTCTCTACTTCACTCCCTACTACTCTTTACTACTCACTCTCTAGCGGGGGAATAGTAATTGTACATCTTCCGCCCCACCTCCATTGACGGTTTTATGCACCAGGCATAGAGCTTTGAACTCCACCCGTCGTCTCACTGGAAGCCAGTGTAGTTGTTTAATACTGGCTGAGGTGGAGTAATGTTCGGGTAGACCATACAAAACTCGGGCTGCAGCATTTTGAAGTGACTGAAGCTTGTTAAGCTGTTTCACTCCAGCACCCAAATAAAGGGCATTGCAGTAATCTAACCTTGACAAAATAAGGGCGCCAACCTCCGTTTTCCTGAGGGAAAGCGGGATGAATGGAAGAATTTTACAAAATATCTTAAGTGTAAAAAAGCAGGCAGAGACCACTTGGTTAATTTGGGGGGCACAGGTGAGATCCTTATCGATGAGAAAACTGAGATTTCTGGCCTTGGCCACCGGCGATGGACATGTACCGGCTTCAGGAGGCCACCAGCATTGGGTCCAGATTGAAGGTTTCTCTCCAAATTCTAGGATCTCAGTTTTTTCAGTGTTAAGCTTTAAGAAGTTGACCCTCATCCAAGACATCACCGAGGAAAGACAGTCGCAGAACCGCTCGGCTGACATACTGTCATTTTGGGTAACCGACACCATCAGTTGTGTGTCGTCGGCATAAGACACAACCACTAGGCCATGACTTTTGATCAATCTGGCCAGTGGTGTTACGTAACTGTTAAACAGGGCGGGCGAAAGTGGCGAACCCTGGGGGACTCCACCCGGGAGGGTGAACCGTTCCGATCTCAAGCCTTCCCAATGTATTATTTGTTCCCTAGAGTCGAGGAAAGATGTGGGAAGGGACAGGGCCTTGCCGCTGACTCCCACGGACTGCAGCCTATTTAGTAACACTGTATGGTTTACAGTGTCAAACGCTGCCGTGAGGTCTAGCAATATTAGGGCTGCCCTGCCACCGTCATCCAACACCCTTCGAATCTCCTCTGTTGCCATGATCAGAGCTGATTCAGTGGAATGTTGAGCTCTGAACCCATGCTGGGTGGGATCCAGAAGGTTATTTTCCTCAAGGTAGGTAGTCAATTCCAAATTAATGGCTTTTTCCAAGACCTTAGAGGTCAGAGGCAAACAGGAGATGGGGCGATAATTTTTCGCCTCCAAATGTTCAAGTGATGTTTTTTTAAAAATAGGCCTAATACAGGCCATTTCCATCCTACTGGAAAGGTTCCTGTTCCGATAACTAGATTTAACAAAGGGGTCAGTGCTGCGCCTACCTCGTCCGCAGCTAAATGTAAAATGTATGGGGGACAGGGGTCAAGTGGAGATCCTGACTTTGTTAGTGAAAGTAGGTCTACCACTTGCTTTTCATCCAGACTGGTGAAATGGGTTAGACTACCTTGGCAGGAATGTCTTTCCCATGTCTCTAGGAGGTTGGTACTGTTGACCTGCGGTAGATTCTGAAGTTCCTCATAGACCATTTTAACCTTGGTCTGGAAGAAAACCGCAAGGTTATCCACAAAGGCTTGGTCAGCAACAAAGACCGAGTCCCTCGGCCGTCGGGACAGTGCTGTGACTGTTTTAAATACTTCTTTGGAGGATTTAGTGGATTCGAGGATTTTAGAAGTAAAATAAGCTGTTTTAGCTGATATTATTGCTCCCTTGTATTCTTTTAGTGCCGAGCCGTAATCGGTCTTATGCGCTGAGCTGTAAGAGGAACGCCAAATGCGTTCCTTGAGTCTGCATTTTATTTTTTATAGTTTTTAGCTCTGCTGAATACCACGGAGAGGATACAAGTCTTGTCTTGGTCGACTTGGTAACTTCCAGGGCCAGCGGATTTATAGCCTGGGTTATCCAGTTGTTAAAATCCAAGGCTGCCTGATTGGAATCTGCCCTAAAAGTTGGATTCTCTTTCAGGGCCATGGTCAGCTCTTGTTGGGATATTTTCTTCCATGCACGAACCTTGTTCAGAGGGGGTCTATTTTGATGGCACCGGTTATTATTGGAGGTATTGATAATGAAATTGACAGCATAGTGATCGGACCAAAGTAAGGGCAGCAAGCTGATCACTTCTATGTGGGTACTGTTGATAAAAATGCCGTCCAAGGTAGGTCCTGCCTGATGTGTGGGTTCATGAACAATTTGCGCCAATCCAAAACTCGCTAGGGTATCTATTAGATTTGAAGTATCCGAATTGTTCGTTACCTCTAGACGAAAATTAAAGTCCCCCAGCAGCGTAAAGGAATCCGCATCACTCTCTACTACACTCTACTCTCTACTACTCACTCTCTACCACTCTCTACTACTCACTCTCTACTACTCACTCTCTACTACTCACTCTCTACTCTGTACTATTCTCTACTACTCTCTACTACTCACTCTCTACTACACTCTACACTACTCACTCTCTACTACTCACTCTCTACTACTCTCTACTTCTCACTCTCTCTACTACTCTCTCTACTCACTCTACTATTCTCTACTACTCTCTACTACTCACTCTCTACTACACTCTACTATTTACTCTTTACTACTCACTCTCTACTACTCACTCTACTCACTCTACTACTCACTCTCTACTACTCTCTACTACTCTCTACTACTCACTCTCTACTACTCTCTACTACTCACTCTCTACCACTCTCTGCTACTCACTCTCTACTTCACTCTCTACTACTCTCTACTGCTCACTCTCTACTGCTCACTCTCTACTACTCACTCTCTACTACACACTCTCTACTACTCACTCTACTACTCACTCTCTACTACTCACTCTCTACTACTCTCTACTCTATAATACTCACTCTCTACTACACTCTACGATCCACTCTCTACTACTCACTCTCTACTCACTCTCTACTACTCACTCTCTACTACTCTCTACCCTATACTACTCACTCTCTACAACACTCTATGATCTACTCTCTACTACTCACTGTCTACTTCATTCTACTATCTACTCTCTACTACTCACTCTCTACTACTCACTCTCTACTACTCACTCTCTACTACTCTCTAGTACTCACTCTCTGCCACTCTCTACTACTCACTCTCTACTTCACTCTACTACTCTCTACTACTCACTCTCTACTACACTCTACTCTCTAATACTCACTCTCTACCACTCTCTACTACTCACTCTCTACTACTCACTCCCTACTACTCACTCTCTACTACTCACTATACTACTCTACTACTCTCTCTCTACTACTCACTCTCTACTACTCACTCTCTACTACTCACTCTCTACTACTCTCTACTCTACTCACTCTACTACTCACTACTACTCACTCTCTACTACTCACTCTCTACTCACTCTCTACTCACTCTCTACTCACTCTCTACTCACTCTCTACTACTCTCTACTGCTCTCTACTACTCACTCTCTACTACTCTCTACTACTCACTCTCTACTACTCTCTACTACTCACTCTCTACTACTCTCTACTACTCCCTACTACTCCCTACTACTCTTTCTCTACTCACTCTCTACTATGCTCTACTATGCTCTACTACGCTCTACTACTCTCTACTCACTCTCTACTCACTCTCTACTCACTCTCTACTACTCTCTACTACTCACTACTACTCTCTACTACTCTCTACTACTCACTCTCTACTACTCTCTACTACTCACTCTCTGCTACTCACTCTCTACTACTCTCTACTACTCACTCTCTACCACTCTCTGCTACTCACTCTCTACACACTCTCTACTACTTACTCTCTACTACTCACTCTCTACTACTCTCTACTACTCACTCTCTACTACACTCTATCTACTCTCTAGTACTCACTGTCTACCACTCTCTACCACTCTCTACCACACTCTACTCTCTACTACTCACTCTCTACTACTCTCTACTACTCACTCTCTACCACTCTCTGCTACTCACTCTCTACTACTCTCTACTACTCTCTACTACTCACTCTCTACTACACTCTACTCTCTAATACTCACTCCCTACTACTCACTCCCTACTACTCACTCTCTACTACTCACTATACTACTCTACTACTCTCTCTTTACTACTCACTCTCTACTACTCACTCTCTACTACACTCTACTGCTCTCTACTACTCACTCTCTACTACTCACTCTACTACTCTACTACTCACTCTACTCACTCTCTACTACTCTCTACTGCTCACTCTACTGCACACTCTCTACTACTCACTCTACTACTACACTCTACTCTCTTCTACTCACTCTCTACTAACTCTACTACTCACTCTCTACTACTCTCTACTACTCACTCTACTACTCACTCTCTACTACACTCTACGCTCTACTCTCTACTCTCTACTACTCACTCTCTACTCACTCTACTACTCTCTACTGCTCACTCTACTACACCCTCTCTACTGCTCACTCTACTACTACACTCTACTCTCTACTACTCACACTCTACTACTCACTCTCTACTCACTCGCTACTACTCGCTCTACTACTCACTCTCTACTACTCTCTACTACCCTCTACTACTCACTCTCTACTACTCACTCTACTACTCACACTCTACTACACACTCTACTACTCACTCTACTCACTCTCTACGCACTCTCTACTACTCTCTAATACTCACTCTCTACCACTCTCTACTACTCACTCTACTACTCACTCTCAACTACACTCTACTCTCCACTACACTCTACTCTCTACTACACACTCTCTACTCACTCTCTACTCACTCTCTACTCACTCTCTACACACTCTCTACTGCTTACTCTCTACAACTCACTCTCTGCTACTCTCTACTACTCACTCTCTACTACACTCTATCTACTCTCTAGTACTCACTGTCTACCACTCTCTACCACTCTCTACCACACTCTACTCTCTACTACTCACTCTCTACTACTCTCTACTACTCTCTACTACTCACTCTCTACCACTCTCTGCTACTCTCTCTCTACTACTCTCTACTACTCTCTACTACTCTCTAATACTCACTCTCTACTACTCACTCCCTACTACTCACTCTCTACTACTCACTATACTACTCTACTACTCTCTCTTTACTACTCACTCTCTACTACTCGCTCTCTTCTACTCACTCTCTACTACACTCTACTGCTCTCTACTACTCACTCTACTACTCACTCTACTACTCTACTACTCACTCTACTCACTCTCTACTACTCTCTACTGCTCACTCTACTGCACACTCTCTACTACTCACTCTACTACTACACTCTACTCTCTACTACTCACTCTCTACTAACTCTGCTACTCATCTCTACTACTCTCTACTACTCACTCTACTACTCACTCTCTACTACATTCTACGCTCTACTCTCTACTACTCACTCTCTACTCAGTCTACTACTCTCTACTGCTCACTCTACTACACCCTCTCTACTGCTCACTCTACTACTACACTCTACTCACTCTCTACTAACTCTACTACTCACTCTCTACTCACTCGCTACTACTCGCTCTACTACTCACTCTCTACTACACTCTACTCTCTACTATTCACTCTCTACTACTCTCTACTACCCTCTACTACTCACTCTCTACTACTCACTCTACTACTCACACTCTACTACACACTCTACTACACACTCTACTACTCACTCTACTCACTCTCTACGCACTCTCTACTACTCTACTACTCACTCTCTACTACACTCTATCTACTCTCTAATACTCACTCTCTACCACTCTCTACTACTCACTCTACTACTCACTCTCTACTACACTCTACTCTCTACTACACTCTACTCTCTACTGCTCACTCTCTACTCACTCTCTACTCACTCTCTACTCACTCTCTACTCACTCTCTACACACTCTCTACTACTTACTCTCTACTACTCACTCTCTACTACTCTCTACTACTCACTCTCTACTACACTCTATCTACTCTCTAGTACTCACTGTCTACCACTCTCTACCACTCTCTACCACACTCTACTCTCTACTACTCACTCTACTCACTCTACTACTCACTCTCTACTACTCACTCTACTCTCTACTACTCTCTCTCTACTACTCTCTCTACTGCTCTCTCTACTACTCTCCACTACTCACTCTCCACTACACACTCTCTACTACTCACTCTCTACCACTCACTCTCTACCACTCACTCTCTACTACTCATTCTCCACTCTCTACTGTTCTACCACTCTCCATCCCTCTACCCCTCTCTACCTCTACCTCCCTCTAAGCGCACACATATTTACATATATTCACTTAAAAAAACCATAGGTTTCACACATGGTATAGCTAGCTGGACATTTCACTCGTAAAAAACCATTGAAATTCCCCTGTTATAGTTAGTTCAGATAACTATAACTCGCGCTCCCGCAATCCACTGTTGATGACGTCACATATTACATCACTCATGACATGGTCAGTGGCATCACTCATGACATCACTGATGACATCATCCTTGTGATAGAGTGGCGGTCGCGTGAGTTATAGTTATCTGAACTAACTATAACGGGGGAATTTCAATGGTTTTTACGAGTGAAATGTCCAGCTAACTATAACATGTGTGAAACCTATGGTTTTTTAAGTGAATTTGTAAGGTTTTTTAATTGCTAAGTTATGTATGTTTTATTATATTTTTTATATATTTATTTTACAATAAGCTACCTATGTATATAGTTATAGATTGACTGTATCCTGTAATATGGAATGGCTCGTTTAAAATGTTTTTGTTTTTTTTAAGGATTTTCACGGTGCGCGCACCCCGCGTCTTTTTTGAAAATAAAATAAAATGTTTTTCTCACCCTTCGGGGTTCTTCAGGGACCCCCTGACAAAGGCTAGGGGGTCAGGAACTCTCTACCCTGCCCCCTTTTCACGTTCTCCACCTTTCTTTTTCACTGTCACACACAAAACACACAAAATGGCGTCCGACACTTCCTGATTTCGACCGATTCGAATGTTGACTGACATGAATCCACCAATCAGAATTACGCTCGCGCACGTTAAGGTGCGCGCACAGTGCGCGCACGGTGTGCGCTTATAGATATTTATGTGCTTTTAACTGCAATTTTCTCAGGAAATACTGAACAGATTGACACCATATATGCAAAAGGCACATGCCTGACCTGAGGACTACCTCTTTGCCAAATTTCAAGTAATTCTGTTCAGCCGTTCGGGCTGTACCTTCGACTAAAGGTCCTATGGGAAAATGCATGGGGAAACCGCGTTTTGGGCACCCCCTTTTTTCTCAGCCCCCGCTTGACGAATCACCCCGAGACTTTCAGGGTAGGAGCTGAGCGGAGCGCCCCATTAGTTTTGAAAATTTCGCGAGGATTCGTCAACTGGCGCCAAGGGTATTAAAAATAGAATTTGCAGATTTCCTATGGAGACACGGACCTAACTATAACTATCTACTGGCGACCGCCAGTAGATAATGTATGTGTATATATACATACATATATAAACATATATACATCTGTACATCTATATAAATACAAATATAAATGCATGCATACATATATGCATACATATGCATGTTAAGTACATGGAAGTTTGAAAAACAGTAATAAAAGCAAAGCTAAAAAGCCACCTAATTACAAACAGAATTGCTTTAACTTAAACGAGGGCGAGACTTATTGCATTTTCAATGCTTGTTTATTTTAGTAACAATGTATACAATTATTCTTGTTATTAAGTGATAAATGGATTTAAGCACCATATTTCAGCCTTGAGAAAGCTCCATGCATACTCTGCACAATGGGACGAAACACAAGTAAGCTGATGCTCCTACTACTGAATAAGAGAGCCACTAACGAGACCTTAAAAACCTGGATACACAGAACCAAGATTTGTCTGTTTGTCTGTTTGTTTTATTCATGTAACTTGTAACAATGAATCGTAAGCTCTAATTGAAATAATTTGAAAATGTTCAGTTAATTATATCTAATTAAATTAGTCTTCAAACTACCCATTCTTATGATAACACTTCCCAAATCATACAGACTTCTTAAAATGTAATAGCGCAACAACCATCAGTTCCATGCTTTCCCAGTTACTTGCTCTCCCTTTCTTTTGAGGATTGAAGCACCAGTTTATACCGGGGCTCCGGCAAGTGACTGACCGATCTTTGGATCATCCATGGAGACATCTGGAACAAGAACTTAGCATATAAAAAACACATCCTAGAAACTTTACAAGATATCCAGTGGCAGCCTGTACTATTAGAAGGGAGAGCAGGGCAAAAACTCACACATAAACGCTCATGCATTCACACATGCATGCGCACACATGCATCCATTCAGAACACTCACTCCCATATGTTCATTCATGCACGCATGCGCCAAACATTAAAAATAAAATCATACTTACCTGCGCAGCTCTGCCTCGGTTGGGAATGCTGCCTTCCCTCATTGGCTGACCTTAGATCAGCCAACAACAGAAGGCAGCAGTCCCTCTCTTGTCACAGAGTGGCATGGGGTCAGTGGGACTGCTTACCCCACCTCACTCTGTGACCAGGTGTCAGTGATTGAGACTCAGCCCTGGGCCCTTCAGGGTTTAGTACTGAAGCACCTAGGTCCGAGGCAAACAGTGATGCTCCCCCTTGTCACAAGGGGTAGGGCCTTGAGGTGCTTTGCCAGGCTGAAGATGTCACGCCCACAGCAGCTGTGACTTCTTCAGCCTGTCAAAATTCAGCTCAGGCATCCAGGAGCCTGTGCATTTAGTGAATGTATAGCTCCTGGCTGCCTCACTTGTAAACGGAGAGTGTCTGTCAGGCTGACCTTTGCTCAATCTGACAAGCATTTTTTGTATTGGCAAAAAGGTGAGGGGCATTGCCCCCCCTCAGCCCATTAGAACAAGGCACGGCTGAAGATATCAAGTTATCTATTACCAACATAAAAGTACTACAACAAAGTAAACACCTATTAAATGCGGAATATGTTTGCCCAGTTTCTTCTGAACTGCCACAGAGCTTTCTGAACACAGACCAGTTCAAAGGTGGCTTGATGCTTTTTCGTCCGTTTTATGAAAGTGTTAACTGAAGGACTTTGGAGCACAAATATTGTTCTCAAATCAAGTTTTCATGTGAACTTTCCACAGTCTGGCTTCAAAGGGGGCTAAATGCTATATAATTGGCCTCATACCTATTTGGTTTCTTCTGGACTCTGCTGCTTGCCAACACAAGTTGGCTCATTAGGTATTCTGAGGCCAACATGGTTTGTGAAGCCTCCCCTGTATTTCTGGTAAATTGCAATGAGGCCCATTATGGCTTCTTAGAACGTTTCTGTTGTTGTCTTCTGAGACCTCATGTGTTGAGCTGATGAAATAGGCGCCTGCTTAGCTTCTTGAGAGGGCAGGTAGGTGACATGCCATAATGCGTGCCATCCTTTCTTTAAATGTCATATATTCCTATTTACTAATTGGAGAACGTGATGGCTGTTCAGCCTTCTTGGAACATTTATGCAGTCCTTGTCCTTTGACCACTGAGAGCAGAAGGCTTTTACATGCGTGCGTCAAGGAAGTGTTACTTTGGCTTTTGGAATAACACTTAGTTGGGTGGAGTTCCTTTAACTACGTTCTAACAAAAGAAATGCCTTGTCTTCAATAGATAATTTCAGGCCTTGGGTCTGGGCTGCCATGTGAAGAAAGCATGCAAACTCCAAGACAAGCTCAAGCTTTAAATTGGAAATGTATTTTTTTACAAAACCACTCATTAGATTTAAAGGTTGTAATAATGGATTCCCCCTTCAGCTCAGTAGGCGCTTCTCCTTTCTGCTATGGGTTTGTCAGGCGCTCAACTTATAAAAAGTTATTCCCATTTTGATTTCAGTTTTGAGTCTCATGTTTTGAATTAGTTTCATAATGGTGCAGTCTATTCCGATAGAGGAAAATTTCAGTGCACCAGTCGCAGAACGTCTCCATGCTAAGGGTGTCCCTAAAATGGGCTTCCTTGTGATGTATATGCACATTGGTGGAGTTTAGTCCTGTAGATCCTTATATGAGAAACATTAACACATTCGGCTCTGCTGCGATCCTGGCTAATTACGACCCCTTTCACAACTTAAATGTCCCATTATGTCCTCAAGAACATAAAGCATGGTTTGGCAGTCATCTACCCCGTGTAATTTGAAACATCAGAATGGGTTCCTTGAGCCATAACTCAGCTACCAGACTGGGTATACACCATATCCTGACGGCGAAACTCCATCAACTGCAGAAGTAAGACACTTACTAAACCAGATAGTACCTCTTTGTTGGCGACTTTGACAGTGTGTCTTATAGTTGACTGCTACAGGAGCATTTGCTCCTTGTCCTGTACACCATGTGCATTCCACGGTACAGGCAGTTAGTCCACAGATTACTAATGCTATTATGGGCAAAACACCCACAAAGCAGATGAAATTCCAATTTACATTGCTTGCAAAACTAACCAATCACACATGCCTCGAATGGATAATGTTACTTAGCCTGTAAGCATCTGTTCGTGGTATGTAGTTATGTAGATTCACATGCTCCCACCTCCATCCTCTGACTCCTCTGGCTATTAGTTACCATTACTTTCTGCTTCCCTTGCATGGTAATTTCTCTAGTTTTCTCTTTTTTCAGTGTCACTCTGCTCCAGTTATCCTCACCTCTCATGCAGAAAAACAATCTAACTGTGGAGATGATGAACATGCACATTGCAAGCAAGAAGTGGAGGCACACTACTGTAGAAAGCTGGCTCTCTATATAGTGCACGAAAATGAGGTATACTGTGCATAGAGGCCAGAGGACCCTTACTGGTGTACAGGGGTTATAATACTAATCCCAAATATTCTCTTTTGGGGTAGTGTGGGTGAGCTGTTTAGGCAGAGGATAGTGTTCAGCATTTATTGCACACACAGTCAGTATGCGAGACACACACTCAATACAGAAATCCGACATCAATTTATAAAAATAACACAGATTTTTACATTAGTTTAGACATCAATATCGTCATGATCATGTAAGTACTTTATGAGATAGTGATTTTTTAAGAAATATTAGAACATTGGAACGTTGGCAGCTCCATTGAAGACAATGGAGCGCTCCGGGCTAATACTGGCTGGTATAAGCCCGGAGCTCCAACATTCCAATGATTGTCTTTGTTCACAGCTCTGGCTGTGAACAAAGACTTCAGGGAGCCGGAGGGGATTTGAATCCCCTCGCGCTCCCTGAAGGGCTTCGTTTTGTTAGAACATTCTGCCCTCTAGTGGCAGAATGTTCTAATAGCCTTATAGCCCTTCGTAGCAGGGCTATACCGCTGTTAATGTCCCGCTGCTGTTGTTAAAGTCCCTCGCCTTCGGCTCGGGCCTTTAACGTTGCAGCGGGCCATTAACAGCCGGTATAGCCCGCTACGGCGGGCTATAAGGCTATAGAAAATGCACTGTATTTGTATCTTTAAAGCTGTAATGTTATCCGATTGAGAAAAACATATACTGTATATGGTCACTTGTCAACGACTTACAGGACTGTTCTTCTGGACGTAAGGTAGGTATGGGACAAAGTTCAAGGCAGCACCAACAGGTCACCTTGGTCGGCTCTGGGGCGTCAGGGCGCAGAGTTGCTTCCCGGGCTTCGGGTGCTCCTTTAAAGTCAATGGGAAACGGTCCTGTTGAAAACAGGCTCCAGGCAAGGACTGGAGGGGCCAGTCGGGTTGAACCCACAGGGGGCTCGGGTATTGAGGGTCTTGGGCACACAGGGACACTGTCAATCCTCTCGAACTCGGGCTGGGCGGCTCGTGTGCTGTGGGGCTTTGTCCGGCAGGGTTCTCAGTACCTGCAGAAAGAGGTTGCAGGTGATGACATGGGGACCAGTCTAGCCAAACACAATGGTGGGCTCAGCTCCAAAGGGTCTGTGGACCATGATGGCACTGTCACCTCCCTTGGACTCAGTCTGTGGAGCACAAGTGCAGGGGTGCTTTGAGGCTTCGGGTTCCAGTCACTCAGAGGCTCACTCTGTGTCTTGGTAACCTAGTGAAGAGGGGAAATAGGATAGCAGTACCCCTCTTGGTGCCGGCTGGTGGATCCAGATGTCCATCAACAGTAGGTCAGGCTTTGTGCTATTGGAGTCCAGACTGGACCGCCAACAAGCCTTAGTTGCTGAAACTGCTCTGATACCCCGGGTATTGGTGCTGGGCGGCTCCTGGTGCTCCTGGTGTCTCCAAACTTGGCAAGGAGACGGAACTGACTTCCTGGAGCACATATACCTTTCTCCTGGCGCGCTGCTCCATCAGTGAGCCTGAAGGCTAGCAACATGGTGGACTGGCAAATGCTTTGCTGTGCCTGCAGACAGAGGGGAGCAGCTCCATTACTCCAAGGTAGATCTTTCCCTGTTGTTTAGGTGCTGGGCAGTCCTCCAAGGGTTTGGGGAGGGGCTTCTTACCCCTGGGGTCACTTCAACCCATAGATGACCACTTCCGGTAGGGAGTGGGCATCACCCAGCCCCAGAGTTCTTAATTTCACCACAACCAAGATGGTGGAATCCTAAGTTTTGTGTTCACTTCAGGTAGCCCATCCTATGGGGTAGGACAAGCCTGGAGGGGCAACATGCCTCCTTGAATAGCTAGCTTCCCACCTGTCCTGGTGCCAAATGGGCCTCAGGGCAGGGGTGGCATCCTCCAGGTCTGAGAGAAGCTAGGCTTGTATATCAAAGGCAGTGTGCTCTTTGAAGCTTCCTACCTTGACATGCTAATTTCCTGCTGGAGGAGGTGTAAAAACCTTCTGCCAGAGCAGGCATTGTTTCTGACCTCTGCGAGCTAGCCTCTCACCTCCTGGGGGGTCAGAAACTCATCTGTGGTGGCAGGCTGGACAAGGCCAGTCAGCCAGCACACTACAGGACTAGTAGGGTTCAGAGGGTACTTCTAAGGATCCTCTGGGGGCATGTATTAATAAATCCACCACTGGAATCAGTGTGGGTTTATTAATACAAGGTGTTTGGTACCAAACACTATAGGTTTCAGTGAAGCCATTATGTAGCTCGGAAACTCATTTTGACCAGTGCCCTATACATACCATAAGTTGGCTTCTCTGCCCACTTGTAATATCCAGCAATGGAACTAGACATTACAGGGGCATATCTGCTCATGCCGATACGTCCTCACATGTGCTTTAATGCACCCTGCCTTAGGGCTTCAAGGCCTGCTGTATTGTGACTTTCATGTAGCCCATGCAGTGTTTTTGGCATGACACACAGGAGTGTGCCATTTCATGTTTTCAAACATGGTTTGCACCACGTCATGCAGCCTGCAATGGCAGTCTGTGTGGAATTTGTGTGTGGGATATGCTGCTGCCCTTAGGGACCTTCTTTAGTACCCATGCCCTAGGTACCAGGGGTACCATTTACTAGGGACTTACAGGGGTGCTAAAGTCCTTGGTCAATTGTAAACCATCAGACATACCTTGCTTTGAGGAAAGAGCACTGGCACTGAAGTCTGGTTAGCAGGACTCAGTGCACTGTTAGAGTTGAAAACCATCATCCAGTAGCTAAAAAGGGGGCAAAAAGTGGGGGGGACAGCGGCAATAAAAACCCAGTTTCCTACAAGTACCTCATAACTAGAGAAGAATTATTTGAACAAAAACTACTTCCACACATCCGAGCCCAACGTTCGATGGCAAGAGTATCCACAGCATGTGAATCTACCACACTACATGCCACAAACCGATGCTTATAGGGTAAGTAACATTTTTCTTGTGATTATTTACACTACTATGCATGGCACACCTTCATCAGTGGTGCTACCGGAGGTGCTAAAGCAAATAGAAAATGATCACAGTGCTTTCTCTGCTCTTGGTTTGGGAATTTAATTAATGGGTCATTTTAAGACAGTTTCCTTGATCGTTCTGTGTGATGTTCGAGGAGAAGCCTGGGTTCTGGCAGTAGACCAGTGGTTGGCAGTGGTTCCCCTGCAAGATCGTGTACAGGAACTTCTAAAGACTATTTCAAATGTTTAAACCTCTGTAGGCTGTGGTACCTTAAGTCCTCAAGCTGTAAAACCACATCTCATAGCAAAAAAATGAGAGTAAGGGTTCCAGTAAGGAGAAATCTGCATCATATACTAAGAAAAAGGAACAAGCAAAACAAAAACAGGGACTGTATCTCCACTATCGCAGGAGTTCAGTCAGATTGGACATAATTTGAAGGACCCTGATAAAATCAGAAAGCCAAATGAATATCAGTATGCTGACAGCTATGCTTCCCATTCTTTACAGAACTCTGTGGGCTAGTCAAAGGACAAATTAGTGGGCAGACAGTGTATTGCATAAAGGACGAGTGCGTCAAATTGAAAAGTAAAACAGGATGTGAAGTGGAAGTTAGCATAAAGAAATAAGAGAATGGTTTGGACTCAAGACTCACTTCAAGATAAAGAAACTAGCAGGTTTAGCAAAAGAGCATGCTCTACCAACTACAAAGGCTTCTGCAGAATGGGATCTTGGCAGTAGTGCTTCTGGACACGTGGCAGAAGTGACAATAATTCGCCAGATTCTAAAAGAGCATCTGGTGGTAGCTCCAACTAAGGAATACATGCATGTTGAGACACCATATGGATATGTAAACCCTCTAGACAGAGTTTATGATGTAGAAATACAGAGTGATGGAGATACATTGCGGAGAAAAAGCTATATTATAGCCTCATTTATCATATGCTTACGACAAATTTCATGCAGATGATTATTAGCCTGTTTGTTTGCAAGGGATGAACCTTGAGGTTAGGAGGTGATGATGCAAACCTTTTCCTCCTTAATTCCTGAAGAACTCAGAGAAAATATGTGCAGGAATGGGCTCCTGCATTCTATAGAAACAAAGTGAGGTGGGACAAAGATTCCATTCCACATGTTATTCCCTTAAGGAGAGAGCACCAGGTTCAGGCCCAGTAGCCTTGGAAGCCAGAAGCTAGGCGCAATATAAAAGTTATTTTGGATAACTGCAATATCATGGTCTAATAGTGCCATACCATTCCACTTTTTCTGGTATAGAAACCAGATTATTCATACAGAATCCTTTTGGATTAATGAAATGTGAATGCTCAGACAAACACACACTGTACACAATGCTCACAGTGCTGTGTTAATAATGAACCTGGGCATGATAAAATGCAAAACCACATAGACACTGGCTTTCAGGCACCTCATTAAGACTAAAGAAGCTCTTAGATGTGTCCTAACTGTGTTCTCATTTGGTGCTTTTCAATATGTTTATCCCCAATTGCTACAGGGGTGTAAGAATAGCCCTGGGCTATGTGCAGCAAGGGTTATGGAGATTTAAAAAGATGATCTTTAGGCACTATCATATGCAGATGGTAGATGACCTGAATGAACTCCTGGCGAGGGTGGACCCGATAGTGACACTTTTAGCCAGAAACTAGTTCAAAATAAATTTTAAGAAATCTAAAATTGCATATCTTTGTTTAATTTTTCTAGGAAATGAATTTTCCAGTTCGGGTAAAGAGTTGGCACCCTACTTCTTGCATTGTTCTACTCTACTGCCTTCACACATTAAGGAAGTTACAAGCCCTAATGGGATTTCTTAAGTTAGGTAGAGCTTACTTGGCACACTATGCTAAGTGAGTGAATTATTTACATGAATTGATCACTACCACATTTTCAAAACAAGCATTGGCATAGCCAATAGGTATCGCCTTTTGGACCTTATAAGTGTTTAGCCATGCAACAGTTGCATAACTAAATACTTATAAGGTCCCAAAAGCGAGACCTATTGGCTATGCCAAGCGGCCGCGAAAGTGAAAGTGATCGCGATCAAACATCAAAGCGGCCGTGAAAGGGAAAGTCATCGCGGTCAAGCGCGGCGCGCGCGCCTGCACACTTGCACTGTAGCTCTAGGCTGGCCTGAGAGCACTTTTTGGAGCCCTCTCAATAAGTCTCGCCAGACCAGCGCATGCGATGGGTCAGGCGAGACCTCTAAAAAAAAAATGGATGAACACATATATGACTATTTTACGTAAAATGCAAGCAAACATGTTAGAGAGAGACAAAGGTCAACTAGACAAATCTAGTAGTTAGGGTTGTTGGGTTGTTACTAGCACTTAAGGCTACAAATATGTATTGTACAATAAGAGACATACAGATCACATTTGTATACCTCTACTGAGGATGTACTCCTGTTGGGAAAATTCTCACCACAGTGCAGACAGCTGTACTGAACAAGCATCTTCTGGTGCAGGGAAAATAGTCAATATAGTTTCTCTCATACCTACACTAGGAGCAGCAACAAAAGCTACTGTTCCTAATACATGTGCTCTGCACCTGTTTTGGGTGCAGCGGGCTGATTCTCTGGTGTAAAATTTGAATATGACAATACACTATGTATGGAGGAAATTGTGCCACATACACTAAAAATTCCACAAACTCTGAATGTTTACCTATATATGAGTATAAGAACACATTCTACATAGATTGCTCTGCACATCCTGTGATTGCCACTAAACAAAAATACTCACCAGCTTGTGATGCAGTGTAGGAAGGTTTTGAGGATTTCGACTTTAAGGCCGTATGCACACACCAAAACTCTGGTTGATTCCTCTGCATAGCTAGCAGAAATACATACCTTGCTACTTGTCCTTTAGAATGTTCAACCATCAGTTCCCACACTGATTTTCTCGAATTGGCATTCTTTGTTTAATGCTATAATGTAGGATTAGAGAATTGGCAGGTAAACATGTAAACAGATTCAAAGGAGAAATCAATCAAATGTAAGTAACTTTGGGGAAAGGTGCCTGGTCTACAGGACAAGCTTCCTTTGAGCAATGTACAACACACTATGCCCATACAAGTGAAGGAATTTACTTAAAGGGAACTATGCAGCAGATTTGGCTTCAGAAACAGCAGTGCAAACCATTAGGGCAGAAGCTGGAACCCAATCTCAAACTAAGATCTAGATTAGATCTAATTGGGGCAGCTCAAGAGGTAATAGCTTTGGTAATTGCTGGCATCATTGATACTGTATCAGTGCTATAGCAACAATACTGGTGGCTATACTTAACAAAACGTGCAAAAACGTATTGGCAGCAATGCAATTTTTGTCACCAAATAAAAATGAAACGGTTAGAAGACCAGCGCAGATCCGCTTATTAACTCCATTGCATCCTTCGGGATAATGTTCCTAAATCCGATATGGCCCGTCCTGACTGTCAATCAATATAAATATATATTGGTTGTTGGCAATTCCTGCTCTATATCCCTTTGGGTTTGGCTACAAAAGACTGCCACTGCTCCAGTGGTCATAAAAGACTTGCAGTGCCTAGTAGCAGTGCGAACAGTTCACACCTTTCCTTAGCAAAATGGTCCTGCATTCCCAGGTAAGTCGTGTATGGAAACAGTACGCTAAAAATAAGCATTGAGCACTAGTGCAAGGGATATAGGATTAGCATGGCTACATAGCCTTTACAGGGCTTGCAGAACCCCAAATAATTTTCCCAGAGGGGTATGAGTAGAGACTTACTCTTTGGTGTACCAATGTCTGTGCCTGATCTTGATGTCCCTGCAAAGGTGGCAGCATTAAAAAAAACCCTGATGCTAGCTTTTGATTCCATTTATTACAGACTGTTCAAGAAACTAAAACTAAATTCTCCAACTTAAATAATTCTCACTATGCCATCAACAAAGATAAGATCTCTAAAGCTGTTGATGGGTGGATCCTCAAAGTGGGAGAGCTAGTTCATGAAAGAATCCCTGACAAGCAAGTCTTTTGACAATCTTACCGACCACATTTTCCAGTTCTTGGAATAGAAGGTATGTCATCAGTGATGTCATGAGTGATGTCACTGACCATGTCATGAGTGATGTAATATGTAACGTCATCAGCAGTGCATTGCGGGGGCCCAAGTTATAGTTAGCTCAGCTAAAAATAATGGCCGAATTTCTCTGTTTTTGCACAAGTGAAATGCCAGCCTAATTAGAACGTCCCTGAAACTTGTTGTTTTTTCTTTGAATTTCTAAGGTTTTTTAAATGCTAATACTAACTATAACGTCCCTGAAACCTATGTTTTTTTTAGTGAATTTCAAAGGTTTGTTAAATGCTAATTTCACTATTCCGTCCCTGAAACCTATAGTTTTTTCAGTGAATTTCAAAGGTTTTTCAAATGCTAATTACTAACTATAACTTCACTGAAACCTATTTTTTTTTCAGGGAATTTCAATTTAAAAAAAAATGCTGATCCCCAACTATAACGTAGTAGTCGCGTTTGCAGGGTGGTGCAGAAAGGGAGCTAGGCCTCCAACCAGCGCTCAGTAATTCCGCTGCGTAGGACTTACAGGAGGTACCAGGAGGGCTTCTTGGCCCCCAAAGTCCCTTAGGAGTAAAGTGGAATCATCTGCAACCAATAGTGTGCCAGGGGGCGCGTTTGCAGAGTGGTGGAGAAAGGGGGAGTGTGGCCTCCGAAG
Source organism: Triturus cristatus (assembly GCF_964204655.1). NCBI lineage: Eukaryota > Metazoa > Chordata > Amphibia > Caudata > Salamandridae > Triturus > Triturus cristatus. The sequence continues at coordinate 480,354,479 of NC_140586.1, read as the reverse complement.
ACTTCTTAGCAATACCACTGTGTGGGACTTACTGGAGGTAACAGGAGGGGCAGTTGGCCCCCAAGGAGGACCTTGGGGGCCAACTACCCTTCCTGTTACCTCCAGTAAGTCCCACACAGCAGCATTGGTAAGTTCTCAAAGCAGGCCACGCCCCCTTTGCCCACCAGCTTGCAAACGTTCTTGGATGGGGATTAAAGTCCCCTTTACTGCTGGGGTCATTGGGGTTCGACTAGCCTACCTGACCTCTCCAGTAAGCCCCAGATAGTCGGATTGCTGAGACATGGGCACAGGCAACACCCCCTTTCTCCACCACTCTGCAAACATGCCTCCTTTCACTCTCTTGGTTGGGGGATGAAGTCCCCTTGCCTCCTGAGGCTCCCTGGGGGCCAACTAGCCCTCCTGTTATCTCTAGTAAACCCCACACAGCTGGATTGTGAGAGTGGTCTGAGGCCACGCCCTCTTTTATGCCACTCTGCAAATGCACCTCCTGGTGCACTGCTGTTAGGGGAATGAAGTCCACTTTAGTCCTGAGGTTCTTAGGACACATGAGGACCTCCTCGCCCCACCAGCAGTGCGCCAAGAGGTGTATTTGCAGAGTGGTGTAAAAAGGGGTGTGGCCTCGGACCCCCTCTCAGCAATCCCACTGTGTGGCGCTTACTGGAGGTACCTGGTGGGCTAGTTGGCCCCTAAGGACCCTTAGCATTCAAGGGAACTTAATCCGCCAACCCAGAACGTGCCAGGAGCCGTGTTTGCCGAGTGGTGCAGGGAGGGGGCGGGGCCTCCGGTGAGATGCCGGCTTCTCTTCTTTTTTTGGAAGTGGGGCTATGTGGCCCCCCCTTCTCTTCATTTTTTTTATGAGCACTGGGGACCCATACACCAGGTCCTGAGTAATTTTTTTTAGTCAAAAAACGGGAAGGGGGCCACGCAGCCCCCCTCCCTAGTCAGATTTCGGCCCCAGGGACCCCATTCCCGGGGCATGGGGACTTCATTAAAAATGTTTAAATAATTTTTTTTTACAGGAGGGGGGGCCACGTGACCTCCCCTTCCCTGGGCCACTTTGGCCCCAGGGACCCCATCCCCGGGGGCCTGGCCTCACATTGGGGACCGCGGGGGAGCCCCTATGTTGTGCAGTCCCTGCCGGCTCTCCGCCTCCTGCGGGAGCTGGCATTGCTTTTGGGCAAAGGGAGCTGCTAACATGCAGCTCCCTTTGCCCAAAAGCAATTCTGCTTTGCTTCATGGAAGCAAGAGCAGGTTTTCTGTTCTCGCTTCCATGAAGCAAAGCAGTGTTGGCTATGGCAGGGCTGGAGCACGGCAGGGCCTGCAGGGAGCCCCAATGTCCTGCAGTCCCTGCCGCCTCCTGTGGGAGCCGGCATTGCTTTCGGGCAAATAGAGCTGCCAACATGCAGCTCCCTTTGCCCAAAAGCAATTCTGCTTCGCTTCATGGAAGTAAAGCAGGTTTCCTGTTCTCGCTTCCATGAAGCAAAGCAGTGTTTGCAATGGCAGGGCGGTAGCGCGGCAGGGACCGCGGGGGAGTCCCAGTGCCCCGCAGTCACTGCCGGCTCTCCGCTTCCTGTGGGAGCCGTCATTGCTTTTGGGCAAAGGGAGCTGGTAATATGCAGCTCCCTTTGCCCAAAAGTATTTCTGCTTCGCTTAATGGAAGCGAGAGCAGGTTTCCTGTTCTTGTCGTGCTCCCACCCTGTTACAAAACTTGTATGTCCTAGGGTTGGGCAACCTGGGACATTGCTGGAGCCGGCCGTGGGGGGGGGGGGGGGGGGTGGCGGTCCCCTGAGCCATGGAGGGCTCTAGGAGGGGGACCACACAGGCCCCCTCCCAACAAGTATGTAGCCATGGGGAGGTGGTGATTCCTGTGGGGGGTCCGCAACGGACCCCTGTAGTTGAATAATTAGTGCCCCGGGGAGGTGGCGTTCCCTGGGGCTTGGTGTGGCCTGCGAGGCCCCCCACCCTAATTAATTAAAGCACCGGGGAGGTGGCGGTCCACGGGGCAGCGTGAGGGGGCAGGAGCCACCCGACACAGGTTTTTTTTTTTATAAAGCCCCAGGGAAGTGGCAGTCCCCGGGGCTGCGGTGGGGGCCGTGCTCCCCACATATTATTAATCATGCCTCAGGGAGGTGGCGGTCCCCGGTGCTGCAGGGGCTCTGCATATATTTTTCTCATTGCCCTGGGTCCTGGCCCACCCGGGGGCTTATTAAAATGAAACACGGTAGCCTGCGCTTAGTTTTGGCGTGATTCGCGCACCATACGCGGTTTCCCTGTTCTCGCCCTGTCATTGCAAACAGCTGTGTCCCGGGGGTGGGCACCCCGGGACACTGCAGGAGCCAGCCCTGGGGAGTGGCGGTCCCCAGGGCCATCAAGGGCTCCAGGAGGGAGGTTGCGCAGCTCCCCCTCCCACCTAATGCACATCTCCGGGAAGGTGGATTTGAATATTAGTGCCCCAGGGAGGTGGAGGTCCCTGGGGCGTGTGGGGGGGCTTGAGCCCCCCACACAGGTGTATATGTTTGAAAATAGAAGCCCCGGGGGTGGCGGTCCTTGGGTTTGGGGGGCCTTAGAGGCCTCCAACACATTAAAAATAAGAAGCCCAGGGGGGTGGTGGTCCCCGGGGCTGCGTGGGGGGCCGTGTGCCCCCCGCAAATATTTATGGAAAGCACTGGGGGGTGGCGGTCCCTGGGGCTGCGGGGGCCTCCCTGGCCCACCGCAATTACATTATTGAATGCCCCCGGGACTTGACCCACCCAGGGGCTAAATAATAACAAAGCGCGGGAGCCCGCGCTTCGTTTTTAAAAAGAAATTTCAGACGAAATTCGCGCTGGGTGTGCGTATCTCGCAGATGATAAAAAAAATGTAAAAAATGCTTTTGTTGGCCCTGGGGTTCCTTGTGGGACACCCTGAGCAGGCCTAGGGGGTCAGGGTGTTTCTACCCTGCCCCCTTTTCTTTTTTTTCACCTTTCTTTCCCTGTGTTTTCTTGTGCCTCAGTTACCGAGGCACAAGATGGCTGCCAACACTTCCTGGTTTGGAGTGTTGACAGCCAATTAGAATAATGCTTGTGGTCGGGAGGGTCCGCGGATCCTCCACGCCTCTAAATATCAAAAGTTTTTTTTTTTTAAAAGGGCGCTTTCTGAACCAAGCACTACCTTTTTGCCAAATTTGGTGTAATTGTGTTCAGCAGTTCGAGCTGTAGCCGTCTCTAACGTTTCCTATGGGAAATGCATTTTTTACCTCTATTTTTTTACTTTCTCAGCAACTACTGAATGGATTTACACCATTTGAAAAAAAAGGGCGCTTTCTGAACCAAGCACTACCTTTTTGCCAAATTTGGTTGAATTCCGTTCAGCAGTTCGGGCTGTAGTCGTGTCAAAAGTTTCCTATGGGAAATAACATGGAGAAAACACGTTTTGGGACCCCCCTTTATTCTTGGCCCCCGCTTGGCGAATCACCCCGAAACTTTCAAGATGGGAGCTGACCTGAGCACGCCAAACAGTTTTGAAAAATTTGCGAAGATTCGTCAACCAACGCCAAAGTTATTGGGAAAACAAAAAAGGGGATTCCTATGGAAACTAGGTCCTAACTATAACTACCTACTGGCGACCGCCAGTAGGTTATATATATTTAAATATGTATGTGTATATATATATATATATATATATATATATATATATATATATATATATATATATTTTTCTTATCATTCCAGGGATGTTATAATTATCATGTTTTTTTCCTTTTAGGTATCCCCCTTATTGAGATACCTATGTAAGTTATTTAGATGTAAGAGACAAATATAAAATGTATGTTTATTCAATTCATTATTTATTGCAGTGTGATAACGTCTGCTTTAACATATTCATGTTATTTCATGTAACTAGATTTCTCCGTTCAAATACTAGTATGTGAATTTTGAACAAGGTTTCGTAGAAGATGAAAATGTATTTTCTTGTTTATTATTATTGCTGAAATTAGGTTAGCTAGAGATAAAAGCTGGACTGTAAATGTTGATGTAAAGAAAGCTGTATGATTCAACCTACATGTTACAATATTGTTTACTTTTAAAACTCCTAGTAAAAGTTGTGGTTACTGTTTTTCTTTTTTTCTTCCATAGTTACTATTCATATTGTATGCACTAGGATACGATTTTGATTGAATCAATAAATGTTTTAGATGTAGCCCTAGTTTCACAGTAATCTTGAGTGGCCTTTCCATGATGAAAAGGGGTTTGAATTCCACTAATTATCCCTGTGATGTTGATCATTACCTGAAACACATTTCACTCAAAGGCACCGTGGCTTTCTGTCTCACGTTGGCACACTTACAAAGTCCTTAGTGTATCTCTGGCAGTGGTCTGGACTATTGATACAGAAAACAGATCAACATTGAGAACTTTAAAGCAGAAGTGCTGCACGTAGATGAGAAAAGGCAATGGATTTAACCAAGATCTGTGACTGGGTGAATATTTGATTTGTTCAGCATTCTGCTCATTATCTGTTCTTTTTGCATTTTTCGTCCTAAGTGAGAAGGGTATGCCAGACGTAGGTCCCATGCTCGCTATGCCACCAGATTCAAGCTAGCCTGGCTGATGAGGGGTGATCCCTGGATGCTTGTTTTTGTTCCTGGGACAACCTGGCCTGGGAGATTGGGCTGGAATGTTCCCATGAAGAGCAGGGTCAAGACTGATTTTCATATGGCTGGGTCTAAACTGGAATGGCGTGGCGTGCAAAAAAATTATGTATTTAACCCAGATCTGTGACTGGAGGTGAATGTTTGATTTGTTCAGCATTCCGTCCATCACCTGTTTTTTTTTTTACATGTAGATGAGAAGCAGAAAGATCTTGGATTTTAGTCACAGTAGAGAAGTTCTAATTAAGCAAGTGAAAAGGATTCTCTGTAATACCCTGTCGCTTAGGGACAAAGCAAGTTCATGCCCAATAATACCCCAAGACAAGCAATGTCCCCAATCACAAAAAAAAAAAAGATGCAAGGACGCAATAACTATTTCAAAGTTATGTGTAGAAAAACAGACCTTCAATGGGTTATCTGGCAAAATGATGAGCAAGGCAGTCTATGATGTTGCAGAGATCTGAAGGATAGGAGGGATAATCAAAAGGGAGAAAAAACTGAAACTCCATAAGATACATTTTAACTCGGGAACAGCCCATTATTGATTCTTTACTTTCTTGCAACATTTATGACAGGGCCTTTACCCAATCGTTCACTTCTCTTCTGGTGAAATCAGACATTTACTCTTGTTGCCAACCCTTTTTCCACGCTCTCTACTGCATGTTTTATCATGAACATGCCCTTATCTCATATGCGTAACAAGTTTTCAGGGCGTCTCCAATGATAGCTGAAACTGGTATTTTGACTGTACATTTGTATGCCGATGCATGGAAACACTGTGGCCAAAAAATGATTGTGTTTCGTAAACCGATCTGCATCATTGGGTTTTGTGGCCCTAGAGAGTTTCTGTTGATTGTACGTCTGCTATTGCTCTCCCCAATGTATTCTCTTATATGCATTCCCTACAACAGTCATCAAACTCAACCTTGTTAGTCTTAATTGACATGTGAACTTCCTTAAATTTTGGAGTGAGGACAGAGGATATGTATTGCTTATCAGTGAAATCCCTCTTTCAATTAACTGTGAAGTCTGACTTTAATAATGCCAGTTATTGTGAGTTTAATACTGAATTAACATTTGTTTAAATGATTACATTGTACTCCTTTCACCTCTTGCATCTAACACAAACAATCAATAGCTGCAGTAATATGTGCTACTTTAAGTGCACTGTATAGTCTAGTTTCAAATTGTTTTCAGAAATGCAGCATGGCCAATGTTTGCTCTGTAACCTTCTTGTTTTTGCCATCTTGTTCTTCACAGTTTTTTTTTTTTTTACAATTTCTTAACATATTATTTCATAAACATGTTACTTACTAGATTGCTTAAAGTTATTTTTGACTAGAGATGTCTCTTTGACATTTATTGTTTAAATTGTTTTTAATTAAACTGTGCCACACATGTGTTTCCTTATTTTAGATAGCGTACCCCTGCTCAAATTAAGGTGGTATAGCACCACCCTACAATAACCCTCCAACACCACAATGCGGTTTAATTTTTCTGTTTCTATGAAATGCAGGTAAAAAAACTGAATTTCTATGACATCGTTATTGACTTCATGTTAATGGATTCCTTTGAAGATCTAGACAATCCACCTACATCTATTCACAATGTGGTAAATAATCGCTGGCTGAACTCCTCCTTTAAAGAAACAGTAAGTCAGTCATCTAATTTATACTTGTGAACAGCTCTTGTAAGACAGCAATGTTGTTGCAGTTCATCAGGTGATCTTGAGCAATGCCTTATGAAGTTTTTGAATACCTATTTTTTTCTTTTGGCACTGTTTTTACTTAAAGCAGTGAACTGCAAAACCTTTTCTTTTATAGATGACCATAATTGTATTAAATAGTTCAGCAATGCTAAAAAACAAATGTTCAAAACCTTTTCTAGACAAAGTCTAATAATAGTATGCCGTACTAATTTAGGCAAGATGTTTACCTGTATATTACATTTTAGAAATGTAAGAGCAGAGTATGTGTCAGTCAGTCATTTAATATACACAGAAAAAGTATGGGACATGTGAGACCGGCCTCACGGCGTATGCCCTCCCGATCATCCAGCCAACCTACAACCACCCCCAAGACACGGCATCTCCGACCCCAGCCACACAGACCCGAGGGCCGGCCAGAGCCCCCGACAGACTCGACACCCTACCACGCATGTCCGACCGAGGGAGCGGGAACCCCCGAGCCAGACCCAGAGGCGCCAGCCCAGTCACACCTCGGGTCGCCTTCCCCCGGGAGGACTCGATCGGCCACCAGGCCCCTGGGGAGCAGGCGCCTCGCCTGCCGAGCGTCTGGGGTCCCTCCCAGACCCACCTGAAAAGACCAAAGAAACGAGTGGCAGGAAATCCCGCCGAACCCCCTCAGTCACCCGAGGCCCCTCTCTGCGAGGACTCCGGACTTCAAAGGGCAGGGGGAGTATAATAAGGGGTGCCGGAGGAACGAATGGCAGAGAAGACCTGGAACCATCGAAGCCTGCTGACGCTGTCGCGGCTCCCGACTACCGAACCACCTGGGCCTGCTGAGTGACTCGCGGCCCCCAGCCATTGAACCATCTGAGCCCTGCTGATGAGATCGCGGCTCCCGAACTCCGAACCACCTGGGCCTGCTGAGTGACTCGCGGCCCCGACCTCCGAACCACCTGGGCCTGCTGAGTGACTCGCGGCCCCGACCCTCGAACCACCTGAGCCCTGCTGACGAGGTCGCGGCTCCCGAACTCCGACTACCTGTGCCTGCTGAGTGACTCGCGGCTCTCCCCTCGAGGACGAATTGGCAAGAGATCGCCCAGAGAAACAACACCCTCCAGCTCGAGGATTGTGAGCTATCCGCAGGGTACTTTGCAGAGACACTACCTTCAAAGACTGTCCCGCTACCCCCATTCCCCTACCACCGATTTGTAGTCTCTTGTGCCGCTGATGTACTACTTACACCTTGGATCATAAAGATCCCTTGAAACCTTCGATAAAAGAACCTATCGTCCTACAAAGAATACGTGTGGTGTCACTCTGTTCGTAGTGTAAGCTCAGGGTGTGCGCGCCTGGTTCGGCCTACTTGGGAGAGGTGGGTCAAAGGGGTGGGCAAGACGTGTATCGAACCCCCCTCCGGCGAACGCCTTTCCAACATTTGGTGGCAGACGACGGGATCCGAGCCGACACCGAAAGAGAGCGTGCAGTGAACGACTGACGCACTACCAAACAGAGATGGAAGGAGAAACCTCCCTGGGTGCCGCAGGTACCGAAATGAGCTCGACGTTCCGAGAGGATCAATTGGACTATTATACGCATAGAGAATTAAAACAATTTTGCAAAGACCTTGGAATCGCTACCACCGGATTAAGCACAAAGGAAGACTTCCAGAAAGTATTGAAGACCTGGGTCGAGACGGGGGCGCCCCCGACGCAAACGGAAGGAGACTCCGCCCATGAACCACAAAGCATCCCGGTGAGAAACAGCGGGCCAGAGGGGAACCTGTCCCCCGAGGAACTAGCAGACCGAGAGAGAGGCCGCAACCACGAACTTGAACTGGCCAAGCTGAAAATCGAGGGAGAAATAAAACTGGCCGAGAAAAAGTTAGCCGTCGAGCAGCTACGGCTACAAGGGGAACTCGAGGAAAAGAGACGCCAAAGAGAGCACGACGAAAAGAAACTCCAGCTGGAACATGAACGCAGCCTGAAAGAGATCGAGTTGAGGGCTAAAAGCGAAGAGTCACGACCTTCCGGGAATCTACCATCCGCTCCCTCCGTGGAGGCCAAGGTCCACATCCCCAAGGATGTGGTAAAGGAGTATTACAAAAATGACGATATCCAGCAGTGGTTTAAGGCCTACGAAGTCGCCATGACCTCTCACCGAGTCCCACAGAAGGATTGGGGGGCTGGGCTATGGGGCCGGTTCTTAAGCGAAGGAAGAGATACGGTTCCGAGATTGCAAAAAGATACCGGGCACCACATGGGTAGAATACGTGAACTTTTACAGCCGGGCCTTGGACGGGTGGATCAAGGGCAGCAAGGTCTCCACCTTCGAGGAGCTGTTTGATCTGATCGCCTGGGAACATTTAGCGGCCAATTGCTTTGTAGAACTGCGCCAACATCTCCTGGACAGTAAACTCACCGACCCTTGAAAGCTGGCCGCCGAGGCTGACCGTTGGATGAACACCCGAGGCCCCGTGGGAGACTACGGTCGCCACATTCAAGGACCCCCCTGCCAGAGGGGCGGAGGAAACCACGGCCGAACGAGAGACTTCCCAGGGGGGCCCCCGCACAGCCCTCCCAGCAGCCCACCAGCGGCAGGTCCAGCCCCGTCCCCAGCCAGCACCGGAGCCCCGGGGCGGCTAGGGCCACGGACCAGGATCACCTGCTTCCGCTGCCAACAGCCCGGACACTACGCCAATGACCCCCAGTGTCCCCAGTATCAACGAACCGCAACGACCAACCCCCCGGCCCGGCAGATGGCCTCCGTGGCCCTAGGGGAAGAGATAGAGGACTCCGTAGAGTGGGAACCAGCTGCCATGGCCCTGGTCTCCCTTGGTGATCGAGAAATGGTCCCCGGGACACCCTTGCCCGCCAACACGAAGAAGTACCGACAGCAGGTGACCATCAACGGCCACCGAGTCGAGGGCCTCCGCGATACCGGGGCAAGTGTCACCGCGGTCCACCGCAACCTAATCTCTGAAGACCAGATCCTACCCGGTGCCCTCTGTCCGGTCATATCCTCCGACAATTCCGAGAGCCTCTGCCAGATGGCTCTGGTGCCTTTCGAGTGGGGAGGAGTCTCCGGAGAATCGAAGGTAGCCGTCCGAACATCACAGCCCGTAGACTGCCTCCTGGGCAACGACCTTGAGAGTTCCCCGTGGGGGCAAGTGGAACGAAGAGCCCATCTCGAGATGATGGGCCTACCCGAATGGGTCTGCGCCACCACGCGCTCCATGACCGCGCGATTGCCCCTCTCCGAGGGCGGGGAGGCCCTCCCACCGAACACTGTCCCCGAGAACCGGGACACCCTACCAGAGACGGACAACCCTCCTTCGGAAGGAGAGGAAGACATTCACCCGGGAGAAGGGCCGGAACCTTCCGCCCCTGAGGCACTGACTGAGCTCGGAGAACTGCCCGAGATGGCCCAGTGGCGCTGTGAGGGAGGTCCCTCCCGTGAAGAGTTCTGCCAGGAGCAGGCCACCTGCCCTTCCCTCGTGGGACTCCGACAACAAGCCGAAGCACAGACCGCCGGTGACCGGACCGGAACCCACTGGGTCTATTGGGACAATGGCCTCCTATACAGCGAACAAAAGTCAGCCGAGCTAGGCGCAGCCCGGGTACTGGTAGTACCCCTGCGCTTCCGAAGCCGCCTCCTGGGCCTGGCCCACGATGTACCCTTGGCAGGACACTTAGGCCAAGACAAAACATATCAGCGATTAGTTACCCACTTCTATTGGCCCAAGATGCGAGCAAATGTAGAAGTCCACTGTAAATCCTGCCTCACGTGCCAGGGCAGTGGGAAAAGTGGCGGAAAGCGCAAGGCTCCATTACAACCCTTTCCCGTTGTGAGTACCCCGTTTGAGCGGGTCGGCATCGACCTCGTGGGACCCTTGGATCCGAAGACCACCCAGGGCCACAAGATTCATCCTCGTCCTGGTGGACCATGCCACCCGCTACCCCGAGGCCATTCCCCTCCGCACCGTGACGGCTCCCGTGGTGGGCCGGGCTCTCATGGGGATCTTCTCCCGTGTCGGATTCCCTCGCGAGGTTGTGAGTGATCGCGGCACGAACTTCATATCCCGCTACATGAAGTCCCTGTGGCAGCAGTGCGGAGTAACATATAAGTTCACGACCCCCTACCACCCCCAGGGCAACGGCCTGGTGGAACGCTTCAACCGAACCCTGAAGGGGATGATCCTGGGCCTCGAGGAGCCCCTGCGCCGAAGATGGGACGTCCTCCTCCCTTGCCTCCTGTTCGCGTACCGGGAAGTTCCCCAAAAGTCCCTGGGGTTCAGCCCATTCGAACTACTATACGGACACCCCGTCCGGGGGCCCCTGAGCCTGGTCAAAGAGGGCTGGGAGACAAGCCCCCGGGGGACCCCCCCTGATGTGTTCCGCTACATCCTGGCGCTCCGCAACCAGACCCGGAAGTTCAGAGAACTCGCAGAGGCTAACCTCGAGGCCAGCCAAGAAGAAATGAAGCGCTGGTATGACCAGAACGCAACTCTGGTCGAGTTCCAGCCGGGCCAGCAGGTTTGGGTCATGGCCCCGGTGAAACCCTGCGCCCTACAGGACAAATGGACTGGCCCCTTCAAGGTGATCGAGCGGAAGAGTCAGGTCACGTACCTGATCGATGTGCAGTCCCCACGGAACCCCCTCCGGGTTCTCCACGTGAACCGTCTCAAGCCCCACTTTGTGAGAACGGAGTTGAGATTGCTACTGGCCACCGATGATGGGGCGGAAGAAGACACTGAACCCCTGCCCGACCCCCTGTGCGCTAAAGAACTGGATGGGTCCGTGGAGGGAGTGAAACTGTCGACCACCCTCACTCCCCAACAGTCCGACGACTGTCACCAGCTGCTCAGACAATTCTCAGACCTCTTCTCCCTCATCCCAAGAGGCACCTACTGGTGTGTCCACGACGTGGACACCGGCGACAGCCCACCTGTGAGACACCGAGCCTACCGGGTGCCTGACCGGGTCCGCACCTGCATCAAGACCGAAGTACAGAAGATGTTAACCCTTGGAGTGATCGAACCCTCCGATAGCCCCTGGGCCAGCCCGGTAGTCCTGGTCCCGAAAGCGGCCGCCCCTGTGGTCGCCCCCAAACTAAGATTCTGTGTGGACTACCGGGGGCTCAATGCGGTCACCCGAGCGGACGCTCATCCTATCCCCCGCGCCGACGAGCTCATCGACCGCCTTGGGGCCGCTCGTTTCCTCAGCACCTTCGACCTGACCTGCGGCTACTGGCAGATTGCGCTCACGGAGGGAGCAAAAGAACGCTCCGCCTTCTCCACGCCCGATGGACACTACCGCTTCAGGGTCATGCCGTTCGGGATGAAAAACGCCCCGGCCACCTTCCAGCGGTTGGTAAACAAGGTCCTGGCCGGACTCGAGGAGTTCAGCGCAGCGTACCTTGACGACATAGCCGTATTCAGCTCTCAATGGCACGAGCATCTCCAGCACCTCCGGCAAGTACTGCTGGCCCTGCGCCAAGCCGGCCTAACAGTGAAGGCCAGCAAATGCCAGCTCGGGCAAGGCTCCGTGGTCTACCTGGGGCATCAGGTGGGCAGCGGGCAGGTCGCCCCCCTCCAACCAAAGATCGACGCCATTAAGTCCTGGGAGCCCCCCACCACTCAGACGGAAGTCCGGGCCTTCCTGGGCCTCACAGGATACTACCGGAGGTTCATTAAAAACTATGGTAGCCTCGCAGGGCCTCTCACGGAGTTGACCCCCAAAAAGCTCCCGAGGAAGGTGCAGTGGACCCCCCCGTGCCAGCAGGCGTTCGACGCCTTGAAAACCGCCATGTGCACCGCCCCAGTACTCAAGGCCCCCGACTACTCCCAAGAGTTTGTGGTCCAGACCGACGCATCCGAACACGGCATCGGAGCCGTCCTCTCGCAGTTCAACGACAAGGGCATAGATCAACCCATAGCCTTCATCAGCCGAAGGCTGCTGCTTCGAGAACAGCGTTGGAGTACCATAGAACGAGAGACCTTCGCCGTAGTCTGGGCCCTCAAGAAACTATGGCCCTACTTGTTCAGAACCCACTTCCGAGTGCAGACGGACCACCGGCCCTTGCGGTGGCTGATGCAGATGAGGGGAGAGAACCCCAAGCTATTACGATGGTCAATCTCCCTCCAAGGGATGGACTTCACTGTCGAGCATCGCCCCGGGGCGGATCATGCCAACGCCGACGGCCTGTCCCGGTTCTTCCGCTTCGGCGAGGAGAACCCCCCAGTGGATGGGTAGTTCTCCACGCCTTTCAGCTGGGGGGGACGCGTGTGAGACCGGCCTCACGGCGTATGCCCTCCCGATCATCCAGCCAACCTACAACCACCCCCAAGACACGGCATCTCCGACTCCGGCCGCCCCAGCCACACAGACCCGAGGGTCGGCCAGAGCCCCCGACAGACTCGACACCCTACCACGCATGTCCGACCGAGGGAGCGGGAACCCCCGAGCCAGACCCAGAGGCGCCATCCCAGTCACACCTCGGGTCGCCTTCCCCCGGGAGGACTCGATCGGCCACCAGGCCCCTGGGGAGCAGGCGCCTCGCCTGCCGAGCGTCTGGGGTCCCTCCCAGACCCACCTGAAAAGACCAAAGAAACGAGCGGCAGGAAATCCCGCCGAACCCCCTCAGTCACCCGAGGCCCCTCTCTGCAAGGACTCCGGACTTCAAAGGGCAGGGGGAGTATAATAAGGGGTGCCGGAGGAACGAATGGCAGAGAAGACCTGGAACCATCGAAGCCTGCTGACGCTGCTCCCGACTACCGAACCACCTGGGCCTGCTGAGTGACTCGCGGCCCCCAGCCATTGAACCATCTGAGCCCTGCTGATGAGATCGCGGCTCCCGAACTCCGAACCACCTGGGCCTGCTGAGTGACTCGCAGCCCGACCTCCGAACCACCTGGGCCTGCTGAGTGACTCGCGGCCCCGACCCTCGAACCACCTGAGCCCTGCTGACAAGGTTGCGGCTCCCGAACTCCGACTACCTGTGCCTGCTGAGTGACTCGCGGCTCTCCCCTCGAGGACGAATTGGCAAGAGATCGCCCAGAGAAACAACACCCTCCAGCTCGAGGATTGTGAGCTATCCGCAGGGTACTTTGCAGAGACACTACCTTCAAAGACTGTCCCGCTACCCCCATTCCCCTACCACCGATTTGTAGTCTCTTGTGCCGCTGATGTACTACTTACACCTTGGATCATAAAGATCCCTTGAAACCTTCGATAAAAGAACCTATCGTCCTACAAAGAATACGTGTGGTGTCACTCTGTTCGTAGTGTAAGCTCAGGGTGTGCGCGCCTGGTTCGGCCTACTTGGGAGAGGTGGGTCAAAGGGGTGGGCAAGACGTGTATCGAACCCCCCTCCGGCGAACCCCTTTCCAACAGGACACAAAACCTGAAGAATAAATTGGTTGATTGCAAATATACTATGTGTAGCCATAAAAATATTTCAATTGTGCACAGCATGGTGACCTGGAAGGCAGTGAAAATATTTACCACGCACTATATATGTAAACATCAGCCTACAATTTGTGGGAAGCATAGTATCAAATCAATAGTGAACTGGAGCCACAAAGGGATAGTTGATTCAGAGTTTATATACAACATGAGAATTGAATGAGCAAGAGACACTGCCAACCCTTTGATAATAGGCACATAGGTCTGAACATCACAGGATCTGCACACTTACACAAACATCTGATTAATTCTTAGGTTGTTTGCATATCTCTATTTACCTACACCAATCTCAAGGCCAATCTGTTTTTTCCCCACAAAAGATTAAAGAAAATCTTTATCTGCAAGTGCCAATCTGGAATAGCCCTTATATATCTTGCTGCTTCCAGAGCCTAGGTATACCACTGCTCAAAAGAAAGATTTGATAAAGGGACCCTTCACAAGCAGATGTGACCTGAGAGGCCTAGAGCTCATTAAACCCTTATGCCCCAGCACTTGTCCCCCAAACCCTCCCCTAAGTCTATTGTGTCAGGTCATTGTGAATTAAAAATACTGCAGGCCCTCTCACCCAATGGGAGGATTAAGTGTGAACGATAGAACGTCAGACAGTCTGGAAAATGTATGACTTCTTGCAGTATACTACTGCTGAGTTCCTGGAAGACTATTTCAGACTTTAAAAATAGATAAACCATCATAGATAATTCAAGTCTAATAATGTCATTGCTATGTGTATAACAGTTGTTTAGTACGCTGTGAATTTTGGATTGGTAGAATTTTCATGTCCAGAGTTAGTGAAAAACGTTTTTAACCCACACCTATGACTTAAATCAGTTTTCGTAGTTCTGCAGCAGAAATCATGCAATATATAATAAGTGTCAGTAGTTTTTGTTATCAGAGGGAAATAGTTTTCTTCCTATCCATATAAATAAATAAACACATTTTTTTCATTCAGCATATAAAAAAGGTCCACTACAGTCCCAATGAAAGGGATCAGAATGAGCAACTTTGTTATTTTTCAGATAAGACTCCATAAATCACCACAAGATATACCCAACATATAGTGGGGTGCATGGGCAGTGGTGCATGCAAGCTCTGGCGTTCCAAGACGGCTGGCCTATACCGCAATGTTGCTGCTTCACAAGACTTACTGTCACAGTGAGGCCCTCAGGTGCTGGAGACACCACGGCGACCGTCAGCTGAGACCTCTGAACGTGTCAACCTGTAGGAACTCCAGGCTGTTTATCTGAGGCATTGCCAGTAGCATACACTGCCTAGTACAGGTGACTTTGAAATGCTGGCTGTAATGACACTCCAATCTAGTGATGAACTGCACATCTTGTAAAGTGAATTGAATGCTTCACAGTTTTATTATCTTGAAGAGGTACCCAAAAAATTAGTGCAGCATTGTGATCTCACCTGGAGTAGTTGAGATCCTCTGGACTGCTGAACCAGAGGGGCACACAAGGGCACTAGATCAATATCTACAGTAGCAAGGTAAAATTAGTAGGCCAAATGGTAAAAATTAAGGCACCGACTTTAAGGCAGAAAAACACAGAACTGTAAATCAGGTATGGCCATGCAAGCTTCTCAAGAAGAGGGAATTTAATATGTTGCTGTCTTAGTCGATAAGTTGGGTAAAATATATATACGATAAGTTGGGTAAAATATATATATACCTATTGTTGCTACGAGTGAGACCTAGAAGAATAAAACTGACCCAGAGGTATTTAAGCTCTGCCATCTGAAAGACTATCAGAAGATAATGTCTGACCAAGAAACTGAATAAAACGAACTATAACTGAGCACTACTTATATACTAAAACAAAGGGTGATGTTTCCGAATATAGTACTGAAGATTCCGAGGTTCACTTTAGGTGAAATAATATCTGGATGATTGGCATTGCAGCACAATTTGAAGGCTCTAACAGTTTCCTATCTGGAGACTTGCCTTGCTCAAACAAAGGTTCCACAAGGCTTGTTGGAATTGTATGTGCTGGAATTAGCTTGCAGAATATTTGCACATAGTCTAACACCTGGCACATTATACAATTGGGGTGCAACAACAAAACTCATACCTCCTGACAGGGAAATATAACTGAGGAAAATGTGGCTGAGGTGCATGCTGCTCTTGCTAGAAAAGGTAATAGTGGTGGTTGAAGACAAATCGTTATTTTCACGCAATGAAAAGAAAATTGGGATAGGACAGAGGACTATGGGTCAGATAACGGGCATCAGTGCCTACCTTATCAGCATGAACAAAAGAGAAGATGATAAAGGAGGTGTACAAACTGATGCAACAAGAAACCATCACATCAGGAGGCATAATAAGGGAGAGGTGCCCCAGTGACAGCCGTAAATCATGCAAATCATCATGAGACAAGCCAAAAAAGAAGTGTTTGACAGCTTGGGAGGCAAATTTTCTGACACTGTATCAGACACTGAGCTACTTGTAGAGAATGATGACCTGATGCCTTACATAACCTCAAGGTATGCGGAGGACTTGTTAAAATCCCTATCAACTTCTATGGGAAAAGATATAAATCTATCCTATCTTACCGTATACCCAGACTGTAGATGGTTATTCTAGAGCTACTGAGATGGACAATGATTGGTAACGGTGCAGCCAGCAGGACTGGACATGAGCTATTTCCCACTCCCCTGGCTCCAGACCCAGAGTGATGTGAACTGAAGAATGTGTGTACTTATTTATTTTTCTTGTTGAATGGGGATATTGCTGACCTCCGTGGCGAGGGGGGGAATGTTGCTGACATTTTGGTGGGGGTTGGGTAAGCTAGGGGATAGTCTCAATGGGTCTATTGAGCTGCTGAAGAGCGAGGTCCTTCACTCTTAATATTCAGTGCAGAGGACAGTCTAATAAAATTGGTATTTGGGCCTCAACAATTTTCAAAATGATATGATATCCCTTGATAAATAGATTGTTGTACAGTATCCACTTTTTCAGTAGGAAGTGTTCGTTTGTTGGACAATATAAACATTGGGATGGTGCCAGACTGATTTTGTGCACCCCCTCAGGATATGTTGGTCTATAGTTCTGCTAGCTTACAGTGCCACCATAAGTACCCCTAAACCTAGGAGGGTAACAAATGAATTGGGCAACCTCAGAACATGACAACCCTGACTCGCCAAGTAAGCGTGGTAACAGATCTAGAACCTCTTCGCTCAGTCACTTGTGGATACCCAGAGAGACACACAAGAAATACACAAAGGGATGTTTCAATATTTATTGAACCATTGTGATTCTTGTATAAAATATATGTGCTGCAATAATTAATAGGCAGAAGCAGATAAGTTATTAGCATTATGAGAACAGTGAATAGGATAAAGAAATTCCACCATTGTGCTAAAACAGTGTATATATGCTGGCATAAAAGTACTGTGTATAATGTACTTCTACTATCCGCTCCCTTACCAAGTTGCCTAGGGCTGGTGATCTGCCAAAATCCCTTACTGCATGCTCTAACTCAACCCAGTGGGTGAATGTGTTCAGGTTCCCATCTTGGTCATAAGCTCAACATTCCTCCTCACACTGTTATTGTTGGACTCACGCTTGCTGTTCTTCGAGAACTATCTTGAGCCACTGCGGGGCAGTGCCCTGGGAACTGACTGTAGCCTTGATATGTGTATATTTCCTTATGTACCTAGCGGCCGGCCCGGGTGGTTGTAGGCCCATTCTTGTAACCGAATTACTGTTCAATAAAAATTTTTAAAAAAAAAAAAAAAAAAAAAAAAAACATTCCTCCTCACAGAGGGTAAACCGGAATCAGCTGGGCAGAGACTCTGACAACAGCGACCTCGCAGTGACAGCAGAGTGCTCCTCTGATTTGAACATGGAAATGTGTGTGTATATATAATAACAGTAGCCACGCTTCAGTGTTGAGGGTTCAGCCGGGCTGACATTGTTTACCCTCTCGTGATAGCTGTCACCTTAAGACAAATAACAAACAACAACATTTGCACAATGTACGTTTAGGCCATGTGGTTTCAGAGAAACTAATGCTGCACTGTCAAGCATCAAATGTGTGACAAAAGTCATTGTGTAGAAAAGAAGGCAACTTAAGAAACATGTGTATGTAAAAGGGCAGTGTTTCTTCCTTTGGCCTAACCCAGTCTCTTGACATGATGTTATTCATAGGGATCATTGAAAGCCTGAGAAATGCCATTAAGAGGTTAAATTTCCATAGTTATTTGAAACGGTGAAAAAACCAGATTATATTCTTACAGGAGACACACCTAACCTGAATAGAGGGAACAGACTAAAATGAAATGGGGAGGTTAATTATTCTGCATGGGTTTTTCATCCAATGCCAGGAGGAAATTGATACCGATGTGGCCAGGTGTGCCGTTTAAAGGATGATAAGACAATATTTGACTGGGAGGGATGCACTAGAGTAATGCATAATTTCTGAAATTATGCAAATTAGTCCAGAGTAATAAAGATATTGCCCAGGCCTAATCTAAACTAACTGAATGATGTTGCCCTGAACATGTCAAAACTGCCCTTGCTTGGCTTGCCAGTTGTGCATACGGCTCACTCCCTTTGGGAATGGGTCACCAACTGGAAACTGGTAGGCTCTTGTAGAATTAGGATCCTACGGATAAAGAATATTCATTTGACTCTCCAGTGCTTGCATTCCATGTTAGACTGGACAGAATTTTTTCTTTGCAGTCACACATAGCATGGTTGAATTAGATTTATGCAGAACTACAAACAAATATAGTCCCTTGATGTTAGTCTTCGGCTGGAGAAGGCCTAAAACGTCATTCCCAAGTGGAAACTACAGGCTTGTGCATTGGAGGATGCTGCATACAAAGGTACTATAGGCAATGAGATCCAGAATTATGTGAAAGAATGTGCTGGTCCTGCATCTGATGCCTTGATGTAATGGGAGGCCTTTAAAATATTATTCATGAGACACTGCATGCGAAGATCATATGGGGCACAGCATGAGCTTACAAGAGAAATGGATGAGTTCGAAAGCAGCTGAGAGAATTGTAAAATTATAGATTAGGCACTCTGGAGGAACAGACCATCATGTCTGAAACTATGCAAGCTTTTGCACATCTACTGGAAAGGACAATATGGTTAGATCACAAATGATCTATGGCTCAAAAATGTGCTGAAGTGGACAAAACAGCCGATTGCTGGCATGGTTAATAAAACCAGAGTTGAGGAGAAACTCTGCTTACAAGTGTAAGTAATTACAATGGAGACATGGTATATAAGCAAGAAGTAATACATGAAATGTCCATGGAATATTACTTGCCACTATAAGAAGAGAAATATTAGGTGAGTGAATTAGAGCTAGAAAGTTATCTAAACTTGATCTCTTTTGTAGCCCTGCTACCTTCACAGATGAATGCTTTAGAGGCCTTCCTGCCGGTTATAGAGATCAAGATGAAATGTCAGACTTCACTTCAAGAAAGTCACTGGGAGTGGATGATCTACTAACTGAATTTTACCAAACCTTTCCTGATGCATTAGCTCCCAGACATGCAATATAGATCAGGGAAGCCTTAAGTGTCTGTCTCTTTCAGATTGGAAGGGAGGCAATGAATAGGATGTCTCCCCACATCCCCCTGGCCAATGTTAATCATTGATGATAAAATACCTAGTAAAGATATTGCTAACCATCTTCTCAGGTTAATTCCAGTGCTGGTCCAAGTGGACCAATGTGGATTTATTCCAGGGTGCAGCACTTTGCTAAAATATCATGATACATTTCCAAATTATGCAAGACACCTCTGTAACTGCACGAAGATTAGTAACATTTTCAATGGATTTGGAAAAAGTGTTTTATACAGGCAGCAGTAGATACTTCTTTGTAGTTTTGAGGAAAATGGGCTTGAGGTCTGATAAGTTACAGTGGCTCCCTAGCTTTATTTCCGCGTATCCGCTAGGGTCTGCACCAGTCAAGTAATTTCTCAGTCATATGATATCAGAAGTGGGACTCGCCAGGAATGCCCCTTATCTCGTATAATCTTCGGTTTGGCAGAGGCTGACTCAGATTTAATGACGTAGCTTTTTTAGAAATAAGAATTGCAGCTGAAAACCCTAGATATTGTGAATTGTTGGCAAAATCATAACAAAGGTGAGAAATAATAAAGTTATTGAAAAGACACATGTTATTACCATGTATAAAGCACTCAGATCAGTAGTGGAAGTGAATCCAGTAGAGGATAGAATGAAAATTTCAGAAATATTAGAAATAGCAGAGGTATCCAGATATTAGAGGAAGTGCAGGTTGATTTCCAGATTACCATAAGAGATGGAGAAACAGAGGATGAATACATTAATTGTAGATTGCTCAGAAAAATCTGAAACTTGCCAATGTTGGGACATGGATCAGCAAGTGTCTGTACAACTTAAGCAAATATTTAAATTACAAAATCAATTACATTTGTCTCAGAAAATATGATTTCAAAGAGATGGATACTATTACGTGAAAATAGATTTATGGCCTAATTATGACTATGGGGGTCCATCGGACCGCCGTAGCCACGCTGATGGTGCGGGCACTGCCGGTCCGACCACCCCCTTACAACTTCAGCAGTCGGACTGCATTGGCACCACTGCAACCACCAGGGATCAGAGATCCCTGGCGATATTGTGGCGGTTTTGAGGCCGCAATATGCTTGGCGACCTATGAGTTTTTCTCACCACCACACTTTTTATGGCGGTGCGACTGCTATGAAAAGTGTGGCGGTGAGGAATCAAATGGGGCCCCGTCTGCATGCACCCCCAGTTTCTGCAGGGCATGGACTTGACAGTCCATGCCTTGCACAAACTGCCTTTGACGCTCCCATTCAAAGGCACAGCCCTGGGACTGCCAAAAAATTGCCCACAAGAGACTTCAAAAGTCAAACTCTGACGGGCAGTTTTTTATGGCTTTGGTTGTCTAGGAGTGGGGCTGCGGTATGGCAGCCCCGTTCTGAGACCACCAAATTTATAAAAAGGCTCTTAGACCAGTCACTAGAGAGACCCCAAAACCAATACTCATACCT
Source organism: Triturus cristatus (assembly GCF_964204655.1). Taxonomy (NCBI): domain Eukaryota; kingdom Metazoa; phylum Chordata; class Amphibia; order Caudata; family Salamandridae; genus Triturus; species Triturus cristatus. The sequence continues at coordinate 480,333,679 of NC_140586.1, read as the reverse complement.
GTTCCCCCATGTTAAAAATTGAGAGTGACGCGCAAGCTGAAATTAGACACTTCTTTCCTGAGAGTAAAGTTTAATTAAAACTGCTAGCTCTGTTCTCAGCATGCCATCCCATTCTCTGAAAGAGTATAGGAAGCATTCCTCATGAAGAAATTGACCAAATAAGGCGATTCACAAAATAGGACCTTAAATGTTGTTTTCTATTATTATAAAACTTCTGGGAAAGATTGTCATTTGGAGACTGGAGGGAAGAAATATAAATGGAGACAAAAGATTCAAATGTTATTGTCCTTATAAAGTCATAATATTCCTTGAAGGGAAGTTATTATACCTAAAGGGAATTAGATTGTTTTCATTCAAGAGATGGACAAATCAGAGACAGTTCTAATATAGAACTTTGTTCATTAAAGGGGCATTTCTGGACCCTCAAAACAAAATACGACTCACCACATATGTTTGAGACCAAATTAACGTTCACAATAAATCATGAGCACCTCTCATTTGTCTTTTTCATACCTGACAATGTGAATCCTGTGTGTTTAAACCACAACAACGTGGATCCCTTGGTCTTTCATTTGATGTTTATAATTACCCACCTTGTGTTGCTTATACTTGAATGCTTGGGTTACAAAAAGAAATGTCGAATTTTCAAATATAATTTCTTTGTAGACGTTAGTGAGGACTGTGTGACTTGTATACCCAAAACAATTTTGTTGTCTATACTGAAAAAATCATTACTTATTGTTGGTCAATTTTATTTTCAGTAAATGTGTGTTTTGATCAGGCTTGTGGCCCAGTGAGCTTGCTCAGGGCTGTGTGTCAAAGAAAAAAATATAGTTTTTAATAGCTGTATGGACCTCAATGCTGCCACCGACACTGCAGTAAAAGGCATACCTGTGTCACTGCAGAGAACTGCAGGAAGTCCAGCATGTGAAAAACCATGAGAATTAATTTCATTTGTTAGAGCTAAAGTTTTTTTGTGAAGAAGTGTAAGATTAAAAAAGTTTGGAAAATAATCCAGTGCAATAACAAGCTTGTTAGGATGACATGTTGTACCTGAGATAAACAGATATTGTTAAGTGGGATGAGCAGAAATAACCCAATCCCAGCTAAAGAGCGGTAATTAACATTTATTTTCTACTAGTGAATTTATTTATAAATACAATAGGAATAGAGTTAAAATATGTTAAGTCAAAATGGCAGTAGCCACGGGGCTGCAAATCCAGTTGACATAGGTAGAGATGGCTTACTTTGTGAGGATATTACGGTTGAGCTTCAGTACACACAACAAAACGAGATAGTTCATGAAAGAGCTGTAATGGTGAGCACAAATGGGATGGGCAAGAAAAGGTCCATCATGTGTTAACTCCTGAAACATGTGGTGAAACCAATACTGGTTCAGTGCCTGTGTAAATGACAACAAGTTACACGGATCACGGTGAAGTAGTAAATATATAATCATTCTGAAGATGAAGGTGGTTTCTCCCATTTTGTTAGACCAGTGTGATGAAACACCCATCCTAGTAAGTAATCAAGCAAGACTTGGCATGCACCAAAGAATGATGACTATGGACCAGAAAGAGAGATTGTTTGCAAAATATCCTCAGCAGTAATCATTCCACTTGAGGTTTCAAATAACTGTTGGTACACACAAAGTAGTATTGTTATATCTTTTCATACAAAAAAGGAAGGTGCACCAGAAAGAGTCAGCAAGCTGCAAATCAATTCAAGAATATGTGCTTTATTGTAGTGTTAAAAGTAATCATCAGCCAACGCATTTCGTTCTCAAGGAACTTCGTCAGGGCTCAGGTATTCAAAAGAAAGAAAGTCCAGTTGACATATATGTATTGGTCAATAGAATTCGATTGACAAATGATATAAGTTTCTCTCCACTATTCAGAAAAAAACAATTAAAAGCTTTACACTGTGGACGAGGGATTCTGCACGTCGCTACCGTTACTTTCCAGGACTACTGGCATCTATACTTGCCGTGTATATTAAGCAATATTGCGAAGGACTATCTACTGAGAAATTGTTTTTTTCTGAATAGTGGAGAGAAACTTATATAATTTGTCAATCGAATTCTATTCACCAATATATATATGTCAACTGGACATTCTTTTGAATATCTGAGCCCTGACGAAGTTCCTTGAACGAAAAGCGTTGGCTGATGATTACTTTTAACACTACAATAAAGGACATATTCTTGAATTGATTTGCGGCTTGCTCACTCTTTCTGGTGTACCTTCCTTTGTTGTATGAATTGGTTTATCTGGCTTCCAGTGGAGCGGAAGTGCGGCAGACTCCGGAAGTAGTTGCACAGACTTTGAACTTTTTCTAAACGTTGACCCTGGTCAGCGGCACTTTGCTTTTGTCTTCATAGTATTGTTATATCTACAAATGATACCAAGTAGAAAAGACATGTCAACAGTTTCAAATGTATATAGTCTTTGGTGTACAAATCAAGGTATGTGTCCCAACAGGGCATTTTGCCAGTTATTGCTAAACATCTGTTAAATGTGGTTGTAAACCATGGAATGTGGTACATGCAGCCACAATGTCATAAAGGCCGTGATGCCATCTTGAGGAAAGTGTCTTTTGAGGGTACAGTCTGGTTGTATGTTAGTCTGATGCCATGTTAATGACAAACCGTGAGCACCAAACACTCCTACATCTCTAAACCTGGCAACATTTAGGATATGTGTATGCAAGCGCCTGTTCACCCTTATGTTCCTGTTGGAAAGACACAAGTCAAACCAGATATAAAGAGTTCCTTATTACTTGGTGGTTAAACTCACAGAGGCAACTCATTAGATGATTCTGTGTTTTACAATGAAACCACTGTCAACCAAATAGTCACTTTTATTCAATGGTTTCCTGATCCAACAATAACATTGCTATGTACTGTGGACAATGGGTGTGGCACAATACTGTTTAGCAACCATTATCAAAAATGTCCCCTTTTCCAAATCTATTCCTGTAGTTATCAGACCACTTTTACACATTCCCACAGCTTTTAAAGCAAAAATGTATTACCTGCTTGTGGATACAATTGATGCAGGTTTTAAGTGTGTGCTATCTGCATACCCTATGCTAAATATTTATGAAAGTTTATTTCCAAATGAAAGTATGCAAAAGCACTAAATTCATCTCATTGCGTACACGCCTGCATTTCAAGGTGTCATCACAGTGCATTTTGGATTGTTCCCTACCTGATTTACCAAGTCCTTCACACTCACAGAAATCTTTTTGTTCATTTACATTAACTCCAGCGTTTCCATTCTCATTACGAACCAAAGTGAAATGCTGTCCATTTTCCCTTGCATATTACAAGTAATATCCCAGACTGTCTGAATTTCTGCCATGCACATGTTCAATCCCTCCTGCCACGATGAAGGTTGTGATCATCCTTCGTAACACAGTTTGTGGTGTGTTCCACCTCTAAAACAATGCCCATGATCTTAATATTGGTGCACTTGATAAGAAGTTGCATGGATCATGAATGAGATCCTCCACAAAAACATTGAATCAGAAATGATGGCTAAACCTCTAAGTGCTAGAAATGTATTTAACCAACCCGCCTTCTTCTGTTGATCCCTTATAAAGATCCTGTGCTGCTCCAGCAAAACTTTGGTCTAAGGCCCAAACTGCTTCTCCAACATCAGTAACATTCCATATATGATGTCTTCATATCTGCCCTTCTCCCCAAGAGGCACTTCAGGAAGACTGCTATAAATATGCCTCCCTTCACTCCTAGATTGTGCTGTAAAATTGTCAGTTTTCTGTAAGCAGATAAACATCATCCATTTGTAGTAATTATTGAAACCACAAAAGAAATGTTCTTATTTTCTCACAGGGTCAGACAGCTGTACTAGAATTAACAAAAAACAGATTTGCTTGCAACAAACTTTGTCACCATGATGACAGCAGTGGCAAAAGACCAAACTAAAACAATAATTGAAATGTACATATGTGTGAAGGCAGAAAGCAAGCTGGAAGTCACTTAGGACGGCTGTGCGGCGCCCATCTTGTTCGCTCCCCGCATTTGATATACCTTTGCTGAGCTTATGAAGGATTTCCAATGGTGTACTTTAGTGTACTTTTTGTTATTTTCACAGCTCCAAAAGTGGACAGAAACATGTTTACCGACTATTACCATTGAATGGTGGTGACTCTCCTGGATACTTGACATTCCTGAAGATGACGCAAAAGCAACCAAACCCATTAAGCCAGTTCGATGAATTGGCAGGGCTGCTGGCAGGTTTCATTGGAATTGTTGGTTTGTGTGGCCCGGGCTCAGCACTGAAGAGTCACTCTACTACTTTGGCTTCTCCATTAGCTCAGGCTTCTTGAGGAGGCGACCTGCGACATTTGAAGTCTCCGTAGCAGCTGTTTTGTGGCACCCGAACACCGCGAGTAAGGGTTTAATGATACCATGTCCTTGCTGAGCCCACTTCCTTATCAAAGATGGTGGAAACTTGAATGGAACTGCAGGCAAGGATTGCAGTCTGAACAATACAATAACCAATGACCCCAAGTCTGATTCTCTTTGTAGAATAGGGCAAGAGGAAAATAGAGGACATTTGCAGATTTCGAATTGAGGTACACTTAATATAGTTACAAAAGGAGATGCATTTAAAGTTACGAAACCGTGTTGCTGTAGCTGATAAATTTCCTTTTCAGCAAGCCATGAATCCTAGTAAAAAATGTAACTATACAACTATTTTCTCCTTGGGGTGGGGTTTGAGGGGGCCTGCTCAGATATAGAGGTGGGAACAGATGAGGACTGTACAGTGATAGATAACAATAGATAACCAAAAAAGCCCTCTAATTGGAGAAGTTTGGGGGGTGGGGGGTCAGCGGATGGCATGTGCTGTATATGGAAGTGAGAATTCCACTACAATTCAAGCTGAAATTAGCAGTGACAAACAAAACAGAGGAGACATTGGAAACCTAGACCAAGACCATCATAAACAGACGTCTCCAATTTCTGCAGGTGGGAACAAAGCAGGCTCTGACAACTGCACCCCATTTACCTCCACTAAGCCCTCTAAAATGGCATGTCAAGAATGCCATACAAAGACTTGGACTGGAACCATAAAAGACCAGGAATTGACAGAGCGATTTTTCTCATTGTCAGACATATCTTCTGAATAGCAACTCATGTGTCAGATAATGGCTGTGTATCCTCCTAGAGCACTACTAACCCAGAGTTCACAATTCAGAAACAAACTATGATGGTGATTAAACAATTTGATAATACGTACCTCTTCACTCTTACATCGGACTAAACCGATACCCCCCTCGCTTCCCAGAAACAAATGCCTCTAGCCTATTCATTCTCAAGATACCATAGATCAAGGGCCGCCATGGACATTGGAAGTCAATTATCAGGGGATTATGGCCAATAGAGAAGTGTCATATCTTGATAGCCAAAAAGCATGGGCTGCAATCGGGAAGCTTTAAGGATGCAATCCAAAACTTGCACAAGCAATGCAGATAGAATCACAGAAGGGCAGGACTGAACTGTAAGCCTGAAGCCCAATATAATGCAAACTAAGCAATAGATTGTCGACCATGAATCACACATTGTAGATATACAACGGAAAATGAGAAGATTTTCAAATCCGGCAATGCCTGGAGAACCTCAGTATTTGACATCACTGATTTAAGATTTTCTTGTTTCTAACAGCTTTCCCAGAAATGAGTGATTACAACTGGGATCATGAAATATAGTGAGCACACAAATTCACTTTAATCATGATGCAAATGTCCTGCTCAACCACTGATTTAACCCGGCAACCTAGGACAATACTGTTTTTTTTATTTTTATTTTCGCTTCAACAAATGATATTTGAAGATGCTCATCCTGAGTCAAAAAGAGAAGCTGAGGATATTCTTTGTCAGACTTGACTTTTGTCATATTTCCGTTGAGAGAAAATGGAGACCCCGGCAATTCATAAAACCGTTTCATGACAAAGACTGTAAGGCCTTTTTACTATACCAAGCACTTTAAAAGTCTAAAAAGATAATCCTAACTACATGTTTTTACCTCAGAGGTGAAGCCACAAGCATTTCTGGACACCCTTAAATGTCTCAATTTTCTTTGCTGTTGCTGTTTCTTTTCCTTAGGTTGCTGACCCAGAGGCCGAACACCACGCACACACTCCCAATGACCCATCTATCACGGCTGTAGTTAGGGTGGCTTACCTTTTAGGCAGAGAGTTCGAACATATCTCGCAATTCTGTGTTCTACAAAGGCTGGAACCTGGTCATGAATGGATTTGTAAATACTACAAGCTGTTTTATGGGAAGCCAGTACAGCTTCATTAAGTCAGGAGAGATATGTGCATGTCTATGCAGTTTACAGATTTTCCTTGTTGCTGTATTTTGAGTGATTTGTAGTTTGTGTAAAGAAGTTACAAGGAGACCCAAATACAAGGAGTTTGCATAGTCCAAGCGGGACATAATTACCACTGCAATAGCCCCTTTCAAAGCCACGGGTGATAGAAAAGGAGCAATCTCCCTAATGGATTTTACTCGACCACAACACTTTGCAGTGACTGTACTGTCCATGATTCCCCAGATCAAGGCATTCTCTAGCATGACACCCAGGCTCTTGGCAGAGCTGCTGGGACACAAGGGGACTATTATACAAGATTAGACAATTTTCTGATGTCTTATAGCTTAATACCAAATGCAAGTATGCAAAAGTATCCTAAAATATGATCAGACCATAACCCTATTATTCTCAAACTTCGGATGGGAATGGCAAGAAACCTGACCCCAAGTTGGACCTTTGAATTGTCAAATGGATCCCCCTGAATATGCTAAATACATTGAATGCTGGGATTCAGATTGTTTGGCTTTTATTGTAGGTCCAGTGGAACTTGGTATTGTGTGGGATACTTTCCAGGCTGGGATCTGTGTTGCCCTCTATCGCATGTGCTTCTCTGCTCCTCTTGTGTTGCTCCCCCCTAACTGCTTGCAGTCTTTCACTCATCAACTAGTTGTTGAATTGGCTCCATTAAACTTGCTGAGCATACAGCCCTCCCAGACACCTAAACGGAACAACTCTTGAAGCATTGTTTGTTGGCACAAAGGCACCCTGTCCTCAGATTGCCGCTTGACCCCTTTAATTCTTAAAGACTAATAATTATTGTGAACCATCACTAGTTGTCAGTTAAAGGACACCTAAAACTTGAATTCAACACTCTGTCAGTAAACTAATTCATAGGCAGACACTTCAAGTGAAGATTTTATGTAATGAGTGTTTAGATGCTAAAGACGAATACATGTAACATCATCTGACAATCTGAAAGGATCAAACATCAACAGGTTCCCCCTAGCGATTTTTCAATTGTTTTGTATGGTATGGTTAATGTCTGCAGCTGCAATGACATGGCTATGACTAAACAGCAGTGGTCAGCCTAATATAAGTGTCATGTTTGGTGAACTCACAAAGCAACAGCAGAGTGGGGAAAGTAGCATTCTTTTGACTCAAATCTCTACTCAATTCAGTTTTGGAAAAGAAGTGAGGACAAGAAAGATTTACTGCATAACTTGTTTTTTACTGCTTCATACCACAAGCCTGTCCATTCTAAGTGCTAAAAATAGCAGGTGTGTACACTCTCATTTATAGTATTATGAATATTACTAATAATTATCTCATGAGAGTTGAATATTTCTTATCTGGATTAAAACTCATGCCCTTAAGATCACCATATTTGCCAAAATTAAGTGCTGATGACGATGCTACTGAAAAGATCGGTCAGGCACCAACTGCTACATCCTGGAGATTAAACTAGCCAATAAAAAAATAACACTTTGCTCAGAGCTCAAAAAACACTTGCACCACTAGATGAGCTACTAACGCCTGAAGAGTTTGAGAGCTCTGAAAACATCATAATTAATAATTGTCCATACCTGTTCCATACATGACACACGAGGGTGACCTTCAAGCAGTAATGTCCGCCCCCACCCCACAGCACTAAGCATGCTGGTAAGTGTAGGCATGTTTGGGTTGTTGAACAACAAGCGCCGGTTTGGCAGCCTTGTTTTATTTGAATACAACGCCTCCCAAAACACCATCTGAAATTTTGTATTTTAAAACCATGGTTAATTTTGGCTGGATATTTTAACAGCAGGTTGTTCAAAGTGTGTTGCCATAAACAATAACTGGTTCTCAATAGAAATCTCTGTGATGACATTCAGACAGACTAATTGCAGTGCTTAATTTGTGCCGGTGCTTGCCGGTGCTTAACACCGGCACTTATTTATCAGGGCCGGGTCTACATAACACCACCTCTCTGCAAATTACAGCACGTCATATGGCAATGTGAATGTGGCGTAGCTGTAGACTATACAGTTTTTAAAAATGGATTTACCTCAGTGACTCGGCGCATCACACACTGGCCAGACAGTCCGACTCATAATGTATTTAGTCAATGAATTAATATAATCAGATCCACACAGTGATTCAGTCATGACGGTCACGATGCGCTTTTTGAAATTTCTTTTGTTTAGGCAGCATCTCTTGCCAGTGGGCGGGACACTGATTGGGCAGGGGCTTGGATTGGGGTCTGCAGCGGAAGCTGTGCGGCAGGCAACGTGCGTCAATTTTTTTTCAAGAGGCCACTCCCTGCCCGCTCGCCCGCATGCACCGCGCCATGAGTAGCCAGCGGTTGAGGTGGTTAGCGCAGCCCCGACGTCGAGTGCAGGCAGCAGCAGCAGGCCTACGCCGCCTATCGCATAAAGGTATGCAGGCAGTCCGGCCGGCCAGTGCCCGGCCACCCACCACTACCAGTAAATGTAAGTAGCAGCCATAAGCCACTACCAACTCTGCCCGTTTTTGTTTCCTTGGGCATGGAGGCTCGTGGGTGGCGCGATGTGACAGTCACCAGCGTGGTAGTTTCGGCTTCAGCTCAGCTCCTCCACCTGAAGGAGCTGGAAGGTGGAGGGGCGTGTGGGCAGTGAAACTGTACCTCACTGCGCAGATGGGACCCTCTGCTTAGGTTTTACTGCTAGCTGACCACTCTGCAGCATCGCATGTCACATCGACGGGCAGTGTGGTTTTTCCTTAAATGAGGCTCTGGCGCAGAGGCGTGGGGGGGGGGCACCAGGGGGGACTCATCTTGGGAGAGTCCCGACGTACAAGAAACAGCCCGCTATGTTCCTGAGACCGCCGGATCGCACCGAGGCTCTGTAGCTGGGAGCCTGCAGGCTTTGCACGGATGGGTGGATAAGAGCTGCTGAACTTGGACCCTTCCTGGTGCCTTTCTGCACCACTGTACTTACAAGGAGAGCATTATCCTTTGTTTTGCACAGGTGAACCTCATTACCGTTCACAGCCCTTTTATCTGGCGCTTAACCTGCCTAGATGGAGGCCTGGGCAACCTCTCTCCCTTGATGTGCTCCAAAATGTGTCTGGAACCGATAAATGGACTTTCTGGATTTCAAAAACTGAGATCTGTGCTTCTTCTTAGAGGCCCCTCTTCTTTAGCTCCTGCAGCACTCATTGTCCACCATCCCAGCTGAAACTCCAAACCTACAGGAACTCACTTTCAAAATACATTTTCAATTGTGAGACATCTTGGACATTTCACTGATAGATATATATATATATATATATATATATATACCTTCTAATTTTGACTATGACCGGCCCACTAGACCACACAGGCCCGTAAAAATCCGGTACACCGGCAAGCACCGGCACAAATTAAGCAGAGTAGCAGCCATAGGCCACTACCAACTCTGCTCGTTTTTTTTCCTTGGGCGTGGAGGCTCATGGGTGGCGCGACGCGACAGTCACCGGCGTGGTAGCTTCGGCTCCAGCTCAGCTCCACATAATGTCCGGCTGGGTTAAGTTAAAGACCCTGAACTGGCCCCTGCCCTTCTACCAGCCTTCTCCTGCCCTTCCTGGGCCGGGAAGTGGCATTTTACTTTCACATGGTTAGGTGCCCCGTGCCCGGCGCCGGAGGCATGATTGCTCAGGGCAGGCCTTGGACGCGTCTCTCAGTGGTGACGAGTCCAAGGCTTGCCCTGAGCAATCATGCCTCCGGCGCCGGGTACCGTGTGCAAGTAAAATGCCACTGCCCGGCCCGGAGAAGGCTGTAAAACGGCAGGGGCCAGTGCAGGGCCTTTAGTTTAACATGCTCCAAAGCTACCGCCACTCCTTTAACTGCCAAAGTTGCGAGCGCCTTCCAGCTCCTTTAGGTGGAGGAGCTAACAGACCAGGAGTAGCGCTGCGTGGACCATTCCACAGCACTAACACAGAACAGGCCCCCCAAATGTACAAGAAAGAAGAGTAGCTGTTTTTCTGGGAAGAGATAGACTCTTCGTTGCATGTAGTAAGTGCTGCTGTGCTGTACCTTTAAAAGTAAAGTGACTATCACAGGGAGGGGGTTATTGTATCCACTCCAGGCAACTGAGCTAGTGTCTTCTGTCTGCCGCTCCAGCCCGATCCCATACCACCAACCTGACAATGCCGCAAACAGGGGTCAGGTCCAGGCACAGAATGGCCTGCAAAGGGCAAAAACTCTCCTAGTTCAACAGCAATTAAAAAGGACATTGCCAAAACTGGAGAACTTTTTATTCGTTTTTTGCCTTTTTGCTACAGCATTTTTATTTATTGTCAGAGGCAAGCATTATGCTTTCAGAGTCACCCGGCTACTCAGCTTTACCGCTCACCGCATTTTTACGCCTATGCTGTACAGCATTAGTAAACAGATTTTTTATCCCCCAATGCTGAACTAGACCTAAGGATTTTGGCAGTGCTTGGTTTCATAAAAGTACCCACAACACTGTACTACGGGCACATGGGTTAGCAACAGTAAGGTAGGTTAGAGTATAGATATGGTAGGTACAGAAGGTCGGTATGGTGGATGTAGTAGATTAGGAATGATTGGTTTGGTAAATGTATGGTATTTAAAGTTTTATATGGTGTGGTATGTAATGTTAGTTATGGTATGTAAAATTAGATATGGTATATCTAAGTTATGGTCCAGAAGGGATGGTATATAAGGTTAGATATGAAAAGCTTCCACAGAACCGAGAACTCAACCACACAACTGCTTTTACATGTAAACATACAGAAACATTGTGGGGCATGGAAGTCTGTACATTTAGGGGCCTATTTGTTTCAAAGTTGTTAAAAAATGCTGCTAGAGAAAGTCATGAATGGATTTATTTTCAATTGCTTAAAGCAAGGAAAGGACTCCTCCTTTTTACTTCCTAGTACCAAGTGCATTCTGTTTTAATCCTAAACCCTTAGTAGGGTACTGTAGCACCACTGGCCTATGTTTCTAGAAAAATTGAACTGGGACTCTCACAAAACATTGTGGTTAAACTATCGCTTGGCCTCAGGAAAACAGAAAACCAGAAACACTCCCACTGAATCGTCCCCCTGGCTCTCTGCATAATATATTTCATTGCTCAGAAAGCATAAGTAGTCTGCCTACGCACACCTCTACAAAGTCTTTACATAATATATTTCAAATTGGAAGGTCGCAAACCACTTTCACTTTGCCTTCCTGTTCTAGATTATATCTGGTGTCCTCTTTTCCTATCTCATCCGATCTGTTTGTTGCATTTTAATTAGATGAATGGTTGTGTTATTGAAGGAAATGTATTATGGTCCATAGCTTTGCTATGGTTAAACAACTGTAATTCAAAAGAATACGCTTAGAATTCTGCTTAGTATCTTCTTCATGGTTGTGACATTTCCAAGCACTGGGTGTTTGTTTGAATTGTGGTAATAACAATAGAACTTATATAGAAACACTGTTCCTTACTCTGTCTAGGCGCTTTAGAGTCTTTTACCAGTAATACAAAAAAGATGACATCATACAACTAGGAGAGTTTTAGGGTGGTCCAAAATATCATTGATTTAAGCTGCTACTAGATGTCTAAAGGCAGAGTGTTCCACTGCTTAAATACCGCCCACCCACACACTTAATAATCAAAAGTCTACTGAATCTGAACATAGTACTTCTGAGTCAAACGACCTTGGCCCTTTGGTACAAATGGGGTAAAGAAGTTTTCCTTCAAGTAAAAGAGTGATAAGTGTTTAATTGATAATGTACTGCTTTGGAAAGTCCAGGCAGTTGAACTTAATGTGGCTTTCAATTTTGAGCCAATACTCCGCTCCTGGTATTGGTTATGTGACCTCTCTTCCATGCAGGGATGTAGCTACTATTGGTGCAGCAGGTACAGTGGCACCAGGCCACAGAGCCCTGAGGGGCCCAATTAACCCTGGTAATTGCTGACTGCCCCAATAACAGTCAAAGGGGGCATTTTCCTTGCTTGCAGCAGGGCCCATTGCATCCTTGCTACTACATTGCTTCCATGCAGAAAAAAAATCTAACACTATCATTCTATGCTGCCTCGAATCTGTGCAACAGACCTTTGGTTAGGCTAAGCTAGAGGGAGTTGCATCATTCCTAGCATAGCAGGGTATTGATGTGTTTTGTACATAAAAAGCTTAGGAAATACAGATTTCTTTGAAAACATTCAAAATGCTCCACTGCAACATACCTAACCACCACACCCTCACCACCTCCGCCAGAATGGGCAAGGCTCCTTTGCTATGTTTGTCTTTACTGTGATGTTTGGATTTTTCACAATCTTATGACTTCTTCAGTGATGTAACATTTAGGGCAGCTACAGCACCAACACTGTGAACATTTTTCCAGCTGAAAATTGTTCCAGCGCTACTGGCTTGGGGTGGGTTCCTTTGTTTGACATTTCCATGCTTTCTGGCCTGGGTGCCTTTGTGTGACGTTTACATGCTTTCTGGCCTGGGTGCCTTTGTGTGACATTTCCATGCTTCCTGGTCAGAGAGTAGTGTGAGATTTCCATGCTTTCTGGCCTGGGTGCTTGTCAGGTCATCATTTACGATTTACTATGCTTTGAAAGTTAATACAGCTGAATATCTAATGGAAAATGTGTTGGGCACCAATTTGGTCTTTCTTTTTACAAAATGTTCTTGAGGGGAGAATTCTCCCCTCAACACCTATAGCAGTCGTTAAGCTCGCTTGCTACGCACCGTATGGGGGCTGGTCTAACAAATTTGCGAGGGCTACTTTGGGTTCCCAGCCCAGACCTGAGTGTTGATTAATTAATAATCTTTGTGACTGACAGTGTGAAACTAACTCTGCACACTGCCACCGACGTCACCCTGCTTTTGGATAAATACCTTTATGAACTCCAAACCACTTCAGCCACTGGAAGTGACACAGTGACTCATTCAACGGTATTGCATGATTTTATTGATTTTATCTGTTCAGCGTGTTTTCACAAAATTTTGGTTTATTTTTTCACATAAGCTATGTAAAAGTTGTATCTTTGAACTCATAGACTCTGTTACAAATGGCATACCCCAGTATTGTCCTTTTCCCAAACCAGCTCATAGAGCATTGGAATTGTCCCTTTTTAATGCATTAGTGATTCTAGTTAATTTATTCCAAAATTGTGCTTTGAATGCACTTTTGATTTAATCTTTTTCAAAATTTGCACACGGTAGGGGAACTTCCTATCAAAACCTTACTAGGAGGAAGGTTCCCTTGCTGAAATTCAGATCGGGTATGGGGTATTATTACATATGGCTTTTAGCAGTGCCAGTTGAGGATGTGGGTGGAGCTAATAGAGTAAGTGGGTGGAGCCAGTCGAGGAAGTGGGTGGGGCCAGAGAAAAGTGGGTGTGGCCTCTGGCAAACATTTGAACACCTGCACTTCATTTTTTACAAATTAAGCACTGACTAATTTTATCTTTTCATCTGGTCAAATAGCTCTGATTTATTACAAAATGGCTTGATACAAATTTCACCTTATGGTGGGGAAGATATGGAAATAATTTTGTGGTAAAATTATGCTCCTTATAAATGTTAATGAAATAACTTCTTGAGATATCCTGCAGCCATTTATCATGTGCTATTCTTGATATGACAAGGGTGGAGGATGTTTCTCCTGTGGAACTTCCTAGAAATCTTACCAATTGAAACAAATTTGGTGTCAAATATTTTTGGGGGTATTTTATTACATAAACCCCTGCCTACATCCACTGACCAGCAACGTGCTAAGATTGCTGTAGACAAAAAGGAAAATAAATCCTTCCCAGTGCCCCTCGAAACCCTGCATTTCTTAATTTGACTTTGGTGTGGGTAGTTTAGTGGAAAATCAGAGATCAGTCGTCTCTTTATTATTTAGCCAACGTTGCATTTGAAATGTGAGTCATACAGAGATAATATGGAAACATTTGTTATATTCTTATATTACCGGTTAGTGAAATTTGCTGTAAGGAGAGAATTATGATACATGGTGCCCAGTCTGTGGCATGGGTCTTAAATCCTTGTGTCTGTATGTTGTGGTATGCTTTTCATAGCAAGAAGCCCTTGTGAAGGGTGAAATGCATTGGCTGTTTGTGTACAAAGGACTATCTGGAAAATAAAGATGTACAACTAAACTCACAACGCCTGCGGCAGGAACCTTGTTTTGTGTGCACTGTAACTTTCTGTTTTTGTGTGTATTGCGCTCATCAATCTTTCTCATATGCAGAAAACAATTTGAAATGTTCATAATTACTAAATATTCGCTTAACAAACTATCATAAACATTTTCACTAAAATCCTCCTTCGAAATATCTTTGATCTAACATTTTATCCTGATAATGACTATTATTAATATGCAATTCAACCTCAGATTTAAGAGAAGCCTATCTAACTGATCTGTGAAGGCTCAACAGAATACCTATCAAAATTATTAATATGGAAATTGTTAAAAGTTTTCTTAACTCAACACAAGCTGTTTTTTAATTTTGGCTATACCTCTAGAACAATGTATCAAACAACTGGACTACTAAATATGGTACATCATCAAAACTTCAAAAACTTCAAACGTTAATATGTCCCCAGTAAGTTCAATTGAAGAAAAAGTTCATGAGAAACCTACAACCTTTGACTGGATACCTAAGGTACAAAATTCATCAGACGCAAACTAAAAATAATGTTGCCACTGTTTTAAATATATAATCTCTGTTCTTCTCTTCTGCACTTCATCAAAACTTATTCTGTGATGATTTTCTCCAGCTTTCACTTCACAATACGTTTATGGAGGTTCTTCAAAAATTAAGTGATAGCCTTTCAAGTCATTGCCTCTTTGTTCTAGATTGATATGACCATTCAAGTGTTGAGTACTTCTTCTTTGGTGGATCTTATGATCAATTCTTTCTCTAACCCTGTCTCAAATCCATTACAGTTTATTATGACTCTTTTCCTGTCTCCTCTTCCACAGTTTCAAGATTGTGATCTTGTTTTGAGGCTGTATTGCTCCCTCTCATGCTCGCAGGACATCTATATTGGATCTAGTTTTTATGTTCAGACCCACTTAATGACATCTGCCGCATCTTCATCTTCACTTGCCACTTGAACTATGCAGTTTTCAACTGGAACAGCTTGATTTGGTCTTGGGGTTTTTGAAATTCACATGTTTTCTTTCTGATCTTCTTGAGTTTGAGGTTGTACTGTTCATTCTTCCTGTGATTGCACAATCTCTTTTCCATCCCCTCTGGGTATATGTATCAAACTCTAGTTTGACACTGTGGACCAATGGTTTGTGTCACTACTTCATCTTCAGTTTTTACTCTCTTCATTCAAGATTTTTGGATTCACAGTGGCAAGCCTGCACGCTTCACAGCAGTATTCATCACATGTATCATCTGGAAGGGTCCATCTCACCTCTGGGCCAGGTTCTTCCGAACGCACTTCTCCACTATCCAATCACCTGTTCACAGCAGGGTTCTTCACTTGCCGAGCGTGAGTTCAACATCACCTGGTGAGAAAGAGAGTGTGCATTATCAGTCAATCCTTTGCAATAGTCCAGAACAAGATAATCTGTAATGATAAGTGCAGCTGATGGAATACCAGGAATCCACATTGCTCTGCCCATTTTCACTTCATGAAGTGCGTCTAATCACTTAAGTAGGTGTGCTCCTTGTGCTCATCAAAATCAGGGGCAGGGCATCCAGCCATTTTTGTGATGTCTAATTACACACCCTGGACAACTTTGACTTGAAAATACCATTAACTCTTTATTTAGACCATTCCAAATGCTTCTGGTTGATAGCTACAGTCGAACGTTTGCTCTGCATCAAGTGCTATACACAAAATTTTAATTAGTTCACTTTTAAAGCAACTACCCTTATATGACTCTGGAAATCCACTCCCTCAACAAGAGCTTGGCTCCAGTCACTGTAACACATCCTAGCTAGGTAAGCTTCAACTCCTTAAGAGGAAAGGCACACAAAGATTAAAATGTAATGCAATCTATTACAGAGGATATTCCTATGTAATCAACCTGCAACTTAGTGAAGGGCTCCTCATACTAGCTAATGTAACTTTCATCTTTGGTACAAACTTATGAACCCCACTTTTTCATTTTATCCTCGGGCACATTATTTAGCAAATTTTTCTGTTTTTCTAAAGTCTGTATTGATGTAGACAAGAATCAATGTAATCTTTCCTTCCCAAAGTCACAATCTTCATTTGATTTTAATGTACTAGACATAAGAGCATGGTATTTTGCAACTTAGTCCTTGCTTATGAGATAAGCCAGTTGGATCACCGACAGGCCATCGGTGGCTGTCCGACCACCAACACCCCTTTGGTCCGACCAATGTAATATGATACTGGCGGTTGGACCCTAATCCTTCAGGATCATAGATCTCAACGGTGCGGTGGCCAGAGCAGCGTCCTACAATGGTAGCGGTGCCGACGCATGCACCGCCGTTGGAATTATGATATCCCTTTCTGACAGCCCTTACATGGCAGGAACCCTGCCATGAGAAGGTTGTCATAAAGGGGTGTGGGGGGCCCAAACAGGTCCCCCTGCCATCGTAGGCTACTGAAAAGTGGCCCTGGGGGCACATGTAGTGCACCACTCACTTCTGTGTGATTTGCATGACATGGTGAATGGCACATGGTGCACAGACGTGCAGAAGGCATTGCACCATGGCAGCATCTGCTATGGCCTGTCTAAATGGAGGAGCCACGCTGCTGCTGTGGGACCACCAACTTTCCGACTGCAAGCCCAGTGGTCAAAACCTTAATACGGCAGTCGGACCAACGCATGCTCATTGGGTGGTCTCCTGACTGCCGCAACAGCAGCCGGTCGTGCAAGCTTTAGGTATCGTAACGATTCCCTTAGTCTATATATTGGTTGTCTAGTGTAAGCAAGCCATCTCCACTCTTTTTTATGCTGTACATTTCACAACTGTAACTTCTCTTAATACTTAAAGTGCATTAAGCAGAAACAAAAGTCTTGGCCCATTCTGAATGGGAGTGCCAGAGGATGTCATGAATCACCTTTGTGACCACAGCTGTCCAAAATTTTAGACCATGCCAAAACCATATTGGCTATCAGTGTAGATGGTAACGCTCAATCCATTGGCCATTTTGCATAATCTTGTAATGGCAATTAATTCTGCTACTTGTTATGCAAGTATGATGCTTCAACAACATATGCTATTGTACAAATCTCAATGTTCCTTGATGGTCTCTCAGTCAAGACCATCTACAAATAAAATAAAATCAGCCACTTTGAGTGATGCCGTTTGAATGTCTGGTCTTAGTTTGTTTCACAATTATCTCACTTCAGTGCAGTCAAGGTCAAATTTATTGTCTCATCATCATCATTTTCCCCATCGACATTTGCAGAAGTGTGACTGGATGCAGGTTATTCCAACATGTAGCTGAAATTTTCTTAGCCTCAAGAGTATATTCATACTTTTTCAAGTGACTGAGTTTGTGTACGAGTCAGCCAAATCTCAACTGAATGTGAAGTTAACACAATCTCTTCACTTTGCTGAATGGCAAGACAGGTTGAAGTAATACTCCGGAAGCGCTGTGACTAATTTATCTAATGTAGCAGAAAGTATGCTACTGACCACTTTGGTCCTCCGTGTTGCTCAGTGAGTACTGTAAGTGAGGGCCCTTCTCTCTCATAACAAAACAAATATAAATCTTTTTTGTAAATGGGCATTCCAAAAGTGGGTGCAGTACATAGCTGCCTGAGCTCCAGGAAGGCATTTATTGTACCAAGGCACCAGATCACTCACATCACTGTGGGTGTAAACCTCTGTAAGGCCTGGAAATTAAGGAAAAATTTGGAATCTACAGATAACAGTAGCCAACCATTTCCAAAAACACCCTCACTCCTTTTTAGGTTATTGGTAGGTTCATTTAAAAAATCACAGAGATGCATTCTGTAGACACCTGCTTCACTTGTTTCTTAATTTTGTTACCCAAGTAAACAACTTCTTTTTGGTAATAATGCAGTAATGCTAGGAACACTTTATGACATTTTTTGCAAGGTGGTTCAACAATGCTATTGTGTCAAGCTTGCAGGCTCCTTTTGTTTTCTCTGTGACATTAGATCATTAATATACTGCACCAGCTGTAAATTACAAGGCAGATGCAAATTCTTAAAATCTTTCTCCAGAATTTGGGAGACAATCAAGGGACTCGCTATATAGCTCAATGGGTTTTGACCCCACACCATTACTCCTGAGCACCAATCCAAGTCTTCCTCTCATTCCCTCAGGTCTGGTGTTCGGTTTGCCCCCCACATTCTGGCTATGTTTCTTTTTGCCACAACTGCCGCTATTTTGAGCCATATTAGTGTGTATTTGGGCAATTTTGTCTCACCTGTCACACAGCAGTAGCCATCGTGGATCCACTAGATTCTCCAAGTTAGTGACCTCTGACATGGTTCGAGTCACTACCATCCAATAATTATGTATGTATCTACACTCCCAAATTTTATGGAAAAAGGAACCAACCTCCCCACATCCCCTCGCACAATACCTAGATATGCCATGAGCCAGTCGGTGTAGGGTCATTCTAGAAGCTTTCAACCTATGTAGGATGCCCAGCTGGATGAAACGAAATCGGGCCCTTATAGCTACCTCCCTCGAGCTCTGCACTACTTCCTCCCAATCGTCATCTTCTATGTGTCCCAGGTTCCACGCAGGGGGTCTATTGGGTTAGGTGAGTTGTATATGATTTTCTTATATTTAAATAGGTGTCCTTGGTTCTCATTGGGGCGATAACCAATTTGCCCTCTAGTGGTGAGTATTCTGGCAGGGTTTCCCCTTCTCTGATATGTTGGCGTAGGGCATGGCCATTTTTGGAGATATTTGTATCTTTCTGAGCCCACCAATTCATATTCTTTTAAACTTTACCTGTGCATGTCCCCTCCAGATATCGACCAAGCTTTCTATCCCCAACTGTTCTCAGTTTTTAAATCCTGACAAGGCCCCCACCTCATGCAGCCAATCGCTGTCCCATAGTGGAGTCCTCCCCGTCAACTTCCCTTCACATCCTAGGTGTTTAGAAGTTTCCCGCCAGGCCCTCACCACTGTCTGTGTGTGGGGTGGAAGGTGTGTTTCCCTTCTACGGTAGAGTGTTGCTAGATAGCCTCTCTTTCCCATAGCCCAATGGTCCCCTCGGAAGGCCGGGTCATTGCCATCCGTGAATGCCCAATCATTCACCACTGTCATTTGCAAGGCCCAGTGATATTTTCTAATGTCTGGGACTACAAGCCCTCCCTCATATATCCCTCTTTGTAATTTACAGAGTGCAAATCCTGAGCAGCCTCCGTCCCACAAAAACCTCCACAACTCGCTATCTATACCCTGGAACACTGACTTGGGTATTTTATATGGGGTAGTTTGTAGAATATAGAGTAGCCTGAAAAAAGTCACTTTTGACACATGTTTTTAATTTAAAATATAAGTTGTTGTCCTGTCCTTGAATTGCCACTCCATCCTGTGTGCAATAAAAAATTTTATACAAAAGATCATGACCTAACAAATTAACAGGTCTTGTCACATATTATGAACTGATGTCATTCTATATGTCGCCAATTTTTACAGGGATCTTTGCTGACACCTTATTAGCAATCTGTTTATTGGAGATCCCTACAAGTTGGACTTCTTTTCGCAAGAGGAGGTTCATAGTCTCCTTCGGTTTAACCTTAAAGCTGTTAGCACCTGTATCCATCCAAAATGATACTGTGAGGCCAGTCGCCTCAAAATCTATGTATTGACCATTCTGGTCTACCTCTAGAACTGCACCATGCATACAATCCTTCCACCTCCCCCCCCCCCTTTAATGTTTCCTCCCGGCACTGTCATTGTGGCTGTGTCTGACTCAGTCGGGTAGGAACCCTCTGAGCTTTGCTGCAGTTTGAAGAGAAGTATTGCTAATTACTAAAATATTTTGCTGTAAACCAGGATTCTGTTGAAACATCTGCATTTTGTTTTCATATTATGATGCATCATTGGGACTAAAGGGAAGTTTCAATTGAACTGTCTTTGATTTTGTATATTTTGCTCACAGGCCAGCTGAGCTGGGACTGCTGACTGTGATGACAGTCTGTTTTATTGGGTTCCTGTTCTGTCGGATTTGTGGAACCATTTGCGACTCATTTGTACTCTTGTTTCCAGTACCCAAGATTCTCCCAAAAGTGGATAGGTGTATTGATTTTTTGCATGTTGAAACTGGGATCTGACATATTTGAACCTTTCTTACCACCTTTCTGGAAATACTTTGTCTGCACTACAATTAACTTTTCCTTAATTTTTCTCTGATTCTATCAAAACAGTCACTACAGTATTTCACAAACTTCAAGATCTCATCCAGGAATTTTGTCTTCAAACACATCACTCTTTCCTGATTATGAGAACTAATATCCAGACACAAACCCAATATGAACACTGAGGCAAATCCACTAACACCCTCTTTCGCGGAGTCTTCAGCTTTGTGATACTGACTGTAAATCTGCATCAACCTCATATTATGCATGCACTGATTCTTTAGGGTCGTGTGTCACCCTCAAGATTTTTGAACAGTTAATTTCTCTCTGTGGAATCTTAGTCTTAAAATGTCCAATCACAGAGGGACTTGGCCAGTCCGCTGACCAACATGCTGAATCTCCGGCAGACACGACGATATCATCAGACCTGATTTCACAGCTGTGGTCG
Source organism: Triturus cristatus (assembly GCF_964204655.1). Taxonomy (NCBI): domain Eukaryota; kingdom Metazoa; phylum Chordata; class Amphibia; order Caudata; family Salamandridae; genus Triturus; species Triturus cristatus. The sequence continues at coordinate 480,312,643 of NC_140586.1, read as the reverse complement.
AGGAGGCTCACCAGAAATTTACAGATGTCAAGGCCACTCTCTGGAAACTGGGACTCCGCTACAGTATGTCTACCAGCATGCCTAAGGGGCGAGGTAGATGGTAAGCCACAAGTAACTTCGCGCCGCTCCTCTCTGGACAGATCCCCTCTCGCCATACCCTCTAGCATCAGTGCTGAACTCTTCCCTACTGGCTGAAGGTAGTATCTCCCTTCTACATTATTGCCTTCCTGCTCAACCACCTACAGCCTTTATTTTCAAAATCCATGTAGACACGTTCACATGCTGTCTCAGTTTTTATTTTACATGTTCACAAGAGCCCATCGGAAAAAGTGTTCATTAATCCTGTGTGCATCGGTGCCCACAGTAGCGTTGCCACCCCCAAGTGGTACACACAACCACGTTTCTTATTATATTGTTGTTTTGCTTAGTTGGGATTAATTTGCTCGGTCTATACTGGGCCTTTCGTAGCCTGGTGTGGGGGTGTGGGTTGATACAACAGTTTGAGTCGCTGCTTGTTGTTTGCCATGCTGCCATCATGTACGCATCGGTCGCTGCCTATCCTTCTCCTTCAGTTCCATATATATTATGTTATGATCCATTCCCAACCCCTTGAACCAAACTCACTCCTTTGGCTGAGTTGTTGATCTGGTCCTTCATTGACATGATTTTGTCCAGGGTGATGCGCAAGGACTTTACTGAGTTGAATAGTGTGAGAGAACAATTTAGGACGTCCAAATTCTTGAGCCAATCTTGGATTAGTAGAGGGTTGTAATTAGGGGAGAAAATTAGTACTTCTGTTTTGTTGGGGTTCAACTTTGAGTGGTTGGTGTTAAGCCAAGTTTGTATCTTGATTAGTATGGTGTTCAGGTGTTGCCTTTGTGTTTAGAGCCTGAGGTGAAAGCAGGACGCTTTCTACCAGAAGTCAACACTGGCCACATTCCACCCTTTTATTAGTTTTTGTCTCCTGCCAATACTGTTGTAAATTCCTTTAGAACTCTCCTTTGTTTATCAGATTTCTGGTGTTTCATAGCATAACAGATGGCGTCCATCTGAAATGTTTTTTTTTTTCATCTGTATGCAGCACACAAACAGATAGCTTCAATATTATACATGTTAATTCATAAGTGGACAGTTCTTCAGAGCCTGTGTATTCATGACTCAATTTCACCAGTGGTTCTGCCCTGGAAGAAGCCCAGTCTTTATGGTGTTTAATTTGCAGCACTTGAAATATCTTTAATTTATTTCCTTCTGTCTTTCCTTTCTTTCTTTCCTTATTTTTTCTGTCTTTCTGTCCTTCTTTCTTGCTTTCTTTCTCTCTTGACTTGTCTTTCCTTCTTTAATTGGATCTTTTCATCTTCTTTCTTTTTCTTGCGCTCATTTCTTTTGTTTCTTTTTCTCTTTTGCTTTCTTTCTCTTTTTCTTTCCTTCCTTCATTCTTTCCTTCCTACCCTTCTTCCTTTACTTTTTTCTTTCCATCTATCTTTCCATCTTTCTTTCTTTTCTTCTTTCTTTCTTTGTTTGTCTCGCCTTCCTTCTTTCCTTCTTTCATTCGATCTTTCTATCCTTTCTTTGATTCTGCCTTTCATTCATTCATTTTCCTTACTTTTTTCTTTCCTTCTTTCCTGCTTTTGCTCGTTCTTCTCTTTTCTTTACTGTTTTTATTCTTTTGTATCTTTTCTTTCATTTTTTCATTTCTTCTTTCTTCCCATCCTCCTCTCATCTACATGTCCTTCCTTCCTTCCCACTTTCCTTTTTTCCTGCTTTATTTCCTTTAATGGTTTGTTCTTCTCTCCTTTCCTGCCTTCTTTCTTTCCTGCTTTTCTTGCTGTCTTTCTTGCTTTTTTTCTTCTTTCCAGCTATTTCCTTTCTTTTTTCCCTTCTTTCGTTCCATGCCATCTTGTCTTCTTTCTTCCTTCTTGTCTTCTTTCTTTCCTTCCTTTTTGTCTTCTTTATTTCCTACTTTCTTTCCTTCTTTCTCAAAGACAAGAGTCTGGCAGCTAGTGGCAGACTGATTGGCTTTTTTAGGTTTGTGTTAGTCAAGACATTTTGACTTTATTAAAACTGTGTGCATGACATAGATACGTATATGGGTTTTCAGCCACACTTCATTCATTTATTTGTGGTTCTATAATTCATGTTTTTCTCCAACCCACTGAAGCATATTTCAAGGGGCAATGCGCCAGCCTATTTTGACCATTGGCTGACTTCACTATGAATTACGTCAAGCTCCCCTTTCACAATGGGCACATCCACACATACATTCCCTTCAGTGCCAAGGAGTACTAAGGTAATGTGTGTGTGTTTTTTAAGATCAAAACGCATTTTTGCCTTTATTTATTTAAAACATTTTTTTATTAGCATTTCCGTATAGCAAACATCTCACATGGCAATATATTGCGACTGATAACATGACGTGTTTCAAACATTTGTGCTTGCAATCGTCTATCCGGGAGAACATGTACTCATTGCATAGTATGGTCACTGTAGCATATCTCATCATATTATTGTGTATGCCTATACATGTGGAAATGAATCTCCTTTCGAATTTCTGACGGTGTGTCAACTACCGGTTGTGGTTGCAATCTATTAACTGGGGAAGGTGAAACTGGGGTGATGTTCATAAGGTCTGAGTTGTGCAAGAAGGCAGGGTATCAAGGTTACAATATGTCCTGCTTGCGGGCACAATTAAGTTCAGCTACGTAGATTCTGTCTGGCTGTCATTGTCTGTCTAGTTGATCTAAGTAAGGTGTGGTTGAGTGATTGTATTCCGTTGCATGCTGGCTGCTGTTGGGGGAATAGTGAGTGCGTTTATGGATTGAGTCTGGGCTTGAGAGTTTGTAGGGGCTTGTGACGGTGTATGTGAAGTATCCAGTGTGGTTTGTTGTTTGAATTGATATAATAGTGGGGTCCATTCCATTGAGATGAGGCATTTGCTTATTCCTTTTATTTCCTCCTCCCGTATTGCCTCCTCTTCTGCTGCTGCCCATTTGCCCACTGCTCCCTCCCAGGCTTCTATCGGGGGTCCAATAGGGGCTCGCCAATGCATAACTATTCCTCTTTTAGCCAGTAGTATTGCCATTGATACAAATCGAATTTGTATTGTTTTTGCTTTCGGAAGATACCAAGTGCGCAGGCCTCCCATGTGTTCATGTCTGAGAGACCCGTGAGGTCTCTTAACGTCTCATTGACAGTGTTCCATTAGGACTGTATTGTGGGGCATAGCCAAAACATGTGATGGAAGTCAGCGCCGGTGATTGACAGCTAGGGCATAGAAATTGAGTGTACGGACAGTATCGCTGGAGTCGCGCCAGTGTTTAATATGCTCTGTGTAAAATGTAGAATTGTATATTTTTAAAGCGTGCTTTGTGGAACACTTTTTTGGGGAATGCATGTGCTGTCTCCCATTCTTTGTCATGTAGCTGGCGCCCCAATTCGTCCTCCCATGTCGCCCGTAGCACATTTAACGGTTTAGTTATGAGCTCCCGTATGGCTTTATAAAGCCAGGTGACGGCCCATTCCCATGTGCATGATTGTGTGTATGACGGGGTGTGTAGTGGGCTCTCCCTCTGAAATGCTGTAAAATGGAAGGTAGCTTGTTATTATTTGCCTATGTAAGAGTAACTGTCTGGGAGGAAGGTCAAAATCTTCCATTATCTGGCGGAACTGCTTGAGTTGGCCATCCTCGAACAGGGATTCGATCTCTGTTAGTGAGTGCTCCGTCCATACGTGCAGCATACGAGTCGTATAAAATGTCTCATCTGGGCTTCCTATTAAAGGTAGCAAGGGACAATAGAAGGGTGTCCCTGCAGATAAACAATGTATTCTCTGCATACATTTACGAGCTACCGACACCTGCAGTGGGTATGTGCCCTGTGGTTTAGAGCCAGGCAGTAACAAACAACGAAGTTCTGGAGTGGGTATGGGGCCTGTCACTGTGTGGGTTTCCCCTATGTGTCTGCCCGCCATCCAGTAGGACAGCCACTGTAATTGCGTGGCCAAGAAATATGATTCAAAGGAAGGTGCACCCAGTCCTCCCCGGTCCTTGGGTAGTTGTAACTTGGCCAATGCGATTCTGTGTCTGTCCGCTCCCCAAATTAGCGAACTAAGCTGTGAGTCAAGACCCTGGAAGAAAGTGCGGGGTGGGATTACAGAACTATTATCATTTTAGCCAGAGCCACTCGTCCTATCGGTGCTAGGGGAAGGCTCTTCCAGAAGCCCACCGCAGATCTGATCCCTGCCAGTGCTTTGTGGTGATTACCTTCAAATCTATCCAATGGGGAATGATACAGGTGAACTCCCAGGTATCGGGGGCCGCTGGCACTCCATGCTATGCTCTGCTCTCCTATCCTAACGTCTCGGGGAGCGAGATCTGGATGTAACGGATATACAGTAGATTTGTCCCAGGTCACTCTGAGTCCTAATGCGTTTGCGAGTGTTGTCCATATGGACGTCAAGTCTGCTGTGATGTCTCTTATATATATATCAGCAAGTCGTCCGCATACATAGAAACACTATGTATTGTATCTGCCACAGGAATGCCCCAGCTCTCTCCCTCCAGACGTAATTGTTGGTTCTACCGCAAGGGCAAAAAGTAGAGGTGAGTTTGCCTTCATTTAATGTTATTTTTAGATTGATGAACACCAGGCAGCTTCCTGAGCAATAAAGTTTTGCAAAAACCATAACAAAACACGAATTGCCAGGAGGGTGGCGGACAACACCAGACCTATTGATTTGCCAATGCTTGTTTTCATCGTCCATGTCCTGCTTGCTTTCATCCCACCCTGCTGTGGGATCTGTCTTCAATTACTTAGATATTACTAAACAGAACTTTCTGATAACGGTCATGTATATGTCTTTATAAAAATGTAGTAGCTATATATTTTTTATTTAAAGGGCTATTGCAGTTGTCTTTGATGACTGTGATTATTGTATTGGAATTAACAATGATCAATATGAATTTAAGGTGTTGAAACTTTGAATTGTCTGAATAATATAATAGCTTCAACTCTTGAATATTCCATAGTATCTGATGATCACATAGAACTATGTGTAATAGATGGCGGCCTCGTAACGGAGGCCGATGCAGACGGGCAGTGAGGGCAACGAGCTAATGAGTTAAGCCCCTAGGACACGGTCCGACCCGACCCTATTCCGGCAAAAAAAAAAAACCAAGCTACGAGAATCCAGCTACGAAACCCCGTTATGCCGACGGCACTTACCGGGTGCCGGTTCTCTAGACAGGCTCTCCGTCTGGCGCTGGCCGCGTTCGCGGCTCTCTCGTCTGTCCACGGATTCCGCGAGCTTCCCGAGAAGGGGCGGAGTCGGGTCCGGAGGCCGCGGAGAGTGGCGCCGTGCAGTTTGCGGCCAGGAAAGTTTGAAAGGGGCAGTTTTGGCAATCTCTGCAGGAGATCCTTGGTTTTGAGAACGCAGAGGGATACCATGGCCCCCAAAGTTGCTGTTGGATCCAAATCAACGCTCCACGGGGAAAAATTTCAGAAGGAGGAGACCGAGGCTGAGAGGGCTCCAGATGCCAGCAGGACAAACGAAAAGGAGAGAGCAGGGGGCAGGCAGAACCCGGCTCGCAGCAGCCTCAATCGCGGATATCTTCCCTAAAGTAGGTAAGAAGAAGGAGAAGGAGAAGGCTGTCGAGGTCGGTGTGAACGTATCGGCGGATACTCTCTCTGGTAACTCTTCTTTGACTTTGGAAGAGCGTATTGACTCTGCCACCCCCACTGGTATATCCTCAGTTAACATCTTAAGCCCTCCATCTGCCCCTGCAGATAAGGAAGCCCTTCCAGTTGAGCTTCCCCCCCCCCCCGCTGAGGTCACCACAGCTTCTCTGGATATGGGGAAAGGATGCCGTAGTGTAAACATCGAGCCACAGAAAGCCGATCCGTTTCCCATCGGTACGACTACCGATAAGGAGAAAGTGCCGAGCGAATATTATTTCTCTGTCTCTGATGGGGCGGAATGGTCCGAGGAAGAAGAGCATAGTTCCAATTCAGGCGCAGAATCCGACTCTGAGGATGGTCTTCCGGCAACGCTGGCGCGGCCTCCGATGGTCAAGAGCCAGTCTTTGAAAATTGGTCACTCCTCCCGAGAACTGAGCTGGGATCACTCTCCTGACTTGGCCCTGCAAGGTGGATCTGCGCTGGGCAGTCCTCATCGTTCACTCTTGGAGACTATACATCAGGAGATACTTGCCCATAGAGAGGAAACTCGCCTGGATAATCGTAAGGCACAGGCCGCCATGAGGAAGATGCAGGGCGTTGTAAGGAAGCTCTCGAAAGTTTGCACGAATACGGCGGACAGAGTGACTAATCTGGAAGAGAGGGTGGTATCCACGGAGGCCGAGGTAGCTGCTGCTTCCTGCAGTGTCAACGCTCAAAGTTTCCAGGTTGTGGACCTACAGTGGAAAATGGAGGAGATGGAGAACAGGCTCCGTAAGAACAACCTGAGGGTCTTGGGGATTCCGGAGGGGGTGGAAGGGTCGGACATAAGAGCATTTATCATCAAGCTCTTTGAGCAAGCTTTTCCAGAGCTCTCAAGCTGGAATTGGTCTACAGAAATACAACGAGTCCACCGCACCCCCTTTAAGGCTCGCTCTAATGTCAAAGAAGGTGACAAACCCAGAGCAGTTTTGATATTTTTCGGTAATTTTATATTGAGACAGACCATTGCAGAAAAGGCTAGACCAGATGCTAGGAGGAGCGGCGATTGGTTTTCCTTCTTTGTTCGTCCTGATTTCTGCCACACGACTGTGGAGAGAAGATGGCGATTGAGGGAAATGATTAAACCCTTTCAGGAGAAGGGAATCCAAGCCTATCTCATAAATCCGGCTCAGCTAAAAGTGATCAATGAAGGGAGGACTCTCTTTTTCTCGTCTGAAATCAAAGCGAAGGAGTATCTGGCCTCCCTGGGCAAGAAGGTCGATTAGTTACCGGACTGGCAATGGAAATAGGTTGGGAATATAATCATACAGGTACTGGGGGTGGCCGGGAACCGAGTTATTTTGTTTGGAGTATATAGCTATATCTAAGCTAAGGGGCCATAAAGGGTACTAGATATTGTGTGTTTTTTTGCTTGTCCTCACATGCCTACTGCAGCTCCATCATATGCACAGACTAGGTCTGAGCGCTTCACCAAGGAGGGGTTGGGGGAGGGACAGCAAAAGGGGGGGGGTTCACAACGGAAGGGAGGGGGTTCGGGCTGGGAGGAGGGGATGTAGGGGTTTGGGGGTTAAAAGGGGGGAAAATAAGGGGAAAAATTGCAGTTTGTTTCATTTTGTTTATTTTTTTAGCCACGTAATGGCTTTGGTGATACAGAAGCTGTTTAAAGAGCAGGTTTATTATTATGTTCAAATAGTGCATCAAGATGACTCGCATTAAGGTCTGTTCAATTAATATAGGTGGGTTAAACGATTGGAGGAGACGTCTAAGGCTGGCCCACTTTGTCAAGAATAATGGAATCGATATTCTTTGCCTGCAGGCGACTCACCTACCCTGGTCTAAAAGGAGCCTTATGTCTCTTAGTGGTTTTGAGTTGGCAGCTTGTTCTACCCAATCTTCAACAAATAGGGGAGTCGCGATTTTATTAAAAACTTTTTTGGGAGGGGTCAGGCGGACTAAGTCGGATAGTTATGGGAGGTGGGTCTTAGTGGAACTAGAAAGGGGCCTGACACTTTGTGTAGTGTATGCGTCAAACGAAGATGATCCAGAGCTCTTTGACCTTCTAGAATTAGAGCTAGCTTCCTGGCCAACCCCCATAATTATGTGTGGTGATTTGAATATCTCCTCTGACTGGAGCGACTCTGTTGTGTATCAGGGCCGAAAACCCAGAGTTTTCAGGGCAATAAAAGCCCTTATCAATTCACATGGGTTGAAGGATGTATGGGGTACAAAAGAACCGTTAAAGCCCGGTTATACTTATTTTTCAAATCCTTATCAGAAGTTTACTAAGTTGGACTATTTTTTTTATTTCTTCTAATGAAATGAATAGAGTAGGAATAACGAAACTCCCAAAATTTTTGTCTGACCACAATCCCCTGATATTGACTTATGAATTAGCAGGACATCATAGGGTTGGGACCAGGTGGACTTTCGAGAGGCGTTTATTGTTGGATATAAGATTCACCGGGCATATGTTGAAATGGGTAGATGAGGTTTTTGCTGCCAATAGGTATAGCGCTTCCAGGAATGGTGTGTGGGAGTCATTCAAAGCTGCTCTAAGGGGCGAATGTATAAGTATTGGGGCCAGGATAAGAAAAGAGGATAAAAGGGAAGTCGAGGGGTTAATGGGTACTTTGTCTGCTGTAGAAGAGTAGCATATGAGAGATATAACCTCCGGAGTGGATAGCAGCAAGAGTCAGAGCGAACTGCTGAAAATCAGAGCAGAACTCCAGAAGCTGATTATTCAGAAGGCTTCGGGAGAGTACCAAACATCTAAGGCCAAACGCTACGAAACGGAAGAGCAGGCTGGCAGGGTTTTAGCTTTACAAATTAGGCAGGGGAAAGCTAGAAATATCATTTCCTTGATCGAAGAAAACGGGGAGGAATATACACAGACAAATGAGATATCTCAGGCTTTTAAAAACGCCTGTATTATAAGGAAAGGCGGGATGAAAATCAGGGGGTCGAGGTGGTTGATAATGGTCCCCGTTTCAATTAAACAAAATGGTCGCACACTGCTCCACCCACTAGCATGTTACCCCGAAGAACTGTGGTCCCTGTAGTCAGCGTCGGCGGGTACGCCTATGCTCAGTGGTGCGTGCAAGTCAGAGTAGCGTTAGCCATCCCTGGACACGTGTTTCGCGGTAGTTGCCGCTCGTCAGCAGGGAGTAGGAAGAGTGCAGGGTTGCTTGTGTAGGCTGCTAAAATCATATCAGGTCTGTACCTCTCGTAGCGACGCAGGTGCGTAACCTACAGCCCGTCGGCTGTCGGGGCTCAGGGAGCCACTAAATAACTAAACAAAATGGTCGCACACTGCTCCACCCACTAGCGTGTTACCCCGAAGAACTGTGGTCCCTGTAGTCAGCGTCGGCGGGTACGCCTATGCTCAGTGGTGCGTGCAAGTCAGAGTAGCGTTAGCCATCCCTGGACATGTGTTTCGCGGTAGTTGCCGCTCGTCAGCAGGGAGTAGGAAGAGTGCAGGGTTGCTTGTGTAGGCTGCTAAAATCATATCAGGTCTGTACCTCTCGTAGCGACGCAGGTGCGTAACCTACAGCCCGTCGGCTGTCGGGGCTCAGGAAGCCACTAAATAACTAAACAAAATGGTCGCACACTGCTCCACCCACTAGCGTGTTACCCCGAAGAACTGTGGTCCCTGTAGTCAGCGTCGGCGGGTACGCCTATGCTCAGTGGTGCGTGCAAGTCAGAGTAGCGTAGCCATCCCTGGACACGTGTTTCGCGGTAGTTGCCGCTCGTCAGCAGGGAGTAGGAAGAGTGCAGGGTTGCTTGTGTAGGCTGCTAAAATCATATCAGGTCTGTACCTCTCGTAGCGACGCAGGTGCGTAACCTACAGCCCGTCGGCTGTCGGGGCTCAGGGAGCCACTAAATAACTAAACAAAATGGTCGCACACTGCTCCACCCACTAGCGTGTTACCCCGAAGAACTGTGGTCCCTGTAGTCAGCGTCGGCGGGTACGCCTATGCTCAGTGGTGCGTGCAAGTCAGAGTAGCGTTAGCCATCCCTGGACACGTGTTTGGCGGTAGTTGCCGCTCGTCAGCAGGGAGTAGGAAGAGTGCAGGGTTGCTTGTGTAGGCTGCTAAAATCATATCAGGTCTGTACCTCTCGTAGCGACGCAGGTGCGTAACCTACAGCCCGTCGGCTGTCGGGGCTCAGGGAGCCACTAAATAACTAAACAAAATGGTCGCACACTGCTCCACCCACTAGCGTGTTACCCCGAAGAACTGTGGTCCCTGTAGTCAGCGTCGGCGGGTACGCCTATGCTCAGTGGTGCGTGCAAGTCAGAGTAGCGTTAGCCATCCCTGGACACGTGTTTCGCGGTAGTTGCCGCTCGTCAGCAGGGAGTAGGAAGAGTGCAGGGTTGCTTGTGTAGGCTCCCCGTTTCAATATTTTGGAGAAGGATGAACTGGATAAGGATATTAGTGGGGGTGAGATAATTGAGGCTTTGCGTGAGCTAGCTTCCGGTAAGGCCGCCGGCCCGGATGGGATCCCTCTGGAGGCCTACAAATGTTTTGAACCAGTGATTATACCATTATTAGTTGATCTATTCAATGGAATAATGTGTACAGGAGTGGTTCCAGCCTCCTGGCGAGAAACCAACATTGTAGTCTTCCATAAGAAAGGGAAACCCCGTGAGAAACTGGGCTCCTATCGCCCAATCTCGCTAATCAATGCGGACACAAAATTATACTCGAAGATTTGGGTGAAGAGGTTGGGCAGGATCATTGGTCGTCTTGCCTCCCCCTGGCAGCATGGGTTTATCCCGGGTCGTATTACTATGGTCCATCTTAGAAGAGCAATAGCGTTGTTCGATGCCCAGGTAGCAGGGGGAGGGAAGGCCATGATCCTGCTCGACGCAGAAAAGGCCTTCGATAGGGTCGTATGGGATTTCCTATGGGGTGTGCTGGTTGGGAGAGGTTTCGGGGAGAAAGTTATCAGAGCTCTCAAAGCCATGTATGTAGATCCAGTCGCGAGGGTGGTGGTTATGGGTGAGAGCTCTGAGAAGATAGCCATTAAGAGAGGCACCCGCCAAGGCTGCCCTTGCTCCCCGATCCTCTTCGCACTGTACATCGACCCTCTTATCCAGAAAATATTAGGGTCCCCCAGGATTAGCCCGGTGGTATGTAATGGCCATTCTAGTAAAATCTTGGCCTATGCTGATGATCTGGCAATTATTACTACCAATCCCCAGCAGGCACTTTTGGCCCTGGTCGAAATAGCAGAGGAGTTTGGCAAGCGGTCGGGTTATCTTTTAAACGAATCCAAAACCCAAATTATCTGTACCAGGAATTTATGCAAAAGCGACACAAGATATGTGGATTCAGCAACATATCTAGGGATTAAGATCAATGCCTCAGTAGAGGAAATAATAGCCGAGAATTATCCTCCACTTTTGAAATCCATCGAAAAGGAGTTAAAGAGGATAGATGTGCTTCATCTTTCCCTGATTGGGAGGGTAAATGTTTTAAAAATGTCAATATTTCCTATTTGTTTAGAGCTATACCCCTATTTTTGGAGGACAAACTAATTAAAAGTTTGGATTCTATTTTTATAAGATTTATCTGGCAGTTTGGCAGGATCAGGCGGTCTACAAATTATATGTCGCTCCCCAGGGAGAGGGGAGGGCTGGACTTACCAAACTTGAGATTATATCATTGGTCTGGTCTTTTGACTCAAATGTCTATTCTGTTTCAACATAAGATTACTCCCAGTGTTATTAACTCGGCGGTCCAGGACATACCCTCTATTTTCGAGCTGTTAATTGGGGAAGAGGCCATAGGGTTGCTCTGGCGTGAAGTCGACCGTAGATATTATAAGAGGCCCCGCCTGAAGATCTTGGAAGGGGTCTGGGGGGTTTGGAGGTCTATTTCTAAGTATTGCAAAATCCCAAAGGTAAATCGTTATCTCCACCTGTGTAACTCTAGTTTGCTCCCTTATGTGGGGGCTGATAGGAATCTGCAGGTATCGAGGGATCTCGGCATTAGGACCTTTGGGGATATTTGGGGGGGCCCCGAACCATTCGGTTTTGATGACCTCCAACAAAGGTTTGGCATCTCGGTTAATCATTGGTTTTTGTATGGTCAAGGTATATGTTCATTAAAGGCACTGAGACCAAAACCCCTGTCAATGGAGGAGGTCCCCATAATTGAACTGTTAATTGTGGGACGTAGGAAGATAAAATGGGTTTATAAGCAGCTAATCTCAGAATCGCGAGATGATATGGAAAAAACGGAGGCAGCTTTGGCTTTGAAACTGGGAGACCCTGATGTAGATCTTGATCTGGCCCTTATTCTGAACAGAAAAGTATTCAGATCTACAAACTTGAGGGCCCAGCATTACAAAACCGTATTTAATTTATATCATTCTCCCGCCAAATTATTCGCCTGGGGGGGTTAGGGTAGATGATAGATGCCCTAGATGTAATGCCGGTCAAGCTGATATGTTGCATATGTTCTTTAATTGCAGCTCATTGTCCTCATTACTGAGGGAAGTTGGAAAGTTTTGGGAGGGGCTGCTAGGTCATAAGATCGATCTATCCCCGACCCTGATGTTACTGGGTTGTGATCATAAGCAGAAATTGGCACAGGCTGAGGAAGCGCTGGTTTTTATGTCTGTGGCGGTGCTGCGGATTTTAATTGCCTCGGGCTGGAAAGATAGATCGCCCCCTTCCTTTCAAATGTGGCTCTCTAGACTATTGAGCATTCATAACAGTGAGAGATGCCTATATGAGTTGAAAAGTAAAAAAAAACGGGATTTTGGAAATAGATTATGGGCCCCGATGTTAACTTGGAGGGAGACAGCTAGTAGTTAGCCGAGTTAGGGTCATAAGATTTTAAACCTGCTTTTATAAGTCTTTTTATACAGCGCTCATTAATAGTATGTATTGTATTCTATGCTGGCTTGATATGTTTCTGTACTGATGTGTTCAAACTGCAAATAAAAATAAAAAAATAAAAAATAAAAATAGAACTATGTGTAATAGTTTGATGTGTATGTGTGCTGGTCACTTTAAATTTGGGGAGATACCAATCAACTAATTGATACTATAAGTATAAATCAAGCTCTAGCATTTGACCCTGTGACCTTGATAAAGTGCATGGATATGAGTGAAGCATTAACTGTGTTGGGTGATTGCCCCCCCCCTCCACCCCCCACTAACTACTCCCTTTTGCATGTTACTGCAGTTCTGCATTTATACATAGATTGGTAAGAGAATTAAAAAAATATTTGATATTGTTGCAACCCTCATGCTCCTATGTTGTCTACATGGAGCAACCTCGCAGGAGTGATCATGCTATGAATCCAATACCTATGGATTTCAGTGTTTTCCTTATACTATGACTCGCCCTCGTATTATAATCAATGTGAAGAGAAAGAGTAGTAATTAATATAATGAAGATTATGGGTAAGTAATCAGAGCATTATTACATGACCTAGTATCAGATTATATAAATACACCCTAGTTAGCAGCACTTCATTGCTGACTGGCCAGTGTAAAGCCATTTCCACCGATTACCTGGTTAAAAATAAAATTTCTGTACTTGACAATAAGTGTAAAAGTTGGTGAAAAATGACTTACACTCATGCAAATGTCTGTAATCTGGCCTATGTTCTGTAATGGCACCTGAAGTATAGTCTTTTACAACTTCTGCTGAAAGCCAACTGTCTACCACCTCCCTCTGAATTCCCTCCTTGGCAGTCTTTTGTAAAATATGTGCTCCCTCCGCTGCAACAAGCATATATGTAGAGCGAGCTAACCACCTCCAGTAAAATGTGTCGAAAGTTATTTCTCTGCGAGGAGGGTCACGTCTAACTCCAAGTGCAAGTCCCGTCTTCACTCAGGTGCAGTTCTTTTTAAAGCCGCTCTTAACTTTTAGACCAGTTCACCTTTAAGACATGTGTAAACATGTCAGTGTAAAAAACCAAAAAAATCTTGTTCAATCCCAAAGTGCATTGCTCAATCTAACTAAATTTGCCACTTATTCAAACTTCGAAAGTTGTTTCAAGAAACTGGTCTTTTCACAGCCGTCTTGCCTGGTGTATAGTTATGTTTCATGGGACTCACAAAGGCTTTTTGTTATAAAGTCACTTGATTCTCCCCATTCAGGTCAGACTCACTGATCATTGTGCAGGGGAAAATTCTTACATTGCTACCTGTCTTCCTCTCACCCTAGTGTTTGTAGATGTGGATGCTGCCCGTGACCCTTGTATTAGACATTAATATGATCTTTTATTTTCTATATCCTTCCATGGGCAAATTATTCCCTCTTTAGTATATCATTCCCAGTTTGACACTTGAATTCAGAAATATGAACTTTGCTCACATTGTTTTTCCATTTAAAATACATGTGGCTTTATAGCACTGGCTTTGGCGCCAAATCTTGGCATAACTAGAGGGGAAATTAAGAACAACTGCTGCTGCTCAGTGCAGTTGTAAACAACAGTCTGCAAGCTTTTTCATCAACCACTACATTTGTTTTCCTGCCAGACAACAGTATTTAATTAGAGAAAAGGCTGATGTAATTGTTTCCAATCTGGGCTGATACAGGCGTGTAATTAAATATTAATTAAACACTTGCTTTTTATCAACTCTTAATAGTGTAAAATACCTTGTTTCAGCAAAGGAGGGCGCATGATTGTTGACGTTGCCATTCAGTATTTCACTGCTTGTTTTCATGCTCAAGGTCTCTTCCATATTCGCAGTGATTGATTTCTGTGCTCTCTTTTTAGGCTGTGGCTACAAGTTGCTGGTCCATTCTCAAGCAAAAGAAACAAGAAATGAAGGTAACCTTTCTCTAAACATGCTATGAATATTGGCAATCACGTACCTAAAATTTCACTCAATGCGAGTGTATTCTCATGTTCCTATGATTCTTCTTGTAAAGTTCTCCTCATACATCTGTCATTTAGCTGCACTCCAGAAAAAAGTGCAAGTACTGTCAAAGCCATTAGGTCAGGTCCTGGCAAGCAATTTTATGGTTATATATTTTAATTCTTTTTTCATTTCAAGCAGATATCACACAAAATTTAAAATGAAAGATGTGGCCATATGCTCGAAATATTAATTTTAAATCAAAAAAGAAAATAACCATTGGATTAATTTTAATAGACCAGTACGGGTGTTTCCTAATAGACAAGTGTACTTAGGACAGGTATAGAGACTCTTAAAGTTTTAATGCACAACACAGGGAAATAAGGTGCTAAGAAAATGTACTATTTGTCTTGAAATTACAATTACATGAACAGATATTTTAAACACACAAGGATGACAAATAATTTTGTAAAAATTATGAGGAATGAAAGAAAAAAAGCTTTGGGAAAACTGAAATAGTGCCCTCTGATAGAGAGCCAATAGCTGAGGAGGACTGACCAACTGCCACAGTCTGTATGCTGTGGTTGGTAGAATCAAAATGTGTATGACAGTTGAAGGAACCAATGGATGAAGAGGGCTGTCACAATGCCTCTCTATGTATGTATTTTGTATGCATCTTTTTTTAAACTGTGGGGCTGGCGACTCCAAGCCAGAATTGATAAATGTGGATTTCTCACGAGAAATTAAATTTTGCTTATATGATTAATTCGATCTTGCCATTGGAAAAGGGAAAGAAACACTTGCCATACTGAGCAAAATTCTCTTTTCCGACATGATCCTGCTCAAAAAACAAAACGTATAGGGTATTTAGGAGTCTGAAAATGGTGGAATTGTTTTTATAACTCCAACATAAAATTTACAGGAATTTCTACTTATTTGTTTATCAGCAAATACTAACTCTTTTAATTAACTAAATTATTCTAATGGTTTTGGACAACCCCTAAAAATAAATTTGTTTTGTATCTTAAAGGTTCTGATTTATTGGTAAACAGTTAAACCGTAAAGGTTAAGAATTATGTGAAGAACTGTTTACAAACAGAGCCATGTTTGCTGAAAGGTAAAACTTTATTACTGAAATCCAAACTAACTTATTTAGGAAGGATCCAGATTTTTAAAATGAAGATCTGTGCATAATCAGGAACTAGCTGCAATATTTTTTATTGTAGTAAAAATGTGATGCGCGAACAGCCATGCCTCGTCCCTAGTGGGAACACAATCAGCCCCACATCGGTTTTGGCCTTGTAAGGCTTCATTGGTAAGGTGCCACTTTATATACTATGACACCTGGGACGTGGGACCTTCGTCTTGGCATAAATGTCGAACTTAGGGTGTCTCTCTTGGAAAACGCAAAAATAAAGGGTGGCGTGCTTTTATAATTTAAGCGACTGTGAATTACTCTGCTACATTCCGTTTCTCCATTTGGGACTTGACAAATTGAGTTGGTCCTTCTTCAGTAGGAACAGCCCAGCCCGAATGGTATTTAGCAAGCATCCATATATATTTTGTTTTTGTTTGAATCTCTTTATTGAGCAAAAAATTCAGGACATGTATGCATTACAACAGTCTAGCACTGGTGAGTAATGGAGAATCTAGCATTGCATCGTTCCTTCAGTTTCAACCTCTGGACTCCTATAACGTAAGCAACTTGAGAGTGGTTGAAGGCAGGTATCATGCCAGACATTGCAGTTATAATCCAGGTGCAATGAGAGGAAACAATAAAGGAAGACAGAAAGAGAGAAATAAGAAGAAACAAAAGGAGCAAATAGTCAGTTGAAATACAACATCATTAACTACAAGCAATGTACAGGCCTGTGTTGATGTCATGCCATAACAGTATGGGTATGTCACGTAATGTGGGGCGGGTATATCCCTATTGTGGAGCTGGTGTCGTGATGAAGGCTCAAACACCCTTTAGGAGTCAATGGAGCAAATGCAATGCCCTAAGACTGGGAGGGCTAAAGCATGTGAATTTGATGCAGATGAGGTATTGAAGGAGGGGACACCACACTTATTGGAATTTGGTGTCAGTTCTAGTTAGATTATGCAAGAATTGTTCCATGGCTAGAACATGCCATAGTCAGGTGAACCGTTCTGTTAAGGTGGACGTGGTTGGCTGTTTCCAGAACAATGTAATCAACTGTTGAGCCGCATGTAGCATGCAACTGAGCGTCCATTCAGCCTGAGTCATCGCTTTAAGGGTTGAAGGACCTATTCCTAGTAGCACCAGATGATAGGAAGTAGGGAGGGGGTATCCCACAATGGCTTTAATGTGGCTAAGAAGCTCCTTCCAGAAGGTAGTGATCGAGGCACATGGCCACCAAATACAATAAATATCTGTGTGAATATCATGGCATCTCCAACGAAGGTCAGAGGGCCCAGCATAAATGGTGGACTGGCAGGAAGGCATGTAATACCACTCAGTGAGATACTGTGGTATGTTTGGGCATGTTGCCCCACAGAGTGTCCCATTGTGTAGGCGTTATCTCTTCAAAGGTAACTGTATCCCACCGGAATTGGCATTGGTGGGTATGAGCAGGTGTGGAGTGTTGAATCGTGCTGTAAGTGTTTGAGATAAGCCCATGCAAGCCATCATGGGTACGCAGACATTTTTCAAAAAGAGTGTTTCGTTTAATGACTTCGGGAGACACAAGAGGATGGAGGGCCCAATGTCTCAGCCGAAGATATCCCCATTTTATATAAACATCTGAATGTCATGATGCAATTGTGCAAAGTCTTCTTGTGGGATTGTGGTAGGCAGGGTCTGAAACAAATAAAGGGCTTGCGGTAAGATGTTCATTTTAACCACGTTAACCTTCCCCAATCACAAGACCAGAAAGGGTTTCCACCTCCAGAGAGCAAGATGGCACAACAGAGGGGTGGCCAGTTTGCCATTGTCCACATGGCAATCGTGGGTGTGAAGTGTAAGACCAGGTATTTAATCTTATTGGGGCACCACTGAAATGGGGCCAGGGCCTTTAGTTGGGGCACTTCAGCTGCTGTACTGTGAGGTTAAGAATGCTCAGTAGGGCCATATTCACTTTAAAGCCCGATATAGCTGCAGACACCTTAAGGCTAGAGACCACTGGGAGTGAGGTGGTTGGTTGCAAGAGAATAAGAAATGGGTCATCTGCAAATAGATTAATCTTGTGCATTTGACCCCCCAAAAGTATGTCCTTTATTGTTTCGGTGCGCCGGATGGTAATGGCCAATGGTTCTACTGCTAAAGCAAATAGGAGGGGTGACAGCAGGCACTCCTGCCTCGTACCTCTATGAATTGTAATGGGGTCTGTGCACTGTCAGTTGACCAGAATGATTAGCACAAGGGCTACATAAGAGACCATGATTCTGGAGATCATCGTTGGGCTTATCCATATTTTAACCAAAACTTCACGCAGAAAAGCCCAAGTTACCCGTTCAAAGACCTTCTCCGTGTCCAGCAATAGAAGGCACGCTGATAAATGGCAGTGACATGCTTGCTCCACTAAATGCGCTACCTGACGAATATTATCTGCTCTCTGTCTGTTACATATGAATCCAACCTGGTCTGGATAGATCAGATGAGGTAGATAGAGCTCAAGCCTAGTGGCCAAAATCTTAATGAAGCTCTATGCATCTGTATTTAACAAGGTGATGGGGCGATATGAAGAGCAGAGTCGTTGGTCAAAAAGCTCTGCGTATTGGGGCTGTATGGGCTCCCAGTCACACTTTGCCATATATGCCGCTATCAGCGAGGTCGAGGTCTCCTTGCTGTCATAGAGGGCTTGATAATAGTTATAAAATGTTCTCCTCTTATCACACTCTGTGGTCACCCATCCTCCTGTTGACGTCTTAAGTTTGGCAATATGTGCTTTTGCATGTGCTTGTTGCAGTTACGTGCCAGGAGAGTACCTACTTTGTTGCCCCCCTCGTAGTATCATTGTTTAAGCGCCAAGAGGGAGCATTTTGCTTTGTTTGTCCGGTGTGCTTGCAGGTGTCCCCGCAACACTGCCAACTGTCTTTTGAGGTGCTGAGAGGGTGTCGCCTTGTCTTCGGTCTCTAATGCTTTTTACAGTTTATCTTCAACTAGGTGTGCCTCCCTGTTCCAGGCAGTAGCTACTGATAATATTACACCCCGATTTGTGGCCTTAAATCCGTCCCATAGCATAGGTAAGAAGACGTCCTGCTCATAGTCTATGATGCCCTTGCGTATCTCCTCTACATCGACTGGGTAACGAAGAAGCCTTGGGGCAGACACCACCGCGTGGTGGCCCTAGTACATAGTGGAGCGGGGGCCCATGTCATTCCTACATGTGCGTGTTTGAGTAGGGAGATATCGGATATTTCAACAGTGTTAAGATTGCGAAGAAGGGAGTGTGTCACAAAGAGGTAATCAGACCGACAGTAAGAGGAATGTACATGGGAATAATGGAATAATCCTTACCCATCCTGATATATAGCGCCAGACATCGATGAGGCCCAGGTCCGTAATCTCACTTTTCAGTTTCGCAGACATGGCCCCTGTGCCCTAGTAAGAGGTAGAGTTTCTATCCATTGCAGGGTCCTAGACTACGTTGAGGTCCCCTCCACTATTGTATCCCATTTAACCCTTTGCAGCTATTCCCGTATGACCTGTTGAAGGTAGGGGACTTGTGAGGCATTTGGGGCATTTGGGGCATATATGTGAAGTAATGTGAGATGGTGATGCCCTTTGGTCAAATGCAGGGTGAGGAACCGGTCCTCCTTATGCTTCCCTCTCTACCTTTGTGATAGTGGGACCAAAGCGAGACTTAGAGTATCTCCACCCCCAATGTTTAGAGTCATTTTGGGGCCAGTGGCATATAGGGTTTCGCAGGTATGCCATCTTGTGTTGGTCCACACCTGAAGGTCTCTTGAAGAAAGACGATGTCGGGGTCATGAAGCAGGATGTAATCCCAAACTTGATTGTGCTGGTTGCGTGAGTTAAGGCCGCGGATGTTCAAGAAAAGCTATTTAAGACCCTAGTTCATGAAAAGGAGGTTGGGTAGGAGCAGTCAACCCAAGTATGTCCACGGATGGCCCCTAAAGGTTAACCACCCCACCCAGGTAACGTGTTAGAGAAAAGAACATCCAGTGCAACCCACCCACAATCATCACAGTTTACACAGTAGTTCTGATACCTGTAGAGGAGGAACATCATAACAAACCAAATAACAGTTGCGATCCAACAGGGCCCAACATGTGCATCCACTTCCCACTGGGACTGGGTACCTGCATCTCTCCAGAGGAATCTCCCTCATGGGGTGCATGTCTGGTGGGTGCAGGCCCTCCAATGACGAGGTAGTTTCAGGGCAGGAGTTCGTCAAGATGTCTCCCTGGCCCACCGTTCACCCTCACCTCCTCAATTTTCTGATGTCGGTCAGATGCCTGTCCAGTTCTCATACCCAGGGTGGGCTCAGCCATTGCAAGGACTCCCCGGGTACACAGATCCAGTAGCAGAGGGCGCAGGTGATGCATCTTTTTCCATGTTCCGGAGGTGCTGGATAATATCCTGCTTTGTTTCTAAGGCAATCAACTCTGCTGAGCATTTGTCTGTGCGGTGGCGGACTACTGTGTTCCTGATACATTTCAAGAGGAGCCTGGGTGTGTTCCGAGCTGGGGAGGAGATCTCATCTTGGTCAGGAGAAGACATCCCCAGTAGCCACCTCTCCTCTGCCATAGAGTGTGTAGAACACTGTTTGCCCTCCCCAGTAAGGAGCAGAGCAAAAAGGTGGCCCCACTGATATCTGATGTCCATGGCTCACAGTTTGGCTTCCTTTTCTGTGAAGTAGTGGACTTGTTTCTGGATGTCTGAAGACACATCTGATTGGTTGGAGCAGTGGCTACCCAGTGTGCCCTTTCCAGGATGGGGGAGGGTGCATTGGCATCCCCTCGAATCGCATGGAGGAGAGTCGTCGTGAATGCCATAAGTTTGCTGCCTTCCTGCCCCTTCAGCACCTCCCCCCGATATAAATATTGTTTTTGTGACTACCATTTTCCAGGTCTTCCTGCTTGGCCTCGCGGTCAATGTTTTGCCCCTCCGGAACTGTGACACGCCGCCTGAGCATCTCCTGGTCCTTTGACCGGGCATCTATGGTGCGCTCTAAATCGTCCTCTAGCTCGCCTATGTCCGAAACATCCTTCTTGATGTCTCTGAGGCATGCCTTAAAGTCTGCTCTGAGCGAGTCGATCTCTGATCGAATTTCTTGTAGGAAGAGATTTGGGGTGGCTTGTCCATCTCTGATGGCACTGCTTTGCCCCAGAAGGAAGTCACAAGAGTTTCCTTAGTGGACTTGGTGCGTGGCATTTCTGCAAGAGGTCGCAGGTAATAATTGGGGGAGGGTGCCCAAGGAAGTGACTTCAATGGCTTATCCATTGGAGTTGGTAGCATTTGTGTCCTCCGCTATAGAGTCATTGTAAAGGTTGTACCACAGATAGGGCCCGGCAATCAGGGACAAGAGCGTGCGCCTCTGGCCGGGGCTCACCGATCGAAGCGAGGGAAGTTGTCACCCAGATCACCAAGCATGTAGATTTGGACACATGCCCAGCAGCTCACTCACTGGCTCCCCCACATGCAGGGTTGGGTTCAGGCGAGTAAGATATGGGGACTATGTAGGGATGTCCTTAAAGTAAATGTTTACCTTCGCCTGCATGAGGTGCCGGCATTTGATCAATGTGTTACTGGCCCCTCACCCGGTGAGAATTTGGTGCCCCCATAATGTTCGACCAGTCTTATGCAGGGAGGGCACAGGTAGAGACCTCAGGGGAGCTTCAATGGTCCGGACTACAGGAGTATCCACTCAGTCCAGCCCGAAGTCTCAAAACACAGATCCCCCCTTATTAATTAATTATGCAGGCGAAAGTCAGCCCCACGTGTCTCAGACCACAACATCAGGCCCAGTCCCCCCAGCAAGTTCAGTTGGGCACTCAACAGGTAATCACCTGCATGCAGCGTGTCTCTCAGGGGCCTGCCAGCAAGCCTAGGAAAGTCTTGCAGCCCATGGGGACAGCCAGGTTACAGGTGCTGCGGAGTAGTTCACCTGAGATGGTATTGCGAAACCACTCCTGGGCACCTCTTGCACCCAGTCCGCTTCATGTGTGGGCCCAGGAGACAGTGGTAGGCCAGTCCCTCCAGGTGATCGCCTGGACCATCCTTCGCGCCATCCCTGTGGCACTGCCGCAACGACAGGCCTAGTCATTCAGCTGCTCAATAAGGGCTGAACTGCTCCCTGGAAGTGCCACAGCAGTCTCCACTCGCCTGCTCCAGCTCAACAGGCAGCCCACAGATTGATCGCTGGGGCTTGCAGTCTGCAATAAAAAGCACATCTTGGGCTCATGCACCCCCTCTCATCAAGCCTTTCTGGGGTCAGCACCTCCGGACCTGGTCTCACCTGGGTGAGTTAGCACCCCCACAAAAACATTCTGCGCCACAGTGTACTTCTCTCAAGATGGCGGCATCAGTGAGGCTAAGCCACCTCTCAGCGCCTTTAAATTCTGTCCGGGGCTGGCTCGGTGTGACCCATCAAACCGCATACATCATGTGGGGGAGTGGTACAGATTTTGCCCCCTCCTATTCAGCAGTCGGGCCAGGCCAAGTGCGATGGATGGTGACCTAATTACAGGGGACTGGAGAGGCTAAAACTCGCGTCCTACTCCATTGCGAGTCTCAAGCCACGTACCCCAGATATTTTTTTTTATGAAGATCTTGTATACTCGATTACCAGCTAACTACAATAGTTAATTTAATTTTTATTAAAATCTTAGCAATCCATTGCATTCTGAACAATGGGATGTGTGAATTTCCAGGCCTAGACCCCTCTAACTACAACACAGTTAACCCCAGACCAGATTCGGTTGTCTTGGCCCACATCAGTGAGGGGCAGCTTAAGTCCCCTGAACACCGAACTGGTTCTAAGGTTTCTGTGTTCCTGACTAGATGGGAGCCCCTTAGCAGTTTGAGCAGGATCAAGTCCAAATTACATCTTTTTCGCAATACAACTAGAATTCGAATCACAGAAGTATACATTGTAACACACAATATCAATTTTTCTCTCTTAGTTAAGTGGACCCATGTAGATGTGGGACTAATGGAGCCAGGTGAGTAACATGGCCCCCTGTAGCCCCTGCGGTGTAGGAGAGCCCCCAATCCTTCAAGAACCCCCTAACCCTTCGAGGGTCCTCCAACCATCTATGGGGCCCCATTCAGCCTGAGGCCAATCTATATCTATGTGTTATGGGAGATTCAGGGGCCCTTCATCATATTTTCAGGGGGGCGACCCATCCTTTTCCGTTATGCCACTCAGTGGCGCACTTGAAGAAGAATGTTCCACTTCTTGATGCAGCCAGTCTACAGCTGATCAAGCAGTAGAATTGGGAGAAAAAAATTAGATTTTCATGCAATCTAATGTTTTGTGTACTCAGACAGCTACTATTCGAAGTAGAAGCACTTAATCCAGACTTATGCTCCAAGCAACCTTAGCCAATGGAAAATGTAGATTTTTTCACAGCCTGGTGGAAAGAAAATCTGGATGTTATTAAAGACACGGAGTCTATGATTATGCAAATCTCCTTTATTGCACAGCTCACAGCAGCAACAATTGAAGAGATCTAGAACTTCAAAAAGATTCTAACAGTGTATAAAGTTCCTCCACACATAGTCTTCTCCCTTCTTTGGTGCAGCGGAACAAGATAACTTTAACTTTCTTTTGTCTTAACTTCAGCGTAATGATCCGTTAGTTCATTGAAATTTCTAATCTGAAAGACAAATAGATCCACTTTAATTGTTTTACTCAAGGGTGGGTATTTAGTGGAGGAATAATTTTAGCCTCCGTGTCTTTAATAAATTCCTGATTTTCTGCACACCAGGTTGTGAAATATGTAAGTTTTATGGCATGATATGGAGGCTAACATTATGCAAGTTTAAAGTGCGTTCAACACATTATCAATTATGTTTGTTACAGGTTTAAAGTAATAGCTTTTACTGTCATTGGACTAGTCGGCAGCTCTAAGGATGTCTTGTAGGCCACCACCCAAACTAAAAGCTTTTGAAGCTCAGGCCCCTCTAAGGGAGTGTGCACCAAATATGTATATATCTATTCCTGCTTCTTCATAAAATCTTTCACCCATCTTGCTAAGGTGGATGAGGAAACTGCTCTATGGGGAGACCTATGGGATATTAATACCTGTTCAACACTTCCTCTTAACCTTGCAGTCCTTTTTTCGTACTAAATTAGGCACTTCACCACACACAATCGAGCATTCGGTGAGAAGAAGGGGTAGGAAACTGAGGTTGACATGGTCTTAGTTAGTCTTTTTAAGTAAACACAGACTTCTTCACGTTGGTAGGCTCTACTGGTGATATCTAAGGCTTTCACGTCTGACGTTCGCCTGAAGAATACTAGGTACAGTAAAACAGTGAGTTTGTAAGATATTTGTTTTAGAGATCGCTCAGGTTTTTTACCCCAGCTTGTTATCACTCGAAGGACATCTTGTACGTCCCGTAGGGGTGTGTATTTAGCAGAAGGTGGGCTTAAAACAAGCATACTTCTAATTAATTTCTTAGTAGGTTTTGACCCACGGAGGTTCCGTCTACAAGGCAATGGCCTGCTGCAATGACTGATCTGTAGACATTAACTGTCCAGTAGGACAGGCCCGATGCGAAAATCTCAGATAAATAGTTAATTACGTGTACCAGATCAGCCGAAACTGGATTTTTGCTCTGTCGAAGACACCAACAATTCCATTTCTGCCAATCCAGTCTCTATGCTTTTCTTGTGTCATGTGCCCATAACTCTTATGAGTCTGAAAGCATTTGCCGAAAGTCCTGGCATCTGCCACTGTCTCTTGAAATCCTCCAGGCCATCAATGACAGAAGGCCCTGCTATACAAGGAGGTGACATTCACTCTTTGAGGACCTGTAATTATTCCCTCGAATGTTATTAAGATTGGTAGGTCTATACTCATTTCCATCAGGATTGGGAACAAAGCTTGAGACCTCCAAAGGGTGTTATTACTTATGTTACCTCCCTGTTCCTGTGAACTTGCAGTAGTAGTCTTGGTAGCATGAGAAATGGAGGGAAAGCTTAAGGTGTTAGTCCTTACCAATTCTGAAGAAAGGCATTCACCCCCAAGGCCTAAGGGCCCGGGCTCCAGCTGAAAAAGTTCAGTAGTTTGACTGTTAAGTCTGTATGCAAAGAGATCTACCTAACCAGTCTACAACTCCATTCTTCAACCCCGGGATATGTTTGGCAATCACTGAGATGCCATTGCTGAGGCAGTAGTCCCAGAAGTTCTTGGCTAGGTCTGATAGTCCTTTGGAGTGGGATCCCCCCCCATTTTGTCCACGTATCTGACTACAGATACATTGTCCATGCAACGCATGACTGAACACTTCATTAAGTCCCTGGTAAAGCTGTGAATTGCAAAGGAGCCTGCCAATAGTTCGAGGCAGTTGATATGTAACTCATTCTCCTGTTCTGTCCATCATCCCCCTGTCCCTGAGTCACCACATCTCGCACGCCATCCCTCCAAGCTTGCATCGGACTCTTATTATCATCTTTGGTTCCTCCCCAAAGATGGCTCTGCCGTTCCATGCCTCTGCATTCCTCAACCACCAGAGTAGTTCTTTCCTTGAGACCGAGTCCAGGAATACTCTCCGGGAATAAGATTGGTTCAATCTCAATGCTTTGGCCTTGAGTCTCTGAAGGGCCCAGTAATGCAGGGGGCTCGGAAAAATGGCATGGATCATAGAGGACAAGTGGCCCAGCACCCTTGCTAGTGTTCTCAGTGGGAATCCCTCTTTTTGTAGTATTTTTCTTAACTCTTTCCGAACATTCCTTAATTTTTCCCCAGGTAATTTTAACTCAGCTTGAACCGTGTCCTGACTTGGAGTTATGGATGATTTTTTCATGTTTATGACAAATCCGAGGTGTTCTAAGAGTTTTATTCTGAGATCTGTGTGTTTTGACGCCACTTCACTGGATTGTGCGATTATTAGTATGTCGTCTAGGTACAATATCAGTCTTATTCCTCTTGCTCTTAGCCATCCAGATACTGGGCGTAGGACCTTGGTGAAACACCATTGGGCTGATGAAAGACCGAAGGGGAGGCTTTCGAACTGCCAGAGTTTGCCCTTCCATGTGTATTGAAGAAATTTCTGATGTGGAGGCCAGAAGGCATAGTGAGTTATGCATCTTTTAGTACTAGGCGCTTTAACCAGTCTCCTTTTCTCAGTACGTCTCTGAGTAGGTAAATTCCCTCCATTTTGAAGTGGTGGTAAACCACCCATTTGTTCATTTCTTTTATTTTTATAACAGGTCTCATCCCTTTGTCTTTCTTATCCACTAGGAAAACATTGCAGATGAAGCCTAGCTCTTTCCGCCCCGTATTGCCCCTTTGGTGTATAAGTCTTTTACCTCCTTTGCCACTTGGATTGAATCTTGTTGTGAGAAGGTTATCTCCCGGGGTAACTTCCTTTCTATTGGTAAGTCGATGAACTCTATCTTGTACCCCTTGACTGTATCCAGGACCCTGGCTCATCAGATTCCAGTTCCCACAGAATTGGGTTAGTCTTCTTTATAGGGATATCTGATGGTCTTTCATAAGTCTTACCTGCTGAAAAGCCTCTTCATCTCTGTTCGCCCCTGAAACCTCTGCCGCAAAATCTCTGCTTCTGAGGGTAGAACAATGAGTGGCTTGCAAAAGCTGCTTGGGAGGATCTGGCCCCTTGTCCCATATAGGGTCATGATGAGTTCTGGCCACGGCCGAGGAACCAACCCCATGTTCTCCCAGGCCTGCCAAAAACCTTGTTGTGGAAGACTCTTTTTATGTCCTTTTGGGACTTCTGTATAGAATTAAATACTCCCACATATTTAGCCATTTCCTTGATAAATTCCTCCCCAAACAGAAGGCCTTGGGAGGCTGCTCCCCCTTCCTTATTAGCCAGTTCCACTAGCTTAGGGTCGATTTTCAATAGAATACTTTTTCTTCTCTCATTGGAGAGTCCAGTGTTGACGTTACCAAGTAGGCAAAAGGCTCTTTGTGCCCAATGGTGTATCTATCTGGGGTCAATGGGAATATCCTCAAGATAGGCCCTTTCAGCTAACTCAAATATCATGGTTAGAGGCACAGTAATATCCAGGAGTCGGTCCTGGCAAGACTTCAGGCCCATGTCTTGACCTTTTCTCGGGTCTCTCCCGCTTTTGGCGGTGAACGCCACTACCTTGTTGTCTAGATCTGGGGTTGAGGCCACTTTTTCTGGGAGGGATGGTCAAGGGCACTCAGATCTAAGATGAGACCTCACCTCCTTGGGGATTTCTTTACGAAGCCAGAAGGAGAGGTACTCGCCCACGTGTTAAGACGGGACCCACTCAGAGGATAGAGGGTGTTTGATGAGGAGCGGGTCGAACATGCACTCCCCAAAGAAGTCTGCAATCCCCATTTTCGACTCCGAGGCTTTAGATGCCTCCTCAGATATACCTACATTCCTTATCTCTCCCTCTTCCTCAGAATCATATTCATAGGAGAGCTTAATCTAGTCTTCCAGACCATCGTCACTATTGATGGGGATGGGTAGAACCGGGCCTTTTTTTTGCCCATCTGTTATAGCCAAGGCACTTTCTCTGTCACCGCCACTGCGTGTAGTCAATGGGTTAGAAGTCTTGGCCTTTTTAGCACCCTTAGGAAGGCTTTCAGCTGTAGATCTTTTCCTTTGGGTTCTATCTGCATTTGTGACCTCCTCAGGGGATCCAGTAACTGGCCACCCTTGGACCTCCAATTCCTTGTTAATGGTGTCATCAAGTGGAACTATAACCCTATTCAGGGCCTTATTAATAAGACCCTCCAGTCTATCGTCCATGGAGCTAGTTGAGGCTTCAGTAGACCTAATGATTAGTATAAACTCTAAAGCAGGGAAGTGGTGGTGGACGGCAGCTGTCTTAGCAGTTGATCAGGATCCAACTGTCAAAATCACAATTTAAGTTGCTCAGTTAACAAAATGGCCCGTCTATTGTTGTAATGCATTAGCCCAGTTTTAAAACTGGCTGCCGGGAGCTGCTAAGGGTTTTTCCTTAAATTTGTGTTTGTTGCCAGTGCCCTTCGTCTATTTTAGTGGTCCGCTTTTTTTTTTTAATCAACTTGATCAGCTAAACCGGCAACCATTGACATCGAGGTTTAACCGGCGCTGAGAGGAGTAGGGTGATTCACCGCATTGCCAAGGAATGGTGAGTCACCTCTAGCATTCATATGTTTAGTGGAATGTGTTCTTTCTTTAAAATAAAACAAATGTGAGTGCCTCTATGAGCCGGTCTCTCGATCTGGCTCATGGGTGCGTTCCTTCCTTTCCCGTTGCCATGGCAACCATGCAGCCTTGTTAGAGCTCCTGCTCAGGCCATAGGGTTGCCATGGTAACGGGTCACAAAGGTGCCGCTTAGAGCGGGATTGGCCTATCCCATGTAATGAGCGCTTCCCTTGGCCTTAAGAAGCTGAGAAAAGTGCAGAAATTAGTTAGGGTGGAGGCAAAGAGCTTCCGCATGACTCCAACGATGAAAAAAAAAAGTAAAAATATTCAATGTAATGAAAAAACTGAGTATTCAGAGATACCTAGTAGATACAGGAAGTCCCCGCTCCGATTATACACAGATAGGTGGGAAAGGGAGGGAAACAGAGGCGAAAAACCTCTGCTCCGGGTTTACTAAGATAGAGAGCCCCCCCTTTATTAGAGAAAATGCAGAAACAAGCAACATAGGTATTATAAAATGTATGGTTAATGTCATCTACAAGATACAGTCCTGAGGGGGTGGGATCTAATCACAAATCAATCAATGTTCAAACAGGCATACATCACTAATCAATCAGTGTTCAAAGAGGCATATGTCATGCATACAAAGTATCAAAGATGTACTCCTCTTGTGAGCAGCAACAATAACGAAAGGAGAAGACTACATGTTGAGGGACTTTATACACTGTTAGAATGTTTTTGAAGTTCTACATCGCGTCAATTGTTGCTGCTGTGAGCTGCGCAATAAAGGAAATTTGCATCATGTTAGCCTCCGTGTCATGCCATAAAATCCTTCCGTCGTTATCTGTTTTCATCCTGTGTTCTCCACATCTAGACTTAATATCAACATCCGTTATATCTTACATTTATTGTCTTCTGCCACTTTAATTGGCCTTCACCATATTTCTTGTTCTGTGCTTTACAACTTCTTCTGCCTTATAGTTTTCAGTTGACTTTTGCCTTGGTATGCCAGCGAGAGGTAAGGGGCAATGACTGTGCTGCATCTGCTTGTATCTGATGCCTGTGGGGAGCAAGTAAACAATAATATTTTTAGAACGTTGACAGTATAACATGTATAAGTACACTGCTGTTTGTCAAGAGGTGGGGCCGGAAACATGAAATACAAAGTAACTATTTACTAAATGGCATTCTTCAAATATTACCTTTTAGAATGGGGATGGCTATGTTTTGAAACAAAATATGCATTCTTGAGCATACATCACACCATAAATATAAAAAGACCAAATACAATCCGAAATTTTATTTGAAGAAGAGCGCATATTTCATTGTATTTTCGATAATGTTTTTACCTGAAACTATTACAGGAGTCCTCTGGCACTAAAATACAGCAACCACACTACCCTAACCACCGTGCCTATCCATTTTAAGAAAGTCGTCCCAAATAGCCATGTTTACTTTTAATGGTCTTTCTGAAAAGCCTTTCAACTCTGATTTTACGTAAATGCAGCGGGAGCTGGTTTCATACTTGCAAGATAGTAAAAACACGAGTATCCCCACTTCTTACTCTTAAGTCTCGGGACACAGAGCAGCCCAGCCTCGAAAGAGCGCTGGGCAGGTGCTAATTAATTAATCTGTGTGATAGGTACTGAGAACCTGTGTTGTAAATAAATTCAATGGGCCAGTACTAACTCTCTCTTCCTAATCAGCAGCTAATGGAGTTCCTACAGTAGAGAGAGTTGGACTCATGCCAGGGGACCTTTTATAAAAGACTAGTTGCAGCAGTCTGAACAACCTATAACCTTTTCAACAGGTAGGAGGTCAAGCCTAAATACAGGGCGTTGGCATAATGGAGGCGCAAGGTGATAAGGGCACGTATCCCAGTTGTCTGTGCCTGAGGAGGAAGCATAACTAAAATGTCTTCAGAGATCTAAATAAGGCAAAGCATGACCCAACTACTGTTGTGATCTGTGTCGTCCTGGTCAGATGGAGATTAATCTCGACTCCCAGACTGCGGGCCAAGATACTTAGGTGGGGGGAGTGATGGCACACTCCGCGCATCAGTCAGTCCCCCGCCGGGGGTAACAGGATCTCTTTTTTATCAGTATTAAACTGAAGGTTGCCCCCCACATTCATTCAAAAACTGCTTCCAGACAATTCTTAAAAGCGTTTTGCGCCTCAGATATATCCTTCTCCATCAATAGGAAAAGCTGCGTGTCGTCCACGTAGGAGACAATTTGGACCACAAAAGATTCTTCTAATAGGGCCTTCTAGCACCCCTCGCAGACGCACTAAGTCTACACCATGGTTTAATGAAGCCTTGAGGATGGCTAAGAAGTCTTTTAAACGCTTCGAGCGTAAATGGAAGGTAGACTTTTTGGATATAAATAGGCTTTCCTGTTTTCAGTTTCTATTTTTGGTAAATTCTGGTGGGGTTTTTTCAGTGTTTTCAAGTGATTTCAATACCTTAAAAAAACAGTGGTTATCAGTGGTTACACATTTTTGTGCCATTAAAAACAACATAAACAGTGTTTTTCCAGTGTTTAGGGAACTTTTTACTCTTATTATTGCTCGCTTTGCACTGATAGTGCATGGTATATAGACAGTGTACATACAGTGTATATGAGGTCCAAATACATTTTTACAAATCAAGCTTTTCGTAGTACACCGTACAATACTTCTTCAGTGAGTCTTTGGTCATGCACGCTTGCTCTTTCCTTCCCATGTAAACTTTTATCTGTGAAAAGGCCCTCTCAACATTGGCACTTGAGATAGAGGCAACGCCAAAATAGCCAGTACACAATTTGCTAACTCTGGCCACTGACATAGCTTTCCATGCCAATACTGATGCACTTGAAGATCATAATTCGCTGTGACAGGTTCTGCAACATATACGTTGAACTGGGAGCATATACCCTCAGAGTTATTGAAGCAGTCAAAATGAAGCAGCACTTTTGAAACGCCAGCAAAAATTTCCCTTTACAGAAGGGATCTATAACTAGTGCAGAGTACCACAGTGAGGGTTCATTGACTTCAAATGCCATGGCTGGTGAAGGGCTATTTCTCATACATTGTAAAATAAAAGTTAATGAATTGCTCCTCAACATTTTTTTGCTTTCCAAGTGGCAAGCACCCTAACATAGAACATGTTGCAGTGCCAAAGTCAAAGACTACTCTCAAGGAGATGTTTCGCATCTAAACCAATTATGCTGAACACTTGGTAGGCAAGGGTGTTTTCAAACTCTAGTTTTTTTATTATGTCCACTACAGCAGCCATGCTTTCCTGTAAAAATCTAAGAATGCAGTAGTGTACTTTTTTTCAAATCCCTATCAATATGTGACCAAAGATCCTCACATTTCTTGCCTTTGCCATCATCACTCAGCAAGAGTTCTGTAAATGGTTGCCACATGGATAATATAGCATTCATGGCCTGTAGGACTGAGAACCACCAGCTAGGTGACACAGTTGGGATGACTCTTTCTTTGATGCTACACAAAGCACAAAATGAGAAATATTTGCGATTTAGTTTCCCCGCATAACAAAACAGTGCACCCGAATGGACTAAAACGTCAATAGCATTCTTCATTAACTCTGAAGATTGTAATGATGCTTTCAACATACCATCTAACAAGTGGCAAGGATCTCTTACAGGGAAACACTTCAGCTCAGGTATCGATTTTGACATGTCATCACAACTTTTTCATATTTGCAGCTGAAT
The DNA here is from genome assembly GCF_964204655.1 of Triturus cristatus. Classification (NCBI taxonomy): domain Eukaryota; kingdom Metazoa; phylum Chordata; class Amphibia; order Caudata; family Salamandridae; genus Triturus; species Triturus cristatus. The sequence goes on along the minus strand of NC_140586.1, from coordinate 480,281,140 downwards.
CACTGCAAATACATACAATATCACTCCAATCTTTGTTGAACTTGGTAAGAACTTTTTGCAGCAGCATTCCAAGGGACACTGCATTCCATGTTTTCCAAAAGTGTGGTGTCATGTTTTCACCATTATCCCAGATGCTTTGTGACTGCACTCTTTTCATATATACCTGTCACTATACCTTGCATTTAATGTTTAAAGCCTGGGGTGTTTGGCAATTCACCTACTATCAATACTGGCTCACTAGAAAAGGGGGCTGATGTATCAAGGGTTATTACCCCTTCTCTGTGGGTAAATATGATGGTACATATATTGGAAAGATTCTTATGAATCCTACATTTTTCCTATCAGTGAAAGACTCAAACGTAGCCAAAAGATATTGATTGATATTTCCTGATTCTCTACAATTTATAAAATAAATAAAAACACCTAAAACATGCTTCTAATCCCTGTATTTTTAGACCTAAGACCACATAACTGAAAAAAGGAAGAAGAAACAATATTTTTGCGACATCCCTACACAACAAAACTCAAGCAGAATAACGTTGGCCCAGTCTTCCTTACAGCTACCTTATATAACAAAGTTACATTGTATCGGCCCCTTCAGGAAGAAATAAAAATGACTCTTTCACTCTCCTTTTAATTTCTTTGAATGGCATTTAGTTTGTGGTTGTGCGGGTTTTTTTTCAGTGTTTATATGATTGCACTGGTGAGGGCTATTTCCCTTTCGGTGGGGTTTTATCAGTTATAGGTTTAAACCTAAAACTGGACAGCCTAGATATAAATAAGGCTGCCTAGAAGTTAAACCTAAAGCACTATCACTCCCTTATCAAGAAGACACGGGCCGCCTTCTATAATGATAATATTGAGCAAGCGGATAACTCTTCCAGGGAACTTTTTGCTATTCTTAAAGATCTATCTTCTCTAGAGAGAACAATGGCGCTGGCCTCCAGTTGGAAGGAGTCATGTAACCTTATTGCTGACTTCTTTGCTGCATAGGTATCAAAAATCTATGCCACTTTCCCTGATGAACATGTGAAATAATGGGGCAACCCAGAGTCCCTCAGTGCCTGCAATTGCTACAATAGGTTCTGTTGGGTGAAACAATTACTTTGCATCACAGAAGAACTGATCACGACAGGCACTTTTAAGTTAAAAAATAAATAAATTATATTGATTAATTAAAGATACACCAAACAATAACACAATAATTAAGTTTTAAGACTTTATATCTCCATTGGTTGCTGCATGGAATATAAGGCTATTGTAAAGCGATTTGTCAAGGACAAAGAAATATATTGATTACAAAATGACACAACGTGTGAAGTGGCAGTGCAACATATATATACAACACGTAACTACTAAAGAAATTAAAGAAAAAAGGGGGATTTTAGATGGAACTGTCTGGTATTATTCACATCAATTTATAAGGGTGTAGTGACTCTGGACGTGATATTGATGATCGTTGACGTTTCAACCCTGTATGTAAGTGTCAATGATGAAACATCATGCAGGTCTTCCTCAGGATTGTGTGGTGTCCTGCCAACAGCTGTGATGGATGCGGATTAATTAATTTGGCGTGGTTTTGAGATCCTAGTAGACAGCCTTGCATTAGTTCGTGTCCCTAGAAAGTTCCAGAGGGTAACACTACTCTGTGTGATAACTTCTTACTATCCCGCTTGCTAATTGTGGGGTTCCTTGATTGTTTAGTACAGTCCTCACTATGTTGCCAAGTGACCTTGTCAGGGGACAGCAGCAAATGCGGTGTCTGCAGATCAACAATTGAAGGCCTTCCCTGATGAGGCTCGCAACGGCACTGACTGCCAAACCGAACGAATCCCAGAATGGAGGGGGAAACCGCCTTTCAGAATTCTCCCTCCCCTCCCTAGAAGATCTGAAAAAGGCAGCTCTGGGTATAAAATCAAGCTCCCCAACAGATCCAACCACGCCGAAAGTCATTAGCGTAGGGCTAGATACCATACTACCCTTTGTGCAATAACTGTTAGGAATCTCCTTTCAAAGAGCGATGGTTCCAGATACGTGGAAGCAAGCTATTGTTCTCTCCCTGAAATAAAAAACCTACAGCAGATGTGAACCAACTGGCGAACTTGCGGCCTGTCTCACTGCTCTCCTATTTCTCAAAAATAGCAGAAAAGGTGGTAAATACACAGCTGGTGGCACACATCAACCAATACAATCTACTCCATCCCACCCAATCAGGTGTTAGAGAAACATACTCAACGGAGTCTGCTTTGCTCTTTGCTACAGAGACAGTACACATGCGGGTTGATAAAGGCCTGGCTTCTGCACTGGTCCTCTTGGACCTTAGTGCAGCACGCAACACAGTGTCCCATAAGCTAGTTCTACACCGTCTAGACTAGTTGGACTGGATGGGGTTGTTCTTAATTGGATGACCCCCTATCTGCAGGGCCGTATTTTTCAAGTTACACAACCTCCACATACCTCCAAAAACATTGCCTTACCTCAGGGGGTGTCCCAGGGCTCAATATTGAGCCCTACTCTTTTCAATCTGTACGTCTCCCCCTTAGCTGGAATTGTGGAAAAACACAGTGTCACCATAGTGTCACATGCAGAGGACACGCAGTTAGTGGTCACCCTGTCTCCAAACTCGGTGAAGTCAGCCAGCAGGTTTGTGCACAGCCTAAAGAACCTTGCCTAGCCTAAAGAACCTTGCCTTTTGGATGACCGCAATTGCCTGAAATTGAATGACAATTAAACCGAGACCCTGGTAGTAGAGAAGACTCCATCCATCTGGTCTTCGGCCACCAATCTTAGGCCCTGCCCCCACCTCTAAGACAGAGGTGAAAAACTTGGGAGTCTGGCTAGATTCTACCCTCTCTTTCGAGACTCGCACCAGGAAAGTTGCAGGCGAGTGCTTTGGAACCCTGAAAATGCTAAGGAAAACTTTGGACATTCTTCCTCCTTCTGCTAGGAAAACCTTGGTCCATGCCCTTGTAACATCTCAATTGGACTATGGAAATGTCCTATATCTGGGTGCAATAAAAGTGTCTCCATAGGTTGTAGTGTATCCAGAATGCGTCAGCTCGCTTGGTTCTGAGCCTTCGCAGGAAAGCTTCCTCTAAGAAAGCCCTTGAATCTCTACACTGGCTACCTATAAATGAAATGATTCTCTTTTAGGTGCTGTGCTTCTGTCACTGCACCTTACAGGACAAAGGCCTGCTTTATCTATGGGACCTTCTCATCCCTTATAGTCCAGGACGGCACCTTAGATCCACTGAGACTTACCTGGTCAAAATTCCCAAGATGAAAAAAGCACAAATGGGCACACGCTCTTTTGGCTACCTGACAGCTAAAAACTGGAATGCCCTACCTTTGTCCCTCCATGCGAAACCTTCAGAGAACCTCTTCCGGAAAAGACTAAAAACTTGACTCTTTCAACTTTGAGCTAATATGTTTTCTCTTTCCCTTTTTTGTCGGAAAGAGCAGCTTTAGCACGGGGACACACCAGTGGTCCTGAGTCTTAAGATAGCTGCCACTACTTTCTGGTTAATGTGGTGGCAGCCAATCAGATCTTACTTTGAGATCTGTTTGGTCCGCAGATGCTCTATGGCTTGATATATTCAAACCTTTTAAACCTTAATTTCTCAAAAAATACTGTACGGATGTATACACGTTTCTGTGCCACGATCTAGCTTTCTTCCAAATTTGGTGTAAATCCGTTTAGCGGTTTGGTTAGTAGATGTGTCTAAAGTTCCTAGGAAAAAGTGAATGGCAAAAATTCATTTTTGGAAACACAGTCCTAACTATAACTACCCAGCTCCCCCCCAAAGTTTTTTTTAAAGAAAACCATGACATATGAAACATTTACAAAACCAAAAGTCTAGCAGTCAATGCCACACCTATTTGCTTTGCCAAGGGTTGTTATTATTTATCACATCTTTGAGGGTGATGCTGCTAAAGATATTACACTTCGCGTTAAACCTACACCACTGCACTATTTTAAGCAACTTTTAAAAGTTTCTTAATTTTATTGTCAACATGATTTTTGACCTCCTCTTATAATCCTACTTAAAACTGAAAGCCATTAGAATCCGTGACATTACAAAGTACACTTTGTGATTGTTTAACCTTATATTATGCATTGGATGTGATTTTATAACATTATATTATGCATTGGATGTGTTGTGTCCATACATAATTTTCCCTGTAAATGCCATCAGTAAACGGAGGGTGATACCAGCCTCTTGGCATCTTGTCATCCTTCAATCAATAATAGAAAGCAAAATAATGTTTGAAAAAGGATCACCTCATCTTGTTAATGTTTTGCAAAGTGGTAATTATTGGGACTATCCCTTTACTTTACAAAACAATTAGAGTGTTGTCTGGACAAGTGGCTCTCCTGCAATACGTACATCTTAATTTACTTTTATCCTTTTGTAAAACTGCACACACAGACCAGTCCAGAGACCTGTTTTAAAGTCTACTAGAGAAGGTGGCACAATCAATGATACAGGACCACCAGTAGTTTTTACTTTACAGGCCCTGGCTATATGTAGTAAAACTTTGAGAGACTTACAAGTAAATTAATTGTGCCAATTGGGTGTAAGCCAATGCGACCATGTTTTAAGGTGAGAGCACAAGCACTTTAGCACTGGTTACCAGTAGTATAGTGCACAGAGCCCTATGGCCAACAAAAACAAATTCAGCAAGAACAAGATTAGTAAGGAAAAATGTTGGTGGGAAAACCACTCTAAGGCTGATAGGTCGAACGATATTCATATCAAACATTAATAATGAAAAAAGTAAAGGGAGACCAGGGGAGCAACCACTGTGCTACTGTTCTGGAAAAAAAGACTAATTAACAAATATATTGCCTTGGTGTGAACTCAATGGTGGTGAGTTAGATTAGGAGGAAGAAGCAGAAAATTAGGCTCATGTTTGCAGATGCACATGCAAATATGGTAATTTGGTGCAGTTTAAGTGAAATGATAACCCTCGGTATGTACTTAAACTTCATATAATGGGGAATGCCTGCTGGAAGGTTAACAGCACTGTCTGCCTATGGTTAACTAACTTGTCATGAAAGCATTCATCCAGTAGAGATAAAGAAGAAGTAATATTCATTAATAATATAATAATTGGCCTGAAATGCAAGATATGAGTTGTTTTATATCCATTGTATAACATACTGAACCGTTAAAACCCACGAATGTCAAAGAAGACAAACAGTGTTATCGGACCAACAATTTTGGGAGAATAATTTCATTGCCATTCGCCATAAAGGTTACCAGTTAACTCCGGTCATATGAGTAGTGTGGGTTCATTAGGCCTCAGCCGTCTGTCCGCTTTCAAGTGAGAATCTATTTCCTCTGACAGGCTGTTGGAACTGGCCCTTTTTGGAGGATTATCCCCAAACATTTTGCCTTCCTCCTGTATTTTTTCTGACCTGTTTTTGCTGGTTTTATGACTCTGGGCACTTTACCACTGCTGATTAGTGCTAAAATGCATGTGCTCTCTCATGTAAACTTGGTAAGATTGGTCTACACCTGTTTGGTATATTTAATTTACCTGTACGTTCCTTATACAGTGGTATCTCATATTCCCAGGGCCTGTATATTAAATGCTACTAGTGGGCCTGCAGCGCTGTTTGGCCACCCACCGAAGTAGCCATTCAGACCTGTCTCAGGCCTCTGCCACTGCAGGGACTGCACGCACAGTTTACTGCTGCAGTGACGTGGTATTTAAAATGTTTGCCACGTCTGAAGCTCTCCTTTTACTACATGTAGGTCACCCCTTATGTAGGCCCTAGGTAGCCCTATGGGCAGGGTGCTGTGTCGGTAAAAGGTAGGAAGTGCCTAAGTTGTGTGGTATTTCCTGGTAATGACAGTCTCTTTAGTTTAAATCAACAAAGGAAGGGGGGGCCAAAAGGGCTTTTGGGGAGGTCCAGCTAAGTGTGCCCAAAGATACGAAATGAAAATGACAAAGCTGTTCCTAGGTGTGGCGCACCATGTGAAAGGAGACTGTTCTGGATATTTTGGAGCCCTCACACAGCCATCAGGATATTGTGAAACACATACCCTTTAGGATGTAATGTAACATCATCGGGCTGCTCCTACGTCGAGTCGGCTGGTGCAATACCCGACGGGCTCTTGTTTGGAGAGCTCTTTTATGGAGATCTTTTATATCCAAAGTAGCCGATAGTTCAAATGGAATAGTGGGGCTCTGTGAGAATGTAGATGAATGTTAAAAATAGGAGAGGAAGTACTATCTCAAAAAGTTTATTATGATGTCTCCTCGCCTAATTAAAAATATGAGGTAAAAGTGTTAGTGACTCAGACCTATGTACTGGGTTGTCTACACTGCCTCGTCATGGTCAACATGTTTCTCACTATAGCTGAGATGTGCTCAAGTGATTCGTCAGGACCTAAAAATTCTATCTACAAATATATATCAAATGAATTGTTTGATAAACAATAAGCATTCATATGTACAGCTGGTATTGTTACCTGCGGCTCGGTCTACCTGTATGGGAAATGGGAGACCAAAGATCATTGTAGAATGCTTAATCACAAAAACAGTTATCACAATTGGTGCTGGTACAACGTGCGTTGGATGTGAAAGTGCACAGTCGTGTTTGGGGGAGGGGAATTTTTAAAAAATCACACAAAAGCCACGTGAAGTGATCACTCAAAAGGTGTTTCAACAGCATTTGGTGGACTTACCCTATATACTCCATAGGATAAACCACTGCAGTCCCTGGTAGGCTGCGCAAGGAGTTCCTTGCGTTCTGTAGTGGTGTATGGGGGAGGTGCTTTAAAAAACATGTTAAATCAAATAGATGCAGTACTCCAGGGTCATTGACACCCCTTCTCTTGAATCCACAACATATGTCTCTCTCGTGGGTGGTCTCTGATGGGTGCAGATAAAATCAAATAACACCAAAGGTGTACCTAATGCCAGCAAGGATCGGTCAATAGCAATACGTGTTCCTGAAAGTGCTGGAACAGGGTCACGAAAACTGAGTGGAGTACAGAGTCGTGTCTCTGTATTGCGGTCAAAGTCTCATTGTAGCGGCCAATACGGATCTGTGGGTCATTTAAGTTGTTAAAATTATTAAAAGGAGTGCAATGGCTCTTGGATACGAACAAGTAATTACTATATCTTGTAGCCTAAACGCTGAGGTAAAGTAATGATATGTAGCTACTAACACTGTGCGGTACTTCATTTAAAATAAAGTCAGGGAGATGTTGCTAAATGACACGCTGTGTCTGCGTCGCCCGTGTGCCCTAGTCGAATTAGCAGTATTACATACATATTTAGTGGAAAAACAGGCAATCTTACTTACTGACACGCCGAGTCCGTGTCTCCCGTCGACCTACCCCGCACTACCAGGACTGGGGGGTGGAGTCCAGGTGTCTCACGTGAGTTTAAAAAGGAGGAAACCACATAGCTGCTCGTATGGAAAAAAGTGCACTGCTGATCATAGATGATTAAGACGTCTAGTTTGGCCGCCATGTTGGAATGTGATCAGAAACGACTAATTTGGCCGCCATATTGGAAGGGGTGCGAGTCGCTAAGCAACCCTATAGTGAATACATAGGGTGTAATGTTCTTATTAATAAGTAAACGGCGCTGGCAATGCTCTTAATAGTTTGGCTTAGCTGTTTGTATGGATGAAATATCTAGGTATTAGAAGAATTCACCGTCCATAAGGTTATCGTATGACCCATAATGTAGGTGCTAATGGTGAATGAAACATATTTGGCAATCAAATGTACTCAATCAAGGTTGTTATATGTGTTATGCTTCCGTACCACAATAAACCAATTGCGATCCCACACCAGTAATTCAATGACCTAGATACAAGGTCTAGTAAGTGTGGAGATAGTTAAGAGTATAAGGAAGCTAAACAGATAAAGGTGTAGTAACTAGGAAGCTCAGTGTGCAATATGACTTAAGGTGGTTTAAGGGAACACCACGGGATGGCATCATTGAGTCCTGAGGTGTCAGTGCCAATTTTATACACCCACCGTTGTTCTTTAAGCAGAAGGGCATCTTTAGTTATGTTCGGGAATGTTTCCAAAATTAGCCATCTGAAAGAGTCAGGAGGGTGTCCTTTTTCTAAAAAATGTGCACACATTTTGGTGTTAATTTTTTACAGCGAAAGTTACTGCGGTGTTCGATGATACGTGTCTTGACGGGGCGCGTCGTCATACCTATGTACTGTAATGTGCACGGGCATGTGATCATGTATACACAATTGGTTGTGTTACAGTTGGTGTGGCGGCGTATCTCCCACTTAAGATTGTCATTGATTTCGACTATCTTATGTGTGTCAGTGAGGTGGCACACAGAACAAGAGCCACAAGGGTAATGTCCAGTCACAGGGGGCAGATCCCATAAAGGTCTCTGCATTATCAGTCTCTGTGGTCGTGGGCGAGTGTGGACCACAGTGTCCCTAAGGTTCTTAGTGCGTTTAAAAGAGAATCTAGGTGGTGCCAGAGTCATGGAGCCTGTATTTAGTATCTTCCAATGTCTTTTGATCACTTTAGTGATCTGATTGGATACCGGGGTGAATGATGTCACACAAGTAAGGTTCTCTGTTTGTGTTTTAGATTTTGGTTCCAGTAAGGCCTCTCTGGGATTATTACGGGCTCTTTTGTTGGCTTGGGCGATCTGTTTGGCTGGATATTCGCGAGCTTTTAGGTTCTGGGTCAATTTTTCCGCTTCCATCTTATAATCAGTTAAGTTGCTACAATTTCGTCTTATCCTTAGGAATTGTCCCACGGGTAAGTTCTCTCTAAGGCTCCGCGGGTGGTGGCTGGAGTAGAGTAGCAAGCTGTTACGATCAGTTGGTTTCTTGTATAGTGTAGTTGAAAGTGTACCTCCATGAAGATTGATGTTCAGATCTAAAAATGGGATACTGTTTTCTGACACTGTATGTGTGAATTTGAGATGTGGATCCAAGGTGTTGATCCAGTTGCAGAATTCTAGACAGGCTGACATTTCTCCTCTCCATAGTATCAAGATGTCATCTATGAACCTCTTCCAAAGGTAAATGTCGGAATTGTAGCCTCTGCCACTGCAGGGACTGAACGCACAGTTTACTGCTGCAGTGACGTGGTATTTAAAATGTTTGCCACGTCTGAAGCTCTCCTTTTACTACATGTAGGTCACCCCTTATGTAGGCCCTAGGTAGCCCTATGGGCAGGGTGCTGTGTCGGTAAAAGGTAGGAAGTGCCTAAGTTGTGTGGTATTTCCTGGTAATGACAGTCTCTTTAGTTTCTCACTGGTGTGAGGCTGCCCTCTCATAGGTTTGCATTGGAAATTCCCTGATATGTGTTTCGGTGGGAATTTATGATATGAAAGGGGTAGCGTTGCCATGTTTGGTATGTTTGGAATAGTAGTAATAAATCGTGCTTATTGGTGGAAGCAGATTTGCTATTACTATTTTAGAAAGGCCACTTTTAGAAGTGGGCATTTCTGTGTGCTTACGACTTTGTGCCCTTCCTGTTTGTGTATCACTCCCAGGTTTTGGAGTGACAGGGGCTGGGGATATGCATTCACTCTAGACAGTCACAAGGGGGTTGAGGTGTGTCCTGCCTTTCCTGGGTAACTCAGCCATGGACTGAATAGACCTTGGCTGTATTTAGAGTGGTGCGAGGAGTTTCCCTTTTACCTGAATAGACCTGGTCTGCATTTAAAGTGGTGGGAGGAGTTGCGGCTGACAAGGGCTGAGCCTGGCTTTCACAAACCTGTCTCCCCCCCCCCCCCCCACCCCCCCCCTGTAGTGTGTCTGGAGCCAGAGTTTGCTATTGATTGGGAGTGTTGTGCAGTTCTAAGGTTGCTTGAAATGCCTCCAGAACAAAGACTTTAGGGGTATAAGTACAGGGGCTGTGATCCCATGTGAGGAGGCACTACGTGGGACTTGTAACCAGACATTGTTGACACTACATGCCGCACCGGAGGATTTCTGTGCTGCAAGGTAACCGCCACATTGACTTTACCTCGTTGTGCTGACCTGCTGGAAGGACTGCATCTTTGCCCCAAGGACCCTGTATGCCGGCCTGCTGCCTGCTTTCATGAGCCTGTGTGCCCCCCAGTGCTCTCAAAGGAGCTTAGCGCAAGGAGAGCACTGCAAACTGCTTCTGGTTGTTTGCCCTATGCTGGTGAAACGTGGTGCTGGTGAACGCTGTGTTTTATAACTCTACTTGTGCAAAGATTAGCGTCAGGGAGGAGCGCCGCTTTCTGGGGCGAAGTGCTGCTGCTGCATATCCTTAACTTCTTTCCATTGTGCCAGGTCCATGGCTAGGAGCTTTGCTGCATTCGGCTCTGAGCCGTCGTAGCCCTGCACCCGCTGGCCACAGGCTGAACACATCTCTACAGATGGGAGATGTGACGATCAGCGCGTAGAGCATTCCGTGCCGATCACTCCTTTCCAGATGGCAAGTTCTCCGCCCTACTAGAAGGAAGCCGCAGCTCTGCTCAGCAGCACATCACATCTAGCCCAGAGAGCAGCAAGAACGCTCTCTTGCAACCAGGGGCCTTTGTCGTGGTGCCACTGAGGACGAAGCTGAGACGTGCAGAGGTCAGCGCTGTTAATACCGTTCCTCCCTGTCATTGGTGGCCCGGCGAGGTTGATAGCAGATTACCGGTATGTGGATCGGATTTTACCTCCATTGGGCCCGAACGGCCTTGAGACCCGGCTGCACACCCCCTTTAATTTGGGCAGTTTGGGGTAAAGCCTGCAAGAAGGCCCCTGCTCTCTTCAGGAAAAATCCCCGGAACTACCGCATTTACAGTTGCAGGTTGGCAGCACAGCCCTCCCACCTACGTGTTGTGGAAGATTACCGTATTATAGGTATTAGAAGAACTGTTGTGCTTGCTGAATTCCGGGTGATACCAGATGTTAGCTTGTAATATTAGGTGATTGATGTCAATGATTGGTCTTGGTGATCATATGTTTTACCCATTACATGCTTCACAGGTTAACCCCTTCGCTGCGGGGGTAATTCCCCCACTGTGTGGGGGGAGGTTCCGCGGCGCCGCTGTGCTCGTGACGAGCTCAGCTCGTTATGACTTACAGTGGAGCTGTGCTCATGAAGAGCTGAGCTCGTCATGAGCATGGAAGGTGTTAAAGGCCATACTTGGTGATGAGGTGTTCTATTACAACAGAATGCACAGGTGTGATGTTACCTGATGATTTATGTATGTTATAACCTTCAGTTATGTCCTGATGTTTTGGTACATGTTGTGTATGCCTTGCATTTGTCAGGATATCAGGCATTACTTCAGGAGTTGCATTTATAAGCTCAGTGATAGTGGTTTGATAAATTGTGCAATCTGTAAGTATTTACGTGATTGCACTATCTATGCTGTTATGACCATTGCCTAGTTGCAAAGTGATTATATGATCTATGTGACGTCATGACCAGTGCCTAGTGGCATAGTGATTCATGTGTTTATGGTCTAATGTTTTTATGTACAATACAAAGGAGATTTTTATATAACCTTGTGGGGAGTCCCTTTGTGTTGTGTACCTAGTGTGTCACTGGTGTGTGTGTTGCGCAAGTGCATTACACAATGCTTCTGGGATAAGCCTGACTGCTCTGGCAAGCTACCAGGGGGGTGACTAGGGGTTATCTTGTGTGTGTAACTCCCTTACCCTGACTAAAGTGGTGGGTTCTTCCTGGCTATGGTGCATACTCTAACCAACCAGAAACCCCATTTTTAACACAGGCCATTTCAGAAGTTTTGGATGGCCTTCCTATATTTGTGAAAGAAATGTGCAAACTATCATTCGATTGAAACCGGCTGAGACAGTGAACCGTCTAATTATGCTAGTTGCTTGCAAGCCATCCACTGCTTGATGGGCGTAAATTGTTCAAAGTTGAACTCACCATAAAGTTTTCTTTAGTGATCATGCTGCTCAGAGTTTATAAAAAATCAATTTATAAATTATAGATTTGTTTGCTTGTCTGTCTGTTTATGAGTGAAATGTGCAAATTATCATTAGATTGAACTCAGGCTAAGGCAATGAACCATCTAATTTTACTAGCTGCTCGCAAACCATCCAAGACTGGGTGAACATAAATTGTTTAAGGTTGCATTCATCAAAAGGTGAAAAGATTTTCTTTAGTGATCATGCTTCTCATATTTTAAAAAAATACGTTGCCACTATTCTTTGGGTTCCTGTTTTAAGACTTCTAAATTAATTAAAAGCTTATTTGTGTAACCGGATGCAGACATATCATTGACAGATCTAATCTCAAATGCTGCAAAGATGGGGTTTTTCCTCTTAATTCCTTAAAACTGCTTAAAAGCCTCTAAAAGCTAGATAGTTTGTACCCAGATTAGATTTCTCAACATTGCTACAAAATTTGCGTTGAACACTGCAATGTGTCCCTCGTCCACAACGTTCCCCGAGCATAAGTATTCTTTCATTGTTTGCCTGGTCACAAAATTGTCTGTTTTTAATTGTTATCTGTCTGCCCTAATCCTTTGCTCAACGCATCACTTGTTTTTTAGGTCTAGCCTTAGGTAGGCTGCGCGCATGCACAGTCTCGCTGGCGAGATTTAATGATATGGGTATTTTTCGGTAAAGGGCATTAATTCCCGCCCCTCTTTTCCATTGGCTGACGTCACCGTTTATGCTAAACGGTGGCCGGCCATTGGGAAAGAGCTCTGTGTGACGTACTCTTTTCTCTCTTTCTGCTGTCCCACCTGGACTGACTGCCCTGACTTACTGCTGGCGTAAAAGGTTTCTTACCTTTATGGGGCCAAACACTAAAGAAACCTTTTAGCAGGCGAGACCTGGGACGGCAGAAAAAGGGAAAACAAAACGTCATGGCGAGCGCTTGTTTACTGTGGCATGCGTCTTGCTATTGTTACTATACACTTGAGGCGTTCTCTGCTGCGCTCATGTTGCTCTTTCTGACGTTTATGTTGTACTCACCCTCATGAGCTTCTCCTGGTTTATATTTACTTTTGGCATGTTTTTTTTTACTATTGCATGCGTCTTGCTATTGTTACTATATGCTTGAGGCGTCTTCTGCTGCGCTCGTGTTGCTCTGCCTGACATTTATGTTGTACTCACCCTCGTGAGCTTCTCCCCTCTTGCCATGTTGCATGCTTGCCTGCCCACCCCCGCTCCACATTACACTCTCTTGTCTGTTTGTTTCCCTTCCCGTGCTCTGTGCGGCTCCTCCCCACACATGCCCTGTGTTGCTTCTTACCTCCCTCCATGTTTCTTCAACCCGTTCCATAATTTCGCCCTCTGTGTCCCCCCCACCTGCATACTTTTCTCTTCCCTTCTGCTGTTTTTTTTTTCCCAATCCAATTTGGAATTGTAAACAAAAAGAAAGCATATCACTCTTCTTCCAGTGCATTCGCTATCGCGGCCGCGCTTGTTTTTCTGATTATTTTTTTTTTCACATTGGTGGCACGACGCTCTTGTAACCATGATCGGACAGGGGGCTTGTTTAATCCCTTGTAGTGTGGAACGAATATACAACCGGCCCCCGCTAGGTGGTTTCAGAGAATGGTGGTGTACCTGTTATATGGATCAGTGGGAGGGTTACACAAGTTTGTCCATTCCAATGCTAAACTTGCTTTGGTTCTTGAACCCGGCGGCAGCGGAGGCTCGTTAGCTGCATTCTAATGCAGGGGTGGATACGGGAAAAGAGACTGCTGTTTATCTCTCTGAAAAGTTCCTCACCCCCCACTTCTTGTGTGTGGCTGGTAAACGTGCATCTGGGCTGCCTTCAGCCGCAGCCCCCTCTCCATTTCCCCAGGGGGGATGGTCTGCCAGGCTGGGAACGATGAATGTAAAATGGCGGCCGCTCTTGTGTGGGTGCGGATTCTGCTCTTACTGCCCACTGCAGGCCATACAACGTGGGGCAAATGCTTATTTTCAGTTTCTGGTAGGCATTCACTTTCCTATCAACTTCTCTGAGCTACTACAGGTCCCAAGCGTATGCCTGGCAGTGGGATCAAGGGCCTGGTTTAATTGTACGATCTGTAATCTAGGGAAGTGCAGGACCCCAAAGTTATGTAACATGCACACGTTGTAAATGTGTTATTGTTCCTTAAGCTTACAAGCACCGGTGGAGTGATATTTACTCCTGTGAAGGGTATCTGTGACATCCATGCCCCTTGTGTTTGTTAGTTTGGGCAGCACCGCTACTTGCAGGTCAAAGTTGAACACACTCACGACAAGTATGTGACAGTTGTGGCTTACACGTACGTGTGTTGATCCATGTGACAGGCTAGGAGGGAATGGCTGCAGGGTTTCCAGGAAATGATGCAAGGTTAGCTGTTTGTTCCACTGATTTCTGACTGTTTGCGTGTGGTATTACGGTGATTCTTAAATTGTGTGCACCATGTGCCTTTGTGTTTGTTCTCCCGTGGCAGGTGTGTCCTAGAGGTGTATTATTTTGCTTCTCTTACCAATGTTGACGTGTGTGTTCACAATGAGAGCACATTTCATTGGCTCAGATATGCCGTGATGTCACTCCGTTCTACAATGAAAGTCTGGTCTCCCAGAACTTGTTCTTGTTATGGCGAATCCAATTTGACTCAAAAGCATGTTCCAATGGGCAGTGCAGCACATTGCTAGTTTGCTGACTTTCGCTTTCTTTTACAGGTCTCTTCAGTGGATAAATAAAGCAGTAGTCTGCTTCAGGAGCATTTCAAATGGCAGTATGAGTCGCCTGTATTCTCACCACATCCACAGCAATAGATCATGTGAAATGGAAAAGAAATGGTGGGAATGGGGTTAAAAAATAAGTAACTACAGATGATACGTCCTCGAAGCTTATACACAGCACGCATACCACCTTCCCCTGAATCCTTTTCTGAAATGCTTTCATCCGATAAATTCGGAAAGGCCCCTTACTGGTTACAAGGACTGCATATTTAAATGGCCGCAAGATCAATTTTTCTTTGTACTTTTATAGTAAGCGCTAGTTATCCAATGTGACGTATTTACTTGCTGGCATTGGAGGAGAAAACCAGCATTGGCTTGGCCAATAGGTCATGCATTTGGGACTTCATAAGTATTTAGTTATGCAGCACAATATCCTTGGTGCAACAACATCAACTGTTGCATGGCTAAACACTTATAAGGTCCCAAAGGCGAGACCTATTGGCTATGCCAATGCTTGTGTTTAGTCTCCTAGTCTCGCTAAAGTTGGATGGGGGGGGAAATTGCTCCTCAGGACTGCTTTCCACTCTTTGTAAGCATTTATGATCCTGTTCCTAAATACCTTTGCACAATTTCTGACCACACTAAGTTCATTTTTAGGTCTGTGTTGTGTTCAGCTTCGAATGTAATGATGTCACTTACCTCTGTCGGTATGGGCCATCTTAGAATGTTATTAGATGAGTATTCCAGAGAGATCAGTTGGAGCTGGGGACTGGACGGAGAAGCTGCTGATCTCGGTTGGTGCTAAGGGCATACATTAAAGTTCTTTGTATACTGTCATAGTTGGAACTTTGTAATACTGGCTATGAGCAGCCTGGGAGGTGACAGGCTTTAGAGAAAAGCACCAACCTCTCTTGAACCTGCATCTGATTTGGTGCCAAATATTGGTATTCAGTTATTGGTGAAGATATGATGCGCATGCATGAGGCATGATTTCTTCCAAGTTTGGCCTTTTGGTTGGCCTGTTGGGTCAACTTATCTATGAACTGTAGCGCATGAATTCTCCTCATGTGTAACAGCCTCCCCAAGCCCAGCGCAAGCCTTTACAAGGGCAGTGCAGGCGCATGAACAAAGCAGAGAACATGAGAGCAAGCTTCACAGGCAACGCAAATCCCATTGGCCAGGGAGCAGTAAGCATCAGTCAATCAATCAATCAGGGGAATTGTAAGCGCTCTACTCACCTGTGAGGGTCTCAAGTTGTTGGGGGACGGGGGGGGGGGCAAGCAGCTCCGTTCAGTCGAAGAGGCAGGTCTTGAGTGTCTTCCTGAAGATATTCAGGGAGGGAGCGCATCTGATGTCAATTGGGAGCTCGTTCCAGGTCTTGGCTGCAAAGTGGGAGAAGGCTCTTCTACCTATTCTTCCACTGTGGATGCATGGGGTTTCGGTGAGGGGGAGGTCGGTGGATCTGAGGTTTCTGTTGGGTACGTGGAAGGAGCTTCTGTCATTGAGGTATTGGGGTCCGGTGTTGTGGAGGCATTTGTAGGCGAGGGTGAGTATCTTGAAAGTAACTCTCTTCTCGACGGGGAGCCAGTGGAGGTTCCGCAGGGGTTGGGTGATGTGTTCGAGTCGAGGGATGCCGAGGAGGAGTCTGACTGCGGTGTTCTGTATGATCTGGATTTTGCGGAGGAAAGACTTGTTGATCCTGGCGTAGAGGGCGTTTCCGTAGGCCAGCCTGCTGGTTATGAGTGTGTGGGTGACTGTCTTCCTTGATTTGGGGGGATCCATTTGAAGGTCTTTCGGAGGATGCGGAGGGTGTTGAAGCAGCTAGAGACGATGGTGTTGACCTGTCGGGCAATGGAGAGGGAGGAGTCGAGTATGATGCTGAGGTTTTGGGCGTGGTCCGTGGGGGTGGGAGGGCTGACGAGGGCGGTGGACCACCAGTTGTTGTTTTTAAGACAAAAGAGGAACCAAGAGCTTTTGATGTGGTCCTGCACTACGCTCCTAATAAATGCGTAAATCAAAGAAATGTGCCGTTCCTGAGGGGAGGGTCAAGGAGTGAACAGGGCTCTTATGGATTGCCCTCACACACCCCGAAGGATGTCATGCTTCATCATTTGGGCTATGCTCCTCGTCGGGCCGGCGCTGCAATGCCTGACGGGCTCCCGTGAAGGGGCTCTTTGCCGGAGATCTTTTCAGAGACAGCCGTATGGTGAGTGAGGGTAAGTGGTCCAGGTAGTGGTGTGAGTGTGAGTTGTGAATTAAAATAGGTTAAGTACTGCCCTTTAGAAGCAATTTTATTCATATGGTGTACTGACCTAGTTAAAATGAGTGAGCGCTGTCTAGATTTAATGATCTTACAGGGTCTGTTGTGATTATGTGGTCAACATGTTTCTTGCCTTCAGCCCCTAGCGGGTCAATCGGCAATTCCTCAGGATCCATGTCTAAAGGAGTAGATTCTCCCAACTCTAATACTACCACAACGCAGGTGCTGAAGACAGTTTATATCACCAGCGTAGTGTGCCAAGTTCCAGGCAAGTTGTCCTGGATACGAGAGACCTGAAAGAGATACAAATAAATCAATTCCAGACCTTAGTCTGGAAGGCTGTAATCGCCACCAGTAGTGCAGTGATTTACATGCGAGCGCTTGTTTTTCCCACGTGGGATCATAATTGTGGTAAAGATAAAAACATTCCTGACTCCGTGCACATCACGTGAAAGTAATAAGGAACACCACATCCGAACTGGATGTGTATATAAAGTGAAGTGGTGTGCTCATCTTTTTAAGTTCTCTGGCGCCGTTAAAACATAGCTATTGCATTATATCACAGTGATAACGTTGTATGTTTAAATCTGCTCTGAGCATGCAGCAAACTAAACGTGCGTTGCCTGCCTTTTTATGCTATTAAACCCTCTGGCGCTGTTAAAACATAGCTATTGCATTGTATCACAGTGATAACGTTGTATGTTTTAATCTGCTCTGAGCATGCAGCAGACTGGACGTGTGTTGCCTGCCCATTTATGCTATAAAACCCCCCGTGCGTATAGCGACGTGGTGACTACATCCCAGTGGTGTGTTGTTGCCTAGGTATCAAGTACCAGTATCTGCCTAAGTTCATTAATTTGGCGTTACAACTCACCCCTGGCTATAAGGTCACCTGCGGACGGGACTGCCTTATGAGCACTTTGTTGCTCAACTCTGGAAACAACAAACACAAGGTACCGGCAGGCGGCCGCAAGCGTTAAAGCATGAGCGTGGCTTACCGGTCTCTTACGATTGTTCAAGAGGCACTGGAAAATTACTCACATGGGCGGACGCGCAACTAGCAAGGTTCCTACCCCTGCTCTGGCTCCCGTAGCTCTGCCCTTGAGCGTGTGGTGTAAAGTAGTGTGTCATAGCGCAATGGTTAATCGACTAGACTGCCGAGGACGGAGGCCATTTTGGGAGTCGTTTTTCAGCATCTAAGATTCAATAAAACTTTATTGTAGCCTTGTGTGTTTTTCTCTCATGTTTTTCTGCCCTTGATTCCTCAAATTGAAAATAGTTTTCAGTGAGTGCAACATGTGCACATTCCATAATGAAGGAGATTGGCGTTGGGGCTGTCCATTCGGTAGAGCGTAGTATTTCTTCACTACCTCTAATGTGTCCAGTTGTGGAATGTTGGTTTAGAGGGCCTCCACATCCAGAGTAATTAAAGTATCCAGATGGAGGCCCTCTTTGTTTTGAAGTTCTATGATGTCTAGTACGTCTCTTTTACTAGAGGCATGAGGAAGTGGTCGCAGAAACGCAACAGGGGTTCCAACACCGACCCGATACCTGAGACAATGGGTCTTCCTGGAGGTGGTAGGGTGCCCTTGTTTTTGGCAAGGTGTAGAAGTACAGGATGCGGGGGATGTCATTCATGAGGAATTCTGATTCGTTTTTGGTTATCCATCCTTGTGTGAGAGCTTCCATCACCAGGGGCCTGATTCTGAAAGTAAGTCAAGCAGTAGGGTCGACTCTGAGGGGGGTGTAGTATCTTCTGTCATTTAGCTGTCGGAGACACGCTGTTCTATAGTCCGATGTGGGCATAAGGACGATAGCACCCCCTTTATCTGCCTCCTTTATGGTGATGGATTTATCGTTTGACAGATTTTTGATGGCATCAGTTTCTAGTCTTGAGCAATGTTCCCTCTAATTTTTTTCCTCTGTGTGCGGCAGTATAAGGTCTCTATGCACTGCAACTAAGGCTATGTGCGCCTGGAACCAGACCGCGCATGTGGGTGTAGCACCAAATATCACTCCAAACTTATACATAAAAAAGTGAAATGAGAGTGCATTTCCACACATGTAGCGCCATATGAAGTGTCTTAAGGCAGGTTTTCAATTTAGAAATACACGCAATGACATGAATTGGTTACACAGGCAAGTACATTTTGGTTTTAGAAAAGCACAGGACTCCAATGGTGGTACCGTAATACGATTTTACTAAAGATCCTCAACTCGAGCACTGTTCATAGGGTGGGGAATGTTGGGAGCCTAAACAAGATCACATATATACACAATTACATAACATATTTACAATTTGATGTGCAAGCTACGGAGTAATGTCTTGCTTTCCCGTCAGAGATAGTTTGTCACCAGTCCAAAAACGAACCCCCTACAGCAAGTCGTCGTAACAACTTCTGAGTTAAAGTAACTTGTGGTAAAGTCGCAGTCGGGGTAGTGAATGCTTTGCAAAGGCTAGTCGTTGTTGAGACTGCGAGGTAAAGGAGGTTTCCCGTGATGAATATTTCTGCTGGAGAGAGTTGTTTGCATAGTTGCAGTTTTGATTCATCATAAAGTAGTACAGAGGGTTATTATGGCTGTTTCAAAAATGTGTATGACGTGTCAAAGAGCAGCTTGCAATCTGCACGGTATAGGTTAAAGTTATGTTTTTTTCCTTATCTTTCACTATACTAATGATGGTAAAAAGGGTTGGTTTGGGTAGAAATACATTCTTATTAGTAAAGACAACCCTAACCACTCCAGTGCGTTTTAACCCCTAGACTTCTCCTGCAACCACTGGCTCAAATTAAGCACTAGCAACACAGTATGTTGCCTTCTGTTAGGGCTCTAATTGAGTTTCAGGTTAGAACTTTGAGGTATGAGTTCTTGCCTCAGCATTCAACCCCTTTATGAAAGTATAGCGGTTGGCACAAGCCACGATCCAAACCACCAGCTGCACAGGATTTAGGGCAAAACAGAAAAACAGTTCACATAGATGATTTTATAGCTCCCAATCCAAACTACAAGTAATGTTTGTATTTACCCGTGTTTTATATTGCAGGACAAATATCTGATAGTATTTTCAAGGCACATTTTATTTGTTCTTAAATTAACTTATATGCTTTTTAAAATTAGATGAATATATTGAACTACATTCTGCCTGCAAAGCTAATAAAGACAGCATCCGCTTTACAACTACTTCAACTGTCCTGCGTTTTCATTTTTTCTTTGTTTTGGCATTGAAACATAAAAGACCAAAAGGTTCTGATTTAAATATCCTTTACCTTTTGGACCATGATGCAAATGGCTCGTGCCTTTGCGTCCTCAAATATGGAAGGTCTTAAGGTATCTCTATTTCAAACATATGACAATAAGTAGCAAGAGCCTAGCGCCAATAATGGTCACTCTCTCTTCTTTTGTTACCTGCTAGCGATGGGTAATAGCTGGTCACTGCAGGGGAATGACACAGTGATGTCATAATTAATCCATGCAGGGCAGGAGAGCTTCGGCCTATCATTGGAGAAGGTGCGGCACAGAATATTTAAAGAATTACAAAATTAAATCACCATAAAAAGGAGACACAGGGAGGAGGGCACAATAAAACGAGTATGAAGAAAAGTAATAGATGGTGTAGAAGCACTAGAGTATAGGTAGTCTAAAAATAAATGTGTCTGGCCGTAATGCAACTGGTGCTTATGTAAAGCACTCTGATACCATTTGGATCGAGTTAGCACTATATAAAACTGCCAAAGGCCCACAATCCGCTCTGCAGCCCCGCACTAATAAAAGAAATGCAGTCAGCAGTTTGTATTTTAATTCCACAGAATGCTTTTTTCCTGGCTGCATATTTTGCTTGTGCTTTGCAGCAGTTAAATTCATAGAGTTTCTCATTACTCAAATGGATGTTGTTTCTGATATTTGCATATTTCCCTCGTCTTCTTTGCTTGATTTAGCTCGCAAGAAGGTGTCACTCCTAGTCATTGAAATGTCACTCATAATTAGTCTGAAAATATGACCATGTCACACATAGCAATCTGAAACCTTGGCAGCTATGCGCAGTCTCAAACATGACGTGTGCTTTCAGAATCCTGTACGCACAAGTCGAGCTTGTTGACTTTCTGCATTGCTTTTCCTAATAGTGCAGGGCTGCGAGGCTGATGTGGGCCTTTGAAATAGTATTCATGTTAATTGCAGCGCCCGTGTGCTCTGCAATTAACATGAATACTATCTCAAAGGCCCACATCAGCCCTGCAACAGCACACTCTTAAGAAAAGAAATGCAGAAAGTCAACAAGCAAAACGTGTACTTTCACGATTCTGAAAACACACGTGGTGGTGGTTAACTTTCTGCATTCATTTTCCTAATGGTGCTCGGCTGTGGGGCTGATGTGGGCCTTTTAGACAAGTATTCATGTTAATTGCAGCGCCATTGTGCCTTGCAATTAACATGAACAGTATTTCAAAGGTCCACATCAGCCCCGCCACAGCGCACTCTTAAGAAAAGAAATGCAGAAAGTTAACCAACACGACGTGTGTTTTCAGAATCCTGAAAGCACATGTGCTTTAGATTTGTTGCATTAATTTTCCTAATGGTGCGCGGCTGTGGGGTTTATGTGGGCCTTTGAGATAATATTCATGTTAATTGCAGCGCACAATGGCGCTGCAATTAACACGAATACTATCTCAGAGGCCCACATCAGCCCCACAGCAGCGCACCATTAGGAAAATTAATGCAGCAAGTGAATGCCAGCCCTCCCTAACCCCACAGGCGGTAAGGGAGACACTTACCTGCCACTCCCTCGTGTCACCATTGTCTCTTCCTGCCTCCCGCAACCAGGAAATGACCGTATTTCGCGCCGTTCGCGTTTTAAAAGCAGCGGCGCGAACGGTCTCTCAGGAATGCAGTGTGCGCGCTAAATCCAGGACACTGCGCGCTCCGGGTGACCATGGTACGCGTGCACATTATTGGGAACAGTGGTCTTGAGACATTGTGGAAAGTGCCCTTGGTCTTCAACATACTGATGTCTTTGAGGACTGCCCTTTCAAAGGTCAGAACCTCCGGTGGCATCATCGCAGCAGTTGATGTAAAGGTTGATGGTTTGTGTAATCCAGTATCTTTAGGTGTAAAGTCTGTTTGTTCAGTAAAGAAACTCCTCAGGCAGACCTTTCTCAAGATGTCATGGATCTCACAGTGGGTTCTGAAGTCATCTATGGCCGGTGTGGGTACAAACCCCAATCCCTTCTGTAGGATCTTTTCTTCTGTAGGATTCAGTATCCGGTTAGAGAAGTTCACGATTAGTTTTTCTTGCCCTCTTGGCTCCTGAGTTCCATCTGCAGTTGGTGCGGTTGGTCCTGCCATTGCACCTACTTGCGCGAGTTGTTGCCTCCTCTTCTTTTTCCTCTTCCCCTGCCTAAAAAAGGTTTCTGTTGGAAAGGGGCAAATGGGGGTTGTGAGCCCTGTTGATATCCTGGAATTTGCCAAAGTGGGGATCCTTGGAAAGGCGGCATGCCATAGCCAAATACTTGGTTGGGGGGACCTCGTTGGTAGTGCTGTTGTTGTCCGTTCCAGCTCTCTGTACTGGAGTTGCTGCTTTAGGAGGATGTCCTCCTGCGTGTCGATGCGTTATCATCTGAGGAGTTGTCATCTTGTGGTTGCTGGAAATCCTCTCTCAGGTACGGCTAGGTTTTTTCTTTGCTAAACCGGCTAATATCTTTTTGAAGTTTTGAGATCTTCTGCTTCATTAGGAACTCCTTGTTGTCTGCAATTTCACTATTTACTTCCGCCAGTTTAGTTTTGAAAGCGGTTATGATGATGCTTGCTTTTATGGCTCCTTCTGCGATTGAAATTTTGATGATTAATTTGTCCGCCAGGCGTTTGGCTGTTTTGAGTATTAAAATCAGCCAGTCCCTAGTGCAATTCCAGGAAACTAGGGACCATTCCTCCTTGAATTATTTATCCTCCAGGAAGATTCTTGGCATGTTGGACACAATAAGGTCATTTGGTGCTATATTCGCACGCAGGTATTCAGTCATTATTGCGCCATGCATTATTATTTTTATTAGTTGGCGTTTCATATTGGTGATCGAATTCCAATCACCCCTAGTCTTGCTTGTCTCTATACTGACTTCGAGGCCAAACTTATCTTGCCTGCTACCAACAGGTACAAGGACCATGTTGTCCTCTGGCGACGCTATATTGACGACATCTTGGTCTTCAGGAGAGGAGACCTAAATTTAATACCCCTGTTTGTTGCATGGGTCAACAGCTTGAACCCCTTTTTATGCTTCACTGCCAACTACTCAGAACAAGAAACACCCTTTCTGGATTTCTTAATAAGTCGCAATGCAACAGGGTTGGAAACAAAAACTTATTTTAAAAAAACACTGACAGTCATAGTCCACTACTCTTTAGTAGCTTCCATCCCAAAGCACTACGTGACAACCTGCCCTATGGGCAATATTTGAGACTCAGACGTAACTGTAGTAAACTGGAAGATTTTAAAACACAGGCCTCTGAGCTCACACCACACCTGGCAAGACGAGAGTACCTAAGTAACACCATAAAAACTGCATGTAAGAGGGCACGCAATACAAACAGGGAAACACTTTTACAGACTAAAGAAAAAAACTGACACTAAACAAGTAACTTGTGTCACAACTTACTCTCCTGAATCTAATATGATCAAGAAGATCATAAACAAGCACTGGAAAATCCTCAATATAGGCGACTCCACAGTAGAACCCCCCAGATTCGCCTTCAAGAGAACTGACAATCTAAAAAACCTCCTAATTAGAACCAGACCAAGAAAAGAGCCCCGTGTGATAAATGAACTCTGGGACTTACCACCGGTCACAGGCCACTATCCATGTGGTCAATGTATAGCGTGAGCATTTACAAAAACAAGTAAAACGGTCATTTTGACTGACACGCTCACCTGGTCTCAAAGGACACACACCAATTGCAACACCCGCAATTGTGACTATCTAATTACCTGTCCTTGCAACCTCATGTACGTGAGCATGACCACTTGACCCGTTAAAAACAGAATTTCAGAGCATCGCAGCAACATTAGGTGCAGGAAACAAAACACAAAGATGTGCACCCACTATACAGAGGCTAACCACACTGCCAAAGAGATCTGTTGGACTATTCTCAAATCACACCCCTTGATCAGCAAGGAAGCCCTGTTTAGGAAGGAGCAAAAATTGATTTTTAGAATTTCCAGCAAGACCCAGGGCCTCCATGACGACATCCCTAGGGTCATATTGAATCACTCCTAATTACTCTGAATAACTCCTAACTACTCTGAGCCCCCCGAAGACCTGGTGGGCCTATATTTCTCCAAAAGAAGGGTTAAAATGTGCTGATTCTAGCACAAATGCATCAAGTTTCTGTCAACTCTTAATCATACCACATGACAGAAGTCATTTTAAAAAACTTTGCCGTATACATCCTCACTTATTTAGTGATTTGAAGCCACTATCGCAAGCAACCTTATAGATTTTGGCGAATTGATGTTTTGTTGAGTGAAGAGCTCGTGATTGCACCTACATAAACAGCTCTGCAAATGTTGCACCCCCTCACTAGGACATAACTAAGTCCACATATAAATACGATTATGGTATAGGGCAGAAAAGCACAAGAAAAAAACACACAGGGCTACAATAAAGTTTTATTGAATCTGAGACGCAGAAAAACTACTCCCAAAATTGCCGCGGTCCTCAGCAGTCTAGTCAATTAACCATTGCGCTATGACACACTACTTTACACCACACGTTGAAGGGCAGAGCTACGGGAGCCAGAGCAGGGGTCGGAACCTTGCTAGTTGCGCGTCAGCCCATGTGACTAATTTTTCCAGTGCCACTTGAACAATCGTAAGAGACCGGTAAGCCACACTCATGCTTTAACGCTTACGGCCACCCGCCAGTACCTTGTGTTTGTTTTTTCCAGAGTTGAGCAACGAAGTGCTCATAAGGCAGTCCCGACCGCAGGTGACCTTATAGCCAGGGATGAGTTGTAACTCCGAATTAATGAACTTGGGCAGATACTGGTATTTGATACCTAGGCAACAACACACCACTGGGATGTAGTTATCACGTCGCTATACGCACAGGTTTTTTTTATAGCATAAATAGGCAGGCAACGCACGTGCAGTCTGCTGCATGCTCAGTGCAGATTAAAACATACAACGTTATCACTGTCATACAATGCAATAGCTATGTTTTAACGGTGCTGGAGGGTTTAATAGCATAAAAAGGCAGGCAACGCACGTTTAGTCTGCTGCATGCTCAGAGCAGATTTAAACATACAACGTTATCACTGTGATATAATGCAATAGCTATGTTTTAACGGCGCCAGAGAACTTAAAAAGATGAGCACACCACTTCACTTTATATACACATCCAGTTCAGATGTGGTGTTCCTTATTACTTTCACGTGATGTGCATGGAGTCAGAAATGTTTTTATCTTTACCACAATTATGATCCCACGTGGCAAAAACAAGCGCTCGCAAGTAAATCACTGCACTACTGGTGGTGATTACAGCTTTCCAGACTAAGGTCTGGAATTGAGTTATTTGTATCTCTTTCAGGTCTCTCGTATCCAGGACAACTTGCCTGGAACTTGGCACACTACGCTGGTGATATAAACTGTCTTCTGCACCTGCGTTGTGGTAGTATTAGAATTAGGAGAATCTACTCCTGTAGACACTGGTTCTGGAGAATTGCCAATTGACCCGCTAGGGGCTGAAGGCAAGAAACATGTTGACCACATATTCACAACAGACCCTGTAAGATCATTAAATCTAGATAGAGCTCACTCATGTTAACTAGGTCAGTACACCCCATGAATAAAATTGTTTCTATAGGGCAGTACTTAAACTTATTTTAATTCACAACTCACATTCACTCCACTACCTTGACCACTTACCCTCACTCACCCTACGGCTGTCTCTGAAAAGATCTTCGGCAAAGAACCCCTTCACGGAAGCCCGTCGGGCATTGCAGCGCCGGCCCGACGAGGAGCATAGCCCAAATGATGAAGCATGACATCTTTCGTGGTGTGTGAGAGCAATCCATAAGAGGGTGCGATGTCTCATTTCTTCGTGGAAGTTGAGTCTGGTGGTGATGGGGTCCTTGGTGAGGGAGAGGATGAGCTGGGTGTCGTCGGCATAGGATACTATGCTGAGTCCGTGCTGTCTGACGATGGTGGCGAGGGGGCCATGTATATGTTGAAGAGCGTGGGGCTGAGCGATGATCCTTGGGGTACTCCGTACTTAATTTCCGTGGGTTCGGAGAGGAAGGGAGGCAGTCTGATTCTTTGGGTTCTGCCAGTGAGGAAGGAGCGGATCCAATCGAGGGCGGTTCACTGTATGCCAGTGTCGTGGAGTCTGGCGGTGAGTGTGCGGTGGGAGACGGTATCGAATGCTGTAGAGAGGTTGAGTAGAATCAGGGTCGCGGTGTGTCCTTGGTCGAGGAGGGTGCCTAAGTAGTCTGTGGCGGCAACTATTTAGAACGGTTTCGTGCTGTGGTTGCTGTGGAATCCAGATTAGGAGGGGTCGAGGATGGAGTTTTCTTCAATGAATTTTGTTAGTTGGGCATTGATGGTCTTCTCAGTGACTTTGGCCGCGAAGGGGCAGAGGGAGATGGGTGGTAGTTCTTGAGGTATAAGGGGTTTGCTGAGGGCTTCTTGAGCAGGGTCTGACTTCTGCGCATTTCCAGTCATCATGAAAGATGCCGGTCTTGAAGGTGGCGTTGATGGTGCATCGTAGTTCTGGACCGTCGGCGGTGGCGGCTCTGTGGAAGATGTTTGGCGGGCAGGGTTCCATGGGGGCTACTGAGTGGATGCCTTTCATGGTCGAAGTGGTATCTTTGGTGGTGACTGGGGTCCAGGCATGAGAGCAAGGTTCACAGGCATCGTGAATCCCATTGGCCAGGAAGAATGCTGACACCACATCTGATGCAGGGCAATTTAAGTCAGCTGGACTGCATCAACGGAATATCACTAGACGTGGTGACGCCAGGTACACCATGCTGCATTAGGATTGATGTGTCTAGGTACCTGTCCCCACCTGTTGTGTTTTGCACTGTGGTCGGGGGCATAATCAAGCCTCGGGTAATGTGCATTCTCTGGGGCGTATTATTGCGCTATGGACAGGGGCATAATGGAGCCTCTATTAAGTGTGCATAGTTGGATGCTTCTCAAGCCTTGTGTTGTCAGTTAGTAAATGAACACTTGAAGGCACATGAGGTACTGTCTGTGTCAATTTCATTTGGTGCCAGTTTCCCTCTTGTTTATGTGAGACATTCTGAATATTTTATGTGGTATGAGCACATTAGTGGGGCATTTAAGCAGCAATAGTTCCCTTTGGTGCACGTGTGGAAACATAGGAACAACAACACTGGTACACTTGTAGCTGTAGCCTAACTATTTGGTGCATGAGTGAGGGCATCAATCCTCATTGTGAAGTGCTCTGTACCTTCCTGAGATTGTTGTTAAGTAATTCGTCCTTTTCTTCTCTTTGTCTCGCTGGTTTTATTCTTTGGAAGCCAGGATACAGCAAAGCCATTGCACGTTTTGTAACTAGGTAACTGATACATGACAATTTTCTAACTTGTGAACGTATTATTCACAGCTCATTCCAGTGGTTCTCCTGTAAAATTTGCTGTTATTTGTTTTACATGTGCATATTTTTATATCATTGCAATGAGGATGGCCAATATGCCATCACCTCAAATATTACTTTCAGACAAAGGTGAGCCAATTATACCATGGAAAAGGTGGAAGAATGTATTTCATTCATACCTTATAGCTATTGAGGAGAGAGTGGGGGATTTTCTGCAGCCAGGAAGCAGGGACATTTGCTCCATAGTTTAGGAGTAGAAGGTCATAACATCTATGACAATTTGGAGACCATCCCAATAGGCAATACGAAAGGAAAGGCAAGTGATGTTTTTGACATGTCTGTGTTGACGTTCAAGAAATATTTTGAAGCAAGGCTCAATGTGGTGTATTATGTGCCCATATAACATAGCTGCACATTTTTCTTACATTATGCTCTTTTCGCACAATACCATTATTGCTGGGATCTTTTGCGCATTTTCGTGTGTGTGACAATGTTGGACTACTTTCTCTGAAAATACTTCTGATTACACATTCTGATTACACATCTGGCTTCCCATAACATTATCACAATGTCTCGAACACCCAGCACAAGGCCATTACACACGATGTACAAATGTTGTGCTATCTACACATCAATAACATTGCTAATCTATACGTACATTGTAAGGATGCTTTTTATTATAAATGATAAGCATCTCAGAAGATTAGCAGAGGAGACACTTCAGTTGACACCAAGGGTCCCTGCATGCTGAGACTTCACCAGGCAGCATCTCACATTTCCGTGAGGTGTGTCCAGTTCATGACCAAGACGGGGTCCTACATTCTCTCCCGCCAGGAAATGAGGTTGGATCGTCCCTTCGGGGATTCTTGGCTCTACACCTACATACTCTCTCTCTCTCTCTCACTATATATATATATATATATATATATATATTACCTACTGGCGGTCGCCAGTAGGTAGTTATAGTTAGGACCACGTTTCCATAGGAAATCCGCAACATTCTATTTTGAATAACTTTGGCGCCGGTTGACGAATCCTCGCGAATTTTTCAAAATAGGTGGGGCGCTACGCTCCGCTCCTACCCTGAAAGTCTCGGGGGGATTCGTCAAGCGGGGGCTGAGATAAAAGGGGGGTCCCAAAACGCGTTTTTCCCATGCATTTTTCCATAGGACCTTTAGACACAGCTACAGCCCGAACGGCTGAACAGAATTACTTGAAATTTGGCAGAGAGGTAGTCCTCAGGTCAAGGAAGTGCCTTTTGTAGGTTTGGTGTAAATCTGTTCAGTAGATCCTGAGAAAATAGCATTTAAAAGCATATATATATGTGGGCGGAGCCTAACCACACATCTCATCCTGAGATCTGATTGGCTGTCAGCACTTCATCCAAGAAGTGTTGGCAGCCATCTTGGGACCAATATACATGATAGCACCTCATTAAAAAGCATTGCAGTTAATAGAAGGTTTTAAGACTTTAGTTACATTATAAATCATTTGTTGATGGTACCATACTCATTTTAGGAATTGTGGTATGTTCTAAGGTGATTTCACCATGTGAAAAAGCCTTCTGCTGGGATATCATGATTGAGAGAAAAATATTTTCTCATGCTTTTTCCACAGAGGTTTGGAAGGTGATCTATAGGCTAAACTGAGAGCTTATTTTCTGTAAATTCACATTATCTTTCTCAGTCATGTGAGAATGAAGTCTGACATTCTCAGTAAAACATGTACATCCAACAAGGGCAGAGACTGTCAGTTGATTCCTTTGTGTTCTACTGCAGCTTCCCAGAGTGTTCCAAAGAACTACTAGAGCGCTAACAGTCCTACTTATGATAAACGTAGCCATCTTGCTTGGATTAAAGTGGTAACTCTTAAAACATTTAATTTAAAAATGAACAAAATGAGGGGGTTCATTTTTCAATAAAAAGTATGATTAGTGCTGCAGAAAGAAAAATTAGGGCACATTTTGAGTGACTTCTCAAATCCTCTTCTATTTCATTAAAAAATTCTGACATGCAGACTGAAACATGCACTTTCAATACCAGCAGCAGTTTTCCCTGGTGAGCAGTAGCTTTACTACAGTGATCTAATGAGCAAAAAGAGTGCTAACATTCTGAATTCATGGCAAATGTGTGACACATCTGAATGCCTTCTTGATGGAATCAAAGTAAAAAACTGAAAGTATTTCCTACTGAGGAGACTGCAGTAAATGAGGAAATTAGGAAACTTCATAACAAATAAGTCTCCCAAGATGGCCACCAGAGACAAAAGAGCCCAAATGTAGCCCAAATATCACCCAGATGTAGCCCAAGTATAGCCCAATGACAGAATGTCCCAGAATGTTCTTAAAAACAACTAGAGCGCTTACTGTCTTCATTATGACAAAAGTATGGCACACCTGAAGCCATCTTGATTGGAATAAACTGGTAACACTTAAAACATTTAATTTAAAAAGGAACACAATGAGGAGGTTCATTTTGCCATAGAAATTATGATTAATGCTGAAGAAAGAAAATGAGGGCACATTTTGAGTGACTTCTCAAATCCTCTTCTATTTCATTAAAAAAATTCTGACATGCAGACTGAAACATGCACTTTTAATACCAGGAGCAGACTTCCATGGTGCAGTAGTTTTACTACAATGATCTAATGAGCAACTAGAGTGCTAACATTCAG
This sequence comes from Triturus cristatus, assembly GCF_964204655.1. Classification (NCBI taxonomy): domain Eukaryota; kingdom Metazoa; phylum Chordata; class Amphibia; order Caudata; family Salamandridae; genus Triturus; species Triturus cristatus. The sequence continues at coordinate 480,250,977 of NC_140586.1, read as the reverse complement.
AATTTATGGCAAATGTGTGACATATATGAATACCTTCATGATGGAATCAAAGTAAAAAACTGAAAGCATTTCCTACTGAGGAGACTGCAGTACATGAGGACATTAGGAAACTTCATAACAAATAAATCTCCCAAGATGGCCACCGGAGACAAAAGAGCCCAAATGTAGCCCAAAATCACCCAGATGTAGCCCAAATATAGCCCAATGACAGAAGTGTGCAAAACACTTATTATATTGTGTTTTTGCAGTGTTATATAGTGCAGACTTGTCAGGTATTGGAGTGCTTTACATGAGCATTAGTTACATCACACAAGAACACATTCATTTTGGTTGTAGACATGGGGAGACTAAGTGATTTGACCAGAATCACAGAATGTCGAGCTGAAGCAGAAACTTCAAACTGGTTCCCCAGTTGCAAAGTCTGCAGTTCTGGAAGTAACACCACATCATCTCCCCTAAGTGCAACATTTAATCAAGTGGTCAACTGGATAAAAAAACATAAAGATAACAAATAATTTAAAAGTGCTTTGTCGCTATTTGAAAACTCAGAAAATATGTCCTTATTTTAGCCTTTTAGAGCACTAACCATAATTTTGATGCCAATAAGACCCTCTCATATATGTAATTTCTAAAGGAAATGCTCTAGGTATTACAGTTTTGATTACATCAAGATGATGTCAGGCGTTCCACACTTTTGTAATAAATATAGAATGTTAGCAATCTAGTTGTTCATTAGGATACTGTTGAGAGGCAGAGACCAGGGGCACGGACTCTGAAAATTGAAGGCAGGTAGGAGGGTGCAAAGGCAACAATTTAACCACACTGAGCAGGCAGGAAGGGCCGTGGAAGCACAACAGACTATGGAGGGCAGTGGAAAGGGGGGCAGGGGCAACAAACCAACAATACAGGACTTGCAAGAGAGGCTGTTGGAGGCAAGATCTATTACGGGTCAAGGAAGCTAGGGGCGGTCCCCAGATCCCCGGGAGCCACCACAGAACTGAGCAGGAGAGTGAGTCAGGGACAAAAGGGGCACCTTAATTTGAGCCGGGGTGCCTAGGAACGCTTGCTCCAAAAATGAAGAAAACAGACATGAGACATGGAATTGGAGGCAGAATACAATGGCAGTTTAATGAGAAGATGCAACTTCAAAGAAACCGCAGAATAGAGACATAAAGTACAAAATACAGAATCCAGATAATCATACAGCTGTCATGATATTCTCTGTATCTCAATTAATGTACTGACAGAGAGAGAGAGAAAACACATCTATAAATGCATCATGAGAAACAAGTTACACCAAGGAAAATGTTACCTAGGAACACTCACGTTTACTCTTAGAGCAAGCATTCCTGCAATTACAATACAAAATCTTTTAAATGCAAAAGTAAAGAGAACAATGGTTAAACATAACATGACATTTCATATAGGTAAAATAGAATAAGATACTTCAAGCAAAGCAGAGCAAGACATTTTAAGCAAAGGAAGACAAGAGCTCCCAACTCTTGGGGAAAACCTGCACTGCCTGTTAACCTACATACAGACGGCGAGGTAGTCCGTCGATATCTGTGGGTGCTCCCTTTTTATATCATTTTGTGGGCTCCTTTGCACGCTACATCTACCTACGTATGCTACCCAAAAGCTTCGTCTGCAGATTTTACCAGACATTTCGTCATTTACCCACTTAATGCTGACAATGGACTGGGTGAAAAGGTCAGTCTCTCAGGCCAATCGCTTATCGTAAGTTCCATAGAGCAAGCAGAAAATAATGGGTATTGTACGGGAATTCAATATATTCATGTATAAAATCTCCTCAGTTCTCCTAACTTGACGCTCTGCGGTTGCCACTTCCTTAAAAGCGGGAAACCTGCCCAGGAAGCAAGTACCAGTCCAGGATGCAGCCTACTGTATGTCGACAGCTTCAGGGGGATGTTGAACTTTGATACCGAGCACGGAGCACTCGGGTAGGGTGGGGGCTACTGGTTTGGAGCAGAAGGCCTCGCAGACCTGCCTTCAGACTGCTATACACTAAAATTGCAGAGCTATGGTCAATTTAACAAAGAGGCCTACATATTGAACAGAAGGGCCTACACAGGGGTTTTATACTGGCTGAGTGGTAAGGATGTCTCAGGATAATTATATAGCAACACAGGACCCGCTGGTCAATTTAATACGGCCTACAAATGCAGCTGGCAGGGCAAGGACAAGGGTCTCATACTTCAGGTGTGGACAGAACGGGCCAGGGGCCCCCTGTGATACAAAATCTACCCTCCTTCAAGCCTGTGGCAATGTAATAGACCATTGTGGGCAGAAGGAAGAGGCAATGGTAGTACAACCATACATGCCAACAGACCCGATTCAGCCAGGAAACGTCCAATGTTTTTAAGCTCAAATGGGCTTTATTTGATCTGTCTCCTGTCTACAATATCCTCTTTTTCAATGTAACTCAAAGGGGAAAATCAATACCCCAGTTTTTTTTCAAAATCTCCCTCTTACCAAGTTCAAAATGTTCGCAAGTATGGTACATTGGATCATGGAAGGAAATGGGATAGGGACATGGACTTGGATAACAGAGGACAGGAGGGACATGGAGAGGTGCACCAAACTGACCCTGCAGGGCAGGCATCAGGGTTTGCAGCAGCACAATACACCACACGGGAGTGCAGCACAACAATCCATAGAAAGCAAGAGGGAGGGGACAGGACCATGCACATGGACAACAGAGAACAGAGGGGCAAGAGGCAATGGTAGCTAGCTGACCATAATGGACAGACAGGAGAGAAAGCTGCAGCATAACAGACCATAAAGGGCAGGAGGGACGGATCAGGGGCATTACAATGGAACAGACAAGCCAGGAGGGAGGGAGTAGGGCTGGGGGCAAGGGGGCAGGGCAGGAGCAGCAAGATAGCCATGGAGGTCAGGCAGGATGGGCACTAGAAGCAAGACACACCATGAAGAGCAACAGTGAGACTGTGATGGCATACACACAGACCATGGAGGGAAGGTGGGAGGGGGTCAGGGGCAGCTAACTGACCACACAGGGAAGGTGGGAGGGGCCATGGCAGCACAGAAGACCATGCATGGCAAGTGGGAGGGTTAGTGGCAGCACAATGGCTATGATGGGCAAGAAGGAGGGTGAAGGGGCATGCACAAAGGACGATGGAGGATAGAAGGGAGGGTCAGGACCTGTGCACAGACAAGAAAGTTCAGGGGAAGGGACCTCACAACAGACCACACGGGGCAGGCAGGAGGAGCAGCTGCAGCACAACAGACCAGGGAGGGCAGAAGGGTGTGGCAGTACAATGGACCATGTAGGACAGGAGGAAGAGGATAGGGGCATGGCATGTGGACAGGCAGGGTGGAGGTGACAGGGACAGGTTACAGTCATCTGACAATGCTAGGCAGGTGGGAGGGGAGTGGCAGCTCAACAGAACACTCAGAGTAGATAGGAGTGGCAGGTCCATGGGACATGGTGGGCAAAAAGGATGGAGCAGGGGCATGCACAAAGACATCGGAGGGCAGGGGGAAGGAGAATAGGGGCAGCAAGCTAAGCACAGAGTTTAAGCAGGAGGTCAATGATGGGGCATAGAATTGGGCAATGGAGGGCAGGAGGAGTGGACTGGTACATCATACTGAGGGCAGTGGCAGCACATCAGACCATGCATGGCAGGAGGGAGGAGGCTAGTCCATGGATTCACACAACAGAGGATAGGGAGGAAGGGGATGGGGCAGCAAGCTAACTGTTCAGAGAAGGCGGGTATTAGGAACTTTATTGTTTTTAAAACATTGTGTCTGTGCGAACTACTTAAAATATGAACAAGTGTGCAGCATAATCTCACTTTTATTCAGGAAGAAGAGGACGTTTGTGACTGTGACTCCGGGCTCACTTGGCAGAAACACCCCCTGACCCTCCATCCCCTATCGCAAAATGTAATGCCCGTGAAAAGGGTAGGTGAACACAGTGTTATATAGAACATAGTCCTGAGAGCACGATTGAAAATGAAAACTAGATATAGTGTATGGTATAAACTATGCACCAAAAAGTGTGATATAAGATGAACCGGGCGTGAAATATAATATGCAATACATTGTGCGCAATGACAGATTCATTGGAGAGCGCGAGATAGCACAGGCACTAGCGCGTGCTATGCGATATGCGCCTTGGAGTGTAATATGCACAGGGCAGTGTTGTGTAACCTAACTAGTCTCTAAAGTTGTAATATAAAATATGTGCTGGGGAGTGTAAGGTTGCATATGCACTGTGACAAAGATATGGATCCCAGATTGTAATATGTATGGCATAGCACTGTGCGTTATAACATAGGCATCGAGAAAGGCACGTTAGATGGGGCAATATAACCCGTGCGAAGACAAGTGTGGCATGACATATTCACGGGGTGGTGTTACAGTGCACATGGGCTAGAGAGTGTCATAGCATATGCGCTAGCTAGTGGAATACAACACAGAGGTGTGAGGCACACGGCAGGCAATGGTGGGTGTAACACAGCATTGGGCTCTGTCAGGAGCGCGCTGTGACTCTCAAGTGATGTTCGTCCCCTTTCCAGAGAGTAAAATAAAAAGTATTACACATCCGGCAGTGGATGTGTGTTTTATTAACCGTGAGGGGGGTTTCTTGCATAGTTTTGGTCGAATTTTTGTCGAATCCCCTTTGAATGGCTTGGTGTGCATGTGTATTAAATGTGCCCGTCAATAGCTACCCAAGTTTGTATAAATAAACGACAAGGGTGTCTACCGGGATTAGGCACGGTAGGGCATCAGACATGTCAGAGCTTCACTAGTGGTGTAAATACATTCCACGTGGATTCATTGCATGCATAGTCGCCTTTTAATGAATATCACGCAAATCGTCATGGTGATAGGTACGTACGGTTTGTCCAGCATGTCCTAGGTGTGTCTATAAATATATATTTTTTAAAAATAATAAAAAACAGTGGCCGGCCCTGGGGATTGGGGTCAAAAAAATATAATTAGGAGACTGGCCCTGGGGGATGGGGTCATCAGGGCCAATAAATTAGAATAAGAAGGGGAACCAAACAGCCCCCCTTCTTAAAAAACTAAAATAAATAAAAGACTGGCATCGTGCCGGAGGCCATGCCCCCTCCGTGCAGCACTCTGCAAACGCGCCCCCAACAGGTATCTCCAGTATGCGCCAGGGAGCTGCGCTGCAGCCAGGTGTTCTGAGGCCAAGCCCCTTTTTACACCTCTCTGCAACGCAGCTCTGTGGCGCTTACTGGAGGTACCTAGTGGTCTAGTTTGACCCTAGGGACCCTTAGGATTCAAGGGGACTTAATCTCTCAACTTAGAACAGCCACAGGGCGCGTTTACACAGTGGTGAAGGGAGGGGACGGGGCCTGAGGTGACGTGTGCAAACACGCACTATGGCACGTTTTAAATTGGGGATATAATTTCCCTTCAATACTGAGGGCCCCTGGGGGCTAACTAGCCCACCAAGTGCTTCCAGTAAGCGCCACTGAGCTGCATTGCAGAGAGGTGGTCCAGGCCGTGCCACTTTTTACACCTCTCTGCAACGCAGCTCTGTGGCACTTACTGGAGGTACCTAGTGGGCTAGTTGGACCCCAGGGACCCTCAGGATTCAAATGAACTTAATCTCCCAACTAAAAATGGACACAGGGCGTGTTTACACAGTGGTGAAGGGAGGGGACGGGGCCTGAGTTAACGTGTGCAAAAACGCCCTGTGGCCTGTTTTAAGAGGTAGTTTTAATCCCCATGCCCTCTTATATACTAGGGGCTTACAGAGGAGGTCATGCTAATCACAGGGGGACCCCAACGCATAATGTTCCCTAGTGTATGTAGGTGTTTTCACTGTATTCTAAGTGTCTTTTAACATAGCACTGGCTCTAGGACTGGTTAGTCAGGCTCAGTTACCACCAGTATCCGTCTGAAAAAGTTGAGGGTACAGGATGATTTTGCAACAAGGCTTCTTTCTGCTCTTCTTTTTGTTCTTTCTGCACGTTATCCTTCTTCCTGCACTTATCTTCGTATTTGAGGACTTCTGTTGCTTCTTTCTGCACTTCTTTTGTTTCTTTCTGTGCATTTTTTCTTCTTTCTTCACATGTCCTATCTCTGTAGGCATAGTTAGAAATTAGCATTTAAAAAACCTTTGAAATTCACAGAAAAAACCATAGGTTTCAGGCACGTTATAGTTAGGAATTAGCATTTAAAAAACCTCAGAAATTCACTGAAAAAACCATAGGTTTCAGGGGTGTTATAGTTAGCTGGACTTTTCACTTGTACAAAACCATTGAAATTCCCCCGTTATAGTTAGTTCAGCTAACTATAACTCGGGCGCCCGCAATGCACTGCTGATGACGTCACATATTACATCACTCATGACATGGTCAGTGACATCACTCATGACATCACTGATGACATCTCAAATGACATCACTGATGACATCACTGATGACATCATCCTTGTGATAGAGTGGCAGACCTCCTCTCACCCTAATATAACCTTTGATACACACATTCAAAAATAGAGACTAAAATTTTCAAAACAATGGACATACCAATACCAGTTACAACAACCTCTTCAGTAATTCTAAGATCCACATACACATCCACTCATTCACCAACAGTCCTATACAGTCACTCATACATGTACTCACTCATCATATGTACTCATACACCTATACATCCTGTTACACAATGCCACTCATCCATAGAGTTACTCACACACATAGTCACTCATGCTAATAAAGAATCAAACATACATTTACTTGCATATACAGTTATACACACACCACCATACTTACTTCTACGGAAACTTACACATACTTAGTCTTTTAAACAATCACTTATAGAAACACATACTTATTCATACAGGAACTCTTTCAATCTCTCACTCTCACATATACTCACATATATACACCAATAGTCACATATACTAGTTTAAAACATATGTAGTTACTCATAAAGACACTATTGAGACAGTCATTCACTCACTAACACACCCATACACACACTCATCCACCCATACAGTCCTGCACACATGCTGTCTTCAACACATACAAACAGTGAGTCACTCATTCATGCACCTATGCACTACGTAATACCCCCCACCGAACCATGCAGACACTCAGACTGATACTCAAAAAACCAACTAATAACCTATATAGACACCCATGTAGCTACTCACCAACCCATGCAGCCACTTATACACAAAGTGAGAGACTGATACAGATATTTACATATTTAAACATTACTCACTAAGCCATGTGTTCACTATGATACACTTAATCAGTCAGTTACACAATCAATTTTTCAAAAACAAATCATCCATTTAGACACTTATATACCCATTTATTCTTCCATCGACCTTGAGATATACATATATAAAACATATTTAATTTTCAGAAAAACACACATTCACTGGATGATGTCATCAGTGATGTCATCAGTGATGTCATTTGAGATGTCATCAGTGATGTCATGAGTGATGTCACTGACCATGTCATGAGTGATGTAATATGTGACGTCATCAGCAGTGCATTGCGGGCGCCCGAGTTATAGTTAGCTGAACTAACTATAACGGGGGAATTTCAATGGTTTTGTACAAGTGAAAAGTCCAGCTAACTATAACACCCCTGAAACCTATGGTTTTTTCAGTGAATATATATATATATATACACACACAGGCACGCGCGCACACACACACACACCATCTACTGTTTACTCTTTTGGTGCATGTAATCACTTTCATCTTCTTCTGTCTACTGATTAGCACAGCACATGTATTCTGAACAGGAATAACGTTGGTTCAAAAACTATATTGAAAATGTCCCACTTTGTATTCTCTGTATATTTCTTTGAGAACAAGTAAGCACGAGTGACTGAGCGAGAGGGTTTTGATCTGTTACCACAATCCCTGAGGGGTCAGATTTGTCATGTTCAGTGGTTGCCAGAAACCATTCGCTTCCTGGTCAGGTTAGCGGAGGCTTATGGTGGCACTGTGAGCTAGCTGGTGTTTAGTCCAACATATCCTGTAGGTGTGCCTGGAATCAGTCTAGGCTCCTCACCCAAAGTTTATGTTGTCTAACAAATGTGCACTCCTACGGATTAGTGGGAACTACACGACAATTGGAGGGCCACAAGTTTTTCTTGAAAATACAAGGGAAGGAAGAGCGTGTGAGGAATTATGTGGCATGCACTTGATAATTTGACCCATTGACACACCTAATAATTAGGGACCAATTCGTGTGGTGCACCAACAATGTAAGAGTGCAAGAGAAGTTATTGGCAAAGAATACAGATCTCAGGGAGGCTATTGCTTTTGTAGAAGGTGTGGAAAGCACAAATACTTGGGTACTGGAGATGCGAGGTGTGCCTTCTTCTCCATTGCAAAGTTATTCAAAGAGTCCTATGGTTAATAAAATAATTGGAGAATTTTGGGATAAGGCTAAGCAAGATGGGCAGCAGAGTGGCATGAACAAGGATAACTAGGCCAGTAAAAATGAAATGTTATTGCTGTGGCAATCCAGGTCACTCAGCAAGCAGTACTCAATGCTATGCCAGGAATTCTGTGTGTCGGAAGTGCGGGAAAAGAGGGTCACTATGCACGAGTCTGTAAAGGTGATAAAAATCAAACTGTTGAAATGGTTTGTGAAGATGTAAGCAAAATGGTATTAACTGTAAAACCCAATCCCTGTGAAGTGGATATGGGTCCTCTAAACATGACTGAATGTCATTTTGAACTGCAAGGTACAAATATTGTTGTCTTGGCTCACTCAGGTTCACCTTATACCACGGTGGGTGAAGAAAATTGTTAGAAAGAGCTTGGTGTAGAGCAAATAACCCTGTTTCTGCCAGATATAAACTCAGTGAGCTATGGTGGATCCAAAATCGATGTGCTGGGTTATGCACTTATAAGAATTACATTGTTGGATAAGGAACAGTAGGAAAGGTGTATGTAGCAAATTAAGGTGATAATTTGCTAGGATGGTGCCTCCAGCGGGACATGGGGATTATATTATATCCCAATGCAAAGCAACTGGTTAGGTCTGTGTCATTAGAGCAAGAACTGGAAGACAATGTACAGAGATTTCCTAATGTATTTAGATCATTCTAAAAAAATGCCTTCCCTTGCTGTCACAGAGCCAGAAAGATTCCCAATAATATGCTGGAGCCGTTGAAGGACTAACTTAACAGGTTGATCAAGGATCAAATAATTTAAGAAATTGAATCCTCAGAATGGTTGGCCCCAATAGTGTTGACACCAACAGATGGGGAAAACAGATTAGAATGTGCATTGACCTCCGTGATCCTAATAAACATATTTGGGTTGACTGCCAGCCTCTTGCTAACATCTCTGAAGTGTTGACTATTCTGAGAGATGCAAAAGTTTTCTATGTCGTTGATCTTTCATCAGCGTATCATCAAGGTAAGTTACATGATGAATCCAGATATCTGATGTTGTTTGCCACACCATTGGGAGCATAATGCTTCAAAAGGATGCCTTTTGGATTAGCATCCACAGCACCATGTTTTCAAAGAATTATGAAAATAATGCTCAACAGTAAAGGACATACTTTTCTTCTAGGATTACATTCTTATATATGGGAAAGATCTTGAGGGGCATGATGATGCATTGATGAAGATGTTGGAGAGGTTAGCTGAGCCAGGGTTGGCATTCAGCATAGAAAAGTTTAACTTTTGGGTTAGTGTTTCCTATTTGGGTCATATAATTTCTTCAGAGGCTATTAAACCCAAGTTAGAACTAGTTGATTCAGTTGTTGAGGCACCAGCACCAACTGAAATCTTTTCTTGGACTAGCTGAGTTCTACTTCAAAGTTGTACCCAATTTCTCTGCTTTAGCCCAACCTATTAGAGCTTTGTTAAGAAAATATTTGAATGATCAGATAATTGAGAAGAAGCTTTTAGAGCTATCAATAATTGAATTGGAAAAATGTCTACTTTGGGACACTTTGATGTGTCTAGAAAAACTGTACTTACCACAGATGCTAGTCTTAAGGGACTGGGGACAGTACTCTCGCAATTCGATGGGGGTGAAGAAAAAGTGGCAGCATTTGTATCTCACTTACTCAAAGGTGCAGAAGAGAGATATTCTGTGATTGAAAGAGATGCCCTAGAGTGTGCGTAGGCAATCAGACATTTTAAATTCTATTTGTGGGAAATGCCATTTGTGGTGAGATCTGATCACAGACAACTAGTTCACGTATTTTCCACAAGGAACGACAATGAGTTGACTCCCAGGATTAAAAGATGTGTTGAACGGTCGAGTGATTTTAAACTGTTTATCCAGGTTGCCACTGGATAGAGAGTTGGTGTCGATGGATTTTGACCACATTAGTTGGGAGTTTGAGAGTGCGTTTCAGAAAGATGAGTGGCAAACAGCATGGGGGATTGATGAAACTAAGGAACTCAAATTCACTGTAGGAGGCTGGCTAGAGTTCCCTCTTAGGCGGGGTCAAAGGGTTCTGGAATGTAAGGAATGAAATGACCTGGGATTGGAGTGAATTGTTTAGGGGCACCACAATAATTTCACCCAGGTCAATGTGGGAACAGATTGTGAATTTGGTGCATGAAGGCCATTTGTAAACACACCAAATTCAGGGTGAGAGAATGGTATTCATTGCCTGGGTTAGATCGAAACGTGGAGTGTGTGGTCAAGGATTATGATTTGTGTGGCAGGATTGACAAGAGCAAAGTGGTGTCTAAAGCTCTATTGTCCCCCATGGAAATTCCAGTGTAACCATGGAAGTAATTGGGTCTGGATTTTGCTGGTCCTTTTCGCCTTCTACCCCCTAGTGAATAATATGTCATACTGTTAGTCGACTGCATGCCTAAGTGGGTGGTGACAAGGTGTGTAAATTCTATTGACCCTACTGTAGTGATTACTTTCTTGAAGGAAGAGTTCATTCGAGAAGGAGTACCTCAGGAAATTATAACGGACAATGGTGTTCAACTCACGTCCCATGAATGCAGGAGTTTTTAAGGAAATTATCCATTGTTCATCTCAAAATTGCTCTATACTCACCACAGGCTAATGATCTTGCAGAACGCATTAATATGATGGTGAAAACATGTGTGCAGTAAGCAGTGGAGTTGAGAAAACCGCTAACTGAAGTTTTGAATAAAGTGTGGTGGGCTCATCATAATGCTCTTAGTCTAGTGACATTCAAGTCACCGTTTTTCTGGATGAGAGGCAGGGCTGGTAATACTAAGGTGAATTTGGCTTGGTTGAGTAACAAGGAGCAAAGATTGGTGCAACTGGATAAAGAGCCAGACATGGGTGAATTCAAACGGAAGGACAAGTGGTTGAGAGAAAAATATCAAGAGAATTACATGCAGAGATATGATCAGAGGTACTAGAACAGGGCTCGTCAGTGTGAAGTAAGAGATGAAGTAATGATAGAAAAATAGGATTTGTAAGGAAGGGTGATTCTGGTTATTTGAGCCATTCAAAATCGAGAAGGTAATGAGGACTGTGGTTAAGCTGACCAATGGCGATGTGTGGAGTATGTCCAGGTTAGTGAAGTTGCAGGAACTTTAGTTTGAGAGCACCAATGGTAGGCCTGAAGGAAAAGTAAAGGTCAATTAGAGTGCCTGTGAATGTGGTGCTCTACAGGATGTTCGTCATGATGATGAAGTTCTGATTGGTCTCCCATAGGTACTACGAGATCTCACACCATGCCCAAGTGGAGTAGTGATTATGCGGTATCTTAATATAGGAATCTTGCCTCATATTTCAACCATAGCATTCAAATTTGCTGTGTCATGGATGGCCTGTATTGTCAATTTGAGTTACGTGCTCAAATATTTTCGCAAATTTTAACACGTTTTGCATCTTTTCAATGTAATTTATATTCTCCCTTTATTTCCATGTTTTACAAGATAAGATATTACTAGAAGTGTATTTTCTTAATTTGTGTTTCTTATTGCCTTTTTCATATCTGTCTCCTAAATGCTTCTGGTTGTCATTGGGGGTAGGAATATGTGTTGTATTAGGTGTAGAATAATGTAATAATAGGCTTTATCTACAGTTTCTTGAAGTCAATAGCTCCCTCTGGGGCTATCATGGCGTTGTGAACAAACACATCCAACATTTCTGGCCAGTTGTAGTGTCGTGGGATAGCTATGGTGTAGGGGAGACCCATAAAACAGTACCTTTGGAGATGCAAGGTGTCGGACCTTGCGGTGAGCTCCGGAGAAGCGACGTTGGCAAGCAAGCAACGGCATCGGTTGACGATATGGAGTTGCTAGCGTTGGTGGGCCAAGGCTGCAGTGTTGGACGGGGTGATGCGTCGAGTCAACTACGAGCTGTGCCCCCAAACCATGGTGCAGACATCTGCATCGATGTCAGCTTGGAGCATCATTTTTTTTATCCTCTTTGGTAGCTGAAACATCTAGTTCTAGAAGCTGGCCAGAAGATGTTTAAGTCTTTGATTTCCCTTAAACTTCCAACAGGAGGCAAGCTCTACATCAAGCCCTTGGAGATACTTAGTGTAATAATGTATAAAATGTCCATGGTAGCTGTAGAGTAGATTGTAGAAGATGGTTTATTATGATTTAGTTACAAGTCAAGATGGTAAGTTTTAGGTAAGTAAATAAGTATAGAAAGATAGGAAGTTTAGTAGATTAGCCCCACTAGGAGCAGCCTCCCTGCTGCTCAGCCTGCACACTCCACCTGACACTCAGCACAGGCATCCATGCATTCTATGACATCACCAAGCATTCAGCATTCCACTCCTCACTTAGCACTGCAGCACTCACCCTGGCTGAGCAGTAGGGAAGGCGAGCTAAGGAAAAGGTATGGCAACAATTAAAGCACAACACTTAGGATGCAGAAAGCACAGTCCAGACATTTCCCTGCCCAAGACAGAAGCAGCAACTGCAGGCCAACCCAGCAAAGCACACAGCAAAGTGGTAATCTCACTGTTAGAAAAACCCCACTCCCACACCGGAAAGGGGGGTGGTAACGGGGTCTTTCCAGACATACACAGTGGTATCTTGGCTCGAGTGGTCAGGGGTCAGGCACCGTGTTAAGCATACGCAATACCCACACAATAACCATGCGTGCATCCGTTCCAAAAACGACACTACATCTTAAAAATTTATGAAAATATCTCTGTGTTTATCTTCTTTTCTCTTAGTTGCTGATTAAATAAATAATAATACAATCACAGTACACAAGGCTTCTCCTTAAAAAGTGCAGGTCAAATAAATAGTAACACTTTACAGGTGCAATAAATAGGATCAGGTCAAATAAATACTGTGAGGGAATAAATACTGTACAGGAATAAGTTAGCTCAGGACAATAAATACATTACAGGAATAACTTGGATAAATACAATAAATACAGTACCCTCAATAAATAATATCAGCCAACAATGACATTTGTAAAATCAGATCACATTTAAAATACTATGGGCTGATTTGGCCCAGTCACAGCTTGTAAAGATTTGGATGGCCTGAGGGGTATGCTCCCTGGCTTGGACAAGGCTGAGGCCTAAACTGAGGTAGATAAAGGGGGAATCTAGAGATCTGACTCTCCCACACTACACAACCCCTCTGTATTAGTCTCAGCTCACCCCTGGCACAATCAAGCTGGTTCCAGCACCCTAGGTTAGTCTCTCAGGGCTCCACAGGGCCTTAGGCGCCCTCTATTCCACTTACTGCCCTTTTTATGAAGCTCCGACGCCGCTGGAGTCGTGTCGACGCCGTGAGGCGGCTCCGGTTCGATGTCGGCGGCCTCGGCGCAATGTCAGTTCTTGACGACGCCGGTAGGCGGTTCCGGTTCGATGTCGTCGGGCTGTCTTGGCTCGATGTCGACTTCGGGCAGCTCCGGTTCGATGTCGGCGGCCTCGGCTCGATGTCGACCTCCGGTTCGATGACGTCGGGCTGTCTTGGCTCGATGTCGACTTCCGCCGGCTCTGGAGTGCGACCTCCACTCCCGACCTCCGGCACGATTCTCTTCAGGTTCCGGCGACTCCGGAGGGCGGACTTCACTCCCCCGTCGACGCCGCTCACTCGACCTCGGGTGACTTCCTCCTCGACCTCTGGTACTCTCCACGACCTCCGTCGGCGCCCTCCCTCGACCTCTGGCGGCTCCGGGTACGACGTCTGCTTTCCAGTCAGCGCCGCTTCTCCACCTCGGGCTCCCGGTCTCAGGCTTCTCGACGTCGGATTCCAGGGAAACCAATAAACAGGTCAGATTCTTGCTTTTCTTTACTTCTAAGGCCTGTTCCTGCTGTCCAGGTCCTTAAGATGGTTTTTCTTGCTTTGTCCCACACAGGGCTCCAGGCTGGGCTCAGTCAGTAGGGACTAGTATCAAGGGTGGGTTTATGGACCCCACTCCAGGCACAAGTTTCCACCCCTGCTGCCTCACTCCTTCCTCCTTCAGGTTTCTGCTCCTCTCTCTTCACCAGTCAGGTGCCAACTGCCAGCTCCAACTGTTAACTCTGGCTTAGCTTCCCAACATTCTAAACCGCCTCCAACTGTCACAGGGTTCTGGAATGTTCTGGAAGGTGCTGGTAGGTTCCAGTGGGTTCTGATGATGTCACAGGTGGCCACCATTTTGTGCTCCAGGCCCTCAGACAGAAGTTCCAGGGGTAGATAAAATGGCTCCCTGAATCTGCATCAATACGAAAAAGTCTGGTGGTTCCCAAAAAGGAAAAATACTAACAGGGTTTGAGGCAAAAGTGGGACAAAATAAATAATGATGAGGAGGGACCACCCAAAGAGCTGACAGGTCTAACACGCGTCCCCCCCCAGCTGAAAGTGGGGAGAGCTACCCAACCCCTTGGGTGTTCTCATCACTAAGGCGGAAATACCTTGAGAGACCGTCTGCATTGGCGTGGTCCACTCCAGGCCGATGTTCCACCTGAAAGTCCATTCCCTGTAGGGAGATAGACCACCTCAACAACTTGGGATTCTCCCCCTTCATCTGCATCAGCCAACGAAGGGGTCTGTGGTCGGTCTGAACTAGGAAGTGCGAGCCAAACAGGTATGGCCGCAACTTCTTCAGAGCCCATACCACTGCAAAGGCTTCACGCTCTATTGCACTCCACTTCTGTTCCCTGGGAAGTAGTCTCCGGGATAGGAAGACCACGGGTTGATCCAGAACCTCTTCATTGAGTTGCGATAACACTGCCCCAATGCCATGTTCTGATGCATCCGTCTGGACAATGAACTCCTTGGAAAAGTCTGGGGCCCTTAAGACCGGGGCCTCGCACATGGCTTGCTTCAGCTTCACGAAGGCCTGCTGACAAGCCTCCGTCCAGACTACCCGTCGAGGTTGTTTCTTGGACGTGAGCTCCGTGAGGGGGGCTACGATGGTACCGTACCCCTTCACGAAGCGGCGGTAATATCCCGTGAGGCCCAGAAAAGCTCGGACCTCAGTCTGTGTCTTGGGGGGTTCCCAGGCCATGATGACCTCGATCTTCGCCTGGAGGGGTTGCACCGCTCCCCTACCCACCAAGTGTCCAAGGTACACTACCGACCCCTGCCCGATCTGGCACTTGCTGGCCTTGATCGTCAATCCAGCTTGTCTCAGGGCCTGGAGAACAGCTTGCAGGTGACGCAAGTGATCCTCCCAGCTGTTACTGAAGACGGCTATGTCATCCAGATAAGCAGCAGAGAAACTCTCCATTCCGGTGAGGATCTGGTTTACCAGGCGCTGAAACGTGGCAGGTGCGTTCTTGAGCCCAAAGGGCATCACACAGAACTGGTAGTGGCCATTGGGCGTGGAGAAGGCTGACCTTTCCCTTGCTCCATCAGTCAAAGAGATCTGCCAGTACCCAGAAGGAAGGTCAAAGGTACTCGGATATTGGGCAGCTCCCAGCCGGTCAATCAATTCATCCGCCCTAGGGATCGGATGAGCATCAGTTTTGGTTACTGAATTCAGTCCCCGGTAGTCCACACAGAACCTCAGTTCCGGTTGGCCACCCGGTGGTGCGGCTTTTGGTACTAACACCACCGGACTGGACCAGGGGCTGCTAGAAGGTTCGATCACTCCTAGCTCCAGCATCTTAGTGACTTCACTGTTAATGCTGGCCTTCACCTTGTCTGACATCCGGTAGATCTTGGACTTCACAGGTGGGCTGTCTCCTGTGTCCACATCATGGACGCACAGGTGAGTCCTACCAGGAACAAGGGAGAACAACGAAGAGTACTGCCCCAGGACCTGGCGGCAGTCCTCCTGCTGTTCAGGAGTTGGAGATGGGGAGAGAATCACTCCCTCCACCGACCCATCCTTCTCTTGAGACGCAAACAAATCTGGGAGAGGCTCGCTTTCCGCGTCCTCTGCTCCGTCAGTCACCATCATCAAGATGACTTCGGGCCTCTCGTGGTGGGGTTTGAGGCGGTTGGCATGCAGCACCCGTAGGGGCTGACGAGGGGTTTTAAGATCCACCAAGTAGGTAGCCTTACCCTTCTTCTCCAATACCTCAAAGGGTCCTGACCAGCGATCCTGGAGGGCGCTAAGCTCTCCTGGTTCGATCACCCACACCTTCTGGCCAGGCTCCAACTCCACCGGGTGAGCATTGTGGTCATACCACGCCTTCATTACTGCTTGGCTGGCTTCCAAGTTGTCAGAAGCTTGCTTCCACAACTTAGCCATTTGGCTCCGGAAGGCCAGCATGTAGCTCACCACATCCTGGGGAAGCTTTCTGGGAGTTCTTTCCCATCCGTCTCTCACCAGGTTGAGAGTTCCACGTACAGGGTGCCCATACAAAAGCTCGAAGGGGCTGAAGCCCACTCCCTTTTGTGGCACTTCCCTGTAAGAAAAGAGTAAACAGGGTAGGAGGACGTCCCATTTCCTCCGCAGGCTTTCAGGCAGACTTCTGATCATGCCCTTCAAGGTTTTGTTAAACCTCTCCACCAGACCATTGGTCTGGGGGTGGTAAGGAGTTGTGAACCGGTAGGTCACTCCACACTCCTTCCACATCGCCCGCATGTACGCTGACATGAAGTTGGTCCCCCTGTCGGACACAACTTCCTTGGGAAAACCCACTCGGGTAAAGATTCCCATCAGGGCCCTCGCCACAATAGGTGCTGTTATGGTCCTCAGAGGTATTGCCTCTGGGTACCGTGTGGCATGATCCACCAGAACCAGGATAAACCTGTGACCAGCTGACGTTGGCGGATCTAACGGACCCACAATGTCGATGCCCACCCTTTCAAAGGGGGTGCTAACGACAGGAAGTGGTTCCAGGGGAGCTTTCAGCTTCACCCCTGTTTTCCCACTGGCTTGGCAAGACACACATGTCCGGCAGTAGGTATCGGACGACACTTTCATCTGAGGCCAATAAAAGTGTGGGACAAGACGGGCGAAGGTCTTGTCTTGCCTCAGGTGTCCTGCCAATGGGATCTCGTGAGCCAACTCCAGTAGGAAGGCTCGATAACGTTGAGGGACTACCAAGGCTCGTGACGATCCATGTAGGGGTGCCTTGGGTTCACTGTAGAGGAGGCCATCCTCCCAGTAAACACTGTAGTTCCCTTCAACGTTCCCTGCTGCCTGGGCTGCGGCCTGACGCCTCAGCCCCTCAAGGGTAGGGCACTCCCTCTGGCCCTGGCAGAATTCCTCCCTGGACGGGCCTCCCTCCACGTGCCACTCGGCCGGGATGGGTAGGTCCTCCAGTTCGGTGACATCCCCCACCGCAGACTCCTGGTCCACCACCTCCGGTGGCCTATCCGTCCTACGGGGTGTGGACGCAGAGGCAGGCTCCTCCTGTCCTCGGTTCTTCCCTTGACTGGCAGCTGGCTGGGCCTTTGTTCCAGGCTCCAGCCGAAACGAACTCCCTCTCCGGGTAGTCGCGGACCTTGTGCTCACACAGGCCCAGTCAGGTGTACCCAGCATCTCAGTATGAGTCCGGTATTCCACCTCCTTCCAAGCATTGTGCTCCATGTCATTCCCCAGCAGACAATCAACTGGCACGGCAGGGCTTACGGCAACTCGAAGTGAACCTGCAACCCCCTCCCATTCAAAGGGAACCTCGGCCACCGGATAGTGGCCTGTTCTGCCGTCAGCCATCGCGGCTGGGTGGAGTACATCGGGAATTACCTGCTCTGGAGACACCAGTTGGCTACGTACCATAGTCATACTGGCTCCTGTGTCTCTCAGAGCCTCCCCTCTTTGGCCATTGATGGTGACCCACTGCCCATAATTTACGGTATTTGCGGGCACCTGGATCTTAGGAACCATCTCCCGTTCTCCCAGGGACACTAAAGTGACACCCGCCCACTCCCTTCCCTTAATTAAGGGCATCTCCTCCCCGAGCACTACACTAGCTACTCCGGGGGTCTTTCCTCCAATGGGGGGGTGTGGTCGTTTCGGGCACTTCGCATCTCCCTTGTAGTGTCCAACGCCACCGCACTCGTAGCAATGGACAACCCTTGGCTGCTGACTCTGGCCAGGATTAGGGTTTCTGGGTGGGTTAGCCCTAGGGGTGAATCCTGTTCCCTTACCTTGGAAATTATTTTGGGGTCCTTTGGAGAACTCCTTTTTCTTTTCCCCTCCCTCTTTCTTCTGGGGGGCACCCTGTCCGGCCTTTTGAGTATCCCCTCCAGTCCCCCTTGTGGACACCCGGGTACTAGCCCAAATGTCTGCCTCCTCAGCAAGCTTCCGGGGATTGGTCAGCTTGCTATCCACCAGGTGTTGACGCAGTTCAGGGAAACATTTTTCGAGCAGGTGTTCCTTCAGTACTAAATCAAACAACCCCTCGTAGTTCCTTACTTCACTGCCCTGAATCCAACCCTCTAGTGCCTTCTTTGCATAGTCCAGGAAGTCCACCCAATTCTGTGTGCCCAGTTTGTGACTACCCCGGAACTTCTGTCTGTACTTTTCGGGTGTTAGTCCAAACTTTCTTATGAGCGCCGCTTTCATGGTGGGGTAGTGGGTCTGCTCATCCTCCTCGAGGGCCAATAATGCATCCCTACCAGCTGGAGGCATGTACTTGTACAATCCCCCTCCCCAGTACTTCTCTGGAACCCCATGGGCCCTTAACGAGACCTCATAGGCCGCTAGCCACTTGGCGATATCGTCACCCACTCCATAGCTAGCTACTATGTCCTTTGGCAGGTAGGGTTTGGGTTCCCTAGTGAACTCTCTTTCTTGGTCTTTGCTGCCACCATTAGGAACAGTGTGTGCCCCGACTCATGGATCTGAAGATCTATCTCTTTCAGCCTTAGCTCATGAGCCATCCTCTGTTCCTCCTTCTCTTTCTCCAGCCTTGCTAAGTCCCATGTGAGCTGTCTTTTCTCCCTCCGGTCTGTTAACTCCACTTCAGACAAGCCACCGCTAGAGGCACTGCTGCCCTTCCTGGAAATGGTTCTGGGCCCCGCTAACAGGTTCCCCACCTCAGGTTGGTACAACCCAGCCCCCTCGCTGTCAGGCTCTCCATCCCTGTCTTCCTCCTCAGCCTTGCTTTCTCGTCGTGCCTCCCCCCAAGCCCTTAAGCTGGTTTGGAGTGCACCCTTCTTTGCTCCTGGGGGACAATACACCCCCTCCCGCTGGCAAAACTCCCTGAGTTGGGCCACAGTGTACGTTTCTAAATTCTCCAGTACAAACTCCATTTTGCCCACTCAGAACAGAAGACAGGTTTTTACAGAAGCAATGCAGGGGGGTACCTTATATAATACCTCCTCCCACCACCAGAGTAAATTTGGAAAAAACAAAAACTCACAATTAGGAAGGCCGCTTTGAGAAAACTCCAGGTGTAGGCCTATGGACTACCCACAGTTATTGTTGAGTATGCGTAGGCACAGCTCTATCCCGCCGCTGAACACCAATCATGTTAGAAAAATCCCACTCCCACACCGGAAAGGGGGGTGGTAACGGGGTCTTTCCAGACATACACAGTGGTAGCTTGGCTCGAGTGGTCAGGGGTCAGGCACCGTGTTAAGCATACGCAATACCCGCACAATAACCATGCGTGCATCCGTTCCAAAAACGACACTACATCTTAAAAATTTATGAAAATATCTCTGTGTTTATCTTCTTTTCTCTTAGTTGCTGATTAAATAAATAATAATACAATCACAGTACACAAGGTTTCCCCTTAAAAAGTGCAGGTCAAATAAATAGTAACACTTTACAGGTGCAATAAATAGGATCAGGTCAAATAAATACTGTGAGGGAATAAATACTGTACAGGAATAAGTTAGCTCAGGACAATAAATACATTACAGGAATAACTTAGATAAATACAATAAATACAGTACCCTCAATAAATAATATCAGCCAACAATGACATTTGTAAAATCAGATCACATTTAAAATACTATGGGCTGATTTGGCCCAGTCACAGCTTGTAAAGATTTGGATGGCCTGAGGGGTATGCTCCCTGGCTTGGACAAGGCTGAGGCCTAAACTGAGGTAGATAAAGGGGGAATCTAGAGATCTGACTCTCCCACACTACACAACCCCTCTGTATTAGTCTCAGCTCACCCCTGGCACAATCAAGCTGGTTCCAGCACCCTAGGTTAGTCTCTCAGGGCTCCACAGGGCCTTAGGCGCCCTCTATTCCACGTACTGCCCTTTTTATGAAGCTCCGACGCCGCTGGAGTCGTGTCGACGCCGTGAGGCGGCTCCGGTTCGATGTCGGCGGCCTCGGCGCAATGTCAGTTCTTGACGACGCCGGTAGGCAGTTCCGGTTCGATGTCGTCGGGCTGTCTTGGCTCGATGTCGACTTCGGGCAGCTCCGGTTCGATGTCGGCGGCCTCGGCTCGATGTCGACCTCCGGTTCGATGACGTCGGGCTGTCTTGGCTCGATGTCGACTTCCGCCGGCTCCGGAGTGCGACCTCCGGCACGATTCTCTTCAGGTTCCGGCGACTCCGGAGTGCGATCTCCACTCCCGACCTCCGGCACGCTTCACCTCGGTCTCCGGCGACTCCGGAGGGCGGACTTCACTCCCCCGTCGACGCCGCTCACTCGACCTCGGGTGACTTCCTCCTCGACCTCTGGTACTCTCCACGACCTCCGTCGGCGCCCTCTCTCGACCTCTGGCGGCTCCGGGTACGACGTCTGCTTTCCAGTCAGCGCCGCTTCTCCACCTCGGGCTCCCGGTCTCAGGCTTCTCGACGTCGGATTCCAGGGAAACCAATAAACAGGTCAGATTCTTGCTTTTCTTTACTTCTAAGGACTGTTCCTGCTGTCCAGGTCCTTAAGATGGTTTTTCTTGCTTTGTCCCACACAGGGCTCCAGGCTGGGCTCAGTCAGTAGGGACTAGTATCAAGGGTGGGTTTATGGACCCCACTCCAGGCACAAGTTTCCACCCCTGCTGCCTCACTCCTTCCTCCTTCAGGTTTCTGCTCCTCTCTCTTCACCAGTCAGGTGCCAACTGCCAGCTCCAACTGTTAACTCTGGCTTAGCTTCCCAACATTCCAAACCGCCTCCAACTGTCACAGGGTTCTGGAATGTTCTGGAAGGTGCTGGTAGGTTCCAGTGGGTTCTGATGATGTCACAGGTGGCCACCATTTTGTGCTCCAGGCCCTCAGACAGAAGTTCCAGGGGTAGATAAAATGGCTCCCTGAATCTGCATCAATACGAAAAAGTCTGGTGGTTCCCAAAAAGGAAAAATACTAACAGGGTTTGAGGCAAAAGTGGGACAAAATAAATAATGATGAGGAGGGACCACCCAAAGGGCTGACAGGTCTAACACTCACCTCACAACTCTTTCAGCTCTTCTTCATGGCAGGTTCCTTAGTCCACTAGTAATCTGAAGTTCTGGGGTCAGGGGCCCAATATTTATATTCCATTTCCCTTTGAAGTTGGCACAAACAAAGTTCCACTGGCATGCATAATCCAGTTCTGCCTTGCTCAGGCCAGGCTCACTCCAGGGGTTGGAGACAGCATTGTGGAAGACAGACTCAGTCCATTGAGGTGCAAGCAACAACTCCTCCCACTTTTCTAAATACAGTCAGGTCTGTTCAGCCTGGCTAGGAGTCACCCAGGAAAGGCAGAACACCCTCACCCCCTCCACCCCCACTTGTGTCTGTCTGGTGTGGATGCACATCCCCTGCTCTTGTCCCTCTAAACCCAGACAAGGAATACACAAAAGTCAGAGTTACACGAGATGGTTAGACAAGAAAATACCCATTTTCTAGAAGTGGTATTTTCAAACACATAATATAAAAATCATCTTTACTAAAAGATGTATTTTTAAATTCTGATTTCAGGCATACTAAACCCCATTGTTCTATCATCTCCACTGGCAAGCTACCTTGGTAAAGTGTTACCAAGCAGCTCTTATGTTAACCTATGGGAGAGAGAGCCTTTCAACAGTGAAAATGAAATACACTGTATTTCACTATTAGGACAAGCAAAAATACACCACTACATGTCCTACCTTTTAAATACACTGCACCCTGCTCATGGGGCTACCTTATGGGTGACCTAGATGTAAGAAAAGGGATGGGTCTGGCAAGTGGGTGCACTTGCCGGGTCAACATGGCAGTTATAAACTGCGTGCAGACACTGCAGGGGCAGGTCTGAGTCACCTTTCAAAAGCTACTAGTGTGGGTGGCACAACCAGGGCTGCAGGCCCACTAGGAGCATTCGATTTACTGGCCCTAAGCACACACAGTGCACTGTACTAGGGACTTAGTAGTATATCAAATAAGCAAATTATGGAAACAACAATCCATGAACACAATTTACATGGGGAGCATATGCACTTTAGCCCTGAATAGCAGTGGTAGAGTGCCCAAAGTCCTAAAAACAAGAAAAACAAGGTCAAAAATAGGAGCCCAAAAAGCAAAAAGTCTGAGGGTGAACAGGCTAAAAAAGACAAGTTTTAAAGGTATACATTAGAGTTTTTTGTATACTCACCGAAAGTATACCGTTTATGATTTTATATATATATATATTCACTGAAAAAACCATAGGTTTCACACATGTTATAGTTAGCTGTACATTTTACTGATAAAAAACCAATGAAATTCCCCCGTTATAGTTACTGTAGGCAACTATAACTCACGCGACCGTAATCCTCTGCTGATGCTAATACTGTATTTAGACACTTATTTGCCCATGTCTTCTTCCATTAAATTTTAGCTATACATATATTGCAAATATTTTTTTTTCATAAAGACACATATGTCATCAGCAGAGGATTACGGTCGCGTGAGTTATAGTTGCCTACAGTAACTATAACGGGGGAATTTCATTGGTTTTTTATCAGTAAAATGTACAGCTAACTATAACATGTGTGAAACCTATGGTTTTTTCAGTGAATTTGCAAGGTTTTTTAAATGCTAATTCCTAACTATAACGTGTGTGAAACCTATGGTTTTTTCAGTGAATTTGTACGGTTTTTTAAATGCTAACTTACTTTACGCCATTCGTGGCGTGCGCGCCCAGTTAACGCAGTTTGTTCCGTGCGCGCACGGTGAGCACGCGGTGCGCTTCGCGCACCGCGCGCCCACTTTACGCAGTTAGTGCCATGCACGCACGGTGGTCACGCGGTGCGCTGCGCGCACCGCGTGCCCACATTATGCGGGATGGGCCATGTACGCACGACGCGCTTCGCGCACCGTGCGCACATGTGGGACATATTATGCGCATCGTTGTGAAATGTTTTGTTTATTATTTTCATTGTTTGATATGCCATGCACAAATGGTGCCCTTAGGGCACCATTTGCACTTGGGGTGGGGAGAGTGTGGATAATTTTTTTTTTTAAACCAATTTTTACCGTACGCGTACGGTAAGCGTAATCGGCGATTTTTCGAAAAAAAAAAAATCTTTTTTTTTGGCCTTGGGGGTTGTTTGGGGGCCCGTATATCACTGCTGGGTGAATATTATCTCAATAAACTGCCCCTTTACACATTTTTGGGCTTCATTTATGCTGCCCCACTCAGAGTGCGAGAGAGAAAATGGCGGCCGCCGCTTCCTGGTTTCGGCCGAATCGAATGTTTACTAAGATCTAAGAGCCAATCAGAATCGCGCTCGCGCACGTCACCGTACGCGTACGGTAAGCGCACCGTAAGCGCACCGTAAGCTGGCTCAGATATATATATTGATTTAAAGGCTATTTTCTCAGAACCTACTGAACAGATTTACACCAAACCTACAAAAGGCACTTCCTTGACCTGAGGACTACCTCTCTGCCAAATTTCAAGTAATTCTGTTCAGCCGTTCGGGCTGTAGCTGTGTCTAAAGGTCCTATGGAAAAATGCATGGGGAAAACGCGTTTTGGGACCCCCCTTTTATCTCAGCCCCCGCTTGACGAATCCCCCCCGAGACTTTCAGGGTAGGAGCGGAGCGTAGCGCCCCACCTATTTTGAAAAATTCGCGAGGATTCGTCGACCGGCGCAAAAGTTATTCAAAATAGAATGTTGCGGATTTCCTATGGAAACGTGGTCCTAACTATAACTACCTACTGGCGACCGCCAGTAGGTAATATATATATATATATATATATATATATACACATATATATATATATATATATATATACACATATATAAAATCTACTGGCGGTTGCCAGTAGATAGTTATAGTTAGGACCGTGTTTCCATAGGAAATCTCAAAATTCTATTTTGAATAACTTTGGCGCCGGTTGCTGAATCCTCGCGAAATTTTCAAAACTAATGGGGCGCTCTGCTCAGCTCCTACCCTGAAAGTCTCGGGGTGATTCGTCAAGCGGGGGCCGAGAAAAAGGGGGGGTCCCAAAAACGCGTTTTCCCCATGCATTTTTCCATAGGACCTTTAGTCGCAGCTACAGCCCGAACGGCTGAACAGAATTACGTGAAATTTGGCAGAGAGGTAGCCATAAGGTCATGGAAGTGCCTTTTGCAGGTCTGGTGTAAATCTGTTCAGTATTTCCTGAGAAAATAGCATTTAAAAGCATATCAATATCTATACGCGCCACTGTGCGCGCACCCTGCCGTGCGCGAGCGCAATTCTGATTGGTTGTTAGATGTCGGTAAACATTCGAATCGGTCGAAACCAGGAAGTGTCGGCCGCCATTTTGTCTCTCACAGTCTGAGGGGGTGAAAAAAAAAGGTGGAGAACGTGAAAAGGGGGCAGAGTGGACAGTTCCTGACCCCCTAGCCTTGGTCACGGGGTCACAGAAGGACCCCCAAAGGAGAAAAAATTTTTTTTTGTTTTATTTAAAAAATCGCAAGGTGCGCGCAGCGTGCGCACACGGCACGCACTGCGAACGGTGGGCGCTCGGTGCGCAAAGCGCACCGAGCGCCCACCGTGCGCGCACGGTGCGCGCACCTCGCGATTTAAAAAAAAATAAAAATAATTCACAGTGCGCGCACGGTGAAAAACCTGAAAAAAAAAATTTCATAAATAAATCACTTAGCATTTAAAAAAACGTACAAATTCACTGAAAAAACCATAGGTTTCACACACGTTATAGTTACGAATTAGCATTTAAAAAACCTTGCAAATTCACTTAAAAAGCTATAACTCACGCGACCGCAATCCTCTGCTGATGACGTCAGATATTCCATAATATATATATATTCACTGAAAAAACCATAGGTTTCAGGGCCGTTATAGTTAGCTGGACTTTTCACTTGTACAAAACCATTGAAATTCCCCCGTTATAGTTAGTTCCGCTAACTATAACTTGCGCGCCCACAATGCACTGCTGATGACGTTACATATTACATCACTCATGACATGGTCAGTGACATCACTCATGACATCACTCATGACATCACTGATTACATCATCCAGTGAATGTGTGTTTTTCTGAAAATTACATATGTTTTATCTATGTATATCTCAAGGTCGATGGAAGAATAAAGGGGTATATAAGTGTCTAAATGGATGATTTGCTTTTGAAAAATTTATTGTATAACTGACTGATTAAGTGTATCTTAGTGAATACATGGCTTAGTGAGTAATGTTTAAATATGTAAATATCTGTATCAGTCTCTCACTTTGTGTATAAATGGCTGCATGGGTTGGTGAGTAGCTACATGAGTGTCTATATAGGTTATTAGTTGGTTTTTTGAGTATCAGTATGAGTGTCTGTATGGTTGGGTGGGGGTATTAAGTAGTGCATAGGTGCATGAATGAGTGACTCACTGTATGTGTTGAAGACATCATGTGTGTAGGACTGTATGAGTGGATGAGTGTGTGCATGGGTGTGTTAGTGAGTGAATGACTGTCTCAATAGTGTCTTTATGAGTAACTACATATGTTTTAAACTAGTATATGTGGATATTGGTGTATATGAGTGAGTATATGTGAGAGTGAGAGATTGAAAGAGTTCCTGTATGAATAAGTATGTGATTCTATAAGTGATTGTTTTGTGGAAATATGGATTTTTATGATCAGTTATGTCCCCTATCTTGGACCCCAACGGTTTCATGTATAAATCACAAGTACATGTATGTTCCCTCCAGTTCCAGTTATGAAGACGCAAACACTTGTGCGTCCACCGTCAACATGTCCTCTTTCAGATCCGCCATGAATGGGCCGGATATTCTATTTCTAAGTATGAAAGGCCACCGGCTTTATATGGTTCATTTATCCCATTTTTCAGTCCAGGCGAGTAGGCCCTGATTCTGCCGTTAAGCCTTTTCCTGCCTTCTGCCTCTGAAAGCTCCAGTCTGAGCTCGCATCTGTATCCATGAACTTTGTCCTATTCCCTGCGCGGCTAACGGTGCCTGACTCCAGCCTGTTGCCTGCCAAAAACTGTATTTCACCTTCGAGATTATCTGCTCCGCTCCCTACCCAATGCATTCCTGTCTAGTAGTTTAAGTAAACATTCTTCCAGCTATCGAGCAAAGGGCCCGGCTTCTCTGTCTTTATGCAAGTAATTCATAGCCCTGTTACTATGGAAGATTTCTGCCCTCGCATCTAGTGTAGACACTTAGACGCTTGTACACGCACTCACAGTCAGTATAGAATAGATTTTGTTCGAGAGACCTTTCTTTTTGGATAACATAGTTCTTTAAACATAGGATGTTAGATATGATTTGGGATTAGGTTGACATAACCCCAGACTTTTGTCTCCACATGTAGAGCTAAATGTCAAGTCCCTTTCTCCCTCTAGTTGCACGTCTATCACACGTCATGCGACTGCGCACGCATCTCTGCCAAATATTTCTGCTGACATTGCAGGATTCTCCAGGTATCCACCCACACATGACAAATTACCCATTATCATCAAGTGGACGCCCACATGGACGCCCACCTTCACGCCTACTTACACGCCCACATGCTCTTATCTCATTCTCTCTTGCTCTTTTGCTTACGTACAATTGAGAAATGTATATATACTGTACTCTGTGAATAATGTTTTGAGAATATTGAGAATACTTTTGAGTCCCCTTCCAGATCCTTTTTTGGTGATGGTAATATTCTCCCTTTGACTCGAGTTATTGGAATAAAGCCCTTTTAGAACCTGATACCACAGACTCAGCCTCTTGCTTTATGCATGATCCTATTGATATTCTGAAATACATAGAGCGTAATATTTTATTTACCACAGTTTAAAAGACTAAGTATGTGTAAGTTTCTGTAGAAGTAAGTGTGGTGGTGTGTGTATAACTGTATGTTCAAGTAAATGGATGTTTGATTCTTTATTAGCATGAGTGACTATGTGTGTGAGTAACTCTATGGATGAGTGGCGTTGTGTAACAGGATGTATAGGTGTATGAGTACATATGATGAGTGAGTACATGTATGAGTGACTGCATAGGACTGTTGGTGAATGAGTGGATGTGTATGTGGATCTTAGAATTACTGAAGAGGTTGTTGTAACTGGTATTGGTATGTCCATTGTTTTGAAAATTTTAGTTACTATTTTTGAATGTGTGTATCAAAGGTTATATTAGGGGCAGAGGAGTTCTGCCACTCTTTCACAAGGATGATGTCATCAGTGATGTCATGAGTGATGTCACTGACCATGTCATGAGTGATGTAATATGTGACATCATCAGCAGTGCATTGCGGGCGCGCGAGTTATAGTTAGCTGAACTAACCATAACGGGGGAACTTCAATAGTTTTGTACGAGTGAAAAGTCCAGCTAACTATAACGGCCCTGAAATCTTTGGTTTTTTCAGTGAATTTCTAAGGTTTTTTAAATGCTAATTCCTAACTATAACGTGCCTGAAACCTATGTTTTTTTCAGTGAATTTCAAAGTTTTTTTAAATGCTAATTTCTAACTATACCTACAGAGATAGGACATGTGAAGAAAGAAGAAAAAACGCACAGAAAGGAAAAAAAAGAAATGCAGAAAGAAGCAACAGAAGTCCTCAAAGACTAAGAAAAGTGCAGGAAGAAGGATAACGTGCAGAAAGAACAAACAGAAGAGCAGAAAGAAGCCTTGTTGCAAAATCATCCTGTACCCTCAACTTTTTCAGACAGATACTGGTGGTAACTGAGTCTGACTAACCAGTCTTAGAGCCAGTGCTATGTTAAAAGACACTCAGAATACAGTGAAAACACCTTTTTTTTTTTTTAAACAGATAGAAAGAGGGTGAAGGCTATAGTACCGCACCTGACAGATGAATAGTGTTTTTAATTTACAATTCTATAGTGCAACGAACCGAGGAACACTTCCCTCTGAGCTCCTCAACCAGGAACATGGACTACTAGATTCATGGTTTTTAAATGTTCTGATTTTGTATTTGTATATATGTCAGTATTTTGGGAATTAAATTATATTTTGTATATGTTTCTCCAATAGCCCTGAAGAAGTCTCTTTATAAGAGACGAAATGCGTCGGCTATGGCTTTTTCACGTCTATGAGGCTTTGATACTCCATGCTTGTGAAAATATGAAATAAAGAAAATAATTTCTTTTGCAAAATTACATCGACGTCTTGGACATTCCTTTCAACATAGTGTACTTTTTCTGAATAGTGCTGAACCCTGTTGTGTTTATACAGTGAAAACACCTACATACACTAGGGAACACTATGCGTTGGGGTCCCCCTGTGATTTGCATGACCTCCTCTGTAAGCCCCTAGTATATAATAGGGCAGGGGATTAAAACTACCTCTTAAAACGCGCCACAGGGCGTGTTTGCACACGTCACCTCAGGCCCCGTCCCCTCCCTTCCCCACTGTGTAAACACGCCCTGTGGCCGTTTTAAGTTGGGAGAGTGTCGCCTTGAATCCTGAGAGTCACTAGAGGCAAAATAGCCCACTAGGTACGTCCAGTAAGCGCCATTGCAGAGAGGTGTAAAAAGGGGCACGGCCTGCACCACCTCTCTGCAACGCAGAGCAGTGGTGCTTACTGTAAGCACCTGGTGGGCTAGTTGACCCCCAGGGTCCCTTAGGATTGAAAGGGAATTATTTCCCCAACTTAAAACGCGCCGCAGGGCGTGTTTGCACACGTCGCCTCAGGCCCCGTCCCCTCCCTTCACCACTGTGTAAACCCCCCCTGTGGCCGTTGTAAGTTGAGAGATTAAGTCCCCTTGAATCCTAAGGGACCCTAGGGTCAAACTAGCCCACTAGGTACCTCCAGTAAGCGCCACAGAGCTACGTTGCATAGAGGTGTAAAAAGGGGCGTGGCCTCAGAACACCTGTCTGCAACGCAGCTCCCTGGCGCATACTGGAGATACCTGTTGGGCTAGTTGGCCATCAGGGACCCTCAGTATTGAAGGGGAATGAATTCCCCAACTTACAACTGGCCAGGGGGCGCGTTTGCAGAGTGCTGCAAGGAGGGGGGCGTGGCCTCTGATGCGATGCCGGTCTTTTATTTATTTTATTTTTTTTAAGAATTAGGGCTGTGTGGCCCCCCTTCTTTCTCTAATTTATTGGCCCTGGGGACCCCATCCCCCAGGGCCTGCACCCTATTTTTTTTTGTTGAAAAAAATACATTTTGCCCTCCCAAGGCCTTAATCGGCCCCGGGGACCACAACCCCTGGGTCATGGCCTTTTCTTTTTTTTTTTATTCTTTAGGAGGGGGGCTGCGTTGCCCCCCTCCTCAGGCCATTTATGGCCCCGGGGACCCCATCCCCCGGGGCTGGCCTTTGTTTTTTATTATTATTTAAAAAAAAATATTTATAGAAACACCTAGGACATGCTGGACAAACCGTATGTACCTATCACCATGACGATTTGCATGATATTCATTAAAAGGCGACTATGCATTCAATGAATCCACGTGGAATGTATTTACACCGCTAGTGAAGCTCTGATTTGTCTGACGCCCTACCGTGCCTAATCCCGGCGCCCCTGCCGTTGGGTACTCTCCAAGTAGACACCCTTGTTGTTTATTTATGCAAACATGGGTAGCTATTGACGGGCACATTTAATACACACGCACCCCAAGCCATTCAAAGGGGATTCGACACAAATTCGACCAAACTACGCAAGAAACCCCCCTCACGGTTAATACAACACACATCCACCGCCGGATGTGTAATATAATACTTTTTATTTTACTCTCTGGAAAGGAGACGAACCTCACTTGAGAGTCACAGCGTGCTCCTGGCTGAGCCCAATGCTGTGTTACACCCACCAGTGCCCGCCGAGTGCCACACACCTCTGTGTTGTATTCCACCAGCTAGTGCGTATGCTATGACACTCTCTAGCCCATGTGCACTGTAACACCACCCCGTGAATGTCATGCCACACTTGCCTTCGCACGGGTTATATTGCCCCTTCTAACGTGCCTTCCTCGATGCCTATGTTATAACGCACAGCGCTATGCCATACATATTACAATCTGGGATCCATATCTTTGTCACAGTGCATATGCAACGTTAAACTCCCCAGCACATATTTTATATTACAACTTTAGAGACTAGTTAGGTTACACAACACTGCCCTGTGCATATTACTCTCCAAGGCGCATATCGCATAGCACGTGCTAGTGCCTGTGCTATCTCGCGCTCTCCAATGAATCTGTCATTGCGCACAATGTATTGCATATTCTATTTCACGCCCCGGTTCATCTTATATCACACTTTTTGGTGCATAGTTTATACCATATACTATATCTAGTTTTCATTTTCAATCGTGCTCTCAGGACTATGTTCTATATAACACTGCGTTTACCTATCCTTTTCACGGGCATTACATTTTGCGATGGGTGGTGGAGGGTCAGGGGGTGTTTCTGCCAAGTGAGCCCGGAGTCGCAGTCACAAACATCCTCTTCTTCCTGAATAAAAGTGAGATTATGCTGCATACTTGTTCATATTTTAAGTAGTTCACACAGACACACATTTTAAAAACAATAAAGTTCCTAATACCCACCTTCTCTGAACAGTTAGCTTGCTGCCCCATCCACCTCCTCCCTATCCTCTGCTGTCTGAATCCATGGACTAGCCTCCTCCCTCCTGCCATTCATGGTCTGATGTGCTGCCACTGCCCTCCATTTAGCATGATGTATCAGTCCACTCCTCCTGCCCCCCATTGCCCAATTCTATGGCCCATCATTGACCTCCTGCTTAGCCTCTGTGCTTAGCTTGCTGCCCCTATTCTCCTTCCCCCTGCCCTCCGATGTCTTTGTGCATGCCCCTGCTCCATCCTTTTTGCCCACCATGTTCCATGGACCTGCCACTCCTATCTACTCTGAGTGTTCTGTTGAGCTGCCACTCCCCTCCCACCTGCCTAGCATTGTCAGATGACTGTAACCTGTCCCTGCCACCTCCACCCTGCCTGTCCACATGCCATGCCCCTATCCCCTTCCTCCTGTCCTCCATGGTCCATTTTACTGCCACACCCTTCTGCCCTCCCTGGTCTGTTGTGCTGCAACAGCTCCTCCTGCCAGCCCGTGCGGTCTGTTGTGAGGCCCCTTCCGCTGAACTCTCTTGTCTGTGCCCAGGTCCTGACCCTCCCTTCTATCCTCAATGGTCCTTTGTGCAAGCCCCTGTACCCTCCTTCTTGCCCATCATAGCCATTGTGCTGCCACTAACCCTCCCGCTTACCATGCATGGTCTTCTGTGCTGCCATGGCCCCTCCCACGTTCCCTGTGTGGTCAGCTAGCTGCCCCTGACCCCCTCCCACCTTCCCTCCATGGTCTGTGTGTATGCCATCATAGTCTCACTGTTGCTCTCCATGGTGTGTCTTGTTTCTAGTGCCCATCCTGCCTGACCTCCATGGTCATCTTGCTACTCCTGCCCTGCCCCCTTGCCCCCAGCCCTCTGTTTCCATATGCAGACCCCTATTCCCTCCCTCCTGGCTTGTCTGTTCCATTGTAATGCCCCTGATCTGTCCCTCCTGCCCTTTATGGTCTGTTATGCTGCAGCTTTCTCTCCTGTCTGTCCATTATGGTCAGCTAGCTACCATTGCCTCGTTTCCCTCTGTTCTCTGTTGTCCATGTGCATGGTTCTGTCCCCTCCCTATTGCTTTCTATGGTTTGTTGTGCTGCACTCCCGTCCCGCATGCCCTGTGTGGTGTATTGTGCTGCTGCAAACCCTGATGCCTGCCCTGTAGGATGAGTTTGGTGCACCTCTCCATGTCCCTCCTGTCCTCTGTTATCCGAATCCATGTACCTACCCCAATTCCTCCTGCCTACCATGATCCAATGTACCATACTTGCGAATATTTTGAACTTGGTAAGAGGGAGATTTTGGAAAAAAAATGGGGTATTGATTTTCCCCTTTGAGTTACATTGAAAAAGAGGAGATTGTAGACAGGAGACAGATCAAATAAAGCCCATTTGAGCTTAAAAACATTGGGCGTTTCCTGGCTGAAACGGATCTGTTGGCATGTATGGTTGTACTACCACTGCCTCTTCCTTCTGCCCACAATGGTCTATTATATTGCCACAGCCTCTTTTGCCAGTCCTGTATTGTTGGTTTGTTGCCCCTGCCCCCCTTTCCACTGCCCTCCATAGTCTGTTGTGCTGCCACTGACCTTCCTGCCTGCCCGGTGTGATCAAATTGTTGCCTCAGCACTCTCCTACCTGCCTTCAATTTTCAGAGTCTGTGCACCTGGCCTCTCCCTCTCAACAGTATCCCAATGAACAACTAGATTACTAACATTCTATATTTATTACAAAAGTGTGGAACGCCTGACGTCATCTTGATGTAATCAAAACTGTAATACCTAGAACATTTCCTTTAGAAATTACATATATGAGAGGGTCTTATTTGCATCAAAATTATGGTTAGTGCTCTAAAAAACATAAATGAGGACATATTTTCTGAGTTTTCAAATAGCGACAAAGAACTTTTAAATTATTTGTAATCTTTATTTTTTTTATCCAGTTGACCACTTGATTAAATGCTGCACCTAGGGGAGAGGATGTGGTGTTACTTCCAGAGCTGCAGACTTTGCAACTGGGGAACCAGGTTGGAGTTTCTGCTTCAGCTCAACATTTTGTGATTCTGGTCAAATCACTTAATCTCCCCATGTCTACAACCAAAATGAATTTGATCTTGTGTGATGTAACCAATGCTCATGTAAAGCACTCCAATACCTGACAAGTCTGCACTATATAAAACTGCAAATATACAAATGCACACTTCTGTCATTGGGCTACATGTGGGCTACATCTGGGTGATATTTTTGCTGCATTTGGGCTCTTTTGTCTCTGGTGGCCATCTTGGGAGATTTATTTGTTATGAAGTTTCCTAATTTCCTCATTTACTGCAGTCTCCTCAGTAGGAAATGCTTTCAGGGTTTTACTTTAATTTCATCAAGAAGGTATTCAGATATGTCACACAGTTGCCATAAATTCTGAATGTTAGCACTCTAGTTGCTCATTAGATCACTGTAGTAAAGCTACTGCTCACCAGGGAAGTCTGCTGCTTATATTCAAAGTGCATGTTTCAGTCTGCATGTCAGACTTTTTTTATGAAATAGAAGAGGATTTGAGAAGTCAAAATGTGCCCTAATTTTTCTTTCTGCAGCACTAATCATAATTTCTATGGCAAAATGAACCCCCTGATTTTGTTCCTTTGTAAATTAAATGTTTTAAGTGTTACCACTTTATTCCAGTCAAGATGGCTTCAGGTGTGCCATACTTTTGTCATAAGTAAGACTGTTAGCGCTCTAGTTGTTCGTTACAACACTCTGGGACATTCTGTCATTGGGCTATACTTGGGCTACATCTGGGTGATATTTGTGCTACATTTGGGCTCTTTCGTCTCTGGTGGCCATTTTGGGATACTTATTTGTTATGAAGTTTCCTAATTTCCTCATTTACTACAGTCTCCTCAGTAGGAAATACTTTCAGTTTTTTACTTTGATTCCATCAAGAAGGCATTCAGATGTGTCACACATTTGCCATAAATTCAGAATGTTAGCACTCTAGTTGCTTATTAGATCACTGTAGTAAAGCTACTGCTCACCAGGGAAGTCTGCTGCTGGTATTGGAAGTGCATGTTTCAGTCTGCATGTCAGAATGTTTTAATGAAATAGAAGAGGATTTGAGAAGTCACTCAAAATGTGCCCTAATTGTTCTTTCTGCAGCACTAATCATACTTTCTATGGCAAAATGAACCCCCTCATTTTGTTCCTTTTTAAATTAAATGGTTTAAGAGTTACCACTTTATTCCAATCAAGATGGCTTCAGGTGTGCAATACGTTTGTCATAAGTAGGACTGTTAGCACTCTAGTTGTTCTTTAGAACACTCTGGGAAGCTGCAGTAGAACACAAAGGAATCAACTGACAGTCTCTGCCCTTGTTGGATGTACATGTTTTACTGAGAATGTCAGACTTCATTCTCACATGACTGAGAAAGATAATGTGAATTTACAGAAAATATGCTCTCAGTTTAGCTTATAGATCACCTTCCAAACCTCTGTGGGAAAAGCATGAGAAAATAGTTTTCTCTCAAACATGATTCATGATATCACAGCAGAAGGCTTTTTCACATGGTAAAATCACCTTAGAACACACCACAATTCCTAAAATGAGTATGGTACCATCAACAAATGATTTATAATGTCACTAAAGTCTTAAAACCTTCTATTAACTGCAATGCTTTTTAATGAGGTGCTATCATGTATATTGGTCTCAAGATGGCTGCCAACACTTCTTGGATGAAGTACTGACATCCAATCAGATCTCACGATGAGATGTGTGGTTAGGCTCCGCCCAGATATATCTATCTTTTTAACTCTAATTTTCTCAGGAACTACTGAACGGATTTACATCATTTAAGCAAAAGGCACGAGTCTGAACTGAGGACTACCTCTTTGCCAAATTTGGTGTAATTCCGTTCAGCAGTTCGGGCTGTAGCTGCGTCAACAGGTCCTATGGGAAATGCATGGGGAAAACGTGTTTTGGGACCCCCCTTTTTTCTTGGCCCCCGTTTGACAAATCACCGTGAAATTTTCAGGATAGGAGCGGACCGAAGTTGGCCAAAAGTTTGGAAAATTTTGCGAAGATTCGTCAATCGGCGCCAACGTTATTCCAAATAGAATGTTGCGGATTTCCTATGGAAAATAGGTCCCAACTATAACTACCTACTGGCGACTGCCAGTAGGTTATATATATATTCACTGAAAAAACCATAGGTTTCAGGGGTGTTATAGTTAGCTGGACTTTTCACTTGTACAAAACCATTGAAATTCCCCCGTTATAGTTAGTTCAGCTAACTATAACTCGGGCGCCCGCAATGCACTGCTGATGACGTCACATATTACATCACTCATGACATGGTCAGTGACATCACTCATGACATCACTGATGACATCTCAAATGACATCACTGATGACATCACTGATGACATCATCCAGTGAATGTGTGTTTTTCTGAAAATTAAATATGTTTTATATATGTATATCTCAAGGTCGATGGAAGAATAAATGGGTATATAAGTGTCTAAATGGATGATTTGTTTTTGAAAAATTGATTGTGTAACTGACTGATTAAGTGTATCATAGTGAATACATGGCTTAGTGAGTAATGTTTAAATATGTAAATATCTGTATCAGTCTCTCACTTTGTGTATAAGTGGCTGCATGGGTTGGTGAGTAGCTACATGGGTGTCTATATAGGTTATTAGTTGGTTTTTTGAGTATCAGTCTGAGTGTCTGCATGGTTCGGTGGGGGGTATTACGTAGTGCATAGGTGCATGAATGAGTGACTCACTGTTTGTATGTGTTGAAGACAGCATGTGTGCAGGACTGTATGGGTGGATGAGTGTGTGTATGGGTGTGTTAGTGAGTGAATGACTGTCTCAATAGTGTCTTTATGAGTAACTACATATGTTTTAAACTAGTATATGTGACTATTGGTGTATATATGTGAGTATATGTGAGAGTGAGAGATTGAAAGAGTTCCTGTATGAATAAGTATGTGTTTCTATAAGTGATTGTTTAAAAGACTAAGTATGTGTAAGTTTCCGTAGAAGTAAGTATGGTGGTGTGTGTATAACTGTATATGCAAGTAAATGTATGTTTGATTCTTTATTAGCATGAGTGACTATGTGTGTGAGTAACTCTATGGATGAGTGGCATTGTGTAACAGGATGTATAGGTGTATGAGTACATATGATGAGTGAGTACATGTATGAGTGACTGTATAGGACTGTTGGTGAATGAGTGGATGTGTATGTGGATCTTAGAATTACTGAAGAGGTTGTTGTAACTGGTATTGGTATGTCCATTGTTTTGAAAATTTTAGTCTCTATTTTTGAATGTGTGTATCAAAGGTTATATTAGGGTGAGAGGAGGTCTGCCACTCTATCACAAGGATGATGTCATCAGTGATGTCATCAGTGATGTCATTTGAGATGTCATCAGTGATGTCATGAGTGATGTCACTGACCATGTCATGAGTGATGTAATATGTGACGTCATCAGCAGTGCATTGCGGGCGCCCGAGTTATAGTTAGCTGAACTAACTATAACGGGGGAATTTCAATGGTTTTGTACAAGTGAAAAGTCCAGCTAACTATAACACCCCTGAAACCTATGGTTTTTTCAGTGAATTTCTGAGGTTTTTTAAATGCTAATTCCTAACTATAACGTGCCTGAAACCTATGGTTTTTTCTGTGAATTTCAAAGGTTTTTTAAATGCTAATTTCTAACTATGCCTACAGAGATAGGACATGTGAAGAAAGAAGAAAAAATGCACAGAAAGAAACAAAAGAAGTGCAGAAAGAAGCAACAGAAGTCCTCAAATACGAAGATAAGTGCAGGAAGAAGGATAACGTGCAGAAAGAACAAAAAGAAGAGCAGAAAGAAGCCTTGTTGCAAAATCATCCTGTACCCTCAACTTTTTCAGACGGATACTGGTGGTAACTGAGCCTGACTAACCAGTCCTAGAGCCAGTGCTATGTTAAAAGACACTTAGAATACAGTGAAAACACCTACATACACTAGGGAACATTATGCGTTGGGGTCCCCCTGTGATTAGCATGACCTCCTCTGTAAGCCCCTAGTATATAAGAGGGCATGGGGATTAAAACTACCTCTTAAAACAGGCCACAGGGCGTTTTTGCACACGTTA
This sequence comes from Triturus cristatus, assembly GCF_964204655.1. NCBI lineage: Eukaryota > Metazoa > Chordata > Amphibia > Caudata > Salamandridae > Triturus > Triturus cristatus. Next base: position 480,213,648 of record NC_140586.1, on the reverse strand, counting down.
ACTCAGGCCCCGTCCCCTCCCTTCACCACTGTGTAAACACGCCCTGTGTCCATTTTTAGTTGGGAGATTAAGTTCATTTGAATCCTGAGGGTCCCTGGGGTCCAACTAGCCCACTAGGTACCTCCAGTAAGTGCCACAGAGCTGCGTTGCAGAGAGGTGTAAAAAGTGGCACGGCCTGGACCACCTCTCTGCAATGCAGCTCAGTGGCGCTTACTGGAAGCACTTGGTGGGCTAGTTAGCCCCCAGGGGCCCTCAGTATTGAAGGGAAATTATATCCCCAATTTAAAACGTGCCATAGTGCGTGTTTGCACACGTCACCTCAGGCCCCGTCCCCTCCCTTCACCACTGTGTAAACGCGCCCTGTGGCTGTTCTAAGTTGAGAGATTAAGTCCCCTTGAATCCTAAGGGTCCCTAGGGTCAAACTAGACCACTAGGTACCTCCAGTAAGCGCCACAGAGCTGCGTTGCAGAGAGGTGTAAAAAGGGGCTTGGCCTCAGAACACCTGGCTGCAGCGCAGCTCCCTGGCGCATACTGGAGATACCTGTTGGGGGCGCGTTTGCAGAGTGCTGCACGGAGGGGGCATGGCCTCCGGCACGATGCCAGTCTTTTATTTATTTTAGTTTTTTAAGAAGGGGGGCTGTTTGGTTCCCCTTCTTATTCTAATTTATTGGCCCTGATGACCCCATCCCCCAGGGCCAGTCTCCTAATTATATTTTTTTGACCCCAATCCCCAGGGCCGGCCACTGTTTTTTATTATTTTTAAAAAATATATATTTATAGACACACCTAGGTCATGCTGGACAAACCGTACGTACCTATCACCATGACGATTTGCGTGATATTCATTAAAAGGCGACTATGCATGCAATGAATCCACGTGGAATGTATTTACACCACTAGTGAAGCTCTGACATGTCTGATGCCCTACCGTGCCTAATCCCGGTAGACACCCTTGTCGTTTATTTATACAAACTTGGGTAGCTATTGACGGGCACATTTAATACACATGCACACCAAGCCATTCAAAGGGGATTCGACAAAAATTCGACCAAAACTATGCAAGAAACCCCCCTCACGGTTAATAAAACACACATCCACTGCCCGATGTGTAATACTTTTTATTTTACTCTCTGGAAAGGGGACGAACATCACTTGAGAGTCACAGCGCGCTCCTGACAGAGCCCAATGCTGTGTTACACCCACCATTGCCTGCCGTGTGCCTCACACCTCTGTGTTGTATTCCACTAGCTAGCGCATATGCTATGACACTCTCTAGCCCATGTGCACTGTAACACCACCCCGTGAATATGTCATGCCACACTTGTCTTCGCACGGGTTATATTGCCCCATCTAACGTGCCTTTCTCGATGCCTATGTTATAACGCACAGTGCTATGCCATACATATTACAATCTGGGATCCATATCTTTGTCACAGTGCATATGCAACCTTACACTCCCCAGCACATATTTTATATTACAACTTTAGAGACTAGTTAGGTTACACAACACTGCCCTGTGCATATTACACTCCAAGGCGCATATCGCATAGCACGCGCTAGTGCCTGTGCTATCTCGCGCTCTCCAATGAATCTGTCATTGCGCACAATGTATTGCATATTATATTTCACGCCCGGTTCATCTTATATCACACTTTTTGGTGCATAGTTTATACCATACACTATATCTAGTTTTCATTTTCAATCGTGCTCTCAGGACTATGTTCTATATAACACTGTGTTCACCTACCCTTTTCACGGGCATTACATTTTGCGATAGGGGATGGAGGGTCAGGGGGTGTTTCTGCCAAGTGAGCCCGGAGTCACAGTCACAAACGTCCTCTTCTTCCTGAATAAAAGTGAGATTATGCTGCATACTTGTTCATATTTTAAGTAGTTCGCACAGACACAATGTTTTAAAAACAATAAAGTTCCTAATACCCGCCTTCTCTGAACAGTTAGCTTGCTGCCCCATCCCCTTCCTCCCTATCCTCTGTTGTGTGAATCCATGGACTAGCCTCCTCCCTCCTGCCATGCATGGTCTGATGTGCTGCCACTGCCCTCAGTATGATGTACCATTCCACTCCTCCTGCCCTCCATTGCCCAATTCTATGCCCCATCATTGACCTCCTGCTTAAACTCTGTGCTTAGCTTGCTGCCCCTATTCTCCTTCCCCCTGCCCTCCGATGTCTTTGTGCATGCCCCTGCTCCATCCTTTTTGCCCACCATGTCCCATGGACCTGCCACTCCTATCTACTCTGAGTGTTCTGTTGAGCTGCCACTCCCCTCCCACCTGCCTAGCATTGTCAGATGACTGTAACCTGTCCCTGTCACCTCCACCCTGCCTGTCCACATGCCATGCCCCTATCCTCTTCCTCCTGTCCTACATGGTCCATTGTACTGCCACACCCTTCTGCCCTCCCTGGTCTGTTGTGCTGCAGCTGCTCCTCCTGCCTGCCCCGTGTGGTCTGTTGTGAGGTCCCTTCCCCTGAACTTTCTTGTCTGTGCACAGGTCCTGACCCTCCCTTCTATCCTCCATCGTCCTTTGTGCATGCCCCTCCACCCTCCTTCTTGCCCATCATAGCCATTGTGCTGCCACTAACCCTCCCACTTGCCATGCATGGTCTTCTGTGCTGCCATGGCCCCTCCCACCTTCCCTGTGTGGTCAGTTAGCTGCCCCTGACCCCCTCCCACCTTCCCTCCATGGTCTGTGTGTATGCCATCACAGTCTCACTGTTGCTCTTCATGGTGTGTCTTGCTTCTAGTGCCCATCCTGCCTGACCTCCATGGCTATCTTGCTGCTCCTGCCCTGCCCCCTTGCCCCCAGCCCTACTCCCTCCCTCCTGGCTTGTCTGTTCCATTGTAATGCCCCTGATCCGTCCCTCCTGCCCTTTATGGTCTGTTATGCTGCAGCTTTCTCTCCTGTCTGTCCATTATGGTCAGCTAGCTACCATTGCCTCTTGCCCCTCTGTTCTCTGTTGTCCATGTGCATGGTCCTGTCCCCTCCCTCTTGCTTTCTATGGATTGTTGTGCTGCACTCCCGTGTGGTGTATTGTGCTGCTGCAAACCCTGATGCCTGCCCTGCAGGGTCAGTTTGGTGCACCTCTCCATGTCCCTCCTGTCCTCTGTTATCCAAGTCCATGTCCCTATCCCATTTCCTTCCATGATCCAATGTACCATACTTGCGAACATTTTGAACTTGGTAAGAGGGAGATTTTGAAAAAAAACTGGGGTATTGATTTTCCCCTTTGAGTTACATTGAAAAAGAGGATATTGTAGACAGGAGACAGATCAAATAAAGCCCATTTGAGCTTAAAAACATTGGACGTTTCCTGGCTGAATCGGGTCTGTTGGCATGTATGGTTGTACTACCATTGCCTCTTCCTTCTGCCCACAATGGTCTATTACATTGCCACAGGCTTGAAGGAGGGTAGATTTTGTATCACAGGGGGCCCCTGGCCCGTTCTGTCCACACCTGAAGTATGAGACCCTTGTCCTTGCCCTGCCAGCTGCATTTGTAGGCCGTATTAAATTGACCAGCGGGTCCTGTGTTGCTATATAATTATCCTGAGACATCCTTACCACTCAGCCAGTATAAAACCCCTGTGTAGGCCCTTCTGTTCAATATGTAGGCCTCTTTGTTAAATTGACCATAGCTCTGCAATTTTAGTGTATAGCAGTCTGAAGGCAGGTCTGCGAGGCCTTCTGCTCCAAACCAGTAGCCCCCACCCTACCCGAGTGCTCCGTGCTCGGTATCAAAGTTCAACATCCCCCTGAAGCTGTCGACATACAGTAGGCTGCATCCTGGACTGGTACTTGCTTCCTGGGCAGGTTTCCCGCTTTTAAGGAAGTGGCAACCGCAGAGCGTCAAGTTAGGAGAACTGAGGAGATTTTATACATGAATATATTGAATTCCCGTACAATACCCATTATTTTCTGCTTGCTCTATGGAACTTACGATAAGCGATTGGCCTGAGAGACTGACCTTTTCACCCAGTCCATTGTCAGCATTAAGTGGGTAAATGACGAAATGTCTGGTAAAATCTGCAGACGAAGCTTTTGGGTAGCATACGTAGGTAGATGTAGCGTGCAAAGGAGCCCACAAAATGATATAAAAAGGGAGCACCCACAGATATCGACGGACTACCTCGCCGTCTGTATGTAGGTTAACAGGCAGTGCAGGTTTTCCCCAAGAGTTGGGAGCTCTTGTCTTCCTTTGCTTAAAATGTCTTGCTCTGCTTTGCTTGAAGTATCTTATTCTATTTTACCTATATGAAATGTCATGTTATGTTTAACCATTGTTCTCTTTACTTTTGCATTTAAAAGATTTTGTATTGTAATTGCAGGAATGCTTGCTCTAAGAGTAAACGTGAGTGTTCCTAGGTAACATTTTCCTTGGTGTAACTTGTTTCTCATGATGCATTGATAGATGTGTTTTCTCTCTCTCTCTGTCAGTACATTAATTGAGATACAGAGAATATCATGACAGCTGTATGATTATCTGGATTCTGTATTTTGTACTTTATGTCTCTATTCTGCGGTTTCTTTGAAGTTGCATCTTCTCATTAAACTGCCATTGTATTCTGCCTCCAATTCCATGTCTCATGTCTGTTTTCTTCATTTTTGGAGCAAGCGTTCCTAGGCACCCCGGCTCAAATTAAGGTGCCCCTTTTGTCCCTGACTCACTCTCCTGCTCAGTTCTGTGGTGGCTCCCGGGGATCTGGGGACCGCCCCTAGCTTCCTTGACCCGTAATAGATCTTGCCTCCAACAGCCTCTCTTGCAAGTCCTGTATTGTTGGTTTGTTGCCCCTGCCCCCCTTTCCACTGCCCTCCATAGTCTGTTGTGCTTCCACGGCCCTTCCTGCCTGCTCAGTGTGGTTAAATTGTTGCCTTTGCACCCTCCTACCTGCCTTCAATTTTCAGAGTCCGTGCCCCTGGTCTCTGCCTCTCAACAGTATCCTAATGAACAACTAGATTGCTAACATTCTATATTTATTACAAAAGTGTGGAACGCCTGACATCATCTTGATGTAATCAAAACTGTAATACCTAGAGCATTTCCTTTAGAAATTACATATATGAGAGGGTCTTATTGGCATCAAAATTATGGTTAGTGCTCTAAAAGGCTAAAATAAGGACATATTTTCTGAGTTTTCAAATAGCGACAAAGCACTTTTAAATTATTTGTTATCTTTATGTTTTTTTATCCAGTTGACCACTTGATTAAATGTTGCACTTAGGGGAGATGATGTGGTGTTACTTCCAGAACTGCAGACTTTGCAACTGGGGAACCAGTTTGAAGTTTCTGCTTCAGCTCGACATTCTGTGATTCTGGTCAAATCACTTAGTCTCCCCATGTCTACAACCAAAATGAATGTGTTCTTGTGTGATGTAACTAATGCTCATGTAAAGCACTCCAATACCTGACAAGTCTGCACTATATAACACTGCAAAAACACAATATAATAAGTGTTTTGCACACTTCTGTCATTGGGCTATATTTGGGCTACATCTGGGTGATTTTGGGCTACATTTGGGCTCTTTTGTCTCCGGTGGCCATCTTGGGAGATTTATTTGTTATGAAGTTTCCTAATGTCCTCATGTACTGCAGTCTCCTCAGTAGGAAATGCTTTCAGTTTTTTACTTTGATTCCATCATGAAGGTATTCATATATGTCACACATTTGCCATAAATTCTGAATGTTAGCACTCTAGTTGCTCATTAGATCATTGTAGTAAAACTACTGCACCATGGAAGTCTGCTCCTGGTATTAAAAGTGCATGTTTCAGTCTGCATGTCAGAATTTTTTTAATGAAATAGAAGAGGATTTGAGAAGTCACTCAAAATGTGCCCTCATTTTCTTTCTTCAGCATTAATCATAATTTCTATGGCAAAATGAACCTCCTCATTGTGTTCCTTTTTAAATTAAATGTTTTAAGTGTTACCAGTTTATTCCAATCAAGATGGCTTCAGGTGTGCCATACTTTTGTCATAATGAAGACAGTAAGCGCTCTAGTTGTTTTTAAGAACATTCTGGGACATTCTGTCATTGGGCTATACTTGGGCTACATCTGGGTGATATTTGGGCTACATTTGGGCTCTTTTGTCTCTGGTGGCCATCTTGGGAGACTTATTTGTTATGAAGTTTCCTAATTTCCTCATTTACTGCAGTCTCCTCAGTAGGAAATACTTTCAGTTTTTTACTTTGATTCCATCAAGAAGGCATTCAGATGTGTCACACATTTGCCATGAATTCAGAATGTTAGCACTCTTTTTGCTCATTAGATCACTGTAGTAAAGCTACTGCTCACCAGGGAAAACTGCTGCTGGTATTGAAAGTGCATGTTTCAGTCTGCATGTCAGAATTTTTTAATGAAATAGAAGAGGATTTGAGAAGTCACTCAAAATGTGCCCTAATTTTTCTTTCTGCAGCACTAATCATACTTTTTATTGAAAAATGAACCCCCTCATTTTGTTCATTTTTAAATTAAATGTTTTAAGAGTTACCACTTTAATCCAAGCAAGATGGCTTCAGGTGTGCCATACGTTTATCATAAGTAGGACTGTTAGCGCTCTAGTAGTTCTTTGGAACACTCTGGGAAGCTGCAGTAGAACACAAAGGAATCAACTGACAGTCTCTGCCCTTGTTGGATGTACATGTTTTACTGAGAATGTCAGACTTCATTCTCACATGACTGAGAAAGATAATGTGAATTTACAGAAAATAAGCTCTCAGTTTAGCCTATAGATCACCTTCCAAACCTCTGTGGAAAAAGCATGAGAAAATATTTTTCTCTCAATCATGATATCCCAGCAGAAGGCTTTTTCACATGGTGAAATCACCTTAGAACATACCACAATTCCTAAAATGAGTATGGTACCATCAACAAATGATTTATAATGTAACTAAAGTCTTAAAACCTTCTATTAACTGCAATGCTTTTTAATGAGGTGCTATCATGTATATTGGTCCCAAGATGGCTGCCAACACTTCTTGGATGAAGTGCTGACAGCCAATCAGATCTCAGGATGAGATGTGTGGTTAGGCTCCGCCCACATATATATATGCTTTTAAATGCTATTTTCTCAGGATCTACTGAACAGATTTACACCAAACCTACAAAAGGCACTTCCTTGACCTGAGGACTACCTCTCTGCCAAATTTCAAGTAATTCTGTTCAGCCGTTCGGGCTGTAGCTGTGTCTAAAGGTCCTATAGAAAAATGCATGGGAAAAACGCGTTTTGGGACCCCCCTTTTATCTCAGCCCCCGCTTGACGAATCCCCCCGAGACTTTCAGGGTAGGAGCGGAGCGTAGCGCCCCACCTATTTTGAAAAATTCGCGAGGATTCGTCAACCGGCGCCAAAGTTATTCAAAATAGAATGTTGCGGATTTCCTATGGAAACGTGGTCCTAACTATAACTACCTACTGGCGACCGCCAGTAGGTAATATATATATCTATATATATATCTATATTACCTACTGGCGATAGCCAGTAGGTAGTTATAGTTAGGACCACGTTTCCATAGGAAAACCTCAACATTCTATTTTGAATAACTTTGGCGCCGGTCGACGAATCCTCGCAAATTTTTCAAAATAGGTGGGGCGCTACGCTCCGCTCCTACCCTGAAAGTCTCGGGGGGATCCGTCAAGCGGGGGCTGAGATAAAAGGGGGGTCCCAAAACGCGTTTTTCCCATGCATTTTTCCATAGGACCTTTAGAACGAGCTACAGCCCGAACGGCTGAACAGAATTACTCAAAATTTGGCAGAGATGTAGTCCCTAGGTCAAGGAAGTGCCTTTTGTAGGTTTGGTGTAAATCTGTTCAGTAGATTCTGAGAAAATAGCCTTTAAATCAATATATATATCTGAGCCAGCTTACGGTACGCTTACCGTACGCTTACGGTAAGCGTACGGTGGCGTGCGCGAGCGCGATTCTGATTGGCTCTTAGATCTTAGTAAACATTCGAATCGGCCGAAACCAGGAAGCTGCGGCCGCCATTTTGTCTCTCGCACTGAGAGTGATTTTTAAAATATCAAGCCCAAAAACATGTAAAGGGGCTGTTTTGACAACTCCCTCCCACATAGTCATGTTGAGGGAGTCCCCAAACATCCCCCAAGTGCAAAAACGGTTTTATTTTTTTTTCGGCAATTTCGCGGGGTACGCTTACCGTACGCTTACCGTAAGCGTACGGTAAAAAAATAAAAATAAAAAAAACACTATCCACACTTACCCCACCCCCTGTGCTTTTGGTGGCCGAAGGCCACCAAATGTACAGGGCTTATGTTAAGGGCAAAAAACACTATCCACACTTACCCCACCCCCTGTGCTTTTGGTGGCCGAAGGCCACCAAATGTACAGGGCTTATTATAAGGGAAAAAAACTTAGCATTTAAAAAACCGTACTAATTCACTGAAAAAACCATAGGTTTCACACACGTTATAGTTAGGAATTAGCATTTAAAAAACCTTGCAAATTCACTGAAAAAACCATAGGTTTCACACATGTTATAGTTAGCGGAAATTTTACTGATAAAAAACCAGTGAAATTCCCCCGTTATAGTTAGCGCAGGCAACTATAACTCACGCGACTGCAATCTTCTGCTGATGACATATGTGTCTTTATGAAAAAAAAATATTTGTAATATATGTATAGCTAAAAATGTATGGAAGAAGACATGGGCAAATAAGTGTCTAAATACAGTATTAGCATCAGCAGAGGATTGCGGTCGCGTGAGTTATAGTTGCCTGCGCTAACTATAACGGGGGAATTTCACTGGTTTTTTATCAGTAAAATTTCCGCTAACTATAACATGTGTGAAACCTATGGTTTTTTCAGTGAATATATATCTATATATCTATATATATATATCTATATTCACTGAAAAAACCATAGGTTTCAGGGGTGTTATAGTTAGCTGGACTTTTCACTTGTACAAAACCATTGAAATTCCCCCGTTATAGTTAGTTCAGCTAACTATAACTCGGGCGCCCGCAATGCACTGCTGATGACGTCACATATTACATCACTCATGACATGGTCAGTGACATCACTCATGACATCACTGATGACATCTCAAATGACATCACTGATGACATCACTGATGACATCATCCAGTGAATGTGTGTTTTTCTGAAAATTAAATATGTTTTATATATGTATATCTCAAGGTCGATGGAAGAATAAATGGGTATATAAGTGTCTAAATGGATGATTTGTTTTTGAAAAATTGATTGTGTAACTGACTGATTAAGTGTATCATAGTGAATACATGGCTTAGTGAGTAATGTTTAAATATGTAAATATCTGTATCAGTCTCTCACTTTGTGTATAAGTGGCTGCATGGGTTGGTGAGTAGCTACATGGGTGTCTATATAGGTTATTAGTTGGTTTTTTGAGTATCAGTCTGAGTGTCTGCATGGTTCGGTGGGGGGTATTACGTAGTGCATAGGTGCATGAATGAGTGACTCACTGTTTGTATGTGTTGAAGACAGCATGTGTGCAGGACTGTATGGGTGGATGAGTGTGTGTATGGGTGTGTTAGTGAGTGAATGACTGTCTCAATAGTGTCTTTATGAGTAACTACATATGTTTTAAACTAGTATATGTGACTATTGGTGTATATATGTGAGTATATGTGAGAGTGAGAGATTGAAAGAGTTCCTGTATGAATAAGTATGTGTTTCTATAAGTGATTGTTTAAAAGACTAAGTATGTGTAAGTTTCCGTAGAAGTAACTATGGTGGTGTGTGTATAACTGTATATGCAAGTAAATGTATGTTTGATTCTTTATTAGCATGAGTGACTATGTGTGTGAGTAACTCTATGGATGAGTGGCATTGTGTAACAGGATGTATAGGTGTATGAGTACATATGATGAGTGAGTACATGTATGAGTGACTGTATAGGACTGTTGGTGAATGAGTGCTTGTGTATGTGGATCTTAGAATTACTGAAGAGGTTGTTGTAACTGGTATTGGTATGTCCATTGTTTTGAAAATTTTAGTCTCTATTTTTGAATGTGTGTATCAAAGGTTATATTAGGGTGAGAGGAGGTCTGCCACTCTATCACAAGGATGATGTCATCAGTGATGTCATCAGTGATGTCATTTGAGATGTCATCAGTGATGTCATGAGTGATGTCACTGACCATGTCATGAGTGATGTAATATGTGACGTCATCAGCAGTGCATTGCGGGCGCCCGAGTTATAGTTAGCTGAACTAACTATAACGGGGGAATTTCAATGGTTTTGTACAAGTGAAAAGTCCAGCTAACTATAACACCCCTGAAACCTATGGTTTTTTCAGTGAATTTCTGAGGTTTTTTAAATGCTAATTCCTAACTATAACGTGCCTGAAACCTATGGTTTTTTCTGTGAATTTCAAAGGTTTTTTAAATGCTAATTTCTAACTATGCCTACAGAGATAGGACATGTGAAGAAAGAAGAAAAAATGCACAGAAAGAAACAAAAGAAGTGCAGAAAGAAGCAACAGAAGTCCTCAAATACGAAGATAAGTGCAGGAAGAAGGATAACGTGCAGAAAGAACAAAAAGAAGAGCAGAAAGAAGCCTTGTTGCAAAATCATCCTGTACCCTCAACTTTTTCAGACGGATACTGGTGGTAACTGAGCCTGACTAACCAGTCCTAGAGCCAGTGCTATGTTAAAAGACACTTAGAATACAGTGAAAACACCTACATACACTAGGGAACATTATGCGTTGGGGTCCCCCTGTGATTAGCATGACCTCCTCTGTAAGCCCCTAGTATATAAGAGGGCATGGGGATTAAAACTACCTCTTAAAACAGGCCACAGGGCGTTTTTGCACACGTTAACTCAGGCCCCGTCCCCTCCCTTCACCACTGTGTAAACACGCCCTGTGTCCATTTTTAGTTGGGAGATTAAGTTCATTTGAATCCTGAGGGTCCCTGGGGTCCAACTAGCCCACTAGGTACCTCCAGTAAGTGCCACAGAGCTGCGTTGCAGAGAGGTGTAAAAAGTGGCACGGCCTGGACCACCTCTCTGCAATGCAGCTCAGTGGCGCTTACTGGAAGCACTTGGTGGGCTAGTTAGCCCCCAGGGGCCCTCAGTATTGAAGGGAAATTATATCCCCAATTTAAAACGTGCCATAGTGCGTGTTTGCACACGTCACCTCAGGCCCCGTCCCCTCCCTTCACCACTGTGTAAACGCGCCCTGTGGCTGTTCTAAGTTGAGAGATTAAGTCCCCTTGAATCCTAAGGGTCCCTAGGGTCAAACTAGACCACTAGGTACCTCCAGTAAGCGCCACAGAGCTGCGTTGCAGAGAGGTGTAAAAAGGGGCTTGGCCTCAGAACACCTGGCTGCAGCGCAGCTCCCTGGCGCATACTGGAGATACCTGTTGGGGGCGCGTTTGCAGAGTGCTGCACGGAGGGGGCATGGCCTCCGGCACGATGCCAGTCTTTTATTTATTTTAGTTTTTTAAGAAGGGGGGCTGTTTGGTTCCCCTTCTTATTCTAATTTATTGGCCCTGATGACCCCATCCCCCAGGGCCAGTCTCCTAATTATATTTTTTTGACCCCAATCCCCAGGGCCGGCCACTGTTTTTTATTATTTTTAAAAAATATATATTTATAGACACACCTAGGTCATGCTGGACAAACCGTACGTACCTATCACCATGACGATTTGCGTGATATTCATTAAAAGGCGACTATGCATGCAATGAATCCACGTGGAATGTATTTACACCACTAGTGAAGCTCTGACATGTCTGATGCCCTACCGTGCCTAATCCCGGTAGACACCCTTGTCGTTTATTTATACAAACTTGGGTAGCTATTGACGGGCACATTTAATACACATGCACACCAAGCCATTCAAAGGGGATTCGACAAAAATTCGACCAAAACTATGCAAGAAACCCCCCTCACGGTTAATAAAACACACATCCACTGCCCGATGTGTAATACTTTTTATTTTACTCTCTGGAAAGGGGACGAACATCACTTGAGAGTCACAGCGCGCTCCTGACAGAGCCCAATGCTGTGTTACACCCACCATTGCCTGCCGTGTGCCTCACACCTCTGTGTTGTATTCCACTAGCTAGCGCATATGCTATGACACTCTCTAGCCCATGTGCACTGTAACACCACCCCGTGAATATGTCATGCCACACTTGTCTTCGCACGGGTTATATTGCCCCATCTAACGTGCCTTTCTCGATGCCTATGTTATAACGCACAGTGCTATGCCATACATATTACAATCTGGGATCCATATCTTTGTCACAGTGCATATGCAACCTTACACTCCCCAGCACATATTTTATATTACAACTTTAGAGACTAGTTAGGTTACACAACACTGCCCTGTGCATATTACACTCCAAGGCGCATATCGCATAGCACGCGCTAGTGCCTGTGCTATCTCGCGCTCTCCAATGAATCTGTCATTGCGCACAATGTATTGCATATTATATTTCACGCCCGGTTCATCTTATATCACACTTTTTGGTGCATAGTTTATACCATACACTATATCTAGTTTTCATTTTCAATCGTGCTCTCAGGACTATGTTCTATATAACACTGTGTTCACCTACCCTTTTCACGGGCATTACATTTTGCGATAGGGGATGGAGGGTCAGGGGGTGTTTCTGCCAAGTGAGCCCGGAGTCACAGTCACAAACGTCCTCTTCTTCCTGAATAAAAGTGAGATTATGCTGCATACTTGTTCATATTTTAAGTAGTTCGCACAGACACAATGTTTTAAAAACAATAAAGTTCCTAATACCCGCCTTCTCTGAACAGTTAGCTTGCTGCCCCATCCCCTTCCTCCCTATCCTCTGTTGTGTGAATCCATGGACTAGCCTCCTCCCTCCTGCCATGCATGGTCTGATGTGCTGCCACTGCCCTCAGTATGATGTACCATTCCACTCCTCCTGCCCTCCATTGCCCAATTCTATGCCCCATCATTGACCTCCTGCTTAAACTCTGTGCTTAGCTTGCTGCCCCTATTCTCCTTCCCCCTGCCCTCCGATGTCTTTGTGCATGCCCCTGCTCCATCCTTTTTGCCCACCATGTCCCATGGACCTGCCACTCCTATCTACTCTGAGTGTTCTGTTGAGCTGCCACTCCCCTCCCACCTGCCTAGCATTGTCAGATGACTGTAACCTGTCCCTGTCACCTCCACCCTGCCTGTCCACATGCCATGCCCCTATCCTCTTCCTCCTGTCCTACATGGTCCATTGTACTGCCACACCCTTCTGCCCTCCCTGGTCTGTTGTGCTGCAGCTGCTCCTCCTGCCTGCCCCGTGTGGTCTGTTGTGAGGTCCCTTCCCCTGAACTTTCTTGTCTGTGCACAGGTCCTGACCCTCCCTTCTATCCTCCATCGTCCTTTGTGCATGCCCCTCCACCCTCCTTCTTGCCCATCATAGCCATTGTGCTGCCACTAACCCTCCCACTTGCCATGCATGGTCTTCTGTGCTGCCATGGCCCCTCCCACCTTCCCTGTGTGGTCAGTTAGCTGCCCCTGACCCCCTCCCACCTTCCCTCCATGGTCTGTGTGTATGCCATCACAGTCTCACTGTTGCTCTTCATGGTGTGTCTTGCTTCTAGTGCCCATCCTGCCTGACCTCCATGGCTATCTTGCTGCTCCTGCCCTGCCCCCTTGCCCCCAGCCCTACTCCCTCCCTCCTGGCTTGTCTGTTCCATTGTAATGCCCCTGATCCGTCCCTCCTGCCCTTTATGGTCTGTTATGCTGCAGCTTTCTCTCCTGTCTGTCCATTATGGTCAGCTAGCTACCATTGCCTCTTGCCCCTCTGTTCTCTGTTGTCCATGTGCATGGTCCTGTCCCCTCCCTCTTGCTTTCTATGGATTGTTGTGCTGCACTCCCGTGTGGTGTATTGTGCTGCTGCAAACCCTGATGCCTGCCCTGCAGGGTCAGTTTGGTGCACCTCTCCATGTCCCTCCTGTCCTCTGTTATCCAAGTCCATGTCCCTATCCCATTTCCTTCCATGATCCAATGTACCATACTTGCGAACATTTTGAACTTGGTAAGAGGGAGATTTTGAAAAAAAACTGGGGTATTGATTTTCCCCTTTGAGTTACATTGAAAAAGAGGATATTGTAGACAGGAGACAGATCAAATAAAGCCCATTTGAGCTTAAAAACATTGGACGTTTCCTGGCTGAATCGGGTCTGTTGGCATGTATGGTTGTACTACCATTGCCTCTTCCTTCTGCCCACAATGGTCTATTACATTGCCACAGGCTTGAAGGAGGGTAGATTTTGTATCACAGGGGGCCCCTGGCCCGTTCTGTCCACACCTGAAGTATGAGACCCTTGTCCTTGCCCTGCCAGCTGCATTTGTAGGCCGTATTAAATTGACCAGCGGGTCCTGTGTTGCTATATAATTATCCTGAGACATCCTTACCACTCAGCCAGTATAAAACCCCTGTGTAGGCCCTTCTGTTCAATATGTAGGCCTCTTTGTTAAATTGACCATAGCTCTGCAATTTTAGTGTATAGCAGTCTGAAGGCAGGTCTGCGAGGCCTTCTGCTCCAAACCAGTAGCCCCCACCCTACCCGAGTGCTCCGTGCTCGGTATCAAAGTTCAACATCCCCCTGAAGCTGTCGACATACAGTAGGCTGCATCCTGGACTGGTACTTGCTTCCTGGGCAGGTTTCCCGCTTTTAAGGAAGTGGCAACCGCAGAGCGTCAAGTTAGGAGAACTGAGGAGATTTTATACATGAATATATTGAATTCCCGTACAATACCCATTATTTTCTGCTTGCTCTATGGAACTTACGATAAGCGATTGGCCTGAGAGACTGACCTTTTCACCCAGTCCATTGTCAGCATTAAGTGGGTAAATGACGAAATGTCTGGTAAAATCTGCAGACGAAGCTTTTGGGTAGCATACGTAGGTAGATGTAGCGTGCAAAGGAGCCCACAAAATGATATAAAAAGGGAGCACCCACAGATATCGACGGACTACCTCGCCGTCTGTATGTAGGTTAACAGGCAGTGCAGGTTTTCCCCAAGAGTTGGGAGCTCTTGTCTTCCTTTGCTTAAAATGTCTTGCTCTGCTTTGCTTGAAGTATCTTATTCTATTTTACCTATATGAAATGTCATGTTATGTTTAACCATTGTTCTCTTTACTTTTGCATTTAAAAGATTTTGTATTGTAATTGCAGGAATGCTTGCTCTAAGAGTAAACGTGAGTGTTCCTAGGTAACATTTTCCTTGGTGTAACTTGTTTCTCATGATGCATTTATAGATGTGTTTTCTCTCTCTCTCTGTCAGTACATTAATTGAGATACAGAGAATATCATGACAGCTGTATGATTATCTGGATTCTGTATTTTGTACTTTATGTCTCTATTCTGCGGTTTCTTTGAAGTTGCATCTTCTCATTAAACTGCCATTGTATTCTGCCTCCAATTCCATGTCTCATATGTCTGTTTTCTTCATTTTTGGAGCAAGCGTTCCTAGGCACCCCGGCTCAAATTAAGGTGCCCCTTTTGTCCCTGACTCACTCTCCTGCTCAGTTCTGTGGTGGCTCCCGGGGATCTGGGGACCGCCCCTAGCTTCCTTGACCCGTAATAGATCTTGCCTCCAACAGCCTCTCTTGCAAGTCCTGTATTGTTGGTTTGTTGCCCCTGCCCCCCTTTCCACTGCCCTCCATAGTCTGTTGTGCTTCCACGGCCCTTCCTGCCTGCTCAGTGTGGTTAAATTGTTGCCTTTGCACCCTCCTACCTGCCTTCAATTTTCAGAGTCCGTGCCCCTGGTCTCTGCCTCTCAACAGTATCCTAATGAACAACTAGATTGCTAACATTCTATATTTATTACAAAAGTGTGGAACGCCTGACATCATCTTGATGTAATCAAAACTGTAATACCTAGAGCATTTCCTTTAGAAATTACATATATGAGAGGGTCTTATTGGCATCAAAATTATGGTTAGTGCTCTAAAAGGCTAAAATAAGGACATATTTTCTGAGTTTTCAAATAGCGACAAAGCACTTTTAAATTATTTGTTATCTTTATGTTTTTTTATCCAGTTGACCACTTGATTAAATGTTGCACTTAGGGGAGATGATGTGGTGTTACTTCCAGAACTGCAGACTTTGCAACTGGGGAACCAGGTTGAAGTTTCTGCTTCAGCTCGACATTCTGTGATTCTGGTCAAATCACTTAGTCTCCCCATGTCTACAACCAAAATGAATGTGTTCTTGTGTGATGTAACCAATGCTCATGTAAAGCACTCCAATACCTGACAAGTCTGCACTATATAACACTGCAAAAACACAAAATAATAAGTGTTTTGCACACTTCTGTCATTGGGCTATATTTGGGCTACATCTGGGTGATTTTGGGCTACATTTGGGCTCTTTTGTCTCCGGTGGCCATCTTGGGAGATTTATTTGTTATGAAGTTTCCTAATTTCCTCATGTACTGCAGTCTCCTCAGTAGGAAATGCTTTCAGTTTTTTACTTTGATTCCATCATGAAGGTATTCATATATGTCACACATTTGCCATAAATTCTGAATGTTAGCACTCTAGTTGCTCATTAGATCATTGTAGTAAAACTACTGCACCATGGAAGTCTGCTCCTGGTATTAAAAGTGCATGTTTCAGTCTGCATGTCAGAATTTTTTTAATGAAATAGAAGAGGATTTGAGAAGTCACTCAAAATGTGCCCTCATTTTCTTTCTTCAGCATTAATCATAATTTCTATGGCAAAATGAACCTCCTCATTGTGTTCCTTTTTAAATTAAATGTTTTAAGTGTTACCAGTTTATTCCAATCAAGATGGCTTCAGGTGTGCCATACTTTTGTCATAATGAAGACAGTAAGCGCTCTAGTTGTTTTTAAGAACATTCTGGGACATTCTGTCATTGGGCTATACTTGGGCTACATCTGGGTGATATTTGGGCTAACATTTGGGCTCTTTTGTCTCTGGTGGCCATCTTGGGAGACTTATTTGTTATGAAGTTTCCTAATTTCCTCATTTACTGCAGTCTCCTCAGTAGGAAATACTTTCAGTTTTTTACTTTGATTCCATCAAGAAGGCATTCAGATGTGTCACACATTTGCCATGAATTCAGAATGTTAGCACTCTTTTTGCTCATTAGATCACTGTAGTAAAGCTACTGCTCACCAGGGAAAACTGCTGCTGGTATTGAAAGTGCATGTTTCAGTCTGCATGTCAGAATTTTTTAATGAAATAGAAGAGGATTTGAGAAGTCACTCAAAATGTGCCCTAATTTTTCTTTCTGCAGCACTAATCATACTTTTTATTGAAAAATGAACCCCCTCATTTTGTTCATTTTTAAATTAAATGTTTTAAGAGTTACCACTTTAATCCAAGCAAGATGGCTTCAGGTGTGCCATACGTTTATCATAAGTAGGACTGTTAGCGCTCTAGTAGTTCTTTGGAACACTCTGGGAAGCTGCAGTAGAACACAAAGGAATCAACTGACAGTCTCTGCCCTTGTTGGATGTACATGTTTTACTGAGAATGTCAGACTTCATTCTCACATGACTGAGAAAGATAATGTGAATTTACAGAAAATAAGCTCTCAGTTTAGCCTATAGATCACCTTCCAAACCTCTGTGGAAAAAGCATGAGAAAATATTTTTCTCTCAATCATGATATCCCAGCAGAAGGCTTTTTCACATGGTGAAATCACCTTAGAACATACCACAATTCCTAAAATGAGTATGGTACCATCAACAAATGATTTATAATGTAACTAAAGTCTTAAAACCTTCTATTAACTGCAATGCTTTTTAATGAGGTGCTATCATGTATATTGGTCCCAAGATGGCTGCCAACACTTCTTGGATGAAGTGCTGACAGCCAATCAGATCTCAGGATGAGATGTGTGGTTAGGCTCCGCCCACATATATATATGCTTTTAAATGCTATTTTCTCAGGATCTACTGAACAGATTTACACCAAACCTACAAAAGGCACTTCCTTGACCTGAGGACTACCTCTCTGCCAAATTTCAAGTAATTCTGTTCAGCCGTTCGGGCTGTAGCTGTGTCTAAAGGTCCTATGGAAAAATGCATGGGAAAAACGCGTTTTGGGACCCCCCTTTTATCTCAGCCCCCGCTTGACGAATCCCCCCGAGACTTTCAGGGTAGGAGCGGAGCGTAGCGCCCCACCTATTTTGAAAAATTCGCGAGGATTCGTCAACCGGCGCCAAAGTTATTCAAAATAGAATGTTGCGGATTTCCTATGGAAACGTGGTCCTAACTATAACTACCTACTGGCGACCGCCAGTAGGTAATATATATATATATATATATATATATATATATATATATTATACTTACAGGGACTTTCAGCCAGCTCTCTTCATCCATTGGCCTGTTATTATGTCATTCACATTTTCCTTCTGCACATTGTAGCCTACAGCGTGGTGTTAAATGGTAGCGGCAGTTTCAGTCGATAACCTTTCAAGTATTGCCCGGCGGTAATCGCCTCTCATACCACTCGATAATTTACCAATGAAAGAGGCAGGCGCCGGAGACTGGAAGGCAGGAAACAAAGTTTTATTCCGTCGGAGCAGAACACATCAGATCAGACAGCAAGGTATCGTCACGAGGTGCTCTAACTGCATCTCTGAGACCTGGTCTCTTATACACAGGTTTATTGCTTTATTACACATAGTACATTCTTGAGATTCCCTTGATGCATGAGAGAACATCCCCTGAAGCCCCGGCTCAGATCCGATCCCACACATAGCTACAGTAGAAGTTCCCACCTCACCCGCAGTAGGAGATGGCTATCGCGCAGCAGGGTATTCCGCCAATTCCCGGGGGTGTGTGTGACCGGTCGGGTCTCAGGGGTAGGGGCTTTGATCTACTGTAATCCCTTTGATGTGAGGTGTTTCCCTTACAGTAGGGGCAATAAACTGCATCC
Source organism: Triturus cristatus (assembly GCF_964204655.1). Taxonomy (NCBI): domain Eukaryota; kingdom Metazoa; phylum Chordata; class Amphibia; order Caudata; family Salamandridae; genus Triturus; species Triturus cristatus. The sequence goes on along the minus strand of NC_140586.1, from coordinate 480,194,733 downwards.
GCAGGGCTAGGTGATGGCCTGGGACCAGTTCGAACAATGGGGCGCAGAGGAAGGGGGTTATCAAAGGAGAGGCATGACCATGTATGGGATGTCGGTCGGATGTGGTTCCGTAGCAGGGTCGCGTAGAAGGAGAGGGTTTACGGCCTGTATGAGAGAGCGGGGGTGGCCGGCGCGCGGGGGATGCTCGCAGCGCCAGGGGAAAGCGCTGGCGATCGAGAATGACCGGGGAGAGAGTGGGGTGCCTAAAATGGCGGCCGTGCATTCGCTGTGCGTGGCGCTGGGGAGAGGCAAGATGGCGCAGATAATGTTCCGTTTGCAAGCTAAATTTCCACAGTCCTCCCTTTTAACATATCTCGCCAGCTTGCCTAGTTCGGATCTATCCCCATAATACTCCGAACTTCCACCTCATACAGAGCTTTCATTCGCTCGGTTTCAAAGTCCAAAGTCTTAGGGCAGATGCAGTTCATAAAAAGCGAACATAAAGGTGGCAGACACTGAATCCCCAAGCAACATCCACATAGTATCACAATTGGTATGAGGATAAATGAAAACAGCCTCCATCCCCAACTTTTAATAGTGTCCCAAAACCAACTCCCCAGTGACCATTCTCCTTGCTCTTGATGGACCTCTGCGGACAGTCTGTGGAGGTGTTCAATTGCTTTGTAGACTGAGGGTGAGTTATCCGGTACGTAGGTACAACAGCTGGACCCAATGATGCGGCATGCTCCTCCACGATCAGCCAGAACCACATCTAGAACGAGGCGGTTCTGAAGGGCCACTAAGCGGACGGCCTGGAGCTCGGCGGTGTTGTTGGCGAGGGCGCCAGCCGTAATGTTCATCGCCGTTTCGACTGCCTGGGTTAAGTGGCGGATGGCACGGCTGTTTGCCATTGGACCCCAGAGAGGAACGAGGCCTTTCACTGCGTCCATGAACTGTGCTCCGGCGGAGTCGGCTTGCACAATGTCTTTGGCCCGCTTCTGTCGGTGATGGTTTGCTGGAGCCACATATGTCGGAGGAAGGACAAAGGCGATGTAGCAGGTGCCTCCCCAACCTTTCGGAAGCCAGGTGTAGGCCTTAGTACCACAGACGAAGTACATATTCGGGGAGGCAACAAAGGAGGGTGGGTCAACTGAGTCCAATGTTCGGGTGATGAGGCAGGAGCTGTGGCCCACCAGCTGTGCCCCCAGGCCTTCGAGGCACACAAATCCAGTGATGTTGATGACGGACAGGGCCACTGTTAGGGTGGCGGCCGTCCGTTTCCGGAGGTAAGAGAAGGTGGGTCTGGCTAGGTTGTTGAACACTTGCATTTCAACTCGTTCTTTGGCAGGGATGTCCATGTGAAAGGAAGTGTTCGATCTCAGAGGGCAGAAGAGGGCAGAAGTTCTTCCAGTTTTGTTCAGCCAGAACCCATGGTAGAAGTGTGACATGGTTCTGCCGGAAGTGGCATTGTCCTTGTAGCTTTCTTGCAGGAGGATTAGCCAGGCGAGGCAGGAACCATGGACAGAAAAAGGTGAAGGGATGAAAGGGATAGTGTCCAGTGGCATGTGGTAGCAATCCACAGATCCAGCAATTAGTGGCGTTGGCAGCAAGATTGTGTTGGTGGAGCAACTGCACAAAAGAGTTATTCCAGAACTCCTTACGCCTTTCTCGGAGTTGGGGTGAAAGTGAGATCAGATGGTGTTCTTTTGCGGTGGTAGGTTGAACGGTGGTCAGCAATATCTTATGAGCGGGTGTGCCCTCCTCCATGATCCAGAAGGTGACCACGAGAAGAAGGCAAAAGAGAAGGGTAATGAAAAGTGCAATAGTCTTTAAGCTGTGCATTCGGTCAGTCTTTGGGTTTTTGTAATGGATCTTCGGACGTCCGGTTGCTTCCATCATCTTCATGTCGGGTGCTTCCATCACCTTCAAGAGACTCGGTAGCGGGCAGAACCACAGACTTCGCTTAGTTTCTCTCCTGGTGGCCTTTGAGGTGACTAGGCTACCGCTCTGAAATTTCCACTTAGCCTGTGGTCTGCTTAGCCGAAGTTCTCTCCTTTCGTCGCAAGTTATACCCTTCCTTGGATGGCACGGTGGGATCAGGATATCTTACTAACTCGAGTGTCTCTGTATCTGGGCAGCGGCTCAGGGATGGTTGGTCTTTGTCCAGAAGTTCTTCTTGGGCGGTGATGTTGTCAGTGGTTGTCAGGGTCGGTGATACCTTCTTGCAGTGGTGTGCATGCAGCCAATTGCGTTTCCCCTCCACTCGAAGAGCTGTTCGGGTGGTGATCAGGACTTGCAGGGGGCCCGTCCACCGGGGCTCCAGACTCTTGGTGCGCTGGAAGTTACGCACTAAGACGAAGTCACCGGGTTGGATGTCGTGTCCGGGGCCCCTGGAAACATCGGGAATGGCGTGCAGCACCTGCTGATGGATGACAGACAACGTTTTAGTTAGGTTATACAAATAGTCAGACATGAGGACGTCCGGGACGTCGTGGATGGATGTTGGCTTTGGAGCAGCCCAAAGGTTCATGGGCCGCCCGAAAACGACCTCGTAGGGGGTTAAGTGGTGTTTAGTGGGGGTGGAACGCATTGATAGCAATGCTAGCGGGAGAGCGTCTGGCCATCTCAGTCCTGTGGTGGCAACTATTTTTGCTATCTTAAGCTTCAAGGTGGCGTTGTCGTTCAACCAAGCCTGCAGATTGGGGATGGAAGACCGCATGGAATTTCTGTTTTACACCCAACCCCTTTAAGATGAGTTGGATAACTTCGGCTACGAAGTGAGGGCCGTTGTCGCTCCACAAAATTCGACAAAGGCCGTATCGGGGGAAGAATTCCTTCAGTAGTACTTTTGCGGTAGTCATGGCGGTGTTGTCGTGGGTTGGATAGGCTTCCACCCACTTGCTGAAGGCACACACAACGACGTACTTCAAACCTTGGCACCTTTCTAACTGGACATAGTCCATTTGTAGGACTTCAAAAGGGTGATTGGGGACCCCGAACCCTCCCCGGGGTACAGCAGTTCCTTTCCCAGGGTTGTGTTGGAGGCATACTAGGCATTGCTGGACCAGACGTTTGGCTGAGTCTGGGATCTTGTCGTTGTGCCAGACTTTGGAGATGAGTTCGATCATGGGGGCAGAACCTATGTGTGCGGGGGAGTGTGCCATGGTCAGCATGGGGATCAAGTATGAGTCTGGTAGCAACCATTTGTTCGAGTCTTTAGTCCGCCAGCAACCATCATCGTCCTTCAATCCCACCCGTGCCCATTCAGTTAACTCGTGTGGTGTACTGGCTAATTGGATGTCCTTAATCGTTTCCCTAGCATCCTTCCATTTCTCAGCTTGTGACCTGGTCACGTACATACGGGTCGTGGACCTATTCTCGGCTGTGGTCCGGGCAGTAATGTCAGCTAGTGCATTTCCCTGTCCTATAATGTCTGTCACCTTCTTGTGTGCTTGGCATTTGATCACAGCCAGCCGTGTGGGGAGGAGGACCGCTTCGGTCAGGGCAGAGACTAGATCTCCATGCAGGATGGGTGTGCCATGAGAAGTCAAGAATCCCCTCTCTTTCCATAAGAGCCCAAAGTGGTGAACTACCCCGAAGGCGTACTGACTGTCTGTGTAGATGTTTGCGGTTGTCCCTGCTGCCAGGATGCAGGCTCGTGTGAGAGCAATTAGTTCCGCCGCCTGTGCGGATCGCTGTGTGATGCGGGCTGTCTCAACAACTGTTCGGGCTGTGGTGACTGCATAGGCAGCTGAGGTGGTGCCATCGGGGAGCTTGATGCATGAGCCATCCACCCACAGTTCTCCGTCAGGGTCCGGGAAGGCAGTATCTCGGAGGTCGACCCTACTCTTGGTCTGTTCGTCGGTGAGGGTCACACAGTCGTGTATAGGGGACGCATTGGGATCAGTGTCAGGGAGAAGTAGTAGAGTAGCTGGATTCAGAGTGGTGCATCGTTTCAATGTGATGTGGGGTGCAAGCAGAGTCAGTTCGTAACCGGTCAGTCGTGCGCTAGTCAGGTGTTGAGTCTTGGTTTGGTTCAGGAGGGTGTCAACCGCATGGGGTACCAATACTGTGAGGGGGTTTGAGAGTACGATCCCCTCGCTTTGCCGGATAGAGATAGCCGCGGCGGCTACTGCTCGAAGGCATGCGGGCAAAGCTCTGGCTACAGGGTCAAGAGTGGCAGAGAAGTAGGCACAAGGGCGTTGTTTAGGGCCTATGGACTGGGTTAGGACAGACAACGCACATCCCTCCCTTTCGTGGGTGTAGAGGGAGAAAGGTTTAGTGTAGTCTGGGGTTCCTAGGACTGGGGCCGAACAGAGGGCGTCTCGTAATTCTTTGAAGGAGGATTGACATTCGGGTGTCCAGGGGAGGGGGAAGGGGACATCTTTAGCCAACAGGGAAAGCAGAGGTTTTACGATAAGACTGAAGTTTGGCAACCATTGTCGACAAAAGGAGGTGAGGCCTACTAGGGACCGCACTTGCTTCTGAGTTTTGGGAACAGGGGTTTCTAGGATGGTCTGAATTCGGTCAGGGGTAAGCTTCCTCCCGTCTTTGGATAGTAGGTGGCCTAGATACGTTACTTGGGGCTGGCAGAATTGCAATTTCTTTCTGGAGACCTTGTGACCGTTCTCCGCAAGGAAGCGGAGGAGGTGAATGGTGGCTGTGACGGCAAGTGGAGCGGTGTCGGCCGCCAAAAGAATGTCATCGACGTACTGTATCAACACCACTCCATCGGGTAGTTGGACTGCATCTAGCTGCCTCTTGAGGGCTTGGCTATAAATACTGGGACTCTCAGTGTAGCCTTGGGGTGCCCTGCAGAATCTGTACGAACGGGCTTTTAAAGTGAAGCCGAACAGGTAGCGGCTGTCTGGGTGGATGGGGATGGAAAAGAATGCGTTTTTGAGATCAATAACAGTAAAGGTGGTGGCAGTGGATGGAATCAGGGTGAGGATGGTGGTGATGTCTGAGACCACGGGGTACTGGGGTATGACCACTTTGTTAACCTCTCGCAAATCAACAATGAAACGGTAGGCTTTCTCATCTCCCTCGCCTTGCTTCTTTACAATGGGTAGGATAGGGCTGTTACAAACATTACTGACTACTTCTTCTACCACTCCTGCCTCGACTAGGGACTCGATGATTTTCACCAATGCCTTCTCGCCTTCGGGTGATATCCGATACTGTGGAAGCTTTGGGAGCACTGCGTCCGGTCGGACGGTTATGTGTACCGGGTCGATCAACATGCGCCCTACATCTGAGTCGGTTTTAGCCCATAGGTGTGAAGGTAATGTGTCGAGTAGGGGCATGTCAGCATCGGTTATAGAGAGCATACGCCGCGTGTGACAGGGTCTGGACAGATCTGGGTTATCGTGTAGGATGACTCGAACTCCGTCTGGGGAGCATCTGATGGTAGCTCGAAAATGTTTTAGCAAATCAAGTCCCATAATAGCATCGGGGGTGTTGGAGGAGAGCAAAAAGGTCGTGTCAGTGGTGTTATCTTCTAAGTCAAAGGAGATTGGTGCTGATAAGGGGTTAGTGGAGGGCGTTCCATCGAAGCCTATTGAGGTTACATGTGAGCCAGACAAGGGTGCCCTAGGGATCATGTTGTATTCTAGTCCTGCATTCCTCTTCCCCCTTTCCCCCCCTCCTTGTCCTCGCCTTATGGGCTGTCCCACCTTTAGAATGTTGGAACGAAGCTCCTCTTAGAATGTTGGCATTCTCGTGTGAGAGGCCGTAGGATCTACAGGAATAAACCGTCACTTCTACTCTTGCTGTTTCCTGAGAGTTATTTACCACAGATATTTTGGCGACGAGTTACCTTACCGTGCTGGGGACGGTTGGATCCTACCCCCAGTGTCTTCTGCCTCTCATTTATCCTTCCTGGCGGTGGATTATTCAAGGAAGGTTGGTTCCTGCACAGCTACTGACTTTACACGACCAGTCTAGTTTCCTGACGTGTTCCTTTTTGGCTGCTGAAGAGTGGTTCCTATCATTACCGCTGGGACTCTCTTTGGTGTTTATTCCTGCGGGGCCTGCCAACCTCGATGACCGGCGTTTCCTGGTTTGCCGCCTGCTGTCGTGAAGCTGTTACGCGACCTGTGCCATCTTGCCAATGGAGCGTGGTGAGTTCCCGAGTGATGGAAAAGAGCGTATGAGGGGATCGGCGCTGGGCAAGCTGTGGCGGAGCTGAAGGCATTGTCAGTTGCTCCGGAGGCCGTAGCGTTAATTCCGTTTGGATTGACTTTGTCAGCGTTGTGGATGAGTGTAGCGCTGCCTTTCATCCAGACTCTGTTCCCGGCCGCTCGATCCCACAGGACCTCCCGTCTGCCTCAGGAGTCTTGAGCGTTGTCACAGGCTGCCCGCTGAGCATCATTTCCCCCGATTGTATGCCGTTTCAGGAGGTGCGTGTCAAAGGGGACGCTTGTGCTGCTTTTCACGAGGGTGGTTCCAGAGAGAAAAGTTTCGTTTCCTGTCAGAGCTGGGACGACGTAGTTTCCTCATCAAGGACTGCCGGTTTCTGGGCGTTCCCGTGGTCCCGCTGACTGAACTCCAGTGAGGTTACTCAGTAGACAGACACTGCTCCCTGGCTTCCCTAACACAGCTCCCCCTGCTGGGAAATTTTATAGCACACTTTAATTTTTGTAATCCTCACAGTTTATTCTGCCTGTGGGGAAGCTTTTACTGACAGGCTCTGCTCACGAAATTGTGTTACCTTCATCCAGTACTTTGCCACCTGCTGTTCATTTCGTCATACGCTGGGTAAAGGTCATTTCATGTTGTGCAGCCATAATTACTTCAAGTTTATTCTCCATCATTAGTCTGCCTTTGGTGAAGTTTTCGCTGACAAGCTCAGCTCATGAAATTTTCGGTACTTTCATTCTGTACTCTGCCTCCTGCCTGTTTCATTGCGTAAGGTGGTTCCACGGTGTGCGGCCACATATTCTTCTATTTATTCTCCATCATTAGCTTTGCCACTCGTTTCTTTTCTTCCCTTATTTCATCCTACTTCTTTTATTTTCTTTTCTGTCGTTTTCTTCTCTACGTTTTCCTTTCATACTCCGCTATGTCTGCATTCGCAATGTCTCAACCCCCTCCATTTCTGGATGAGAGTGGAGATCCGGTGATCCCATGGAAAAAATGGGTAAATCTGTTTGAATCGTATCTAATTGCAATTGGGGGTGACAGGTTTTCTGCTATGCGTAAACAACATGTCCTTCTGCATAACCTAGGGAAGCAAGGGAGAGATATTTTTGATGACCTGCCTGATTCAATTGTTGAAGGTGCAAATGTGGGTGCTGGGGGCGAGGGGGAGGCCCAATTTGACGTGTATCAGTTAACATTGTTGAAACTAGAAGCCCAATTTGGGGATAAAATCAATATTGTATTAGAACGCCACAAGTTCTTTTTGCGCATTCAAGGGAAAAATGAGAAAGTGATAAATTACATTGCCATTCTGAGAGGTTTAGCCTCGACGTGTGAGTTTGGAATGTTGACCGAGTCACTAATTAGGGATCAGCTGGTAAGATGTACCTGCAACAAGAAGATCCAAGAAAGACTTCTCGCAGAAGCCCCTGACTTAAAACATGCCATTGACATTGCCAAGAGCATAGAACACACAGCGTACTGTATGAATGAAATGAAAGAAGCCGTGGAGGTGAAACAAGTAATGGAAAACAACATACACAAGATCTCCAGTAGAGACTACAAACATAAACCTTCGCCTTCCAGTCCTGAAGTACAGACCGCATCAGGAAATAAGCCAAAATGCTACAGGTGCGGAAATCCCAATCATCTGGCCAACAACGCAAGCTGTCCAGCAAAGGGAGTTTTATGCAGCAAGTGCAAGAAAAGAGGCCATTTTTCAAAATTCTGCCACAGTGCAAAAAACAGTGTCACCCACATGATAAGCAGTGAGTTGGACCATCAACAACCAAGCGAGGATATAGTTTTTCAGGTATCCAATTTTTCAGAATGCAGATAACGCACTACGTGTCGCCCCAGTGTCTACCAGGAATGGAGATTTTGTGCCCAAGACCTTAGCAGTGACGTAAGGACCTTGCTGGTCAACACGGAGTTCGACTGGATCCCTCCCTTGCCCCTGGCGGTCCTATGCGAAGTCATGGGTGCTTTCGTAGTCGGACTGCTGACACTGGTTTTGTCGGGGGCGATCAAAGGTGTTTGGTCTGCCTGGCCTGTCGTTGATTGCGTCGTTCGTGTGCCCTCGTCCCTGTCCTCTATTTCTGGGGTCATATGCGGTGTTTCTGGGATCCCTATTTTTGTTAAGTTCCATAAGGACCGGGCACTGGGATTTCCAGTGTCCGAACCCTCTACAGAACGCACATTGGTTCCCATCTAAGTCTCTCCGTCCGTTGTAGGGTGTAGGGGTATGGTCTCTAGGGGGTAGCTTTCTAGGGGCGGTTGGTTGGTAATTCTCTTTCGGGGGTTCCCTTCCTATGGTCACCCCTTGCAACTGTGCTATCATTACCCTCTCCTTTAGTTCCTTTTTCTTCTTTTCTGATGCCCTATCGTTCTCGTTTTTCTGGTTTTCGTAGTATTGGGCCATCTGGAGAATTGCTGCGGGTTTTGAGGCTGCCCAACTACTCTCGCTGGTCTGCAGTTTCTGGGAAACTTCTTGTGACAGACCCTTCACATAATTCTGGACAAAGAGGTGATGTCCGGTTGCGGTGGTCATGTCTTGGCCACTGTAATCGGAAAACACAGTCTCGAATCGGGAGAAGTATTCAGACACATCCTCCTGGGGTTTCTGGCGACAAGCCGTCACTATTGACCAATCTACCTTTCTTTCCGGGATTAGAGTCTTCAACTTAAGTACAATCTTGTCTGGGAGCTCTAATATGGCTTTCGGGGGTTTCTGTCCCGGTTCTCGCTGTTTATCTATGGTATCGAGTTGTACCCAGGTATATCCGAACGGCTCAGCGTGGTCAACTTTCCGGATTTGCTTCCACACATCAGCCGGCAGACATAGCCCAAAGAACAAGTCGATATCTGCTAAAGTCATTATCGTAGAACCTAAGGCTGTACCCAGTTCAGTGTAGAAGGCAGTCGGGTTCTTTCTCAAGTCGGGTAGAGTTTTTCTAAAGGTCAAAATATCTTGTCGGTCCCATGGCTGGTAGACCCAATTATATACAACCCTTCCCTTCGCATCTTGGTGGTTGATGTCGTCATGTGTTCCCTGACCTCGTGGGGGGACCCAGTAGGGGGCAGCCTCTTTGATGGGCATCATGGTATCAGCCCTTCCTTCTTGGGGCTTAGTCGCTATGGGGGTTTCTGCTTTGGTGGCCTGCCTGTGTTCTCTAAGGTGTCGATAGACCTCGAGTGTACGAGTGAAGAGGTTCGTTACATCGCCCTCTCTTTCTTCTCCGATGTCTACCTTCCTATATAGGGCCGCTAAGCCTTCGGGGCCTTTATCGTGGTATCTATCCTCATATGCATTCAGGGCGTGATAACAGAGCCGTACGACAAAGTGTCGTCTGTGGCTGTCGGCATACGAGTTATACACGTCTGTTATATACTCCTCACTTTCTTTTCGCTCCACTAGTGTCTTTACTATTTTGTCGATTCCTGCTCGTTCATCCTTCGTTAGTCGATTCATTCTGGTGGAGTCTTTCTTTCTCATCTCAGGGTCATCCAACGTTATTGCCGACAAAGAAATATATTGATTACAAAATGACACAACGTGTGAAGTGGCAGTGCAACATATATATACAACACGTAACTACTAAAGAAATTAAAGAAAAAAGGGGGATTTTAGATGGAACTGTCTGGTATTATTCACATCAATTTATAAGGGTGTAGTGACTCTGGACGTGATATTGATGATCGTTGACGTTTCAACCCTGTATGTAAGTGTCAATGATGAAACATCATGCAGGTCTTCCTCAGGATTGTGTGGTGTCCTGCCAACAGCTGTGATGGATGCGGATTAATTAATTTGGCGTGGTTTTGAGATCCTAGTAGACAGCCTTGCATTAGTTCGTGTCCCTAGAAAGTTCCAGAGGGTAACACTACTCTGTGTGATAACTTCTTACTATCCCGCTTGCTAATTGTGGGGTTCCTTGATTGTTTAGTACAGTCCTCACTATGTTGCCAAGTGACCTTGTCAGGGGACAGCAGCAAATGCGGTGTCTGCAGATCAACAATTGAAGGCCTTCCCTGATGAGGCTCGCAACGGCACTGACTGCCAAACCGAACGAATCCCAGAATGGAGGGGGAAACCGCCTTTCAGAATTCTCCCTCCCCTCCCTAGAAGATCTGAAAAAGGCAGCTCTGGGTATAAAATCAAGCTCCCCAACAGATCCAACCACGCCGAAAGTCATTAGCGTAGGGCTAGATACCATACTACCCTTTGTGCAATAACTGTTAGGAATCTCCTTTCAAAGAGCGATGGTTCCAGATACGTGGAAGCAAGCTATTGTTCTCTCCCTGAAATAAAAAACCTACAGCAGATGTGAACCAACTGGCGAACTTGCGGCCTGTCTCACTGCTCTCCTATTTCTCAAAAATAGCAGAAAAGGTGGTAAATACACAGCTGGTGGCACACATCAACCAATACAATCTACTCCATCCCACCCAATCAGGTGTTAGAGAAACATACTCAACGGAGTCTGCTTTGCTCTTTGCTACAGAGACAGTACACATGCGGGTTGATAAAGGCCTGGCTTCTGCACTGGTCCTCTTGGACCTTAGTGCAGCACGCAACACAGTGTCCCATAAGCTAGTTCTACACCGTCTAGACTAGTTGGACTGGATGGGGTTGTTCTTAATTGGATGACCCCCTATCTGCAGGGCCGTATTTTTCAAGTTACACAACCTCCACATACCTCCAAAAACATTGCCTTACCTCAGGGGGTGTCCCAGGGCTCAATATTGAGCCCTACTCTTTTCAATCTGTACGTCTCCCCCTTAGCTGGAATTGTGGAAAAACACAGTGTCACCATAGTGTCACATGCAGAGGACACGCAGTTAGTGGTCACCCTGTCTCCAAACTCGGTGAAGTCAGCCAGCAGGTTTGTGCACAGCCTAAAGAACCTTGCCTAGCCTAAAGAACCTTGCCTTTTGGATGACCGCAATTGCCTGAAATTGAATGACAATTAAACCGAGACCCTGGTAGTAGAGAAGACTCCATCCATCTGGTCTTCGGCCACCAATCTTAGGCCCTGCCCCCACCTCTAAGACAGAGGTGAAAAACTTGGGAGTCTGGCTAGATTCTACCCTCTCTTTCGAGACTCGCACCAGGAAAGTTGCAGGCGAGTGCTTTGGAACCCTGAAAATGCTAAGGAAAACTTTGGACATTCTTCCTCCTTCTGCTAGGAAAACCTTGGTCCATGCCCTTGTAACATCTCAATTGGACTATGGAAATGTCCTATATCTGGGTGCAATAAAAGTGTCTCCATAGGTTGTAGTGTATCCAGAATGCGTCAGCTCGCTTGGTTCTGAGCCTTCGCAGGAAAGCTTCCTCTAAGAAAGCCCTTGAATCTCTACACTGGCTACCTATAAATGAAATGATTCTCTTTTAGGTGCTGTGCTTCTGTCACTGCACCTTACAGGACAAAGGCCTGCTTTATCTATGGGACCTTCTCATCCCTTATAGTCCAGGACGGCACCTTAGATCCACTGAGACTTACCTGGTCAAAATTCCCAAGATGAAAAAAGCACAAATGGGCACACGCTCTTTTGGCTACCTGACAGCTAAAAACTGGAATGCCCTACCTTTGTCCCTCCATGCGAAACCTTCAGAGAACCTCTTCCGGAAAAGACTAAAAACTTGACTCTTTCAACTTTGAGCTAATATGTTTTCTCTTTCCCTTTTTTGTCGGAAAGAGCAGCTTTAGCACGGGGACACACCAGTGGTCCTGAGTCTTAAGATAGCTGCCACTACTTTCTGGTTAATGTGGTGGCAGCCAATCAGATCTTACTTTGAGATCTGTTTGGTCCGCAGATGCTCTATGGCTTGATATATTCAAACCTTTTAAACCTTAATTTCTCAAAAAATACTGTACGGATGTATACACGTTTCTGTGCCACGATCTAGCTTTCTTCCAAATTTGGTGTAAATCCGTTTAGCGGTTTGGTTAGTAGATGTGTCTAAAGTTCCTAGGAAAAAGTGAATGGCAAAAATTCATTTTTGGAAACACAGTCCTAACTATAACTACCCAGCTCCCCCCCAAAGTTTTTTTTAAAGAAAACCATGACATATGAAACATTTACAAAACCAAAAGTCTAGCAGTCAATGCCACACCTATTTGCTTTGCCAAGGGTTGTTATTATTTATCACATCTTTGAGGGTGATGCTGCTAAAGATATTACACTTCGCGTTAAACCTACACCACTGCACTATTTTAAGCAACTTTTAAAAGTTTCTTAATTTTATTGTCAACATGATTTTTGACCTCCTCTTATAATCCTACTTAAAACTGAAAGCCATTAGAATCCGTGACATTACAAAGTACACTTTGTGATTGTTTAACCTTATATCATGCATTGGATGTGATTTTATAACATTATATTATGCATTGGATGTGTTGTGTCCATACATAATTTTCCCTGTAAATGCCATCAGTAAACGGAGGGTGATACCAGCCTCTTGGCATCTTGTCATCCTTCAATCAATAATAGAAAGCAAAATAATGTTTGAAAAAGGATCACCTCATCTTGTTAATGTTTTGCAAAGTGGTAATTATTGGGACTATCCCTTTACTTTACAAAACAATTAGAGTGTTGTCTGGACAAGTGGCTCTCCTGCAATACGTACATCTTAATTTACTTTTATCCTTTTGTAAAACTGCACACACAGACCAGTCCAGAGACCTGTTTTAAAGTCTACTAGAGAAGGTGGCACAATCAATGATACAGGACCACCAGTAGTTTTTACTTTACAGGCCCTGGCTATATGTAGTAAAACTTTGAGGGACTTACAAGTAAATTAATTGTGCCAATTGGGTGTAAGCCAATGCGACCATGTTTTAAGGTGAGAGCACAAGCACTTTAGCACTGGTTACCAGTAGTATAGTGCACAGAGCCCTATGGCCAACAAAAACAAATTCAGCAAGAACAAGATTAGTAAGGAAAAATGTTGGTGGGAAAACCACTCTAAGGCTGATAGGTCGAACGATATTCATATCAAACATTAATAATGAAAAAAGTAAAGGGAGACCAGGGGAGCAACCACTGTGCTACTGTTCTGGAAAAAAAGACTAATTAACAAATATATTGCCTTGGTGTGAACTCAATGGTGGTGAGTTAGATTAGGAGGAAGAAGCAGAAAATTAGGCTCATGTTTGCAGATGCACATGCAAATATGGTAATTTGGTGCAGTTTAAGTGAAATGATAACCCTCGGTATGTACTTAAACTTCATATAATGGGGAATGCCTGCTGGAAGGTTAACAGCACTGTCTGCCTATGGTTAACTAACTTGTCATGAAAGCATTCATCCAGTAGAGATAAAGAAGAAGTAATATTCATTAATAATATAATAATTGGCCTGAAATGCAAGATATGAGTTGTTTTATATCCATTGTATAACATACTGAACCGTTAAAACCCACGAATGTCAAAGAAGACAAACAGTGTTATCGGACCAACAGTTTTGGGAGAATAATTTCATTGCCATTCGCCATAAAGGTTACCAGTTAACTCCGGTCATATGAGTAGTGTGGGTTCATTAGGCCTCAGCCGTCTGTCCGCTTTCAAGTGAGAATCTATTTCCTCTGACAGGCTGTTGGAACTGGCCCTTTTTGGAGGATTATCCCCAAACATTTTGCCTTCCTCCTGTATTTTTTCTGACCTGTTTTTGCTGGTTTTATGACTCTGGGCACTTTACCACTGCTGATTAGTGCTAAAATGCATGTGCTCTCTCATGTAAACTTGGTAAGATTGGTCTACACCTGTTTGGTATATTTAATTTACCTGTACGTTCCTTATACAGTGGTATCTCATATTCCCAGGGCCTGTATATTAAATGCTACTAGTGGGCCTGCAGCGCTGTTTGGCCACCCACCGAAGTAGCCATTCAGACCTGTCTCAGGCCTCTGCCACTGCAGGGACTGCACGCACAGTTTACTGCTGCAGTGACGTGGTATTTAAAATGTTTGCCACGTCTGAAGCTCTCCTTTTACTACATGTAGGTCACCCCTTATGTAGGCCCTAGGTAGCCCTATGGGCAGGGTGCTGTGTCGGTAAAAGGTAGGAAGTGCCTAAGTTGTGTGGTATTTCCTGGTAATGACAGTCTCTTTAGTTTAAATCAACAAAGGAAGGGGGGGCCAAAAGGGCTTTTGGGGAGGTCCAGCTAAGTGTGCCCAAAGATACGAAATGAAAATGACAAAGCTGTTCCTAGGTGTGGCGCACCATGTGAAAGGAGACTGTTCTGGATATTTTGGAGCCCTCACACAGCCATCAGGATATTGTGAAACACATACCCTTTAGGATGTAATGTAACATCATCGGGCTGCTCCTACGTCGAGTCGGCTGGTGCAATACCCGACGGGCTCTTGTTTGGAGAGCTCTTTTATGGAGATCTTTTATATCCAAAGTAGCCGATAGTTCAAATGGAATAGTGGGGCTCTGTGAGAATGTAGATGAATGTTAAAAATAGGAGAGGAAGTACTATCTCAAAAAGTTTATTATGATGTCTCCTCGCCTAATTAAAAATATGAGGTAAAAGTGTTAGTGACTCAGACCTATGTACTGGGTTGTCTACACTGCCTCGTCATGGTCAACATGTTTCTCACTATAGCTGAGATGTGCTCAAGTGATTCGTCAGGACCTAAAAATTCTATCTACAAATATATATCAAATGAATTGTTTGATAAACAATAAGCATTCATATGTACAGCTGGTATTGTTACCTGCGGCTCGGTCTACCTGTATGGGAAATGGGAGACCAAAGATCATTGTAGAATGCTTAATCACAAAAACAGTTATCACAATTGGTGCTGGTACAACGTGCGTTGGATGTGAAAGTGCACAGTCGTGTTTGGGGGAGGGGAATTTTTAAAAAATCACACAAAAGCCACGTGAAGTAATCACTCAAAAGGTGTTTCAACAGCATTTGGTGGACTTACCCTATATACTCCATAGGATAAACCACTGCAGTCCCTGGTAGGCTGCGCAAGGAGTTCCTTGCGTTCTGTAGTGGTGTATGGGGGAGGTGCTTTAAAAAACATGTTAAATCAAATAGATGCAGTACTCCAGGGTCATTGACACCCCTTCTCTTGAATCCACAACATATGTCTCTCTCGTGGGTGGTCTCTGATGGGTGCAGATAAAATCAAATAACACCAAAGGTGTACCTAATGCCAGCAAGGATCGGTCAATAGCAATACGTGTTCCTGAAAGTGCTGGAACAGGGTCACGAAAACTGAGTGGAGTACAGAGTCGTGTCTCTGTATTGCGGTCAAAGTCTCATTGTAGCGGCCAATACGGATCTGTGGGTCATTTAAGTTGTTAAAATTATTAAAAGGAGTGCAATGGCTCTTGGATACGAACAAGTAATTACTATATCTTGTAGCCTAAACGCTGAGGTAAAGTAATGATATGTAGCTACTAACACTGTGCGGTACTTCATTTAAAATAAAGTCAGGGAGATGTTGCTAAATGACACGCTGTGTCTGCGTCGCCCGTGTGCCCTAGTCGAATTAGCAGTATTACATACATATTTAGTGGAAAAACAGGCAATCTTACTTACTGACACGCAGAGTCCGTGTCGCCCGTCGACCTACCCCGCACTACCAGGACTGGGGGGTGGAGTCCAGGTGTCTCACGTGAGTTTAAAAAGGAGGAAACCACATAGCTGCTCGTATGGAAAAAAGTGCACTGCTGATCATAGATGATTAAGACGTCTAGTTTGGCCGCCATGTTGGAATGTGATCAGAAACGACTAATTTGGCCGCCATATTGGAAGGGGTGCGAGTCGCTAAGCAACCCTATAGTGAATACATAGGGTGTAATGTTCTTATTAATAAGTAAACGGCGCTGGCAATGCTCTTAATAGTTTGGCTTAGCTGTTTGTATGGATGAAATATCTAGGTATTAGAAGAATTCACCGTCCATAAGGTTATCGTATGACCCATAATGTAGGTGCTAATGGTGAATGAAACATATTTGGCAATCAAATGTACTCAATCAAGGTTGTTATATGTGTTATGCTTCCGTACCACAATAAACCAATTGCGATCCCACACCAGTAATTCAATGACCTAGATACAAGGTCTAGTAAGTGTGGAGATAGTTAAGAGTATAAGGAAGCTAAACAGATAAAGGTGTAGTAACTAGGAAGCTCAGTGTGCAATATGACTTAAGGTGGTTTAAGGGAACACCACGGGATGGCATCATTGAGTCCTGAGGTGTCAGTGCCAATTTTATACACCCACCGTTGTTCTTTAAGCAGAAGGGCATCTTTAGTTATGTTCGGGAATGTTTCCAAAATTAGCCATCTGAAAGAGTCAGGAGGGTGTCCTTTTTCTAAAAAATGTGCACACATTTTGGTGTTAATTTTTTACAGCGAAAGTTACTGCGGTGTTCGATGATGCGTGTCTTGACGGGGCGCGTCGTCATACCTATGTACTGTAATGTGCACGGGCATGTGATCATGTATACACAATTGGTTGTGTTACAGTTGGTGTGGCGGCGTATCTCCCACTTAAGATTGTCATTGATTTCGACTATCTTATGTGTGTCAGTGAGGTGGCACACAGAACAAGAGCCACAAGGGTAATGTCCAGTCACAGGGGGCAGATCCCATAAAGGTCTCTGCATTATCGGTCTCTGTGGTCGTGGGCGAGTGTGGACCACAGTGTCCCTAAGGTTCTTAGTGCGTTTAAAAGAGAATCTAGGTGGTGCCAGAGTCATGGAGCCTGTATTTAGTATCTTCCAATGTCTTTTGATCACTTTAGTGATCTGATTGGATACCGGGGTGAATGATGTCACACAAGTAAGGTTCTCTGTTTGTGTTTTAGATTTTGGTTCCAGTAAGGCCTCTCTGGGATTATTACGGGCTCTTTTGTTGGCTTGGGCGATCTGTTTGGCTGGATATTCGCGAGCTTTTAGGTTCTGGGTCAATTTTTCCGCTTCCATCTTATAATCAGTTAAGTTGCTACAATTTCGTCTTATCCTTAGGAATTGTCCCACGGGTAAGTTCTCTCTAAGGCTCCGCGGGTGGTGGCTGGAGTAGAGTAGCAAGCTGTTACGATCAGTTGGTTTCTTGTATAGTGTAGTTGAAAGTGTACCTCCATGAAGATTGATGTTCAGATCTAAAAATGGGATACTGTTTTCTGACACTGTATGTGTGAATTTGAGATGTGGATCCAAGGTGTTGATCCAGTTGCAGAATTCTAGACAGGCTGACATTTCTCCTCTCCATAGTATCAAGATGTCATCTATGAACCTCTTCCAAAGGTAAATGTCGGAATTGTAGCCTCTGCCACTGCAGGGACTGAACGCACAGTTTACTGCTGCAGTGACGTGGTATTTAAAATGTTTGCCACGTCTGAAGCTCTCCTTTTACTACATGTAGGTCACCCCTTATGTAGGCCCTAGGTAGCCCTATGGGCAGGGTGCTGTGTCGGTAAAAGGTAGGAAGTGCCTAAGTTGTGTGGTATTTCCTGGTAATGACAGTCTCTTTAGTTTCTCACTGGTGTGAGGCTGCCCTCTCATAGGTTTGCATTGGAAATTCCCTGATATGTGTTTCGGTGGGAATTTATGATATGAAAGGGGTAGCGTTGCCATGTTTGGTATGTTTGGAATAGTAGTAATAAATCGTGCTTATTGGTGGAAGCAGATTTGCTATTACTATTTTAGAAAGGCCACTTTTAGAAGTGGGCATTTCTGTGTGCTTACGACTTTGTGCCCTTCCTGTTTGTGTATCACTCCCAGGTTTTGGAGTGACAGGGGCTGGGGATATGCATTCACTCTAGACAGTCACAAGGGGGTTGAGGTGTGTCCTGCCTTTCCTGGGTAACTCAGCCATGGACTGAATAGACCTTGGCTGTATTTAGAGTGGTGCGAGGAGTTTCCCTTTTACCTGAATAGACCTGGTCTGCATTTAAAGTGGTGGGAGGAGTTGCGGCTGACAAGGGCTGAGCCTGGCTTTCACAAACCTGTCTCCCCCCCCCCACCCCCCCCCCTACCCCCCCCCCTGTAGTGTGTCTGGAGCCAGAGTTTGCTATTGATTGGGAGTGTTGTGCAGTTCTAAGGTTGCTTGAAATGCCTCCAGAACAAAGACTTTAGGGGTATAAGTACAGGGGCTGTGATCCCATGTGAGGAGGCACTACGTGGGACTTGTAACCAGACATTGTTGACACTACATGCCGCACCGGAGGATTTCTGTGCTGCAAGGTAACCGCCACATTGACTTTACCTCGTTGTGCTGACCTGCTGGAAGGACTGCATCTTTGCCCCAAGGACCCTGTATGCCGGCCTGCTGCCTGCTTTCATGAGCCTGTGTGCCCCCCAGTGCTCTCAAAGGAGCTTAGCGCAAGGAGAGCACTGCAAACTGCTTCTGGTTGTTTGCCCTATGCTGGTGAAACGTGGTGCTGGTGAACGCTGTGTTTTATAACTCTACTTGTGCAAAGATTAGCGTCAGGGAGGAGCGCCGCTTTCTGGGGCGAAGTGCTGCTGCTGCATATCCTTAACTTCTTTCCATTGTGCCAGGTCCATGGCTAGGAGCTTTGCTGCATTCGGCTCTGAGCCGTCGTAGCCCTGCACCCGCTGGCCACAGGCTGAACACATCTCTACAGAGGGGAGATGTGACGATCAGCGCGTAGAGCATTCCGTGCCGATCACTCCTTTCCAGATGGCAAGTTCTCCGCCCTACTAGAAGGAAGCCGCAGCTCTGCTCAGCAGCACATCACATCTAGCCCAGAGAGCAGCAAGAACGCTCTCTTGCAACCAGGGGCCTTTGTCGTGGTGCCACTGAGGACGAAGCTGAGACGTGCAGAGGTCAGCGCTGTTAATACCGTTCCTCCCTGTCATTGGTGGCCCGGCGAGGTTGATAGCAGATTACCGGTATGTGGATCGGATTTTACCTCCATTGGGCCCGAACGGCCTTGAGACCCGGCTGCACACCCCCTTTAATTTGGGCAGTTTGGGGTAAAGCCTGCAAGAAGGCCCCTGCTCTCTTCAGGAAAAATCCCCGGAACTACCGCATTTACAGTTGCAGGTTGGCAGCACAGCCCTCCCACCTACGTGTTGTGGAAGATTACCGTATTATAGGTATTAGAAGAACTGTTGTGCTTGCTGAATTCCGGGTGATACCAGATGTTAGCTTGTAATATTGGGTGATTGATGTCAATGATTGGTCTTGGTGATCATATGTTTTACCCATTACATGCTTCACAGGTTAACCCCTTCGCTGCGGGGGTAATTCCCCCACTGTGTGGGGGGAGGTTCCGCGGCGCCGCTGTGCTCGTGACGAGCTCAGCTCGTTATGACTTACAGTGGAGCTGTGCTCATGAAGAGCTGAGCTCGTCACGACCCCGCCCACTGATTAATTCTCCCGCACAGGCGGGGAATTTATTGCGCGTGGGCGGGCCGCGGCCCTTATGACGAGCTCAGCTCGTCATGAGCACAGCTCCACTGTGACTCATGACGAGCTGAGCTCGTCATGAGCATGGAAGGTGTTAAAGGCCATACTTGGTGATGAGGTGTTCTATTACAACAGAATGCGCAGGTGTGATGTTACCTGATGATTTATGTATGTTATAACCTTCAGTTATGTCCTGATGTTTTGGTACATGTTGTGTATGCCTTGCATTTGTCAGGATATCAGGCATTACTTCAGGAGTTGCATTTATAAGCTCAGTGATAGTGGTTTGATAAATTGTGCAATCTGTAAGTATTTACGTGATTGCACTATCTATGCTGTTATGACCATTGCCTAGTGGCAAAGTGATTATATGATCTATGTGACGTCATGACCAGTGCCTAGTGGCATAGTGATTCATGTGTTTATGGTCTAATGTTTTTATGTACAATACAAAGGAGATTTTTATATAACCTTGTGGGGAGTCCCTTTGTGTTGTGTACCTAGTGTGTCACTGGTGTGTGTGTTGCGCAAGTGCATTACACAATGCTTCTGGGATAAGCCTGACTGCTCTGGCAAGCTACCAGGGGGGTGACTAGGGGTTATCTTGTGTGTGTAACTCCCTTACCCTGACTAAAGTGGTGGGTTCTTCCTGGCTATGGTGCATACTCTAACCAACCAGAAACCCCATTTTTAACACAGGCCATTTCAGAAGTTTTGGATGGCCTTCCTATATTTGTGAAAGAAATGTGCAAACTATCATTCGATTGAAACCGGCTGAGACAGTGAACCGTCTAATTATGCTAGTTGCTTGCAAGCCATCCACTGCTTGATGGGCGTAAATTGTTCAAAGTTGAACTCACCATAAAGTTTTCTTTAGTGATCATGCTGCTCAGAGTTTATAAAAAATCAATTTATAAATTATAGATTTGTTTGCTTGTCTGTCTGTTTATGAGTGAAATGTGCAAATTATCATTAGATTGAACTCAGGCTAAGGCAATGAACCATCTAATTTTACTAGCTGCTCGCAAACCATCCAAGACTGGGTGAACATAAATTGTTTAAGGTTGCATTCATCAAAAGGTGAAAAGATTTTCTTTAGTGATCATGCTTCTCATATTTTAAAAAAATACGTTGCCACTATTCTTTGGGTTCCTGTTTTAAGACTTCTAAATTAATTAAAAGCTTATTTGTGTAACCGGATGCAGACATATCATTGACAGATCTAATCTCAAATGCTGCAAAGATGGGGTTTTTCCTCTTAATTCCTTAAAACTGCTTAAAAGCCTCTAAAAGCTAGATAGTTTGTACCCAGATTAGATTTCTCAACATTGCTACAAAATTTGCGTTGAACACTGCAATGTGTCCCTCGTCCACAACGTTCCCCGAGCATAAGTATTCTTTCATTGTTTGCCTGGTCACAAAATTGTCTGTTTTTAATTGTTATCTGTCTGCCCTAATCCTTTGCTCAACGCATCACTTGTTTTTTAGGTCTAGCCTTAGGTAGGCTGCGCGCATGCACAGTCTCGCTGGCGAGATTTAATGATATGGGTATTTTTCGGTAAAGGGCATTAATTCCCGCCCCTCTTTTCCATTGGCTGACGTCACCGTTTATGCTAAACGGTGGCCGGCCATTGGGAAAGAGCTCTGTGTGACGTACTCTTTTCTCTCTTTCTGCTGTCCCACCTGGACTGACTGCCCTGACTTACTGCTGGCGTAAAAGGTTTCTTACCTTTATGGGGCCAAACACTAAAGAAACCTTTTAGCAGGCGAGACCTGGGACGGCAGAAAAAGGGAAAATAAAACGTCATGGCGAGCGCTTGTTTACTGTGGCATGCGTCTTGCTATTGTTACTATACACTTGAGGCGTTCTCTGCTGCGCTCATGTTGCTCTTTCTGACGTTTATGTTGTACTCACCCTCATGAGCTTCTCCCGGTTTATATTTACTTTTGGCATGTTTTTTTTTACTATTGCATGCGTCTTGCTATTGTTACTATATGCTTGAGGCGTCTTCTGCTGCGCTCGTGTTGCTCTGCCTGACATTTATGTTGTACTCACCCTCGTGAGCTTCTCCCCTCTTGCCATGTTGCATGCTTGCCTGCCCACCCCCGCTCCACATTACACTCTCTTGTCTGTTTGTTTCCCTTCCCGTGCTCTGTGCGGCTCCTCCCCACACATGCCCTGTGTTGCTTCTTACCTCCCTCCATGTTTCTTCAACCCGTTCCATAATTTCGCCCTCTGTGTCCCCCCCACCTGCATACTTTTCTCTTCCCTTCTGCTGTTTTTTTTTTCCCAATCCAATTTGGAATTGTAAACAAAAAGAAAGCATATCACTCTTCTTCCAGTGCATTCGCTATCGCGGCCGCGCTTGTTTTTCTGATTATTTTTTTTTTCACATTGGTGGCACGACGCTCTTGTAACCATGATCGGACAGGGGGCTTGTTTAATCCCTTGTAGTGTGGAACGAATATACAACCGGCCCCCGCTAGGTGGTTTCAGAGAATGGTGGTGTACCTGTTATATGGATCAGTGGGAGGGTTACACAAGTTTGTCCATTCCAATGCTAAACTTGCTTTGGTTCTTGAACCCGGCGGCAGCGGAGGCTCGTTAGCTGCATTCTAATGCAGGGGTGGATACGGGAAAAGAGACTGCTGTTTATCTCTCTGAAAAGTTCCTCACCCCCCACTTCTTGTGTGTGGCTGGTAAACGTGCATCTGGGCTGCCTTCAGCCGCAGCCCCCTCTCCATTTCCCCAGGGGGGATGGTCTGCCAGGCTGGGAACGATGAATGTAAAATGGCGGCCGCTCTTGTGTGGGTGCGGATTCTGCTCTTACTGCCCACTGCAGGCCATACAACGTGGGGCAAATGCTTATTTTCAGTTTCTGGTAGGCATTCACTTTCCTATCAACTTCTCTGAGCTACTACAGGTCCCAAGCGTATGCCTGGCAGTGGGATCAAGGGCCTGGTTTAATTGTACGATCTGTAATCTAGGGAAGTGCAGGACCCCAAAGTTATGTAACATGCACACGTTGTAAATGTGTTATTGTTCCTTAAGCTTACAAGCACCGGTGGAGTGATATTTACTCCTGTGAAGGGTATCTGTGACATCCATGCCCCTTGTGTTTGTTAGTTTGGGCAGCACCGCTACTTGCAGGTCAAAGTTGAACACACTCACGACAAGTATGTGACAGTTGTGGCTTACACGTACGTGTGTTGATCCATGTGACAGGCTAGGAGGGAATGGCTGCAGGGTTTCCAGGAAATGATGCAAGGTTAGCTGTTTGTTCCACTGATTTCTGACTGTTTGCGTGTGGTATTACGGTGATTCTTAAATTGTGTGCACCATGTGCCTTTGTGTTTGTTCTCCCGTGGCAGGTGTGTCCTAGAGGTGTATTATTTTGCTTCTCTTACCAATGTTGACGTGTGTGTTCACAATGAGAGCACATTTCATTGGCTCAGATATGCCGTGATGTCACTCCGTTCTACAATGAAAGTCTGGTCTCCCAGAACTTGTTCTTGTTATGGCGAATCCAATTTGACTCAAAAGCATGTTCCAATGGGCAGTGCAGCACATTGCTAGTTTGCTGACTTTCGCTTTCTTTTACAGGTCTCTTCAGTGGATAAATAAAGCAGTAGTCTGCTTCAGGAGCATTTCAAATGGCAGTATGAGTCGCCTGTATTCTCACCACATCCACAGCAATAGATCATGTGAAATGGAAAAGAAATGGTGGGAATGGGGTTAAAAAATAAGTAACTACAGATGATACGTCCTCGAAGCTTATACACAGCACGCATACCACCTTCCCCTGAATCCTTTTCTGAAATGCTTTCATCCGATAAATTCGGAAAGGCCCCTTACTGGTTACAAGGACTGCATATTTAAATGGCCGCAAGATCAATTTTTCTTTGTACTTTTATAGTAAGCGCTAGTTATCCAATGTGACGTATTTACTTGCTGGCATTGGAGGAGAAAACCAGCATTGGCTTGGCCAATAGGTCATGCATTTGGGACTTCATAAGTATTTAGTTATGCAGCACAATATCCTTGGTGCAACAACATCAACTGTTGCATGGCTAAACACTTATAAGGTCCCAAAGGCGAGACCTATTGGCTATGCCAATGCTTGTGTTTAGTCTCCTAGTCTCGCTAAAGTTGGATGGGGGGGGAAATTGCTCCTCAGGACTGCTTTCCACTCTTTGTAAGCATTTATGATCCTGTTCCTAAATACCTTTGCACAATTTCTGACCACACTAAGTTCATTTTTAGGTCTGTGTTGTGTTCAGCTTCGAATGTAATGATGTCACTTACCTCTGTCGGTATGGGCCATCTTAGAATGTTATTAGATGAGTATTCCAGAGAGATCAGTTGGAGCTGGGGACTGGACGGAGAAGCTGCTGATCTCGGTTGGTGCTAAGGGCATACATTAAAGTTCTTTGTATACTGTCATAGTTGGAACTTTGTAATACTGGCTATGAGCAGCCTGGGAGGTGACAGGCTTTAGAGAAAAGCACCAACCTCTCTTGAACCTGCATCTGATTTGGTGCCAAATATTGGTATTCAGTTATTGGTGAAGATATGATGCGCATGCATGAGGCATGATTTCTTCCAAGTTTGGCCTTTTGGTTGGCCTGTTGGGTCAACTTATCTATGAACTGTAGCGCATGAATTCTCCTCATGTGTAACAGCCTCCCCAAGCCCAGCGCAAGCCTTTACAAGGGCAGTGCAGGCGCATGAACAAAGCAGAGAACATGAGAGCAAGCTTCACAGGCAACGCAAATCCCATTGGCCAGGGAGCAGTAAGCATCAGTCAATCAATCAATCAGGGGAATTGTAAGCGCTCTACTCACCTGTGAGGGTCTCAAGTTGTTGGGGGACGGGGGGGGGGCAAGCAGCTCCGTTCAGTCGAAGAGGCAGGTCTTGAGTGTCTTCCTGAAGATATTCAGGGAGGGAGCGCATCTGATGTCAATTGGGAGCTCGTTCCAGGTCTTGGCTGCAAAGTGGGAGAAGGCTCTTCTACCTATTCTTCCACTGTGGATGCATGGGGTTTCGGTGAGGGGGAGGTCGGTGGATCTGAGGTTTCTGTTGGGTACGTGGAAGGAGCTTCTGTCATTGAGGTATTGGGGTCCGGTGTTGTGGAGGCATTTGTAGGCGAGGGTGAGTATCTTGAAAGTAACTCTCTTCTCGACGGGGAGCCAGTGGAGGTTCCGCAGGGGTTGGGTGATGTGTTCGAGTCGAGGGATGCCGAGGAGGAGTCTGACTGCGGTGTTCTGTATGATCTGGATTTTGCGGAGGAAAGACTTGTTGATCCTGGCGTAGAGGGCGTTTCCGTAGGCCAGCCTGCTGGTTATGAGTGTGTGGGTGACTGTCTTCCTTGATTTGGGGGGATCCATTTGAAGGTCTTTCGGAGGATGCGGAGGGTGTTGAAGCAGCTAGAGACGATGGTGTTGACCTGTCGGGCAATGGAGAGGGAGGAGTCGAGTATGATGCTGAGGTTTTGGGCGTGGTCCGTGGGGGTGGGAGGGCTGACGAGGGCGGTGGACCACCAGTTGTTGTTTTTAAGACAAAAGAGGAACCAAGAGCTTTTGATGTGGTCCTGCACTACGCTCCTAATAAATGCGTAAATCAAAGAAATGTGCCGTTCCTGAGGGGAGGGTCAAGGAGTGAACAGGGCTCTTATGGATTGCCCTCACACACCCCGAAGGATGTCATGCTTCATCATTTGGGCTATGCTCCTCGTCGGGCCGGCGCTGCAATGCCTGACGGGCTCCCGTGAAGGGGCTCTTTGCCGGAGATCTTTTCAGAGACAGCCGTATGGTGAGTGAGGGTAAGTGGTCCAGGTAGTGGTGTGAGTGTGAGTTGTGAATTAAAATAGGTTAAGTACTGCCCTATAGAAGCAATTTTATTCATATGGTGTACTGACCTAGTTAAAATGAGTGAGCGCTGTCTAGATTTAATGATCTTACAGGGTCTGTTGTGATTATGTGGTCAACATGTTTCTTGCCTTCAGCCCCTAGCGGGTCAATCGGCAATTCCTCAGGATCAATGTCTAAAGGAGTAGATTCTCCCAACTCTAATACTACCACAACGCAGGTGCTGAAGACAGTTTATATCACCAGCGTAGTGTGCCAAGTTCCAGGCAAGTTGTCCTGGATACGAGAGACCTGAAAGAGATACAAATAAATCAATTCCAGACCTTAGTCTGGAAGGCTGTAATCGCCACCAGTAGTGCAGTGATTTACATGCGAGCGCTTGTTTTTCCCACGTGGGATCATAATTGTGGTAAAGATAAAAACATTCCTGACTCCGTGCACATCACGTGAAAGTAATAAGGAACACCACATCCGAACTGGATGTGTATATAAAGTGAAGTGGTGTGCTCATCTTTTTAAGTTCTCTGGCGCCGTTAAAACATAGCTATTGCATTATATCACAGTGATAACGTTGTATGTTTAAATCTGCTCTGAGCATGCAGCAAACTAAACGTGCGTTGCCTGCCTTTTTATGCTATTAAACCCTCTGGCGCTGTTAAAACATAGCTATTGCATTGTATCACAGTGATAACGTTGTATGTTTTAATCTGCTCTGAGCATGCAGCAGACTGGACGTGTGTTGCCTGCCCATTTATGCTATAAAACCCCCCGTGCGTATAGCGACGTGGTGACTACATCCCAGTGGTGTGTTGTTGCCTAGGTATCAAGTACCAGTATCTGCCTAAGTTCATTAATTTGGCGTTACAACTCACCCCTGGCTATAAGGTCACCTGCGGACGGGACTGCCTTATGAGCACTTTGTTGCTCAACTCTGGAAACAACAAACACAAGGTACCGGCAGGCGGCCGCAAGCGTTAAAGCATGAGCGTGGCTTACCGGTCTCTTACGATTGTTCAAGAGGCACTGGAAAATTACTCACATGGGCGGACGCGCAACTAGCAAGGTTCCTACCCCTGCTCTGGCTCCCGTAGCTCTGCCCTTGAGCGTGTGGTGTAAAGTAGTGTGTCATAGCGCAATGGTTAATCGACTAGACTGCCGAGGACGGAGGCCATTTTGGGAGTCGTTTTTCAGCATCTAAGATTCAATAAAACTTTATTGTAGCCTTGTGTGTTTTTCTCTCATGTTTTTCTGCCCTTGATTCCTCAAATTGAAAATAGTTTTCAGTGAGTGCAACATGTGCACATTCCATAATGAAGGAGATTGGCGTTGGGGCTGTCCATTCGGTAGAGCGTAGTATTTCTTCACTACCTCTAATGTGTCCAGTTGTGGAATGTTGGTTTAGAGGGCCTCCACATCCAGAGTAATTAAAGTATCCAGATGGAGGCCCTCTTTGTTTTGAAGTTCTATGATGTCTAGTACGTCTCTTTTACTAGAGGCATGAGGAAGTGGTCGCAGAAACGCAACAGGGGTTCCAACACCGACCCGATACCTGAGACAATGGGTCTTCCTGGAGGTGGTAGGGTGCCCTTGTTTTTGGCAAGGTGTAGAAGTACGGGATGCGGGGGATGTCATTCATGAGGAATTCTGATTCGTTTTTGGTTATCCATCCTTGTGTGAGAGCTTCCATCACCAGGGGCCTGATTCTGAAAGTAAGTCAAGCAGTAGGGTCGACTCTGAGGGGGGTGTAGTATCTTCTGTCATTTAGCTGTCGGAGACACGCTGTTCTATAGTCCGATGTGGGCATAAGGACGATAGCACCCCCTTTATCTGCCTCCTTTATGGTGATGGATTTATCGTTTGACAGATTTTTGATGGCATCAGTTTCTAGTCTTGAGCAATGTTCCCTCTAATTTTTTTCCTCTGTGTGCGGCAGTATAAGGTCTCTATGCACTGCAACTAAGGCTATGTGCGCCTGGAACCAGACCGCGCATGTGGGTGTAGCACCAAATATCACTCCAAACTTATACATAAAAAAGTGAAATGAGAGTGCATTTCCACACATGTAGCGCCATATGAAGTGTCTTAAGGCAGGTTTTCAATTTAGAAATACACGCAATGACATGAATTGGTTACACAGGCAAGTACATTTTGGTTTTAGAAAAGCACAGGACTCCAATGGTGGTACCGTAATACGATTTTACTAAAGATCCTCAACTCGAGCACTGTTCATAGGGTGGGGAATGTTGGGAGCCTAAACAAGATCACATATATACACAATTACATAACATATTTACAATTTGATGTGCAAGCTACGGAGTAATGTCTTGCTTTCCCGTCAGAGATAGTTTGTCACCAGTCCAAAAACGAACCCCCTACAGCAAGTCGTCGTAACAACTTCTGAGTTAAAGTAACTTGTGGTAAAGTCGCAGTCGGGGTAGTGAATGCTTTGCAAAGGCTAGTCGTTGTTGAGACTGCGAGGTAAAGGAGGTTTCCCGTGATGAATATTTCTGCTGGAGAGAGTTGTTTGCATAGTTGCAGTTTTGATTCATCATAAAGTAGTACAGAGGGTTATTATGGCTGTTTCAAAAATGTGTATGACGTGTCAAAGAGCAGCTTGCAATCTGCACGGTATAGGTTAAAGTTATGTTTTTTTCCTTATCTTTCACTATACTAATGATGGTAAAAAGGGTTGGTTTGGGTAGAAATACATTCTTATTAGTAAAGACAACCCTAACCACTCCAGTGCGTTTTAACCCCTAGACTTCTCCTGCAACCACTGGCTCAAATTAAGCACTAGCAACACAGTATGTTGCCTTCTGTTAGGGCTCTAATTGAGTTTCAGGTTAGAACTTTGAGGTATGAGTTCTTGCCTCAGCATTCAACCCCTTTATGAAAGTATAGCGGTTGGCACAAGCCACGATCCAAACCACCAGTTGCACAGGATTTAGGGCAAAACAGAAAAACAGTTCACATAGATGATTTTATAGCTCCCAATCCAAACTACAAGTAATGTTTGTATTTACCCGTGTTTTATATTGCAGGACAAATATCTGATAGTATTTTCAAGGCACATTTTATTTGTTCTTAAATTAACTTATATGCTTTTTAAAATTAGATGAATATATTGAACTACATACTGCCTGCAAAGCTAATAAAGACAGCATCCGCTTTACAACTACTTCAACTGTCCTGCGTTTTCATTTTTTCTTTGTTTTGGCATTGAAACATAAAAGACCAAAAGGTTCTGATTTAAATATCCTTTACCTTTTGGACCATGATGCAAATGGCTCGTGCCTTTGCGTCCTCAAATATGGAAGGTCTTAAGGTATCTCTATTTCAAACATATGACAATAAGTAGCAAGAGCCTAGCGCCAATAATGGTCACTCTCTCTTCTTTTGTTACCTGCTAGCGATGGGTAATAGCTGGTCACTGCAGGGGAATGACACAGTGATGTCATAATTAATCCATGCAGGGCAGGAGAGCTTCGGCCTATCATTGGAGAAGGTGCGGCACAGAATATTTAAAGAATTACAAAATTAAATCACCATAAAAAGGAGACACAGGGAGGAGGGCACAATAAAACGAGTATGAAGAAAAGTAATAGATGGTGTAGAAGCACTAGAGTATAGGTAGTCTAAAAATAAATGTGTCTGGCCGTAATGCAACTGGTGCTTATGTAAAGCACTCTGATACCATTTGGATCGAGTTAGCACTATATAAAACTGCCAAAGGCCCACAATCCGCTCTGCAGCCCCGCACTAATAAAAGAAATGCAGTCAGCAGTTTGTATTTTAATTCCACAGAATGCTTTTTTCCTGGCTGCATATTTTGCTTGTGCTTTGCAGCAGTTAAATTCATAGAGTTTCTCATTACTCAAATGGATGTTGTTTCTGATATTTGCATATTTCCCTCGTCTTCTTTGCTTGATTTAGCTCGCAAGAAGGTGTCACTCCTAGTCATTGAAATGTCACTCATAATTAGTCTGAAAATATGACCATGTCACACATAGCAATCTGAAACCTTGGCAGCTATGCGCAGTCTCAAACATGACGTGTGCTTTCAGAATCCTGTACGCACAAGTCGAGCTTGTTGACTTTCTGCATTGCTTTTCCTAATAGTGCAGGGCTGCGAGGCTGATGTGGGCCTTTGAAATAGTATTCATGTTAATTGCAGCGCCCGTGTGCTCTGCAATTAACATGAATACTATCTCAAAGGCCCACATCAGCCCTGCAACAGCACACTCTTAAGAAAAGAAATGCAGAAAGTCAACAAGCAAAACGTGTACTTTCACGATTCTGAAAACACACGTGGTGGTGGTTAACTTTCTGCATTAATTTTCCTAATGGTGCTCGGCTGTGGGGCTGATGTGGGCTTTTTAGACAAGTATTCATGTTAATTGCAGCGCCATTGTGCCTTGCAATTAACATGAACAGTATTTCAAAGGTCCACATCAGCCCCGCCACAGCGCACTCTTAAGAAAAGAAATGCAGAAAGTTAACCAACACGACGTGTGTTTTCAGAATCCTGAAAGCACATGTGCTTTAGATTTGTTGCATTAATTTTCCTAATGGTGCGCGGCTGTGGGGTTTATGTGGGCCTTTGAGATAATATTCATGTTAATTGCAGCGCACAATGGCGCTGCAATTAACACGAATACTATCTCAGAGGCCCACATCAGCCCCACAGCAGCGCACCATTAGGAAAATTAATGCAGCAAGTGAATGCCAGCCCTCCCTAACCCCACAGGCGGTAAGGGAGACACTTACCTGCCACTCCCTCGTGTCACCATTGTCTCTTCCTGCCTCCCGCAACCAGGAAATGACCGTATTTCGCGCCGTTCGCGTTTTAAAAGCAGCGGCGCGAACGGTCTCTCAGGAATGCAGTGTGCGCGCTAAATCCAGGACACTGCGCGCTCCGGGTGACCATGGTACGCGTGCACATTATTGGGAACAGTGGTCTTGAGACGATGTGGAAAGTGCCCTTGGTCTTCAACATACTGATGTCTTTGAGGACTGCCCTTTCAAAGGTCAGAACCTCCGGTGGCATCATCGCAGCAGTTGATGTAAAGGTTGATGGTTTGTGTAATCCAGTATCTTTAGGTGTAAAGTCTGTTTGTTCAGTAAAGAAACTCCTCAGGCAGACCTTTCTCAAGATGTCATGGATCTCACAGTGGGTTCTGAAGTCATCTATGGCCGGTGTGGGTACAAACCCCAATCCCTTCTGTAGGATCTTTTCTTCTGTAGGATTCAGTATCCGGTTAGAGAAGTTCACGATTCGTTTTTCTTGCCCTCTTGGCTCCTGAGTTCCATCTGCAGTTGGTGCGGTTGGTCCTGCCATTGCACCTACTTGCGCGAGTTGTTGCCTCCTCTTCTTTTTCCTCTTCCCCTGCCTAAAAAAGGTTGCTGTTGGAAAGGGGCAAATGGGGGTTGTGAGCCCTGTTGATATCCTGGAATTTGCCAAAGTGGGGATCCTTGGAAAGGCGGCATGCCATAGCCAAATACTTGGTTGGGGGGACCTCGTTGGTAGTGCTGTTGTTGTCCGTTCCAGCTCTCTGTACTGGAGTTGCTGCTTTAGGAGGATGTCCTCCTGCGTGTCGATGCGTTATCATCTGAGGAGTTGTCATCTTGTGGTTGCTGGAAATCCTCTCTCAGGTACGGCTAGGTTTTTTCTTTGCTAAACCGGCTAATATCTTTTTGAAGTTTTGAGATCTTCTGCTTCATTAGGAAATCCTTGTTGTCTGCAATTTCACTATTTACTTCCGCCAGTTTAGTTTTGAAAGCGGTTATGATGATGCTTGCTTTTATGGCTCCTTCTGCGATTGAAATTTTGATGATTAATTTGTCCGCCAGGCGTTTGGCTGTTTTGAGTATTAAAATCAGCCAGTCCCTAGTGCAATTCCAGGAAACTAGGGACCATTCCTCCTTGAATTATTTATCCTCCAGGAAGATTCTTGGCATGTTGGACACAATAAGGTCATTTGGTGCTATATTCGCACGCAGGTATTCAGTCATTATTGCGCCATGCATTATTATTTTTATTAGTTGGCGTTTCATATTGGTGATCGAATTCCAATCACCCCTAGTCTTGCTTGTCTCTATACTGACTTCGAGGCCAAACTTATCTTGCCTGCTACCAACAGGTACAAGGACCATGTTGTCCTCTGGCGACGCTATATTGACGACATCTTGGTCTTCAGGAGAGGAGACCTAAATTTAATACCCCTGTTTGTTGCATGGGTCAACAGCTTGAACCCCTTTTTACGCTTCACTGCCAACTACTCAGAACAAGAAACACCCTTTCTGGATTTCTTAATAAGTCGCAATGCAACAGGGTTGGAAACAAAAACTTATTTTAAAAAAACACTGACAGTCATAGTCCACTACTCTTTAGTAGCTTCCATCCCAAAGCACTACGTGACAACCTGCCCTATGGGCAATATTTGAGACTCAGACGTAACTGTAGTAAACTGGAAGATTTTAAAACACAGGCCTCTGAGCTCACAACACACCTGGCAAGACGAGAGTACCTAAGTAACACCATAAAAACTGCATGTAAGAGGGCACGCAATACAAACAGGGAAACACTTTTACAGACTAAAGAAAAAAACTGACACTAAACAAGTAACTTGTGTCACAACTTACTCTCCTGAATCTAATATGATCAAGAAGATCATAAACAAGCACTGGAAAATCCTCAATATAGGCGACTCCACAGTAGAACCCCCCAGATTCGCCTTCAAGAGAACTGACAATCTAAAAAACCTCCTAATTAGAACCAGACCAAGAAAAGAGCCCCGTGTGATAAATGAACTCTGGGACTTACCACCGGTCACAGGCCACTATCCATGTGGTCAATGTATAGCGTGAGCATTTACAAAAACAAGTAAAACGGTCATTTTGACTGACACGCTCACCTGGTCTCAAAGGACACACACCAATTGCAACACCCGCAATTGTGACTATCTAATTACCTGTCCTTGCAACCTCATGTACGTGAGCATGACCACTTGACCCGTTAAAAACAGAATTTCAGAGCATCGCAGCAACATTAGGTGCAGGAAACAAAACACAAAGATGTGCACCCACTATACAGAGGCTAACCACACTGCCAAAGAGATCTGTTGGACTATTCTCAAATCACACCCCTTGATCAGCAAGGAAGCCCTGTTTAGGAAGGAGCAAAAATTGATTTTTAGAATTTCCAGCAAGACCCAGGGCCTCCATGACGACATCCCTAGGGTCATATTGAATCACTCCTAATTACTCTGAATAACTCCTAACTACTCTGAGCCCCCCGAAGACCTGGTGGGCCTATATTTCTCCAAAAGAAGGGTTAAAATGTGCTGATTCTAGCACAAATGCATCAAGTTTCTGTCAACTCTTAATCATACCACATGACAGAAGTCATTTTAAAAAACTTTGCCGTATACATCCTCACTTATTTAGTGATTTGAAGCCACTATCGCAAGCAACCTTATAGATTTTGGCGAATTGATGTTTTGTTGAGTGAAGAGCTCGTGATTGCACCTACATAAACAGCTCTGCAAATGTTGCACCCCCTCACTAGGACATAACTAAGTCCACATATAAATACGATTATGGTATAGGGCAGAAAAGCACAAGAAAAAAACACACAGGGCTACAATAAAGTTTTATTGAATCTGAGACGCAGAAAAACTACTCCCAAAATTGCCGCGGTCCTCAGCAGTCTAGTCAATTAACCATTGCGCTATGACACACTACTTTACACCACACGTTGAAGGGCAGAGCTACGGGAGCCAGAGCAGGGGTCGGAACCTTGCTAGTTGCGCGTCAGCCCATGTGACTAATTTTTCCAGTGCCACTTGAACAATCGTAAGAGACCGGTAAGCCACACTCATGCTTTAACGCTTACGGACACCCGCCAGTACCTTGTGTTTGTTTTTTCCAGAGTTGAGCAACGAAGTGCTCATAAGGCAGTCCCGACCGCAGGTGACCTTATAGCCAGGGATGAGTTGTAACTCCGAATTAATGAACTTGGGCAGATACTGGTATTTGATACCTAGGCAACAACACACCACTGGGATGTAGTTATCACGTCGCTATACGCACAGGTTTTTTTTATAGCATAAATAGGCAGGCAACGCACGTGCAGTCTGCTGCATGCTCAGTGCAGATTAAAACATACAACGTTATCACTGTCATACAATGCAATAGCTATGTTTTAACGGTGCTGGAGGGTTTAATAGCATAAAAAAGGCAGGCAACGCACGTTTAGTCTGCTGCATGCTCAGAGCAGATTTAAACATACAACGTTATCACTGTGATATAATGCAATAGCTATGTTTTAACGGCGCCAGAGAACTTAAAAAGATGAGCACACCACTTCACTTTATATACACATCCAGTTCAGATGTGGTGTTCCTTATTACTTTCACGTGATGTGCATGGAGTCAGAAATGTTTTTATCTTTACCACAATTATGATCCCACGTGGCAAAAACAAGCGCTCGCAAGTAAATCACTGCACTACTGGTGGTGATTACAGCTTTCCAGACTAAGGTCTGGAATTGAGTTATTTGTATCTCTTTCAGGTCTCTCGTATCCAGGACAACTTGCCTGGAACTTGGCACACTACGCTGGTGATATAAACTGTCTTCTGCACCTGCGTTGTGGTAGTATTAGAATTAGGAGAATCTACTCCTTTAGACACTGGTTCTGGAGAATTGCCAATTGACCCGCTAGGGGCTGAAGGCAAGAAACATGTTGACCACATATTCACAACAGACCCTGTAAGATCATTAAATCTAGATAGAGCTCACTCATGTTAACTAGGTCAGTACACCCCATGAATAAAATTGTTTCTATAGGGCAGTACTTAAACTTATTTTAATTCACAACTCACATTCACTCCACTACCTTGACCACTTACCCTCACTCACCCTACGGCTGTCTCTGAAAAGATCTTCGGCAAAGAACCCCTTCACGGAAGCCCGTCGGGCATTGCAGCGCCGGCCCGACGAGGAGCATAGCCCAAATGATGAAGCATGACATCTTTCGTGGTGTGTGAGAGCAATCCATAAGAGGGTGCGATGTCTCATTTCTTCGTGGAAGTTGAGTCTGGTGGTGATGGGGTCCTTGGTGAGGGAGAGGATGAGCTGGGTGTCGTCGGCATAGGATACTATGCTGAGTCCGTGCTGTCTGACGATGGTGGCGAGGGGGCCATGTAGATGTTGAAGAGCGTGGGGCTGAGCGATGATCCTTGGGGTACTCCGTACTTAATTTCCGTGGGTTCGGAGAGGAAGGGAGGCAGTCTGATTCTTTGGGTTCTGCCAGTGAGGAAGGAGCGGATCCAATCGAGGGCGGTTCACTGTATGCCAGTGTCGTGGAGTCTGGCGGTGAGTGTGCGGTGGGAGACGGTATCGAATGCTGTAGAGAGGTTGAGTAGAATCAGGGTCGCGGTGTGTCCTTGGTCGAGGAGGGTGCCTAAGTAGTCTGTGGCGGCAACTATTTAGAACGGTTTCGTGCTGTGGTTGCTGTGGAATCCAGATTAGGAGGGGTCGAGGATGGAGTTTTCTTCAATGAATTTTGTTAGTTGGGCATTGATGGTCTTCTCAGTGACTTTGGCCGCGAAGGGGCAGAGGGAGATGGGTGGTAGTTCTTGAGGTCTAAGGGGTTTGCTGAGGGCTTCTTGAGCAGGGTCTGACTTCTGCGCATTTCCAGTCATCATGAAAGATGCCGGTCTTGAAGGTGGCGTTGATGGTGCATCGTAGTTCTGGACCGTCGGCGGTGGCGGCTCTGTGGAAGATGTTTGGCGGGCAGGGTTCCATGGGGGCTACTGAGTGGATGCCTTTCATGGTCGAAGTGGTATCTTTGGTGGTGACTGGGGTCCAGGCATGAGAGCAAGGTTCACAGGCATCGTGAATCCCATTGGCCAGGAAGAATGCTGACACCACATCTGATGCAGGGCAATTTAAGTCAGCTGGACTGCATCAACGGAATATCACTAGACGTGGTGACGCCAGGTACACCATGCTGCATTAGGATTGATGTGTCTAGGTACCTGTCCCCACCTGTTGTGTTTTGCACTGTGGTCGGGGGCATAATCAAGCCTCGGGTAATGTGCATTCTCTGGGGCGTATTATTGCGCTATGGACAGGGGCATAATGGAGCCTCTATTAAGTGTGCATAGTTGGATGCTTCTCAAGCCTTGTGTTGTCAGTTAGTAAATGAACACTTGAAGGCACATGAGGTACTGTCTGTGTCAATTTCATTTGGTGCCAGTTTCCCTCTTGTTTATGTGAGACATTCTGAATATTTTATGTGGTATGAGCACATTAGTGGGGCATTTAAGCAGCAATAGTTCCCTTTGGTGCACGTGTGGAAACATAGGAACAACAACACTGGTACACTTGTAGCTGTAGCCTAACTATTTGGTGCATGAGTGAGGGCATCAATCCTCATTGTGAAGTGCTCTGTACCTTCCTGAGATTGTTGTTAAGTAATTCGTCCTTTTCTTCTCTTTGTCTCGCTGGTTTTATTCTTTGGAAGCCAGGATACAGCAAAGCCATTGCACGTTTTGTAACTAGGTAACTGATACATGACAATTTTCTAACTTGTGAACGTATTATTCACAGCTCATTCCAGTGGTTCTCCTGTAAAATTTGCTGTTATTTGTTTTACATGTGCATATTTTTATATCATTGCAATGAGGATGGCCAATATGCCATCACCTCAAATATTACTTTCAGACAAAGGTGAGCCAATTATACCATGGAAAAGGTGGAAGAATGTATTTCATTCATACCTTATAGCTATTGAGGAGAGAGTGGGGGATTTTCTGCAGCCAGGAAGCAGGGACATTTGCTCCATAGTTTAGGAGTAGAAGGTCATAACATTTATGACAATTTGGAGACCATCCCAATAGGCAATACGAAAGGAAAGGCAAGTGATGTTTTTGACATGTCTGTGTTGACGTTCAAGAAATATTTTGAAGCAAGGCTCAATGTGGTGTATTATGTGCCCATATAACATAGCTGCACATTTTTCTTACATTATGCTCTTTTCGCACAATACCATTATTGCTGGGATCTTTTGCGCATTTTCGTGTGTGTGACAATGTTGGACTACTTTCTCTGAAAATACTTCTGATTACACATTCTGATTACACATCTGGCTTCCCATAAC
This sequence comes from Triturus cristatus, assembly GCF_964204655.1. NCBI lineage: Eukaryota > Metazoa > Chordata > Amphibia > Caudata > Salamandridae > Triturus > Triturus cristatus. Next base: position 480,158,179 of record NC_140586.1, on the reverse strand, counting down.
ATTATCACAATGTCTCGAACACCCAGCACAAGGCCATTACACACGATGTACAAATGTTGTGCTATCTACACATCAATAACATTGCTAATCTATACGTACATTGTAAGGATGCTTTTTATTATAAATGATAAGCATCTCAGAAGATTAGCAGAGGAGACACTTCAGTTGACACCAAGGGTCCCTGCATGCTGAGACTTCACCAGGCAGCATCTCACATTTCCGTGAGGTGTGTCCAGTTCATGACCAAGACGGGGTCCTACATTCTCTCCCGCCAGGAAATGAGGTTGGATCGTCCCTTCGGGGATTCTTGGCTCTACACCTACATACTCTCTCTCTCTCTCACTATATATATATATATATATATATATATATATATATATATATATATATATATATATATATATACACACACACAGGCACGCGCGCACACACACACACACCATCTACTGTTTACTCTTTTGGTGCATGTAATCACTTTCATCTTCTTCTGTCTACTGATTAGCACAGCACATGTATTCTGAACAGGAATAACGTTGGTTCAAAAACTATATTGAAAATGTCCCACTTTGTATTCTCTGTATATTTCTTTGAGAACAAGTAAGCACGAGTGACTGAGCGAGAGGGATTTGATCTGTTACCACAATCCCTGAGGGGTCAGATTTGTCATGTTCAGTGGTTGCCAGAAACCATTCGCTTCCTGGTCAGGTTAGCGGAGGCTTATGGTGGCACTGTGAGCTAGCTGGTGTTTAGTCCAACATATCCTGTGGGTGTGCCTGGAATCAGTCTAGGCTCCTCACCCAAAGTTTATGTTGTCTAACAAATGTGCACTCCTACGGATTAGTGGGAACTACACGACAATTGGAGGCCCACAAGTTTTTCTTGAAAATACAAGGGAAGGAAGAGCGTGTGAGGAATTATGTGGCATGCACTTGATAATTTGACCCATTGACACACCTAATAATTAGGGACCAATTCGTGTGGTGCACCAACAATGTAAGAGTGCAAGAGAAGATATTGGCAAAGAATACAGATCTCAGGGAGGCTATTGCTTTTGTAGAAGGTGTGGAAAGCACAAATACTTGGGTACTGGAGATGCGAGGTGTGCCTTCTTCTCCATTGCAAAGTTATTCAAAGAGTCCTATGGTTAATAAAATAATTGGAGAATTTTGGGATAAGGCTAAGCAAGATGGGCAGCAGAGTGGCATGAACAAGGATAACTAGGCCAGTAAAAATGAAATGTTATTGCTGTGGCAATCCAGGTCACTCAGCAAGCAGTACTCAATGCTATGCCAGGAATTGTGTGTGTCGGAAGTGCGGGAAAAGAGGGTCACTATGCACGAGTCTGTAAAGGTGATAAAAATCAAACTGTTGAAATGGTTTGTGAAGATGTAAGCAAAATGGTATTAACTGTAAAACCCAATCCCTGTGAAGTGGATGTGGGTCCTCTAAACATGACTGAATGTCATTTTGAACTGCAAGGTACAAATATTGTTGTCTTGGCTCACTCAGGTTCACCTTATACCACGGTGGGTGAAGAAAATTGTTAGAAAGAGCTTGGTGTAGAGCAAATAACCCTGTTTCTGCCAGATATAAACTCAGTGAGCTATGGTGGATCCAAAATCGATGTGCTGGGTTATGCACTTATAAGAATTACATTGTTGGATAAGGAACAGTAGGAAAGGTGTATGTAGCAAATTAAGGTGATAATTTGCTAGGATGGTGCCTCCAGCGGGACATGGGGATTATATTATATCCCAATGCAAAGCAACTGGTTAGGTCTGTGTCATTAGAGCAAGAACTGGAAGACAATGTACAGAGATTTCCTAATGTATTTAGATCATTCTAAAAAAATGCCTTCCCTTGCTGTCACAGAGCCAGAAAGATTCCCAATAATATGCTGGAGCCGTTGAAGGACTAACTTAACAGGTTGATCAAGGATCAAATAATTTAAGAAATTGAATCCTCAGAATGGTTGGCCCCAATAGTGTTGACACCAACAGATGGGGAAAACAGATTAGAATGTGCATTGACCTCCGTGATCCTAATAAACATATTTGGGTTGACTGCCAGCCTCTTGCTAACATCTCTGAAGTGTTGACTATTCTGAGAGATGCAAAAGTTTTCTATGTCGTTGATCTTTCATCAGCGTATCATCAAGGTAAGTTACATGATGAATCCAGATATCTGATGTTGTTTGCCACACCATTGGGAGCATAATGCTTCAAAAGGATGCCTTTTGGATTAGCATCCACAGCACCATGTTTTCAAAGAATTATGAAAATAATGCTCAACAGTAAAGGACATACTTTTCTTCTAGGATTACATTCTTATATATGGGAAAGATCTTGAGGGGCATGATGATGCATTGATGAAGATGTTGGAGAGGTTAGCTGAGCCAGGGTTGGCATTCAGCATAGAAAAGTTTAACTTTTGGGTTAGTGTTTCCTATTTGGGTCATATAATTTCTTCAGAGGCTATTAAACCCAAGTTAGAACTAGTTGATTCAGTTGTTGAGGCACCAGCACCAACTGAAATCTTTTCTTGGACTAGCTGAGTTCTACTTCAAAGTTGTACCCAATTTCTCTGCTTTAGCCCAACCTATTAGAGCTTTGTTAAGAAAATATTTGAATGATCAGATAATTGAGAAGAAGCTTTTAGAGCTATCAATAATTGAATTGGAAAAATGTCTACTTTGGGACACTTTGATGTGTCTAGAAAAACTGTACTTACCACAGATGCTAGTCTTAAGGGACTGGGGACAGTACTCTCGCAATTCGATGGGGGTGAAGAAAAAGTGGCAGCATTTGTATCTCACTTACTCAAAGGTGCAGAAGAGAGATATTCTGTGATTGAAAGAGATGCCCTAGAGTGTGCGTAGGCAATCAGACATTTTAAATTCTATTTGTGGGAAATGCCATTTGTGGTGAGATCTGATCACAGACAACTAGTTCACGTATTTTCCACAAGGAACGACAATGAGTTGACTCCCAGGATTAAAAGATGTGTTGAACGGTCGAGTGATTTTAAACTGTTTATCCAGGTTGCCACTGGATAGAGAGTTGGTGTCGATGGATTTTGACCACATTAGTTGGGAGTTTGAGAGTGCGTTTCAGAAAGATGAGTGGCAAACAGCATGGGGGATTGATGAAACTAAGGAACTCAAATTCACTGTAGGAGGCTGGCTAGAGTTCCCTCTTAGGCGGGGTCAAAGGGTTCTGGAATGTAAGGAATGAAATGACCTGGGATTGGAGTGAATTGTTTAGGGGCACCACAATAATTTCACCCAGGTCAATGTGGGAACAGATTGTGAATTTGGTGCATGAAGGCCATTTGTAAACACACCAAATTCAGGGTGAGAGAATGGTATTCATTGCCTGGGTTAGATCGAAACGTGGAGTGTGTGGTCAAGGATTATGATTTGTGTGGCAGGATTGACAAGAGCAAAGTGGTGTCTAAAGCTCTATTGTCCCCCATGGAAATTCCAGTGTAACCATGGAAGTAATTGGGTCTGGATTTTGCTGGTCCTTTTCGCCTTCTACCCCCTAGTGAATAATATGTCATACTGTTAGTCGACTGCATGCCTAAGTGGGTGGTGACAAGGTGTGTAAATTCTATTGACCCTACTGTAGTGATTACTTTCTTGAAGGAAGAGTTCATTCGAGAAGGAGTACCTCAGGAAATTATAACGGACAATGGTGTTCAACTCACGTCCCATGAATGCAGGAGTTTTTAAGGAAATTATCCATTGTTCATCTCAAAATTGCTCTATACTCACCACAGGCTAATGATCTTGCAGAACGCATTAATATGATGGTGAAAACATGTGTGCAGTAAGCAGTGGAGTTGAGAAAACCGCTAACTGAAGTTTTGAATAAAGTGTGGTGGGCTCATCATAATGCTCTTAGTCTAGTGACATTCAAGTCACCGTTTTTCTGGATGAGAGGCAGGGCTGGTAATACTAAGGTGAATTTGGCTTGGTTGAGTAACAAGGAGCAAAGATTGGTGCAACTGGATAAAGAGCCAGACATGGGTGAATTCAAACGGAAGGACAAGTGGTTGAGAGAAAAATATCAAGAGAATTACATGCAGAGATATGATCAGAGGTACTAGAACAGGGCTCGTCAGTGTGAAGTAAGAGATGAAGTAATGATAGAAAAATAGGATTTGTAAGGAAGGGTGATTCTGGTTATTTGAGCCATTCAAAATCGAGAAGGTAATGAGGACTGTGGTTAAGCTGACCAATGGCGATGTGTGGAGTATGTCCAGGTTAGTGAAGTTGCAGGAACTTTAGTTTGAGAGCACCAATGGTAGGCCTGAAGGAAAAGTAAAGGTCAATTAGAGTGCCTGTGAATGTGGTGCTCTACAGGATGTTCGTCATGATGATGAAGTTCTGATTGGTCTCCCATAGGTACTACGAGATCTCACACCATGCCCAAGTGGAGTAGTGATTATGCGGTATCTTAATATAGGAATCTTGCCTCATATTTCAACCATAGCATTCAAATTTGCTGTGTCATGGATGGCCTGTATTGTCAATTTGAGTTACGTGCTCAAATATTTTCGCAAATTTTAACACGTTTTGCATCTTTTCAATGTAATTTATATTCTCCCTTTATTTCCATGTTTTACAAGATAAGATATTACTAGAAGTGTATTTTCTTAATTTGTGTTTCTTATTGCCTTTTTCATATCTGTCTCCTAAATGCTTCTGGTTGTCATTGGGGGTAGGAATATGTGTTGTATTAGGTGTAGAATAATGTAATAATAGGCTTTATCTACAGTTTCTTGAAGTCAATAGCTCCCTCTGGGGCTATCATGGCGTTGTGAACAAACACATCCAACATTTCTGGCCAGTTGTAGTGTCGTGGGATAGCTATGGTGTAGGGGAGACCCATAAAACAGTACCTTTGGAGATGCAAGGTGTCGGACCTTGCGGTGAGCTCCGGAGAAGCGACGTTGGCAAGCAAGCAACGGCATCGGTTGACGATATGGAGTTGCTAGCGTTGGTGGGCCAAGGCTGCAGTGTTGGACGGGGTGATGCGTCGAGTCAACTACGAGCTGTGCCCCCAAACCATGGTGCAGACATCTGCATCGATGTCAGCTTGGAGCATCATTTTTTTTATCCTCTTTGGTAGCTGAAACATCTAGTTCTAGAAGCTGGCCAGAAGATGTTTAAGTCTTTGATTTCCCTTAAACTTCCAACAGGAGGCAAGCTCTACATCAAGCCCTTGGAGATACTTAGTGTAATAATGTATAAAATGTCCATGGTAGCTGTAGAGTAGATTGTAGAAGATGGTTTATTATGATTTAGTTACAAGTCAAGATGGTAAGTTTTAGGTAAGTAAATAAGTATAGAAAGATAGGAAGTTTAGTAGATTAGCCCCACTAGGAGCAGCCTCCCTGCTGCTCAGCCTGCACACTCCAACTGACACTCAGCACAGGCATCCATGCATTCTATGACATCACCAAGCATTCAGCATTCCACTCCTCACTGAGCACTGCAGCACTCACCCTGGCTGAGCAGTAGGGAAGGCGAGCTAAGGAAAAGGTATGGCAACAATTAAAGCACAACACTTAGGATGCAGAAAGCACAGTCCAGACATTTCCCTGCCCAAGACAGAAGCAGCAACTGCAGGCCAACCCAGCAAAGCACACAGCAAAGTGGTAATCTCACTGTTAGAAAAACCCCACTCCCACACCGGAAAGGGGGGTGGTAACGGGGTCTTTCCAGACATACACAGTGGTAGCTTGGCTCGAGTGGTCAGGGGTCAGGCACCGTGTTAAGCATACGCAATACCCACACAATAACCATGCGTGCATCCGTTCCAAAAACGACACTACATCTTAAAAATTTATGAAAATATCTCTGTGTTTATCTTCTTTTCTCTTAGTTGCTGATTAAATAAATAATAATACAATCACAGTACACAAGGCTTCTCCTTAAAAAGTGCAGGTCAAATAAATAGTAACACTTTACAGGTGCAATAAATAGGATCAGGTCAAATAAATACTGTGAGGGAATAAATACTGTACAGGAATAAGTTAGCTCAGGACAATAAATACATTACAGGAATAACTTAGATAAATACAATAAATACAGTACCCTCAATAAATAATATCAGCCAACAATGACATTTGTAAAATCAGATCACATTTAAAATACTATGGGCTGATTTGGCCCAGTCACAGCTTGTAAAGATTTGGATGGCCTGAGGGGTATGCTCCCTGGCTTGGACAAGGCTGAGGCCTAAACTGAGGTAGATAAAGGGGGAATCTAGAGATCTGACTCTCCCACACTACACAACCCCTCTGTATTAGTCTCAGCTCACCCCTGGCACAATCAAGCTGGTTCCAGCACCCTAGGTTAGTCTCTCAGGGCTCCACAGGGCCTTAGGCGCCCTCTATTCCACTTACTGCCCTTTTTATGAAGCTCCGACGCCGCTGGAGTCGTGTCGACGCCGTGAGGCGGCTCCGGTTCGATGTCGGCAGCCTCGGCGCAATGTCAGTTCTTGACGACGCCGGTAGGCGGTTCCGGTTCGATGTCGTCGGGCTGTCTTGGCTCGATGTCGACTTCGGGCAGCTCCAGTTCGATGTCGGTGGCCTCGGCTCGATGTCGACCTCCGGTTCGATGACGTCGGGCTGTCTTGGCTCGATGTCGACTTCCGCCGGCTCCGGAGAGCGACCTCCACTCCCGACCTCCGGCACGATTCTCTTCAGGTTCCGCCGACTCCGGAGGGCGGACTTCACTCCCCCGTCGACGCCGCTCACTCGACCTCGGGTGACTTCCTCCTCGACCTCTGGTACTCTCCACGACCTCCGTCGGCGCCCTCCCTCGACCTCTGGCGGCTCCGGGTACGACGTCTGCTTTCCAGTCAGCGCTGCTTCTCCACCTCGGGCTCCCGGTCTCAGGCTTCTCGACGTCGGATTCCAGGGAAACCAATAAACAGGTCAGATTCTTGCTTTTCTTTACTTCTAAGGCCTGTTCCTGCTGTCCAGGTCCTTAAGATGGTTTTTCTTGCTTTGTCCCACACAGGGCTCCAGGCTGGGCTCAGTCAGTAGGGACTAGTATCAAGGGTGGGTTTATGGACCCCACTCCAGGCACAAGTTTCCACCCCTGCTGCCTCACTCCTTCCTCCTTCAGGTTTCTGCTCCTCTCTCTTCACCAGTCAGGTGCCAACTGCCAGCTCCAACTGTTAACTCTGGCTTAGCTTCCCAACATTCCAAACCGCCTCCAACTGTCACAGGGTTCTGGAATGTTCTGGAAGGTGCTGGTAGGTTCCAGTGGGTTCTGATGATGTCACAGGTGGCCACCATTTTGTGCTCCAGGCCCTCAGACAGAAGTTCCAGGGGTAGATAAAATGGCTCCCTGAATCTGCATCAATACGAAAAAGTCTGGTGGTTCCGAAAAAGGAAAAATACTAACAGGGTTTGAGGCAAAAGTGGGACAAAATAAATAATGATGAGGAGGGACCACCCAAAGAGCTGACAGGTCTAACACGCGTCCCCCCCCCAGCTGAAAGTGGGGAGAGCTACCCAACCCCTTGGGAGTTCTCATCACTAAGGCGGAAATACTTTGAGAGACCGTCTGCATTGGCGTGGTCCACTCCAGGCCGATGTTCCACCTGAAAGTCCATTCCCTGTAGGGAGATAGACCACCTCAACAACTTGGGATTCTCCCCCTTCATCTGCATCAGCCAACGAAGGGGTCTGTGGTCGGTCTGAACTAGGAAGTGCGAGCCAAACAGGTATGGCCGCAACTTCTTCAGAGCCCATACCACTGCAAAGGCTTCACGCTCTATTGCACTCCACTTCTGTTCCCTGGGAAGTAGTCTCCGGGATAGGAAGACCACGGGTTGATCCAGAACCTCTTCATTGAGTTGCGATAACACTGCCCCAATGCCATGTTCTGATGCATCCGTCTGGACAATGAACTCCTTGGAAAAGTCTGGGGCCCTTAAGACCGGGGCCTCGCACATGGCTTGCTTCAGCTTCACGAAGGCCTGCTGACAAGCCTCCGTCCAGACTACCCGTCGAGGTTGTTTCTTGGACGTGAGCTCCGTGAGGGGGGCTACGATGGTACCGTACCCCTTCACGAAGCGGCGGTAATATCCCGTGAGGCCCAGAAAAGCTCGGACCTCAGTCTGTGTCTTGGGGGGTTCCCAGGCCATGATGACCTCGATCTTCACCTGGAGGGGTTGCACCGCTCCCCTACCCACCAAGTGTCCAAGGTACACTACCGACCCCTGCCCGATCTGGCACTTGCTGGCCTTGATCGTCAATCCAGCTTGTCTCAGGGCCTGGAGAACAGCTTGCAGGTGATGCAAGTGATCCTCCCAGCTGTTACTGAAGACGGCTATGTCATCCAGATAAGCAGCAGAGAAACTCTCCATTCCGGTGAGGATCTGGTTTACCAGGCGCTGAAACGTGGCAGGTGCGTTCTTGAGCCCAAAGGGCATCACACAGAACTGGTAGTGGCCATTGGGCGTGGAGAAGGCTGACCTTTCCCTTGCTCCATCAGTCAAAGAGATCTGCCAGTACCCAGAAGTAAGGTCAAAGGTACTCGGATATTGGGCAGCTCCCAGCCGGTCAATCAATTCATCCGCCCTAGGGATCGGATGAGCATCAGTTTTGGTTACTGAATTCAGTCCCCGGTAGTCCACACAGAACCTCAGTTCCGGTTGGCCACCCGGTGGTGCGGCTTTTGGTACTAACACCACCGGACTTGACCAGGGGCTGCTAGAAGGTTCGATCACTCCTAGCTCCAGCATCTTAGTGACTTCACTGTTAATGCTGGCCTTCACCTTGTCTGACATCCGGTAGATCTTGGACTTCACAGGTGGGCTGTCTCCTGTGTCCACATCATGGACGCACAGGTGAGTCCTACCCGGAACAAGGGAGAACAACGAAGAGTACTGCCCCAGGACCTGGCGGCAGTCCTCCTGCTGTTCAGGAGTTGGAGATGGGGAGAGAATCACTCCCTCCACCGACCCATCCTTCTCTTGAGACGCAAACAAATCTGGGAGAGGCTCGCTTTCCGCGTCCTCTGCTCCGTCAGTCACCATCATCAAGATGACTTCGGGCCTCTCGTGGTGGGGTTTGAGGCGGTTGGCATGCAGCACCCGTAGGGGCTGACGAGGGGTTTTAAGATCCACCAAGTAGGTAGCCTTACCCTTCTTCTCCAATACCTCAAAGGGTCCTGACCAGCGATCCTGGAGGGCGCTAAGCTCTCCTGGTTCGATCACCCACACCTTCTGGCCAGGCTCCAACTCCACCGGGTGAGCATTGTGGTCATACCACGCCTTCATTACTGCTTGGCTGGCTTCCAAGTTGTCAGAAGCTTGCTTCCACAACTTAGCCATTTGGCTCCGGAAGGCCAGCATGTAGCTCACCACATCCTGGGGAAGCTTTCTGGGAGTTCTTTCCCATCCGTCTCTCACCAGGTTGAGAGGTCCACGTACAGGGTGCCCATACAAAAGCTCGAAGGGGCTGAAGCCCACTCCCTTTTGTGGCACTTCCCTGTAAGAAAAGAGTAAACAGGGTAGGAGGACGTCCCATTTCCTCCGCAGGCTTTCAGGCAGACTTCTGATCATGCCCTTCAAGGTTTTGTTAAACCTCTCCACCAGACCATTGGTCTGGGGGTGGTAAGGAGTTGTGAACCGGTAGGTCACTCCACACTCCTTCCACATCGCCCGCATGTACGCTGACATGAAGTTGGTCCCCCTGTCGGACACAACTTCCTTGGGAAAACCCACTCGGGTAAAGATTCCCATCAGGGCCCTCGCCACAACAGGTGCTGTTATGGTCCTCAGAGGTATTGCCTCTGGGTACCGTGTGGCATGATCCACCAGAACCAGGATAAACCTGTGACCAGCTGACGTTGGCGGATCTAACGGACCCACAATGTCGATGCCCACCCTTTCAAAGGGGGTGCTAACGACAGGAAGTGGTTCCAGGGGAGCTTTCAGCTTCACCCCTGTTTTCCCACTGGCTTGGCAAGACACACATGTCCGGCAGTAGGTATCGGACGACACTTTCATCTGAGGCCAATAAAAGTGTGGGACAAGACGGGCGAAGGTCTTGTCTTGCCCCAGGTGTCCTGCCAATGGGATCTCGTGAGCCAACTCCAGTAGGAAGGCTCGATAACGTTGAGGGACTACCAAGGCTCGTGACGATCCATGTAGGGGTGCCTTGGGTTCACTGTAGAGGAGGCCATCCTCCCAGTAAACACTGTAGTTCCCTTCAACGTTCCCTGCTGCCTGGGCTGCGGCCTGACGCCTCAGCCCCTCAAGGGTAGGGCACTCCCTCTGGCCCTGGCAGAATTCCTCCCTGGACGGGCCTCCCTCCACGTGCCACTCGGCCGGGATGGGTAGGTCCTCCAGTTCGGTGACATCCCCCACCGCAGACTCCTGGTCCACCACCTCCGGTGGCCTATCCGTCCTACGGGGTGTGGACGCCGAGGCAGGCTCCTCCTGTCCTCGGTTCTTCCCTTGACTGGCAGCTGGCTGGGCCTTTGTTCCAGGCTCCAGCCGAAACGAACTCCCTCTCCGGGTAGTCGCGGACCTTGTGCTCACACAGGCCCAGTCAGGTGTACCCAGCATCTCAGTATGAGTCCGGTATTCCACCTCCTTCCAAGCATTGTGCTCCATGTCATTCCCCAGCAGACAATCAACTGGCACGGCAGGGCTTACGGCAACTCGAAGTGAACCTGCAACCCCCTCCCATTCAAAGGGAACCTCGGCCACCGGATAGTGGCCTGTTCTGCCGTCAGCCATCGCGGCTGGGTGGAGTACATCGGGAATTACCTGCTCTGGAGACACCAGTTGGCTACGTACCATAGTCATACTGGCTCCTGTGTCTCTCAGAGCCTCCCCTCTTTGGCCATTGATGGTGACCCACTGCCCATACTTTACGGTATTTGCGGGCACCTGGATCTTAGGAACCATCTCCCGTTCTCCCAGGGACACTAAAGTGACACCCGCCCACTCCCTTCCCTTAATTAAGGGCATCTCCTCCCCGAGCACTACACTAGCTACTCCGGGGGTCTTTCCTCCAATGGGAGGGTGTGGTCGTTTCGGGCACTTCGCATCTCCCTTGTAGTGTCCAACGCCACCGCACTCGTAGCAATGGACAACCCTTGGCTGCTGACTCTGGCCAGGATTAGGGTTTGTGGGTGGGTTAGCCCTAGGGGTGAATCCTGTTCCCTTACCTTGGAAATTATTTTGGGGTCCTTTGGAGAACTCCTTTTTCTTTTCCCCTCCCTCTTTCTTCTGGGGGGCGCCCTGTCCGGCCTTTTGAGTATCCCCTCCAGTCCCCCTTGTGGACACCCGGGTACTAGCCCAAATGTCTGCCTCCTCAGCAAGCTTCCGGGGATTGGTCAGCTTGCTATCCACCAGGTGTTGACGCAGTTCAGGGAAACATTTTTCGAGCAGGTGTTCCTTCAGTACTAAATCAAACAACCCCTCGTAGTTCCTTACTTCACTGCCCTGAATCCAACCCTCTAGTGCCTTCTTTGCATAGTCCAGGAAGTCCACCCAATTCTGTGTGCCCAGTTTGTGACTACCCCGGAACTTCTGTCTGTACTTTTCGGGTGTTAGTCCAAACTTTCTTATGAGCGCCACTTTCATGGTGGGGTAGTGGGTCTGCTCATCCTCCTCGAGGGCCAATAATGCATCCCTACCAGCTGGAGGCATGTACTTGTACAATCCCCCTCCCCAGTACTTCTCTGGAACCCCATGGGCCCTTAACGAGACCTCATAGGCCGCTAGCCACTTGGCGATATCGTCACCCACTCCATAGCTAGCTACTATGTCCTTTGGCAGGTAGGGTTTGGGTTCCCTAGTGAACTCTCTTTCTTGGTCTTTGCTGCCACCATTAGGAACAGTGTGTGCCCCGACTCATGGATCTGAAGATCTATCTCTTTCAGCCTTAGCTCATGAGCCATCCTCTGTTCCTCCTTCTCTTTCTCCAGCCTTGCTAAGTCCCATGTGAGCTGTCTTTTCTCCCTCCGGTCTGTTAACTCCACTTCAGACAAGCCACCGCTAGAGGCACTGCTGCCCTTCCTGGAAATGGTTCTGGGCCCCGCTAACAGGTTCCCCACCTCAGGTTGGTACAACCCAGCCCCCTCGCTGTCAGGCTCTCCATCCCTGTCTTCCTCCTCAGCCTTGCTTTCTCGTCGTGCCTCCCCCCAAGCCCTTAAGCTGGTTTGGAGTGCACCCTTCTTTGCTCCTGGGGGACAATACACCCCCTCCCGCTGGCAAAACTCCCTGAGTTGGGCCACAGTGTACGTTTCTAAATTCTCCAGTACAAACTCCATTTTGCCCACTCAGAACAGAAGACAGGTTTTTACAGAAGCAATGCAGGGGGGTACCTTATATAATACCTCCTCCCACCACCAGAGTAAATTTGGAAAAAACAAAAACTCACAATTAGGAAGGCCGCTTTGAGAAAACTCCAGGTGTAGGCCTATGGACTACCCACAGTTATTGTTGAGTATGCGTAGGCACAGCTCTATCCCGCCGCTGAACACCAATCATGTTAGAAAAATCCCACTCCCACACCGGAAAGGGGGGTGGTAACGGGGTCTTTCCAGACATACACAGTGGTAGCTTGGCTCGAGTGGTCAGGGGTCAGGCACCGTGTTAAGCATACGCAATACCCACACAATAACCATGCGTGCATCCGTTCCAAAAACGACACTACATCTTAAAAATTTATGAAAATATCTCTGTGTTTATCTTCTTTTCTCTTAGTTGCTGATTAAATAAATAATAATACAATCACAGTACACAAGGCTTCTCCTTAAAAAGTGCAGGTCAAATAAATAGTAACACTTTACAGGTGCAATAAATAGGATCAGGTCAAATAAATACTGTGAGGGAATAAATACTGTACAGGAATAAGTTAGCTCAGGACAATAAATACATTACAGGAATAACTTAGATAAATACAATAAATACAGTACCCTCAATAAATAATATCAGCCAACAATGACATTTGTAAAATCAGATCACATTTAAAATACTATGGGCTGATTTGGCCCAGTCACAGCTTGTAAAGATTTGGATGGCCTGAGGGGTATGCTCCCTGGCTTGGACAAGGCTGAGGCCTAAACTGAGGTAGATAAAGGGGGAATCTAGAGATCTGACTCTCCCACACTACACAACCCCTCTGTATTAGTCTCAGCTCACCCCTGGCACAATCAAGCTGGTTCCAGCACCCTAGGTTAGTCTCTCAGGGCTCCACAGGGCCTTAGGCGCCCTCTATTCCACTTACTGCCCTTTTTATGAAGCTCCGACGCCGCTGGAGTCGTGTCGACGCCGTGAGGCGGCTCCGGTTCGATGTCGGCGGCCTCGGCGCAATGTCAGTTCTTGACGACGCCGGTAGGCAGTTCCGGTTCGATGTCGTCGGGCTGTCTTGGCTCGATGTCGACTTCGGGCAGCTCCGGTTCGATGTCGGCGGCCTCGGCTCGATGTCGACCTCCGGTTTGATGACGTCGGGCTGTCTTGGCTCGATGTCGACTTCCGCCGGCTCCGGAGTGCGACCTCCACTCCCGACCTCCGGCACGATTCTCTTCAGGTTCCGGCGACTCCGGAGTGCGATCTCCACTCCCGACCTCCGGCACGCTTCACCTCGGTCTCCGGCGACTCCGGAGGGCGGACTTCACTCCCCCGTCGACGCCGCTCACTCGACCTCGGGTGACTTCCTCCTCGACCTCTGGTACTCTCCACGACCTCCGTCGGCGCCCTCTCTCGACCTCTGGCGGCTCCGGGTACGACGTCTGCTTTCCAGTCAGCGCCGCTTCTCCACCTCGGGCTCCCGGTCTCAGGCTTCTCGACGTCGGATTCCAGGGAAACCAATAAACAGGTCAGATTCTTGCTTTTCTTTACTTCTAAGGACTGTTCCTGCTGTCCAGGTCCTTAAGATGGTTTTTCTTGCTTTGTCCCACACAGGGCTCCAGGCTGGGCTCAGTCAGTAGGGACTAGTATCAAGGGTGGGTTTATGGACCCCACTCCAGGCACAAGTTTCCACCCCTGCTGCCTCACTCCTTCCTCCTTCAGGTTTCTGCTCCTCTCTCTTCACCAGTCAGGTGCCAACTGCCAGCTCCAACTGTTAACTCTGGCTTAGCTTCCCAACATTCCAAACCGCCTCCAACTGTCACAGGGTTCTGGAATGTTCTGGAAGGTGCTGGTAGGTTCCAGTGGGTTCTGATGATGTCACAGGTGGCCACCATTTTGTGCTCCAGGCCCTCAGACAGAAGTTCCAGGGGTAGATAAAATGGCTCCCTGAATCTGCATCAATACGAAAAAGTCTGGTGGTTCCCAAAAAGGAAAAATACTAACAGGGTTTGAGGCAAAAGTGGGACAAAATAAATAATGATGAGGAGGGACCACCCAAAGGGCTGACAGGTCTAACACTCACCTCACAACTCTTTCAGCTCTTCTTCATGGCAGGTTCCTTAGTCCACTAGTAATCTGAAGTTCTGGGGTCAGGGGCCCAATATTTATATTCCATTTCCCTTTGAAGTTGGCACAAACAAAGTTCCACTGGCATGCATAATCCAGTTCTGCCTTGCTCAGGCCAGGCTCACTCCAGGGGTTGGAGACAGCATTGTGGAAGACAGACTCAGTCCATTGAGGTGCAAGCAACAACTCCTCCCACTTCTCTAAATACAGTCAGGTCTGTTCAGCCTGGCTAGGAGTCACCCAGGAAAGGCAGAACACCCTCACCCCCTCCACCCCCACTTGTGTCTGTCTGGTGTGGATGCACATCCCCTGCTCTTGTCCCTCTAAACCCAGACAAGGAATACACAAAAGTCAGAGTTACACGAGATGGTTAGACAAGAAAATACCCATTTTCTAGAAGTGGTATTTTCAAACACATAATATAAAAATCATCTTTACTAAAAGATGTATTTTTAAATTCTGATTTCAGGCATACTAAACCCCATTGTTCTATCATCTCCACTGGCAAGCTACCTTGGTAAAGTGTTACCAAGCAGCTCTTATGTTAACCTATGGGAGAGAGAGCCTTTCAACAGTGAAAATGAAATACACTGTATTTCACTATTAGGACAAGCAAAAATACACCACTACATGTCCTACCTTTTAAATACACTGCACCCTGCTCATGGGGCTACCTTATGGGTGACCTAGATGTAAGAAAAGGGATGGGTCTGGCAAGTGGGTGCACTTGCCGGGTCAACATGGCAGTTATAAACTGCGTGCAGACACTGCAGGGGCAGGTCTGAGTCACCTTTCAAAAGCTACTAGTGTGGGTGGCACAACCAGGGCTGCAGGCCCACTAGGAGCATTCGATTTACTGGCCCTAAGCACACACAGTGCACTGTACTAGGGACTTAGTAGTATATCAAATAAGCAAATTATGGAAACAACAATCCATGAACACAATTTACATGGGGAGCATATGCACTTTAGCCCTGAATAGCAGTGGTAGAGTGCCCAAAGTCCTAAAAACAAGAAAAACAAGGTCAAAAATAGGAGCCCAAAAAGCAAAAAGTCTGAGGGTGAACAGGCTAAAAAAGACAAGTTTTAAAGGTATACATTAGAGTTTTTTGTATACTCACCGAAAGTATACCGTTTATGATTTTATATATATATATATTCACTGAAAAAACCATAGGTTTCACACATGTTATAGTTAGCTGTACATTTTACTGATAAAAAACCAATGAAATTCCCCCGTTATAGTTACTGTAGGCAACTATAACTCACGCGACCGTAATCCTCTGCTGATGCTAATACTGTATTTAGACACTTATTTGCCCATGTCTTCTTCCATTAAATTTTAGCTATACATATATTGCAAATATTTTTTTTTCATAAAGACACATATGTCATCAGCAGAGGATTACGGTCGCGTGAGTTATAGTTGCCTACAGTAACTATAACGGGGGAATTTCATTGGTTTTTTATCAGTAAAATGTACAGCTAACTATAACATGTGTGAAACCTATGGTTTTTTCAGTGAATTTGCAAGGTTTTTTAAATGCTAATTCCTAACTATAACGTGTGTGAAACCTATGGTTTTTTCAGTGAATTTGTACGGTTTTTTAAATGCTAACTTACTTTACGCCATTCGTGGCGTGCGCGCCCACTTTACGCAGTTAGTGCCATGCACGCACGGTGGTCACGCGGTGCCATGCACGCACGGTGGTCACGCGGTGCGCTGCGCGCACCGCGTGCCCACATTATGCGGGATGGGCCATGTACGCACGACGCGCTTCGCGCACCGTGCGCACATGTGGGACATATTATGCGCATCGTTGTGAAATGTTTTGTTTATTATTTTCATTGTTTGATATGCCATGCACAAATGGTGCCCTTAGGGCACCATTTGCACTTGGGGTGGGGAGAGTGTGGATAATTTTTTTTTTTAAACCAATTTTTACCGTACGCGTACGGTAAGCGTAATCGGCGATTTTTCGAAAAAAAAAAAAATTTTTTTTTTGGCCTTGGGGGTTGTTTGGGGGCCCGTATATCACTGCTGGGTGAATATTATCTCAATAAACTGCCCCTTTACACATTTTTGGGCTTCATTTATGCTGCCCCACTCAGAGTGCGAGAGAGAAAATGGCGGCCGCCGCTTCCTGGTTTCGGCCGAATCGAATGTTTACTAAGATCTAAGAGCCAATCAGAATCGCGCTCGCGCACGTCACCGTACGCGTACGGTAAGCGCACCGTAAGCGCACCGTAAGCTGGCTCAGATATATATATTGATTTAAAGGCTATTTTCTCAGAACCTACTGAACAGATTTACACCAAACCTACAAAAGGCACTTCCTTGACCTGAGGACTACCTCTCTGCCAAATTTCAAGTAATTCTGTTCAGCCGTTCGGGCTGTAGCTGTGTCTAAAGGTCCTATGGAAAAATGCATGGGGAAAACGCGTTTTGGGACCCCCCTTTTATCTCAGCCCCCGCTTGACGAATCCCCCCCGAGACTTTCAGGGTAGGAGCGGAGCGTAGCGCCCCACCTATTTTGAAAAATTCGCGAGGATTCGTCGACCGGCGCAAAAGTTATTCAAAATAGAATGTTGCGGATTTCCTATGGAAACGTGGTCCTAACTATAACTACCTACTGGCGACCGCCAGTAGGTAATATATATATATATATATATATATATATATACACATATATATATATATATATATATACACATATATAAAATCTACTGGCGGTTGCCAGTAGATAGTTATAGTTAGGACCGTGTTTCCATAGGAAATCTCAAAATTCTATTTTGAATAACTTTGGCGCCGGTTGCTGAATCCTCGCGAAATTTTCAAAACTAATGGGGCGCTCTGCTCAGCTCCTACCCTGAAAGTCTCGGGGTGATTCGTCAAGCGGGGGCCGAGAAAAAGGGGGGGTCCCAAAAACGCGTTTTCCCCATGCATTTTTCCATAGGACCTTTAGTCGCAGCTACAGCCCGAACGGCTGAACAGAATTATGTGAAATTTGGCAGAGAGGTAGCCATAAGGTCATGGAAGTGCCTTTTGCAGGTCTGGTGTAAATCTGTTCAGTATTTCCTGAGAAAATAGCATTTAAAAGCATATCAATATCTATACGCGCCACTGTGCGCGCACCCTGCCGTGCGCGAGCGCAATTCTGATTGGTTGTTAGATGTCGGTAAACATTCGAATCGGTCGAAACCAGGAAGTGTCGGCCGCCATTTTGTCTCTCGCAGTCTGAGGGGGTGAAAAAAAAAGGTGGAGAACGTGAAAAGGGGGCAGAGTGGACAGTTCCTGACCCCCTAGCCTTGGTCACGGGGTCACAGAAGGACCCCCAAAGGAGAAAAAATTTTTTTTTTGTTTTATTTAAAAAATCGCAAGGTGCGCGCAGCGTGCGCACACGGCACGCACTGCGAACGGTGGGCGCTCGGTGCGCAAAGCGCACCGAGCGCCCACCGTGCGCGCACGGTGCGCGCACCTCGCGATTTAAAAAAAAATAAAAATAATTCACAGTGCGCGCACGGTGAAAAACCTGAAAAAAAAAATTTCATAAATAAATCACTTAGCATTTAAAAAAACGTACAAATTCACTGAAAAAACCATAGGTTTCACACACGTTATAGTTACGAATTAGCATTTAAAAAACCTTGCAAATTCACTTAAAAAGCTATAACTCACGCGACCGCAATCCTCTGCTGATGACGTCAGATATTACATAATATATATATATTCACTGAAAAAACCATAGGTTTCAGGGCCGTTATAGTTAGCTGGACTTTTCACTTGTACAAAACCATTGAAATTCCCCCGTTATAGTTAGTTCCGCTAACTATAACTTGCGCGCCCACAATGCACTGCTGATGACGTTACATATTACATCACTCATGACATGGTCAGTGACATCACTCATGACATCACTCATGACATCACTGATTACATCATCCAGTGAATGTGTGTTTTTCTGAAAATTACATATGTTTTATCTATGTATATCTCAAGGTCGATGGAAGAATAAAGGGGTATATAAGTGTCTAAATGGATGATTTGCTTTTGAAAAATTTATTGTATAACTGACTGATTAAGTGTATCTTAGTGAATACATGGCTTAGTGAGTAATGTTTAAATATGTAAATATCTGTATCAGTCTCTCACTTTGTGTATAAATGGCTGCATGGGTTGGTGAGTAGCTACATGAGTGTCTATATAGGTTATTAGTTGGTTTTTTGAGTATCAGTATGAGTGTCTGTATGGTTGGGTGGGGGTATTAAGTAGTGCATAGGTGCATGAATGAGTGACTCACTGTATGTGTTGAAGACATCATGTGTGTAGGACTGTATGAGTGGATGAGTGTGTGCATGGGTGTGTTAGTGAGTGAATGACTGTCTCAATAGTGTCTTTATGAGTAACTACATATGTTTTAAACTAGTATATGTGAATATTGGTGTATATAAGTGAGTATATGTGAGAGTGAGAGATTGAAAGAGTTCCTGTATGAATAAGTATGTGATTCTATAAGTGATTGTTTTGTGGAAATATGGATTTTTATGATCAGTTATGTCCCCTATCTTGGACCCCAACGGTTTCATGTATAAATCACAAGTACATGTATGTTCCCTCCAGTTCCAGTTATGAAGACGCAAACACTTGTGCGTCCACCGTCAACATGTCCTCTTTCAGATCCGCCATGAATGGGCCGGATATTCTATTTCTAAGTATGAAAGGCCACCGGCTTTATATGGTTCATTTATCCCATTTTTCAGTCCAGGCGAGTAGGCCCTGATTCTGCCGTTAAGCCTTTTCCTGCCTTCTGCCTCTGAAAGCTCCAGTCTGAGCTCGCATCTGTATCCATGAACTTTGTCCTATTCCCTGCGCGGCTAACGGTGCCTGACTCCAGCCTGTTGCCTGCCAAAAACTGTATTTCACCTTCGAGATTATCTGCTCCGCTCCCTACCCAATGCATTCCTGTCTAGTAGTTTAAGTAAACATTCTTCCAGCTATCGAGCAAAGGGCCCGGCTTCTCTGTCTTTATGCAAGTAATTCATAGCCCTGTTACTATGGAAGATTTCTGCCCTCGCATCTAGTGTAGACACTTAGACGCTTGTACACGCACTCACAGTCAGTATAGAATAGATTTTGTTCGAGAGACCTTTCTTTTTGGATAACATAGTTCTTTAAACATAGGATGTTAGATATGATTTGGGATTAGGTTGACATAACCCCAGACTTTTGTCTCCACATGTAGAGCTAAATGTCAAGTCCCTTTCTCCCTCTAGTTGCACGTCTATCACACGTCATGCGACTGCGCACGCATCTCTGCCAAATATTTCTGCTGACATTGCAGGATTCTCCAGGTATCCACCCACACATGACAAATTACCCATTATCATCAAGTGGACGCCCACATGGACGCCCACCTTCACGCCTACTTACACGCCCACATGCTCTTATCTCATTCTCTCTTGCTCTTTTGCTTACGTACAATTGAGAAATGTATATATACTGTACTCTGTGAATAATGTTTTGAGAATATTGAGAATACTTTTGAGTCCCCTTCCAGATCCTTTTTTGGTGATGGTAATATTCTCCCTTTGACTCGAGTTATTGGAATAAAGCCCTTTTAGAACCTGATACCACAGACTCAGCCTCTTGCTTTATGCATGATCCTATTGATATTCTGAAATACATAGAGCGTAATATTTTATTTACCACATAATGGCGCCCGAACAGTTTAATCTCTTTCCCCACACGCCGGAGATGAAGGTCCAGTTTTGCCCCCTTCCATAGCCGTGACGGACTTCAAGCGCGCACGTCGCGGGTCTTCCCGCCAACTCCCTCAGGCCAACGAAGGGGACAGACTGCGACCAGGCATCCATACGAGGCGGTGAGGAATGCAGATTGTCCTACCCAGAGCCCACCTGCGAGAGAGCTGTGTCCGAGGTATACAGAGGCCCACCAGATTCCGAAGTTCCGAAGTTCCGCGTCGAGTCCAGTCCAGTTTGGTCTAGTCCAGTTCAGTTCTGAGGCCTTCCGTTCCGAGCTACCCGGTGAGTACCATTGCCGGGGAGGCGTTCTGACGTGCACATAGGTTGTGCCGGTCAAGACGGGTTTGGGTACACAAATCCGGTCTGCACTGTTTCAGCAGTGCATCTGTACTGTTTAGCAGTATATCTAGTATGTCTAGTATATAATTCAGAATAACCTAGTTGGTGCTCCCTAATGGCCATTGTTGTTCGTTAAATGTTAAATGTTAAATGTTTTAAATACGTTCTACATATTGTGGTGTGAATGACTGTTCATTATTGTGTTTATTGTATTAAGTGTGTTCAAGTAATAAGGTCTAAAAATGCCGCTCTTTTCAAAATTAAGACAGATCAAAACTAGAAAAGGGGTACTCAAAGAAGCTGTTCCCATTCCACCTATGGACACTCCAGGGTACTTTATGTATCATAAGCATGGCCTAGATGCCGTATTATTTCTTGATTTATGGGTGGACTACACCAAGGATTTACCAGAAAGTCAGAGGTGGCCCGCAGCTGGGACCTGGGATGCAGATTGCATCATGGGAGTAGAAGAAGAGTTATGGAAAAAGACAGCCAGACAGTCACAGAAATATGCCATTGAATTATGGCGTAAAGAATTGCATAGACGCACAAAGAAAGCGCTCAGAAAAGAAGAGAAAAGTAGGGAGGATTCAGACAAAGCCCGAGAAAACGTATTAGTTGAGGAAGGTATCCGAGTAAAAGCAGAACAAGTAGACAGACAACGAAACACTCTTATGAAAGAGAAAATGTAGACCAGCTCGGAAGGATGCCATTGAGTTTTGGCGCAAGGAGTCACATAGGAGGACAGAGTAAGTGTTTCACGAAGCAGAGAGTAGTAGACTGGAGTCTGGAAAAGCCAAGGAAAAGATGTTACAGGAGGAAGTGGAGCTGGTAAAATGAGCGCAGGCTGACAGAAAAAGAAATACTGACGTTGCTGGTATTTATCCCGTCCTTTCAGAGGACCTAGCAAGAGTGGCCCCAGTAGAAAGACCAGTTAGAGTGCCACCGCAAGTACCACGATACATATAATAATGATATAGTAGCCCAAAGGTTCTTGAGCCACCCACCAAATGAACAGCGCATAGCTGGTGTTTACATGGTCCAACATTTGACTACGTTGTCAATAGGAAATTGAGAGGGGTGTAGCTAGAGAAGGAGCAACACCTATGATTTGATGACACCCCTAATGTACAAAGTGTTAATGAAAAATAATTAGTGAAAAGTTTAGCTTGAGAAACATTGTGGGTATTTCGGATTTGCAAAATTGTTCCAGAATCCAGGTTTGTGTTCTTGGTGGTCCAGTGAGCCAATGTGCTGGGTCAAGACGGTAAGATTATGACCCCCTGAGAGCAAATTGTATATAAAAATAATTTTTCAATTGGGCGAATTATTGCAGTTTTTATGGAATTGAGTAGTCTTTTTGTCTTTGACAGCTTCAGAGTGAGGAGAAGGTGGGGGCTGTGTAGAGCAGTATGTGATACAGAAATCGGAGACAGATTCTGACCTTGTAGCCAGTGTAGGTGGGGGGCCGGTGAGAGGAGCAGAACAGAGGCACTGCTTAGAAAGCTTCTCTGACATCGCATCTGTGTAATGCCTGCAGCCGGAACAACAAAAAAGTTGGCTGGCAGCCCAGGCTCAGGCCGCGCTGAGGGGCTATTTTTAGCTTCTCTGATAAGACAGGGCAGCTGAGAAATGTAAGTCGAGAAAGATTCCCTTGGTCTATTCTGTGCTAAACCAGTGCCCCGAGGAAATGTCTATGGAGAAGATTTGTTTTATTTTTTAGCAATTGTTATATTGCTTCTGGCCGGAAAATAAAATGTTGCTCTTGCTTGGAATTTTAAGGGCTATGTGCCTATATAAAAACGATTTTCAAATTCAGACATTTTTGAATTGTGGCCACAAGCTGCCACCAGTTGCATTGGATAAATGATCCAGTGGTTAAAAGTCTGTGAGGAGAGATGAGAGGTGCGTCTTCGTCTGGGACATTAGGGTACATTGTGTTGACGAAGATGCATAGCTCATTTTTATAAAAGAAAACAAACAGGTTTGTGTGTTCTTCGTTTTTGATTATTATTGCTGATTCTGTTTTTATAAAAGAAAACAAACAGGTTCGTGTGTTCTTCGTTTTTGATTATTATTGCTGATTCTGTGTGTCAGACTTGACACGGTGATTTCAGATGGGGGTGTATAGGGCAGGTAAATAAGTTATTGATTATAAGCCTGACAAATTAAGCAGGCCAGAGTGTTCGCCTCTGAGCTGTAGGTACTATAATTGCGCATCGCTGCTCATTTATATATGTTAGTGTAATTGTCTATGCTTTCTGTGCTTGGTATACTGATGGCTTGGCATATGTATTTTATATATGTTTTGTTTTTGTGTTGTATTGACCAGTCTGTTTAGCGTTTAATACAAAGTTCTCCTGTGCAGTACCGAGATAGTCGTGACGACGGCGATCTTTGCACAGCGCTTGGCTGGAACTTGTTCACAATTACTAAATTTCACAGACATGATATTACCTTTATCATGCTGTCAAAATAGCAGACAACACGTTATCAGTGTATGTCTAATTGGTGTTGGAGATGAATGAAATAAAAGTAAAACGTTATGCAAGACTAAAATATTTTTCACATGACTGCCTTTCTCTTATAGACAGGCAGCCTCGGTCATATGTTTCCAGATTGGACATTGAGGAACCATTATGATCTGTGCACTCGCATCTTACCTCTTGAAAGGCCTGTTTTAAATAAGGACTGCCACCCCAGAGTGACAAATGAGGCTCGGTATTTAGGGTAATGAGAAAATATCTGACAGGATTTCCTTTTTAAAGTTTGCTTTAGTAAGCTCATTCTTGTAAGTGGTGGCCCCAAAAGTTGACTTGTTTTTAAATTAGGCTGTTTATTGTATAGGTGGAAATTATTGCAGAATTACTGATTTTTTTTTAACAGATGAATTATTAATTATCAACATTAACAACTGTTCTTAAACTTGGTTTTCCGAATATTTAGGTAATTTAGCATTCCTATTAGGGCCTCCTAGCATTAATATTGACTTCAGGTTGGTGTAGGTTCATGTAATAGGGACATTTGCATATGAGATGTCATTTGGCCAGCTTATGAGCTAACACAATGAGGTTTGTACATTAATTTGAAGGATTTCTCGC
Source organism: Triturus cristatus (assembly GCF_964204655.1). Lineage (NCBI taxonomy): Eukaryota > Metazoa > Chordata > Amphibia > Caudata > Salamandridae > Triturus > Triturus cristatus. The sequence goes on along the minus strand of NC_140586.1, from coordinate 480,134,514 downwards.
CGTTTCAAATACGCTGTGTATCTCCTATAATTTTGCTTACGCCCAGTAGCTACACACAGGGATTAATAGTGTTGACAAGACACAGGGTTTGATAGTGTTTGACAGCAGTGAAATCTGTTTCAGATTTCCTCCTGTCAAAAAGGGGGGGAAGGAGGAGAATATTGGCTTTCTGCTGGCCCCTGAGGAGGTTCGCTTCCCGCTAGCCCCTTAAGAAATTAAGCCCCTTAGAAATTAGCCCCCTTAGAAATTAAGTCAAGGAAATAGGTATGGTGCTTTCCCCTTTTTCTCATGTTTTATTGTGATCTTTCAGGGGAATTAGTTGTGGACACCGGAACGTATTCAATTGATTTCTGGTTTTTCACAGCCCAAGACACAAAAAGACTAAAGTCCTCAAGAACACACTGTGGCATTTGAAGAATTAAAGAGAGCTTTATGTCAAGCACCAGTTTTAGCAAACCCTGATTACAACAAATCGTTTATGCTTTTTGTGACAGAGCGGGATGGAACAGCACTATCTGTCCTAACACAAGATCATGCAGGAAAACACGAGCCCTGTGCTTATTTTTCTAGTACATTCGACCCAGTAGCACAGGCTTTGCCTGCGTGCCTAAAATCAGTTGCAGCAACGGCCTTAGCCATAAGACAAAGTGACTTGATAGTGCTGGGCCACCCTCTGACAGTACAAGTACCACACGCAGTAGAGGTTCTCTTGAACCGGACACAAACACAACACCTGACTGTAGCTAGACTGACAGGCTATGAGCCAACGTTATTTCAACCACACATAGAGATCAGACGATGCAACATACTGAATCCTGCTACCCTTTTGCCCTCCAGTACAGAAAGCGTTTCACCACACGACTGTGTTGAAGTAATACATACCGTGACTAAACCAAGACAAGACTTGACAGACGTTGCACTCCCAGACCCCGACCTAACACTATAAGTTGACGGCTCATGCATGAGGACAGGGGCGGGAGAATTAGTGGCAGCATATGCAGTGACTACTGATACTGTAATAATAGAGACTAAAAGAATAGACATATTGTCAGCACAAGCAGCAGAGCTCATCGCCCTGACACAAGCGTGCATAAGAGCTAAGCACCTGAGAGTAAACATTTACACCGATTCTCTGGCGAGAAAGAGGTTTCTTGACCTCTCATGGGGCCAAGATACAGCATGGCCCCCATATTCAAGCCCTACTGGAAGCAATACATTTACCAACAGCCATAGCTATCCTAAAATGTAAAGCACATACTAGAGCCACAGATACCATTTCCCAAGGCAATGATCTGGCAGACCGAACAGCTAAACAGACAGCTCAGACCCCACTAGACATGACAAAGTTACAGGTTCAATAAGTGTCCAAAGCCATGACAGTTAGGGATCCTTCCAAGGATGTACAAGACATACAGACACATGCTACTATAGATGAATTAAAGAAATGGTCGGAACAAGGAGGGGTACTGACTGATCAGGGTTGGATGAATAAGGGCAAATCCACATGGTTTCTTCCTGATTCGATGGTACAAGTGATTATAAATACCGCACATAGTCCTGCACACTTAGGAGAGAAAGCAATGATAGATAGCTTACAGAATATATGGTTCAACAAGCACCTGCGTGCAGCAGCGAAACAAAAGGTCAGAACATGTATGATCTGTTGCCAATTCAATCCAGGTAAAGGCATTCCGATGGAACAAGGTGGATTCCATCCACCTGACCACCCTTTTGAAGTGCTCCAAATGGATTATATCCAAATAAACAGATGTAGAGGTTACAAATATGTCCTGGTACTAATGAAGCAGGTGTCCCTTCTGTTAGGGTATACCTGGAAATTCCATTGTGTGCGACATCCTGAAGCAGCAGGCCTTGTAGAAAGACATAATCAGACATTAAAAATTTGCGCAGACAAAGGTGTAGATTGGATGGTAGCCCTGCTGGTTGCCCTCTTTTACATGCGAATGGTAGCTCATTCTAGAACAGGCTTATCTCCCTATGAAGTGGTCTTTGGTAGACCACCAAATATGTGGGGCACTCCAATGCCTAAAAGATTATTGATGTTGATAATAACATGCTGACAGATTACCTGGCTTCCTTGATGTCTGCACTACTCTCTTGTTGTTCGCAGGTTGCTGCCGCCTTCCCTGACAACACCCAGGTCAAAGAATACTCCATCGCTCCTGGATGGAAGGCGCCAAAGTCAGTGCTCTGGACCACGGGGACGGCCGTTAAAGTCAAAAGGCGGAAAAGATGGTTGCACCTTCACCACTCTTTTACAAAGGAAAAAGACTTTGAACTTGGATTTTGGATTTTGAACACCATTTTCTAGAGGAGACTCCCCAGCAGTTTCCACAAAGCTAAACTTAGATCTAAAAAGTCAGAACCCGTTTGATCAATTAAGTCCACTAGGTGGTGAAGCGGTTGAACATGTATTCTGGCTTGCATAAGATCTTGGACAATAATATTGATAAAAAAGAGCAAGATGTGCATCACGATAATATGTATCAGCTTAATACTACATGCTATTTTTCCTCCTATTGCCTCACTCTTATACTCCTCCACTAATGATACCATAAAGCACACATTTAGTGATCTGCCATCCTATGAGCTATCATATCGACTTGCCTTACGCAACAATAACTTTATTCAGATGCTGCACCATTCACATCAGACTAGCAATGCTACAGACTGCTGGGTCTGTGGCCGACTCCCCCCCTATCAGAACTATAAGGGAGTTTTGCCCCTCTTTCTCTATCCGTTCACACACAATGGCTCCTGTGGAGCATGGTTTAGTTTGATTAATTCCCTAGATTCGAATTCCGCAGTTTATCAAGACAACTGGGTATGGGGAAACCTGAACTTAGTTTTGCTTAAAGTCTGCTACCCTAACAAGGAGGGACTTCCCAAAAGAACAGGAACTGATCTAGAAAATGAAGTATATGGATTAGGTAATTTTACACTTAACCTCATGATCCTGAACGTTGAATCTGAAGCTACACCAATCTTGCCCGCCATGTCCGTATTCCCAGTAAAAGGGGAATTATGTATAAGAAAGAATGGCTCCATACACATGGGCCATAGTAAATGCACCACTGTAATAAAATTCAGTGATCAAGGCAAGTCTACATTTAGAGCTTCTCGTCATTCCTACTTTATATGTGGCCAGACCGCATATATACGCCTACCTCTAGATTGGGATGGTACCTGCTACATCGGATTCCTTTTGCCACCTGTTTTCCTAGCTCCTCCTGATTATCATAGAAATACTCATTTAGTACACAATAGAGAACGGAGAGATCTCCCAATAGTCGATTACACTGAGACAGCATGGGAAAAATACACAGATTTCAATAAAGGTCTCTTTCCCTATATAGGTACAGTTACCAATAGTAAGCTGATACGTAGATTAACCAGAACCCTTGAAGCAGTAGTGAACGAAACTATTTCCGCCTTAGGCAATTTAACAGAAGAGCAGTCTGCTATGCGGATTGTTGTGCTTCAAAATCAACTTGTCCTTGACGTTATCCTGGCCGATAGGGGCGGAGCTTGTAGGGTCATCGGATCAAGCTGTTGCATTTTCATACCAGAAAATTCGCCATCTGTATATAAAGCCATAACTCGCCTTCATAAGATTGTAAGCCAGATACACCAGAATCCAGGCACCTGGACTTGGTCCGGTTGGTTTTGGAGTGTATTATCTACCTTTGGACGGAGGGTCCTATCCTTCCTAGGTATTGGCTTTCTCATACTATTCAGTTGCTGCTTATGCCTACAATGTGGACCAGCGATTTGTGGTCTGTGTGCCACATCGTGTATTCCACCACCAAAATTTCATTCATCCCGGAAGAAAAAAGAAGAACAAATGATGTTATATGAACAGATCAACGGATTGATGAAGATTGATATCTCTTAAGGGCAAGTAGGGGACAAGGAGGGAATGTGGAAATATGGATTTTTATGATCAGTTATGTCCCCTATCTTGGACCCCAACGGTTTCATGTATAAATCACAAGTACATGTATGTTCCCTCCAGTTCCAGTTATGAAGACGCAAACACTTGTGCGTCCACCGTCAACATGTCCTCTTTCAGATCCGCCATGAATGGGCCGGATATTCTATTTCTAAGTATGAAAGGCCACCGGCTTTATATGGTTCATTTATCCCATTTTTCAGTCCAGGCGAGTAGGCCCTGATTCTGCCGTTAAGCCTTTTCCTGCCTTCTGCCTCTGAAAGCTCCAGTCTGAGCTCGCATCTGTATCCATGAACTTTGTCCTATTCCCTGCGCGGCTAACGGTGCCTGACTCCAGCCTGTTGCCTGCCAAAAACTGTATTTCACCTTCGAGATTATCTGCTCCGCTCCCTACCCAATGCATTCCTGTCTAGTAGTTTAAGTAAACATTCTTCCAGCTATCGAGCAAAGGGCCCGGCTTCTCTGTCTTTATGCAAGTAATTCATAGCCCTGTTACTATGGAAGATTTCTGCCCTCGCATCTAGTGTAGACACTTAGACGCTTGTACACGCACTCACAGTCAGTATAGAATAGATTTTGTTCGAGAGACCTTTCTTTTTGGATAACATAGTTCTTTAAACATAGGATGTTAGATATGATTTGGGATTAGGTTGACATAACCCCAGACTTTTGTCTCCACATGTAGAGCTAAATGTCAAGTCCCTTTCTCCCTCTAGTTGCACGTCTATCACACGTCATGCGACTGCGCACGCATCTCTGCCAAATATTTCTGCTGACATTGCAGGATTCTCCAGGTATCCACCCACACATGACAAATTACCCATTATCATCAAGTGGACGCCCACATGGACGCCCACCTTCACGCCTACTTACACGCCCACATGCTCTTATCTCATTCTCTCTTGCTCTTTTGCTTACGTACAATTGAGAAATGTATATATACTGTACTCTGTGAATAATGTTTTGAGAATATTGAGAATACTTTTGAGTCCCCTTCCAGATCCTTTTTTGGTGATGGTAATATTCTCCCTTTGACTCGAGTTATTGGAATAAAGCCCTTTTAGAACCTGATACCACAGACTCAGCCTCTTGCTTTATGCATGATCCTATTGATATTCTGAAATACATAGAGCGTAATATTTTATTTACCACAGTTTAAAAGACTAAGTATGTGTAAGTTTCTGTAGAAGTAAGTGTGGTGGTGTGTGTATAACTGTATGTTCAAGTAAATGGATGTTTGATTCTTTATTAGCATGAGTGACTATGTGTGTGAGTAACTCTATGGATGAGTGGCGTTGTGTAACAGGATGTATAGGTGTATGAGTACATATGATGAGTGAGTACATGTATGAGTGACTGCATAGGACTGTTGGTGAATGAGTGGATGTGTATGTGGATCTTAGAATTACTGAAGAGGTTGTTGTAACTGGTATTGGTATGTCCATTGTTTTGAAAATTTTAGTTACTATTTTTGAATGTGTGTATCAAAGGTTATATTAGGGGCAGAGGAGTTCTGCCACTCTTTCACAAGGATGATGTCATCAGTGATGTCATGAGTGATGTCACTGACCATGTCATGAGTGATGTAATATGTGACATCATCAGCAGTGCATTGCGGGCGCGCGAGTTATAGTTAGCTGAACTAACCATAACGGGGGAACTTCAATAGTTTTGTACGAGTGAAAAGTCCAGCTAACTATAACGGCCCTGAAATCTTTGGTTTTTTCAGTGAATTTCTAAGGTTTTTTAAATGCTAATTCCTAACTATAACGTGCCTGAAACCTATGTTTTTTTCAGTGAATTTCAAAGTTTTTTTAAATGCTAATTTCTAACTATACCTACAGAGATAGGACATGTGAAGAAAGAAGAAAAAACGCACAGAAAGGAAAAAAAAGAAATGCAGAAAGAAGCAACAGAAGTCCTCAAAGACTAAGAAAAGTGCAGGAAGAAGGATAACGTGCAGAAAGAACAAACAGAAGAGCAGAAAGAAGCCTTGTTGCAAAATCATCCTGTACCCTCAACTTTTTCAGACAGATACTGGTGGTAACTGAGTCTGACTAACCAGTCTTAGAGCCAGTGCTATGTTAAAAGACACTCAGAATACAGTGAAAACACCTTTTTTTTTTTTTAAACAGATAGAAAGAGGGTGAAGGCTATAGTACCGCACCTGACAGATGAATAGTGTTTTTAATTTACAATTCTATAGTGCAACGAACCGAGGAACACTTCCCTCTGAGCTCCTCAACCAGGAACATGGACTACTAGATTCATGGTTTTTAAATGTTCTGATTTTGTATTTGTATATATGTCAGTATTTTGGGAATTAAATTATATTTTGTATATGTTTCTCCAATAGCCCTGAAGAAGTCTCTTTATAAGAGACGAAATGCGTCGGCTATGGCTTTTTCACGTCTATGAGGCTTTGATACTCCATGCTTGTGAAAATATGAAATAAAGAAAATAATTTCTTTTGCAAAATTACATCGACGTCTTGGACATTCCTTTCAACATAGTGGACTTTTTCTGAATAGTGCTGAACCCTGTTGTGTTTATACAGTGAAAACACCTACATACACTAGGGAACACTATGCGTTGGGGTCCCCCTGTGATTTGCATGACCTCCTCTGTAAGCCCCTAGTATATAATAGGGCAGGGGATTAAAACTACCTCTTAAAACGCGCCACAGGGCGTGTTTGCACACGTCACCTCAGGCCCCGTCCCCTCCCTTCCCCACTGTGTAAACACGCCCTGTGGCCGTTTTAAGTTGGGAGAGTGTCGCCTTGAATCCTGAGAGTCACTAGAGGCAAAATAGCCCACTAGGTACGTCCAGTAAGCGCCATTGCAGAGAGGTGTAAAAAGGGGCACGGCCTGCACCACCTCTCTGCAACGCAGAGCAGTGGTGCTTACTGTAAGCACCTGGTGGGCTAGTTGACCCCCAGGGTCCCTTAGGATTGAAAGGGAATTATTTCCCCAACTTAAAACGCGCCGCAGGGCGTGTTTGCACACGTCGCCTCAGGCCCCGTCCCCTCCCTTCACCACTGTGTAAACCCCCCCTGTGGCCGTTCTAAGTTGAGAGATTAAGTCCCCTTGAATCCTAAGGGACCCTAGGGTCAAACTAGCCCACTAGGTACCTCCAGTAAGCGCCACAGAGCTACGTTGCATAGAGGTGTAAAAAGGGGCGTGGCCTCAGAACACCTGTCTGCAACGCAGCTCCCTGGCGCATACTGGAGATACCTGTTGGGCTAGTTGGCCATCAGGGACCCTCAGTATTGAAGGGGAATGAATTCCCCAACTTACAACTGGCCAGGGGGCGCATTTGCAGAGTGCTGCAAGGAGGGGGGCGTGGACTCCGATGCGATGCCGGTCTTTTATTTATTTTTATTTTTTTAAGAATTAGGGCTGTGTGGCCCCCCTTCTTTCTCTAATTTATTGGCCCTGGGGACCCCATCCCCCAGGGCCTGCACCCTATTTTTTTGTTGTTGAAAAAAATACATTTTGCCCTCCCAAGGCCTTAATCGGCCCCGGGGACCATAACCCCTGGGTCATGGCCTTTTCTTTTTTTTTTTATTCTTTAGGAGGGGGGCTGCGTTGCCCCCCTCCTCAGGCCACTTATGGCCCCGGGGACCCCATCCCCCGGGGCTGGCCTTTGTTTTTTATTATTATTTTTAAAAAAATATTTATAGAAACACCTAGGACATGCTGGACAAACCGTATGTACCTATCACCATGACGATTTGCATGATATTCATTAAAAGGCGACTATGCATTCAATGAATCCACGTGGAATGTATTTACACCGCTAGTGAAGCTCTGATTTGTCTGACGCCCTACCGTGCCTAATCCCGGCGCCCCTGCCGTTGGGTACTCTCCAAGTAGACACCCTTGTTGTTTATTTATGCAAACATGGGTAGCTATTGACGGGCACATTTAATACACACGCACACCAAGCCATTCAAAGGGGATTCGACACAAATTCGACCAAACTATGCAAGAAACCCCCCTCACGGTTAATAAAACACACATCCACCGCCGGATGTGTAATATAATACTTTTTATTTTACTCTCTGGAAAGGAGACGAACCTCACTTGAGAGTCACAGCGTGCTCCTGGCTGAGCCCAATGCTGTGTTACACCCACCAGTGCCCGCCGAGTGCCACACACCTCTGTGTTGTATTCCACCAGCTAGTGCGTATGCTATGACACTCTCTAGCCCATGTGCACTGTAACACCACCCCGTGAATGTCATGCCACACTTGCCTTCGCACGGGTTATATTGCCCCTTCTAACGTGCCTTCCTCGATGCCTATGTTATAACGCACAGCGCTATGCCATACATATTACAATCTGGGATCCATATCTTTGTCACAGTGCATATGCAACGTTACACTCCCCAGCACATATTTTATATTACAACTTTAGAGACTAGTTAGGTTACACAACACTGCCCTGTGCATATTACTCTCCAAGGCGCATATCGCATAGCACGTGCTAGTGCCTGTGCTATCTCGCGCTCTCCAATGAATCTGTCATTGCGCACAATGTATTGCATATTCTATTTCACGCCCCGGTTCATCTTATATCACACTTTTTGGTGCATAGTTTATACCATATACTATATCTAGTTTTCATTTTCAATCGTGCTCTCAGGACTATGTTCTATATAACACTGCGTTCACCTATCCTTTTCACGGGCATTACATTTTGCGATGGGGGGTGGAGGGTCAGGGGGTGTTTCTGCCAAGTGAGCCCGGAGTCGCAGTCACAAACATCCTCTTCTTCCTGAATAAAAGTGAGATTATGCTGCATACTTGTTCATATTTTAAGTAGTTCACACAGACACACATTTTAAAAACAATAAAGTTCCTAATACCCACCTTCTCTGAACAGTTAGCTTGCTGCCCCATCCACCTCCTCCCTATCCTCTGCTGTCTGAATCCATGGACTAGCCTCCTCCCTCCTGCCATTCATGGTCTGATGTGCTGCCACTGCCCTCCATTTAGCATGATGTATCAGTCCACTCCTCCTGCCCCCCATTGCCCAATTCTATGGCCCATCATTGACCTCCTGCTTAGCCTCTGTGCTTAGCTTGCTGCCCCTATTCTCCTTCCCCCTGCCCTCCGATGTCTTTGTGCATGCCCCTGCTCCATCCTTTTTGCCCACCATGTTCCATGGACCTGCCACTCCTATCTACTCTGAGTGTTCTGTTGAGCTGCCACTCCCCTCCCACCTGCCTAGCATTGTCAGATGACTGTAACCTGTCCCTGCCACCTCCACCCTGCCTGTCCACATGCCATGCCCCTATCCCCTTCCTCCTGTCCTCCATGGTCCATTTTACTGCCACACCCTTCTGCCCTCCCTGGTCTGTTGTGCTGCAACAGCTCCTCCTGCCAGCCCGTGCGGTCTGTTGTGAGGCCCCTTCCGCTGAACTCTCTTGTCTGTGCCCAGGTCCTGACCCTCCCTTCTATCCTCAATGGTCCTTTGTGCATGCCCCTGTACCCTCCTTCTTGCCCATCATAGCCATTGTGCTGCCACTAACCCTCCCGCTTACCATACATGGTCTTCTGTGCTGCCATGGCCCCTCCCACGTTCCCTGTGTGGTCAGCTAGCTGCCCCTGACCCCCTCCCACCTTCCCTCCATGGTCTGTGTGTATGCCATCATAGTCTCACTGTTGCTCTCCATGGTGTGTCTTGTTTCTAGTGCCCATCCTGCCTGACCTCCATGGTCATCTTGCTACTCCTGCCCTGCCCCCTTGCCCCCAGCCCTCTGTTTCCATATGCAGACCCCTATTCCCTCCCTCCTGGCTTGTCTGTTCCATTGTAATGCCCCTGATCTGTCCCTCCTGCCCTTTATGGTCTGTTATGCTGCAGCTTTCTCTCCTGTCTGTCCATTATGGTCAGCTAGCTACCATTGCCTCGTTTCCCTCTGTTCTCTGTTGTCCATGTGCATGGTTCTGTCCCCTCCCTATTGCTTTCTATGGTTTGTTGTGCTGCACTCCCGTCCCGCATGCCCTGTGTGGTGTATTGTGCTGCTGCAAACCCTGATGCCTGCCCTGTAGGATGAGTTTGGTGCACCTCTCCATGTCCCTCCTGTCCTCTGTTATCCGAATCCATGTACCTACCCCAATTCCTCCTGCCTACCATGATCCAATGTACCATACTTGCGAATATTTTGAACTTGGTAAGAGGGAGATTTTGGAAAAAAAATGGGGTATTGATTTTCCCCTTTGAGTTACATTGAAAAAGAGGAGATTGTAGACAGGAGACAGATCAAATAAAGCCCATTTGAGCTTAAAAACATTGGGCGTTTCCTGGCTGAAACGGATCTGTTGGCATGTATGGTTGAACTACCACTGCCTCTTCCTTCTGCCCACAATGGTCTATTATATTGCCACAGCCTCTTTTGCCAGTCCTGTATTGTTGGTTTGTTGCCCCTGCCCCCCTTTCCACTGCCCTCCATAGTCTGTTGTGCTGCCACTGACCTTCCTGCCTGCCCGGTGTGATCAAATTGTTGCCTCAGCACTCTCCTACCTGCCTTCAATTTTCAGAGTCTGTGCACCTGACCTCTCCCTCTCAACAGTATCCCAATGAACAACTAGATTACTAACATTCTATATTTATTACAAAAGTGTGGAACGCCTGACGTCATCTTGATGTAATCAAAACTGTAATACCTAGAACATTTCCTTTAGAAATTACATATATGAGAGGGTCTTATTTGCATCAAAATTATGGTTAGTGCTCTAAAAAACATAAATGAGGACATATTTTCTGAGTTTTCAAATAGCGACAAAGAACTTTTAAATTATTTGTAATCTTTATTTTTTTTATCCAGTTGACCACTTGATTAAATGCTGCACCTAGGGGAGAGGATGTGGTGTTACTTCCAGAGCTGCAGACTTTGCAACTGGGGAACCAGGTTGGAGTTTCTGCTTCAGCTCAACATTTTGTGATTCTGGTCAAATCACTTAATCTCCCCATGTCTACAACCAAAATGAATATGATCTTGTGTGATGTAACCAATGCTCATGTAAAGCACTCCAATACCTGACAAGTCTGCACTATATAAAACTGCAAATATACAAATGCACACTTCTGTCATTGGGCTACATGTGGGCTACATCTGGGTGATATTTTTGCTGCATTTGGGCTCTTTTGTCTCTGGTGGCCATCTTGGGAGATTTATTTGTTATGAAGTTTCCTAATTTCCTCATTTACTGCAGTCTCCTCAGTAGGAAATGCTTTCAGGGTTTTACTTTAATTTCATCAAGAAGGTATTCAGATATGTCACACAGTTGCCATAAATTCTGAATGTTAGCACTCTAGTTGCTCATTAGATCACTGTAGTAAAGCTACTGCTCACCACGGAACTCTGCTGCTGGTATTAAAAGTGCATGTTTCAGTCTGCATATCAGAATTTTTTAATGAAATAGAACAGGATTAGAGAAGTCACTCAAAATGTGCCCTAATTTTTCTTTCTTCAGCACTAATCATAATTTCTATGGCAAAATGAACCCCCTCATTGTGTTCCTTTTTAAATTAAATGTTTTAAGTGTTACCAGTTTATTCCAATCAAGATGGCTTCAGGTGTGCCATACTTTTGTCATAAGTAAGACAGTAAGCGCTCTAGTTGTTCTTAAGAACACTCTGGGACATTCTGTCATTGGGCTATACTTGGGCTACATCTGGGTGATATTTGTGCTACATTTGGGCTCTTTCGTCTCTGGTGGCCATTTTGGGATACTTATTTGTTATGAAGTTTCCTAATTTCCTCATTTACTACAGTCTCCTCAGTAGGAAATACTTTCAGTTTTTTACTTTGATTCCATCAAGAAGGCATTCAGATGTGTCACACATTTGCCATAAATTCAGAATGTTAGCACTCTAGTTGCTTATTAGATCACTGTAGTAAAGCTACTGCTCACCAGGGAAGTCTGCTGCTGGTATTGGAAGTGCATGTTTCAGTCTGCATGTCAGAATGTTTTAATGAAATAGAAGAGGATTTGAGAAGTCACTCAAAATGTGCCCTAATTGTTCTTTCTGCAGCACTAATCATACTTTCTATGGCAAAATGAACCCCCTCATTTTGTTCCTTTTTAAATTAAATGGTTTAAGAGTTACCACTTTATTCCAATCAAGATGGCTTCAGGTGTGCAATACGTTTGTCATAAGTAGGACTGTTAGCACTCTAGTTGTTCTTTAGAACACTCTGGGAAGCTGCAGTAGAACACAAAGGAATCAACTGACAGTCTCTGCCCTTGTTGGATGTACATGTTTTACTGAGAATGTCAGACTTCATTCTCACATGACTGAGAAAGATAATGTGAATTTACAGAAAATATGCTCTCAGTTTAGCTTATAGATCACCTTCCAAACCTCTGTGGGAAAAGCATGAGAAAATAGTTTTCTCTCAAACATGATTCATGATATCACAGCAGAAGGCTTTTTCACATGGTAAAATCACCTTAGAACACACCACAATTCCTAAAATGAGTATGGTACCATCAACAAATGATTTATAATGTCACTAAAGTCTTAAAACCTTCTATTAACTGCAATGCTTTTTAATGAGGTGCTATCATGTATATTGGTCTCAAGATGGCTGCCAACACTTCTTGGATGAAGTACTGACAGCCAATCAGATCTCACGATGAGATGTGTGGTTAGGCTCCGCCCAGATATATCTATCTTTTTAACTCTAATTTTCTCAGGAACTACTGAACGGATTTACATCATTTAAGCAAAAGGCACGAGTCTGAACTGAGGACTACCTCTTTGCCAAATTTGGTGTAATTCCGTTCAGCAGTTCGGGCTGTAGCTGCGTCAACAGGTCCTATGGGAAATGCATGGGGAAAACGTGTTTTGGGACCCCCCTTTTTTCTTGGCCCCCGTTTGACAAATCACCGTGAAATTTTCAGGATAGGAGCGGACCGAAGTTGGCCAAAAGTTTGGAAAATTTTGCGAAGATTCGTCAATCGGCGCCAACGTTATTCCAAATAGAATGTTGCGGATTTCCTATGGAAAATAGGTCCCAACTATAACTACCTACTGGCGACTGCCAGTAGGTTATATATATATATATATATCTATATATATATCTATATATATATCTATATATCTATATATATATATCTATATTCACTGAAAAAACCATAGGTTTCAGGGGTGTTATAGTTAGCTGGACTTTTCACTTGTACAAAACCATTGAAATTCCCCCGTTATAGTTAGTTCAGCTAACTATAACTCGGGCGCCCGCAATGCACTGCTGATGACGTCACATATTACATCACTCATGACATGGTCAGTGACATCACTCATGACATCACTGATGACATCTCAAATGACATCACTGATGACATCACTGATGACATCATCCAGTGAATGTGTGTTTTTCTGAAAATTAAATATGTTTTATATATGTATATCTCAAGGTCGATGGAAGAATAAATGGGTATATAAGTGTCTAAATGGATGATTTGTTTTTGAAAAATTGATTGTGTAACTGACTGATTAAGTGTATCATAGTGAATACATGGCTTAGTGAGTAATGTTTAAATATGTAAATATCTGTATCAGTCTCTCACTTTGTGTATAAGTGGCTGCATGGGTTGGTGAGTAGCTACATGGGTGTCTATATAGGTTATTAGTTGGTTTTTTGAGTATCAGTCTGAGTGTCTGCATGGTTCGGTGGGGGGTATTACGTAGTGCATAGGTGCATGAATGAGTGACTCACTGTTTGTATGTGTTGAAGACAGCATGTGTGCAGGACTGTATGGGTGGATGAGTGTGTGTATGGGTGTGTTAGTGAGTGAATGACTGTCTCAATAGTGTCTTTATGAGTAACTACATATGTTTTAAACTAGTATATGTGACTATTGGTGTATATATGTGAGTATATGTGAGAGTGAGAGATTGAAAGAGTTCCTGTATGAATAAGTATGTGTTTCTATAAGTGATTGTTTAAAAGACTAAGTATGTGTAAGTTTCCGTAGAAGTAAGTATGGTGGTGTGTGTATAACTGTATATGCAAGTAAATGTATGTTTGATTCTTTATTAGCATGAGTGACTGTGTGTGAGTAACTCTATGGATGAGTGGCATTGTGTAACAGGATGTATAGGTGTATGAGTACATATGATGAGTGAGTACATGTATGAGTGACTGTATAGGACTGTTGGTGAATGAGTGGATGTGTATGTGGATCTTAGAATTACTGAAGAGGTTGTTGTAACTGGTATTGGTATGTCCATTGTTTTGAAAATTTTAGTCTCTATTTTTGAATGTGTTTATCAAAGGTTATATTAGGGTGAGAGGAGGTCTGCCACTCTATCACAAGGATGATGTCATCAGTGATGTCATCAGTGATGTCATTTGAGATGTCATCAGTGATGTCATGAGTGATGTCACTGACCATGTCATGAGTGATGTAATATGTGACGTCATCAGCAGTGCATTGCGGGCGCCCGAGTTATAGTTAGCTGAACTAACTATAACGGGGGAATTTCAATGGTTTTGTACAAGTGAAAAGTCCAGCTAACTATAACACCCCTGAAACCTATGGTTTTTTCAGTGAATTTCTGAGGTTTTTTAAATGCTAATTCCTAATTATAACGTGCCTGAAACCTATGGTTTTTTCTGTGAATTTCAAAGGTTTTTTAAATGCTAATTTCTAACTATGCCTACAGAGATAGGACATGTGAAGAAAGAAGAAAAAATGCACAGAAAGAAACAAAAGAAGTGCAGAAAGAAGCAACAGAAGTCCTCAAATACGAAGATAAGTGCAGGAAGAATGATAACGTGCAGAAAGAACAAAAAGAAGAGCAGAAAGAAGCCTTGTTGCAAAATCATCCTGTACCCTCAACTTTTTCAGACGGATACTGGTGGTAACTGAGCCTGACTAACCAGTCCTAGAGCCAGTGCTATGTTAAAAGACACTTAGAATACAGTGAAAACACCTACATACACTAGGGAACATTATGCGTTGGGGTCCCCCTGTGATTAGCATGACCTCCTCTGTAAGCCCCTAGTATATAAGAGGGCATGGGGATTAAAACTACCTCTTAAAACAGGCCACAGGGCGTTTTTGCACACGTTAACTCAGGCCCCGTCCCCTCCCTTCACCACTGTGTAAACACGCCCTGTGTCCATTTTTAGTTGGGAGATTAAGTTCATTTGAATCCTGAGGGTCCCTGGGGTCCAACTAGCCCACTAGGTACCTCCAGTAAGTGCCACAGAGCTGCGTTGCAGAGAGGTGTAAAAAGTGGCACGGCCTGGACCACCTCTCTGCAATGCAGCTCAGTGGCGCTTACTGGAAGCACTTGGTGGGCTAGTTAGCCCCCAGGGGCCCTCAGTATTGAAGGGAAATTATATCCCCAATTTAAAACGTGCCATAGTGCGTGTTTGCACACGTCACCTCAGGCCCCGTCCCCTCCCTTCACCACTGTGTAAACGCGCCCTGTGGCTGTTCTAAGTTGAGAGATTAAGTCCCCTTGAATCCTAAGGGTCCCTAGGGTCAAACTAGACCACTAGGTACCTCCAGTAAGCGCCACAGAGCTGCGTTGCAGAGAGGTGTAAAAAGGGGCTTGGCCTCAGAACACCTGGCTGCAGCGCAGCTCCCTGGCGCATACTGGAGATACCTGTTGGGGGCGCGTTTGCAGAGTGCTGCACGGAGGTTGCATGGCCTCCGGCACGATGCCAGTCTTTTATTTATTTTAGTTTTTTAAGAAGGGGGGCTGTTTGGTTCCCCTTCTTATTCTAATTTATTGGCCCTGATGACCCCATCCCCCAGGGCCAGTCTCCTAATTATATTTTTTTGACCCCAATCCCCAGGGCCGGCCACTGTTTTTTATTATTTTTAAAAAATATATATTTATAGACACACCTAGGACATGCTGGACAAACCGTACGTACCTATCACCATGACGATTTGCGTGATATTCATTAAAAGGCGACTATGCATGCAATGAATCCACGTGGAATGTATTTACACCACTAGTGAAGCTCTGACATGTCTGATGCCCTACCGTGCCTAATCCCGGTAGACACCCTTGTCGTTTATTTATACAAACTTGGGTAGCTATTGACGGGCACATTTAATACACATGCACACCAAGCCATTCAAAGGGGATTCGACAAAAATTCGACCAAAACTATGCAAGAAACCCCCCTCACGGTTAATAAAACACACATCCACTGCCGGATGTGTAATACTTTTTATTTTACTCTCTGGAAAGGGGACGAACATCACTTGAGAGTCACAGCGCGCTCCTGACAGAGCCCAATGCTGTGTTACACCCACCATTGCCTGCCGTGTGCCTCACACCTCTGTGTTGTATTCCACTAGCTAGCGCATATGCTATGACACTCTCTAGCCCATGTGCACTGTAACACCACCCCGTGAATATGTCATGCCACACTTGTCTTCGCACGGGTTATATTGCCCCATCTAACGTGCCTTTCTCGATGCCTATGTTATAACGCACAGTGCTATGCCATACATATTACAATCTGGGATCCATATCTTTGTCACAGTGCATATGCAACCTTACACTCCCCAGCACATATTTTATATTACAACTTTAGAGACTAGTTAGGTTACACAACACTGCCCTGTGCATATTACACTCCAAGGCGCATATCGCATAGCACGCGCTAGTGCCTGTGCTATCTCGCGCTCTCCAATGAATCTGTCATTGCGCACAATGTATTGCATATTATATTTCACGCCCGGTTCATCTTATATCACACTTTTTGGTGCATAGTTTATACCATACACTATATCTAGTTTTCATTTTCAATCGTGCTCTCAGGACTATGTTCTATATAACACTGTGTTCACCTACCCTTTTCACGGGCATTACATTTTGCGATAGGGGATGGAGGGTCAGGGGGTGTTTCTGCCAAGTGAGCCCGGAGTCACAGTCACAAACGTCCTCTTCTTCCTGAATAAAAGTGAGATTATGCTGCATACTTGTTCATATTTTAAGTAGTTCGCACAGACACAATGTTTTAAAAACAATAAAGTTCCTAATACCCGCCTTCTCTGAACAGTTAGCTTGCTGCCCCATCCCCTTCCTCCCTATCCTCTGTTGTGTGAATCCATGGACTAGCCTCCTCCCTCCTGCCATGCATGGTCTGATGTGCTGCCACTGCCCTCAGTATGATGTACCAGTCCACTCCTCCTGCCCTCCATTGCCCAATTCTATGCCCCATCATTGACCTCCTGCTTAAACTCTGTGCTTAGCTTGCTGCCCCTATTCTCCTTCCCCCTGCCCTCCGATGTCTTTGTGCATGCCCCTGCTCCATCCTTTTTGCCCACCATGTCCCATGGACCTGCCACTCCTATCTACTCTGAGTGTTCTGTTGAGCTGCCACTCCCCTCCCACCTGCCTAGCATTGTCAGATGACTGTAACCTGTCCCTGTCACCTCCACCCTGCCTGTCCACATGCCATGCCCCTATCCTCTTCCTCCTGTCCTACATGGTCCATTGTACTGCCACACCCTTCTGCCCTCCCTGGTCTGTTGTGCTGCAGCTGCTCCTCCTGCCTGCCCCGTGTGGTCTGTTGTGAGGTCCCTTCCCCTGAACTTTCTTGTCTGTGCACAGGTCCTGACCCTCCCTTCTATCCTCCATCGTCCTTTGTGCATGCCCCTCCACCCTCCTTCTTGCCCATCATAGCCATTGTGCTGCCACTAACCCTCCCACTTGCCATGCATGGTCTTCTGTGCTGCCATGGCCCCTCCCACCTTCCCTGTGTGGTCAGTTAGCTGCCCCTGACCCCCTCCCACCTACCCTCCATGGTCTGTGTGTATGCCATCACAGTCTCACTGTTGCTCTTCATGGTGTGTCTTGCTTCTAGTGCCCATCCTGCCTGACCTCCATGGCTATCTTGCTGCTCCTGCCCTGCCCCCTTGCCCCCAGCCCTTCTCCCTCCCTCCTGGCTTGTCTGTTCCATTGTAATGCCCCTGATCCGTCCCTCCTGCCCTTTATGGTCTGTTATGCTGCAGCTTTCTCTCCTGTCTGTCCATTATGGTCAGCTAGCTACCATTGCCTCTTGCCCCTCTGTTCTCTGTTGTCCATGTGCATGGTCCTGTCCCCTCCCTCTTGCTTTCTATGGATTGTTGTGCTGCACTCCCTTGTGGTGTATTGTGCTACTGCAAACCCTGATGCCTGCCCTGCAGGGTCAGTTTGGTGCACCTCTCCATGTCCCTCCTGTCCTCTGTTATCCAAGTCCATGTCCCTATCCCATTTCCTTCCATGATCCAATGTACCATACTTGCGAACATTTTGAACTTGGTAAGAGGGAGATTTTGAAAAAAAACTGGGGTATTGATTTTCCCCTTTGAGTTACATTGAAAAAGAGGATATTGTAGACAGGAGACAGATCAAATAAAGCCCATTTGAGCTTAAAAACATTGGACGTTTCCTGGCTGAATCGGGTCTGTTGGCATGTATGGTTGTACTACCATTGCCTCTTCCTTCTGCCCACAATGGTCTATTACATTGCCACAGGCTTGAAGGAGGGTAGATTTTGTATCACAGGGGGCCCCTGGCCCGTTCTGTCCACACCTGAAGTATGAGACCCTTGTCCTTGCCCTGCCAGCTGCATTTGTAGGCCGTATTAAATTGACCAGCGGGTCCTGTGTTGCTATATAATTATCCTGAGACATCCTTACCACTCAGCCAGTATAAAACCCCTGTGTAGGCCCTTCTGTTCAATATGTAGGCCTCTTTGTTAAATTGACCATAGCTCTGCAATTTTAGTGTATAGCAGTCTGAAGGCAGGTCTGCGAGGCCTTCTGCTCCAAACCAGTAGCCCCCACCCTACCCGAGTGCTCCGTGCTCGGTATCAAAGTTCAACATCCCCCTGAAGCTGTCGACATACAGTAGGCTGCATCCTGGACTGGTACTTCCTTCCTGGGCAGGTTTCCCGCTTTTAAGGAAGTGGCAACCGCAGAGCGTCAAGTTAGGAGAACTGAGGAGATTTTATACATGAATATATTGAATTCCCGTACAATACCCATTATTTTCTGCTTGCTCTATGGAACTTACGATAAGCGATTGGCCTGAGAGACTGACCTTTTCACCCAGTCCATTGTCAGCATTAAGTGGGTAAATGACGAAATGTCTGGTAAAATCTGCAGACGAAGCTTTTGGGTAGCATACGTAGGTAGATGTAGCGTGCAAAGGAGCCCACAAAATGATATAAAAAGGGAGCACCCACAGATATCGATGGACTACCTCGCCGTCTGTATGTAGGTTAACAGGCAGTGCAGGTTTTCCCCAAGAGTTGGGAGCTCTTGTCTTCCTTTGCTTAAAATGTCTTGCTCTGCTTTGCTTGAAGTATCTTATTCTATTTTACCTATATGAAATGTCATGTTATGTTTAACCATTGTTCTCTTTACTTTTGCATTTAAAAGATTTTGTATTGTAATTGCAGGAATGCTTGCTCTAAGAGTAAACGTGAGTGTTCCTAGGTAACATTTTCCTTGGTGTAACTTGTTTCTCATGATGCATTTATAGATGTGTTTTCTCTCTCTCTCTGTCAGTACATTAATTGAGATACAGAGAATATCATGACAGCTGTATGATTATCTGGATTCTGTATTTTGTACTTTATGTCTCTATTCTGCGGTTTCTTTGAAGTTGCATCTTCTCATTAAACTGCCATTGTATTCTGCCTCCAATTCCATGTCTCATATGTCTGTTTTCTTCATTTTTGGAGCAAGCGTTCCTAGGCACCCCGGCTCAAATTAAGGTGCCCCTTTTGTCCCTGACTCACTCTCCTGCTCAGTTCTGTGGTGGCTCCCGGGGATCTGGGGACCGCCCCTAGCTTCCTTGACCCGTAATAGATCTTGCCTCCAACAGCCTCTCTTGCAAGTCCTGTATTGTTGGTTTGTTGCCCCTGCCCCCCTTTCCACTGCCCTCCATAGTCTGTTGTGCTTCCACGGCCCTTCCTGCCTGCTCAGTGTGGTTAAATTGTTGCCTTTGCACCCTCCTACCTGCCTTCAATTTTCAGAGTCCGTGCCCCTGGTCTCTGCCTCTCAACAGTATCCTAATGAACAACTAGATTGCTAACATTCTATATTTATTACAAAAGTGTGGAACGCCTGACATCATCTTGATGTAATCAAAACTGTAATACCTAGAGCATTTCCTTTAGAAATTACATATATGAGAGGGTCTTATTGGCATCAAAATTATGGTTAGTGCTCTAAAAGGCTAAAATAAGGACATATTTTCTGAGTTTTCAAATAGCGACAAAGCACTTTTAAATTATTTGTTATCTTTATGTTTTTTTATCCAGTTGACCACTTGATTAAATGTTGCACTTAGGGGAGATGATGTGGTGTTACTTCCAGAACTGCAGACTTTGCAACTGGGGAACCAGGTTGAAGTTTCTGCTTCAGCTCGACATTCTGTGATTCTGGTCAAATCACTTAGTCTCCCCATGTCTACAACCAAAATGAATGTGTTCTTGTGTGATGTAACCAATGCTCATGTAAAGCACTCCAATACCTGACAAGTCTGCACTATATAACACTGCAAAAACACAAAATAATAAGTGTTTTGCACACTTCTGTCATTGGGCTATATTTGGGCTACATCTGGGTGATTTTGGGCTACATTTGGGCTCTTTTGTCTCCGGTGGCCATCTTGGGAGATTTATTTGTTATGAAGTTTCCTAATTTCCTCATGTACTGCAGTCTCCTCAGTAGGAAATGCTTTCAGTTTTTTACTTTGATTCCATCATGAAGGTATTCATATATGTCACACATTTGCCATAAATTCTGAATGTTAGCACTCTAGTTGCTCATTAGATCATTGTAGTAAAACTACTGCACCATGGAAGTCTGCTCCTGGTATTAAAAGTGCATGTTTCAGTCTGCATGTCAGAATTTTTTTAATGAAATAGAAGAGGATTTGAGAAGTCACTCAAAATGTGCCCTCATTTTCTTTCTTCAGCATTAATCATAATTTCTATGGCAAAATGAACCTCCTCATTGTGTTCCTTTTTAAATTAAATGTTTTAAGTGTTACCAGTTTATTCCAATCAAGATGGCTTCAGGTGTGCCATACTTTTGTCATAATGAAGACAGTAAGCGCTCTAGTTGTTTTTAAGAACATTCTGGGACATTCTGTCATTGGGCTATACTTGGGCTACATCTGGGTGATATTTGGGCTACATTTGGGCTCTTTTGTCTCTGGTGGCCATCTTGGGAGACTTATTTGTTATGAAGTTTCCTAATTTCCTCATTTACTGCAGTCTCCTCAGTAGGAAATACTTTCAGTTTTTTACTTTGATTCCATCAAGAAGGCATTCAGATGTGTCACACATTTGCCATGAATTCAGAATGTTAGCACTCTTTTTGCTCATTAGATCACTGTAGTAAAGCTACTGCTCACCAGGGAAAACTGCTGCTGGTATTGAAAGTGCATGTTTCAGTCTGCATGTCAGAATTTTTTAATGAAATAGAAGAGGATTTGAGAAGTCACTCAAAATGTGCCCTAATTTTTCTTTCTGCAGCACTAATCATACTTTTTATTGAAAAATGAACCCCCTCATTTTGTTCATTTTTAAATTAAATGTTTTAAGAGTTACCACTTTAATCCAAGCAAGATGGCTTCAGGTGTGCCATACGTTTATCATAAGTAGGACTGTTAGCGCTCTAGTAGTTCTTTGGAACACTCTGGGAAGCTGCAGTAGAACACAAAGGAATCAACTGACAGTCTCTGCCCTTGTTGGATGTACATGTTTTACTGAGAATGTCAGACTTCATTCTCACATGACTGAGAAAGATAATGTGAATTTACAGAAAATAAGCTCTCAGTTTAGCCTATAGATCACCTTCCAAACCTCTGTGGAAAAAGCATGAGAAAATATTTTTCTCTCAATCATGATATCCCAGCAGAAGGCTTTTTCACATGGTGAAATCACCTTAGAACATACCACAATTCCTAAAATGAGTATGGTACCATCAACAAATGATTTATAATGTAACTAAAGTCTTAAAACCTTCTATTAACTGCAATGCTTTTTAATGAGGTGCTATCATGTATATTGGTCCCAAGATGGCTGCCAACACTTCTTGGATGAAGTGCTGACAGCCAATCAGATCTCAGGATGAGATGTGTGGTTAGGCTCCGCCCACATATATATATGCTTTTAAATGCTATTTTCTCAGGATCTACTGAACAGATTTACACCAAACCTACAAAAGGCACTTCCTTGACCTGAGGACTACCTCTCTGCCAAATTTCAAGTAATTCTGTTCAGCCGTTCGGGCTGTAGCTGTGTCTAAAGGTCCTATGGAAAAATGCATGGGAAAAACGCGTTTTGGGACCCCCCTTTTATCTCAGCCCCCGCTTGACGAATCCCCCCGAGACTTTCAGGGTAGGAGCGGAGCGTAGCGCCCCACCTATTTTGAAAAATTCGCGAGGATTCGTCAACCGGCGCCAAAGTTATTCAAAATAGAATGTTGCGGATTTCCTATGGAAACGTGGTCCTAACTATAACTACCTACTGGCGACCGCCAGTAGGTAATATATATATATATATATATATATATATATATATTATACTTACAGGGACTTTCAGCCAGCTCTCTTCATCCATTGGCCTGTTATGTCATTCACATTTTCCTTCTGCACATTGTAGCCTACAGCGTGGTGTTAAATGGTAGCGGCAGTTTCAGTCGATAACCTTTCAAGTATTGCCCGGCGGTAATCGCCTCTCATACCACTCGATAATTTACCAATGAAAGAGGCAGGCGCCGGAGACTGGAAGGCAGGAAACAAAGTTTTATTCCGTCGGAGCAGAACACATCAGATCAGACAGCAAGGTATCGTCACGAGGTGCTCTAACTGCATCTCTGAGACCTGGTCTCTTATACACAGGTTTATTGCTTTATTACACATAGTACATTCTTGAGATTCCCTTGATGCATGAGAGAACATCCCCTGAAGCCCCGGCTCAGATCCGATCCCACACATAGCTACAGTAGAAGTTCCCACCTCACCCGCAGTAGGAGATGGCTATCGCGCAGCAGGGTATTCTGCCAATTCCCGGGGGTGTGTGTGACCGGTCGGGTCTCAGGGGTAGGGGCTTTGATCTACTGTAATCCCTTTGATGTGAGGTGTTTCCCTTACAGTAGGGGCAATAAACTGCATCCGCAGGGCTAGGTGATGGCCTGGGACCAGTTCGAACAATGGGGCGCAGAGGAAGGGGGTTATCAAAGGAGAGGCATGACCATGTATGGGATGTCGGTCGGATGTGGTTCCGTAGCAGGGTCGCGTAGAAGGAGAGGGTTTACGGCCTGTATGAGAGAGCGGGGGTGGCCGGCGCGCGGGGGATGCTCGCAGCGCCAGGGGAAAGCGCTGGCGATCGAGAATGAGCGGGGAGAGAGTGGGGTGCCTAAAATGGCGGCCGTGCATTCGCTGTGCGTGGCGCTGGGGAGAGGCAAGTTGGCGCAGATAATGTTCAGTTTGCAAGCTAAATTTCCACAGTCCTCCCTTTTAACATATCTCGCCAGCTTGCCTAGTTCGGATCTATCCCCATAATACTCCGAACTTCCACCTCATACAGAGCTTTCATTCGCTCTGTTTCAAAGTCCAAAGTCTTAGGGCAGATGCAGTTCATAAAAAGCGAACATAAAGGTGGCAGACACTGAATCCCCAAGCAACATCCACATAGTATCACAATTGGTATGAGGATAAATGAAAACAGCCTCCATCCCCAACTTTTAATAGTGTCCCAAAACCAACTCCCCAGTGACCATTCTCCTTGCTCTTGATGGACCTCTGCGGACAGTCTGTGGAGGTGTTCAATTGCTTTGTAGACTGAGGGTGAGTTATCCGGTACGTAGGTACAACAGCTGGACCCAATGATGCGGCATGCTCCTCCACGATCAGCCAGAACCACATCTAGAACGAGGCGGTTCTGAAGGGCCACTAAGCGGACGGCCTGGAGCTCGGCGGTGTTGTTGGCGAGGGCGCCAGCCGTAATGTTCATCGCCGTTTCGACTGCCTGGGTTAAGTGGCGGATGGTACGGCTGTTTGCCATTGGACCCCAGAGAGGAACGAGGCCTTTCACTGCGTCCATGAACTGTGCTCCGGCGGAGTCGGCTTGCACAATGTCTTTGGCCCGCTTCTGTCGGTGATGGTTTGCTGGAGCCACATATGTCGGAGGAAGGACAAAGGCGATGTAGCAGGTGCCTCCCCAACCTTTCGGAAGCCAGGTGTAGGCCTTAGTACCACAGACGAAGTACATATTCGGGGAGGCAACAAAGGAGGGTGGGTCAACTGAGTCCAATGTTCGGGTGATGAGGCAGGAGCTGTGGCCCACCAGCTGTGCCCCCAGGCCTTCGAGGCACACAAATCCAGTGATGTTGATGACGGACAGGGCCACTGTTAGGGTGGCGGCCGTCCGTTTCCGGAGGTAAGAGAAGGTGGGTCTGGCTGGGTTGTTGAACACTTGCATTTCAACTCGTTCTTTGGCAGGGATGTCCATGTGAAAGGAAGTGTTCGATCTCAGAGGGCAGAAGAGGGCAGAAGTTCTTCCAGTTTTGTTCAGCCAGAACCCATGGTAGAAGTGTGACATGGTTCTGCCGGAAGTGGCATTGTCCTTGTAGCTTTCTTGCAGGAGGATTAGCCAGGCGAGGCAGGAACCATGGACAGAAAAAGGTGAAGGGATGAAAGGGATAGAGTGTCCAGTGGCATGTGGTAGCAATCCACAGATCCAGCAATTAGTGGCGTTGGCAGCAAGATTGTGTTGGTGGAGCAACTGCACAAAAGAGTTATTCCAGAACTCCTTACGCCTTTCTCGGAGTTGGGGTGAAAGTGAGATCAGATGGTGTTCTTTTGCGGTGGTAGGTTGAACGGTGGTCAGCAATATCTTATGAGCGGGTGTGCCCTCCTCCATGATCCAGAAGGTGACCACGAGAAGAAGGCAAAAGAGAAGGGTAATGAAAAGTGCAATAGTCTTTAAGCTGTGCATTCGGTCAGTCTTTGGGTTTTTGTAATGGATCTTCGGACGTCCGGTTGCTTCCATCATCTTCATGTCGGGTGCTTCCATCACCTTCAAGAGACTCGGTAGCGGGCAGAACCACAGACTTCGCTTAGTTTCTCTCCTGGTGGCCTTTGAGGTGACTAGGCTACCGCTCTGAAATTTCCACTTAGCCTGTGGTCTGCTTAGCCGAAGTTCTCTCCTTTCGTCGCAAGTTATACCCTTCCTTGGATGGCACGGTGGGATCAGGATATCTTACTAACTCGAGTGTCTCTGTATCTGGGCAGCGGCTCAGGGATGGTCGGTCTTTGTCCAGAAGTTCTTCTTGGGCGGTGATGTTGTCCGTGGTTGTCAGGGTCGGTGATACCTTCTTGCAGTGGTGTGCATGCAGCCAATTGCGTTTCCCCTCCACTCGAAGAGCTGTTCGGGTGGTGATCAGGACTTGCAGGGGGCCCGTCCACCGGGGCTCCAGACTCTTGGTGCGCTGGAAGTTACGCACTAAGACGAAGTCACCGGGTTGGATGTCGTGTCCGGGGCCCCTGGAAACATCGGGAATGGCGTGCAGCACCTGCTGATGGATGACAGACAACGTTTTAGTTAGGTTATACAAATAGTCAGACATGAGGACGTCCGGGACGTCGTGGATGGATGTTGGCTTTGGAGCAGCCCAAAGGTTCATGGGCCGCCCGAAAACGACCTCGTAGGGGGTTAAGTGGTGTTTAGTGGGGGTGGAACGCATTGATAGCAATGCTAGCGGGAGAGCGTCTGGCCATCTCAGTCCTGTGGTGGCAACTATTTTTGCTATCTTAAGCTTCAAGGTGGCGTTGTGTCGTTCAACCAAGCCTGCAGATTGGGGATGGAAGACCGCATGGAATTTCTGTTTTACACCCAACCCCTTTAAGATGAGTTGGATAACTTCGGCTACGAAGTGAGGGCCGTTGTCGCTCCACAAAATTCGACAAAGGCCGTATCGGGGGAAGAATTCCTTCAGTAGTACTTTTGCGGTAGTCATGGCGGTGTTGTCGTGGGTTGGATAGGCTTCCACCCACTTGCTGAAGGCACACACAACGACAAGTACGTACTTCAAACCTTGGCACCTTTCTAACTGGACATAGTCCATTTGTAGGACTTCAAAAGGGTGATTGGGGACCCCGAACCCTCCCCGGGGTACAGCAGTTCCTTTCCCAGGGTTGTGTTGGAGGCATACTAGGCATTGCTGGACCAGACGTTTGGCTGAGTCTGGGATCTTGTCGTTGTGCCAGACTTTGGAGATGAGTTCGATCATGGGGGCAGAACCTATGTGTGCGGGGGAGTGTGCCATGGTCAGCATGGGGATCAAGTATGAGTCTGGTAGCAACCATTTGTTCGAGTCTTTAGTCCGCCAGCAACCATCATCGTCCTTCAATCCCACCCGTGCCCATTCAGTTAACTCGTGTGGTGTACTGGCTAATTGGATGTCCTTAATCGTTTCCCTAGCATCCTTCCATTTCTCAGCTTGTGACCTGGTCACGTACATACGGGTCGTGGACCTATTCTCGGCTGTGGTCCGGGCAGTAATGTCAGCTAGTGCATTTCCCTGTCCTATAATGTCTGTCACCTTCTTGTGTGCTTGGCATTTGATCACAGCCAGCCGTGTGGGGAGGAGGACCGCTTCGGTCAGGGCAGAGACTAGATCTCCATGCAGGATGGGTGTGCCATGAGAAGTCAAGAATCCCCTCTCTTTCCATAAGAGCCCAAAGTGGTGAACTACCCCGAAGGCGTACTGACTGTCTGTGTAGATGTTTGCGGTTGTCCCTGCTGCCAGGATGCAGGCTCGTGTGAGAGCAATTAGTTCCGCCGCCTGTGCGGATCGCTGTGTGATGCGGGCTGTCTCAACAACTGTTCGGGCTGTGGTGACTGCATAGGCAGCTGAGGTGGTGCCATCGGGGAGCTTGATGCATGAGCCATCCACCCACAGTTCTCCGTCAGGGTCCGGGAAGGCAGTATCTCGGAGGTCGACCCTACTCTTGGTCTGTTCGTCGGTGAGGGTCACACAGTCGTGTATAGGGGACGCATTGGGATCAGTGTCAGGGAGAAGTAGTAGAGTAGCTGGATTCAGAGTGGTGCATCGTTTCAATGTGATGTGGGGTGCAAGCAGAGTCAGTTCGTAACCGGTCAGTCGTGCGCTAGTCAGGTGTTGAGTCTTGGTTTGGTTCAGGAGGGTGTCAACCGCATGGGGTACCAATACTGTGAGGGGGTTTGAGAGTACGATCCCCTCGCTTTGCCGGATAGAGATAGCCGCGGCGGCTACTGCTCGAAGGCATGCGGGCAAAGCTCTGGCTACAGGGTCAAGAGTGGCAGAGAAGTAGGCACAAGGGCGTTGTTTAGGGCCTATGGACTGGGTTAGGACAGACAACGCACATCCCTCCCTTTCGTGGGTGTAGAGGGAGAAAGGTTTAGTGTAGTCTGGGGTTCCTAGGACTGGGGCCGAACAGAGGGCGACTCGTAATTCTTTGAAGGAGGATTGACATTCGGGTGTCCAGGGGAGGGGGAAGGGGACATCTTTAGCCAACAGGGAAAGCAGAGGTTTTACGATAAGACTGAAGTTTGGCAACCATTGTCGACAAAAGGAGGTGAGGCCTACTAGGGACCGCACTTGCTTCTGAGTTTTGGGAACAGGGGTTTCTAGGATGGTCTGAATTCGGTCAGGGGTAAGCTTCCTCCCGTCTTTGGATAGTAGGTGGCCTAGATACGTTACTTGGGGCTGGCAGAATTGCAATTTCTTTCTGGAGACCTTGTGACCGTTCTCCGCAAGGAAGCGGAGGAGGTGAATGGTGGCTGTGACGGCAAGTGGAGCGGTGTCGGCCGCCAAAAGAATGTCATCGACGTACTGTATCAACACCACTCCATCGGGTAGTTGGACTGCATCTAGCTGCCTCTTGAGGGCTTGGCTATAAATACTGGGACTCTCAGTGTAGCCTTGGGGTGCCCTGCAGAATCTGTACGAACGGGCTTTTAAAGTGAAGCCGAACAGGTAGCGGCTGTCTGGGTGGATGGGGATGGAAAAGAATGCGTTTTTGAGATCAATAACAGTAAAGGTGGTGGCAGTGGATGGAATCAGGGTGAGGATGGTGGTGATGTCTGAGACCACGGGGTACTGGGGTATGACCACTTTGTTAACCTCTCGCAAATCAACAATGAAACGGTAGGCTTTCTCATCTCCCTCGCCTTGCTTCTTTACAATGGGTAGGATAGGGCTGTTACAAACATTACTGACTACTTCTTCTACCACTCCTGCCTCGACTAGGGACTCGATGATTTCCACCAATGCCTTCTCGCCTTCGGGTGATATCCGATACTGTGGAAGCTTTGGGAGCACTGCGTCCGGTCGGACGGTTATGTGTACCGGGTCGATCACCATGCGCCCTACATCTGAGTCGGTTTTAGCCCATAGGTGTGAAGGTAATGTGTCGAGTAGGGGCATGTCAGCATCGGTTATAGAGAGCATACGCCGCGTGTGACAGGGTCTGGACAGATCTGGGTTATCGTGTAGGATGACTCGAACTCCGTCTGGGGAGCATCTGATGGTAGCTCGAAAATGTTTTAGCAAATCAAGTCCCATAATAGCATCGGGGGTGTTGGAGGAGAGCAAAAAGGTCGTGTCAGTGGTGTTATCTTCTAAGTCAAAGGAGATTGGTGCTGATAAGGGGTTAGTGGAGGGCGTTCCATCGAAGCCTATTGAGGTTACATGTGAGCCAGACAAGGGTGCCCTAGGGATCATGTTGTATTCTAGTCCTGCATTCCTCTTCCCCCTTTCCCCCCCTCCTTGTCCTCGCCTTATGGGCTGTCCCACCTTTAGAATGTTGGAACGAAGCTCCTCTTAGAATGTTGGCATTCTCGTGTGAGAGGCCGTAGGATCTACAGGAATAAACCGTCACTTCTACTCTTGCTGTTTCCTGAGAGTTATTTACCACAGATATTTTGGCGACGAGTTACCTTACCGTGCTGGGGACGGTTGGATCCTACCCCCAGTGTCTTCTGCCTCTCATTTATCCTTCCTGGCGGTGGATTATTCAAGGAAGGTTGGTTCCTGCACAGCTACTGACTTTACACGACCAGTCTAGTTTCCTGACGTGTTCCTTTTTGGCTGCTGAAGAGTGGTTCCTATCATTACCGCTGGGACTCTCTTTGGTGTTTATTCCTGCGGGGCCTGCCAACCTCGATGACCGGCGTTTCCTGGTTTGCCGCCTGCTGTCGTGAAGCTGTTACGCGACCTGTGCCATCTTGCCAATGGAGCGTGGTGAGTTCCCGAGTGATGGAAAAGAGCGTATGAGGGGATCGGCGCTGGGCAAGCTGTGGCGGAGCTGAAGGCATTGTCAGTTGCTCCGGAGGCCGTAGCGTTAATTCCGTTTGGATTGACTTTGTCAGCGTTGTGGATGAGTGTAGCGCTGCCTTTCATCTAGACTCTGTTCCCGGCCGCTCGATCCCACAGGACCTCCCGTCTGCCTCAGGAGTCTTGAGCGTTGTCACAGGCTGCCCGCTGAGCATCATTTCCCCCGATTGTATGCCGTTTCAGGAGGTGCGTGTCAAAGGGGACGCTTGTGCTGCTTTTCACGAGGGTGGTTCCAGAGAGAAAAGTTTAGTTTCCTGTCAGAGCTGGGACGACGTAGTTTCCTCATCAAGGACTGCCGGTTTCTGGGCGTTCCCGTGGTCCCGCTGACTGAACTCCAGTGAGGTTACTCAGTAGACAGACACTGCTCCCTGGCTTCCCTAACACAGCTCCCCCTGCTGGGAAATTTTATAGCACACTTTAATTTTTGTAATCCTCACAGTTTATTCTGCCTGTGGGGAAGCTTTTACTGACAGGCTCTGCTCACGAAATTGTGTTACCTTCATCCAGTACTTTGCCACCTGCTGTTCATTTCGTCATACGCTGGGTAAAGGTCATTTCATGTTGTGCAGCCATAATTACTTCAAGTTTATTCTCCATCATTAGTCTGCCTTTGGTGAAGTTTTCGCTGACAAGCTCAGCTCATGAAATTTTCGGTACTTTCATTCTGTACTCTGCCTCCTGCCTGTTTAATTGCGTAAGGTGGTTCCACGGTGTGCGGCCACATATTCTTCTATTTATTCTCCATCATTAGCTTTGCCACTCGTTTTTTTTCTTCCCTTATTTCATCCTACTTCTTTTATTTTCTTTTCTGTCGTTTTCTTCTCTACGTTTTCCTTTCATACTCCGCTATGTCTGCATTCGCAATGTCTCAACCCCCTCCATTTCTGGATGAGAGTGGAGATCCGGTGAACCCATGGAAAAAATGGGTAAATCTGTTTGAATCGTATCTAATTGCAATTGGGGGTGACAGGTTTTCTGCTATGCGTAAACAACATGTCCTTCTGCATAACCTAGGGAAGCAAGGGAGAGATATTTTTGATGACCTGCCTGATTCAATTATTGAAGGTGCAAATGTGGGTGCTGGGGGCGAGGGGGAGGCCCAATTTGACGTGTATCAGTTAACATTGTTGAAACTAGAAGCCCAATTTGGGGATAAAATCAATATTGTATTAGAACGCCACAAGTTCTTTTTGCGCATTCAAGGGAAAAATGAGAAAGTGATAAATTACATTGCCATTCTGAGAGGTTTAGCCTCGACGTGTGAGTTTGGAATGTTGACCGAGTCACTAATTAGGGATCAGCTGGTAAGATGTACCTGCAACAAGAAGATCCAAGAAAGACTTCTCGCAGAAGCCCCTGACTTAAAACATGCCATTGACATTGCCAAGAGCATAGAACACACAGCGTACTGTATGAATGAAATGAAAGAAGCCGTGGAGGTGAAACAAGTAATGGAAAACAACATACACAAGATCTCCAGCAGAGACTACAAACATAAACCTTCGCCTTCCAGTCCTGAAGTACAGACCGCATCAGGAAATAAGCCAAAATGCTACAGGTGCGGAAATCCCAATCATCTGGCCAACAACGCAAGCTGTCCAGCAAAGGGAGTTTTATGCAGCAAGTGCAAGAAAAGAGGCCATTTTTCAAAATTCTGCCACAGTGCAAAAAACAGTGTCACCCACATGATAAGCAGTGAGTTGGACCATCAACAACCAAGCGAGGATATAGTTTTTCAGGTATCCAATTTTTCAGAATGCAGATAACACACTACGTGTCGCCCCAGTGTCTACCAGGAATGGAGATTTTGTGCCCAAGACCTTAGCAGTGACGTAAGGACCTTGCTGGTCAACACGGAGTTCGACTGGATCCCTCCCTTGCCCCTGGCGGTCCTATGCGAAGTCATGGGTGCTTTCGTAGTCGGACTGCTGACACTGGTTTTGTCGGGGGCGATCAAAGGTGTTTGGTCTGCCTGGCCTGTCGTTGATTGCGTCGTTCGTGTGCCCTCGTCCCTGTCCTCTATTTCTGGGGTCATATGCGGTGTTTCTGGGATCCCTATTTTTGTTAAGTTCCATAAGGACCGGGCACTGGGATTTCCAGTGTCCGAACCCTCTACAGAACGCACATTGGTTCCCATCTAAGTCTCTCCGTCCGTTGTAGGGTGTAGGGGTATGGTCTCTAGGGGGTAGCTTTCTAGGGGCGGTTGGTTGGTAATTCTCTTTCGGGGGTTCCCTTCCTATGGTCACCCCTTGCAACTGTGCTATCATTACCCTCTCCTTTAGTTCCTTTTTCTTCTTTTCTGATGCCCTATCGTTCTCGTTTTTCTGGTTTTCGTAGTATTGGGCCATCTGGAGAATTGCTGCGGGTTTTGAGGCTGCCCAACTACTCTCGCTGGTCTGCAGTTTCTGGGAAACTTCTTGTGACAGACCCTTCACATAATTCTGGACAAAGAGGTGATGTCCGGTTGCGGTGGTCATGTCTTGGCCACTGTAATCGGAAAACACAGTCTCGAATCGGGAGAAGTATTCAGACACATCCTCCTGGCGTTTCTGGCGACAAGCCGTCACTATTGACCAATCTACCTTTCTTTCCGGGATTAGAGTCTTCAACTTAAGTACAATCTTGTCTGGGAGCTCTAATATGGCTTTCGGGGGTTTCTGTCCCGGTTCTCGCTGTTTATCTATGGTATCGAGTTGTACCCAGGTATATCCGAACGGCTCAGCGTGGTCAACTTTCCGGATTTGCTTCCACACATCAGCCGGCAGACATAGCCCAAAGAACAAGTCGATATCTGCTAAAGTCATTATCGTAGAACCTAAGGCTGTACCCAGTTCAGTGTAGAAGGCAGTCGGGTTCTTTCTCAAGTCGGGTAGAGTTTTTCTAAAGGTCAAAATATCTTGTCGGTCCCATGGCTGGTAGACCCAATTATATACAACCCTTCCCTTCGCATCTTGGTGGTTGATGTCGTCATGTGTTCCCTGACCTCGTGGGGGGACCCAGTAGGGGGCAGCCTCTTTGATGGGCATCATGGTATCAGCCCTTCCTTCTTGGGGCTTAGTCGCTATGGGGGTTTCTGCTTTGGTGGCCTGCCTGTGTTCTCTAAGGTGTCGATAGACCTTGAGTGTA
The DNA here is from genome assembly GCF_964204655.1 of Triturus cristatus. Taxonomy (NCBI): domain Eukaryota; kingdom Metazoa; phylum Chordata; class Amphibia; order Caudata; family Salamandridae; genus Triturus; species Triturus cristatus. The sequence continues at coordinate 480,102,045 of NC_140586.1, read as the reverse complement.
CGAGTGAAGAGGTTCGTTACATCGCCCTCTCTTTCTTCTCCGATGTCTACCTTCCTATATAGGGCCGCTAAGCCTTCGGGGCCTTTATCGTGGTATCTATCCTCATATGCATTCAGGGCGTGATAACAGAGCCGTACGACAAAGTGTCGTCTGTGGCTGTCGGCATACGAGTTATACACGTCTGTTATATACTCCTCACTTTCTTTTCGCTCCACTAGTGTCTTTACTATTTTGTCGATTCCTGCTCGTTCATCCTTCGTTAGTCGATTCATTCTGGTGGAGTCTTTCTTTCTCATCTCAGGGTCATCCAACGTTATTGCCGACGTTGTGTTCAGTACAGGAGGCTCGGCCGGCGCGGAGGCCGTGAGGACCGAGGCCCCTGTACTGCTTTCGTTCGTGTTTGGGGGTTGTGGGTGTTGCACTATTGATTGGGAGGGTGCGTATGGAGGGGGCATGTAAATGATCGGGGGACCTAATAGTAATTCATCATTTGTTCGCTGTTTAGAGGATAACTCAGGGTAGAGCAAAGAGAGGGTCCTAACAGCGTACTGGCCTGATGTTTCGGGCTCCTGTCTTAGTTTAGTTTCCCTTCTCTCCTTTATTTCTTCTTCTAACTTTCTAGCGGCAAGGTGAGCTGCTTTTCGTAATTCCTTTTCTGCTTTTACTTCTTCCCTCTTTTTCCGTTGTGTTGCTTCTTTGCGCCACATGCCGATACTGTCAAGCATAGTAGGCGTCGTCTTATTGCTACGCAGAGCTATTTCTAGCACTTCTATCTTATGGTCGTCGAAGGATCCCATCAGTGGCCACTGACTCTCGGGGTCCTTCTTTGTATATTTATGCCATAGCTTGGTATAAGCTACGGCGACTAGTCCATATTTAGTGAACATGTCCTTATTAGGGGTGCCTTCCAGTGGGGCCGGATGGTCCACCTCTAATAAGCGGTCCGGGCAGAACCAACTACCAATCAGTGGGGAGAAGATAGGCATGACGGGTTTCAACGGGAACAAAAGTCAGCACTACCTATCTTTTCACTGCTTGCAAAGACTAGACAGAATATCTCTATTCCTCGTTATTTGTAAGCAGAGAATACCTCCAAAGAACCAATATCGAACAACTAGTGTTCGGACAATCAATCAATCAATCAGTGGGGAGATAAAGATAGGCACGACGGGTTACAGCGGGGACAAAAGTCTGCGTTACCTACCCTTCACTATTTGCAAAGACTAGACAGAATATTTCTATTCTACGTTATTTGCAAACAGAGAATATCTCAAAGAGCACTATTCTTCAAAACAATCAATGTTCGGACAATCAATCAGTGGGGAGATAAAGATAGGCACGACGGGTTTCAACGGGGACAAAAGTCTGCGTTACCTACCCTTCACTATCTGCAAAGGGAGAGAGAGAGAGTATTTCTACTTCTCCCCGTTTGTAGACAGCGAATATCTCAAAGAGAACAATCAATGAGCACAATCAATGAGCAATACTAGTATTCCAAAGCTTCAAACAATCAATCAATTATTTCGCAATTTGTCGTGTATCACGACCTTACCCGGACCGCGTGGACAGTTTCTCGTCTTCCGCCTCCAGCGCCCGATCGTCCTCTACTCTCCGTATTTGCCGCGGCACTCCTGATGGTTCCCAGTCAGGACCGTAGATCACTCGAGAGAGGTCTGCTCGGAACCAGTGAAGTTCGGATGATCGGCTGCCAGATGAGGGTCTATTGGGCAGGAGCTCTCCCGATCGTTGCAGTCGTTCACTCTGTCGTCGGGACCTCTCCCACTGGATCCACGTGTCGCTGATGGGCCCCACGTTTGGGACGCCAATTGTTAAATGGTAGCGGCAGTTTCAGTCGATAACCTTTCAAGTATTGCCCGGCGGTAATCGCCTCTCATACCACTCGATAATTTACCAATGAAAGAGGCAGGCGCCGGAGACTGGAAGGCAGGAAACAAAGTTTTATTCCGTCGGAGCAGAACACATCAGATCAGACAGCAAGGTATCGTCACGAGGTGCTCTAACTGCATCTCTGAGACCTGGTCTCTTATACACAGGTTTATTGCTTTATTACACATAGTACATTCTTGAGATTCCCTTGATGCATGAGAGAACATCCCCTGAAGCCCCGGCTCAGATCCGATCCCACACATAGCTACAGTAGAAGTTCCCACCTCACCCGCAGTAGGAGATGGCTATCGCGCAGCAGGGTATTCCGCCAATTCCCGGGGGTGTGTGTGACCGGTCGGGTCTCAGGGGTAGGGGCTTTGATCTACTGTAATCCCTTTGATGTGAGGTGTTTCCCTTACAGTAGGGGCAATAAACTGCATCCGCAGGGCTAGGTGATGGCCTGGGACCAGTTCGGACAATGGGGCGCAGAGGAAGGGGGTTATCAAAGGAGAGGCATGACCATGTATGGGATGTCGGTCGGATGTGGTTCCGTAGCAGGGTCACGTAGAAGGAGAGGGTTTACGGCCTGTATGAGAGAGCGGGGGTGGCCGGCGCGCGGGGGATGCTCGCAGCGCCAGGGGAAAGCGCTGGCGATCGAGAATGAGCGGGGAGAGAGTGGGGTGCCTAAAATGGCGGCCGTGCATTCGCTGTGCGTGGCGCTGGGGAGAGGCAAGATGGCGCAGATAATGTTCAGTTTGCAAGCTAAATTTCCACAGTGGGGCAGCTCACTTCTGTCATTCTCGAACTGCAGTGTGAGGGACTACGCTCAGCTCTTTCCCACATCCACGCACAATGTAATTTCATTAAATGCCAGGAGCTACTGGGGCAATGCGTGCATTTTGAGTCCAAAAATGTTTTTCTCGCTTTTGGGCAGCCCAGAAGCTTCCAACTATAAAGTCTTGCAAAAACTGTTACATAATAAAAGAAGCACTGATAAAGCAAAAAAGCCTGGTGGCCAAAGCCAGAACTACTGGGTTTGCTTGTCAGTCAATTAGTATTTGAGTGTTACCATCAAATTGACCCTGTTACCGCCAGGCCGCCTTTCACATTACAACAGTGTGTTTTAGAAATATCAAATATTCAAACGCCATTCCATCACAAGGAACCATACTAACAAAGACCACATTTTTTAGGTACACTAGGTTTTTTTTAAACACGCTCAACACACACTCCCTCTCGCCGATTAGGAATAGTACGAGTTAATGTGTTGGAATTTTAGGCACACGTTTTTCAAACATTCAGTAATGACAGCCTAATATCACTTCTAAGCTATTTCCTCCCTGTATTTGTGCTTGTGGTTTGCTTAGAAAACCTAATGGGATAATGCGCCAAAAATAAGAGAGAATGTTTTTCTTTTTTTATTGTGGCTAGTAGTGATACAATTTATTAGGGCTTTCTGAGTAGGGAGCAAAGGAGCGTGTCAGTGAGGGAGGCTAAGAGACCCAGACATGTCAGATTTCAGCTTTCATTTATTTCTGTCTTGTAACGTGCCAGACATCCTAAGCAACGTTTTCAATATTTTGCAACATAAGGAAATCGAATCAGACCTTTTATGGTAAGAGAAAAGGCAATGGAATTTTTCGTGCTTATCATTTTTTATATTTTTGCCGTATTTTTGTTAATAGAACCATTATCTATGCATCATTTGTAGAAACTGTCTGCCACTGAGTGAGACAGATGTAAGCCTGTCTGAAGTGTCTGAAAATCACACTGTATTCCCCAAGAGCAATGTGTGAGAAGCCTAAAGACCAGAAACATCCTGGATTGGAGGAGGAGAATAAAGCTCTTCAAACTGGAGCATCACATCTTCACGTCGCTTATTTATGATTTTTGTTCTCTCTAATTCAGATCTGTATAGAACCATCTATGTGTAGTCTTCAGCGAACGTTAACAAATGTTCTACCCTGTCAAGAAATGTGATTCTTTGTCTGATTAGCGTACATTGCCAAAATGTAATTTGTTTTGTCTTGTTGCTTCTTCATAGATGCCCGATGGATTCTTTGCACACTTCTATGCAATTTGTGAACAAATCTGTCCAGTGCTGGCATGGGGGTTTTTGGGTCCAAGAAATTCTTTCCACGACGTGTGTTGTTTTTTCAAGGTATTTCCGTAATTTTTGTGATTTTCAGCATAATGAACCTGTTCTATTTATTTTAAATATGTTTGAATATTAACTGTACAGAAGCTTTCCTGAGGTTGGTTGTCATGAATGAACACTGGGTTACACGTTTTGCACCTCTAGATATGTGTTCGAGCCTGACATGTGGTGCTGATAGTTACATATAAATATGAAATGAGTTTGGTGGTCACAGTCTGGGATGCTATTGTTGTGCCTTGTCACAAAAAGTCCCACCATTTTGGAATATCTGCAAAAATACTTGACATGTGCCTAGGGCTGTACTGGGCACTGCCGGAAATAGCCCTAGAAGGGGAACAACCTTTACAACGCAACTGTTACAACGCACTACACTTACAACGCATTTTTTACAACGCATAATCCATTACAACGCACTACACTTACAACGCATTTTTTACAACGCATAATCCATTACAACGCACTACACTTACAACGCATGACACTACAACGCATTTTTAAAAACTACCTTTACAACGCATACCATTACAACGCCTACCATTACAACGCATAATATTACACTACACTATCCAACACTTACCCTACTGTTGCACCCCCTGGAGTTAGAATAGTAATTTTTACCCCTATACTATCCAACACTTACCCTACTGTTGCACCCCCTGGAGTTAGAATAGTAATTTTTACCCCTATACTATCCAACACTTACCCTACTGTTGATCCCCCTGGAGTTAGAATACCAATGTTTACCCCTATACTATCCAACACTTACCCTACTGTTGCACCCCCTGGAGTTAGAATAGCAATTTTTACCCCTATACTATCCAACACTTACCCTACTGTTGCACCCCCTGGAGTTAGAATAGTAATTTTTACCCCTATACTATCCAACACTTACCCTACTGTTGCACCCCCTGGAGTTAGAATAGCAATTTTTACCCCTATACTATCCAACACTTACCCTACTGTTGCACCCCCTGGAGTTAGAATAGCAATTTTTACCCCTATACTATCCAACACTTACCCTACTGTTGCACCCCCTGGAGTTAGAATAGTAATTTTTACCCCTATACTATCCAACACTTACCCTACTGTTGCACCCCCTGGAGTTAGAATAGTAATTTGTACCCCTATACTATCCAACACTTACCCTACTGTTGCACCCCCTGGAGTTAGATTAGTAATTTTTACCCCTATACTATCCAACATTTACCCTACTGTTGCACCCCCTGGAGTTAGAAAAGTAATTTTTACCCCTATACTATCTAATACTTACCTTAAATGCAATTTAATATTATGCGTTGTAATGGTATGCGTTGTAAAGGTAGTTTTTAAAAATGCGTTGTAGTGTCATGCGTTGTAAGTGTAGTGCGTTGTAATGGATTATGCGTTGTAAAAAATGCGTTGTAAGTGCATGCGTTGTAAAAGTGTGCGTTGTAACGTCATACATCCGCCCTAGAATATGTTCTAATACAAGCTTTATGTTGAACTTTTAGAAAAGTGTTCACTTGCAAGAATTAACTATTGTGAAATGGAGGCAAACCATTAATTTCACTGCACAATTTTCCAAGTGAGTTGGCAAAGAATCATAGGCGTTACAGGCAAGTTCTACAGAGCACATCATCAAATGTTACAATTGTTTAGGGATTTGGCACGCTACTCAGGAGCATTTATTTATGTAGTAGCAAATCCTGTGTGATTAAAAACAACTAATGTTGCTCTCTCACTGACGCCTTCACGGGGATTTAGTCATGAAAGCAACTTTCCGTCCTCCAGTCTACCAGGGTATTGCCTGTTGTGCCCCACATTGCCAGTCCAGCTCTGCTGATGTCTCAGTAGAGGGCCTAAGGGATATTAGTTTTGGTAGAGCATTTGATTTGATCTCCACTTCCCATTCCTTATTCTGTTGAGTGCAGAAGGTAGGGCAGTGCCTGAGAAGGATGTACACCATAATATGCTATTTGCTGTTTGGAGTGTGCAAAATGCATTATGACAATAGTTCCCAGTCCTCATTAGTTGGCAATAGCGTCTCAGTAGTTTGAATCAATCACATATTTTAACTAACTCGCTGAAGCTCTACAACACACCTTTTATTTGCATTATTGCAGTGCTTCCATTCTGCTTCTCCTTTCCAGCAACCTTGGATTCCAGGTGATGTTCACTCATCGAAAACTAAGATGAGAATGCTAACTCACAAATGATGCAGATACGGTTCTCCTGAGAATCTTGATATTTACAAACAAGCACTAGCAACACGGACACCTCACTGTGACCTCATCTGCAACGTCAGGCCACCATGCTCACCAATCTCTTATTCTTCACTCTCAGCAAATGAATTTCGATCATATGTTTCTTCCAAGATCCCCACAATTTTAGACAACTCTTCTTAATGCCCATCCTCCGCTTGCTTTCATCCCCACGCCTGTACCATGCCTGTACCTCACTCTGCTTTAGTGTTTGACTTTTTAAGCACTTCACATATTGCCCACATCCAAATACTCATATTTGCAAATCCATCATGTGCTCCATTTGATCATGCCTCAAGTTTTCAAATCATTGGCTGTCTCTTCCAGTGACCACCTCTGCTTCCCATCTCCCTTTCGTATAGATACTGGAACTGTGCAACCAGCTATCTATCCAGCAGGTCACACCTGACTATCTTCTGTCGTGATACTCCTTGAACTGTCACACCTCCCGGTTTACTCGTGGTTCTCTTCATACCGGTCTGATTGCTCATTCTCCATGTCGGGGGACTTGCAGTTATCTCCACCAACCTCTCTAGTCGTTGATTTTCATCAATGATCAGTTTTAAGTCCTTTTTTATTGTCTCTATACACCACCTCCCTCGGAAACATCCTATTTTCATTTGGTGTTTCCTACCTTTTATTTGAAGATGGCACAAAGTTTTTCTTCTAGTTTCCACCCCTCTACCCAGCTCGCATCACCTATCTCCCTCTGTTTTTGCCATAGCTTAAAGGCTTCCTGAGAAATGACAGGATTTTTATCAATGGAGAACATCAGCTGTGTATCGTCAGCATATGAAACCGCCTTTAGCCCATAGGACTGAACAATTATAGCTAATGGGGCCATGCAGAGATTAAATAATGTTGGGGTCAATCAAGACCCCTGTGGCACTCCTTCGTGATTGATTGGCTTCTGTAAGATAGGAAAGTTTTTATCCAGCAGAGGGCCAGTCCTTCGAACCCCACAGATGCAATTTGTGCAAACAAGATGAAGTGTGACGCGTGTCAAATGCTGCGAATACGTTCAACAGCACCAGAGAAGCAGAGTAAACTTGATCTAAGCTGAATTTCATAAATTCTGTAACTTCAAGCAATACTGATTACTTACTGAGACTTGGGTGGAAACTAGACTGGGTGAAATAAAAAAGCCTGTGTTCTAGATAGACAGCTGACAGTTGACTAACTTTTTGAGCATCATTGAAACTGCTGGAAGCAAAGATATCAGATAATAATTTGATAAGTTGTTAGAATCTGCTAATTTGTTTTTAGCAGCTGTATCACTTAAGCATGTTTCTAGAAGGTGGGAACAGTTGCGGTCGCCAGTGATTGATTAGATAGTGCATTACACTTTGGATTTTGTATGCAAGTTTTAAAAATACCTGACTAGTAGGTCACCTTACTATATTATTATATTACTGGATAGTGTTACGTCACTGCGTATATTAGAGACGTCGTATTAGTGCACCATGATCTCTCCAGGGAGGTGGGGGGCCTGTCACACCTTCGTCAAGGCCGCCCTCGGCCTCTGCACCTAATCAGCTCACTTGGGGACCGCATCTTTTCTGGTGAGCTGATTAGGCGCAGAGGCCGAGGTGCAGTGACGTAATACCATCCAGTAATATCGTATGTATGTTGTGTGATTCTGCATGGCATGCAAGATAAATGTGTTCCCATGAGGGACATTAAGGAGTGGTACCAAAAGGAACTAGGTTCCTATGGTCCTGACGAAGAGCCAATAGGGGCAGGGCTCGAAACATATTGACCTGAAAAAATAGCCTCATTAAAACCTATTTTTTCCACACTATCTCCCTGATTTTAACCATACTGACTAGAGGCAGGAATAAAGTAAGGTGACCTACTAGTCAGGTATTTTTAAAACTTGCTTAACAACTTCACTCCACTCCCCTTTAACACCATTGTCTTTATCATAGAAAATAGCCAAAAGTGCTCCCGCGTATCCTTCTGGTCGCAACACGACCCGATCCATAGCAGATTGAGAAGAACCCCAATAATGATGCATGCCTCCAAGGGGCAATCCTGGTGGGTGAGGGTCTTTTTAAAGAAAAACTGAGTTTTCTCTCATTTCTTTCACCGTGGAGTGTGCGCATATCTCTAACTTTTCTCCTTGCTGGATTCCTTTTTTGTTCGTAAAGTATCATTGAGGAGGGTGAACCCAGTTTTTCCTCTTCCTCCCCCTTTTTTTGATTGCTCACTTTCTCATCAACTTTTTTTCTACAAATCCCCTAGACCTTCAGGACCACTACCACAGCCAGGAAGTTATGATGTCACCTTGTTATGCTGTAGAACCAGGAACAAGGTGATTTCTTGAAGTAAAACTGAGGGCCAGATTCACTATACCAGCTATACACACTTAAATGACATTTTTAAAAAACTATTTGCAACTCTCTGCAAATCCCCTTCATAATGACCATTGAGGGCTGAAAAATAGCACCATTTAGGGATGGGGAGAGAAAATCACATCTCAGCCAGATCGATGTCGCCTTGTTATTGTGTTTGCCTTGTTAATCTACACACATTCTACGTGGAATAGAAGACTTGCCGTCTTGATGCCATCATCCTGTGGTTCACTCATTTTCTTCTTTCTGGCTTGTTTTAAGTTTTACCAAATCATCTTTCAACCGCTATTCACGCATCCTCCTGCCACTCAAATTGAGGCTGCCTGCTGCTCCTGGTTGTCTTTGCCATTACCAGGACATTTCTTTCTTCCCATCCACACTGGTTCACTAGACGGACAGAACGTACTCTGTGTTGATTGCTATGTGTGTATGTGATGCTTGGTACCCCTTGTTGCCCCCGGTTTTTAAAATGAGTTAATACTTCGCCACAATTTGTGATACTAATGTGATTTGTTGCCTAAAAAATACATATTACCTGCAAATTACAATTCAGATCAGTTAAAGAGAAAAAATGCAATATGCTAATATGCTAAGACCCTTATATAACAATAGGGATGCATTACTAAGCCCGACTTTTGGAAAACAAAAGCAATTATATCCCACATGAGATCAAATATGCAACCAGCTAATGGCAAGTTACTTTTAGATCCCAATAATGTAATCTATCGTCTGCATCTATTAAATCAATTGAGATTGCAAAAGTATGTAAAATTGCTATGAGTCTTTTACTGGAAGCCTTTAGTCGGATAGCTTGCAGATAAGCCTGGTATTGTAGGATAAAGTGATCTTTTGTCACTCATTTTATGGGGAAAAATGTACTCCTACTGGAATCTGGTAGAAGAGGATATTGGATAAAAGTGTAAAGCCCAATTGTCTCAACTGAAGTTCCTGATTGTTGAGTCATGCATTTTGTAATTTACAGTGTGTGGTAAGTACAAACTTTTTTTTAAGGTACATAGTTACGAGAAGCTAGAAACACCGACCAACTCATAAATATCTTCAGTTCATATCCTATTGGCCATCCTAAACTCCTGTTGTGTTCAGTGAATGTGTAAGTAATGTTAGCATCACATTTTAAGCAGCAAATTTTAGCTGTAAAACTGTATGTGTAGTTAATGATCACAAAGTGCTTTTAACTAAATTCTTTTACCATAGACCTAAAGAGGGAAAGGGCAGTGACGTTGCTGGTGTAACTGTATCTCTTGGCTGCATCCCTTGCCCATAGGTTTTTAGGTGTCATCTAGATAGCGCTTGCACTGTCTCTTCCAGAAGCATTGTTTACTAACAGTGGGCTTGGAGGCCGCCCATTATTTACCATTGGTTGGTTTCATCCTCACTTTCATTTCTTGGCTTTTTATTGTTCAGCTGTTGTTGGCTTCCTTCGTGTTAATGTGTTTGACCTTCCAGTGGAGCATGGATGCAATACTTGTGTTCTTCTACTGCTTAACTTTTGAGGCAGTACCTTTTTTGTTTTTAAGCACTGTACCACAATGCATCTATGTATGCTATTTACCTTGTGTATTTGCCCCCTCTATATTCTTCCCACCCGCCGATCTCCGCTGTCTGTTTGCTTGCCGCTGCTCCTTCCTCCCACTGTTGTCCGTCTTCTTCCCCCAGCCCCTTAATGCCAACCTCTGCTGTAGTCCGCTTTCCCCAGACCCTCCCTTCCACCATCCGTTGTCAGCTTGAACCAGATCCTCCCTCCCACCCTCCGTTGTCACCTTGCACCAGACCCTCCCTCCCACCCTCCGTTGTCAGCTTGCACCAGCCCCTTCCTCCTACCCTCCATTGTCATCAGCTTGCCCTCACTGCTCCCATCCTCTGTTGTCATCTGCTTGCCCCCAACCTCTCCCTCCCGCCTTCCGTTTTCGTCAGCTTTCCTCCAGCACCTACATACCAACAAAGACTCATAGTTCCCTTCCAGCAATAAACAAAGTGCTATGTCACAGCTGGTGCTGGCTGCATCATAGTGCTTTTTTTTACCTACACTGTTTGCAGACTCAGTGGTTGGTGCCTCCATTTTAGATATTGGTGCTACACGTATGGCTAGCTTTGTTTATTTTCAATCTGTCAATTAAATCAAGGGGTAAAATATAACTGTAGCTACTTAAGCATGAGCATACCTAATGAAAATGGCAAATTCAAGTGAGGTCTTATATAGTGCCGTGATTCATTTTTCTTTTAATTTTCCCAGATAATGTTTATATCTCTCCACTTTACAGTGGGGATTAAAGCCTTGCATGTTCGTGCTCCACTGAATAAATAATACATTATTTGTTCCTTGCTCTTAGGATCAAGTTCTCTACTTCCTGAAAGACATTTTTGACTTTGAGAAGGTGCGCTTTTCAAATACGGAATGTTTGTCGGAAGATATTATGCAATTGTTGCACCGCCGGTCAGAACTTGTGATGGCGTACCTAGGAGTTGAGTCACAGAAGAATGGCTTTGGATGCGGTAGTGGCCCTGCCATGTCAAGTGCGTTTGTGGAAACAAAATTGCAGTGACTTTAATTGAGACAACTGGATGTGTGAATGTGCCTTGACTTTCATGGGCATTTACGCTGCAAGTTTGCAAGAGCAGCACAGACACCTTGTTTTTATATCACCTATAAATGGTATCCAGACTTGCATTTTTGTGTTTTTTGTGTGTCTTGGCACCAGTCATAAAAAATTTGCACACCCGAGGTTCCTTTGGATTCTCACCGGAACTTTTAATTCAGCCTCTCCAAATGCCGAGGTAGATTAATTGCGGTCCAGTTGTCTCTGTGTATTAACTAAATGTGTAATGATCATTGTACAGACCTTTATATTGCTTGTAGAAATGTAATTATTGCAATAGAGGCTGCTATATTGGCGACTGTTAAATTAGCTTTCTACTAAACATGTATGTACATAAAAATATGAACCATTATGTGTAATACTTATGTATACATATTTATAAATCGATGTATATTTGCACAATCATTGGTTGAGTTTAAAAATACATATTGATACCTGATGTGAGATTGTATCCTCTCCCTGGATATAGTTGTATATGGAATGCTGTTTCACTGCAGAAATTATCACGTTTTTTAATATTTTGGTCTTGACAGTGTTTTGATTTTCATGGTACCTTGGCAATAAAATATTACACTTTACATTGGCTCTTTTTAAATGTACATAAGTATGTGATAGTTATAATGAATAATAATGTGATGCAGAATTGAAGGTAATAATGGCTCCCTGGGAGAAATTCAATCTCGTATCATATATTTGTTTCTATGCTGTCATATAATGTTCAGATCATATTATCAAAGATACCTCCAAATGAATTTCAGTTAATTGGTACAGTATAAAGATTCTTCTAATGGGCCTCAGCTAGGCTAAAAGCAGTTGACCATACATGTCTCCTTATCACTGGTAAATACGATGTCTCTAATCTCATATAAGCAACCACAATACTTTAGAATCTTTCACTTCTTATAATAGATTGTTAGGACAGTCAATTTCAATGACTACAAACAGATTACATTATTTAACTCCATTTGCTATCCCTAGCAAATTCGAAATTGTTAAGCTAAAGACTTGTTTAAAACATATATCTTTCGCTCCTGCCAATCAGATGCAAATACTTACTGTAACTAGTGTTGAATCTGAACAGCGTATGTAAGTGCTTCATAGCTTCTTTATAAATTACCAAATTCATTGTCAGAGTTATTTTAAGTGCTAAATAACTCTGTTAGAAAGTGGATTATTGGTTGGGGTGGGTGGTAGTCCACCACAAGTAGTAATGGCACTATTCCTGTTAGGTCTGGTAAATGTTAGTCATTAAAACTAAGTTCAACCCATGGTAGCTATAGCACACAGCAGATGGGCTTAACATAAGAAAATGTGTAAAGCATTTAGAAGTACCAAAAGAGTTAAAAAGTTGAAAACAGAACACAATAAAAATCCCACTCCAATTTATGAAAATAGAGAATATTTTAATTGGTGAAAAGAGACCGAAACAACAAAAATCCAAAAAGGGGAGTTTGAGATATGATTTTTTTGAAAGTTTGACTTTAGTGTAAAACAGCACAAAGCGCCAGCCGCGCGCAACTGCAAAGTTAAGGCCACCAGCGATGGTGTGTGGGTGGGATACAAGGCCCAGGTAGGTCCTGGTCAAAGAGTTACTTTTGGACTAAGACATTTTTCTGGACAAAAGCTGGTCATTGATGAGACATCAGAGGGACATCTGTAAGCTGGATCATGTTTAGATGACGGCAGGTTTCTTAAGAGAGCGGTCCTGTGCGTCAATCAATGAAGGCGGGAGAGCTTGGAACAGGAGAAGTTCAGTGTTGCTACCCAGGAAGGTCTCGTTGTCCATCAGTTTTGACTGTGCATCCCTCTCAGTGAAGCCCTTCACGTTCTAAACTTTTATGGAAGTCAGATTTCCTAGAGCGGAACAAACAAGTAAGTTGGATCCGATAGGCGATTCGACATCAATGCCTGTCCCGGTCTCCTGCTGGTTCTTCAGAGCAAAAGGTGGCAAAAGGTTTCTAAGTCCCAGCTTTTGCAGTTTCGGGAGGGGGAGTACAGTGCGACACTTATCTAAGGGCCCTGCGATCTTAGGCACACGATTTACGGGACAGGACTCACTCCGGTAGAAGCCACCAGTAGGGTCCAGGGTCAGGGTCTAACGTTTTGTGGCTTTAGATGTCTGACTACTTAGCCAGACTATGCACTTCCTTTAGTGATGCAAAAAGGAAGCAAGATATGTTAGTAACATGCGTGTATTCTGTGTATAGTGCAGAAAAAAGCACCAACCTAAGTATGTGATCTTACCTTTGAAGTGGCCGACACGGAAAGAGGGGGGATGGTGTAGAATCAATAGTACAATGCATTAGATAGTAAAAAGAGAAAACCCATCTCGGAACAGGATGTGTCACATGGATCTTGATAAGTTGTCATACATTTTTTTTTATTGTATTACTGATGCCCACACTGGTGCCTTCAAATGAGGGAAAATGAGAGGATTCATATTGGCCAGTTAGTGTTGGAAAACCACATCAGTCCAGAGTTTAGATTTCTCTACATTTTTCCTAGTGGTGCAGTAACACTCGTACATGTTTACAGCCTATCCTGCTCATTGTTTCTAAGAGCAGTTGTAGTCCTAAGACAACTGAAGATAAATTCAGAAGTAGTTTTGCTTATCATCTGATTTGATCACCATCAACAACATAGATCTCTGCAGCAACATTTTGAGCCCTGGGACTGTCTATCTGTTTGAGGGAACAGTAACAGGAAGTGTGAGAAACAGTGCCTGTAGCTCTCTCACATTAAAGGTTTGGTGAGTTTCCATCACAAATCATGAGGTGTTTTGGGAATGGTGGCTTCATCCTTTCTTCATATTCTGGTATTATATCACAGTCACAGATCTGAAAACTGGACCGGTATCACAGGGGCACTGACAGATGTTGGTGCCAGAAAACTCCAGTTCTGGAAACTTTGCTTCTGTTGTTTGTGAACTTATTGACTAGCAAAGTCCTGGCTCTTTACATCAACTGATTATATCCCAAGGGGAAATGTACAGTGTCATCCTGGTATCTCTTTGGAATTTAAATCAACTCTATCAGCTTTTCTAAGAACCTAGATTGGTAATTCTAGTAGATTTTTAACAGGGGCATGAGAGGCAATATATTTAAGAGCTCTGCAGTATGCACATCAAGTATAGAAAATTAATGAGTCCACGTTGTTGCTTGTAATCCTTAGTTGTTTTTATTCGTGATGCACTTAAGGTTCAATACAGCCAACGCGTTTCGCCCAGACATGGGCTTCTTTAGGGCTGTAATATTTATACAATAAATACAAATTATTTTTAGTTTAAAGTCAAATGTGTAGTCTACTATTCCTAAAGCACAACTAAATAGTGACTTCTTTATTCAGTGAAAGGTTGGTGAGAAAATATAACAGAAATGTGTGTAAGAAGGAAGGAGACTCATTTATAGGTGAAGGGGAGACTCAATTAGTTGGTGAAAGGTTAATGAGAAATCAAAAATGAGGCGTAAGGAAGAAAGAGACCCATTATTTCAGAAAAAGCGGTGAGAAAGGTGAGCGAAACCGTGCTCCCCGGAGGTGAGTGAAGACTGTTGTATTTACAGGGACATCTGTCCTTGAGTAGTGCAAAAAGAAAAAGTGGTCACAAAAAATCCCAAGAATGAGAGAAGGAAGGGCTTAATTAGAAGAGTTAGCGCTTACCAAGGCACGTAAAAGTTGGAGCGCCTCTGGTTAGGTATACGTCAACGGTTTGTAAGGTCCGTGCCGAGACTGAGAAAGTATGAGCTAAAGAAACCGGATGAAGTATGGGAAAAAAAGATGACATCAGAATAATGTTCTAATCAGTAATCATGTACGATCATAACAGCGCAAAAGAACACACTAACCTCTCAGTAGTGTAACTGAGGTGGTCCAAGGTGTAGGAGGACACGGTGATCTGCCGCCTTTAGGCTGTTCCGTGGTAGGACTATTAATATCTACGAGGTAAGTGAAGCTATTTAGAAATGAAAAGGACAGGAATGGCTATTATAACATGATATACGAACCGACATGGGTGCTGAAGTGAGTCCCTAGAGTAAACAGTATCGTGATCCATAAAACGGCAGGTTTGCGAAAAATGGAGAGCATCAAGTCTGGTTTAAAGGTACTGTGGCGCCAAAGTGATTGGTATTCTACGTAACTTCCTTAAAACAAGTCAGTGGGTAAAAGTTAGATGACCCACTTAACTAACGATTGTACCACGGGGGCCCTAGGTAGGCAAGCACCTAGCGTGCCAAATAAGTATGGGAAAAGTAAATTCTATGCCGATATTAAAGTAAAAGTTCCCAAAAACAGGCAAAGCTGATTCCCCCTAAAGCGGTAAATGTGCATGGGTACGGGGAAAGGTGTTAAAGTTACAATCAGGGCAGTAGCAACCCAATTGAGTAGCCCATAAAGAGTCTAGCACAGGCAGCGGTCCTAAGGCTTACTAGGTTAAGAAGTGAAGTTCCGTGTTCGGGCAGTCATCTGCATCGGTCTGTCCTCGTAAGTAATAGGAGTACGTGTGCAGTGTGTGGTAGCCATTCTTAAATGTTGTCCCGGTTAGGTGCTTCCGGGTTGAGGGTCAGTTTCTGGTGACAGAAGACTAGACCGTTACCCACAGCACCCAGTCTTCCATATTGCTAACATGCTGGGCCCTAATTGGTTGGGAGTTCTGATGAGGTAGAATGATGTGCTTACGCTAATCGCGTAACCTTAGTGACAAGCAGGAAACGTATGCTCAATTGTTTCGAGTTAGGAAGGCCATGTAAAGGTCTGCGTTGCCACGTAACGCGCGTACTAAGAGCAGGTGTTAGCATGCATAATAGTACTGAGAAATAAGGATATGAAGTGAGCTGGCTTACGATCAAAAGCGTGTGCCGTGATGGCAGAGGAAAGAAGGTTTTTAGAATGTTCCTGTTAGCAGGATAGGGAGCGGATAGTGGGAGATCAAAGAAAAGGAGTGACATAAGTAACATCAAAACGTTCTGTGTGCCATTAATACGTTTGAGGACAAAAATAAAGATGTTTCTTTTAAGACATAATTGTACTCCATATTTTCTAGTGACAATGTTGTGCCTTCTGTAATTTAACAGACAGGTGACTTAAGTATATTATAATGACAGTGTCACTAATCATGTTACAATAGAACGGTGCTCAAAGGTAAAAACAAGTGTAGATGAACAATAAATGAATCTAAGGCACAGCCTTAGTCAATATGGAGTAAACGTTTCAATAAGAGCTAGTTGTTACAGAATACAGCTGGGATAAGGTGATATTTGCAGGTACATTGATGACGTGAAGGCGATCTCATTAGTGGTTGGGTGAGAGACACATGAAATAACACAGATTAGACCATAATTAAAACTTATGAGTGGGAATACATAAAGCAGTACTCAGATTCTCAGAGACGGCGCTACTGTTTTTCCTACGTATCATAAGGGATAGCAGTGTTGTTATGGCTATGTATTTAGAAAAATGAGTGCATTTTATTATCACTGTTGAGGCCCAAAGTGGCTTCTAACTGTCTGAGTGTCAATTCTCTGTTTCTACCCCTTTTGGGTGGCAGCACCACATCAATGCCATGAAAGCGAAACTTGGATCTGTCTACACCATCCCTGCATTCGTGTGAGACTAGGGCATATGAGGTGTCCCCATTCAAAACTGCTGTGCGGTGATCCTGTATGCGGGTTTTGAGTTGCCTCACTGTACTGCCCACATATATTTTACTACAACCACAGATCAGTATGTATATTACAAAGCTCGTGAGACAGTTGATGAAGTGACGTATCTTGTGATGTATGCCAGTGTTGTGTCTGAAGGTGGTGGTTTTATTGCACCCTAGATTGACGTTTTAACAAGACTAAAACCTCCAACAGAGCATTTTCTGGAGCGGCGCCAAGAATTTTGAACTACTTCCGCCATCCATCAGAAAAATTTCCTCGACACCCCTCTTCAAAAAGGAAGCAAAATCATTCTTGATGAGCAAATTCCTCCCTTAAAATTCCGCACAAACACCACACCGCTCACAACCTCAAACTTGTCTACGCTCTCTGTGCAAGTCTTAGCTTCGCATTGTCAATGCACGATTTCGAATGGATTCTCTTTGCTCAGCAAAGCTCTCTACTGTACTTTATACCCCGAGCTCTGTTATGCTATGTTATTACTTTATATGCGTTGTTCTTCAAAACAAAAGCACAGGTGTACCACTCAGAAAAAACTATCATAAAAGGACAATTTTAATGTCCATATCTAATAAAGAGAGTTCTTGAATTTATTCTTTTTTCTTTCTCTTGTATTATCCCATTCAAAACTGCTCTGCGTTGTTCCTGTATGCGGGTTTTGAGTTGCCTCACTGTACTGCCCACATATATTTTACTACAACCACAGATCAGTATGTATATTACAAAGCCGATGAGACAGTTGATGAAGTGACGTATCTTGTGATGTATGCCAGTGTTGTATCTGAAGTTGGTGGGTTTATTGCACCCTAGATTACAAATGTTGCAGGTGCTGCAAGTGTAGAATCCCAGAGGTTTGGTTAGCCAGCTCTGTTGTTGGGGTATTTTGGATACTGTATAGCTAGGACACAAACTGTCCCTGATGGTTCTACTTTTCGTGAAAGTCATGGAAGGTTTCTGAGAAATGATGTTGTTCACTCCTGGTGCCCCCTTAAGAAGTGGCCAGTGTTTGTCCAATATCTTGAACACCTCATGATTAAGTCTAGAGTGTGTTGTGATGAATGACAGTCTCTCTTTGCCCATTCTGTGAGCCTTGCTACTGTTCTTGAGTATGTATTCTCTCTTGAGTTTCCTAGCCCGGCTCCGTTCACTCCTGGTGCCCCCTTAAGAAGTGGCCAGTGTTTGTCCAATATCTTGAACACCTCATGATTAAGTGGGACGTGCTTTGCATGCTCATCGAATGATTATTTCCATATAAACGGCGCTACTACCTGACATAATGTAAGTGCATAGTTTATGTGATCTACTACGTTAATCTAACTCTAGCTGACGTCACTATTGCAATACTACCTCTGACCTCTGTTCTTCATAATGTAGATTTTATTGGACGGAGAACAGCGTTCCTTAAGGGAATCCCAGAACCAAAATAAACTTTATGGAGAGATTTTGACTCTACCTATTTCTATTGGTGGGTATATTATTGTCCGCTGTGTGTACCAGCTCACTCTTCGATGCTTTCTGTCGCCCCCTTGGCCGCCCCCTTAATATGGGGGTATGACTCTGGTGACGATACTGTTTACTCTAGGGACTCACTTCAGCACCCATGTCGGTTTGTATATCAGGTTATAATAGCCATTCCTGTCCTTTTCATTTCTAAATAGCTTTACTTTCCTCATAGATAATAAGACTCCTACCACGGATGAGCCCAAAGGAGGCAGATCACCGTGTCCTCCTATACCTTGGACCACCTCAGTTACACTACTGAGAGGTTAGTGAGCTCTTTTGTGCTCTTATGATCGTACACGATTACTGATTAGATCATTATTCTGATGTAATCTTTTTTTCCCATACTTAATCAGGTTTCTTTAGCTCATACTTTCTCAGTCTCGGCACGGACCTTACAAACCGTTGACGTATACCTAACCAGAGGCGCTCCGACTTTTACTTGCCTTGGTAAGCGCTACCTCTTCTAATTAAGCCCTTCCTTCGCTCATTCTTGGGATTTTTTGTGACCACTTTTTCTTTTTGCACTACTCAAGGACAGATGTCCCTGTAAATACAACAGTCTTCACCCACCTCCGGCGAGCACTGGTTCTCTCACCTTACTCACCGCTTTTTCTGAAATAATGGGTCTCTTTCTTCCTTATGCCTCATTTTTGATTTCTCATTAACCTTTCACCAAGTAATTAAGTCACCCCTTCACCTATAAATGAGTCTCCTTCTTCTTACACATATTTCTGTTATATTTTCTCGCCAATCTTTCACTGAATAAAGAAGTCACTATTTAGTTGTGCTTTAGGAATAGCAGACTACACATTTTACTTTAAACTAAAAATTATTTGTATTTATTGTATAAACCTTACAGCCCTGAAGAAGCCCATGTCTGGGCGAAACGCGTTGGTTGTATTGAACCTTAAGCGCATCGCGAATAAAAAGAACTAAGGAATACAAGCAACAGCGTGGACTCATTAATTTTCTATACTTGATGTGCATACTGCAGAGTTCTTAAATATATTGCCTCTCATACCCCTGTTAAAAATATTGTGATTTGTGGTAATATGGCAGCTGGCCATCTGAGGGGGGCAATATTCAACTACTATTTGTGACCTGTCTTGGCGGTGCAGTCCTCTGCAACCCAGCTGCTTGTTTCTCATACCAATAATTGTAGTAGATAAAGGGTATGAGAAAGTCATCTGACATATTATGATTGCATCCCAAATTATGTTTTCTTTTTCACAAAATTCTCTATGCTTTGAGGTCTCCTCTCCCCTCAAACAGCCTCTCTGATGAGGGTGGCTTCCAGATGACCTCCAGAGGTCTGTTTTTAAATGAGGCTTCCTCTTTTCTCCTTTGAACTGTTAAGTAGGATTGCAAAAGGTATTTTAACCCAGCTGGATGATTTAGTAATGCATGTGATGTTTATTTCTGATTACAAGTTAAGTTGTTATTGTATCCTAATTGCTTCTAGTTCTACTGTCAACATTTTAGTAGTCTTTAATTACTGTAGCTTTACTAACTGTAAATTTACTTTTTTAGACCTTCACATTTTGTTATTTAACTTTAGTCCAATATTCTTGTTGATTCCAATATCTCCAACACTTATGGTAGACCTCAAGCGTGACTTTGACCTCCTCACATTAATTGAAACATCATTCACCCAAACCTCTCAGCCCTTCTTCACATCTTATTAACGAAGCGAGCAGAGGTGGTCTTGCAACACAAGAACACAGGCCCCTTTTAACAACTCATTACCATGAATAATCTCCTTTCAAATGCTTTTGAAATTCTCCTCTGCCCAAGCACTGTCTTCAAATATCATCCACTACCCCTTGAGAAAAGCATTTAAGACAACACAAAGCATTCAACAGGCCACAATTTGATCCAGTTTTCAGGACATGATATGGTCTTCAAAAAAGGCCTGACTGGCTGAAGCAGAGTCATATCATGTTTTGCTCTTTGTTTTGTTCTTTAAGTAATTTGCAAATTGATGTACGTTATCCAAAAGCTTCAGCTAGGGGAGTGGGTCATCAGCGATTGAAAGAAGGACCAAGAGAAGTGACATATTGATGAAGTCCCTCAAAATGTTGGTATCCCACCAAAAAGAAGGAAAGTATATTGTGGAAAGTCAGCCATAAACATCCAATCAGCGCCTATGGAGTGAGGTATGGCAGGCAAGTAAATGCCATAGAGAAACAGTAGCTGAAGGAGGCTAATGGGGAAGAATTGACCTAATGGATGTAAAAGTCGGGTATGGGTTAGGGAAGACGACATGAGGACCCAGGTGCATAATAGAGTTAGAAATAATAGTATACACTTAGAGATTAGTATCTAGTCAAAGAGAGCCCATGGGAGCTGGAATACTGGCCCCCCTTCCCTCCACTGTCTGCAGTCATTTCTCTCACACATTTGGTTTCTTAGAGATGTATTTTCTTTAAAACCATAGTAGTTATTGTAGTAGAAAACTAAATGAAATGGGTGGAAATGCTTCAATTAATTACTCTTGATGAAATGGTGAAATCAGGAATTGTAGTCTGAGATAAGGAGGTGCGAAAACTTTGTTGATGAAAAATTTGGTGAAAAAGCAGGCATTAGTTAGTTTTCAATTCGCTCTTTTGCAGCTACAATGTTGACCCATTGTTGTTGTTCTTTTACTGTAAACATTGTACCAGTACGTATCCATGGCATGAGGATCTTAAATGATATCAAATTGTATGGAGGATAACATTTTGAGACTTCTGTTAATAGTTTATTCATCAACTCCATTTTTGGTCACGAGTTTGAATTGGGAATAGTTGGTTTAACTTTTAGGATCACATACAAAAGGATTATAGAATGTTGAGCCATTTCAAATACCCTTGAACACTTGGTACTTGTGTTTGTTTAACATTGAATCGAGAAAGAATCTCCATTGGGAAAGTACCTCCATGTTCATTGAAATAGGCTTGCATGAAAAGATGACACTAAGGGCCCAAATAAATATTAACTTCAAGGTCTTCTGAACAGAGAAATAAACAGCCATGGCCGCTGCAGTTAAGAGCGGTGGGGCCAGGTGAGGGGGGATTTTGGGAGACGACCACGAGGTAAAATTAAATAAATTCATTTTCCCTCGTGGTAATCTCTCAAATAAAAAACTCACCTGGCCCCACCGCCCCACTGCTTTGCCTGCAGCGGCCGCGGCTGCAAATGAAACTACTGAGTATATATCAGACCTAAATCGAGCAGTAAGAATCTATAAATCTCATTTATGACATTGTATATTTTAGTTGTCTTCAAAAATATCTTATGAGCACATTACCTCTAAAACAGAGTACAAGTTACTTAAGATTTCCATCACATTTCCACTGTATATAATAGTGGAGCCAGGATTAAGATTCACTACCAGCAAGGTATGTGTGGATCTGGAGGGGATTGGTAAAAACAAGAATCAGTCATTTTGCCCTAATTATTTTCATGTTTGCATGGTGTATTTGATCATTTATTTTTAAAATATGGTACTTTAAGATATTATGGAACACGCACCTTGAGAGGAGGCAATAGAAAATGAGATTTGTCAGGTGTATGTGAATTCAATTTTTTTTGTGAGATTGATTGAGAATATACATGTGCGGAAGGCATTTGATGAATAAGCATTCTAGAAAATATGACTGCTGTATTAACATATGTGATAATTTTGAAAACAATATGATTCAACTGGTTTAAATCCTATGTGAACTACTGTTTGGATTATATTTTATGAATTTCCCATATATATCTAAGCTATAGGGAGATGTTTTTAAACATCTACAATTTTTTGGGGGGTCAAAATTCTTTTTATTAAGCATCAAAATTAATCGCAATGACAGCATGAGTTTAGTAGGGCACGCAGGCCCCGGGATTGCGAAACCATCAGCTATGTGGGTCTCAGTTTCATACAGCCCTAGGGACATGTCCATCCTCCTAGTCAAAGTATAAGATGCTAGATTTGAAATAACAAACCCCTGAGGAGGGTCTTCTAGGAAGAACCTCGCCTCAACTCAACTTCCACTCCCCCAAAGGAAAAAAGAAAAACAACCCCCTCCCCCTCCCCGTCACGGTGGTGTGGATGATGATGCCTAGCAAAATAATGTGAACCCGGAACGCTGTCGCAGGATAGGAGAAACAAGACAAGGTTCTCTCTAGTCAAATAACTGGGGCGCATTCCGTCATATGTTCACCTTGGGTAGTTTAGACTTGGAAAAGGTGCATGGCTCTTACGGAAGGCGGGCAAACTGCGGATGGCAAACCCTGGGACAGATAGGGAACCCCACTTATGTTTGAAAGCCTTGTAATTATCCCTAAAAATGTCTGCCAGCCGCTCCATGGAGAGGATCCTCCATAAGCGGGCATACCTCAATGAAATTGCCGGTGTGTCTTTCTTTTTCCATGCAGCCGCTATGGTGAGTGTCGCCGCCCCCAGACATGTCCACATGATCGCCTTGTCCGCTTTCGGTTGGTGCACCAGGGTCGAGTCTCTGATACCCACAAGAGTCCCCTCTATGGTGGTTGGAATGGGATAACCCAGCATATCTTTGAGGTGGGAGAGGATTTCTTCCCAAAAGGGTCAAATACCCAGACAATCCCACCAACTGTGGTGACAGTCCCCCCGGAGGCCACATCACCGCCAGTAGAGATCAGAGGTATCAGGGAAGAGTCGTCTTAATTTAGTAGGGTACAGATACCAGTCGAGTAGCGTCTTGTATTGGGCTTCTCCTAAGGCCACCGATTTATTATGTTTAGTGATATCGCCCCAAATGTGTTTCCACTCCTCTTCGGTGGCTTCTCTATCCAAGACCCGCTCCCAGAAAGACATGTAGCGTGCCCAGGGGGAATGCAGTGTAGTCAGTAGCATATCGTAAAGTGAGGAGATAGCGCCTCTCATGGTGCCTGCTTTGTATGGCACCATTTGCTCCACTGCAGTTAGCTCTCTAGTAGCCGCCTCGTTAACATGAGGGAGTGTAGCCCAGTGTTTAAGCTGGAGATAGTGAAAGTGTTCGCTGTGAGGAATCATAAATTCTCTTTTACAATTTTCAAATGTTAGAATATGGTGGTTATGCAACAGATCAGAGAGTTTCCGGCAGCCTCCCTCCCTCCAGCAATCGAAGGGTCCCTCGCGTAAGGCTGGTGGGAAGGCTGGGTTAAAATGAATCGGAGTGTGAGGGGAGGGAATGAGTTCCAACCCTCCCTCCCTGTGACCTGGTCCCATATTGTCAGGGTGGTGCGTGTGGGGGTGCTAATGTAGGCATTTGTGGGGTGGTCCCTTTTGGGCTTCCACAGGACATCCCAAATAGATCTTCCCATAATCGAGCGGTCCATATGTAGCCAATGTTTATTGGATTCTCGCATGTACCATTCTGTCATCACACTCAATTGTGCGGCCTGGTAATATAGTGCGAGGTCTGGTAGGGCTAATCCCCCTTTGCTTCTCAGCCGCTGCAGTACGTGAAAAGGAAGGTGGGCTCTCCCTCCCTGCCAGATAATTTGGTGATTAATGAGCTCAGTTGTGGCAATAGACCTCGGTCATGTTCGGTGGGCAGGGCTTGAAATAGATATAAATATTTTGGTAAAACCGACATTTTAACAACATTAATCCGCCATAGCCACGAGATGTAAAGAGAAGACCATCTCTTAAAGTCTTGTGTTTGAGCCACCAGGGATGGGTAATTGGCCTTGTAGAGGTCTCCAATACTAGCTGTAAGGTAAACCCCCAGATAGAGTAGTGGGTGTTTGGCCCATTGTAGACGTCTGACTCCTCAGTCTGTTTACCTCGGCAGCGGGCAATGTGAGGTTAAGTATAGAAGATTTGGATAAATTTACCTTAAAGCCGGCTACCCGTTCAAAGTGTTGTAACTCTTCCTGGGTCACCCTAAGCGAGAAGGCGGGGTCCGTGAGGGTGAGCAGAATGTCATCAACAAAGAGAGATGCCTTGTGCTCTGTCGCTAAAACGGATGCCTCGAATCTCTTTGTTTACCGTAATTTAGTTGCTAGGGGCTCGATACTGAGGGCAAATAAGAGGGGTGAGAGAGGACATCCCTGCCGGGTGCCTCTGCTTAAGGCAAAGGGGAGGGAGGGATAGCCATTAACCGTAACCCGTGAGTTTGCGAGATGATAGTTGGCCCTAATCATGTTGAGAAAGGTATCTCCAAAGCCGAATTGCCACATAGTTAAAAAAGAAATGACCAGTCTACCCTGTCGAAGGCCTTTTCTGCGTCAAGGCCCACCGGTATTGCTGGAATCTTAAATTTGGACACCTTCTCGATCAAATGAATGGTGTGCCTGATATTATCATGTGTTTGCCTTCCTTTTATAAAGCCAGATTGGTCTGGTGGATCAGATTTTCCAATCTAGCTGCCAAGATCGCGGAATAGAGCTTCGCATCGAGATTGAGAAGGGCTATGGGTCTATACGAGCCACAAAGTTGGGGGCATTTTCCGGGCTTGGGGATTACCGATATCACTGCCTCAGCCATTGAGGCAGTGACCCAAGCGTCTCTCACTATTGCCTGGAATAATGCAGTATGGTGTGGGGTGAGCTCAGAGGCGTAACATTTAAAGTATTGTGACGTGAGACCGTCCGGTCTAGAGGCCTTGTGCAACTTAAGCCTTGAAATAGCTGTTCTCACCTCCTCCGAGGTAATAGGGAGGTCTAAGGATTCGGCAGTCACAAGGGGAACCTGAGGGAGCGTCATCGAGTCAAGATATTGTTGTTGTAGGCTCGTGTCGGGGTGGTCGCTTGGTATACCTTCTCGTAGAAGTCACCAAAAATGTTAGCTTTGGTGGATTCATCGTGAGTGAGGTGGCCCTGTTGATCCAGTATGCCCCCGATAAATTTGCGTTCTCTTTTCACCCTGAGCTGGTGTGCCAAGTGTTGGCCTACCTTATCGCCCTGGACAAAGGATGTGTGTCTCAGCTTCAAAAGGGTGTACTCCGCTTGGTTAGTGTAGATGGTGCGCAGTTTTCCTCAGATAGCGGTGAGCTGTCGCTGCAGCGCGCGCATGGCTTTGTGTGCCTGTTCAGCTACCTCTAGCTCCTGTTCAAGAGCAATGTTTTCTTTCGCCCTTTGTTTGTTTAGTGTTGCGTTAAGTTGGATGCATTTCCCCCGCAGCACCGCCTTGAAGGCATCCCAGTTATTCTGCGGGGAAGTGTCCTGCGGATTGTCAAGTGTAAAGAAGTCATAGATGGCCGCCCTTAGCTCCTCACATAGTAGCTTGTCTCGTGTGAGCGCTGTCGGGAAGTACCATCGTGGCGTTGCAGACTTGGGGCCAGGCCAGGCTGATGGAGATTAGGCTATGATTGGAGACTGAAATTGGCAATATCTGCGCCGCCCGCAGCGGTCCCCTCAGGGCCTGGCTGATGAATATATAATCAATCTTGGAGTACGTTTGGTGGAAGTGTGAGTAGTAGGTGTAGTCTTTGGTGGTACTATAAAGGGCCCGCCAGGCGTCACATAGGCCAAGTATCTGCATTTTCTGTTTAACCCCTTTAGTGAAGGTACCGAAAGCCATCCTGTTCAAATGGGAGCTGTCCAGTGTCTCGTGCCAAGTCATATTAAAGTCACCCAGTAGCATTACGGGACCCTCTGCAAATCCGCCCAGCAAATCAAGAGCTTTATAAAGGAATGTGGACTGACCGGAGTTGGGGGCATAAAGAGAAAGGAATGTGCAGAGTGTGCCTTTCAGCCTCCCTTAAGCATTATTATTCTCCCATCCCGATCTGATTTAGTGGCCTTCGGTTGGAACTTAGCCATGCTGTGAAAGAGTAACGCCACTCCGTTGTGTTTGGTGCTAGCAGAGGATTTGTATATTAAGGGGTATGCTTTGTGTCGGAGCCTAGTGTCCTCAGATTTTTTGAGGTGGCTCTCCTGAAGAGCCACGATGTCAAATTTGCGGTCAAGAGGTATTTCCATATTTTCTGATGCTTTTGGGGGGAGTTCAACTCCTTAACATTCCACGATGCTACTGAAACCATCGGAGTACTATACCCCTCTCACTCCCCCCATGCACCATATCTCCTCCATGCATGTATTTGTGACTTCCCCCAACAAAGCAGGGACTTTCCTCCCCGCAATCACGAGGAACCCATCTCCTCCCCAGTCAGTGCCGCTGAACTCCGAGAGAACCAAATGGACAAACATTAAAACTCCTAGGTCACCACCAGGACACCCCTCCACCCAAAAACAAATCCAATACCCTCCCAAACTGGGAGCCAAAAGACCAACAGGTCCGTGGCTCAAAATTCTTCCAAAGATAAGAATAATTGTGGGTAACATGGGCAGGCCCGGATCCCCCGGCTGCCTGTCAATAGTGACTAGAGAGCAGGTTCATAGTAAGGAAAATAAAAACCTCAGTGTCCATAGTCGACAAACTTAGTGTTCTGTGAACCAGAGTTGCTGACCATGCGTGCTGGATTCTCTTCTCCATGCCGCAGTACCACCTCTCGAGAGAATGTCTAAGTCGGAAATCTCGAAGGTCAGAGTGGTCATGAAGGCATTTTTTCTGTAGACACACCATTCGTGGATCTGCGGGTCTTCGTGACTGTATGCCAGGGCCTGGAGCTCCTCCTGTGGAGGTCTGCCTCCGCCGAGGAACCTGATGCGGTTGCGTCATCTGGGAGGGGGAGACCTAAAATGCGAAGGCCATCGGAGAGGTCCGTTACATGATGTGTCTTGTTTTGATATTCGAACGTGAGGCCAAATGGGAATGTGCAGCGATAGCGGATATCTTCGTCCCGCAGCTTGGACGTGACTGGTCGCAGCGCCTGACGTTGTGCCAAGGTGGAGGGGCAAAAAATCAGTTGATGGACAGAATGCAGAACAATGTCATACATTCACCCCAGTACATAGATCTGGGCCTAAATCCATCATTTTTTTTTTTTTGCTCACCATGCCGTTCCAGTTTGAACCCAGCCATATGCAAATCAGTCTTGACCCTGTGCCTCATGGGAACAGTCCAGCCCGAACTGCCAAGCCAGGTCCTCCCTGGACTGGAAACAAGCATCCTAGGACCGGTTTCGGGGTTTCACCCCTCTTCAGCCAGGATAGCTTGATTCCAGTGGCATGGAGAGCAAGAGACCCACGTCTAGGCATACCCTTCCCACACGGGGTGACAAATGCAAAAAAACAGTTGATGGACAGAATGCAGAACAATGTCATACATTCCCCCCCAGTACAGAGATCTGGGCCTAAATCCATAATTTCCTTTGGTTTTGCTTTGTTCGCCATAAATTGGCAGGGTATGCTCAGACGTGAGTCCCTTGCTCACTTTGCCACTGGATTCAAGCAAGCCTGGCTGAAGACGGCTGAAATGCCAGAAACCGGTCATAGGAAGCTTGTTTCTGTTCCAGGGAAGACATGGCTTGGCAGTTCGGGCTGGACTGTTACCATGAGGTACAGGGTCAGACTGATTTGCATATGGCCATGTCTGAACTGGGGTGGCAGAGTGGGCTAAAGAACGGTGGTGGATTAAACCCAGATTAGTTGACTGGGGGTGAGTGCTTGCAATGTTCAACACTCCGTCCATCATTTCCTTTGGTTTTGCTTTGTTCGCCATAAGTTGGCAGGGTATGCTCAGACGTGAGTCCCCTGCTCACTTTGCCACTGGATTCAAGCAAGCCTGGCTGAAGACGGCTGAAATGCCAGAAACCAGTCCTAGGAAGCTTGTTTCCGGTCCAGGGAAGACATGGCTTGGCAGTTTGGGCTGAACTGTTCCCATGAGGCACAGGGTCAGACTGATTTGCATATGGCCATGTCTGAACTGGGGTGGCAGAGTGGGCTAAAGAACGGTGGTGGATTAAACCCAGATCAGTTGACTGGGGGTGAGTGCTTGCAATGTTCAACACTTCGTCCATCATTCCTTTGGTTTTGCTTTGTTCGCCATAAGTTGGCAGGGTATGCTCAGACGTGAGTCCCTTGCTCACTTTGCCACTGGATTCAAGCAAGCCTGGCTGAAGACGGCTGAAATGCCAGAAACCGGTCCTAGGAAGCTTGTTTCCGGTCCAGGGAAGACATGGCTTGGCAGTTCGGGCTGGACTGTTCCCATGAGGCACAGGGTCAGACTGATTTGCATATGGCCATGTCTGAACTGGGGTGGCAGAGTGGGCTAAAGAACGGTGGTGGATTAAACCCAGATCAGTTGACTGGGGGTGAGTGCTTGCAATGTTCAACACTCCGTCCATCATTTCCTTTGGTTTTGCCAAGGTGGAGGGGGCCAGATCCTGAGAGAGGGAACACTTGTAGCCTTGGAAGGATACTTCTTTCTTTTTCTGTGCCGCGGTTAAGATGGCCTCCTTTGTTGTGAAAGATTGTAGTTCAACCAGGACGTCTCGCAGCCTTCTGTGTTCCCTGGTCTGTAGGGGCCCCAAACGGTGGACCCTGTCTAATTTAAGCTTCAGTTGATGGGGGGGCCAGGAGTTCTGCAAAGAGGCCTGTCACAAAGGCCTCCAGATCAGGCCCTTCTGTTTCCTCATCCAATCCCGGGTCCGTATGTTCTCCCGCCAGGTTTTGTTTTCCAGGTCTTCCGCTTTCAGTAAGACCTGATGAAGATGGTCTTGAAAGGATTGCTGGGAGTCTTGTATCTTGGTGATGCGAGTTGTAAGGTCTTGCGTCTGCTGCTCCACTTCTAGCACTATGGTGCCCACGGCGTCCACATCGTGGCGCAAAGTCGTAATTTTTTCGGTGAGATCTGCTTTCAGTTGGTCCATGGAGGACCGTAAGTCCTGTTTAATTTCTTGGCAGAGCTCGGCCTTGAAATCTCGTAGAGTGGCCACCAGATCCTCTCTTGTAAGGGACATGTTTTGCGGGTGGTTTACCTCCGATGGAGAGGCGCCCTTTTCCGGTGCTGTGAAGTAGCGGGAAACCTTATTTGTGTTTTTCTTAGGAGGCATAAGGGCAAAGCCCAACACGGCAAGTGATCCGGCGGCTCCGGTTCAGGAAAGATCTGGCGTGTAGGCGATGGGACTCTAGCATTGGTTGTGTGTTCGCCTCTCGCATTGGTGTCCGACCTCTATTGAGCTGTGGGATCAGGTCACCATAGTAGGGTCAGGCAGAGAGAGGCATATACCAGTGTGGGGCCAGCAACCCTTAGGCGATCCTGCTCACAAAAGACCACTCATTCTGTGGTGGGTGTCATCTCACGGGTTGTATTCTCCCCTTTGGTCATGACACAGACACAAGGTTAATTTCTGTAGTCCCCGAGGCATCGCCGTCATCTTGAAGTCGGGCATTCAGCCTGAAAGACATCTCTCCTCCTTTCCCTCCATGAGCAGGACCAACAATGGGGAAGAGACTGACCTGGCTGCAATGGTCTGTGCAATTCGCCCCCTCACCGACTGCCGAAACCTGGTCGCTCCACGATCGCTTACATCCACCGCGGAGGCCACCGATGAAATTCCTGCTGCGACCACACTTTTATTGGAGCCGCGGGTCGCGGTACGTGGCTCCAGTGTTTCCCCATAGGTCCGCAGGGTTGGGGGGTGGACTGAGCGTCGGGCGCGGTAAATTTTAGATCGCCGACATCATTGAGAGAAAGAGGCCTGCAGGGTGCCCGTTGTGCGCCGCTATGCCATTTTGGAAGTGGCCTCGGAGCTCTGTCGCACTGGAATTGGGAGCCGGCACTGGTCACAGCCTTGTCACTTCGGCACGGTGTAGGTTCCTGGAGAATCTCTGGACACAGCAGGTTGTAGGCATATATCGTAGGGCTCCCTACCTGCTGTGGAACATCATGTGGCAACCGTCGGGGTCCGGTGCTGAAGTGGCTCACGTCCGCTTAGCCATCTTACTTGGCCACGCCCCCTGCAATTGTCTTTTTAAATGAATCTCAATTTAAAAAATGGTGGTTTCATTTCTTTTGGAAACAATGTGCAAAACGTTGCCAAGGGGAATTCTGTTGGCAGTGTGTTTTAGATTCATAGGTCCAATCAGAGAATAGTTGGAAGTCTATTAATGTCATGAAGTTTGTTATTTCAGCACAGAACTTCCCTGCTGTACCATAAACAATTACTTCCTGAGATTACCATCTTGTCACCAGATATTGAGTTGAGCAGTTTTATAACAACCACCAGATAAATATAAAAAAATCATTGAGATTCACTGAGATTTGAGGGTGGTGCAGCATGCCGAAGATACAGCCTTGAATCGTCCAGATATATCAGGTAAGGTGAATCTTCCTAACACACCAACAGTAGCTAAGGTTACGAAGCCCACCGAATGACAAAGGTGCAATCTGTGGATAATGATCTCCCTAACAGCAGAATATTTATAAGGGCTTTGGCGGTTTAAACATAATCAGGATATATAGTCCACCTTGTTGGACTTGGCCCTCCCTGCAGAGTTATCCCCAAACCTTTTTCCTTACTCCATCATTTTTGCTGATCTTGTTTTTGTAGCCTTTAGGATTCTGCACACTTTATCGCTGCGAACCAGTGCTAAAGTGCTTGTGCTCTCCTCTTTAAACATGGTAAAATTGCCTTACTCCCAATCAATTTCCTTGTAAACCCTAGTAAAGTGGCCTGTAAATTAAATGTTACTAGTGGGCCTGCAGCACTGATTGAATCGCCCACTTAAGTAGCCTTTTAACCAATCTCAGGCCTGCCATTGAAACATGTGTGTGCGTAGTTTTAAAACTGCTATTTCACCTGGCAAAGTAAACTGCATGTTAGGCCTAAACATTCCTTTTTAATACGTAGATGTCACCCCTAGCATAGGCGCTAAACAGCCCATACGGCATTGTGCATTGTTTTTAAAAAGTTGGACATGTACTTTTAGATTTTACATGTCCTGGTATTGAAAAACTCTTA
This sequence comes from Triturus cristatus, assembly GCF_964204655.1. Lineage (NCBI taxonomy): Eukaryota > Metazoa > Chordata > Amphibia > Caudata > Salamandridae > Triturus > Triturus cristatus. The sequence continues at coordinate 480,070,828 of NC_140586.1, read as the reverse complement.
AATTTGTTTATCGCTACTGTGAGCCTGGCTCTCCCAAAGGATAACATTGGGTTCCCCTTTTGAAATTTGATAAGTGGTAACTTTCAATTATGAGGAGGTAAAAATGTCATGTTTGGTGTCTGAGAAATTGTAGTTAAAAATCCTCCTGAATAGTAAAGTCAGATTTTAAGGTACAATTTTTAAAATGCCACTTTTAGAAAGTGTATAAGAAAATGTTTTACCTATGCCTCTGGTGACTTCAACACTTATTCATATGAAGTAAGATAAACGAAAATTAATACGTTTATCCAAGCAATGATTTATGCCTTTTATTTATATTATTTTTTAAATTAATATCTTTGATCACAAAAAGAACACATAATAAACTACACGAAATACCACATTGATATTTACACAATGAAAGTGAACAACGTGAAAAATGTGTTTTGACATACAATTATAAATAAACTCATAATAATCAAACATTGAAACCATCAAATGCAATGTTACAAAAAACAATCATTATATACACAATACGAAATGCAAAGTTGTCAAACAAATTGATAGATTGGACAACTAACACCCTTATATTTGGAATCAATCAAATCCCCTAAATATCAGGGACACAAGGGAGTATATTTGTGATATTTAACCAAGAAGTTAGATTCCTTTGTCTGCCTTGTAATATTTAACCAAGGAGTTGAATTCCTTTATCTGCCGACGCGTTTCGAGTGCCGGTTAAATCAATTGCCGCACTCTCATCAGGGCTGGATTAATCTTTCTCACGAACAGACTGATTGTGATTGCTAGCAACAATGGAGACAGATCCCATTTCACGTTGTTCACTTTCATTGTGTAAATATCAATGTGGTATTTCGTGTAGTTTCTTATGTGTTCTTTTTGTGATCAAAAAGGTCACAGCCTTGTCACTTCGGCACGGTGTAGGTTCCTGGAGAATCTCTGGACACAGCAGGTTGTAGGCATATATCGTAGGGCTCCCTACCTGCTGTGGAACATCATGTGGCAACCGTCGGGGTCCGGTGCTGAAGTGGCTCACGTCCGCTTAGCTATCTTACTTGGCCACGCCCCCTGCAATTGTCTTTTTAAATGAATCTCAATTTAAAAAATGGTGGTTTCATTTCTTTTGGAAACAATGTGCAAAACGTTGCCAAGGGGAATTCTGTTGGCAGTGTGTTTTAGATTCATAGGTCCAATCAGAGAATAGTTGGAAGTCTATTAATGTCATGAAGTTTGATCACAAAAAGAACACATAATAAACTACACGAAATACCACATTGATATTTACACAATGAAAGTGAACAACGTGAAAAATGTGTTTTGACATACAATTATAAATAAACTCATAATAATCAAACATTGAAACCATCAAATGCAATGTTACAAAAAACAATCATTATATACACAATACGAAATGCAAAGTTGTCAAACAAATTGATAGATTGGACAACTAACACCCTTATATTTGGAATCAATCAAATCCCCTAAATATCAGGGACACAAGGGAGTATATTTGTGATATTTAACCAAGAAGTTAGATTCCTTTGTCTGCCTTGTAATATTTAACCAAGGAGTTGAATTCCTTTATCTGCCGACGCGTTTCGAGTGCCGGTTAAATCAATTGCCGCACTCTCATCAGGGCTGGATTAATCTTTCTCACGAACAGACTGATTGTGATTGCTAGCAACAATGGAGACAGATCCCATTTCACGTTGTTCACTTTCATTGTGTAAATATCAATGTGGTATTTCGTGTAGTTTCTTATGTGTTCTTTTTGTGATCAAAGATATTAATTTAAAAAATAAAATAAATAAAAGGCATAAATCATTGCTTGGATAAACGTATTAATTTTTGTTTATCTTACTTCATATGAATAAGTGTTGAAGTCACCAGAGGCATAGGTAAAAAAAATTCTTATATAGTATAACTAGCCCTACCTACCCTCTAATCCTTTGGGCTAAACCCCTCCTTTTTTGACAACTTTTAGAAAGTGGGCACTTTCCTGCCCGAATATATGGTACCTGCAGCCTGTCCCTGGGTTAAATGATTGGGTGTAGTTGGCACTTGGACTTTGCCTATTCCTCCCACACAGCCACAAAATAGAGGGATTAGGTGTGCCTGGATAGGACATCAATTGGCAAAATGGCAGGACAGAGCTGTGCACAGCCCCACTTGCAACTGAATAGGCTATGCCCTTCCTTGCCACAAAGTACGTGTTACAACTGCAGTGTTCATGCAGCCTGCTTGGAGCCAGGGCAGGGGAGTCAGGAAACTTCAAGGACTTCAAAGAAATTCTCTAGAAACTACCCCTACTTCAAAGTGGGCACCAGGTATAAAGGTTGGACCCTCAGACCCAACTCTTCAGTCCACCTCTTGACCTGTGGAAGATTCTGAAGGACTGCTGTGCTGCTCTGCAAGATGGACTGCTACTCTGTTGCCCTGCTGCCATGCTGACCTGCTGCCTGAGTGAAGGATTGGACCTGCATCATGAGCCCAGGGCCACCAGAGGGACACCAATGGTTAGTTGGCTGGCCTCCTGATCAGAGCTTCGAGGACAGAAAATGGTCCACTCACCTTGAACCCAACATCTAGATTCTGTCCACTGTGAGTTCCACCCCCCATGTGGTGCCAATCCAGACCTGGACCCTGGGACTTGGGACTGAAGGTGCTCTGCCAGCCTAACTGTGGTCCTTTGAGCAGAAGTTGTACAGGGTGACGCATCTCAATGCAGCCGCTTTAGAACTGAAGCAGCATGATGCATCCTTTGCTTTGCACCTGCAGACTACTTGGAACCACTGCTGTGTGACATATCCTCAATGCAGGCCTTCGTGTTGCAAGCCCCTCATCGACGGCATTCTCGACTACGATGCAGGACACTGCTTTGCAATCCTGCAGTACCTCCAGAATCACTGGTGTGCTATATCATCGACGCAGGACTTCGCATTGCAAGCCCCTTATCGACAGCATCCTCGATGATGACACAGGACTCCGCATCGCAGCCCCTTCAAACTGCCACTGTGTGATGCATCCTCGATGCAGCATCTTGCTATGCTCCCTAAACCAGGATTTAAGGTACTTTTATTCAGCTGGCCAAACTTGGTTCCTATATCTGACCAGTGCACCATTGTGGCCACCTGAACTTGTGACTTTGTCCTGTTCTAGTGTGACCAGATAGCCACAGTTGGCTTTTTTGTGCTTTTAGGCACTTTTTTCACTTATATATTTAACATTGCATATCTCCGGTTCTACTGATTGGATTTTTGGCATTTGGGTTTCAAATTTATTAAAATGTACTCTATTTTTCTAAATTGGTGTGGCATTTTTTGTGTTGTGTTTTCACTTCATTACTGTTTGAAGTGCTGTTTAAATACTTTACATAATGCATCTAAGTTAAGCCTGACTGCTTTGTGCAAGCTACCAGAGGGTCAAGCATATGTTAATTTGGGGTTTGCTTGTGACTTCACACTGATAGGGATTGTGGTTGCTGCTTGAGATTGGTTTTACCCCCTCAACCAGTAACCCAATTTCCAACACGCCTACAGATGAAAGTGCAACCAGAGAAGAAACCTCCGAAATATCTGCAATGATCCACAGTGGTATGAAGTTTACTCCGGGGCAGCAAAGGAACATACATCCTATGGAAGATGCAGCTTCTTACCCTTGTACGTCCACCAGAGCTAGAAAACATCTGCTGTTGAACGAGAAGCAATGGATGTGCAATCAGTGGAAGACCAAGCTTCCCCAAGTCACCAGAATTACGAGAAGCTATGGGTTCACCCGGCAACATACATGCAGTGCATGAAAGAGACTGCTTCCTAAAATTCCCAGGGTTAAGAGGCTGTGGGTTCAGATTGCAAATGGAGGTGTGACTAGTGAAAGTGTCAGTTTCCTAACCCACCAATGGTGTCAAAGGCTATGTAGTCTATCTAGGCCCTTATGATGTATAACCAGGAGATGGTGATATTTATTTCCCCCGATAAAATCCGACTCTGCAGGGTAGAAATTTATTTGGTGTGATAAATAGCACATTGTGCAAGTTTGTACCCGATAAACATGTAGATTTTGGTGCTTACCACACCAAAATCCATGTGTTTCCATAATTATTGGGCATTTTTCCATATTAAATTGCAGCAGTTTTGCTAAAATTTAATAGGGTTTGCAAACTTTATCACACCCAGTAATGAAAAGTTGTAATAACATTTGCATAACTAATAGTATGAGTCCCTGAGGGTTTGTGATAAGGTTGAAAAACATCAGGCCACTCGTAATGAGGGCCATAGTGTGGACGTGCGTTCGGGGTCACTTCAGGATTGTGGGCTAGAGCATGAGGGGAGGGGGCAGAGGTTTCTATCTGAACAGAAAAGTTGCCACAAGAGGCCAGTCTTAACCATCAACCCTTTTCCTGGATGCAGTGGTATTTGTAGCAGTTGAGTACCAACAGAAGGAGCATCTGAAAATCAAATCTATATAGAGGACTAATTTGGGGGAGTGCTAGGTTTTGGCTTGGGCCACAGGTGCTCAAACTGTGTATCTAACCCATTAACTTGAGGTCTGGGCTGGATTTCTTGGGAAGAGGACTTATAATGTGTAGAGAAGAATTGTAGAGCAGTCAGGCAAGTAGGAGGTGTAATTTAGTGGAAAGGGATAGTCACATTACTAGTCCCAGGAGGGGAGGGGCGCTGGAAGGACTATGCAGTATGTAGATCGGCCATGTATCTAATGGTCAGTTGGGATGGGAATAGGAAGTCTGGGCCACTGTGATGCCCCTTAGTCTTAATCAGAATTCCTGTATTGCCAGAACCTACATGCAAGACTTGCAATGGTTTGCAACAAGCAGGGGCTGTGGAATGGAAGTCCCAGACTATTAAATTTAACCACTCAGTCTGAACCAACAGGGCAGACATGGAAGGCAATTGAAATATGATTACATTCTTCTGTAATTGCAAAGGGCCTTGGGGTGACTCACACCAGGGTAGGGTTTACTTAAAGACATTTGGGATCTCTGCAAGCTGAGAGGCTGTCAACATACAATTATGTTGATATTGTAGTTTGGGAGAGATGCAGACTTTTCACAGTATGTCAGGGTTTATCTGAAGGCCAGGGGGTACTTGATTCCCACACAAAGATGGCTGACCAGAGAAAGAACACAGCAGTAACCCCTGTGTAAGACCCATGAACAGAGAGGCAGAGGAGTGGAGGTGACATGAATGGTCCCAGAAGGGAAAGGACATAGGAAAGGCTACACTTTGGAGAAATGGTGTTTAGTGCTTGGCCAGTAAAGGAAGAAAAACCCTGGATCATTGCTATGGCCCTCCAGTTCTCATCTCAATGCACAGTCAACACCCCAGAGACCTAAATACAGGGCTTGCACTGGCTTAGCAAGTGGGGGGCCTTGCAATAACAGTCAGAAACTGAGTGTTAAACTTTAATACTAATGACTGTACACAGTCTCTCAACAAACAATTGGGATTGGTGAGTTACATTCTTCTATAGTTACAGAGGGATATGCTGATGCTCAGAGTTGGTTGGTTCTTCTCTTAGGGTCAGGACTTCTTAAAGCCTGTGCCATGCAAATATTGTATGTTCCCAGGAAGGATGAGCACCAGTGAAGATCAGATGCCCCCAAACCCACCCCCACTAATTCCCTCTTCATCTGTGGTGAATGTATCCTTTTGAAGCCACTTCATGAGATTTCTGACTGCAGATGTTGAAAGGATGAAAAGTAGTCTTCTACCTTCCAAGAGTTCTCCGAGACCTGCCCTTGAATCTCTGAAAGACTGTATCATAATTTATAATTCTATGTCAAACCAACTTTCCTCGCACTATCACCTTAGGCTGCTATACTTCTATCTTCTTCCCTCCCATCTCCTCTCACTTCTTGCAAGTCTCTGTTCCCACCACTCATTGGCTCTATCCCTCCTTGTCTACATGCTAGTTGCATGCCTAAGCCTGGCTAAGCACAACATGTTATGTCCATTGAAGTCATCCATTCATAAGTCGCCTTCCCCATTCCCTCCTTTGGTTCTTCTGTTCCATCTCTCATCTCCTCATTACCTGAAGTACTTTGAGGAGACCTTACTAGGTGGTCTAAATAGTTGTACATATGTCCAACCTAACATAAGATTAAAAGAACTTACTCAGAGAAAATGATACTCATCTATTTGGGGAGAGGATGTAGCCTTACGGCTAGAGCGGTCGACCTCGATGCTGGGGAACCAGGTTCGAGTCTCTGCAACGACGCTCATTCTTTGATTCTGGGCAAATCACTTAATCTCCCCATGCCTAACAAAAATTAATGTGTTGTTGTGTAACGAAACTTGTGCTCATGTAAAGAGCTCTGATACCCGATATCGGGTCTAGTTCGCACTATATAAAACTCGAAAGAAAATCTATTCTTTATGGAAAAATATCAACTTAGCATAAAGAAATCTCAACATACACTTATAATTGAGAATGAGCTTTAACAGGAAGGAAAGCAGTGTTGCAAAACAGATTGAACTCACATGGCTCACTCTTGATTAGTGCCCTCTTACAATATTATACATTTATAATACAGCACCATGTGAATTAAAAACCAAGACACAACAGTGGATGTGTGTTATCAAAGCCTTTTGGAATGATGGAGGTCATTGTAATGTGTTTGATAACTGAAGAAAAGCTACTGAAACTCAATATTGTTTGTGTAAATTCATAATATAAATTCCCACAACCTATGTGTTACTGCTAAACACAGCTGGGAGCCAATTCTGCAGGGAAGGCATGCATAGGGGCCCCTCTGTGGTGCAATGGAAGACCATCTTCCTAGGGATGGTAGCATTAGCAATGCCCAGTGTGGCATCTGGGACACGTCACTAGGGAAGTCTGGATTACCAGTCCCTATGTGGTACATCTGAGGCCCACCACTTCAAGGCAGACTGGTTTAGAAGTCCCCTTTTAAGAACCCTATAGACTGGCAACAGGCCAGAACCATCTTGTAATGAAAACTCAATACTCCAGATACTACAATTTAGATCCTTGTCACAAACTCACTGTCATTAAACTTGAGAGCTGTAGTGTTGCACATAAACACTAGCCAGGTAAATACCCCACAGTTTCTGACAGACTTCTAAAAACAGATTCCTCACCTTTGAATATTCCCCAGGCGTCAGACCTGCACTTTTTAAAATCTACGTCACCCCGTTGGCCAAACTAATAAAAAGCTATGGCTTTGCCCTAGTATCTTATGCAGACGATACGCAGATAATTGTCTCAGTGAGCGGCCTGTCCAGTTCCACAGCCAGCATTTTCCATGACTGTATGAGTCATAACTGGATGACAGACAATTGTCTGAAACTGAATTCCTCCAAAACGGAGGTCTTTGTTTTTGGCAATAATCCTCTCATCTGGACTAACAGCTGGTGGACTGCCCAGCTCGGCCCATTACCCGTGGCAGTGCCAATAGCAAAAAACCTGGGAGTCATTATGGACACTAAGCTGCCCTTTGAAGCTCAGATCAACTCCACTACCCCTGGCTGTTTGTTTGTCCTTAAAATTCGTAGGAAAATATTACCTTCAATCCCACCAGAATTAAGGCAATCCATGATATCTGTTTTGATATCTTCAAGACTGGACTGCTGCAATGCTCTGCCCACCAGCGCAAAAAAACGCAGCATACAAAAACTGCAAACAGTACAGAATGCTGCAGCCAGGGTACTCCTGGGAATCCCAAATCCAACTCTGTAACCACAGCTCTGTCTCAGTTCCACTGGTTACCAGTAGCAAAGTGGATCCAGTTTAAATCTCTCTGCATTGCTTTTAAATCCCTGAATAATCTGGGTCCAACTCAGCTAGCAAATCATCTAAAACGTTATATCCCTGCAAGAACCCTCAGGTCAGCCGAGCTTGGGAACTTGATTGTTCCTAGAGCAAAAAAGGCCAGATGGGGAGGTAAGAGGTTTTCACCACAACAGCAAAACTGTGGTACTCTCTACCAATCTCTCTTAAGAAAGAGACAAATCTAAAGTTCAGAAAGGATCTAAAACCTTGGCTTTTTAAGGCATAACTTCTAGCCCCCCTAAGATAATTCTGTATGTACTATAGGGTAGTGCCTAGACACATCAGGGTATTGCTTCACTTTACAAATTAATCATCATCATCATCATCATCATCATCACTGGGTCCAGAAAATCTTGAGCAGTACCTCTACGGATTAGTGGGTGTTTTTAATTGTTGACTCTTTGGCATCGTCTACGCTGGAACAAGTGATTTCATGGTCCCCATATAAGCAACACCCCAGTGCGCTGACATCAGTTCCTTTCTTTCCGTGCCATCAGCGCAGATCCAGAGAGCTACCTCTGTCATTTTTTTACCAACTTTTTCGATCTTTTTGTTAATTATTTTTTAGCTATTGCTCCCAGTATGCTAGGACCATGTCCCTTGCAAAATCTATGGGGTTTAAACCTTGCGCGAAATGTCACAGACAGATGTCTGTGTCTGTCTCTAGTGTCTGGAGTAGGGCCACGGCCCAAAGGGCTGTGTCAAGTGCAAGTTGATGCACCTTAAGGAAATTTGCATGGCACGATAAAGCTCCTGGCGACATGGCAGAAGAAGGCTCTGAGCTGTACCTGGGGTAGGTCTCAGGGCAGTTCCTGGAGCTATTCTCACAGATAATCATCTTCACATTCCAAGACTTCTTCCTCCAAGTTGGGTAAGTCAAAGAAGCACAAGAAGAAGAAATTGAAACAATATTTGGCTGTCCCATCCTAATGCTGTGCTTCTAGGCCCAGCACCCACTCACATCATGCGCAGCCAGCAACCAGGCCCACTCCACAGTACCCAGAGCTCCCTGGAGCCGTAGTGATGCCTGCCCAGTGGAAAGAGTTCTATGATGCCATTCGCGCCATCGTAGGGCCACCGACACCCTCTGGCACGCCTTCGGGGCCCAAAGAGGCACAAGGTGCCCTGACTGAATTACCGCTGGAGGGTTCACCCCCGATGCCAGCCAGACCCTGTGGATATGCCCCTGGAATCAGCTTGATGCCGCCTCAGCTGCCTAGAACCTCCCCGGACTTTTGCCCTCCCCGGACTTTTCCCCTCCAGGCCCTGTTTCAGAGGAGGGTGCATCCTTGGCAACAGTAATGTGCAGAGCAGCTAAGGTCCTTGACCTACAACTGCCTGCGGTCGAGGTCAGTACCAATTTCTTGACAGAGGTGCTACACCCAGGGACAAGCTCTGAGGAATCTGTGCTTCTCTTAAATGAGCCCCTTGCAAACATTCTTCTGGGCTAAACCGTGCATGGGGGCTCCTATGCACCGCATGATTATTACCATCTTCCCACAAAGGAGACCCAGCCTTTTAACCCAAACATATTCCCTTCCACTGCACTGAGTATGGAATCCCAAGAGGTTGGATACCTTTGGGAAGTTAATTTTCTCTTCGGCCAGCTTAGCTTTGCAGTCGGTGACCACTGCATGTCTCATGGGACAATACTTCCATGCATTATAGGACTCTGTTATACATGTGTTAGAAATGGGATTTCTGGTTGGCTAGGGCTTGCGCCAAAGCCAGGCAGAAACCACCACTCTAAGTCAGGGCTGGGGAGTTACACGCCAAGATAACCCCTGCTCACCCCCTTGGTAGCTTGGCACGAGCAGTCAGGCTTATCCCGGAGGCAGTGTGTAAAGCGTTTACGCGCGCACACAGCAAGAACACCCTAGGCCCACCACAAAAGAAACTCCACACAAGGTTATATATAAAAAAAATAGCCTTTGTATTATAATAAACACATTAGATGGTAATCACATAATTTACACTGTGCCAACTGGCACTGGGCAGAATTTTACAGGGGACTATTTACACAAGACAGGGCCACATGGACCACTGTCAGAATTAGAACAAATCACCAAATTGTAAATGTAGAAATGTAGAACAAATAATAAACGTAGCGCACAACCAGTAACTACTGGTAAAAGGTAAGTACACCCTACGCAACCCTAAACACCTTAGGCATATATCACACAGGGAACCATGAACACACTAGCATAACCTATACTAGGAAAACAGTCTCCTACGCATAGACACAGGTAGGAGTAACAATAGCATAAAGGCAATACACATGGCGCAAAAGTACACATGTAAAAATAACCATGCACCCTAGGTGAGGGCACAACACAGGAAAACTGTCCCCCTGGCCAACTTGGCCTCTCAGGGGCTCAAATGCCCTTTGTCCAAAGTGTCAGGGCTGGGCTGAGCACGCAGCAACAGTGGAGTGCACAAAAACGGGCCTAAACGGGGCAGCTGCCCACTACTTGCTGGGCAGCTGAGGGATCCAAAGGATGGGCACAGGCACTTCGGTGCCCTCAAGAATTCACACTGGGGCTCTCCAGACAGTTATGTGCAACGTTGCAGCTGCCCACTGCCAGGCGGGGCAGCTGTTGGAGAATGTGAGCCCCTACCCTTGGACTTCAAACAGAACACTGGCCCTGAGGAAAAGAATGGGCTGGCGCCCCTGTGCCTACTGAACCCTGACTGGGGCTCTTAGAGCAGGGGGGCAAAACGTTGCAGCTGCCCACTGTCGGTCGGGGCAGCTGGGAAAGTAACCATCACCCACCAGGGGACTGTTGGAGTCCAACTCAGGGACTTGAATGGAACAATCGCCAAATAGGTGCAGCGGCCCGCATCTGCGGTACCGCTGTGGAGAGACACCAGCACAGACACTTCGGGGGCCACTCCCAGCACCCCCCAGTCCCTTAACCGCGTCCCTCACTCACTGGGGCGGCATGGAGACTCGGCTCCTCTCTCTGGGGGTCTCTGTAGCTGGATGCGTAGCGCTTCCCGTCACTGCAGGCAGGACACGCAGGGCTCACACCACACCTGCGGGAGCCCTGCCTCCGGGATCCCTACAGCTGGTTGGGCACACGTCGCGGGGCTCCCCCTCACGGCACGGGAGCCCCATCAGTCACTCTTCACCCAGTCCCCCTTCTCGGGACCGGGACTTGGTTCCAGGGTTGCCTTCCCCCTCTTCCGAGCGACGGGTGAGGCGGAAATGGAGCCCGCGAGGCTCCGGGCTTGCCTCGCGTTGCGTTACCCCGCCCACCACCGGGCGGGACTTCCTTCACTTCCGGGTCACCACGGGCAGCGCGGCGGCCCTGTCTTCTCGGCGGCAGTACAGGGTAGGCTCCCGCTGGAAACCGGTAAACCGCGGGATGGGCACCCGCTATTTAATTAAAGGCACCAAAAGCGGGGTGGGCTCCCACTTCTCAAACGAAGCTGATTGCGGGGTGGGCACCCGCTGAAATTACGTCATAAGCGGGGTGGGCACCTGCCAACGAGCACCACAATGCGGGGTGGGCACCCGCTTTAAATCAAGGCAAACAGCGGGGGAATCCCTACGTCGGGATTCCCTCGGAAACTATCGCTGCTCAGCGCTGCTGCTCCCAACTAGGGTGCTCTTCAGCAAATCAAAATAAAGTGCATCTCGGCCAGGGAAGACACAGCGCTCCCCCCCAGGCAAGGCTCAGGAACAAAGTCTTCTAGGATGCAGGGGGGCAAGGGCTGGGCCCAGGGGCCAGCTCACAGGGTCCTCCAGGCAGGGAGGCAGTCCCCAGTGGCGGTCTCTCCTGGCGCCCAGCAGCAGCAGCAGGCCCCCCCCCTTCGATTAGGATCAGAAGAGAGCTTTTTACTTGGGGTCACAGCCCCTTTTTATACACAGGTTTCCTTTGTTTGAAGGTGCAGGGAAGGGGCAAACCAGATGCAACTGGTTCTTGAGCACTTTGTTTTGCTCAGCCCCTTTCCCTATTCACAGGACAGGCTAGGGACATCAGTCGCACCACAGGGGGCGGAGCCAGCATTGTGTGGGGAAAGCCCAGCCCTATTCAGGTCCCAGGTGTACTCCTGCCACCCATCTGGATGTAAATCTCCCTATCCACCACTGGGGCAGACCCATCCTGACTCCTGGAGCCAGGCACACCAGCCAATCACAAGCCAGACAGTCACTTCACATTTAGGCCAGCGTCTAGAAGTGGCACTTCTATACTAGACACAGAAACGCCGCACACATCATCGCGCAGCATTCACTCTCACGAGTTTGCACATACCAAACTCGACCCTGCACTCCCCACTCATCAGGAACTACCATGAGCGCACACATTCCCCATGCATTCTTATGGGAGGGCAGGTCAGTCTCATTCAATGTAACACAGAGCGCACGCACTTTACACTGGGACACAGTGTTAATGCGCCTAGAGGCCTAAAACCACTCACACAACATAGGGAAAAAGCTAGGATAATTGCAAAACGTTTTGAGGGTGAACCCGCCAGAAGGGCCAAGTCCAACAACATGCTTCCTAACGAGGGCTGCACCACCAAGAACCAAGCCTTGGCGGATGGCTGGGACACACCCGAGTTCGCCATGAGGTGTGGGCTAGACACCATGGACTCTCTAGGCAGGGCCATAGCCTCTACGGTGGCGAGGTCCACTCAGTTTTCTGGTGATGTATCCCTGATTGACATGCAATTGGTTGGCTCCTACTTGTTTTGTTTCAAAGCTGATTTGGTGCTTGAATGTTTTTGGGGAAGCCGAGCCACTGCCAGGTCCCTGTGCCCTCTCTCTGGCTTCCAGATCACAACAACAGTCCTTTCCTCCTTCAGCTGCCATGTTCGGGGCACATATGGGTGTCCGCAATATCAACCTTACCCCTCAACCCAGCCCTTTTGTGGACGAGGTTGTGGATCCCAAAAAGGATGCGTGAGTCCTGCCCAGCGGGTCATTATATCTGCTGCCCTGTCCTCAAATCCCCCGCCCCTCTGGCAACCGCAGCCTCCAATCCACTTTAGCGAGTTCTCCACCCAGAACATTCATCCTGTTGGTCATAGAATCTGGCACCACCTGCCCCAATGGGTCAAAAGAACCTCAGACAAGTGGGTGCTCCATGTTGTGCAGAGGGGTTATGCTCTTCCATTTGTGGAACCTCCTCCCCCTTTGCCGCATCCCCATGGCATGCCTCTCTACTTGTTCCTTCAGGAAGGGCAGGCTCTGTTGGCCAAAGGAGCTATCGAGAGGGTGCCAGTGTCAGAAGGAGAACATGGTTGTTATTCCTGCTGCTCTCTAGTGCCAAAAAAGGATGGATGATTTTGTCCTATAATAGATCTGCTCCATCTCAATGTTTTTATATATAAAGAGAAATTCAAGATGCTCATCATGGCTCAGGTCTTGTCTACCCTGGAGAAAGGATGGTAATATTGGACTTGCAGGACAATTATTATCACATCCCTGTCCTGCCAACCCACAGGCGTTACCTGCTGTTCATGGTGGGCCATGAGCATTTCCAGTTCATTGTGCTCCCCTTTTGGCTTCACCAGTTGTTAAGTAATAAACAGGTACTCAAGGTGGATAATCTTGAAAGTAGATTTAATTCCAGCAGAGAAGTACAGGAAGCACCAGCGGTTACAAGTCTTCAAGCTCCGGCTGGCTCCTCTCAACTGACCACTCTTGATTCTTGGGAACGATCAGGTGTTCTAATAAAGAACACCCTGATCGTGCCAAGAACCAAGAGTTCATAACACAACAACATACTAGCTCGTGCCTGCAAGCACGAGTGAGAAACATATAACACATCTTCCTCCCTTAAATAAATAAAAACAAAAAAAACATCACAAAAAAAAAACTAAAACTCTAATAAGTAATCTTGTTTTTGATAAAGGAAACAAAATCAGACATCCAACCAGGTTTCCTTGTTTGGCGTTTTTTTGAGTCAACAGTAAGATCCATGTCATTAGAAATATTGCCAACATCAGTAGAACAATCTACAAAATCATCATCATCACATGTATTAAAAGACTCTGGTTAACCTTTAGGATTGAAATATACACTTTTATCGCCTTTTAAAACAGCAATTCTGCTTAAGTTCCAAACCTTATTGTTAGTGAGTCTGACTGAATTTTTAAGTACTTCTTTTATTTCAAAAGGACCCATAAATTGACTTTCCCCTTTCTTGACTTTCCACGTTTTTTTTTACCTTAACCAACATGCCTACGCTGACAATAGGATCATGTGGAGAACCTTTTTTCTTATCAAATCGTTCTTTATTGACAGCACGATTTAAGATGAGATTTTCTTTTGCTGAATCCAAATTTAAGTCTGATTTGGTAGAAGGAGCTAACCAAGCAGGGTTACGTTTAGTCCTTGGAAGTCTACCTCTCATAATCTCAAATGGAGAATAACCAGTCATAGCATTGGTGGATGTTCTATACATCCATACAGTTTTAAAAATGTGTAGCTCCCACTTATCACTATCAATTCCCGTGGCTTGAATTGCACTTTTAAGAACCCTATTGAATCTTTCTATTACACCATTACCACTTGGATTGTATAAAGAAGTGGTACAATGAATTATTCCTACTCTTTTGAAATACGCCTTTGCCTTGTTAGAAAGAAACTGAACACCATTATCAGTAATTAGGCGTACCGGTAACCCTTCTTCTGTGAAAGTTTCATCCAAAAAAGAAAGAACTGAATCAGTGTGTACCCTATCTACAATTTTAATTACTGGCCATTTAGAAAAAACATCAATGGTAGCAAGAACATATTTATGATTAGGACCAACAGGACCCATTATATCCATGGCAATAGTGTGCCACGGAAAATCCGGAATAGAATGATCACTGAGATTAGGCTTGAGAGTAACTAATGTTTTATCAGCATTGGCACACATAATGCAATTCCTAACAATACGTTCTATAAACATGTCCATGCCAGGCCACCAAAAATGCTTTTTAACCCTTTGTTTTGTTCTAACAATGCCACAGTGACCCTCATGACCATGTGAAACGATTTCACGTCGTAACTTACTTGGAGGAATGGCACGATCATTTCTTTTGAGAATACCATCAATGACCAAAAGTTCATCTCTAATTTCCCAAAAACTCCTCAGTTCGACACTGATGTTCTTTTTGCTGGGCCACCCTTCCAAAATGTGCTTCTCCACATCTTTTAAAACTAGATCATTGTTAAACTCTTTAAACCAAACATCACGATCAATAGGTACAGAATCCTCATCATGAACTAAAGCAATATGGAAATCATCCCACTCATTGTGGGTACTTTCCTTGAGCGGTAAAGGCATCCGAGACAAAAAATCAGCAGTAACATTTTCTTTACCAGGCACATAAACAATATTATAAATGAAATCCTGGAGACGCATAGACATACGTGCAGAGGCTTTCAACATGCCTTCAGTGGTTAACAGATGTACTAAAAGTTTGTGGTCACTTCTAATTAAACACTCCTTCCCCCACACAAATACTCTGAAGTGTTCAAGTGCCCAAACGCACGCCAAAATTTCCCTCTCTATGGTGGAGTACTTTTCTTCTGCAGGAGTGAGTGCCCTAGACGCATAAGCAACTATGCATTCCTTACCAGAATCTGATCTTTGTGCCAGAACTGCTCCTAAACCTCTTGAGCTAGCGTCTGTGGTAATAATGCAAAATAGTGACGGATCAAAACTTGAAAGAGCAGTGGCCGAACAAATGGCTTTTTTAACATCCACAAATTCTGCTTCACACTCCTTAGACCACAAAAACTTGTTTTTGTTCTTAATCAGTTGTCTAATGTTGAATGTACGACATGAAAAATTCAGTACATATTTTGAGTAAAACTCAGTAAGACCCAAAAAGGACCTAACATCATCTTTGGATTTGGGATGAGGAGCAGATTGAATTGCCTCAACTAAATCATTTTTTGGTTTGATCCCTTCTTCACATAACTCGTGACCCAGATAAGTCACCGACTTCACACCAAATTTACATTTTGAATGTTTTACAGTCAAACCATGATCGGAAAACACTTTAAGTACCTTCTCAAGTGCCGCTAAATGAACCTGAGCACTGCTTCCAAAAATAAGAATATCATCCTGGAAACAAATGGCATTATCACAATTTTTTAAAATATCTTGCATTACCTGTTGGAAAATGGCCGCAGCGGAAGCTAAACCGAAAGGCATTCTGTTGTACCTATAACATCCAAAAGGGGTAATGAAAGCAGTGTAATCCTTGCTATCCTCATGTAATTCAATTTGGTGATAGGCAGCGGATAGATCGATGGTAGAAAATATTTTTGCCTTTCTAACGGAGGTTAACATTTCTGAGATGCGAGGTAGAGGAAACTGGTCAATGACAATGTTGTTATTAAGATGGCGGAGGTCAATGCATAACCTAATTTTCCCATTGGCACGTTTAGCAATGACCATGGGTGAAACCCACTCTGAAGATTCGATCTTTTCAATAATTCCATCTTTAACTAGAGAGTCAAGTTCCCTTGTAACTTCTTCGCGTACAGCTAAGGGAATATTACGTGCTTTGTGAATTTTTGGACACAAATCTTTTTTAAGCCTAATTTCATGTTTAAATCCAATTAATTTACCAATGTCAGTCCTAAAAGCCTTGGAGAATTTATGAAGTAACAGATCACTGAGACCGTTACACTCATCAATAACCATAACAGGATTGGGGCTGTTTGGGTTCAGAATAATGTCTAATTTACCCTGATCATACCAGCTCAGGACAGACGGTCCTTTTTTGGACACATAAAGCTTAGCAGTGCACTCACGATTCTTAAATCTGAAAACTAGGGTTCTGTATCCTAAGATGTCAATTCTCTCACCTGAATAACCCTCAGGACTTATATCTGGAGAATCCAAAGCGTTACCTAACCTAGGTACCAATTGTGAATTCCAAATCATCTCATTCACGATGGAATATGTGAACCTGAATTTGCGTACATTTTAGTATTAACTCCACCAATAATCATGTCACATACAGGCTTCTTTTTAATGACAGAACTGTCTATGTTCAGAATAGAAGGTTCAGAATCCCTTATATTTAGAACATATGAACTTGCATCATCACAACTAGAGTTAGGTTCTTCATCGTCACTGTCACCAGTTTGACCTATACACTTAACCTTGTTGTTAACATTTTTTCTGTTACAGGCTTTTGCGAAATGACCAACGACACCACAATTAGAACATTTCTGCTTAATGGCTGGGCAAAATTTATAGTTTGCCAGATGAGTCTTACTCGTACACCTAAAACATCTCAAATTGTCTTTCTGATCCTCTCTCTTCCCTGTATAGGAACTAATGGACTTCTTTTTCTTCAAATCCTGTAACTTACTATTTGAGTTAATTTTAGCAACAACATCACTATTATTACTATTAGATTCACCTTTGACTTGTTTTGCACTTCTGCAAGACATTTCAGATTTCCTTACAATGGCTAGTATGTTTTCAAGATCAGAATCACCATTGACCCATAACCTTTCTTGAATAGTGGAATTATTTGAATGCATTACTACCTGGTCTCTAATGAAATCTTCCAGGAAAAATTCCAAATTTACAATCTAAAGACAAAGTTTTTAGTACAGAAACATAACTGTCTACAGATTCATCAGAACTCTGTTTCCTTTGAAAAAATGTATACCTAGAAATACCTACACACACTTTAGGTGAAGAATAACGATCAAAATCCGAAATACCCTTTTCGAAAACATTTCCATCACCACTAGTCTCAGTTCTCGGTAGTTGATTAAATGCTTTAAGTCCTTCAGGACCTAGAGAATGTAAGAAGATACCTTTTCTTCATGTGCTTTCATTTTACCATTAGCATTTAAAGTGTCTATGTAGTTCAAAAAATACGCCTTCCATTCCACCCATGGCATGCATGGTGAACTACCCGCAGACCAATAAGCTTGTGGAGGAGCAAGAGTATAACCTTGGCCACACATGTTGAAAAAATAGAACAACACAAACAAACTTAACTAAAACCAGAGCAGAAAATAGTAATTCAGTTCAAATTATAAATTGC
The DNA here is from genome assembly GCF_964204655.1 of Triturus cristatus. Lineage (NCBI taxonomy): Eukaryota > Metazoa > Chordata > Amphibia > Caudata > Salamandridae > Triturus > Triturus cristatus. The sequence goes on along the minus strand of NC_140586.1, from coordinate 480,052,993 downwards.
TCACGATCAAAATGTGCATTTTGAGAGAGAAATGTTAAAAATGGCAACAGGAGAAAAAATAATTAAAACCACTAGAAGACACACAAGTTCTCTTTGAAAAAGAAATAAATGCTCTGTTGAAGTCACGAGTAAAAAAAAAACGAAGAATAAAAACGAAGTGAAATTTATAAGTTGGTTCGACCTATTCAGCGTTTCTTGAAGCAACCAGAAAAAAAATATGAAGCAGTACTTGAGAATATACGATGAAGTCTAAAAACTAACAAAAAAATCAGCAAAAGGAAATGTTCTCGTTGAAAAATAAAAGTAAAGGTTAACTTGTACCTTTGAAAAGTTGGTTGTCACCCTCTTGACACGAATGAGGAAATGTAAACACAGCAGATGACGCGCATAAAAAACGTGATAATGCGTGTTGCGTAGTTGGACGTAGACGCAGAACAACACACGTCATACGCCTAGCAACATCGCCGGAAGAAGAAGATGGAACACTCTGCCTGAAAGATCCACTCGAGAACAAGGATGAATGCTCTGTTGAATCCGGTGAGTGAGAATGTCGTTAAGTATTTTTTTTAAAAGATAACTATAACTTTGGTACTTGCAAGAGCTCCGCAAATCCACAAAGAACTTTGCTTACACCGCCGTCGGTCCGCACCTCCACAACAATCCGAGGGACAAATTACATATTTTCTCCAATATATAATATACGAAATCCTTCTATGTCGCGCCGAACATCTGGTTATTTAAAACCCAAAACTAAGCCAGAGAATGAATCAAATGGTTGAAATTTTCATGACCAGGAACCAGAACAACAAAATCAAACGATGTAGAATCCCCAAATATCTGGGTTAACGTGAAAAAAAACTTGAACGGATAGTAAATTGATCCACGTAGGTTCTTTGAATTGGTGCTTCCTTAAAAGATCGTTGCCAAGTTTGTTAAGTAATAAACAGGTACTCGAGGTGGATAATCTTGAAAGTAGATTTAATTCCAGCTGAGAAGTACAGGAAGCACCAGCGGTTACAAGTCTTCAAGCTCCGGCTGGCTCCTCTCAACTGACCACTCTTGATTCTTGGGAACGATCAGGTGTTCTAATACAGAACACCCTGATCGTGCCAAGAACCAAGAGTTCATAACACGGGGGGCGTGGCTAGGCGCCCGTAGGAGATGGCGGCGTCCGGGTGACGGCTCCGTCCGAACCGGAGGATACCGGCGGTTCGCGTACCTGTTTCCAGTAACGGAGGGAAGCCCTTCGCACCGGAAGATGCCAGGATCACTTTCATTCCCCTTTCGTTCCTAAGGCACAGCTATTTTGGACTTTACAGCCCATTTTACCTCTGGTCGCGGCTTGTCATCGGCCGCGACCGCCATTTTGTTTATTTTTGCCCGCGAACGCTTCAGCAGCGCGTTCTAGCGCGCATGGGATTCCTGGATGCCTCGTTCGCACTCAAATGACCCCAGCACCCTCTGAGGCACAAATGTGGCGGATTAATATTCTAAGGTGACTTTTCTTTATTTTTCCTTTGTAAGGGTGACCTTTTTCATGGTTTTGACTGGAATTTTTTGGCTCTCCTCATGCACGGCGGCCATTTTATGACTTCAGTCTTTGATACTTACGTCTACAGTTTTTTATCTGGCACACCTCTACGTTAATCTGTCCTTTGGAGCTTTTTTAGTCGAACGCTGAGATCACCTTGTATGTTTTGACTGGAATCTCCACCTCTCCTCATGAAAGGCGGCCATTTTTAGGACTCCAGTCTCCAACATCTATGAGTCCAATTTTTCGGCCTGGCATATCTCTGTATTAATCTGCTTTCTGGTCCTTTTTGAGTCGGGCAATAGGATATCTTAAGACCTCACGCTCCATAGGCGTGCTGATGGCGGATTGCTCCAGTAGAGTTCAGAAGCGTAATTTCATTAAAAATTCCAAGTTATTCACGGCACTAGCCCATTTGGAAGCTTCAACTGAGATGACGTCGACTGCGGACACCTCCTCACAATCTTCAGCAAAAGCGAACTCTAAGAGGTTAAAAAAGGACCCTCCTTCGCCTCCTAAGTCCTCTTCGCCCATCTCTATGGAGTTACTTCTCGAAGAGATACGGGCCTTGCGCCCTTACATGGAAGAGACTAATGCTAAGTTGCAGATTCTCACTGACAATTGGGCTTCGATGGATGAAAGAGTATCGTTGGTGGAGCGGGACGTCTCCTCTCTTCAGGAATCTGCGACCAAGGTCTCCCACATGCACACGCAGATTTCCTCTCTTCAGAAGCAGGTGGAGGACCTTGAAAATCGCAACAGACGCAACAATCTCCGTATTTACGGCTTGGTGGAGGGTTGTGAGGGAAATGATCCCATCAGTTTCTTCAAGTCCTTTCTCCCGAAGCCTCTTCACCTTCCTGAAGACACCTCACTAAATATCCAACGTGCCCACAGGCTTGGTCGAGCTTCCTCCTCTCCTTCCACGTCAACGAAGCCTAGAGGTGTAATAATGTACTTTCTAGAGTACACAGTCTTGTTGAAAGTCCTCTTAGCCGCCAAAGCCTCTCCTCGCCTCACATGGTCAGGCTCCACTTTGTTCTTTGCGCAGGATTATGCCAGGACCACTGCAAACCGTCGTAAAGCCTTCCTTGATATGAGACCTGACCTTCGCTCCATTGGTGCCAGATATGGGCTTTTTCATCCTTGTCTATTTAAGGTCACTCATAATAACAAGACTACGACATATGAGGATCCAGCGCGACTTCGAAGCTTCCTTAACTCCTGTGGTCAACATGACATGGAGATAGCTGGTCCCTCTTCCCACCCACCATGACTTGTTTTTGTAGTTGCAATTTGATCCTCTAATTTGTTCTGATTTAATGCCTTCATTTTTGCAGGTTCTTCAGATTGTATGACTTCTAGTTAAGATTATATTTCTCATTTTATCGTCTGATAGTGTTGTTCTAGCTCCTCAGTTGGTCATATGTTTCTTTTTTATCTTCGTTGTGTTCGAGTTTCTAACCATGTTCTTTTTCTCCCTTCACAGATCATTGTTTTGCGTTCCGTTGTGTTATCTCTGGTTGGACGTCTCCCTCATCCCGAATGCCCTGCCTCTCCCAGTTGGCCCTACCTCCCTCCCCTCATCTCCACATGTGTTTCCGTTTGTTCCCAGTTCCTGATTGTATTTTTCCCATCCTACCCCTCGTAAGTACTCTTCATTCCTTATTTACCATGTTTTTTTGCGTTCTATATTTTCTCATCTCACCTTTCCCCTCGTTGCTTTCAGATTTATTGGTGTCATTACCTTTTCCATGGTTCTTCTCCACTTCTCTTTCGCCATTCTCTCTTCTCCCCATTGTATACTGGCTCTCTTGCTTGTATTCATCTCCCTTTACCTATTTGATTCTCCCTTGGACCTTACTCATCATTATCTTTAAGAATTACTGTTTCTTCTTATCATTCTTTCTATTTTCTTGGCTCTTTCCTATGTTTATGGCTTCGCTGGTTCCTCTCTCATTTTTTCTTCTACCCCTGTTCCATTACGTTAGTTCTCACCTCATTCTCTTTTTCTCTTGTGCCCTTGCCCGCTGCGAGGCATTTCCTTGCTGTCCTACCTTCCAATTGATCCACTTTTTGATTAATCCTTAATGTCAGTTCGAATTGTTTCCTGGAATGTTAAAGGTCTGCATTCTCCTATCAAGAGACAAAAAATCCTCTCTCATTTAGCCAAATTGAATGTAGACATTGCCTTTTTACAAGAAACCCATATGTCTGACGCTGAGGCTGCTAAACTTAAGAGAGGTTGGGTGGGTGCTGTATTCTCATCTCCGGGTGATGGTAAGAGAAACAGTGTGGTTGTATTAGTTCACAAATCTTTTGCTCATTTGCTCTTGACTTCTGAATCAGATCCTGAAGGTAGATGGTTGTACGTCAAACTCTCCTCAAAGGGTGCCCCTCTCTCCCTCCTTAATATCTACGCCCCTACTGGTGGTGATCAGATTTTTTGGCGTGCAATGGCCCCCCGTATCACTGAATATATTGATGATAATTTTATTTTAGCAGGTGATTGTAACCTTCCCTTTGATCCTTTTTTAGACAGAAACTCCAAGGTACCTTTTGTCCCTAATAAATCTCACAAGCTTTTCGCTCAAGCGATATCCCAACATAAACTCATTGATGCTTGGCGTCTCTGCAATCCTACCTCTAAAGAATTCACCTTCTACTCCCCGACTCACCATTCCCAGTCGCGTATTGACTATATTTTCCTTTCCCACCATATGTCCCAATCCCTAACCCACGCTGATATAGGCCCCATCTTATTTTCTGACCATGCCCCCGTTTTGATAAACATTGACATCTTACCCAAGTCCACTGGACCAAAGAGATGGCGCTTTAACAACACTTTACTCCTCGACCCCAAATTCTCCGCCTCCTTTGTAGATTTCACCACAGAATTTTTCACCATTAATGACACACCCACTGTACCTAACCACGTTGTTTGGGACGCCTATAAAGCAGCAGCTAGAGGTTTTATTATCAGCTTTGTGGCTACTAAACGCAAGAATGCTCGTAAACGCACCAGTGACCTCCTTTGTACGATTAAAAAGCTAGAGCATTCTTTCTATACATCCCATTCGCAAGAAAGTCTGACCGCTCTCATTGCTGCTAAGATGCAATTTAACAAACAATCCACTGAGGATGCTTCATTGTATTTGTTGAAATCCAGTTCAAAATTCTATGGTGGTAAAAATAAGGCGGGGAAGGTCTTAGCCAATTATTTAAAAGTCAAACAAAACAAACTGAATATTGAATCTGTCTATGATGCTAATTCTGTTTTAAAGCATACAGATGTTGATATTTTAGAGCAATTCTCCCAGTTTTATTCCAAACTCTATTCTTCTGAGACGCACCCCACTGCTCAATCTCTTGCTACTTTCTTTGCCACCATCCAACCACCTTCCAATTTCCCTGTTGACTTATCCGCCCTTGAATCACCAATCTCCGGTGATGAATTACTCACAGCACTTCAGTCACTCAAGAAGGATAAGGCCCCTGGGCCAGACGGATTCACAGTTGAATTTTATCTGCATTTCTCCAAATTGTTGTTGCCCAGACTCCACTCCCTTATTGATTCCTTCATATTAAATGGTTCTTCCTCAGGTACATTCTCAGACGCCCACATTTGTATTATACCCAAAGAAGGCAAAGACACCCAGCATTGTAAGAATTACAGACCAATTTCTTTGGTCAACATTGATTATAAACTGTATGCCAAATCTCTCGCCATTCGATTAGACCCTTATCTTCCTGAACTGCTAGGCCCTGAACAATCTGGCTTCGTTAAAGGTCGCTTCATCACAGATAACACCAGACTTTTGTTTAATGTTCTTTCCAAATCTCCACTGTTCCAACATTCACTAGCAGCCATTGCCCTAGACGCAGAAAAAGCGTTCGATAGGGTGGAGTGGACTTTCCTTTTCTCCGCCCTTAAATGGTTTGGATTTGGCCCATGTTTTATTTCTTTTATCTCCTTACTTTATTCCAGCCCTAGAGCGGCGGTTTGTGCCAACGGTCTAGTTTCCTCTTTTTTCAATCTAGGTAGGGGTGTTCGTCAGGGATGCCCTCTTTCCCCTTTTCTTTTTAATTTGGCCCTGGAACCTTTTCTTTCAAAGCTTCGTCAGAATCCCAACTTACACGGTTTCCAAATCTCCCACACTAATATTAAACTTGCTGCATACGCAGACGATATTCTATTATTCATGTCTAACCCCGCAACTTCTATTCCCGCATTCCTAGCTGAAGTCCATGACTACTCTCAGATTTCAGGTTATAAGCTAAACAATGACAAGTGTGAGATTTTACCCCTTACTAAGTTCACTTTTAAACCGGACTTTATGGCATCCAATTTTACTTGGAGCCCCTCACACATCAAATATCTAGGTCTACACATTACTTCCTCCCTCTCCGACACTGTCTCGCTGTGCCTCAATAAATGCACCCAGAAATTATCCGACCTCACTTCCAGATGGCACCCATTATACCTTTCCTGGTGGGGTCGTCTTGATACGATTAAAATGATGCTCTCCCCGTTAGTCCTTTACACCATCTCCAACATCCCAATTCCTATCCCTGCTAAGTTCTTTAAGAAAATCAACACTATTCTCTCTTCCTTTCTTTGGTCCGGCAAAAAAGCACGTATGTCCCTGCTTAGATTGCAACTCCCCAAATCCGAGGGTGGAGTTAATTTCCCGAATTTTCCCGCTTACCACAAAGCATTCCTTTTGCGGCAAGCTTCCCATTGGCTGCAAGACCCTGCTGAGCCGTCCCCCTTATGGGTTATCATTGAGCGACTTTCTTTATCCCCTTTCACTTTTGCTGAATACCTCTCATTCTCGCGTAAGCCTCACTTTTCCTCAATTCCTATCCACAAGTTTACAGCCAAGTTGCTTCTTTCCACCTCTCCAGGCCCCCCTTCCTCTATAGCAGAGTTTCTCAATTCCACTATCTGGCACAACAATAGTATAACCATCAATCGCAAGCCCTTTTATTGGAAAACCTGGAGACAGAGGGGTTTAGTCTGGGTATCTCAACTCTTCTCTAATTCTGATTTCTTATCCTTCTCCGTCCTCAGCCAACACTTCCATCTCCCTCGTTCTTTTGCCTGCAAGTATCTTACGCTTAAAAATGCAGTCATGTCCACTTATGCTCTTCTCTCTAACCCCCTCATGCATACTCATCCTCCAAATCATACCTCACAGCTTCATTCCTTCTTGCGCACTCACCCTACAGCCTCCTCAATATACCACTCATTTCATACGATTCTCACACCTAGGCCAAAGTCCAAAGTTGAGGAACAGTGGGAATCTGACCTTGCCATTTCTTGGCCCACCTCCCTTTGGGATAAATTATGGACCAAACTCCGCAAGACATCTAGAGCTGCTTCTCTTACACAAACTCTCTTTTTCATATACAACAGGCTTATCTTTTCTCCCCAGGTGTTGAATAAGAGATTCTCTTCTACACCGGATCTTTGTTGGTCCTGTTCTGCTCCTAAGGCCACTCTTTTTCACATGCTTTTCTCTTGCACTTTCACGCAAAATTTCTGGACACTAGTTTGGGCCCAAATCAATGCCATATTCCACACTACATCTCCCTTCTCTTTTGTCAATATTTTTTTAGGTAGCCTTTCTCCTTGTTGGGATGACATTGATCTTAATACGCAAATTGTTGACTTGCTGTTAGCTGTTGCTTTCCAGCAAATCACCGTCAACTGGAAAAACTTTACGAATATTTCTTTTAAAGCATGGTGGTACAATGTTTGTTATAATCACAGGCTAGATACTGCTTTTGTGCACCCCCTTAGTTTAGCTGCTAAACGACATGATTTATGGCTTCCTGTAACCTTGTATCTAGATACCTGTGCTAAACGCTCCTCTCATGTTTCACCTATTCAGCAAGAGGTCTCTAAGCCTCCCTGAGTGACATTGCTTTTCATTTGTACTACTCTTTTCATATAAGCTACTTTATTGCTCATTATTACCAGCGCTGCTTTTTGTTACTTAGCCTTAAACTTTTGTTATCCTCTGATTAATTGTATATTTTCATTACCATGTTTTACTTTTCTCCTCTAATTGAAGATATGTTTGTATTCTTTCTCATGTATTGACACCTTTACTTATCCAATAAAAACCTTTTGAACTAAAAAGAGTTCATAACACAACAATATACTAGCTCGTGCCTGCAAGCACGAGTGAGAAACATATAACACCAGTGCCCTCCAGGTGTTCACAAAGTGATGATGGTGGTTTTAGCTTAACCTTGGAGGTCGGGGCTTCCAGTATTTTCCTACCTCCATGACTGTCTGCTGAGGTTGGTCTCGCCCCAGGTAGTCGTCACCCACCTCCAGCCTGCAGCTCCTCCCCTGCATTCATGGGGTTTACTATCAACATGCTGACATCACACTTGACTCCGTCCTAGATGTACCCTTTTATTGGAACTATTCTGGATATGTACAGTTCCATGCCTTCCCTCCAGAGGGTAGAGTCTAATACATTCGGACCATGGTCCTATATTTCAACCTCTTTCCTGGATTTCAGTGACTGACTTTGAGGCTGCTGAGCCTGATGTCATCCAGAATCCTGCTGGTGAAGCACTCCTGATGACACATGTGAGCTTCGCAGTGGGACCCAGTGTGTGCAGAATCGGCAATCACTCCAACCTGGTCTAGATTTTGAGAGAGACTGCAAAAGATCTTCAGTGGTGGCTAATGAACCATGCTTGGCCCGCTGCAGATCCCTCCCCTTTCCCACCTAGAGCCGACAGTGGTGACCAATGCATCACTTTTGTGTTGGGGTGACTATGTAGGGGAGGTGGAGATCAGAGGAGACGTATCTCCAGCACAGTCCCAGCTCCACATCAACCTTCTGAAGCTGAGCGTGATTCTCTTGGCATTGAGAGTCTTCCTCCCATCCATAAAAGGAAGGTTGATCGGGTGTTCACGGACAACACCACTGCCATTTTGGATTACAACAACCAAGGTGGGGTGGGGTCATAGGTTCTGTGTCATGAGGCTCTGTGCTTCTGGGCCTGGCTGGAGTGACATAACATCTTTCTGGTGATGCAGCACCTAGTGGGATCTCTGAATGCCAGAGCAGATAAGCTCAGCCACCGATGCCTTGCAGATCACGAATGGTGTCTACATCCAGAGATGGCGCCCGGTCTCTTTTAAGAATGTGGAGAACCTTGGCTCAGCAACACGCAATGTCAGCATTTCTCTGTGTTGGAGTTTCCAAAGTGGTTCTCACTCAGAGAAGCACTCCATTTAGTCTTGATCATGGGACTTCTGTACTCCTTCCTGCTGATAGTGCTCCTGCTCTAAGTTCTCACGAAGATGAGGACTGACTGGGCCCAATTCATCCTAGTGGCTCCGGACTGGGCAAGGAGTGTTTGGTATCCCGAACTCATGAGCATCTGTCCTCCGATCAGGCTGCCATTTTGAGAGGCCCTTTTGCTGAAGCAGAAGGGCAGGTTTGTACACCCGAAAACTCACATGCTCATGTGTGGAGATTGAATGGCGACAGTTAAAAGTTTATGATCTTCCATCTGAGATCTGTGATGTCATCTTGGCAGCCAGGCAGCTCTTGACAAAGACTGAATTCTGTCATTGGGACAAAATTGTGGCTTGGTGCTCCTCTCACCAGGTTGAACCACTTTCAGCCTCCGGGTTGGAGCTTTTATTGTTTGTGTTGTCTTTAGCCAGGCAAGGGTTTGCCCTGGGCACCATTAACGGTTACCTTTCAGCCATAACTGCTTTTTTGCAGTTGCCGCAACAGCCATCACTGTTTTAGTCACGCATTGTGACTCGTTTTTCCAAAGGTTTTGCAGCACTTGTTTCTTCCTAGCCACTTCATGATGCCCAAATGGGACCTCAATTTGGTCTTAATGTTCCTCATGGGTTCATCATTCGAGCCCATGCATAGTTGCCCACAAAGGCTTTCACTTTAAAGAATGTCTTTTTGGTAGCCATTACATCGGCCAGGAGGGTCAGCAAGCTTGAAGCTCTTTCAGTTATCACTCCACATACCAGATGTTACCCAAACAAACTGGTTCTTTGGACATTTGCCTCTCTATGCTGATGTTGGTCACTTCCCTTCATGTCGACCAGAACAGCACGCTGACAACATTTTTTCCTCAGCCTCATCCTTCTGAGAAGGAGAGACTCCATTACCTAGAACAAAGGGAGTTCTCACTTTATACTTTGATTGCACCAAAGATCATTGGGTGTACAATCAGATCTTCATTAGGTTCACTCGAGCGAAAAAGGGCAAGGAAGTGCTGAAACAGACTATCTCTCGATGGCTTGTACTCTGGATCAAGAGCTGCTGTGCATTACCTAAAATAAAGCCTCATGAAGGCTTGGGGGCCCATTACGCCAGGGCTAAGGTTGATACTATTGCGTTAGAGTGTGGGGTTCCTTTCCTGGACACCTACCAAGCAGTTAGGGCGACGTCCCTCCATACCTTTATGAGGCACTATGGCTTGATAGTCAGATCTGTTGTGAAGGGCATTTCACCCACTCAGTCCTCCAGGACTTTTTGGTTTGAGCCAATTCCCAGACCCACCTCCAGGGAGGTACTAAGCATATGAGAAGATGAATCATTGTACAAAGGTCTGCAGGTCTAGTACTCAGTGGCTGACGCTATCAAAGACTACCAATCTGATTTAGAAGGTCCAGGCAATGACTGCTTCAACTTCATTACTTGTATTAGGAGTCTAGGTAAAGAGATGGTGGTGAAAGAAGGTGCAATACATGTAGTGGATGCAATTGAAATCTGCAAGCTGTGTTGAATAATGCTATGTTATGCAGATTTGTAGAGCGCACTATCACCTGGGAGGCTATCCATGTGCTGAGCAGGTGTCAACCTAGCCAAACCTACGGCGTAGTGAGACTACTTGAAAATTCAGGTCTTCAGCTTTTTGCGGAATCCAAGAATTGAGTAGGAGGCTGTTGTGTAAATGGCATGGTGTTCCATTCTATAGGAGTGCTGTCGGAGAAGGCTCAACTTCTGGATCTGGTTTTCTGCATGTGTGGGATGAATGCATTTAGGAGTCCAGATGAGCGGAGGTGTCTGGAAGGTCTGTGAAAACAGATGCAATTGTAAAGGTATGCTGGGCAATGTTACAGTGTTATTTAGTGCCTTGAATGTCTGGGTAAATAGTTTGAATTGTGCTTTTGTGTATGGGGAGCCAGTGCAGCTCCTACAGATGTGATGTGATGTGAGTGCGGCGTGGGAGGTTTAGAGTGATTCTGGCTACCAAGTTCTGAATTGTCTGCAGCTTTGTGGTGAGTTTCTTTTTTTTTTCTGATCCGGGCATAGAGGGTGTTCCCGTAATTCAAGTTGCTTGTGTTTCCTCCGGTTTTTCAGGGTATGGAAGCATGAGACCATGACTGTGTTGACTTGGGTGGTCATGTTGAGTTTACTGTTTATGACGATCCTGAGGTTCTTGTTGTAGGGGTAGTAGGTGTCAGTCCTAGCTATGTTGGCCTCCAGGTGGAGTTCCAGGGTGAAGTTCTCTTCCTGAAGATCATTATTTCAGTCTTGTCGGTGTTCAGCTTTAGACAGTTGGTGTTCATCCAGTGAATGTTTTTAATCATGCAGGCATTGAGCTTGAGCCAGTTGCTGTGCGTCTTCTCTGTGAGGGATAGAATGGGTTGCTTGTTGGTCATCAGCATAGGAGAGGATGTTGATGTTGTGAAAGTGGATGATGTTGGCTAGAGGTATTGTGTATATTTTGAAGAGGGATGGGCTCTGGCAGGATCCTTCTGGAACTCTGCAGATTAGGTTGCAGGTATCTGATGTGTACGGTGCAAGGCTGATTGATGGGGCCATTTCAGTCAGGAAGGAGCAGATCCATTGGAGTGTGTGTCCTTGGATTCCAATGTTGTGTAGGCGTTAGATAAGGATAGGATGGGCAACCGTGTAAAATGCTGCAGAGAGGTCCAAGAAAATGAGTGCTGCTCTGTCTCATCTGTCCAGTCATGCATATTCAGACACAATGTTAAGTACTCGTGATCAGCCTGTAGTTGTCCTTATCAACAAATAAATCACAATATCTGCTGCTCAAGCCACCAACTGCCCTTCATTAATCCAGTTTGCATCTTTGCATAGGGAAGCATACTCTCTGCGCATAGGATGCTTTGATACACTTGGTTAACCTTTAGCTTCTCTAGTCTTGCCGAGGTCTTCCAAAATTGGGGTGGCCTCTGTGCTAATTGGCGTGGTCCACATCAGTGAAAACATTCTGGTCCATGCAAGGACCTTGGATGAACACCACCCACACCTAAAAGTTGTCCTGCTGTGGCTGCATCCTTATGCTCAAGAAAAAGGAATGCAAGGTTATCAAACCCAGCATACATCTCTTTGGTTACAAATTCTCATTGTACGGAGTGTCACTGTAGACCTCCGAAGTAACAACATGAGGTTGGTTGGACCACCATTATCGATAGAGGAAGCTCTTAGCTTCCTGTGCATGATCACTTACTGAGGCTTGTACATTCGGAATCGTACACTTATCTCTGACCTGCTTAGATATCTTTTGAAATCCTTGCACACTTTGGAATGGACAGGTAAATAGCAACAAACTTTTCAAGACACAAAACATGCTCTCAGCGGACATCACACTTCTGTAATTTGACATCAACAAAGAGACAGAACTGTCAGCAGAAGTTAGTCCTAAAGGGTTATGGGCTGCTCTCCTCCAGAAGGAACCATACAGGGAACAGGCCCCAATAGTCTGTGCAAGCTGAGCACTCATACCTACTAAACACTGATATTCACTATTCGAGAAGGTAGCCATCAATTAACCTCGAGTGGGGATGCATCCACTTCCACCTGTTTGGCTACATCTCTCAAGTGTCACTGAGCCATAATCTACTGATCTATCTTTTACAAGAGTTATCTTCTAGACCCCATCCATGAGTTGATAAGTAGATCCTTCTTTTTCCAGGAGAACTAATTTACTATTGTCGGTGGGCGAGGGTCCAAAAACCCATTGGAATATAAATCCTGACATCCTCTGCATGTAATTGATGAAGAACTGAGGCTTCTGAAGAGATGGGAAAAATATTTGTTTGGTGGTAGAGGGCTTGGCGCTTATACCAACATTGCTATCTGACATTCAAATAGCTACCACAGCAGACAACAATGGGTAAATCGCAAACCAAGCAAGGATCACGAAAAGTTATCATTTATCAATAGTTCACGCTGTGGGCTTGACAGACTCTAACATCAAAGCACAGCATAAGAAACAACTTATCTGTTACCCAGAGGGTGACCTTATGAGAGGCAGCCATCTAGTAATCCAATATATTTGCACCAATCATGTTCTCAAGTTGGACCATGTTGGTCACCAGGGAATGGTGAGGATCAAAGACAGATTGAGAATTAAAATCTGGATCCCTCAATTTCACAACATAGTAAAAAAAAACATAAGTAGAGAGATTGATGTGGATTTTAAATGAGTTTCTTTCTTCCCACACTGCTTATCTGACCACTTGACGTCCTCAAGAGCATTTCTACATTGATAGGATGGTGGCAGACACCATCCCTCATCAAACGCACGTGTATTTCGACCCCCCCCGATGATGAAGATATCCTACAAGAACAGCAAAACAACAACTGCACCAGTGCCAATCATCGAGTTCATGTATCTGCCATCAATGTAGGAGGTCAGATGCTGGTGAAAAGCAGACATCTTGGGCGTGAATTCAGCTTCCCTTAGAAGTCTCACCCATGAGATGTATGAGGCATAAAAGGCATCTGATGACAACTTGCATAAAGGAAGGAAATGTATCACTCTTAAAGAGATTCCATGGACCCACTATGTGTTCTTGTGCAGGAAATAATCAAGAATTTGGGGTCAAGAGGATTCTTTAGTACATTACCCTCTTATGGTGTCCCTGAGGAGACAGCACTTGAACCTTGCTCCCCCACCTGCAGTGACTCCTACCAATAGCCCCTATCCTCCTGACCCAGAAGACTCTCAGATGTTGTGTGTTACTGCAAGTCCCTCACAAACTGTGACTCCTGATTGCTCTAGCCAGACTAAATTCAACTTGAGATTTAACTTTGTGCCTCCCCAGAAGTACCAAGACTCTGGTCAGTAAATTCTGAAGGCTCAGGCATTTGCTGACTGTTAACATGCTGTGTGTTCTATTTCTCAAGTTCTTAGCTATTGTCGAATATAGGGAGGAATGTGGTGTTGCATATGTGCCACAGCCAGGTGAACATCCCCTTGACACAAGTGTAATATTAATTAAAAGGCTCCAATGCTCGTACTGGGAGCTTGACACACACAAGCTAATTTAGCAGTAGGCCATCCATCCAATACGTTATGCACTCAATAACACATACTCGCAATGTAATGTGATGCAGATTTGTAGAGTGCACTATCACCTGGGAGGGTATCCTGGCATAGAGCAGGTGTGAGTCTAGCCACACATAGGGCCTAGTGGGTCTACTTGGAAAGCCAGGCCTTCAGCTTCTTGCGGTATTCAAGGAGTGAGGAGGAGGCTCCTATGTTTAGCGGCAGGTCGTTCCACACTTTAGGAACGATGTAGGAGAAGGCTCGACTACCGGATCTGATTTACAGTGGGATTGCATGGGATTTGTGCAAGTAGGGATTCAGACGAGCTGAAATGTTGGGAAGGTTTGGGAAAGCAGATGTTTCTTGAGTTTTGCTGGGCGTGGTATGTAGTGCCTTGAAGGTGTTGGTACGGCGTTTGAATTGTGCTCATTTGGGAATGGCGAGCCAGTGGAGCTTCTTCAGGCATGATGTGATGTGAGTGCGGAATAGGAGGTCGAAGAGAGGTCCAGAAGGATGAGGGCCGCCGTGTCTCCTCTGTCCAGCGTCCTGTGAATGTCATCCGTGGTGGCAATAAGGGCAGTTTCCATGCTGGGGTTGGGTCTGAAATCAGACTGAGTGGTGTTGAGGAGTTGGTGGTCGTTTTGGTATTCGGTGAAGTATCTGTTAATTAATTTCTCTGAAGCCTTGGCCAAGAATAGTAGCAGCGATATCAGGCTGTAGCTGGCATGTGTTGAAGGGATCTGGAACACAAGTGCCTCATACAGTGGCTTTTGGCCAAAACCCTTTTGTCATTAAGGTTTTTTGGTTGCGTGATTATGGGGTATTGGAATTCTCAGAAGAGAGCTCGTCTGAATGAGTCTACCGTTGTTGGTGCAGACAGGTTGTGGGGTTCAATGGAACTTATTTAATGAATATTCACCACGTGATCTTCTGTCTCTGCAGAACGATGGAAGAGCGTAGTTAGTGCAACTTCGGATCTCTGCTTCCTTGCATGTATTGACAAAAACGCGCTGTCGGCTGAAAGTACAACTTTTGGCAGACCTCCATGGCCCAGGCCTCCGACGCAGTAGGTTACCCCATACTACCCTGAAGGCAGTGCACAAGGATTCATAAAGCGGAGACAGCGCAGTGAACAGGAACTGCCAGTCTTGTGTGCTTGGAAGACCGGAGGCACGGGAAGTGCGTGTGTTTGCATGGGGTGGGTAGAGGTGCAGAGTGAAGGAACAGGGGACTATGTAGGTGAGGTTGTGTAGGTCTGGCGTATGGCGCAGCGGGTGGGAGCAGGGAACTGTGTGAAACCGCATGTCTATTGTGAAGAAACAACAAAAGGCCGGCTGTGCATGCGTAGCTGTGTGTGCATGGCAGGTTGAAAGCGCTTTTTTTGGAGACCAGGTAAGTGTGTCGGGGTGTTTGTCGGGTGAGCGGGCATCGTAATGTAGGAACTGGGAGCGGTAAAGGCCATGCAGATGCAGTCAATGCGGGGAAGTACAATGTGACGGAGACGGACCATATGTGTATGTAGTTGTGCGGTTTGGGGGAGCAGAAAACGTGGAGTGGGTGTGGGGGAGGTCTGAGATGCAGTGAGTGGGGAACAGGAAAAGCCATGTGTGTGTGCTGGAACAGCTGAAGCCTGGTTTTGGATCGCCTGGAATGCGGGTGATGACCAGGGAGCAGGACTTTTATGGAAACTCGCAGCCCAGACTGTAACTTCAGCCAGACGCGCTGCTCTCAGTCTAGCCTGGGAGAAGCAGGAGCAGTCAGTGCGCCCTGGGACTCTACCGCCTGCCAGCAGCATAGGGAGTCTAGCACCCCTGCTGCCAGCTCGGGACACTACCTCCTGTCAGCGCAGGGACTCTACTACCACCGGCAGCCACCCCGGATTTGGACCGTATTCGCCGTACCAGTGCCCAGGCTGCCGCCTGCCCGCATTGTGCCGCCGTCGCTCTGCTGGAGGAGTGCTCTGCCCGCTGCAGCGCCCGCCTCAGGTGAGCCAGCAGCCAACCTCGCGGCGCTGTCAGCGAGTGCGTACCACAGGACCTGGCTGCAGCAGCACAGCGCGCGCACTGCCTGGTCTAGCGCGCGGCAGCCGTCTCCTGAAGGCAGCCCACCCCAGAGGCGCTGCGCGCTGCTGCTAACCACTCGCCATTGTGGCGGAGGTGGGTATGCCACTTAATGCGTTTCAACAATGCTGTACGCCCCCTCTCTCGAAGTGTCCATGGGACGTGTTTATATTCGAAACGAAGTTTTCTGAAGAAAGTTCCTCTTTGAGAGAATCTTGGTAATAGGCAACATTTTTCACTCTCTCCCTTTCCGAAATGCTTAGTACTGGTTTAAGTAAATAAGACACTTAAACTTTTCTTCGCCCTGGAGTAAACTCTCCCCCTGGCTGTTCCGAATGCTGGCAAGCACGGAGTGTTCGTGGTGAGGAAATAGCTCCGTGTGTCGCGTCAGCCGCTCTCGCAGTGAAATGTTGGCAGGCAGGTGTGCTGAGTGCGTTTAATGTTATGGGTAGAAAATGACTGCTTTACGGTCTATGTGCCCGGTGTAAAGTCGTACCACGGCTATTGTTTTGGGAGTTTGCTTGAAGACACACCTTTCCCCCAGACTGTGTACACGCAGAACTCCGCCTGTGGCGGCTTTGGAAGCGCTGCCTTTTTATGACGAGCCTGCTTTTCTTCTGTGAGGGTCTGAGTTCAGGGAACGTGAAGCACCTCAGTTTCTGTGACTGAGAACAGCCCATTTATATCTGTCATTCACCGAGGCCCACTAGTGCCGGCCATGCAGTGAAGTCACTCAATGTCTGTCGCTCATTCAAAGGCCCAGCAGAGTCAGTCACTCTTCGAGGGGGGAGGGGCAATCTCTCTGTCACTGATTGAAACACTGCAGTAAATGTTGCTGAGTGAAGCACTGTAGCATCCAACACCTTCCCTGCTGTTGCACACACTGGAGAAGGAATAGTAAATTATACTATTCCTAAATCCAACGTGCCCCATGCAGCAAGTCGTGGTAACGACTTGTGATGTAATCGTATGCGATGTAAACAACTCGGTCATTGTAACGACCTCGTTGCAATGGCATGCGATGTATCGCATGCATGATAACCTATATTCGTCATTGCAGGGAGACATCCTTTAGTTTGCATGTTATACATCGCATGCCATTACAACGACCGCATTGTTACATTGCATACGATTACATCGCAAGTCGTTACCACGACTTGCTGTAGGGTTTACCACGACTTGCTGTAGGGGGCAGAAGGTGTTTGATTTACAATCAAACACCTATCCTGCTGTTGCACAGACTTGAGTAAGAATAGTAAATTATACTATTTCTAAGTCCAGCGCGACCCCTACAGCAAGTCGTGGTAACGACTTGCGATGTAATCGTATGTGATGTAACAATGCGGTCGTTGTAACTACCACGTTGTAATGGCATGCGATGTATCGCATGTGTGATAACCTATATTCGTCACGGCATGGAGCTTCACCAGCTTGACTTTGAGTGAAGTCTATCTGGTCTGTGGGTGGACGCCTCGTTCACCCACAGACCAGATAGATTTCACTCAAAGGCTACCCCATCCGCCGTTGAGCGCAGATGCACAGTGGTGCTAAGTAAAGCGATGCCTGATTTCTAATTGAGTACAGCATATTTGGCCTGTCATGGGGTAAAGTCTGTCTGATCTATCACCGACTGAAGCACTTCAGTATGTGTCACATATGTCACTGAGAGAAGCACAGCAATATGTCAGTAAGTATAATCCCGCAAAATCGGTCACTGAAGAAAGCGCTGCCGTCGCTGTCAATAAGCCTAGCGCCGCCGCGTCTATTGTTTTGTTGACCTACTAAAGCGCTACAATTTGTCAATGAGCGAAGCACTACAGCGTCTGTCACGGAGTGAAGCACGGCAGCATTTGGGTGAATTATGGCAGTGTCATCGAGGAGAACACTGCACTGTCACTTAGTGAAGTGCTGGGTTGTCTGTCACTGAGAGAAGTGCACGAATACCTGTCAGAAAGGGATATACTGAATTGTCTTTAGCGTGTCCCCGATTGCCATCTTGTTTGTCACTGTTTCAAGGGCTGTAGTATTTGTTTATCAATTAAGTGTTTCAGCTAAGTGTTGAATTTCTTACCAGGAAGTGAAGTTCTGCAGTGTTTGCAGTGAGTGAAATACCGTGGTCTGCCACTAAGGTTAGCATTGAAGTAGTTATCAGTAAGTGAAATCTGGCAGTGTCTCTTAGTGAAGCACTGCACTGTCATGAAGTGAAGTGCTGGAGTGTCTGCACTGAGTGAAGTGCTGCAATGCCGTGCATACAGGGACACACTGTATTGTCTGTGGTGTGTCCCTGACTGCTAATAGGGCTGTCACTGTGTGTAGGTCTGTAGCTGTAGGGGTTGTCTCCCAGTAGGTGTTTCTCAGCTAAGCGTTGGATTTCCTGTCACTAAATGAAGCCCTACAGTGTTTGTCAGTGAGTGGAATGCTGTAGTGTCAGTCCCTAAGGTTAGCATTGCAGTATTTGATAGTGAGTGATATGAGGTGCTGAGTGAAGTGCTACAATGCCTGTCACCGAGGGTGGCACTGAATTGTCTGTAGCGTGTCCCTAATTGCTACAGGGTCTGACACTGTGTGAAGGGCTGTAGTATTTATCTTTAAATTAAACGTCTCTGCTAAGCATTGGTTTTCCTGTCAGTGAGTGAAGCTCTGCAGTGTTTTCCAGTGAGCGAACCGCCGCAGTGTCTGTCACTAACACTCTCGAAGCTGCACACAGTATATGGTTCAGTTTAGCCCGTACCCACCTGTGCATGAGGGTGGGTCTGCATTCTCTGAGGCAGCTCACTGTGGGGAGTTAGGCTGAGTGTGAAAAGGTCTTCCCTGAGAGAGGCCTTTGCTTCAGTAGGATCTTGAGCAGGACATCCAAGCAGTGTCGCAGCTCCCAATGTCTCAAAATTATTGAGACTGTACATTTTGTGCTTAAAGAGCACGCTTCAAGCTCCCGAACTCTCTGAAAATTAGTTGCAGCGTCACAGCTGCCCCTGGTGTCCCTCCTCTATTTGTCCCCAAGTTGCGTCGAGTGTGAGGCGAGTGCCTGTCCTCCTGCCCAGCCATGTGCTTCCCGGGCACAGCAGGTCACCGCAGCTGCTGCTGATCATGTCACTGTGCGCTGGGCTGCATTCCTGGGCCCCTGACAGTCCCCTCTGCTGCTTTCCCTGGCAGCCAGCAGCCGCCTATCTGCTTCCCAGATAGCAGCTCACCACTCAGGCCCGCACCGCTCATGTGCTATTTATACAAGTTACAGTCTGACCTTCTGCTCTTAAGTGCTTCTGGGGAGCTGTGGCTTCTGCCCGTTGTCCATACTTCATTTATATCAGAGCTCTCAGATTTGAGGGGGCATTACAGTGCATATGTCTTTTCCCCCAATTATTTCATTAAGGTCCAAGAGTCACAAATAAAATTTTGGAAAGGCGGTTTTAAATGTTTGTGAATTACCTACCAGATCGGTCTTCACAGGCGATGTTAAGGACTCAAAAAATGTAGGTAGCAGAAGGTGAGAAGTCCGAACACTTAGGTCCATATTCATTAATACTTTGGGTCAGCGCAAAGTCGCCAAAAGTGACACCAACCAGTGCAAAGTGTTGATTTGTTTACTTTCCTGCGCTCAAAGATATCTGCACTGGCAAGTTGCCTAAAAGTAATGTAAAGTAGCACTGTGCGCAACTTTGCCTCAAGGGTGCATTCCTTGGGTGGTAAATGGGCATTCCTACGCTACCACCCATGGTTTCTGACCCAAATCCCTATCTAATAACATTTGTAAACAGGGCTTTTCACCCCAAAAAATACTCTTCTTTTAGGCAAGCTCAAAGTAAGAAGGACGTTTTTATTTCCTCCAAACATTTCCCACTTTGCATGTGCACTGCACTGAACAGCACACTTAAAAAGTGGGATTTTTTTTAAAAACAAAGTGTGTCTGGGTATAGTACCTTGTACTAGAAAGGAACCTTTGCTGTACAAAACCAGTGCTACATATCGCACACACACCTTTGCACTATGGTGCAAATTTATGTGCGTGGTGCAAGGCAGACAAATTGTGCACTGACACTTGGAAAGAGAGCAGCAGTGCCATATCTCAACAGATACAACACTTTCCTGCTCTTTCCCTCTCAGGTAAAGCAGCGCAGCAACTTTGGTTGCTGTGCTGTGCTCCATTGCATGACATGTGAGTAAATCTGCCCCTTAGACTGGGGAGGAGAAACAAGAAGGGGCTTTTATAACCATATAATCCTATTCTGCAATATTGATTGGTTGCAGTTGTTATACATTTTTAGGTGTTCATATCTTTGATTGACAATACATAGATTCTGCTACAATTGTGCAGCCCGATCTCTGTGATTATAAATCGTATACAGGACCACATATTTTCGTTATTTATGTTGGATCAACAACAACAAAAAATACCATCGTTGAGAGTCCAAAAGTGCACACTAACCACCACCTTTCTGGGAAAGAATTGAAAACTTTCCTCTTCAGACTGTCATTTTGTGGTTCGCATGACAAAATGTGCCTTCTTTGCCCTCATTCCTTGACTGGACCCGGCTTAGACCCTAAGAATAACATCAAGCTTTTGCTCATCTTGCTTTACCTATACCACTACATGTGCTCCTCACCCGGGGCCTTATTACACATAGGGCGCACATTTTCTATTTGCGCCACAGTGCACTTTTAAATAGGTGCAAATGGGGAAGTGCATCCTATTATAGTGAATACACTGCCCTAAGCGCAGCTGAGTAGTTGTCCTGCCCTGGGGGCAGTGCATTAAAGTGAAATACGAAGAGGCTGTTTCAAAGCTGCTCTGTGTTTCACTGTTCAGGCGGCAACCTATCTGCCCTTTAAAGAGGGATTAGAGGTCCCTTTGCAGGTGGGTGCAGCGAGAGACTGCATCCACCTGCAAGGAGATGTCTGGGGGTCCATAGGAGACCCTTTCTCCCTCCAGGGGGTTTGCCATCAGGTAGTGCACTGACAGTGTGTCACTTTTTGTGGTGCACTTTCAGTGTGCCACCTGACAGCTTCTTTGTCTTTACACCAGTGTCGTCAATACGGCGCAGGCACAGAGGTAAAGAGATTCCCTCATTTGCATGGGGCCACAATCCTCTGCGGCCCCTTCTGTAATACCAAAGTGCCCCGGTGGTGAGAAAGCAGACCCACATGCCTGTTGTGCCCCTAGGGGATCTTTCTGTAATCCGGCCCTAAGAGTTCACAGGCAAGCACCCAGATGTACCTGCTTATGTGCTGTTATCACAATAGAGAGTGAGAAAGAGGAGATTTAAACTAGGCCATCACACATCCTCCCGATAACTTGCATGTAATAACATTCAGTATGGCATCTGGGATGATTGACACTAGTAATTTTGCTTTATGTAGGTACATTATGTAGGATAGCCTGTGTACTGTAAGTCAAACAGCAGGCAGAAGCCATCGCCCCCCCCACCCACACACACACCAGTGTGGTATGCTTCATCACTGGGTTGTCCCTTTGAGAATTGTTTGGCATCCTGAGTACGCTCTGTGTCAGCCCTGTAGTCCGTCTGTTTTGAGTTCTTTGTTATGGACCCTAATTGGATGGAGAGAAGGAGTAGTTGGGTGCAATTCTGGTAGAGGTAATGCCCATCCATGGTTGAACTAATTTTTGCCTTTGTACCACAATGAGGTCTTTCTAAAATTGTGTGTGGGGGTGGGCTTAGATAACCTTATTGAGGTCTCTGTGCCACAAGTTTAAAAGAAGGTAGGGTGAAGATAGTAGGGTGAAGTTAGACAACTCTTCTTGCATATGATGTCATCATGATTATGCACTCTTTTTTTATGCCATCTGGGTGGCAGGCACATTTGTCAGGGCCAGGTTCAAATGTCCTGTTGTCACTCTTCTCTAGAATTATCAAAAGGCTATGTGGAGTGTCCAGCAGGTTATCACTCCTGCCTGGTTTTGCTGTTCTTGTTTCCAGGCCAATACCAGCTTTTAGGGTTAAAAATACAACATTGGTGAGGAATGGAGAACCTTTTGTAGTTGTCCTATCCTGAGCTACTGCTTCTTTTCATCCCACTGCTGACAGATTGCCAGACTCAACTTGTCATGAAAAATGAACCGCATTTACAATGCTATAGGTCTCACATTTGCCAGAGTTTATGCTATTGGCATTGTAATTGACAATGCCTTTTATTTATCTGTTTTGATAATTGACACATAAATACAAGGCATTGTCATTTACAATGCCAATAGCTCAAATGCTTGTAAATGTGAGACCTGTTGCATTTCAAAGAAGCGGCCGCAATTATCCAGGACTGCTTGGAAAGTGAAAGCACACATAGCGAGCTGAATGTTGCAGGAGAGCATGTCGTGCCTGCAATAGGTGAAACTCACTAAAGAAAATAGTGCTTACAGACTAAATAAGATGTACCGTGTAACAAACTAAGTAAAAGGGCCAGTCCTTGTGGGAGGTTACAAATGAAGACAAAGCGGTACTAAGGAGGGACTAACAAGCCTATTAACGCATCAGAAGCCAGCATTAAGGAAGGACAATGACACAAGCCAATGACAAATATGGGCGGAGAGTGGGCGGGGCTTTAAGTCCATACTCGAATACAGCATGCCTTGCAGAGCAGCGCATGCGCTGCCTAGGCTCAACCTAAAAAGGGAGAATATGCTGACAAAGAATAACCTAACTTCAGGTTCCATCAAAGCTCTAACAATGCCCTTATTAAAGGTTCACAAAACCATAACTGAGTACGAATGGAAAGTGAACAGAACGTGCAAAGAAAACAACCAAAAAAAAACATCACATACCCAAAGATCCATCCCTCAACACCTAAACAAACAATGTTAGGTCCTTCTGGTATGCAATCATAGTCATACTGTTATATGTGAAAGGCAGATTCTTTTTCTTTTGGGATTATAAACCTTTGACAAAGGGCTTTAGAACGCCTAACCAATAACTTTGGCCCATGGCAACTTAAAACTTCATTAGTAATGCACAGTTAACCGAACCTCTTCCTGATGCTTACTGCACCTGGTCATGGTTTATTGCCTCTTCTCGCCGGAAGCAGCCATAACTACCTTATTTAAGATGTGGTCATATTTCCATGGGTCTCAGTAACACTTGTTTATCCACCAATCCCCTTGGCTATGCAGTCTGCCCTTGGCACAATGTGTTTTTCTGGCAGAAGAGACCTAACATTGTGTGCAATGAGAAAACAAACTGCCCTTCATTTCTCTCCACTGGGCGCCTGTAGCAAAGGTGGACATAGATCACCTTTCCCCCCTTATTCACTAAAGTGATAAGTTCTGCCATGCCTGCCATGGTACAGCTGTGGCAAGCTTACTATTACTACTGAATAGTTTAGCGACTGGTATTGGATATTCGGAGACTGTATTCTTGGATTCAAACCAGCAGCCGTGCATGCCAGCATCTCTCTGGTTCATTTGCTTAATTACTCATCATCCTCCCCCGGATGTTTCTCAATGGACACGATCCAGGGACTCTCACTCGGTGCAATTCACAATCCTATTAAGACTGTATGGATTGCCTGTAAACTCCCAGTTTTCTGCCACTCTGGAGAGAGCGTTCATCTCTAGATATCAGCTTTGGATTGTGTTATGGCACTGTAGCGCTTTTATTCTGGCTGTGTTCTGCCTGTGTTCTGCCTTGTTTTAGCTCACCTCGAAGTATTTTCGATTCGTGATGGTTTTTAATTTGTTCCCAGACTAACAGTACTATCCAATCTCAAGATGCATTAATTAAAGAGATTATATCTTGATAAGAGGATGATTGTTTTTTTCCTTCTATTTGTACAGTACACACAGTCACATTTTGAAATAGTTAGTTGAAAAGTAGCTACTAATTCCCGCTATTTAGTATTTTTGATCCTGCATAAACATAATTTCAAACAAATTAGAGCATATATGTAAACTCAAAATGTTCAGTGATAGTATATGTGTGGCAATTAATCTGGTTCATTCTTACGGCTGACGAGGAGGGACAGATAGAAAAACAAGTGTTTTCCACGTGTGAGTCCTTTAACAGGTGTTCTCACTGGCGAATGATGGTGCATACGGGGATTGTCACGAGGCAGCTGTGAGTCAGGGCTTTCAAGCCTCCAAAACGTTTAGGGGGCTCAGTCCAGTATACATCCTTTGTCAGTGGTATCAAATAAATGTGTAACCACCCACACTTTCAACAGCAGAGTTACGAAGTTAGGGACTGGTTGTTTTACCACAGAGGGTTTTTTTCGCCATGTTTTTTATAACCAACAAGCTGACATGTACCTTTATGGAGAGCTGCTGCCTCCTGGCTGAGGAAATTATCAGTGTTGTTTATATATTTATACTAATTTCCTTCAGAAACCTTTCTAGCTTTGGTGTGAGTGTGTGCTTTTAAAATAAAAATGCATGCAACTTTAGAAAGAAGAAGGCAGTAGCTGCTTAAATAGCACTTTCCACTGAAAGGGCCTGGGCCCATTTGTTCAGTTCTTCCTCGATGTTGATCCTTCGATAGTTCTTTTTAGAAGAATACAAGTATAAAGGTGAGCAAAATTTCATAAATCAGTTTAGTATGCAGTGTAATCCAATATATGGCTACACAATAAAACAGGTTGACAACCAAATGAAGGTTACTCAGATTTATTACAGATTCAGAATTGGCGGACATACACAAATCTCAGCATAAGGGTATAAAAATACAAAGAAAACAGAAGGAATCCAAATCTCCTACAGAGATTTACTTGAAACACTATGAAAATAACAGCTAGTTCTATGACGATTATGCATTGTCAGGAAGCAAATTTTAAGAATCCCCAGCATCGGCACTTCGTTGGAGTAAAGCATTTAATTCTATCTATCCCTACTCTAACTCTAGATGTGTCATCCCTAAATTAGCATTTAAGCAAATGGTTCGAAAGAGAAAAGGTGTCAGTGGTTAGAGTCTTCGTAAGAAGTCACTCTAACATCAAATGTGTGAAGTAGTATAAAGCCACAAGCAGAAAAGAAGCAAGCTAGCACTCAGGTGCTCTCTTGACAAAGGGCAAGATGGAATGGAGATTCTGTCCCTCTC
This sequence comes from Triturus cristatus, assembly GCF_964204655.1. Lineage (NCBI taxonomy): Eukaryota > Metazoa > Chordata > Amphibia > Caudata > Salamandridae > Triturus > Triturus cristatus. The sequence goes on along the minus strand of NC_140586.1, from coordinate 480,028,058 downwards.
TATGATGCATCATATATTCAAACTTGTATTCAGCAAATGTCCCATAATGCTTTTCTCATGCGTAGTCTACAGCAAGCTCAATCACAAACATTTTCCATGACGTTGATTTCTTTCGCGGTCTTCTCTATGTACGCCCCTCTGCAGCAGTTCGTCCTTGGCCTCTTCTCCTTCTCCCATGTGAACGCACACCCCTTCACCGTATCTCCGCCAGGCCAGGATAACTGTAACTCCTTCATTCCTCAAGTATCTAATGGCACAATCCTCTTACTCTTCACTAATAGAGTGTTTAACCACCTGCAATGCAGAACTTGGGAACAAGCAACATTCTACAAGACTCGCGTGGGAATCTAAGCATCAATTTCAGAAACGAGAACATTCACAATGTACTATGAATTCAGGCCTACAATTTAGGGTAAAATAATAAATGCACCATGAAATTTAAGTTTAGCATTTCCATAAAATCATTAGCATGTTCAGTAGAAACGCTCTCTAAACTACATTAGTAAGTTTAATTCAACTACATCATTGTTTTATGAAACATTCAAAAGGCATTTAATGTGTGAATGCGTCAAACCACTAATGAGTCCTATATAAGTGTGCTACATTGTCTATACGTAACTAGTACAATTCTATGAATCATTTGTTAAGCTTCACATTAAATCATGTTAATTTCATAAGAACAGGTTAATTGATTTGCGTTGCCTCTGACAGCAAATTTCACCAAAACGCAGAATAATATGTGAGTGCATATTATAAGAGGTTACATTGCACTTCTAACGGGTACCATGTAGGATACAAATTAATGCTCTATCACCAGTAAAGCAGATAGATCATTATTTGCAGGTGTTGCCAGTGACACATCACAGTGTCGAGCCTAGTGGTGGAACTGACTAATGTAGGATCCTCGCTATTCCAAGATCACCCTGTCACCAATCAAACACATTACAAAACACACTGCCACTTTGATCAGTAATCCTTCAGGATTATTGTGCAATATACATTGAGATATAATAATACATCAGGATATATGGTCAGTCATTAGGTACGTAACCACCAGCAGTTTCAGCAGATACTTCAGTGGTTCTTGTTGTATGGTACTGGATGAAATTCTGCTTGCCTGATAACTGTTTTCTCCTAGGCTGGGCAGATTTGTCACACATTTCCTTTTCAGCATGGTGGCCATATCCTAATATTGTTCTGTTGTCCCTGTTACTAAGTAGTTAATTGAAAAGCCATGGCAATTTGAGATTATTTGGTGAATTGCTCTATCTTAAGCAGTCAATCAATTGGCCATTACAGACCCATCTGCTTCGCTTGCCCAACTTTCTTCAAGGTTCTTCCCACTTTAAATTGCTCTGATCATGATATTTGGGCACAGAGAGGTCTAGGTTTCTTTTTTTGTAAAGAAAATTAGCAAATGTATTTTAATTTCACACACACATGTGCACGCACCACCCCACACACACAAACGCATTGTAATTTTCTATTTATTACCATTGCCGAGCATGGGGAGGAGCCATCACTCACGAGAGGCGAAGCCTCAAGTGGGTTATGATTCCCCTCCCCTATCCCAGTAATGCTAATAAACAGCATATTGTACTCTGTGCATTTGCATACAGGTTTTATGGCATGGCAGTTTTCACATGTATTTATTTTCACAATAGGCGTTTAACCAAAACCAGAATTCAAGGAGTGAAATTTCATTGAAGAAACCTTGTGTCTACTAGGAGACTTATTGCTGGGTGTAAAGCATTTGTTACAACCTGTGAGCCAGTAGGCAGCGTTCTTCCAATGTGGATTTTGCTGTACTGTGGTAAGACACTTGAATTTGACCTTTGAAATTTAGTGATACGTGTGTGAATTGTGATATACATATGTATATACATATTTGTTTTTTTACATGGACTCAAACTTAGAAGCAAGTAATTCAAGATGGTCAAATTGTCCACTGTCGCTGGTTGGACACCATGTTGAGTGGGAGAAAAAAGTGTTCCTACCATGATGAAACTCACACATTTAAAATAAAAAACAGCAAGGAAGGGACACTGGAAAGAATCTACCTTTCAAGAAGATTAGGCATACCTCCACAATTGCTGAGGTCTCACATTGTTATCGAATTCGAAAATCTCGCAAGCACACTCCTTGAAAATGGGACTTTTGTAGATTTTCACCCATGTCCTGAACACCCCCACCACCGACCCATAGCCCCATTCCTGCAGATTGTCATAGGGAGAAAAATTCAGAGACAGGGCCAGACTGGGAACCAAGAGAGCCCTGGCAAAAATGCTATAACCAGCCCAGCTCCCTTTGTCTCCTTGCAGAGTCTCTCTCTTTCCATCCATCCATTCCTGTTCTCCTAACCTCTCTCTTTTCTCTCTCTCTAATCCTTTTCTCTCCACTGGCCTCCTACACCTGCCCCGTTCCGTCTCTCTTGAAGCCTCCTTGTGCCTGTTGTAATTTACGTTGAGGAGCTGGGGAATATGGGGAATATGACCTATGCACAAGGGGTGGCGCTGGGCTTTGAAAAACGCTGTCTAAGGACGCCAGCCCACCAGGCAAGTGCCCAGTGCAATAAAATGCCTGGCTGGTCCTGTTCAGAGATGTAGATGTGGCGAAAAAGTGCATTTAATATTTTTGTCACTCCGTTTGACTTTCGCCTTGAAGTCATTTTTCAGTGTGAAAAAATAATTCCATTTTCCTCTCCTCCCACCAAAAAAGAAAAGGTTGTGCTTGTGTCACTGCCCCTGCTAATTTTTTATTGCAAGCGCCACCAAAATGTGAGAATGCTAAAAAAATATGATTTCCATGGGAGCATCAATGCTCTTACCATTGGGAATCACTTATCGCAGAAGCAAAAGTTTGCACACCTGGGATCAAAGTTACTATCATTCATGCAACGAAGTGTTCTGTGACAAACTACAATGCTGCAAAGTGGTGCACCTACGATAAAATTGGCGGTGCTTGGGTAATAAAATGCTGGTTTGGCAACACATTCAGGAGGGCTATTTACAAATACATTTTTTAGTGCGTGAAGTAGTATTCAAGTAGTACTCTTGAACAAACTCTTACATGCCTTGGGGAACTGGCGCCAGAAACTGTGAAACTGGAATACAATGAAATAGAAATATTCAGACACTATTAATATGCAGTTAGTAGAAATAGAAAGGACTCTAGTTCTCGGTACACTTCTACTAACGGAGCTGGACGTTTCTGGCCAATTTACAAAGGCAAGTAAGAGTATGTGAAAGTGTATTCTTGAAGTGCTACGCGGTCTAGTACTCAACTCTTTGTGAATCCACCCCCTAAGAGTTGTGGTACAGAGTGTTTTGCGTTGACTAGAGCTTGTACTCACGGTACACCCTTGAGTTTTCATCCCTGTGTGGTGACCACCTCCAAAAAGTAAGCTGTGTGAATAGTGTAATTTTGCTTCAGTTTCACGTTACATTTGAGAATCTCACATTCTCCATGTCTATTATTTGCGCCTCATTTCTCTTGGCATTAGGAGCTCACACAATGCCAGGTCACGCTATTTTACGTGATTGGTTTGGCAAGGGTCCTTACCCATTATGGCCACTTTTGCACACATTAAAAGGGGGGCTGGCATTGTGCAAAGCGTTCTTAGCACTACAGCTGCCTCAATAAAGTAGCTTTTGTGTGTTAAAGTTGATGGGCACCACCGCGTTGCCACTTTTTGTTAAACATCATTGCTAAGCGTCTCATGAGCAGTAGTTATAAGCCATAGTAAATTTGGGACTTAGATGTATTTTCTTATGCACTAAGTAGAATTTGTGCATGAGATTTTTTAATTTTATTTGCATAGTTTACCCTGTTGTGTGTATGTGTATATATAGCCAAAACTGCTGAACGGAATTACACCAAATTTTGCAAAAAAGGTAGTGCTTGGTTCAGAAAGCGCCCTTTTTTTAAATGGTATAAATCCGTTCAGTTGTTGCTGAGAAAATCCAAAAATAAAAGTTTCGATAGCTATGGCCGTGGTGGATCCGCGCACCCTCCTGATCACGAGCTGCATTCTAATTGGCCGTCAACACTTCAAACCAGGAAGTGTTTGCAGCCATCTTGTGCCTCGGTAGAACCGAGGCACAAGAAAACAGTCAAACAAATGCGCAAAATAAGAAAAGGGGGCAGGGTAGAAACACCCTGACATCCTAGGCCTGCTTAGGGGGTCCCACAAGGACCCCCAGGGCCATAAAAAGCATTATTTTTTTATTGCGGATCCGGCCGTGAAAATAAAAAAAACAAAGCACGGGCTCCCGCGCTTCGTTATTAATTAGCCCCCGGGTGGGCCAAGTCCCAGGGGCATGTCAAAAATTATTTGCGGGGGCCCAGGGGGACTCCCGCAGCCCGGGGACCACCACCCCCCGGGGCTTTCTATAAATATTTGTGGGGGGCACACAGCCCCGGGGACCGCCACTGCCGTTATAGTTAGCTGTACTAACTATAACGGGGGAATTTCTATGGTTTTGCACAAGTGAAATGCCCAACTAACTATAACTTTCCTTAAAACCCATGGTTTTTTCAGTGAGTTTCTAAGGTTTTTTAAATGCTAATTTCCAACTATAACGTGCCTGAAACCTATGGTTTTTTCAGTGAAAAAAAATAAATATATATATATATAGATATTCTCTCCAACTCCAGTCACTGACCAGAAAAGCAGCGGGCACTCCAGAAGCGTGTGTAATAGTTATTATTGACTGCGGGCGTATGCACTGCTCCGACACGTTTCGGCTTAAAAACAAGCATTTGTATATATATCCCCATTCTGGTGCAGACTCCCATCTGTGCTGAATAAGGATTATTTAGAATAAGGTTTGAGACAGGCTTGCCTGGTAGGAAAAAAAGTTGGCCTTCATTTGATAATTATTAATTTCATAAATTTACTTAAATGGATGAACGTAATTTATGTTTTGCAAAAACTACAACCTGGAAAAGTAACTTGGCACAAAACTATCTGGGCTACGATGGATTAACACAGATTATTCTCTCCACACCAGAAAGGTACATTTCCCTTTCAGTATCTCATGCTTAGACAACAAACAAACAAGTGAGTAATAAGAATATTTAAAAAACCAAGATGGACGGTTACTTGTTGAACAGAGATTGAATGATAGTCCCACATCCCAGGTGTGAGATAGGAAAAAGCCTTTCCTCTTAATCTACTCCGTCTAATCTTAGGTGAAGAATTAAAATACAAATGAATGGCTCTCAAAACATGGATTGGAGCGAACCAGCAAATCCGACTCAAAACAAGCAAAGGGCTTCTTCGTCTATGCAGCATTTAAAGGCAAATGCACGGGGTCTTAAAAGCGATCCTTTTAGAAACAGGAAGCTAGGACAGGTTAACCAGATGATTGGAAATATGTTTGCATCATACCGAATGACGTATACAATATATGTTACTACTACTTCCACAGTAAGTAGGTTTGCATGCTTTTGCCGTTCTTTTTCAATATATCTCTTTCCTGGGCATACAGTTCTGAAGTCTTCAATGGCAAACAATTTAAATTGACCTTCTTCTGGAATTACTACAGCTCATCCATGACCGACCAATGAGTAACGACATAATATATCTTTCAAGTAATAACACATCGGATTGATATGTGGATGGTCATCTCTTGCCATTAATATCTGTAAGACACATTGCAAAATCATGAACTGCTTGTGCGCATATTCGTTAGGACCCCACACTACCTGGGAGTGGAAAAATACATCCAGAATGACTGCCCGCGCAGTTTTTATATTTAGAATACATGCGCTGGAGATCCTGGGCTTACATTACTATGAGGTATTTTAAGAACAACTATAGTAATATTCTGGGGATGGGACCATGTAACCAGTTATTAATATCAATTGGTCTCATCCTACATCGGAGAATTTGCCAGCATGCCAATATTCCACATACATGGACAGTGCAATGATTTAGATGTGAGGAGAAGTGAGTTATACTATGAAGAATCATTTTAAGAAATTATATCTATCTATCTATCTATCTATCTATCTATCTATCTATCTATCTATCTATCTATCTATCTATCTATCTATCTATCTATCTATCTATCTTATCATTTTCTCATTTGGTATTGTTGATATTTAAGTCTGCTGGGTTTTGTGAAACAAGGCATTATTGCTTCGCTGTGAATTGTCACCAAAAGATTTTGATAGAAAGCATTTGTAAACCTGCTTTGTATACGTTTTTAGCTGTGCAGCATTTTTTAAACAATTAAATGATTGAATAATGTAGTATATTGGTTTTCATGACCACACATTTTTTCAACCATGCTCTTGTTTTTGCAAAACAGTGCTTTTCCCTATATATTTTAGAAGCTATGTCCCACACCTCTGAACTCTGCCAAAGTGTTCATCTTCCAAATTCTAAAATCATCAAATATCCTTCTTGGTACAGATCTGGGACGGGTCTTGTAGAAGGGCGGATGAAAAGGAGCTTTTGACATTGATGACACCTAGCTTTTCTCCCAAGGGTTTTTGGGAGTAAAAACCCTGGTCTTGTATGGTTAGCAAGAGGGGCGGAAGATGGTGTATCCTAGATTCCTCAGGACTGGTTAGCGTACTTTTCTCCCAGGTCTTTCATTGGCTTCTAATCCAAACCTCACACTCACAGACTTGAAGAGTGTGAATATGAGTGAGGAACCTGGGGAGTGCTCAGCTGGGAAGAGTTTGTCCATGTTTGCGAAACATGAAAGGGAATAGGGTGAATGTCTTCTTGGCAAGGGCATCAAAACCCAGATTTCAAGAGTGTAAAAGCTATATTTTGGAAAGTGGATGACAGCAAATACACAGATTTGTGAAAGAAGATGTTGGTTTATAAAGCAGGATGGGTGCTAGGATTCAATTGGGATAACCCTGGCAACTAAAAAGGGTACTCAAGAAGAGGTAAGAGATAGGGAAAATACACTGGCATTCGTTGTTGAGGTAAGAGGAGAACCAGTTTAGTCTTGTGTCATCCATTCCCATAAGTGTTAACAAGAGCTTGATTCGTGCTTGGAGGTCTGTGGTAGGACCAGGAGGGCCTCACATGGTCTGTGCTGCGTTTAGGTTTGAAGTGAACTTGTTATTGTGCGGGTGATGGTTGTAATTTATTTGGGTATGAAGTGAGATAGTGACTGTTTTTCATCACTTTCAAGGGGATGGTAGGTGAATGATCAGTAGTCCCAGAGGATGTTAGTGGCCCAGGTTTGTTTTTTTGTAATGGAAGGATCTGTCTTTCCTTTATTGACCATATTTATTGACCATATTGTGAAAGAAGCCCAGAAGTGTATCTTAGAAAACTAATAGTTGAGAAAAACACAATGTACTGCGCATTTAAACTAAGGATTAGATGTATTAAAATAGTGGAATGAGGTGCCTCAACCAAAGTTTTAGCTCTGCAGTGAGAGGGAGCAGTGCAGATCCATATTTACTAAATATGGTTTGCTGCTGATCTCTTCCCCTGTACTGGTGCACAAACAGGCTGCCTAGCACCACATACACACCTTTGTGCCACAGTGCGAAGGGGTATGTATGATGTCTAGGATAGGTTTTGCACTGGAAGGGTACCCATCTAGTTCAAAATCCTATACTTAGACAAACTATTAAATATCTCATACATTGGATGTGTGCTGTACAATGCAGCACACATACAATATGTGTAATGTTATGAGAATGCATACTTTTCTCCTACTTATTGTCTATCTCAAGGAGGCATTATTATTTGATGTAAAGCCAAGTCTGACAATCTTTGTAGATCTGGCTGAACGTTAAAATGCATGGGTGATAGAATTGGAATGCTCAAACACCATGGAACACTCCTTTGATGCAAAGCACTGGTTGTGATATTATAAGGGTGACTTTCTGTGCAACACAATACTTTGCCCATTTTGTGCCACTTTGTGGTGGCACATAATCTTGATAAATCTGCCCCAAATTGTTTTTTTCACTCTGTACTTATAACCAGTACCATGAAGCAGAACCTTGTATTAGACTTTCATGTAACCGTCGGTCCCGTTAAGGGGAAAACATTGCTGATTTATTAATTATACTTTAAGAGCCCTGAGAATTTCTACCATCTGATCAAATGTCAGCTGCGTGATAAACAGGACAGAGTAGTGATTGATTCAACTATATGCTTACAAATCTCAACTGAGAATGAAGTTGCATTTTAATTTCTTAAAGCTTAAATTCATTGAAACCTAAGCCCAGACACAGCCCAGCTGTGGGTCCCTTGCTCGCTGTGACACTGGATTCAAGCTAGCTTGGCTTAAGAGGGGTGATACCCCCGAAACTGGTCCCAGGAAGCTTGTTTCTGGTCCAAGGAGGATCTGGCCTGGTAGTTTAGGCTGGACTGTTCCAATGAGTAGCAGGGTCAAGACTGAGTCCAAACTGGGGTGGCAAAGTGAGCAAAAGAATGATGGATTAAACTCAGATCTAATAACTGTGGGGGTGAGTGGTTGAAAAGTATCAGCAGTCTGTCCATCAGCTTGTTGTGTTTGCCAAGTGTGGTCGGTGACAGCTCCACCCCATCAAGTCAGAGATGGCCCATCCTGCCAACACCTATGCTCCTTTGACTCACTGTTTGGTAGCAATATACAAAGACTAACTGCGACCTACACCTAGTCATGTGTGGCATTTTCAGAATTGTGACTTAAAATCTGACTTTACCATAAAAGATGGTTTTAAATTACAAATCTTTAGACAGTAAACTCGACATTCCTACCTGCTCCCAATGGTAAGTTACCACTTATTAAATGTAATATGTTTACTCAAGGTTATTCTATGGGTGAGGTAGGCCTTGCAGCATTAAAAAACGAATTTAAGATGTGTTCACTACCAGGACATGCAAAAAGTACATGTCCAACTTTTTATATAAACTGCACCCTAACCTATGGGCTGTTTAGAACCTACCCTTGGGGTGATGTATATGTATTAGAAAGGAAGGTTTAGGCCTGGCAAAAGGTTTATTTTGACAGGTGGAAATTGCAAGAGAAACTGCACACACATGCTGCAATAGCAGGCCTGAGACATTTTTAAAAGGCTACGTAAGTGGGTGGCACAATGAGTGTTGCAGGCTCACTAGTAACATTTAATTTACAGGCCCTGGGCACATGTAGTACCACTTTATTAGGGACTTACAAATAAACTAAATATTGCAATTGGGTATAAGCCAATTCTACCATGTTTAAAGGAGAGAGCACAAGCATTTTAGCACTGGTTAGCAGTGGTAAAGTGCACAGAGTGCTAAAGCCAACACAACTGAGTTCAGAAAACAGGAGGATGAAGGCAAACAGTTTGGGATGGCCCTGCAGAAAAGGCTACGTCCAACACTGTGGATAACAGGAGGGCAACACATTGTAAACGCACAGTGGAAATGATTATCAGTATTCCTGTTGTACAAAGCGGTCTCTATTTATATGCTGTTACTTGGACAGCTGTGAATGAAAGAGAATTGAAAACCTCTCTGTCAGCATTACCAGCAATAGTGCTAGCGCTGATAATTCCTGTTTGGGGTCCTAACAACTGAATTCCTGACAGTTCCTACATTTCCCCAATAGAATGCAGAACAAATGCAATATCTAATATCCATTTCGACCTATAATTTATGTCTGAAAGACGGTTTTACCTTGCGCAAAAGCCATCACTGGGTGATCTTTCGAGTCATTGCCATTCATTTACCACAATTATGCAGAATGGCATTACCGTAGTTTATTATTTGTTATTGTTTTTGTGCAACCTGTATTTGGACGTGTTTACACAGTCTGTGTCAGAGGGTGGGGGTGTATTGCAATTTTACAGTTCAGCTGTCTTATGAAACATTTTGTCATAAGGATCGACCCAAAGAGCAACTCGGTTCAAGACTAAATTGCCCTGTTGCTCCACAGGGAGGTTCATTCTTGTGGTATTGATGAAGGCAGCCATGTTCAGACCTATCCTTGACGGATCTTTCACTTCCGTTTGTGACTGCCAGAGCACAACAGCCCAAACTTCTACAAATTGAAAGTAAAACAGAAGGCTGTAAAACCATATGTTTGCAGTGCAGAATTGAGGGACAATGAAAGTAGGAGATTTCCTAGTAAACTTCATAATGTGGGTTAGTTCCGCTTTGGATAGTGTAGGTCATAAAGTAAGAATGTAGCATTTTGACATTCTTTGAATGGTCTCTTTTTTGTGGAACCCCTCTTCCAATTGCTTCCATTTGCTTAATAGCCGTGCTGATGCAATGTGAACCTGATATTATAACATTTCCCAGTCTGCGTTTGGTACCCCCCCCCCTCACCCCCCCCTGAAATTGACATGAAGATTATTTGAAAAGCAATGCGGCAACACAAAAGTGCTAAACAGGTTCTTAGGTTATAATCAGGTGATAATAATAAAGACAATAAACGAGGGTGAATCAGGGTCCCATTGCTTTAGGCAAATATCTAATCGGTGTATAAAATGTGTGACCCACAATTACATCATCCAAACTGATAATGCGTCCACCGTGTGCATAAACAGTTTTCCGTGCAGTGTGTCCACAGCCACAGTGGACATCACCAAGTAGGGAGTGTTTCTATGGAATTACTGATAGTCATAATCTAATTTATCAGTGTGCCCTGTGTGCCCCAGTGAAGGCACATTTTGCCGTCAGCACATTCATTGGAATGTTGAGAGGGGAACGGTTCATCAGATTCCACACAGTGCGGTTTGATACTGCTGGTATTGGACTTCTCTGGAATGTCCGAGTTCATACAGTTCACCCAAAACCCCGGCAATGAGCAAACAAATAAAGAAAAGTTGCACAAAAAAGAGAACGGGGGAATGTGGAGGAAAGACTGACGTATAAGGGTCATTTGAGGATGTCAATAGACCTAGTTATTGTCACATATGGCACAAGCCCATAATCAGGACCATTACAGTTATGCAATACTGTGGCGATAGTGTTTTCTGCATAATTGTAGTTCTGCAACATTACCACCTAATGCAACATCTGCTGCGTAATCTGCAGATTTTACTAACAACATTCTGTTTCTAGCTCAAACAATTCAGAAGTTACTAAAATCATGGTGGCCTATGTTGCTGTGCGGTGGAAGGCCCTAGGCAAAGGTTGATTGGTCATCGCTATCATTGATTACTGTATTTGATTATTAAACTGGTTCTGATGAGGTGAAACCTTTGCCAAGACGTTGTTAACATGAAAATGACAAAGTTATGAAGTAATATTATCATAAAATGTATCCCATTAGGTCGTAAAATTCTCCTTTTCTTGCCACGTCAATTCTGCCGCATAATTTGGTCCTCCCCTCATGCATAATTACAGGAACCGGCCTACCAGCTGGGTACGAGCCACTAACATAAGGTATTGACTGCCTCAGGCCTCAATAGTAATGAATTAGTCGTAATCTTTTTTTAACAGATGTACAGAGTGTGGGTATGAACATTATGCATTATCAAAAAAGTGCAGACAAGAACACAGAATTGAGTTTCAATAACCGGCCATTTGATCAGAGCATAAAGCCGCCAGGATATTATTGCATACATTTTACTTGACAAAATCTCAGCCTTTGTTCTTTGGTTGCAGATCACAGCGTTCCCGTTAGCTTAAAACAATTCTGAGGATCACTCCCACGTAATAATAAGGCAATTATTTTAGGATACCAGAGAGTATCCATCATTTTAAATTGGACTCTTCATGTGTTGCAGTAAACTCCTGTTTATTAGCCATCATCATCTTATATCTGACCAGCAGTCGCTCTCAATCACACAAATCTAACATTTGCTCTTCTGCAAATAGACGAGGGGAAGATAATCCAAGTATCAAAACTCCCACAACAGCTGCCACAGATCAGCACAACCTCTAGCACGCGCAACAATTCAATACATTCAAAAACTCTGTTGTCAGTACAGTGGAAAAATGAAACCAATTATTTTTTTCCGTGATCCTTGTATTTTTCCTTTGTTTATTTTCGGCCCATTGGCCTCTTCTGTTTCTATAGCCAGCCAACAGTGTTTCGTAAGTGAGGGAATTCCTCATGACTTCTTCAGGGCTATACACCGGTTCTAATTCCAACCCGGCTGTCTAATACACTGGTTTTAATTGAAAATATTTCAAACTGTAAGTAAATCCGTATATCCCAAGGTAAATAGATTTGGCGCCATTCAAAAGTAAGTGTTCCTTGTTACCTTTATTTGTCAAATGAATAGCTCAATAGAGTATGGCCAGCGAGTAAGGTGCAAATCTCAGCGGTGTATATCCACGGTGTTACTTTAAAAAATCCATGTTTCCATAGGAAAAGCTTTTTTTGACTTGCCTATCTCTTTAGCACCGTTTGACGAATCTTCACAAACTTTTCCCCAAAAAAGTGTGCCAGTGATTATAGTTGTACTTTGAAAGTCTCCGGGTGATCCATCAAGTGGGAGCTGAGAAAAATGGGGTGGGGGTCTAAAAAAAGTGTGTCTCCCATGTTAATTCCCATATGGATTTTAGACACAACTACAGCCTGAAGCGCTGCACAGAATTACACCAAATGTGCCAGAAAAGTAGGTGTTGGTCCAGAAAGTGACCTTTTTGTAAATTAGTCTTAATCCATTCAGTAGTTTTTGAGATATTAAGGGAAAAACAAATATGTATATATAGGACGTGGATCCTCAGAGAATCTGACAGTCCCTGTGCTGATGTCGTATTGGCTGCCAACACTTCAACCAGGAAGTTTTGGCGGTCATGTTGGGACTCAGCCGAGACCCCCTAAAAACAAAAAAGTAAAGAAAAGGGGGCAGGGTAGGATTAACCTGACTCTCTAGCCCTGGACCCCCCCTCCTAAGGCCCAGGGTAACCACCTCCTGTGGGCTTTATTTTAAAAACAGAGAGACTGCGTGAACCCCCTTCTGGAGCTGTTTGAAGCCCCAGGGACCACCACCTCCCCGGGGCAAAATAAAAACAATTGCAGGGGGGCCACATGGACCCACTGGGACCCAGGGACCACCACCACCTTCCCGGGACCTACGTAATAAATAAAAGTGTAAGGGGTCTTATACGGCCCTGGGCATCACCACCTCCCTGGGGTCGGCACCCCTATTAGAGCCATTAATGGCCCTGGAGACTGCCACACCCTAGGGGCGGCTCCCTATTTCCCCGTCCAGCTCCGGAATATAGCGGTTTGCTTTTGCTTGGCGGGAGCTGTGCATCTCCTGCCAAGCAAGAGCGAACACTAACTCCACTTCCAGCAATCAGGAGCTGTCAAACTTCTCCCACTTGTTGGGAGCGGAGTTTTCATGTCGCTTTCATGCAGGCAGGTAAACAGATGAAACGCTACACCCACAGGCAGGGAGCTGCATATTTAGCAGTTCCTTTTGTGTAGGAGCAATGCTGGCTCCTGAGGGAGACGGAAAGTTGAAGGGACCATAGAGGCATTGAGGCTCCCCCGCGGTCCCCATCATAGCACACTGGGTGGCCTGGGTGGGCTTCAGGGAACCCAGGTAGATGTGGCTGGGTCCCAGGGAATGCGGTCCCCGGGGACAAAATCGGCCCTCTCGAATTGAAGTTTGGCCGTGCCCTGTGGAATGGGGTCCTGGGGCTGAAATCCACTTGTGAAGGGGTGCTGCCTACATTGAACTATGATCGGGTCCCAGGGCTGAAATTGGCTTGGGGAGGGAGGGTGTGACCCCTCCTCCCCTATTGAATTTTGGCCGGGCTCTGGTGGATTGAGTCACTAGGGCTGAAATTGGCCCAGGGAGGGGGGCTGCGAGACCCTCCTCTCCTACTGAATTTTGACCTGGCCACAGGGGATGGGGTCCCTGGGGCTGAAGTCGGCCTGGGTAGTGGGGCCGCACAGAGATTCCCTCCCCCTGTTTAAATAAGAAAGGATCCTAACTTCTTGGGTTTGGAGAAGGCAAAGCACGTGTTTCCTCTCATATTCCATGTTGAAAAACAATCTGAAATCTGTGAGAAGTTGTCCTGGTATATGCTGTCCACTAGTGATAGTGGGCACCCTGTACCAGTCCAAACAACCCCTTATTGGTTATAGGTTAAAGACAACCTTTATTGAAAGCTATCCTAGTGGTAGCTATGAAGAGCAGCTTTCAGGCTAAGTCTTGAAGGAATGTAAAGCAGCTTGTTTTACCAGTCTATAATCTCTTGAGTGCCTAAATGAAAGACATCCACACCAGGTATATATCAAATATATGTATTTATTACTAAACACACCCTCCTAGTCTATTTATGAGACTAGAGGTCAAAAAACATAAGTTACACTTCAAATATTACAGTATAATAGCACAAATACACGTCAGGCCCTAGGGGCGAACCAAACCATATACTAAAATAGTGGTATAAGAACCAAGACTTATCTAGACACAAGGCCTACAGCCTGTAGAATCACTGGGACCCCAAGGAACCACCCAAGGTAGTGACACAGGGGACCCACGGGGGCCTTGTGCATTGTGAGAACTCAGCCGCGAGCTCCCATTAGCTTCTATGGGGAAAGTCGCGGTTAGATTTTTAAAGATTAGGGACACTTAGAATTGAGTCAGGACCAAGCCCCTTAGGACTTCGGAAGTTCTAGGGTCAACACCCACGGGAGCACCGCAGTACTCGTCGATTTCAATGGAAGCTGGTGAAGAAGTGCTGCTGCCTGGAAGATGCAAAGTGTCCGAAGAGATCCAATCCTGGATCGAAGATGAGAAGAACCTGAGAGCAGAGGGGACAGAGTCTGGGTCATTAGCCAGTGACCAGGAAGGCGATAGGCAGATGCCCACCGATGTCGGGTGATTTCAGGTGAAGGAGGTGAAGCTTGACTCTTCAGCCACGAGGACCAGGAGGCGTTGAGGACAACCAGGAGCTGGATTTGAGCTGTCCCACAAAGGATATCGAGTGCTGCAGTGTCAGTGCCCGGATTGGACACAACAAGCCTTGGCAACAGAAACCCACGCAGAAAGTGAAGAAATGCTTCGGTTCAGACCAGCAAGGTCTGAGGGACTCACCACTTGGTTGAGAGTTAAGGCATGTCTGGAGCAGCCAGGGTAACCCAAGAGAATTCAAAGTTACCCCCTCAGGGACCCACCAGTCAACGGACCAGGGATCGCAAAGGGACCTTGAGACGAAACACAAATGGTGGCCCACGGGTCACTCGGGGCGACTAGGCTGACAATCTTCAGTGGATTGAGTGCTCGAGGTAGGGGCTACAAGTGAGCCCAAGCACAACTTCAAGAGACGTTGAGAAGTCAAGGCACTTACAGAAATGCACAGTAACCAGGAGTTCCAGTTCCACACTAGTCACGAGGGCTGCGGGTCTTAGCTTTGCTGGGGACTCGGGTCGGCCTTTGAGATGTCTGGAAATCCTCTTCCTGGGCTGAAAATACTTCGGAGTCCGGCTGGAGAGCTTCAATAATGCAGACCAGCAAATTGCTTCATTGGTGCCTGCCAAGCAGGGGAGTCACTCCTTGACCCCAAGGGAGATTTCTTCAGTCCTCTAGTCTTGAGTAGAGCGTTAAATTTCCAGGATTCAGCTTCAGAGTTTCATCCAGGGATATCTAAAGTTCTGGTTACAGAGGTTCCTTACTTATACCTAAGGAAGGGGTTGGACTAGCTCTGTGGACCCACCTATGAGAGGGTTTGGAAAGAGGCGTGGCTACACCCATTTCCTTTGTCCAGTTTCGCGCCAGAGCAGGGGCTGGAAGCCCCTGAACTGGTTTGAGCTGGACTATGCACAGGGACACCAAATGTGCCCCCAGTGCAGGACTTCAAAGCACTCAGAGAGTGCTCCAATCCAGCCCCAATACACATAAGCCTGTCTGGGAGGTGGTTACACCTCCCTGTGACAGGAAACCTATTGTCCAGCCCTCCCCTGCCGGAGTTTCGGTAAGCAGCAGGAGGCCAGACCCGTGTCTGTGGCTGCAGCATCCATTTTGTGATGCCAGGGCTCTGTTAAGTTTCTACCGGGTAACCCAGTACTGCCATGTCTCTCCCTCTAGAAGGGTGGGATCATACTCGCACACCAGTTACTGGTGTGGGGGTATGATTCCAAAGTATTTGACACCAAACAAGACATGTTTCCGTGCAGCCAGTCCAAAGTTAGCATTTACCGTTTGGTTATAATGCACTTAAAAGTATATGGTCCGGCTGCACTACTGACAACCCCGGAGGATTGATTCTGAAGGCTGCAGAGGGGCTCAGCTCATGCCTGGGCACCCTCTCACATATAACCAAGCACCCTGCCTTCAGGATTAATAAGGCCTGCCATAGGGGTGACTGATAGGTTTCTATGTGCAGTATATGGTGAGATATAGTGAACCTATATCTTAGTAAGGGGTGCACCAACTTACCCAGGCTGCAGTAGCAGACCTGTGGTGTCATTTGGGTGGCTTTCCAGGGGTGGCATAATACATGCTTCAGCCCCTGGTAGGCCTCTGGGGTACCTATGCCCTGTGTACATAGTATATCATATACTAGGGACTTATAAGGGAACTCCAGATCCAATCTGTAATGTACCTAAAGTACATGCAATCAATTTAGAGAGGAAGCAGCTAGGCTGGGGACCTGAATAGCAGGTTCCCAGCCAAAGTAAGTCAAAAAAAAGGAAAAAAATGGGGGCAACCATGCAGTCAGATTCCACCTTCCTACCCAATCCTTAATGGAGGTGACTGCATTGTTGATCTGTTGGAGCGCAATCTGATCTGGGGTGACTGTTTTGATTGATCTCTTTCTCGGCATCTCCTAGTGAAATCAGAGTCCATGATTCTCCTTTTAATTACCCTGAGTATGCAAATGCACACAATCATCTGCAAGTTCAACTCGTTTGGCCGCGCCTCGTTTTCCTTAGTAGTATTTAAAGGTCGTCGTGCCTTTTCCCACGTTGATGGACTGCTTAACAGCAGGCCCTTGAGTGCGTTTCCCATAGTTTTTGGTGACACGTTATTGATGCAGAGCAATACAAGGACATCTCTACCAAACAAATAAGCACATACTTGATTTAGTTAAGGGGAAGTACCCCTGTTTATTAGAGATTCACCTCTTTGTAGTCTTGTTGTCTTCTCTTGACAAATAATTATGTTATCACAGATTTGTGGATGAAGACACTCGAGGACCAATCACAGTGCCAAAATTACATGCACACCTCATGGTCCTTTATGCACGAGACATTTACCCAATGAGGAAGCACATACTAATTAACCAAATGAAAGTACTCCAGTTGGGTAGATGTTTTCAGTAAAACTGGGGACTCTGCTTGGAAAAATATAGGTTCAATTCTGGCACTGGTGCCGATTTCACAGAAATTAAACCTCAACGGAAAGCACTTACAAATATAATCATGGCAGGTGCCCCAGTTGAAGCTCTACTTCAGTAAAGCATAAACAATCCTAACTTCTTGGGCTTAACGAAGGCAAACCCAGTGTGTTTCTTCTTGTATTGCACATTGAAAAATGATATGAAATCCTTAATGGAAGTGAATTAATTATTGATCTATTGGAGCACAATCTGATGTGTAGTGACTGTGAAGAGTTGTTTCTTTCTTGTCATCTCCTGGTGACAGCAGAGTCCATGGCTCTCCCTTTTAAATACCCTAACTATGCAAATGCCCAAAATCCATACCGCCACTCACACCCCCACTAACAGACATACACAAGCACCCACACACCCACTCAGACACTCACACAGGCACTCACATACCCACACAGACAGACACAGACTCTCACGCAGGTACTCACACAACCACACAGAGACCCACACAGACACTCAAACACCCACTCACACACTCACAGACCAACTCACACACCACTCTCAAAAGTGACAGGTTACAGTTAAGGTTAAAAAGTTAAACACCTTAGGAAATAGAATTAATACAAACCCTTAGAAATTCACTGAAAAAAAAAGGTTACAGGGACGTTATAGTTAGGCTCAGATTTCACCTGTACAAAACCATTGAAATCCATTGAAAATCAGCAGTTATAGTTACCTGAGTTAACTATAACTTACGCCTCCGCAATGCACTGCTTATGACCTCACATATTCCATCACTCATGACATGGTCAGTGACATCACTGATGACTTCACTCATGACATCTCAAATGACATGGAAAATATTTCACAGTTTCCTTTAGATATATATTTCATCTTCATAATGACAGCCCCCAAATACTCTATAGTTATCTACCTTTGTCAGGGCTCTTGGAATTATGTGGCTCAGAGGGCAAAATTATGTGGCGAATATTGCAAATTATGTAGGATATTCCATGAAAGCATTATTTCCATCCATTTGAGCTCCAGGTAATGTTATTTTGTAAAGTCCGCAAATTATGTAGCAAATTATGCAGCAAATAGGCTAAATTGATAAGTGTGCAGTTAATGGAGCAGCCACAGATTCACAAACATCTTCTAGCACTCATAATTGTCATTGTCCATTGTTCTGTCAACAATTTGTGAATGGTAATCAAAACCTAAATATTCAAATTTTTGCCAGTGCCTATTCCTAGGTGTACTTTGAAGGAAACCGCTTTTTCAAGCTACCTACATGTAATATACAACATACATAACAGGTATCTGTGTATTGTGGTCCTAAGTTGCCACCAAGATTCTGGTGACATTTACAAATGACCCCACCTTTGGTCTCATGGTTCATAATGTTACCAGAACCCTGTGATGGCATTAATAAACCATATTATACAGTTATTTTCAGGAAGTGGGGCTGGAGGCATGGTTTGCTGCTAAGGATGATGCAAGCAGGAGGAACCAGTATTCTGGACCTACTCTGGCTATCTTAGATTATCAGGTATAATCCTTCTTGCTTCATGGCATCTCTGCTAGGCATCGTGATTCAATGTTGCTGCATCCAGGACTTTGCTAGATGGAGCTTAGAGTTTCCTTGCCAAAACTTCCTACTTCCTAATGATTTGTATTGATGGTCATTGAGAATTCAGAGAAGTGTTTAGAAAAGTTATGCTGTTGATGAAAACAAACTCGTAGCTATTTCTTGGACATTTTATATGAGTTCTTTTAAGACTTAGGATTGCCACATCATGTTTAGAATTATTTTGTGCGGTAACTGGAAGGATCCTTAGACTTGGCAGTGTTGCCCGAGGTACTAGAATGCAGATACACATTGCTAAGAATAGGGAATCACTGAATACTAACATCGCTGGCTATTTTACAGTTCTACAGAAGTTGAGTAGAAGCTATAACTCATCTTTCATAAGAGATTGTATAGTGGTAAAGCTTGAGGTAGTTATTCAATCCATAGGAAGAAGTGTTTGCTTAGGTATATATATAGTTGAGGTACTCATTTTTATGTGTTTATTTTTTATGAATTACTAGTTTCACATCAAACATAGTTATTGCTAAGGCAGTGCTTTCCAAACGTTTTAGGACCATGACCTACTTTTTAGAACTGCAAACTTTCACACCCCACCTAGTTTTAGTGGACATGAGGGGGCGATTGTTTAATGTAACAAAAGCATTATGTGGTAGCACACTGTCGTATACAGACAACACATTTTTCATTGAAATCGCCACTAAACTTTCACAGGCATACAGTTTTACTGATAAAACTATACTGCATCCAAATGATAATGTGTGGAAATTGTGTTTCAGTGACTATTTTGCATCACCAAGTAAAGTATGTTGATTTGATCCTATTAAATTCTTTGTTTCCATCACACTTTAGAATTACAAAAAAATGTGCATCAGTTTTTTGTTTTGCTTTACGAACTGGTGAATGTGTGCATTTCATTTACAGCTATTTTTATTTTGTTGTCCGTTACAACAAAAGACATTCTACAGCCTTTCCTTTCACACTGGTGTATGCACCAAGATTGACACATAATGCACTTCACTTTATTTTTCTTTGCCTGACTGCACAGTGGGAAGAGTTTACAAATGCCAATCCCCATTTTAAAAGAATAATCAACAATTTAAGATACAGCCTGACATGGGACCTCTGTCTTTCAAGATATATACAAAACTTAAAGGCATCTTTATTTATTTCTTGGACTTCCACGACTCACCACAAATTGGCTCGCAACCCCCAATGGGTCGTGACCCACAGTTTGGAAAACACTGTGCTAAGGTATTTTCTTTCACATCTACAGTTAAGCATAGACACGTTAATGACAAGTTAGTTAAGATATCGTTTTGTGTCACTAGACCCTGCAGACATTCATGATAAACACAAGTGATGAGTCAGAGTGGTGTATTTTCATTCAAATTGCAAGTTTCAGCACAAAATGATGGCTCTTTAAAATGTCCGGCAGTGAATCCTGATTTTCATGAAAATAGCTATTCATACGTTTTAACCCATTTTTTGTAGGTTTTAGGCAGATTTTTCCATGTCTCTTGGTGCCTCCGAGTAACAAACAACAATGACTCAACAGGTAATATTTGGAAGACAATTAATCATACATAAACAAATACAGGAAAGGAACAAAAAAGGTAGAGACACCACGATTGACTATCACGATCTGTATTAGTTATTGTAGCAGGAAAGCATTAATTTCAGACAGCAATACTTTTCTTTGGTATGGGTGTAATCAAAAAAGTGCACACATAGTGCTTGTGGAAGGGTGAAAGGCGCAAGTGATGCGCGTGATATAGTGACAGTGACAAAGATGTAATTAGAATTAGTACATAACATGAGCAATGAGGCCACAATTAGTTTGAAATATGTTATGAGCCAAGGAAGCTCTGAGAACACAGCACTTTGTCGATGGCTATTCGACCTGGCCGATTTCAGGTCATCATCAGGACGATATTGCATGTATTTATTGAGATTGCTGCAGAAAAAAAGAAATAGGAAAGGGAATCAGGGAGGTCGTACCTGGGAGGAAGGGTGGTGAGGCAAGCTAATTGCCGAAGGGTAACTACCAGGTGCGTGGGACGTCTGGAACGGATCATCCAGACTTGTATAGGCGAGTAACGGGGTCATAAGTCCAAGCGAATGGAGTAGCGAAGGTCTCTGGGAGATCCTGCAACAATGAAGATAAGTAAGGAAGTAACCCTCACGGGTGTGGAACAAGAGGTGTTGCAGTAGAAGCAGGGACCTACTAAGGGGGAGCCAAGGAGAACTGAAGAAGAACTTGGTGCAAGGAGAAGACCTTGAGGTATCAGTCAGGAGGTGTTGGACATCAGAGGGGTTCAATCAGCCCGAGGTATCCTTCACTTGGTGTCTCCCAGCATCCCAGGGGTTGGGCATTTTTCACGGCAATGGAATTTTTTCCCACTGCATGTCACTAGTGAGTCAATGCTGACTCGCGAGTTTCAAAATAGCCCAAAAAAACAATCCGAGTCCCTCTCCAGTCAATCACATGTGTGATTTTTTTTTAATGTTATTGACAAGAGTGGTGAGTCATTACTCACTATTTAAAACACTAATTTTTCAAAAACTACTGAATCGCTTTACACCAAACCAATGAAAGAACACTTTAAGAGTAAAGTTCCACATTCATGTCAAGTTTGGTGTAAATCTATTCAGTGATTTTCTTTTTAAGCAGGAGCAAAATTTTCTTTCGGAACTATAACAGGAAAACACTTCTATTTTCAACCCCACTTAACTTTTCCCCACTACATGGATCTGCACGAAATGTGTCGTGCCAGGCCTTAGTTGACTGTCTTAGTGATTTTCCAAATTTTGTGGAATCTGTCCATAGGGTAAAAAGTTGTAGGCAAATCAAAAATGCCTTTTTAAGGGAAAGTGCATTTTTTACGGGAAAGTGCATTTGAACCAGAACGTTATTTAAGTGTGAAATGCCTAACTATGCAACACATATGGCAAGACTTCCCATCATTATTAAAACTATCCAAAGTGAGCATAGAGAGGGAGGACTGACAAAATATTTGAGGGTGAAGAGGAATGGCTTTCACTGAATGAAACAATATTTTCACTGTGAAGAAACAAACAAGTCTTCATTAACTTCCTATGAATTCGTCAGGGTTAAAGTCTTTATGATGGTGTTGGGATTAAAGGACATGTGATGTCTCTTCCTGTGATGCCGATGTGGAGTGAGTGTGTTATGTCTCTTTTGCTAGCCCAATGATTTTAATGAAATTATTCTTGTTATTCATAAATATGTCTGCAGCTTGCGAAGGCAGTATCATTCTGTTCACTGTGGAAAATCACCTTCAATCAGGGCGGGCTCTATGGTGGTGCGACCGGTGTGACGGCACCGGGCGCTGACTTCGGGTAGGGGTGTCATGTTTGCAAGTATTGTTTGCAAGTATATTATGGTATTAAAAGCGCTTGCTGCCTGGTTCCTGGACTCCAGTAATTTTCAGGCAACAATAAAAATGTCAAGGTAACTCTGGTGATTAATGTTCTCACTAGACAGAGATCGAAGTTTTCTCTAGTGGAAGTTTTGACTTGTGTAATGTAGCACAGAGGCTCAATATGGCCGCTACAAAGAAGATGTACCATGCAGAACTTCACATAGTGGATATTATATAAAGAGGTCACTGGGTTACTGCTTTTTTTCAGATAGATCCTTTGTTACTTGCAGTTTATAAGTTAAAATTCTTACACAGAACAGTGAGCTATAAACTGTCATCAAAGAGCTGCATTCAAACTGCAAGGTATAAATTAGAGCGTTATGAATTTTATCCCCGTCTTTGATTATCCTAATGTTACAAACATGGTTTATTTGGATAGAAATCAATTCTCATTATTAAAGAGAACCCCTATCCATTGTGTTACGTTTTAAAATCTGAGTTTGTGCTTCTCCAGACAATCACTATTAAACCCTACTGCCTACTAGTGTGGTTGTCATGTGAGTCCTACACCTGGTAGTCCTCTGTCCCATTCAACATTTCCTACACAGTGATTTACACACATATAATTGGTTGTCTTTGTGTAATGTGTTTGATGTGAAGTGCTCTGACACCCTACACTGGTATGAGTGGAGCTATAAAACAAATTAAATGCATCTGAGAGGGAGAGTGGTTACAGAGACTTGAGGGAAACTGTTAAGGGGCGGTAGTGGGGGAATCCATGGCGGAGGTGGACATTGAGGGGCGCCAACAAACATGGTCGCACAGGGCGCCACCAGCGCTAAAGCCGGCTCTGCCTCCAGTGTCCCTCCATGAAGAAGTCCTATGTATATTATGTGGTATTTCTGTAGCTGAATCATAGCGGGGGAACAATGGAGTGATGTACAAGTGGAGGGCCTTGGGTGCAGGTAGCAGGAAGGGAAATTGATTTAATATTGTGTACTAGATAAAGGGGAAGCATGGATATTGCAATCCCTTGATGGGTAAGTGAACTAGCTGCTCTTATCTGCCTCATGTGTTCTTTCTCAGCTATACAAGCTGTCCATTAATTACCAAGTGACCTCACATTGCTCGATAACACAGACAATCTCTCATTTTCGGACAGGCACCCTGGGCAGCTTAAGTCTTTGCTAGCCATGGAAGGATCCCTCATGGGAAATCCAAGAGGCCTAATTGGACCTATCTGCACAAATGTCACAATATGTTGGTACCATTTATTGGATCCACAATCATCTGAATTTTCAGACAAAGACGGAGAAGTGTAAAGAACAAAAAGCAGCGTAATAGGCCAGCTTCATATGTGCACCCAGGATCTGGGTGCACAGATGAAGAATCCTCATAGCTATCACGACTGCCACAGCCGCGCCCCGATTTAGGAAACAACTGAAGACATACTTTGTTGAGGTACACTACATCATAGGGCAGCAACAGTTCACTTATCCTCTGAGAAGCCAGCTACCCGTCCAAGTGCTTTAACTTTTTGCATTGGACCCTATAAAGCGATCCTGCGAGGTCTGTGCTATATAAATACTAAATATGTGCATATAGGAGGAGCAATCACAGTGGAGGGTTACCACAGTTGGAAGAAGTTTTCTCTGTGGTTTATTTTTTGGGTAAAACAATTTTCCTGAGATGTTTTTAATGTGGAAATATAAACGTGAACAACTGCATGAGATATATATGCATGTATGGCCACGTTTAAGTTTACAAGATGGGAGCCACAGTGTGCTACAATTCGAATAAATATAATTGTGAACTATTGAAAGCAGATGTATTTGCCATTGGTTATGGTTTATTTTCTCTTCAGATAATTCCCCTTTTTAATGTGTTTAACATCTGCAATAATCTGATTATTGGGCTTTTGCACCTCCTAATGCTGGGCCTTAGCTCTTTCTGTGGTGCAAACTAACAGTAAAATGAGCAAACTCCAAGATTTCTAGTGTAAGTCTGAGCCACAGTGATGACTATAAATATAGCCTAGACTGGCTGACTTCAGTGCTGGATTTTCCTCCTGGTAGTCCCCAATGTCATCTGTCTTCACTTATGAAGACTCACTAATGATTATTTTGAAAACAGTCAAGCCCAATATTAAGTATGGAATTGTCATTTCTCTTCTCAGTACCTCAGTAATTATTGCTAAATTTAAATCTATGTAGCACAGGCTCTGCTAGATTTCAGGTCTGTGGCAATTCAGCCATGTTTGTCTGGCAGCCCAGGACCTTCAGCGACTAGTAGTAGAGCATGGTTGGGACTACTGGCAATAATTCATAAACAGGTTGTCGAATAAGGCCGCATACACGTGCAACTGAATTATTAAAAATATTCTACTCCCAAATCACGCGTTCAATATGTCCTGTTTTGGTAAGCATCTAGTATTTAATCCGCTGCCCCTGAGGCAGGAGCCTTTTGCATGACTGCCATGAAGTATTGGGTGCTTTGCCGGCACCTCCTTTCCCATGAATTGTCATTAAAAAAAAAGGAGCAGTGTTGATTTTTCTACGTTTGTCACTAAATGGTGTTCAGCACCTACCTGCTTTTAACACCAGTTTCATGGACTGAGTTGGTATTGCTGGGCCCTGTAGATATCTGTATATTTCAACTGCGAGTCTATAACTTATTGAGCTATCGGGCTATCCTTAGACCAGGCAAGATACTACACGCAAAACTACACTTATAATTTGTGAATAGCAAAGAAATGGTAAACTTAAACCAAAAGTGTGAATAAGGCCCAGAATGTTTACTTGTCATTGAATTACTCTTAACATGAAGGCTTCTAGAAGAGAGATATGTGTCTTCCTCTTTTCAACACATTCAGTTAACCAGCTTTTATAATTAGTGGCAACTGCTTGTGAGAGACTCTTGAGAATTTCATCTCCCTCAATATTTGACCAAAGTTCATTCATCTTTACCCCAAGTACCTCTAGCCTAGTTTAGAAGAGGTAATGTTCTACATTGCACAGGGCATGGCAAATTAAATGTATAGCATGTTGGCAGATTGAAATGCATCAAGACCATAACCTGTGATAAGCGCTAGCTTCCACACCAGTGTATTTAGTTCAAGGTGTCTCTAATGAATCTTTCAAGTCTAGAACCATTTTGAGTTCTCACTAATATATAGTCACCACTATACACACACCCACACACAACATAAACAATACTGCATACCGAAAGGGGTTTAGGTTATTCACCTCTAGCCACTGGTTTGTGAGGTTAGGCCCATTAATGGGCTGTCTGTCAGGTTTCTTTCTCTTCATTTCAGAGCATATCAATGA
Source organism: Triturus cristatus (assembly GCF_964204655.1). Lineage (NCBI taxonomy): Eukaryota > Metazoa > Chordata > Amphibia > Caudata > Salamandridae > Triturus > Triturus cristatus. The sequence continues at coordinate 480,002,552 of NC_140586.1, read as the reverse complement.
GGTTACAATAATAGTGCAGTAAACAAGCAGACAAAGTAAAAATCAGTTTCTCATAAACACTCCTTTTGGAGTGCCATTAAGGCCAATCCTATTTTTTAATGCTATTGAGGCCACCAAATGCCCCAGCATGCTTCTCCTCCTATTTCTACAGAAGGTGAAGCTCTACCATGCGCTGTGATTTACAATCAATCAGTAGATTTGTAGAGTGCCTCTTGTCACCTGTGAGGGTATCCAGGCACTGGCAGGGTCCAGTTGATTACCTGAATAGCCAGGTCTTCAGGAACTTTCGGAACTCTGAAAGAGATGGGAAGGTCTGTAGATTAAAGGGTAGCTCGCTCCATGTCTTGGCTGCTGGGTAGGAGAAGGAGTGACCTCTGCATCTGCTACGTCAGATGCTGGGGGTGACGGTTAGAGAAAGGGATGCGGAGCAGAGGTGTCTGGTGGGCTGATGGAACTTCAGATGGCGGTTGAAGTAGGCGGGTCTGCAATTGTGTAGGGCCTTGTATGCATGGGTCAGGAGCTTGAACTAGCATCTATTCTGTACAGGGAGACAGTGGCGTCCCTAGAGGTAGGGGGTGAGGTGGGTTCACCTAGGGAGATCCAGGACAAGTCTGGCTGTAGAGTTCTGTATGGTCTGTAGTTGCCAGAGGAGATGAGCTGTGTTCCCTGTGTAGAGAGCATTGCCATTGTCCAGTCGGCTGGAAATGAGGGCCTGGGTGATAATGCATCTTGAGCTTTGGGGTATCCATTTGAATACCTTAAAAGCATGCGGAGGATGAAGAAGCAGGAGGAGGAGACGGAGTTGACCTGTGTTGTCTAGGCTAGCTTGTTGTCCAGAATGATGCCTAGGTTCCTAGTGTGGTCAAATGGGTTAGGAGTAAGTCAGAGTTCTGAAGGACACCAGGATGCGTCCCATGGGGAGCTTTTGTTTCCAAAAATCAGCACCTCTGTCTTGTCTGAGTTAAGTTTCAGGCAGTTATCCTTCATCTTGCTGGTGACATCTGTCAGGCAGTTGTGGAAGCTGGTCTTGGTGGTGTCTTCGGACAGGGAGAGGATGAGTTATGTGTTGGTGTAGGATATGCTGCTGAGTAAGGAGGTTTTGGCGATGCTAGCCAGAGGTGTCATATAAGTGTTGAAGAGGGTGGTGCTGAGCCAGGATCCTTGGGGTATTCCACAGATGATTTCCTTGGGTTTGGAAGTGAAATGGGGAGGCGGAAATTTTTCTTCCCCCTGCGTAAGGATAGAGGCGATTCGTCTGAGAGCACCTCTTTGGATGCCTATGTTGTGCAGCCTTGTGATGAGTGTATGGTGGGAGACCCTATCGAAGGTTGCAAGAGGTCTAGAAGGACCAAAGCCGCAGTCTCTCCTCGGTTGAGTAGGGCTTAGATGTCATCAGGAGCCATGATGAGGGCTGTTTCAGTACTGTAGTTGTTGCAGAATCCGGATTGGGAGGAGTCGAGTAGAAGGTTCCATTCCAGATGTGAGGAGAGTTGTTGGTTTATGGCTTTTTCTAATACTTAGGCCAGGAGCAGGGAGATCCGTCGGTAGTTGTTGAGTTTGTTGGGGTCTGCTGATGGTTACTTTAGTACAGCAACTCAGCTTTGGTGTCCATGCTTATTTCAAAATTACCATCAGATATGTGCACTATATAAGCCTAGGAATGTGCAAGTCTGACAGCTAGTTTGAAATGTTCAGGGAGTCAGGGCACCACAGCAGATCTTGACTTTCCCAAGTCTTAATTTTCATAGCTGTCTGTCATACTACAGTGAAGTCTGAGCCACAGTCGTGGGCTTGGGGCTCACCACTTCGAAGTGGGTTCTCTCACACGTCACATGCTGTATATGCATTCCAAGAAGGATATAGCATGCCTAAAATGTCTGGTGTTTCTGTGAAGTTTGCGCTCCTGATTCTTTCAGTTGGGTGAGTGCAACTGTGATTCGCGCTAACTGTGGTAATTAGGGTGGCGGTCATAGCATAAAATAAGAATATCAATATCAATGAATATGGCAATGACTGAACTGCCTTCACTGCTTATAGTGACCTGGTGAGTGACAGTATTTTTAAGTGCCCATCACCCTATCCAGTCTTTTGGCGCTGTTTAAGTTTTACCTAAATAGTGCTAAGCACTGTGTTGGTTACTGTAAATATGTTTAAATCACCTTGAGAATAGTCTATAAAAGTCCATTTGATTTATTTTGCCTACTCTAGATGCAGCTCACATCATGTCTTGGTGTGTGGACTGTCAATCATCTCTCAAGTTAGGAACTGGCCACAGGTGTTGCAGCTTTTATACTGAACTCCACACTTTCAAGTTGGATCCTGTTCGTTCATTTCAGATGGGCCCTCCTACCTCATCATGTATACTTACATATTTGAAGTGTCTGGGAAATGTTTGCATTTCAGCTGCATGCATTTTTAATTTGACACACAAAAAAGTTTCCATACAAGAAGCAATGCCCTCAGGCACATGAAGTACACTTTAGAATTCAGTGCAACCAAATATAAACTATAAAGAGTAAATCTTGTAAAATATTTAGCAGCAAACTTTAGCTTTAACAGCTGCTAGGACACCCATAGTGGCAGCAGACAGGTGTTCACATAATGGGTAGAACCCCCTCCACAGAACAGACTGTGCCACATGCTGATGACACACAGATCTATTTAAAGAGTGTGTGCGCTCGCCGTCAAGTCACTATGTTCAATGGTCACATGACTTGCATCGAGAAGGGAGAGCAGGGGACTGAAGAATAAATGAAACCAGATCCTCCTTTTCGTAGCATAGTCTCAGGGAGCATGCAGGGGCAATGTCTAGCCCTGAAGCGGCTATCCAAACCAAAGCCTAACTCTTTGCATACTTGTTCTGCTTCCCTTCCGGTTTTTTCAGTTCATGATAATTAAGTCTCAAATATGTTTTTAGTTTTTATTTTGTCTGTAACTAGATAGTATAGATATCATAGAAATGGAATCAAAGCACCTAGGATATTTTGGGCAAAATACAATATGACAAAGTAAGAACATGTTTTGAGATGATATGTTGGGTGCAGCAGCAAAATCAGGGAAGTCCTCTGTAAAGTCTGAGTTTGAGATGCTAAAATCTGGCTACATTGTAAAAACGAAACTTTGGCTACTCGGTATGGCATTCTTCCTTTCTGGTCTAATGTCCAGTATTCTGCTACAACTTTGACTCCACTGAAGGTAAAATTGCAAACAGCCCATACAAAGTGTTTTCTTTGGTTTGGGCTTCTGGTTTTGTCTGCATTGGTGTAGCCAGGGGATTCTCCTTAGCCAGACTAGGTGGTCAGTAGTTTGTCACTAGTGTGCATTGGGCATGTGGGGAGTGCCTGGAGCAGAATGAGTGGCAATGAGACCTGGGGCAATGAGTCGACTCACCACCTATCCTACCTTTCTTGGCCCCGCAGACTGCTGGTGCCATGGTCCTCTGTTAGTGGTTGTGACCTATAATTCTTCAACCAAAGCATAAAGATGGGGGGACTGGGAGCCAATGAAAGACCAGTACCTGGGCTCCGAAAGATATGTTCAAAACAAATTTAGGAGGCATTGTTCCAATCAGAAGAAGAGCGAAAGAGGCAGGATGGTGAACGAGACCTGGGAGGGAATCCTAAGGACTGTTTCTTGTTGCCCTCACACATCCCTGGGGATGTCATGCTTCATCATTTGAATGTTTGTTCCTCTGTAGGGCCGGCGCTACAATGCCCTATGGTTCCACTGAAAGGCCACTTTAGCAGAGATCTTTTGTTTTCAAGCCGTGTGGTGAAAAGTGCAAGTTTGAGGGTGTCCTATGTGTGTGGGATGATAATGTGTGTGAAAGTGACTGTGTAGCATATATCAAAATAATCTTTAATGTGAGGATCTTCCTGACAGAGTTTAAAAACCATAAACAAGGTTGGGGCTACTATGGGGGTATGATGTATCCAAGCAGCTGCAAGATTATAGGTGTAGTGTAATCAGATCAACATGGTTCATGCCGTATGGTCTGAAAATTATCCATGGTGCTTCTTCAGGACTGAAAAAGGAGGTAGGGAACCTACCTCACACCTATGTCATGAAGGAATCCCCCGTGACAGGAAAAATACCTGGTTAAAGTTTTAAAACGGTCATCCAAACCTAAGAGGCAGAAAGTAGAAGAAAAAAAAAAAGAAAAAACAGACAGGTTTAATTCTGCATATGTTCTTACCTGGTATAATGTGTTATCCTGATCACTTTACCCAATACCAGATTGCCTCCAAGGGTAGAAGTATGCAGTTGTGATTTGGCGCAAGATCATTACCAAATTGTGACAAAACGTGATACATAGATACATACATGTCCGGTGGACAGACATAATATGTGTACTATATCATGAAAACCCATGTAGGTGTCACACAGTGAATCATAGTGTGACAAGTCATTATCGTAGTGACTAGTTGGTCTTACTCTTTAGATTGACCAGTCTAGCCCCATAGGTTGAGACAGAGATTAGCGTGTAGCTGCTCACTGCAACATATGAAGGCAATTAATATGAGATCATTCTTCACCATATGAGGTAAGGAGGATTCATAGTTTTTGGTGGCCGGTCACAGGGTCATTGTGACAGCTTGGAAAGAGTGAGGTTGGGGGTGGGGTGCATAGGAAAGGGTTGGATAGCAAAGAGGGCTTTAGCTTTCATTAATCTAAAATTCCACCCTATCTTTGCACAATGTGAGAGGAAAGGCAGAATATATTTTATTTATCTATAAAGAGCATGCCTACCTCAAAGGCTTCATGGGACTGAGCCATAAAACCATTTAGGCTGCAATCTGGTGTTTCATTATATCAGGGACAGGGTTCACTGTGTGTTCATATTGTCACCTAGGTTCTAGAAGGGATGCTGGGGGATTGGATGGCTGTTTCTGGAGGAGAAGGACGTGCACAGGGGTTGTTTCTACAATCTTAAATAAACAAATTTCACCATTTCAACTGAGTCTGCACTTCTTACATGTGGCGACAAGGATGAAATGTTAATCCATTGACAGCATTGCAGACTGGAGCAGAATTTATTTTTCAGAATCAAGCAACCCCTGACCTTCTGGGAGCAACTGAGTGCCTAGTGAGAGGTTACAACGATGGCTTCAATTGGTATTGGATCTGTGTAGCACGCTGGGATCAACTGTTAAGCCTGTGCGGAGTACAACTCTCACAGGTATCACTTCTGTGTTATCTGACCTGGTAGTGTGTGAAACTTGAGAGAACCGTGGAGTTCAAAGGAGGCCAGATTGCCCAGTGGTGAGCAAGTTGGATTTGGTTGATGTGCGCTGAGTGACTGCCAAACCAGCGAACTGAGGGGGGATTGATATTTGTACCTATTTGCTACTGGCCGAAGGGGTCAACGTGAGATTTTGGCCTGGGTGGCATGCACGCATTCTTGTGATTTAAAAAGCACACCTTACCGGCACTTCATTGGTAGTAGAGCACGGATGCAGAACCCCGAGTCAGTGAACGCTGAGGATTGTGCCACCGAGATTCTTTGTTCCATCGATGCTCACGGGTCTCGTAAGTGCACCGTCAGGCGCGGTGCTGGAATCGTTGCTGTGGCAACCATTATAGCCGACGAGCATAATTGCGTGAGACTGGTGTGCGGGAATCGTTGCCTTGGCAAGGGATACTGCTGGCAGGCGTGTTATGTGAGATGCGTCGTGCGCTGGATCATGTTAATGCTTAAGGGCACTATGTGCTGAAGGGACTGTTTAAGCAGGAAGTCATCTGAGTGGCCAGAGGCGGCATTTACAGGAGAAATTAAGGTAGCTAACATAATAGAATTTTGTGACCAAATTTTCCGCAGGGAGGGGTGTCCTGAAACCCTGGTCATGGACAACGGGCCTCAGTTTGTTGCAGATTAATTAAAAATGTATCTGTCAAAAATGGGAGTGTCACACCACACCACAGCTGCATATGATCCTAGGGAAAATGGTCTTGTTGAGAGATTTAACCAATTACTGAAGGAATGTATACAGTTGTGTGAGGGATGTAGTGGGGATTGTAGAGAGGCGGACAAGGAGATATTGTGGTGCTACCGCTCACAATGGAAACTCCTTTCATGCTTTTGAAGGGAAGATAAGCAGATACCGTCTCACCAGCGTGGATGCTTAGGGGTGTTACGCGACATGTGGATAAGAAGGATTTGGAGTGCAAGGTCAGGAAGTATAAAGATAAGTATGTGTGGAGACACAATGACAAATTGAGGAAGGTGAGTCGCATGTTCGTGGTTGGAGATTGGGTAAGGACCAGCATGATGAGTACCCAGAAGGTGGGGTTGTCAAGTTGGTCGGAGCCCAAGTGCGTCAGAAGAGTGGCTGGAAATAATGTGTGGCTGGACGATGGGAATAGGTGGAATGTTCGAAAAATCACGTTATGCAATGAACAGGAATGAGACACTTGGGTGATGGCTTGACAGAAGATTTGTGTTCCAATAAGTAAGGGCGAAGGTAGTGAATCTGCTGCCGTAAAGAAAGATAATAAACGGGTCAAGAGGAGACCCTAGGGGCAAGATGACTTTGTATATTCATAGTCATACTTGTAATGTAGCCACTAGAAACAATTGTAATCAGAGATGTATGTTCATAATCACACTGGTAATGTATCCACTAGAAACATGTAATCAGAGATGTATTTTCTTTTTGTTTTGTATTTTGTTATTTTATTTTCATTGTTTCGCGAAAGGGAGATGTATTGTATCTTGGTAACTGTTGCTAGCTCCCAAGATTCTAGAATATATGCTGGGGGATTGGATATGCAAAAGAAACAATTGAATGCTGGACAATGCACATATTCACCCCCAGTCACAAGGATCTGGGTTAAATCCATCATTCTTTTGCTCACCACCCCACCCCAGTTTGGACCAAACCATATGAAAATCAGTCTTGACCCTGTTCCTTGTGGAAACAGTCCAGCCCGAACTGCCAAGCCAGGTCCTCCCTGGACCGGAAACAAGCATTCTGGTACCGGTTTCAGGGCATCACCCTTAATCAGCCAGGCTAGCTTGAATCCAGTGGTGTAGAGTGCACGGGACCCATGTCTGGGCATGATTTATAGTTACTTTATATGTCTATAACTGATGAGTTTCTGTTTTTTTTAGAGTTTAAAACATTACGTTATTACTGACCAATTCACCTAACTATAACGTTACTTTAACCTTAGTGTTTTTCAGTGAATTTCTATGGGTTTATTAACTGAAAGTAAGTATTGCACGGCGGGGGCTTGGCCTCGGGGCTTGCAGCCAGGCCCTACGGGCAACCTCTAACATGAAGCCAAGCCCATGCCGTGCATTGCATTTTGTCTTGCACGGCAAGGGGTAGAGGAAGGGTCAGACTGGGAGTGGGGGTGGGGGGAGTGCTAGCAGGAAGCACTGCTCCCGCTTTTCTTACAGGGGGTTTATATTGCAGCACTGCTGCAAAACCGGCCCCAGTGACAAAAGCGGCCCCGGCTGGCACAAAACTGGCCCCCATCTCTCCGACACACCGGGGAAATGCCCGGTGCTCGCTACGGCCAGTCCTGCCCTGGGTAAAGGGGTTGGCTACAGGCCAGGCTCAGCGACCAACACCCACAGACAGCCAAGCCCCCTAATATATGAAGCAGTTCTATCATCTTTCTCCAAAAATTACCAATATTGTTAATCAAATGTATATTTCCATAATGAGTTAAAAATTAGTTAACAATATGTTTTTGAACTATGTGTCTGCGACTTTTTTTTTTTACACAGTTTTTATTGTTATATTTAGGGTATAATAAATGTGAAAATCAATAGTCAGAGATATGTTATTTTTTCTTATAAAATAAAAAATTGAAACAGATATCTCTAAGTACAAACGTTTAACATTTCACATAAAATGTGATGTTAAAAATAATTGCATCAAGGCATTATATTTTATGAGATACATCTGCAAGACATAAAATACAACCAGCCCCTACACAGCAATGCAATCCCAGTTATAGAGCAAAAGCTCCAGCCTCGGGAAGGCTTTTCAATAAATATAGTAAGCTCTCCTGTGGTCATAGGTTGAATGACCCAAGAGATTTATGGATTTTTTTTGTAGTGTTGCGGTAGGAGGGTAAGGGGGGCTGCAGAAGTCCCTACAGACCCGTGCACAAATTTAAAAAAAACTTGGTGATGGCCCTGCCCTTTCTAGGGACAGCTTCATAAAGAAAATATCTGTAAATAGCCCTCCAAGGGCATTATGGGGAACTCCTTGAAGGAGCAGTGAATAATAAATGAGTGGCTGTGACTCCTCAGCTATTATTCACTTTTTGTGTCCTTTAATCTTTTTTATGGGTATCCCGGTCTCCCCCGGGACACCCACTGTTCACTTTTTGATTTTTAATGCAAGAGGCTGAGGGGGAGCTTCAGGCCCCTGCCGGATTCATGCTCCTTCAGGAGCCAGCATGATGTGTTTTTTAAATATATATATTGGTGTGCCCCAGTGCCCAGCTGGGGCATGCCACAGCTTTAACCACGTTGGGAGCTGATGGGAGAGGCTCAGGGACTCGGAGCCCCACTGGCTCCCTGCAGGAGCCGACTTGTTTTCTTTGTAAATGGCGTACCCTGATGTCTATCCTGGGAACGCCAAAACAAGCTTTTCTTTTTTGTTGTTAATGTTTCCAAAACAGGGTGCTCCGGTGCCCATCCTGGGCACTCAATGTCTAATCCCACTTTAGGGGCTGCGTGGGGGGAGGTCCCGGGCTTCTGTATCGCCGCTGGCTCCCCTGCTTGCACCCAGAGCGGATGCAGCAGGAGCCAGCATTGCTCCAACCCAGTGACAGCAGTTTTATTTTGCTCCTGCAGGATGGGCGGTATTCAAAGCATTTCCCTGCCTGCGAATGCAGGCAATAAAATGCTTTGTTCTTCCGACGGGCAGGAGCAGCTTTGTGCTTCCGCCCAGTGGGAGAACAAACAGTGTCCCGGAGGTTGGGGACCCCAGGGCACAGTCACTGAGCCATCCCCATGGGAAGGTGTCGCCAGGGCCATAGCATGGCTCAGGGAGGGTGGCACTCAAACTTAATATAGGGTAGCACTCTTGTAAGGACTATTTAAAAAGCAATGAAAAACAGGCATAACAACGTATGGACGAAAACCCTCACTCACCCGAGGGTGACATGCTTCATAATTGGGTTCCTCCAGCACACGGGGACCGCAAGGTACCCCGTGTGGGCTACGACTTCACCGAGACGGAAAGAGCAGGAGTGCAAAGCACGGGTTGGATCTACCAACTCAGTATGGTAAGGAGGGGCAGAGTTCAAAAGAAAAACATATGAGTGTGTGGATTAAAAGGCTATCTATATGGCGGCAACAACTTTATTCTTCCTGCCTATATAGTAGTCAGTTAAAATGCAAGTGATTATAGGGTCAAGAAAAGTACCCTAACTTAGGATCAACATGTTTCTGCCCTAGTGACTAAAGGTTCGGGGCATTTATCAGGATCGTAAGGTAGTCACTCTGCTATGAAAGTGCATAAATCATAAAAAGATACTTAAGCCATAATGTCTTGACCATCAGATGCAATGTTGTTTGAACGATGGATCAGAAGGCTCTAAAGCATGTGGTATATGTGTTTACTCAATCATCATCAGAGTCTCACATCAGTCCGTCATGCTGTAGCTAGTTTGGCATAGATTCTGGGACCCTGGAGGAGAGAGGTGGCCCCACAGCCTCTTTCCCCTTTAATTGAAAGATGGCCATGGGGGATGGTGCCCCTTGGGCATTTCCTGGCCTGGGGAGGGGGACGCATGGCCCCTTCCTCTTTAACTAAGTTATTGGCCCCAGGGGATGGGGTCCCCAGGGCCTCCTGTAGGCTCACCGATTGGGGCTGCATGCCGCCCTTCTGCTGCAAAATACCCCACACTTCCCCCCAGACCTGGCCCACTTGGAGGTCTTTTAATAGAAATGGGAGGGAGCCTTCTTTTTTGTTTTTTAAATATTCTGTTATTTGCGGATCCTTAGAGAAGTTGTGGAAAAATGAAAAAACAAAACAAAACATTTTATCTCCAGGGACTCCACCACCTGGCCTAGGGGGTCAGGGTAAAGGTAGCCCTTCCCCTACCCCCTTGCATTTAAAAAAAATATAATATTAGGACTTGGGACTAATTACCAAGCCTTAAGATGGCTGCTATCACTTTGTGGTTGAGGTGGTGGCAGCCAATCAGATCTCAGCTTGAGATATGTCGGGATCCGTGGAGGCTCCACATCCCTAGAGACATGTATAAGGTGTCTAAGACAATGCAGACGCTGCATACCGCAATCAGAGGATGGAAACTGATTGTGTTCTAAAATTAACTAGTTCTATAACGTTCTTCACTTATAGGTATTTCATTTTGGTGCCTGGGAATGTCAACGTTGTAAGAAAATAGATGTGCGTGAAGTCTGTAGAGCCAACGTTGCTCCCTATTCAGCAGTGTGTATTTCACATTCATGGGTTTTTGTGGGAATCCATGGTTTAGCAATACTCACTCAATGTAATGTTCATGTACAGCCTCAAGATGATGGTTAATGAGGCTCTGTAAGGTTTTGTTTTCACCATATATTGCTTAGTTCTTCACTTATAGGGATATTCACTATTCTAGTAGTAATTCCTATGTATCTTAAGCCACCTGAATTAGGTGATTGAGTAAATCACGTTCTCTGTATTGCAGATGTTATGCTGCTTGAGGACCCAGGGTGAGTTGAGGCTCAGTTCAATAGACTTGCTGACATATCTAAGGTAGCAAACTCTACAAGTACCCCATGGGGAGTTGCCTTCTACAAGCAGAAAACCCCAAAGGGTGTTGTCAGTTTGGGGGTTCCTAGATCTGTGGCTAGTGGGAACTAACATGTTATGCAAATTTACACTCTTTTTAAAAGAAAACATCGGTTTCGGGAGGTTCAAGTTGTTAGAACACAATATTCACCAGTGTTTATTGATGGCCTTTTTAATGATGTTCAATGCTATATCCTAAGTGGTTATAAAGATACGTATTTCTTCAGGTGTTTTTTGGTGCTTCTCCAGAAGGGACACCCAATGATTATTTCTGGCTCATCTAACTGTCCTCTGGCTTCACTATCAGTGATGGAAGTGAAATTACGGCACAGCCAGAGGAACTGGCCAAATCGAACATTTTCCTGCAGCGTGTGAGGATGAAAGCTAATGAATGACAATAAACTATTCCTGTCTTCAGGTTTGTGGCAAACCTTTGTCTCAAGGATTCCATTTCTGGGTATAATCGGCAGGTCACAAAATTATAGATTTGAATTGGACATAATATGTGTAAAATTCAAGGATGTAATTTGGTCATTAAAACATTTGATAAAGTATTCTGTCAATGACATCTCCCCTTGCCAAATGAGTAAGACATTATAAATACCTTGACGCCACATTTTGATGTTCTTAAAAGGATTTTGATCAGAATAGAGACAATCTACTTCAAACTTGTGCAGACAAGGCAATCTAGTGGTAGTGTGTTGGGGAACAAGGCAACACGGAGGGAGGGATGGTGGGAGAGAAGGAGGTGGGTGGGAGGCGATAAGGGATGGAATGCACACGGCTAAAAATATTAAAACAAAAAAGTACTACGAGGCAGCCAATGCTAATATGCTTTTTTCAATTTTTAACCATGCTGCCTATCAGCTGCGCTCCTGTACAGCATTGCCATAAATCATTGCTAATAGCGCCCGTAGGCGAGACCTATTGACTTTGTCAATGCTTGTTTGCCTTATAGCAGAAATATTGTGCCCTATGCTATTTCCACCCCACATGGTCGTCAGGCAGGGCCTTGCAGACATAAACAAAGAGGTGACAGATGAATCTCAGTCACATCTCCACCTCTGAAAAACCTGCCCAGGCAAAAATGCCTTTTCCAATCACTGAGCAGTTCAGTCTGACACTTAAGGTCACACACCTCTAACCCCAATTCAAGGTCTCTCCCTCATCTGTCACTCATACCAGTAGTGTAACATAGGCCCCTGCAGTGCAGTGGGCCCCGAGCTCCAGGGGGTACCTTCAGCACGGTACCCTGGCCTGAGACCTGCTAGTTGAGTCTGGAGGGGGGGGGGGCTTAACTTAATTTGCAGGGGGGTCCTCTCAAGTTTTGTTACGCTAGTGACTCGTACGGAGTATACCAAATATGTCTACTTATTCACAGGTGATATGATGAATACGAGGCCTTGCAATTGTATATTGGACCGCTCCTTCAGGTTTCTTACTAACATTTTGTATGGGCTTTCCCAGCGCACAAAATCTTCTGTTGATATATTTACCATTAAAAGGCTGGTGGATGCAGCACACAATTGTGCAGCGCCTTGTGAGTACTAGCACAATCCTTTGTAAATCCAGGCCAATGTGCCTTCGGACCATGATAACAACTCGCAAGCCATCTCCCCACACAGGAATCAATCTGCTTTGATAGTAAACATCATCGCTAATGAGCCCCAACAGTCAAATCAATCTCATTTGATAGGAAACATCATCGCTAATGAGCCTCAACAGTCGAAACAGGATTCCAGTAGTTCCATAGCTATGAGTAACAGCCCACATCTATCCAAATCAACATTATCCACAACCAACCACAGAACCTTTAGCTCCGAATCAAGCCCCAACACCGGTCCCAACCCTCTACTGGAATCAGTCATTAGATTGGAGTCAACAGTCTTTGACCAGGGCAACTGGAGATGTATTCATAGGACCGATACTAAGAAACGCGAAACAGCAGCAAGATACAGGGAAATAGGCACAGTAAAGCCGAACAGTAGCCCCAATCCCCCAGAGACAATTTATGCTAGCATACCAACAGGGTCATCCTTACAACTTCCTATCACTCCTCAACCTAGAAAGGAGTCTGAGAATCGCAGTGCCCCCCACCCTAATATGGAGCTCGATAATCTCAGCTCGCAATCCATCATGACCTATAAAGCCATACAACTCGCTATCAGAGACATGAAGAACCTTCTACGCTTATCAGAAAAATGTCTATCAAAATTGGAGCTCATACAGAAATCCACTCACGAAACACAGAAGAAACTAAAATCTATCCTAATGGTAACGACAGAAAGACTACTCCGTCCCCGTAATCAACTTAGTTATCTGACAGACAACGAGATACAAACCCTTTTTTAATCCTATGAACCAGCCCCCATTCCTCCTACTAAGTTAGATGAACAAAGTATTCAGTCAGTCGCCACTAATGCATGCAGAATTACAAAGACTAGCAATAGAATACTAAATTTTAACAACCTAAAAATTGTGATAATAATTCCCAAAAAGCTAGACTCATCAACGATCAAACCACAGAAACTCATTAGGTGTATACTACTCAATTGTCGGTCAGCAAAGGAAACATGCTGCAGACATAGCCGACCTCCTATTAAGCCAGGAAATTGACGTAACTATATTAACAGAATCATGGCTATCTGACTCTTCTTCCTCATGCCTAGATCTATTAGCCCCCCCGAACTATTGCATTATGAGACTAGACAGGCCAATCAAAAAGGGAGGAGGCATCGCCTGTATACATAGATCTGACATAGCCATTACGAAAATACAATCTGACCCCCTAGAGTCATGTGAGTATCTCGGTATGTCCTCAAGATCCTCTGACAATCAAATTTGCAAACTTCATACATTCTACCGCCCCCTAGGCAAAAAAAACAGGTTCATAGACCAGTTGATAGAAATCATCACAGCAAACTCTACTCCTCATTCCAATGATATTTTCTTAGGAGACTTCAATCTTCATTGGGAGGATCATACTGACAATAAGATCAATCTATTCAAAGCCTTCCTTGAAGATCGATCGCTGTTCCAAGAATGTCATCTACCAACCCACTCCAAAGGCTCTACCTTAGACTGGATCATAGTTAAAGAAAAAGCTATAGATAAAATTGAAATCACCCCCTGCGATTGGTCTGATCATCACATCTTTACCTTCCAAATACCCTTTACAAAAACAAAAGCTTCCTCACAATCCATAAAACCCAGAAAATTGATTTGTGACACTAGAGGGCTCAATATGGATATTGTCGCAGCACGCTGTGAGATAGAATTGCAACCTCCTAATAATATGGTTGATGTCAGTGACCTCACAGAGTATTACAATAATACAATGTCGAGTATTATTGAGGACATAGCCTCGCTAAAATTCAAAAGGATCCCTGACAAAGATAGAAACCCTTGGTTTAACGGTGCCCTCAACGAAGAAAGACGTTCACTCAGATTCACAGAGCGGAAATGGCGACAACACCCTTCCTCACCCCATTTAATACAACTAAGACAGGCCAGGAAAGCTTATAATAAAAGCATTCTAAACTCAAAAAAAGACTTCTTCAGGAAAGAAATGGACAATGCAAAAAACAGACCGAGGAAACTAATCGATCTGCTAAAAGATCAATCCAATAAAACGGCCAAATGTGCACCAACTACTACAAATTCGAATATAAGCAGTGAAGATTTCTCCTCCTTCTTCACAGCCAAAGCCAAATCGATGGAGGAGGAGCTAAAAAAAGCAGCTGAATGCCCTTGTATCACTAAGAGCACCCCAGATGAGCTTCAATTTCAACCAGATCTGGAAACGCCTACAAATAATGCTGGATGGTCAGAATTCAAGCCTTTCAGTGACCTAGACATTGCAAAGATCATGTCGACCATTAAACCAAACAATCATTACAACGATCCTCAACCTGCAAAGTGTTGGTCTACAATAAACCATCTGCTCATCCCCTCATGGACAAAGATCATTGACGCTTCGCTGGCACAAGGCTCAATACCGGACTGCCTAAAAACAGGCCAAGTCACTCCAATGTTAAAAAACCCAACAGAGAACCCCTCTGACCCTAACAATTTCAGACCACCAACAAACATTGCCATGCTCACGAAAGTCCTTGAAAAATGCGTACACCAACAATTGAGCCAACATATCTCTGAATTCAATCTGTTGCATGACTTCCAATCAGGATTTAGACCAAACCATAGTACTGAAACAGCAATTTCTGCACATTGCGGATGACGCTTTACTTGCCCTCGACCGCAACGTAACCTGTCTCCTAATCCTGCTTGACCTCTCTTCGGCATTCGATACGGTGAACCATGCTAAAATACTAGATCGCATGAAAAAATAGGATGGGATTAGAGGGTACAGTCCTAAAATGGTTTAGATCGTTCTTAGAGAGCAGAACGCAAAAATTCACAGTCAACCAAACATTATCAGCTTCTTCCAGAAATGCGATTGGAGTTCCTCAGGGCTCAACACAATCCCTGGCATTATTCAATGTATGTAGAGCCAATCACAGTAACCTTACAGCGAGCAAACATCTCTTTCCACATGTACGCAGATGCCACACAGCTGTACATCAAGATTACCTCGACAGAAGAGATAGGTATCATGAACCAAGCACTAAAGAGAACCATCCATTGGCTAACCAGTAAGCACCTGAAGCATAATCCACATAAAACCGAATTCCTGCTGATTTCCCCCCAGAAAATCGCTATGAACATCCTAGAGTGGATCAATCTGATCACGGCACTAAACTGTACTTCAAGGATTGTTGATTCTACCAAATCCCTGGGAATTGTACTAGATAAAAACCTGAACATGCTATCTCATATTATCATAATAGCAAAAAATACCCAGTTCCATTTAAGCTACCTCAGAAACCTGAAACCTTTCTTAAATAAGTCAGACCTTAAAGCAGCAGTCCAGGCACTAGTAATATTAAGGATCAAGTACGGTTCCACAACTCTAGCTGGTCTCCACAAGATTTCAACCGCCCCACTGAAAGCTTGTCTCAATGCGGCAACAGAACTTATAACTGGCTCCAGAAAATTCAACCACATCACCCCTCATCTGAAAGCGCTTAACGGGCTGCCTTAAGAAACAAGAATTCAACTAAAAATGGCATGTATCACTCACAAAGCGATACACTACAAAACACCAGTGTACCTAGCCCAGAAATTCACAATATCAGGAGGATGCCGTGTCTCCCGGAGTCATGGAGATCTATTACTGAAACCGGCACGATTCCGTAAGAAAATAACTTATGACCGAGCTTTCTCTGGTGCAACACCTAGAATTTGGAATGCTCTCCCCCCAGCATTAGAAGAATTTTGTCAATCTTTGCATTAAAAAATGAAGCCAAATCTTTTTACATGAGTAAATATCTCCCATAATCTCAGCAGACTCTCCATTATCATTGATCCTCCATGACCATACTCATGCTACCTCTCTTCCAACATTAATCTCTTTGTGGTCTTGTATATATGTATATTAAACTTTAATGTTTTTCTCAAAATCATTGTACAACTGCTGATGACTTGGTAGTATAACTGTTTATTGATATGCAAATGTAAAGCGCTCTGATACCCTACACAGGGTCATGTTTGCGCTATATAAAACACCAAATAAATACACAAACAAATAAATAAATAAATAAATGATGCTTCAAGTTCAGAACTATTTTATTATGTATTCTGCTATTCTATGCATCTTACTGTGTATTCCTAAAAGCAATTAGTTTTTGCAGTGCGCGCTGATTCTGTGCAAAATAATAACTCACTGAAAAGTCTAGTGCAAACATCAACTATGGGATTAGAAATCACTTCAACAAATTTAGATTAACTCACTGAAATGCTCTAATGTTAAGATCCACACTTCAAAGTTCATAATGTCTGGTTCTGTCGTAGGGAACAGTTAGTCACAAAGAACATTCTCGGCCTTTTTTCACTTTTGGTCTCTGTTTACTACTTAAGCACTGAAGTATGTCAAATATATTTGCAACTATGTACTACCATATTCTTCCAGCCAACAGGGAAGTAATTATATATATATGATTACTCTTATGGGATGCTAGCAAAATGTTGACATTGCATGTACGGGCTTGGAAAAATATTTTAAATTGTGAGCAATGTTCACATTGGCACTCCACCACCTGCTGGTATATGCATGTCCTTGAGTTAATGCCAGACAAAGAAATCAAATTGGGCAGACTATGCCAAAACCTTTTCTATATTCTGTCATTATTGTTAATTCATTTTGCTGACATGGCGAGGTAGATTTATTCTAATGTAATTTCAGCATTTAAAATAATAGATAAAACATAATTCTTCCAAGATTCCTGGAATTAAGAAAATGGACTATTGTTATTCTGTGTTTTGAATTACTTTCCTATTTTCTTTAGAGTCAATTGAATTTACAGGCACAGTTTGACAATTATGCTATCAACAGGCCAGTAGAGGCCTGGGGCCTTCCAAGATCAGGTTTCCGTTTCTTAAGGCCAACAGGAAATATTCACTCGCTGTTGCTGGCTATTTTCTGGTGGGGAAGAGGGGGGGGGGGGGGGGGGGCGAAAGCAATCTGCTGTATGGATGATGCCATTGTGATCCATTTGTTGTACTGAGAGCTGTAGCAAACAGTGTCTGTGGGGATGCACGATGGAACATGACTCCGAACAGTGAGGGTGCAAGCAGGAAACCAACCAGTGAGGAAGAGCGTTGAAACCAGTGACACACCAAGTTGTATTATCCAGTCAAGTTTTCAGGCTATTAACACTGAATATATATGAGAACCTTTTACCCATAATTCATTTCCAGTATAGCTTATTTACACAGTTCAGTAATTCTGAAAACTGGGCTGGATTTTCATATTCAGGTGGTTGAGGAGCCTAGCCCAGTTCAATAGTACTATGTAAATCGATTTTACTCGGATTGATGGGTGGAGCCCTGTGAGAAGTACAAAAACTAAATTCAAGACGCTCAATAGAATATGAATGAAAATGTTTCATCTATGTGGCAGTGAGTCTTGCTTATGCGATATGCTTAGGATAGGCCTGTCATTACCAATTCTCTTCATTTGGGACATGTTGAGGTGTTTTGTGAATGCAAAGGGGTAATGCTTTGTCACCATAAAGAGCTCATCCCCTCTCTTCAGCTGCTTCCCATTTCCGATATTGCCTGTAATTGAATATGTAGTATGTGCCTGTGACCTTATTCTGGGTATATATTGGTACACAATTGTGTTCAGCCACTTCCCTCTACCTCAGTAGTCATTTACCACGAACACTGATATTCTAAATTCAAAATACGCCACTGAATTAATGCAAGATAGGCATGTCACAGTGCAGACAGCTGAACTGCTTCCAATGCAATGCTGATACACCAGTTTCCGAACGTACAACATGATTTCAATCAGGTTAAGACGCATTTATGTGTTGAAATTCCAGGAAGGGAAGTGGATGCTTAAACTCTCTCAACAGATATCACATTTAAATAGTCTCCCGTCTTCATGTGGAGATGTACCTCTTCTGAATTGCTCTGGTGTTTTCCTTGTGAGGAGTAAGCACTTGGGGGCATATTATCAAGCAGGGCGTTAAAATTATCTAAAGCGGCGATAATGGGCTTGATAAATATGGCGCAGGGAATTCCCATAGAAGCCCAGGTTCACACCAGAACATGGGCTTCTATGGGAGTTCTCTGCGGCATATTATCAAGCCCATTATCGCCGCTTCAGCGGCAGTTTTCTGCCGCTAAAGCGGCGATAATTTTAACGCCGTTTCTTGATAATATACCCCTTCTTCTTCCTCCATGCATTAAGGATGTATCCTAGTCTGTGTCCCGTCTGAGGTGACGAGAGTTCGAGGACCAAGGTGGAGCTACCATTGACACAATCGCAGTTGTTCTCAGCCGCAGATTAGCTAAGGTGTTTGCTGACCAGAATCGTTTTTTTTGGAATGTATCCTTTATTTCAAAACAGTGTTAAATGTCACTTGAAGCAAATGTAAGCCATAGGTCTCTAGGAATACAGTTACCTTAAAAATTCTGCCAGTGGAATCGAATGTTTCTGGATGTTATTGTGCGCTCCTGCATTTTTTTGTTGTTGTTGAAGTTTTATATAGAGCGAACTTGACCCGATTCGGGTATCAGAGCGCTTTACATAGCACCAGTTACGTTACATGAGGGCACACATTCATTTTGGTTCGGCATCACGTATACATCATGTGAGGAATTAAGAACGTCCTTCGTTTTGAAACATTACAATTACTTCTTGATATTAACAGGGGAGCAACCTGTGTTACCATCAACACTTGAATAAGCTCTGTGTTGCAGTTCGTGATCAGGTTACCCCTTTCTTACGTTGTATCCCTATCCCTAAATCCATTAGATTCCATTCCTAGAAGCGGTGTTATTTAAAGTAATCCAGGATATACTAGATTCAATATTTGTTCCTAAAATATACTTTATGTGCTCTGTTGCTGTTTTCATCTACTGGGTCAAACTGTAGTTGTAGACATTATGAAAGTTGGAACCATAATTAATACAAAAAGAAGAGAGAAGAAGAAGCAGATGACTGCCCAATACCTACTCGTTGATGTTGTGTTGAGTGATGCAGTTCATTAGTCTATGCAACCCAGATTTATCATGTTTGTTTATTCCGTTGAAATAAAGGGCCAGATTTAGTAACACTTTGCTCCTATGCAAAGACATCTAAAGTTACGCAAACCGGCGGAAAGTGGTGATTTAATTTGTTTACTTTCCAGTGCAGAACTTGTTTTACGCTGGATAGTTTCCTGTAAGTAACACAAAGTAGCACTTTGCTTTACTATACAATGGGCAGTCCTATGTACCACCATGGTTTTTAATGCAAAGCCATATCTACTCAAATGGAAGACAGAACTGTTTGTCTGGAGGAGGTGAAATATTTTCATTTCTCCAAACTTTTCAAATTTCGCATGTGTGCTGTACTGTGCAGCACTCATATAAACTGGGAAAAGGTTTACAGTTAGTCTAAGCATAGTGTTTTGTACTAGATGGTTAACCTTTCTCTACAAAATGTATGCTAGATTCCTGCACACTCCTTTCCACTATGCCGCCATTGTGTGAATGTGTGCGCTAAGCAGCCTGATTTTGTGCCAACGCTTGGGAAGAGCAGTCCCATATGTTTGTAGGTATAGTCCTGTGCTGCTCTCTTCTTTTCACTCAATGTAGTATAAACCAGTAACATTGTTTCACTCTCATGCAGAGTTACTTTTTTTCATCCCAGTTGTTAAAACCAGATCATGGGTGTTGGGTAACTTTGGTTTCTGTGCTGTGTGAAATAATAGTACAATAAAAGTAAATTTGCCCAACATTGTATTATCTCTTGTGAAGAGGATCCTGAAGTGAACTCGCCATGCACCATGTAATTTTTGGGAATTCAATTTCTAGTTTGAACCTATATATTTCTGTTTCTGCTGTAATCCTACTCGTGGGCTCTCTGCCACTTCACCATTTGTAGATGAGGTGCCATAAATCGCCAAGAGTTGAAGATGCAACAATTTGCCGCTGCTTTGATGCAACAGATTTCTCTCAATATTTAAAAAGTCTGTTGAGTTCAGGGGCAGACTGGGAACAGAAACCAGCCCAGGCAAACTGCTCAGCTGGCCCCCCGCCTTGGGTGAGGGGGAGTGCAGCTGAGTAATTTGCGACGGCCGATTTTGTTACAGGGGGCCGATATTGCCGACCCCCGGTAACAAAAACAGCCCCCCAGGCGCCCAAAACCGGCCCCCACCCTAGCGGCCTACCGGGAAATGCCCAGTGCCCGCTATGGCCAGTCCGGCCCTGGTTGAGTTATCAGATGCATACATTGCTAACCGTGATAAATTTTAATTTTGTATATGAGGTGACCAAAGACCATCTTTAGGAGCGCACTTGGTTCCATGAATACAAATGAATCAATTTATACAGTCTCAGCAAATAGCATGGTAGGTGGCTAAAACTCTAGAATACATGGAATAGAATAGACTTAATGTGTTAAGGCCATATTCACCAACAAACACAATTGCATGAACTGTGCATGGCAGGGAACTGATCGCACTGGCTTATATTATTTGGATAGAAGAGCCAATTGGCATTTTTCCAATACTATAGAAAACTTTGTAAATGGCACATTGAATAGCACCCTCTGTTTTGGCGGAGGTTAGTATATTCAAATGTGGGCTTGAATGACAGCTCATATCTCTTTATACAACAAGCTACTTGGACCGCAAAATGTTGGATTCTCTATTAATGGCTCAGGAAAGAGTTATGGAGACCAAGATAAAGCATATTACAATAGTCTCTTGTAGAAAGCATACAGACTGAAACCACCTGAGGATGAAACTGTTTGGGTAAAACAGGCAGACACTTTCTTAAAACTCTAAGATAAAGGAAGCAAGCTTGGGATACTACTCGAATCTGAGGTTCATTCATTAAAAGGAAATCCAGAAATACACCCAGGCACTTGGCTTTAGCTGAGTGTTGGAAATGGCCCCTTTGCAGGGTTACCCCTAAACCTTTTGCTTTTTTCTCCTATTGTTCCTGACATATTTTTGTTGTCTTTTGGACTCTGGGCCCTTTACCACTGCCAATCAGTGCTAATGTTTATATGCTCCCTGTGTAAATGGTTATTATGATTGGTTCCCATTGATTGGCATATTTGATTTATTGGTGAGTCCCTAGTCCAGTGCACTTTGTGTGCATAGGACCTGTAAATCAAATGCTACTAGTGAGATTGCAGCACTGGTTGTGCCACCAACATGAGTAGCCCTGTAAATGTGTTCCAGACCTACCACTGTATTGTCCGCAGATGCAGTTGTAAACTGCCATGTTGCCCTAGCTAGTGCACCCACTTGCCAGGCCCTAACCTTCCCTTTCCTTGCATGTAAAGCACCCCTCAGGTAGGCCCAAGGTTCCCCCATGGGAAGTGTACTGGGTTGTCTTACATTTCCTAATAGTGAAATACTGCCAATTTTATTTTTCACTATTGAGAGACTATCTGTCCCATAGGCTAACATGGGAGTTGCTTTGTAACCTCTTACAAGTATAACTGTCCATTGGGACTAGATAGAGAAATGGAGTTTAGGCTCTCTGAACTCAGAATGTAATAACACATATTTTCAGGGAGATGGTTTTTAAATTGTGTGTGTGAAAATGCAACTTTTAGAAAGTAGGCATTTTCTTATTTAACCGTTCTGAGTGCCTCTGCTGTTTGTGTATTGACTGGTTTTGGAGTGACAGGGGCTGGGGATGTGCATTCACTGTAGGCAGCCACAAGGGGGCTTGAGGTTTGTCCTGCCTTTCCTGGGTGACTCATAGCTGGGCTGAATATATCTTGGCTTCATTTAGAATGGTGGGAGGAGTTTGTACTAGCACCTGAATAGGCAGTGTCTCCTTTCCACTATGCTGTCTCCACCTCCTGTAGTGAAGCTGGGCCAGAGAGGGTAGAACAGGTTTGGACTGGGCTCAGAGACCCTTGCCACAAAGAGAACAAAGAGAAAATGGGCTATTAAATGGACCTTAAATCCCAGAGAATCAGACTACTTCTGGAATCAAGAGGAACCTCTACCAAGGCGAAGAGCTATAAGGGAAGTACTACCCCTTTGCTGTGTGTGCTTTGCTGGGTTGGCCTGCAGTTGCTGCTTCTGTTAAGGAGAGGACAAAGGACTGGACTTTGCTGGGTATCCTGCTTGTGAAGTTTCTCAAAGGGCTTGAGTAGAGCTTGCCTCCTGTTAAGAAGTCTCAGGGACCCACACGACTTCCTGCAACTCTGCTTGTGCTGCTGGACTCTGCCATCTGTAAGTCCTACCCTTGCCTGAGGTGCCTCCTTCCAGTTAGAGGGCATTAGAGGTGGGTTTTGTAGGTAATCTCTGCAAGAACTGGCACAAAGCATTGCGAAACCGTGCAAAGCCTCTCGAACTCACACCGGATGACGCAAAGCCTCACCGTGTACTGCTGCATGGCTGAAAGCCTCTCAGAACAAACACTGTGGGACTCAGAAGCAGTACCCAGTGAACTAGGCCAGCGAGGATCCTGCTAACTCTCAGTTGGAGTAATGCATGAAGTAATCTAAAGGTATTGCCATCACTCTGGTTAGATAATCAAGAGAGTCCCTGATAATATAGTGAATGAGTGCAGTTCTATGCAGATATTGGTGCATTTTTTATGGCTTGCTACTGACTGTACTCATCCACAGTATCACTAAAGGGGTTGACAGGTGTCACCAAGATGCATTGGAATTAGGCATCTAATCATCCTTAAAATGCCGTGGTGTAGTGAGAAGTGTGAGTGACTCTAAAGTAGAATGGATTATTTTAGGTAATTTCCCGGTTGTAGTTTAGAGTGGTGAGCTAAGGTTACTCAAGTATCTTGTGGTATTTTGGTCTTTTAGGATGCAGAGCAGTGGATTAATGTCAGTACAATACAGTGTAATGTGGTGGGTTAATATACTAAGATTGCAGTGTAGTTTAGGGGGTTAATGTAAATATTACCTAAGGATGCAGGGACGTGTGGTGGTTTAGTGTCCATACAGTACAGTTTGTGTCCTAAGGATGTATGTAGTGAATTATCAAAGTGTCCCTCGGATGCAGCCCACTGGGTTAGTGTCCATAGGATGCAGTGTAAAGTGGTGGGTTAATGCAACCATGATGCTGCTCAGATTGGTGCCTAGAGCCAGGGCTACGTGAATTATGTGATTCAGTGGCCGCAGCATTTTCAACATAATTATTGTTTGGCTGCATTTGCCAAATAATCCATCATCTGAAGATGTTAACAAAAAAATGTTTCTAGCTTGAACAGGTCAAATGTTATTGAAAATATGGTGAAACATGGTGCCTGGCAGTAGAAGACCTTTCAAAAAGGTTGACTGGTCACCTTGCAGTTGCTTATTTTCGTACTTGGTTTTTGAACGTGTACCAGTGAGCTGAAGCCTTTGCCCACACAGTGTTAAAGAGTAAAAATGACAAAATAATGAAGCAATACTGTCACTAAATGTGGCACAAAATGTTGCATAATTTGCTTTTTCTCACTGCATATTTTAGACAACCCTCATAATCTTGTTTTCCATGCTGCCTAATTCCAGTGGTTATGCACTAGAGTGCCCTGTACTGTGGTAGGATAGGGTTGCTAATGGCGCAAAGCAGAGTGGTATTAGAGGCAGCGTAGTGAGTCAAAATTAGGATGCAGTGGAAAGTGATGGCTTAGTGCCCCTCTGAGGCTTTGCACTACAATGGGCTGGTGGACCTGAGTCTAAACACTGTTTGAAGTGCTGGTGTTCTGTGATTCATTGCAGTATTGGAACAAATTGCCAGATTTATCATTGGATTGCATTATCCTTGTGGCAAGCATGTACCAAGCAACGCAAAGCCACCTTGCATGGCCCTGCGTTGCTTGGTAAATCTGAAGTAACGCAAGCAGCGAACGTTGCTGCCTTATGTTACTCTGCTCTGGGGAGGCATTCCATGGGTGGAGCAGGCCTGTTCCCACACATCCAACCATGGATTTTGGACATTACCAGATTTACCAAGCTGGTAATCCTGGCAATGCTTCCACATACAGGTGCAACAAATAGAAATATCTTTATTTCTCCTCTTTTTTCTTCTTTCTTAGTGTGCTGTAGCACAATAAGAAAGAGGATACCTCCTCGAAGGTTTGTTTTTGTGCAGGAACAGCAACCCTGTCTGCAACGCAGGCACCCTTCCACCATGATGCAAGGGAGACTGTATTGGCGCTAGGTTGCAATGAGTGAGCATGCGCAGGAAGAGACCAGGAATGCGCCATATCGTCATAGTTATTGCGCATTCCTGCGCTCGCCATTTGACTCAGCACAGCAAATTGTCTTGCTGCATTGCACTGCGCCAAAGTGTGATTAATCTGGCCCTTATTTTCGCTAAGATGCATTGCTATGTGGTGGGTTAGTGTTCTCTAGGCTCACTGCAGTGTGTTATGTTAGTGTCTATTTGGTTTGCTTATCTCAAGAGGATGTACGACAGTGTAGTTTAGTGGGTTAGTACCACTAGAGTGAATGATTGATTATTGGATTGAGTGTTTAGCTTTGAAAGTGCTTCAGTACCAAACATGGTGTTAGACTGCTTTATTGAGTGAGAAAAAAGCAGGTGAGCAAAAACGACAGGTTTCCAGATAAGTGCAGTGAAGGGTTGGGTTCCATAAAGTGAAGTGTGGGTGATTGTAGTATTATGCTTCTTTGTCTCCGCATGCAGTACGGTGTGGTAGTTTAGTGTGCAGAGGATGCAGGTCTCTGGGAAGGATTCATGCTCTTGGGATGAAGTTTAGTGCATTAATGCCCCAAAATGCTTGTCTGACTGGTTGGTTAATACTCTGTGAGTGCAGTTCAGCCTAGTGTAGCTGTTTCTCTGACATGCAATGTTTTGTAGTCCTGTAGCATCAAGAGGCCGTAGGGTGGAATTCAATATGGCGGGTTATCGTCCTAGGATGCAGTGCAGTGTTGTCGAGTGGTGTTTCTAAGAGACAGTAACGCAGTCCCCTGGGTTAGTGTTCCTAAAATACAGTGACGTGTGCCTAGAATGTTCCTGAAATGCAACATGCTTAATGTGCTTCACATGGGCACACCAAACAGCGCAGACAAACACACACACATCAACATTTCAATAATTCGCCATTATACACGCTGCAGTAACAATATTGAAATATTCACTCTAAGTCTTCTCGTTTGCACGTCAATTTAGAGGGCAGAAGTCCAGAACGAATCTCTCTAAAATCTATTTGTGTGTGTGCACATTTGCACAGAAGTCGTTTATCATTATGTGGTTGCATTACGCACTCTGTGTTGTGTCTACCGGTTCACCTGTATCCTTTCGGCATCCACTCTTCAGAGTATAGTGCTCTGGAACCCGGACCCCTGCTGCAGCTCAAGTTGACCAAGAACAGAAAAAGATACAATGACACACTAATAAATTTGACAGCAACTGGAGAGTGAGCCACGGTTCATACCGTACCAAGCGAATATATTTTTAACTGTGAGTCATGCCAAGTGCTTCCAATGTTTTAGCCCACAGGTTTAGCATGCGAGGCCCACGTACCATAATTAATAGCAAATTGAAACTCAGACCATTACCTATTTTCTCCTTCTTGCCAGTTGCTAAACGGATTTTTTGCAAATTAAATGTTTTTCAGAAATGTATGCCAAGTATTTATATTGGCTTTGAATTTAGTTTGTGTATTCCGTGTATGTCTAGTCTGCTTGAGGTCTGACATGTTGAATTCTGCTGAGCCATGACTGGAAGTGGCATGTGGTGCCATATGTCTGGTTGGTAATGAGCTTCTACAAAGTTTCTAGCAAAAGAATTTGCAGCATTTAGCAGCAGCTGCTAGTTAATGTTATTCTACTAGACGCTAGTCCCAGGCAGTTCTGGCTTTTGTGCTAATTTTAGTTAACACCATCAATCAGCACGGGGTAACTTCCAGTCTTGCATAGCGGTGCCTTGTGAGTTCTGGCAGTGTAAACGGACTTAGAAATGTTATTGCTGATTGGAGTCAGCGGTGGGGTTCTGACTGATGGAAAACAATCATTTATAAATGCAGCATGTTTCACCTTTTAAAACCTATTTCTTCTAGAATTACCATCATTATGACAAGTCCAAGTAAATACACAATAGTTTCAAGGTGGCCAACGTTATGCCAGAGTTACGTGTCATCATGACAAAGATCCTTCTAAAATGCCTAGGATTACGATTACGCCGGACCAGCATTATGACAAGAGTGGGTACCAGTAGGGATTTTCTTCAGCATTGGAGAGATGACCGTGTATGTCGAATGGGCTACCAGATGTCACGGGTTGTGTGTTAAGCAGGCGGCTCCTCAAGAAGGATGCTGCCTTGCGGAAGACCCGTCTGACACACTCAAGCTCTCAAAATACACTCTGGTAGCCCACAAATTGAGAGGGCGATAGCAGGAAGGGTCAAGGGTCAGAAAGGGTGAAGTCATGGGTCAGAGTTAGTGACAATCAATCTATATTATTCCAGTACATATTTGTTATTCGTTTTTTTTTTTTAATCTGCCATCAAAGAAATTTAAAACAATGAGAATTATAATAGGAAAAGGCAAACTTTCTTTGTGACCCTCCACATTTTGAAATATCTAAAGGTGTTGAACAAGTTGCTGTTCAGATCAACGGGTATCCACAAACCTCTGTGTTAACACTGGTAAGAGTGCTCAGGCTTTCTGGTGGATACTCTATCAAACCACAGATTCATCACCTTTAGAATATTTCCCAGGTGCCTGACTGGATCCAGAAACGTTCAATAGCAGTGCTCCCACACGTGGCTGCGTGATGCTGAGCGACTGAGCATAGGCTTGGTTCTGCCCTGGAAATGACGGAGCGAAGCAACATATACCCCTGTGCACTGATGTTAGTTTGTTGCTCAACTCTTTCTGTGCCCTGTGACATGGAACACAAATGTGTTTTCAGTATTAATGTGCAAGCCTCTAATTTTTGGGACTTTTTAAATGGTAGAAAGAGACCACTCCACAGAACAGGGAGGTGGGAGGGCAGTGAGGAGGCAGGAGTTAGAGTATCCACCAGAAAAAGTGTTACCAAATGGTTGTAAATTGCTGTTCTTATGCATTCTTTAAACCACAGGCTCCCCATCTTTAGAAATAGATACAAAGCAGTACCTCTTGAAGGTGGAGGGTTAATGGAGTGGGCTCAGACCAGAAAATCTTGCAGCACCGAAAAGGCAAAATTCCATTCCTGTCAGACCTGCCTGGTAAAAGTAGTGCTTTGTGAATGTGTGCACCGATGCATATGTCATAGCTTGACAGATGTCAAGGACAGGCATTCCATGTGGCAATGCAGTGGAGCCAGCCGTGCCCATGGTGGAATGTGCTCCCAGACCTTCCAGAGGCTGCATTTTGGTCAATTCATAGCAGATCTAAATGCAGAGGCCCATCCAGCTCGACAGAGTTCATTTGTGTCTGGCCTTCCGTTTCTTAGCCCCAGAGGAACCCACAAAAAGCTGATGGTCCTTGGTATGATCATTGTAAAAGTTTAAATCTCTTTTGGTGACCACCGATCAAACCTTCCTTTCTCTTCTTTTCAAGGGTAGGGCAGGTCTAAGAATGCTGCAAGAGTAATAGCTTGCCCGATTTGGAAGAAGTCCCAACGTTTCGTAGAAGATCGTCAGTGTCCTCAGCAACAGTTAGCATGGAAAAATGGTAGCGTAGAGTAGTTTTACCATAGAGTCTGGAGTTCACTCACACAACGGGCTGAAATGATTGCAATGAGGATGAAAGCCTTTTAGATAAGAAGGTGCAACAAGCAGCTGTGCATTGGCTCAAAGGGAGGATGTATGAGGAACTTCAAGATCAAGTTAAGGTCCCACCGTGCCATTCCACACTGTTTGGGAGGGAACATGTGTGTCAAACCTATAACAAACTGTATAACAACAGGTGATTTATACAAGGATGGTTGCTCCAGCAAATGCATAAAGGGTAAAAGGGTTGTCAAGTGTCTTTGAGTGCCCACTGAAAGCCTTGCTGGGCAAAAGACAAAACAAACATTAAAACACCCAACAGTGTTGCTTTTAAGAGGTCTGTCTTGAGTACTCCAAACCAGGCCACAAATTAGTCCCAGTGTAAATGGACTTTGTAGATGATTGCCTGATTGCAAGGATCACATACACAACCTCGGTGCTAGATTGAATGTACTAAATTGCTGCTGCTCAATCTCTATGCATGGAGATGTAGATTGTTCAGGTTCAGATGCAGAATCCTGCCCTACTGATGTGACAGAAGTTCCTCACGAAGTGGTAGACTGATCGGGCGACAGATGTGCAAAAGATCTGACACTACGCATTCTTGTCTGTGGCAAAAATATCTACCCAGGGTTCCTTTACTGCCACCCTGGGGTGCAGACACCATTTGTGATCTGACAGGTGCCATTGGCTGAGCTTGTCTGCCCTGGCATTCAAAGATCCTACTAGGTGGTTCACAATCAGGGAGATTCCCTGACTCTGAAGCCACATTAGAGTTGCAAAGCTTCCAGACACAAGACCCAGCACCCCACTATGCTCTGCTTTTTGTAGTACCTCATGGCAGTAGTGTTGTCCGTGACAAACTGCACCAGCCTCCCCTTGATGGATATCAGGAAGGCCTTCTGTGCCAGTCAAATGGCAACTCTAACAGATTGATAGGAAATCCACCTCCACCAGATGAACTCCCCATGCCAGCAGTGAGGCATCTGTCACCACCGTCAGCTCTGGGTGAGGAAGGCAGAGAGGTCTGCCTCTTCTCCGATATAAGTTGAGCAGCCACCACTGCACCCAAACCAGAATGGCCCTATACAATTTTCCCACTGAGATTTCAGATTTCACTGCTGAGCCCACATATGCCATCTGGGGTAGCTCTCACCAATATCCAGGACTAAGATGGTAACATCAGGGTCACAACCCAAATGTCCTGTACTCATTGTGATGGAGGCAACTGTGCCTAGCACAGCTCCTATAAAAGGAAGCCTCAGAGAAGGAGCCTACTTTGAAATGCAGGTCATATCTTTGGGACTACACGCCCAGTATATGAAAATATGCATCGTGCAGGTCCATGGCCACCATCTAGTCACCCGAATCCAGGGAAAACAGAACCTGGAACAGAGTGAGAATCCTGAATGTGTATTTCCTTTGGAAGGTATTCAGAGGGTAAAGATATGAGTTAGGCATAAGTCTGCTATCCTTGTTCAGCACAAAGGAAGTAGCAGGAGTAACAACCTGTCTCTATTTCTGTCCCGGAAACTCTCTGAATGGCTCTTTTGCACAGTAAAGCTCTCACCTCTTGCATTAGACTGGACATGTGCTCCTTTAAAAACTGTTCTGATGTGGGAGAAAGGTGTGGCGGGGCAGAAAGAAACCGTAAGACGTAGCCATGCTGAATGTTTTGGAGGACCCTTTCTGTCAGATGTGATGGATCCCTACCCTGGAAGAAAAGGATGGATTCTGCCTCCCACAGAATGTTTGTTCCGTTAATGGTAAGCTAAAGTGGACTACTGGGAGGAATGATGCCTGTGGTGACCTGAGCGTTGCCTGCCAGATCCACAACTCTGGCCATGAAAGATCTTGGGTGACTACTGGAGTCCCTGGAGTAGTCTCAGAATTTCCTGAGCATGCTGTGGCCCTAGAATTCTTAAAGTATTCGAAAGCAGAATCAGCTTTTCCACGAAATAGGCACAATGCATTTAAAGGCATAGCAGACAGGGAGGCCTGTACGTCTCCTGAGAAATCTGTGGATCACAATCATGTGAGGTGAGGGTACACCACACTAGTGCCAATCATTTGCCCCAGACAATCAGTAGCATCTTGTGTATCTTGAATGATCTGAGCCACGGATGTATTAAGATCTTCAAAACAGCTGCAAGATCCCACTAGCAATGCCTCAGAGGGCTTCTGTGGTGCGGCCCAAGAAACTAACAGTATTGACTGACCTCAATGCGAGGCTAGCTGATGAAAACATTTGTTTTCCTAACAACTTGGAGAGGGAATTACGCTGGCGTGTGACTTCTTCCTGTGTTCAGCGATATACAGCTTTGTGAGCTGTAGCATAATCATGTGAAATTACAGCCAAATTATGCAACATTATGCAGCGATCATAACCCTGTGTATAGCGCTTTTTCTTTAGAACAAAATATACCCTTTGTAGCCAAATGAATCCAAGGATGCATTTTGCACTAAGAAAATAGCATTATATGCAACAGAACACAAACAGCAGCAGCCACCTTCTGGTTGTGTTGTGTTCCTCTGCTATTATGGGAGACATTTGTTCCTCAAAATACTCTAAATTACTCGAGTGGGCATAATTTTTTGTAATTTCACATCACTAGATTAATGCGAAATTACAGAAATAACTGAATATTCTGGCATAATTAACATTTCACCCAGGCATAATATCTCTAAGTATATCTCTACATCTTGCTCTCTCTCTACATATTTATATATCCACACACACACACCTTGTTAGTACAGAAAATGTTCACCTCTACCGCTGTTCAATGATGTGGTTTAACCCTATAGAAATCACTTGATCTACCCCCATAAACCTTGAGACTTTTCTTAACTCCACATTTACATACATTGCCAA
Source organism: Triturus cristatus (assembly GCF_964204655.1). Classification (NCBI taxonomy): domain Eukaryota; kingdom Metazoa; phylum Chordata; class Amphibia; order Caudata; family Salamandridae; genus Triturus; species Triturus cristatus. The sequence continues at coordinate 479,971,671 of NC_140586.1, read as the reverse complement.
GATATATATTTACTGAAAAAAGGCAAAAGTGAGTTATAGTTATGTGAAAATGTTAGTTAAGTAACACTTTAAACAAAAAAGCTGAAATTTACCAGTTATAGTTTACTCAGCTAACTAGACCTTAGGCCCCCACCATGCCCAGTGTTGTCATAAAGAATGACATTTGAGATGGTATCAGTGATGTAATGAATGATGTCATTGAACGTGTCATGAATGATGCAATCTATGAGGTCATAGCAGAGCATGGCGAGGGCGCAAGTTCTAGTTAGTGCAATGAACTATAACTGGTGAATTTTAGTGTTTTTTTAGTTAAAATTTTACTTTCTAACTGACATTGTAACCTAACGATAAAATAACTTTAACCCTTTTTTTTGCAGTGAATTTCTGAGTTTTTTTTAATGTGAAGTAAAATATTATTTCCATACCTAACTATTACATCAGTTTTACCTTTCTTTTCAGTGAATTTCTAGGGTGTTGTCAACGTAAAGGAAGATCTTAGTATCATTCCTAACCCCCAGAGGGTGGCTAATCACCTGCCATGAACGGACAAAAGCAGTGCATGGTGGGCAGGCAATCACCTGCCATGACCTGGCCCTTGCGCCTAACCACCACTGGTGGGTAACCCCTCTCGCACACCCACTTTTAAAAAAAATTTAATTTCCCGGTCGTTCAGGACTTCTGAGGAAGTCCTATGGGATCATGGTGTACCCCCAACATTTTTTTAAACATTTTGAGTCTGGGACCCCACAGGGCACTGAGGTCAGAGGTACCCTACCCTGACCCCTTAAATGTTTTTCTTAACATCTTCAGGACACAGGGACTGAGTCCCTGTGTACTGTAATGGCAGCAGCAACATTTCTTCTGATGTTGTGGCCTGCCAATTGGAGGGCTTGCTTCTGCAAGGAAAGAGCAGAGGTGGATGAATGATTTTTTCGGAAAGTCAAATGGCACCAAAGTTTTTATTGAAACAAAAAGGCACTCTTCCTATAGAAAGTCTGACCTAACTATAAATGAACATGGATATATATGTGTGTGTGTGCCTATATATGGATGTGTGTGTGTGTATATATATATATAGAATAGAGAATAATTGTTTCCTATTTGGAAGTGAAACGTATAAACAAGTTCGCGGTACGGCAATGGGTACCTGCTTCGCCCCCAGCTATACTAATTTGCATATGGGCTGGTGGGAGGAGCAGGTGCTCAGAGTCAAGCATTCAAAAGAATGGAATGAGAATGTGGTTATATGGAAAAGGTTTATAGACGACCTCTTTGTGGTCTGGGAAGGTTCAATGGAATCTGCAAAAGATTTTGTAACGCAATTGAATGATAACCTAATGAATTTAAGATTCACAGACACAATAGATAGGGAGTCAGTAACATTTCTACATCTAGAGATCTATGTGAGAGACAACTTACTGCATATACGCACATTCAGAAAAACTACAGCAGGAAATTAGATCCAGCATGCGGACAGCTTCCACCCCACCAAGCTGAAAATGAGCATCCCCTATGCCGAGCATCTTAGCATGAAGAGAAATTGTAGTGAAGGGCAGGCATTAGAGGATGCACAAAACAGCTTAACAAAGAGATTTAAAGAAAGGGGCTACAAAGAGCAAGTCCTGAGTCAAGCACTTAAAAAGGTCAGCAGTATTAAAAGAGAGGTCCTGTTAGAACCAAAGGAAGGAAAGGAGGACACCAAAAAGCAGGAAAAAGAGGAAATGAGACTAATCACCGGATTCAGTGGCTATCACACAAAAGTGAGAGATTGTGTGAGTAGGCACTGGCATCTAATAAGAAGTGATCCAATATTGGGTGCAACAATAAAATGGAGGCCCCAGGTGACTTTTAGGAGAGGAAAGTCCATGAGGCAAGAGTTGGTGGACAGCAGCCCAGAATAAATCTAATCGGGAAATTGGCTGAAGGCGAACCCGGGTTTTACAAATGCCAAAAGTGCAAAGCCTGTACAATAGCCGAGAACACCAAACAAGTATTGTCCCCACTAATAGTTAACCCTTGGAGAATTAGATGCTTTTTAAATTGTCAAAGTGACCATGTGGTTTACATTTTAAAATGCTCCTGTCCCAAGTTATATGTGGGAAGTACTATCCACATGGTACATGTTCCCATTCTACAGCATATGCGTGTAGTAAAAAATAACGACAAAACGTATACGTGGCACGTCTTATCAATGATACTCATAAAGGCAAATTAGAATAATTATCTTATTTTGCAATAAATCAGGTGCCTAAGATGAGGAGGGGAGGAAATAGAGAAAAAAAGCATTGGCATAGTCAATAGGTCTCGCCTTTGGGACCTTATAAGTATTTAGCCATGCAACAGTTGATGTTGTTGCACCAAGGATATTGTGCTGCATAACTTGTTCTTCATCATCGGGTATAAAAGTACTTTAAAAAATGTGTTCAGAATACCAGTTGTACAAAAACCTATTGTGTTTGATTTAATAGACTATAATGTTGTTCTGTATAAACTGGGTCATGGTCAGAGTTTGCACAACTGCCTTGCCTCTCCGTTCACTAACAGTTAAAAACTTGTTTAAAAACTATCCCTTTTGATAAGTACTTTTCAGTACAGTGCCATATTGTGACGTATACATTTCAAAGCTTCAGCAATTTAAAAAAAATTATATATTTTTTTTATTTAGAAGAGACTTTATCATATTGTATGTGACGTTTGTTGGATGATTTACAGCGAAAACATTCTCAGGGCTTGGCTCGAACACAGGCTCTAAGAGAGTAGCCAGACGCCTGGCTCAGCTTTCCCTGTTAATATGTTGGCTCGCCTACATCTACCTGTCACCTCTAGGGCTAGGTGGACTGACATGATGGGAACTGCGTTGCCAATTGGAAGCCCAGCCAGATAGCAGGTACTTCCGGAGCAGGGTTTGGGCAGTGCTCCTGTGCAATAAGCGCCCGGGAGCCATGCCCCGTTGCGATCGGCCCTGGATTTCAGTGTCCGAGCCCTTAACGAGGGTAAATTCCAACACCCTCCCCGTTTTTGGTTTCACTGATCCACCCTGAGCCCCCGCAGCTGACATAAACTCGGATTAACATGTGCGACGGGGATTTACCCATTACAAAGGCTACGAGCCCTGCCTTGGGAGCCAAGTCAAAGGGCCCAGCTGCCAAGGAGGGGGCGAGCCCAGCCCCGCTGTGTCCCCACTTTGGACGGGGTTCCCACAGGGCTGCCATCTGTCCCAGGCGAACCCTCAGTGCTGCCTTGGGTTGTGAATGGCCGTCACCACTGATACCCTTCACACCTAAGGATCCGGATCCCCTGAGGTCGGGGAGCCAAACCCGAAGAGTTATGTGGGGCCCCGTAAGTGGCCATCGTAGCACATATACATCCCGCCCTAATGAGGCCGACTGGAGTGGGCCGGGGCTGGAGGGGGCAGTTGGCTGAGGCAAACTGATAAAAGAAGCCTGAAATCATTTGTTGTATTAATGTGGGATATTGATTTTTCAACCCTTTTCCATTGCTTTTTAGTGTTAATTGTACAATACTTGATAATTTTTCAGTTTAGTGATGTAAATCTATGTACATCACAAAACCAAACTACATGTGTACATGTAATATTCGGCTGTGTGGTTGGCACAGCGGAAAAGGTGACAGCAGAAATTCTGCACACGATAGTTTCAAAACAGCCCACCAGATGGCACGAGCCAAAATGCGACAAACAGGCCTTGCCCTGTCTTGAGCACTCCCCGTAAATCGTGCCGGGCAAATCTTGTACGTTATTCAGACTTTGAAGAATTTACGTTCACGGGGTATATTTGCATACAGTCGATCTGAGCGCGGTTCATTTGCACGTTCATTTGGTATGGGTGCCTGACGTAGCAAGGCCCTACACGTCACATTATTATTCAATGTAGGTGGACTTCTCTCGGCTCGCGATCATGTTACGCCATTAAAAGCAGCACGCATTCACGCGATTTTACAGTTTTTGCAGATTGTTTGTGTTTTCTGTTGCACTTGTACATAGCATCGACTGCGGACGTTTCATTCATTGTTACAGGGAGACACAGATTCCCCTTTCGAACTTTGAATACTCCTTGTAAAATGGCGGGGGCAGTGGGTGCTACAAACTCAGTGAAACGTAAACGTAAGGATAGAAAAGAAGCCTCCGCAGATAGTTGTACAATAAAAGAGTCAAATCCCGCAAAATGAAATTTCGAATTTTCCCCATAAAAAGTCTAGAGTATTTTGAAAAAGAGAACAAACTTCAGGGGGAAAAAAGGTGGAAAGCTTCTATAAACAAGCACGCGAGTGGTGCGCGTGCCACAGCGAGTCATCTGTTTTGCATTATCGCTCACGCATCTGTGCACGATAAGTCAAAACCGATGTGGTCCGTGCGGGTAACCGCAAGCAATAGGCTGTGGGCGGAGCAAAGGCGGGACGTGCGCCCACCTTTGCCCAATTGTGTGCTGTCTTTCTCAGAAAAACACACAAGATGATGGATGGAATGTTGCACATTGGCAAAACATTCACCCCCAGTAACAGATCTGGGTTTAATCCATCGTTATTTTGCTCACCACGCCACCCCAGTTCTGACATGGCCATATGCAAATCAGTCTTGACCCTGTGCCTCATGGGAACAGTCCAGCCCGAACTTTCTCAGAAACACGCACGCAAAGGTGAATAGCCTCTGAAGGAAAACAAACCACACGCACGAGCGTGTGGTGAGCTTTCGAAAGCCCTTTTACTGTTTACGGAAAGTCTCGCCAGAGCAGCGCGTGCGCGCTGCTACAGGCTCGACCTAAAAATCTGCGGCAACTTGAGTCAAAATACATAATGCTTTTCAACACTAGAATCCCGTCTGGTATGAATACAGATGAGGATTTACATGTACACCTTAGTCATTAGTAGTATCCAGATAACATGGTTCATTTTAATAGATTCCCATAAATGTATAATTAAATCTTAGACCAATAAATTTGCTGTTGTTAAGAGCAAAAAAGAAAAAAGAAATGAAGAAACCAAACATTTATTACCTGAGGTTTAGAGTCCAGTATGTAGTAATACTGATACGACATAATTCAGCATTTGGAATTTTAGGGTTGTAATATTAGACATGCACTTGCACTTTATTTACAAACCTGCTGGTCTAGGCAAGGAGAAACCAAGATATTCTAAAGTTAGTCACGGCTAAAGCACTTGCACTTTATCTATAATTGCACTGCATTGTTATTTGAAGTACTGTATAGGTTGCACTTGCACATTGTATTTTGCACATTGCATATTTGACCATCAAGCCGGTTATCTAATGTGATTAATTATTGGTTTTTATTTTCAAGAGCGAACCAGGCAGCAATAAGGTAGTAATGATGACACAGTGCATGGAGTATTATGAGTCAATCCGGATTGAACTAAATGCTGAAACATATATAGAAACTCTTTAAAAAGAATTGATTTTTAGAGGTTGTTTAATAGTGTAAATATTTTAAAAATACCTATGAATTTGAATATTGTATTTTTATAAAAATGTAGATAAGAGATTAACTATTTATGCGGAGATTTGCACACATTTTCCTAAATTGTGAACATTGTTAATATGACTTAGGATGATGAAGGCACTTGCCTAAAACAGGTCCGTCAAAAGAGAATAGAATTAATGGAAAAAGAAAGAAAAAAAATCACCGCATTTGAAAAGGTTATGGAAATGTTTAGAATTTTGATAAATATCAGGTATACATTATTAAAACACAAAAAATATGAATTGTTATGCTTTACATGATTTTAAACGGCAAACTTGTTTTAAAAATGTATTAAAGACGATGGGGACGGTAGTCTGTCCTCCATGGCTATGGAGACAGCGACCCACATGATCGGGTGTTTGTGTTTTTAAAAATAATGAAAAGGCGACAGCGTCCTTGGTGTGAGCATGCCTGTGGATACAGGTGGAACGCGTTACCTTGGGCTGCGCCATCTTCACACGCAGAGTGTCACACACTCTTTTCCACACAGATCAAACTTGCTCCTTGCCGTCTGTCTTCTGAATGATTTCATGGAGCTTCGTTCATTGCAACCCTACTCATGAAATTATGACACTGGACTTTGCTTTTCCACTGGCTTCTTCTTCTACCGCCCAATCTTTTCCGCCTCCCCTCTCAGGCAGGCCATTTCCACCAGCAATGGTCTTTTATTCCCAATAATGAATTGAAAAAAAGTTCTAAAGAGGCTTTGCCTCTCAAATTGGTAAAAGGCTGTTTAGTAAAAAAACACATCAAGCACAGTTAGTTAAAATGGTGCTAAACGTACTTATGAATCTCATAACTGATATACTAATTATAAACTCTGGAACTCCGATTCTAATCAAATGCCATTATTTTAAGCGAAAGGCAGCTCTACCATGAGACAGTGTACCACGTAAAGTTTACAGGCCTTATTTATGAGCCCTTTATGCTGTCGGTGCATCAATTTTTGTGACGCTGTGGTGGCGTAAAATATGCGCCACATTGCGCCATATTTACAAAGTGACGCATCTGCACTGCGCAACATTATACCTGCGTCAGATATAATGTATGCAGGGTGGGAATTCCCCTGCAAAAAAGGCTTGTAGTAGTGGTGCAGTAAAATCTATGAGATTTCACTATGCCACTTCTTGTATGCCACTGTGTCAAATCCTTACGCCTGCTTCACAGCGGACGTAAAGAGTGACGCAGGCCCTTTCACATTGCTTGAGTCTCATCTGTTTTCAGACACAACCCAGCAATACACCACTTTTGCACCTATAATACGTCAGGAATATTGACATATCTGTAAATCCTTGTAACATGGAGCAAGTAAATATGGCGCATCCATGGTGTCGCAAGGATGGCCGGCCGAAAAGTATTGCGTTGCTGTTTTCAGGCAGCAATGCAACACTTTTCATACATGAGGCCCTGCGCTTTTTTATTTTTCACCTTTGCTCCATATTCGGAAAACGAAACTCCAGGAAGGAAGCGAGGGATTTGCTGCTGCCACACACATCGTATTTGCACACTGGGGAGCAGGCTTGCTGCCAGGTCAGCGGAAGCAGTTGAAGGAAATCTATATTTCTTCTGAGATGAGGCCCAGGCAAGGGGAAAACAGATCCCTTGCCCCCGACCCGAGATCATGTCACCCGTACAAAAACTTGACTCAGTAAGAATGTACATTGGGCGTTGCATACATGGGTATGCATATTCCATCTTGCTTCTTTATACTGATGGTGCCTTTAAGATGCCTGTGCGTTTTTCGTTCTAGAATAAATTATTTTGCTCGCTTTTCTGCTCTTTCCAGCATTCCTATCATCCTTAAATCCATCTCTACACTAAGAAACCACAGTAAATGTTGCCCATCATATATATTAATGTATATGGGGAGAAAAGTGTATGGGAAATGTGTAGCATGTTGTCGCCATTGTGAGAGAAATATCCTAAAATGCACGAGTTTAGACTATTTAAAAAAATAAGGCAATTAACGCTGTCTAGTTTGACGCACGTTAATCAAACCGTTGCCTGCATTTGTTAGGTAAAGGCAATAGCGCAATAGTTGTGAAATGCATTTGAAAATCCCACCAATGCATGAGCTTTATCAACACACTTTATTCAGAAAAACAATAAAAGTAATAAACGTGAATATTTATAATTGATCCACACTAATGCATTTTAAAAAGGCACATGCACGACATCTGTCAGGGCCTGGTTTCTATAACTTGGGCATGGTATTAGGCTTTGAAATGGACATACACCTCAAAGCCTCGTAGAGCGATGACACAAACTATATGCTGTTAACAAATATGGCTGTACACCATATGTTAGAGCAGTGCATTATGGTAGATGAAGACTTTTGTAGCAATATTACATATTTGGTAGTTTGAGTACTGTTTAAAAAAAATTGTTTCTCTTATAAGTCCAGCTTGTTTGGCTCTCGCCTGAGACAGTACATGTGCTGTTGCTTGCACGACATTTTGCTTACTTATAGGAGGCATAAAGCCCGCCCATTGCTTACCATTGTTTAGCTTCATCGTCACTCTTATTTCCTTGCTTCACTTTGGTGAGCTCATGCCAGCTTCAGTTCCTCTTCGTGAGTTTGTCCCTCCCCTGGAGCATAGCCCAAGTAACTCTTCCTTGCCCAGTGTCCTTCCACCTTACACAGCAGCCACTTTTGGTGCTACTTTTTTCTTTTAGTTGGAGCACTCCATGGAGTGCATATTTTTGTAGATGCCTCTCCCCATCTCACCCCACGTTGTTGCTTACATCCGCCCTGTCCCTCTTTGTTGTTATTGCTCCATCATTGTTGCTTGCCACCTCCCTCCCGCCCCTTCCTGCATTGTCTTGCTTGCTCCGCCCTTCCTACATTGTGTTGCTTTCCTTATCCCTCTCACCCCCTTCCATGTTGTGTGGCTTGCCAATCTCCCCACCCCCTTCCATTCTGTGTTGCTTGCCCAGGCCCTTCCTCCCTCTTGCTTTGTGTTGCTTCCACCATCCATCTCTCCCTGCCCCTCCTGTATTGTGTTGCTTACACTGTCCCTCCCGCATTGTGTTGATAGGCCAACTCCTCCCATAAGAAAAATAATCTGGCTGCATCATAGTTTTTTCACAGCTAATTTCCATAACTTCCAGACATGCTGCACAGCAGATCTGAAGCTGTGCACCATGGGCAAAAACAAATTGACAAAGCCAGTACCTCAAGTAGGCAAGTTCTATTTGTTTTACTTCCATCTTTCTCTCATGACAGAAGCTCTAATCACCATTTTTCACCCTGCTATCTGGGTGTATGGGCGTCTTGATGCGCTCTCAGGCTAATTTGCTGAGACAAGACCTTGATGCAAATGTGATTACAGGCTTGCCTTGCCACCGGAGGACCTATGGAGCAAAATTCTTGCTTTTTATATGTATCACAGAATATAGTATAGTATAGTATAGTAGGTGAAAAGTGTATTTGTGCATACAGAGTGTGTGAAGTCACTACACTTTGTTTTTTTATTAGATAGTCTAACTAGGAGTGGTATCAGGGAGTGTAATTCTTGGTCCTGACGAAAGACACAGGGAAGGGTGGCTTGAAACAGGTAGACCATGTAGAAAGAAGGGTAATTAAAACAACACATACTTTCTACATTTCTTGCCTTTTTAATCATGCCGTCTGGAAAACGGAATAAAGCATAGCTTTCTTACCCTGTAGGAATTTTCAATTCACAATAAAACCCCTCCAACTCCTATTTATCTTAATGTGGTGTATATCATTCAGCAGTTGCAGCCAGCATAGCTCGCGGGTAGGTGGGGGGAGGGACGAGCGGGGGTGTCATAATAATATATTTTTTTTAAACTACCTTGAGGCCGGGTCCCAGTAATAAATACATTTTTAAAAAAAAGAAAAAAAGAGGCCGGGTCCCGCGTCTTCTCTGCTCCTGCTCTCCTGGCTCCGACTCTGACAGGAACAGGAAGCAGGCAGCCAGGCTCCCTCCCTTAAGCCATTCACAATGCTGCAATGCAGCGTTGTGATTGGTCTGAGCGCCATGACACGGCGCTCAGCCAGGGGCTGGAGGGGTGGGCATGTTCTCCATGCAGGTTGCAATGCAGCTTGCATGGCGAAGGGGAAAGTGTGCATGACTGGTTTGGGCGGCCCGAGAGGGCAGACCAAACAGTCATTGCGCACTCAGTAGTGGGCAAACCACTCATCCCCTGCCCTGCTATGTAAGCAGAGCAGCCCTGCTCACCCGCCCGCCCGCCAGGAAACAGGAAACATAAAATGGTAATAACTAAAAGTTATTACTATTTTATGTTTTTGCTTCTCGCACTGCGAGAAAGCAGTGGGGCGATTCTTCTCCGCCATAGGGGAGGAGCCCACAGGTAGAAGTAAGCACCGTTCCGCAGTGGAATGGGAACAACCCTATGATGAAGCATGCCGCCAAGGGGTAACCCTGCTGGGTAAAGTTTATACAAAAAAAGCCTTGCTCTTTTTCTCACTGTAGTGGGTTTAGCACACACTACGGAGTAAGGATCCATATCTGTTCAATATGTAACTAGGACGATGAACCCCCCTCTGAGAAATGTATCTTACCTGCCTCTAATTCTCACCGGTCTCACGTGTGACTGATTACGGCATGCCTTTCAGTGGCAATGCTTTGATAGGTGCAGACTCCGTATCACCCCTATTTGCCTTTCAGAGACACCAGCTAGACATTTAACTGACTGTGCCCCAACACTACACGTTGAATAGAAGTGGAATTTAGCATTTTCTCGGTAACTGCAACTTTCCACTTGTCTGCCAAACAGAGCAGGTGAATGTGTCATAAGCCTGCGAGCTCACATGACTTAAGATACATTTTTGATTCTGCATTGCTGCTCCATTTGTTGGCCTCTGTATGGTGATTAGAGATCTTTTATGTAGTGTTAAGGTACCAATCTGAATCTGCTGCTAGCAGATGTTAGTATTAACCAGCCCAGCGGTACTCTTGTTACCCACCACAGTATGACGAAATACTGCTGATTCGGTGTTGCAGACCTACATGTTGACTGCAGGTCTTTCCAAAAGGCAGGACAAACCAAGTTGGCAGCACTCTGAGACAGAATATAGGACAATGCTTACTACCCATTATTTATATTTTATATTAAATTAATATAGGATATTTAGGGTGTAATTTGAAAGCCATTAACACTTTGGTGACATATTGATAAAATAATTCCTATATTTTTCCTATACTGAGAAGATCCCACATTTCTATGCCTTTTTAATGTGCCTTATATAAGTGCAGTACCTTCAGGCTCATATTTTCCCTTCACAGGCATTATTTGCAGCACTGCTCCACAGCAATGGCTAGGAGAGGTAAATGGCCTTGGAAAGTCATACAATGTGGTTTGTTTGTCGTCCTATCTGACTTTATTTCATGTCCATGTCAGTGTGTGCTTCCTGAATGCAGGAAAAACAGAGGAGTTTCGAAGATAGCATAGGACATAGATGGGTGAATTAATGTATATTTTTGCAGATACTTAAGTGAGTGGGGTGACGCTCCTCCGCCCACATGGAAGAGCCGCCATTGCAGCATACAGCTTTCCACCTCACATTTATCTTTTTATTTCAGTTTAAAATTAAACTAAAAATAAAGTTCAATCACCCTTAGCTCAGCCAGTATGGTGAGGAGTTCTATAAATCAGTGAATCAGTGAAACAATCAAACATATTTTAGAAACATGAAAGCTGTAATGTGTGTTTAATGTGGCTCCAGCAGCACCAATTAAAATATAGAAATAATTAGCTGTGTTTGATTTCACTCTGTCTTGGTTTAGGAAAGCTGCATTTGGTGGGAATGATGCACTGAATATGAAATATGGAAAATAATTCACAGTATTGACTTTGTGAGTGAGATTTACAGGTTTTAAAACCCCTGCCATACATTAAATAAATTAGTTAAATTGGTCCCCAAGTCCTGAAAATGTTTGACAAGGACTCATAAGGGTGAGCACACCCTGACCACCAGTCCATGAGGGGATGGGGGTGTGGGTCCATAAGGACCCCGCCAATATTTAAAATAAAAAGTTATAAGCCAATTTTGTCACCGGTAACATGGTATTACTGCGGCACCTTGCACAGAATCACATGTGGTACCACTGTTCTCCCGTTGGCTGCAGTAACACTGTACTCAAAATAATAATTTTAAAAATGCCATGCACACCTTGGGTTGACTGCTTCTAGGATGTTGGTCGCCGACTGCCTGAAGTTGTTGGACATATGTTCAACTTACAATATGATCAAGAAACCACAGATATTGACTGAAAAAACACAGAGGCTACAGTGACGTTATAGTTGGGTATGGTAATAAGATATAAAATTATGTTTAAAAAAATAAATTCACTCAAAAAACAAAGTTTAAAGTGACATTATAGTAAGGTGTTGAAATGAAATCAGACCTTGCGTTTAAAAACACTGAAATTTGACAGTTACTCAACTAAGTATAATTTATGCTCCCGTCATGCACTGCTTATGACCTCACATATTACATCTTTCATGAGAAATTATATGGCATCATTGATGACAGCTCAAATTGCATCATTGATAACACTGATGAAATCTCTGATGCCATAGTTAATGATACTGCTATTCACATTACTCCATAACCCCTACATAATTTGAAAACAGAAACTTAGTATTAAAGGACCTATAGTCATATACAGCATAGTATTAGGGTGTGCACGTGAGTGGGTGCTTCCACTTATTTGATGGCTTTCCTTGTCTATCTTGTTCTTTCTTGTGTTTGTCCCTCACGGTGGGGCATAGCCCCTCAGTATCCTTTGGCTTTGCTGACTTGTATTCTTCCACTGCTCACTTAAAGGGAACTACTTTTTAGGTCGAGCCTGGGCAGGGCATGTGCTGTTCTGCGAGGCATGCTGTATTCAGGTAGGGACATGAAGCTCCGCCCACTGTCAGCCCATATTTTTCATTGGCTTGTGTCATTGTCCCCTGTAATTTGTGGCTGTTCATTGGTCAATAGGCTTGGTAGTCCCTCCATAGTACCGCCTTGTCTCATTTTGTAACCCCCCATGGTGACACCCCCTGTTACATGTGTTGTTACTCGGTAGGTTTTAATTACAGCCTGAGCACTATTTTTTCAAATAGCTTTGTCCTCCACATGCTCTCTCCTAACGCTTTAAAAAAAAATATATAGCACTAATGCATTTGCAATGACAATGACTTTAATTTTTCTGTTTTAAAAACAACACATAAATAAAAGGCATTGCCATTTATACTGCCAATAGCTCAAACTCTCATAAATGCAAGACCTATTGCAGTGCAAATACTTGTTTCCTTTTGTTAAAACATTCTATGAGATTTCATCTGTTTTCCAGACCTCTTGCACAAGTGCTTCTATGCCCCTGCCAAATATCCACACCCCAGCGCTCTGTTTTGCTTTCTCTCTCATGTTGCCAGCTCTCTGTTGCGTTTTACCAGCACCAAACTCCCTCCTACTCTGTGTTGTTTACTCACTTGTCTGAATCTTCACTGAGTTGCTGTTCCTTGTGTGCTGCTATTTCCCATCCCCGCCTCATTGTTTCACCCACCTGCTCCTCCATTACCCCAAACACCACCATAGTTCTTTTACTAATGTTATTTATTGTTTGTGGGAGGACCAAGTAACACATTACTGGCAGGTCCCCTGCCATACAAAAGCACTTTTGCTCTACTTCCATTTCATTTTTTTTTTTATTTGCCGATCCATCTCGAATCGGTAAATAAAGAAAAATGGCACGTCTGTAGGCACACGCTTGCGTAATCACACGTGTCCACACATGTCATCATGTATGCATGCATCTACAAATTATTGTAGCTGCTGCAACATCGCCAAAAGGCATTGGCAAAGGTAACAGATCCCAAAAGCAAGACCTATTGGCGTTGCCAATGCTTTTTTAATATGGCACTTGCGTGATACAGAAATCAGTGCTGTGCAGTGTTTGACAGCCCTATAAACATCCCAGCTGTTGCAGATGTGAAATAATTCCTGCTAATTACATACATCTTTGCAAAAGGCGCATATATGTTCAACCTAGATTTGTAGGATTATCCAGGTACCACTGCATTCAGCCACCTTTGGCATTATAATGGTGGTTTACTGCAAAGATGGTTTTCATGGAAATACTAAAATGTTTCATTCTCTCTCCAGCTCACTTAATTATTTCATAGGCCTGTCTTGACTCCTACATGCAAATCATAGCATTGGATAATGCAGGTAACACGAGCAAGTAGTTCCGAGTTACCAGCAGATGGCACAATATGGCATCAGCGAGGTCACTCCCTGATGTTCCTTACGTGTTGGCACGATTGGTATGAAGTTCTCAGTACTGTCCTAGCAATTGTGTTTCCCAGTTTGTTTTTTTACACGGAGTAGCTCAAAAAGGGCTTTCTCGGGCACTTCGCTGTTATTTTTAACTTTTTAAAAGTCTGTTGAACCATGAAAAAAATCTGCTCTGAAAACGAAATATGGTAACCTATTTTTTTTATTACATTTTTTAAGGTGCACTCAAACTGAGCTCCGTCTTTCATGCGAGGTGATACTGTTAATTTTCCACACTGCAAAAAACACGCGTCTAGCAGCAAGCCCCACCCACAAAGGCAAATTAATGTTTTATTTGCCAAGCTTGTCACACTATTTACACTCTACAGGGGAAGGTCTGTTACTGTAGACACGTGTTCTGTTGCAAGTGCACATGTGCATACTACATGGAAAGCAAGTACATACACACTCATTCTCATGTCTGATACCATACTTGAAGAAAGTACAACGGAAGGAGAGACCTTTGTACCATAGTTCCAGAGTAGGGAAGGGTGTGGCGTTTTGGCCAGAGCTGCCCCTGCCTGTTTGGTAACTGAAGAGCGAGATTTGTCCTTGTTCTAAGAAAATCACGTAATCTTCCCATACCTAAAAAATGAATCCGACCATGTGTAATCGGTGCACGTTTAAAATGCTCAGTTGCAGCTCATCCATCTTCCCTTCTACAGTCCTTACCTGCTAGATTTCATCTCCGTCCTGCAGAACCTGTTCTTTAGCTGACATCAAAAAATCCTCCCAATACGGCTGCCGTTACCTATCAGGCAGTAGAAAACGGAGGAAGTGGTATCTCGCATCCTGACCTTTTCTTTCTGCAGTCCTAGACCCTAGGTGAGTCAGGTAAGGGGATATTTATTTGCTAGATTTCTTCTTTAATGTTGTTTTCAAAGGCTTGTAAGCAGAAGCGGCTGGTGTGGGGTCGGAGTGGCGGGGCAGGGACGACGATGGGGATGTGGGGAGGAGGGGGTAAACATACAATACACATAAACAAAAAAAAAACAAAAAAAATTTACCTGACGCTCATTTCCGTGTCCACGCAGGCTCTGGAAGCGGTCTCCTTCCTCCTGGCTCTCCTCGAATGACTCGGGCAGAAAGGAAAGGACTTTGGCCATAGGGCCCCACAAAACCAGCCAATCCGATTGGCTGGCGCAGGCTAACCCAGCGCTCATTTTGAGGGTAGGGGCATGTGGGTGCAATCCCTCTGCTGTTTCTCAGCCTTGAGATTGCAGGCTCTGAAGTGCACAGGGTCAGATTGGTCGACTGGGGGCAGCCGGGGGATCTGACCTGCACACTGGCAGGGGTCTGCATTACGAGTGCAATTGCAATGATCGCGCTGTAACAGTGTGAGCCTTAAACACATTCATAAAATATTATTTATTACCATTTTATTAATGTGTGCGCCTGCTGCGCTGGCAGCAGGCGGTGCGACGCTCCTCTGCCATATTGGGAGATTAAGGGGGAGGGGGGGCTAGCCGACAACAGACCACTTTTATTGTGTGTGAAAAAGGCCGCTTTATTGAAACAGGTGCATATCACAATTTAGACTCCTTGGCCACTGCCTTACAAAACTAACACCTCGCTATACAATAATTTCCTGACCTCTTGTTTCTTCCCCCACCCCTACGATCCCCACATCAGTTCCCCCATCCCCCAAAATACAACATAACATTCCATAACCAACATATAACCCAATCCTACACCATGTAGCCTTTCCAACTCCCAAACTCCCCTGACCGTAACCCCTACCTGCCTTCTGTGCAACTGTAACTATCCAACCTCTAATCTAAACTTATCCAACCTGGATACCCTTTGCCTGTTCCTGGACCCAAATTACCAAACCTATAACAACAAACTCTAGCCAATCCCGGCCAACTGTCAACCACCCCGCTTGCACCTGTTCCAAGCGACAATACATCAACCTACCCATATGTACCTGTTCCAACAAATGCTGCCCACCATAATTAGTATTCGCCATCCAAACCCCTAGCCCTACGCCCCTTCAACCCCTAGATATTAGGGTGGGTGGGAGGGAAAATCTTTTTGCTAGCGCTCCCAGCCACCAGGTCAACCAAGCCTAAAATGGTGGCTGGGGAGGCGCGAAAACGGCCTAAATACCCGTTGGGCTACTTTTATGAAATTGGGCTACATTTGGGCTATCCCCAAATGTAGCCCAATATTTACAAAATGGCCGCTCCGGCCACTCCCCCCCCTCCCCCCTCCCAATCTGCCAGGGGGGCGGACCTCGCTGTGCTTGGCGGCCCCCCAGGCTCCCATTGGGAGATTAAGGGGGGGGGGGGGCAAGCCGACACCAGACCACTTTTATTGTGTGTGAAAAAGGCCGCTTTATTGAAACAGGTGCATATCACAATTTAGACTCCTTGGCCACTGCCTTACAAAACTAACACCTCGCTATACAATAATTTCCTGACCCCTTGTTTCTTCCCCCACCCCTACGATCCCCACATCAGTTCCCCCATCCCCCAAAATACAACATAACATTCCATAACCAACATATAACCCAATCCTACACCATGTAGCCTTTCCAACTCCCAAACTCCCCTGACCGTAACCCCTACCTGCCTTCTGTGCAACTGTAACTATCCAACCTCTAATCTAAACTTATCCAACCTGGATACCCTTTCCCTGTTTCTGGACCCAAATTACCAAACCTATAACAACAAACTCTAGCCAATCCCGGCCAACTGTCAACCACCCCGCCACCCAGAAAAAAGGGGGAAGTGTCGGTGGATACGCCTCTTCCTCCCTTTTTTCTGCCCCCCCCAAGCCCCGCGGGACCGCGTGAAAACTTAATGCCTGTATACCCCTAGCAATCGTGCCAACATCTCCCGCAACTCCAAAAGATACAGGTCCATCCCCATCCGCGACAAGTGCACCCCATCATCCCTGAACATCTCCTGCGCATCATAACGGATGTCCCTATGTGCCAAGCACCCTATCCCCAAATGACGGCAAAACCTCACCATCTCCGTATTGAGCTTTCTCCTCGCTTCATCCACTGCACCAGGGTTTACGGCCCCCCTCCAACTCCTCCGGGGAACAAATTCAGTCCAAACAATGGCACAACCAGCCCATCTCTCCTTGATCCACACCAAGTCCTTTTTCATAGCCCGCATCAGCGCCAAACCTGTCTCCCTGACCATGTCATTCTCCCCCAAATGTAGCACCAACACGTCCGGGCACCGACTCGCCCTTAAAATCCCGTTCAACACCGGTACCAATTCCTTCCAGCGCATGCCGCCCCTGCCCCTCCACCCCACAGAGAACAAATCTTTATTGAACCCCAAACTTTCCCCAAAGTAGCTCTCCTGTGCCTGGACTTGCGCCCGCCTCACAAACGAATGTCCCACAATCCAAATGGACATCTCCCTGGCGAGGGGTCCCATAACCGAACCTGAAAAGAAAAACAAGAATGAAATCCAAGCAAACCCCAACTAAAACCTATTCGTGCTGCTGTTCGTTTTTTTTTTTTTTTTACAGTACCCCATCCCCTGTCTCGCTGCGCACATAACGCTGATAGCAATTCGATGACCACCTCCCCAACTTCATGATGTCCCCGCGGTCCCAACCCCTCGCATGTGCCTCCAACGCCGCCCCAATGCGGAAAGAATGCGTGCCAAAACCCTTCTCCTCGACCCCCATTCTCCGAAGTGCTTTACGCAGGACTGCCAGCAACTGCGAAGCTTTAACGCCCCGCCCCTGCCGATGGGAAAAAACCAGGTCCCCCAACCCTCCAGAGCCTGATTTCCACCGCAAACCCCACCGAAAAGGACAAACCGTCGGCGAGCGCCCTCTCTTCAGAGCAACCCATTTCCCCCGACACTTTTGGTCAGTTTTCGCCTTCCGCAGACAAATACTAACCACCTGCTCCCCGAAAGATACCTCTCCCCAGGCCAGGCCCCGCTCCCCTTTGGATCCCAACAATTCCGACACCCGAAAGGCCCCGAAAAACATCCAGGACATGAGTGTGGGAAAAAGGGTGGCCTCCCCTTCATCCCAACACACCTCGGGCAGGACCCCCATCACCTCGTCTAACAGCTCCCAAGACAGTGGTTTCCTCACCCGGGCGATGCTCCCACATTCCCACGCCCAGCCTTCCAGAATCCGGGCCCTCAGATCCCCCACGGATGGGGCGTAGCCCCACAACAACTTCCCGATGAAAGCAACCCCTGCCAACTTGCCAACTATCGTCACCTTCGACAGCCCTTTTTCTACCAGGTCCAGTATGAATTGAACAACATCCTCCCATCTCGCCACCCCGGAAGCCCGCCACTTCGCCCCTGAACGGACAAACTCTTCCCAGGCCGCCCGGTATGCCAGCCTCGTAGACTGCGCTAAAGAGCCTAGAACCAATTGTAGCATCCTGTGTTGCCTACTTCCCATAGTTGGTTCGGCATTCTGGTCGGGTTCACGTCCGCGTCCTTGGTGAGCCCACGGAATCTCCCCCACTGTGAACGAGACAAGGCATCCGCAATGTCATTGTCCACACCTGGCACATGCACCGTGCGAAATACCATATCATGTCTCAAACACCCCAGCACAAAAACCCTCAACAACTTGAGCACCTGCTCATCCCGAGCCGACTGCCTGTTGACCACCTGCACCACCGCCATGTTGTCAATCCTGAACGTGACCTTCTTGTGGGCTAACAAAACCCCCCACAGCGTGACCGCCACCACCAAGGGGAAGAATTCCAAGAAAGCAATGCTCCTGCCTCCCTCCAACCATTCAGCAGGCCAGGGTTCTGCGCACCACTTCCCCTGCCAGTACAGCCCAAACCCCTTGCTCCCTGCTGCATCCGAGAAAATCTGCACATCCCACACCAAGTCCAACTCTCTCATCAAAGGCACCCCGTTAAACTGCTGCAGGAAAAACTGCCACATCCTCAAGTCCTCCCTCACCCCGCCCGACAGCCACACATGATGGTGCGGAGGCTTCTGCCCCTCCAATGCTCTCCCCAGTCGCCTACAGAAAGTCCGCCCTACTCTGACCACCCTACAGGCAAAGTTGAGATGCCCCAGCAACACATGTATGTCCCTGACCGTCACCTTCTGTCGTGCCAACACACTTGTCAGCATCTCCAACATGTTTTGTTTTTTATCCGCCGGGAGGCGTGCCTCCATCAGAACGGAATCCAGTTCAATGCCTAGAAAAGCCAATGCCGTACTGGGACCCTGTGTTTTCTCCGGGGCCAGTGGCACGCCCATGTCCCCCATGATCTCATGGAAACTGTCCAGCGCCTTCTGGCAGTCCGCGGAGTCTGAGGTGCCGACAAAAAAGAAGTCATCCAAGTAATGCGTCACGCCTTGGTGACCCGTCCGTTCCGTAAACAACCATTGCAGGAACGTGCTGAAACATTCAAAAAGTGCGCAAGACATGGAGCAGCCCATCGGCAACGCTTTGTCCACATACCAGTGACCGCCGAATTGTATTCCCAACAGTTCCCAGTCATCTGGATGAACTGGCAGCAGCCGGAAAGCTGACTTTATGTCGCACTTTGCCATCTGCGCTGTTGCGCCCGCGGTCACCACTAGTGACATAGCCACGTCAACAGATGAGTAAGACACAGTGTCCGCAGTTTCCGCAATAAAGTCATTGACTGACCCACCTTCTGGCCATGACAAATGCTGTTTCAGGCGAAACTGTCCCAGCTCTTTCTTTGGCACCACTCCAATGGGTGACACAATCAAATTAGGCAACGGCCAATCCTGAAAGGGTCCCGCCATGCGGCCCTCCTGTACCTCCTTGTCCAGTTTCGCTTGTACCACCTGTGTGTGTGCTCTAGCGCCGATCTCAAATTGTCCGCCCACCTCCTGACCCTAGGACCCTCGCACCCCAACCTGAACCCGTCCAGAAACCCCACCCGCAGCTGCTCCGCCGCCTCCCTGTCCGGATATCCCCCGAGAGCCCCCACCAAATTTTCCACCTTAACCGGAGTATGAGCCCTGTGGCCCAGGCCCCTTAGCCCCCCTCCTCCCTCCCGCCTGCTGTGACTGCTGCTGGCCCCCAGCCTTAAAGGCTCCGGACTGCCAATGCTGACCGCCGTGCGACTGACCCTGAGCCCCCCAACACTTGACCAACGCATGTCGCTTGCCGCAGCCCGAGCATTCGTGCCGAAAACGGCAGTAATCCCGCGTGCATAGTCCTTTGTTATAGTCCCAGCACTCACCCTTCTCCCCTGTCGTCCCCCTGCCTGCTCCACCCACCCCCCCTCGGGTGGGACCCCCTCGAAAGGGCTGATATACGAGCGGTAGCCTGCTGGCCGTAAAAATAGTCTTACCCGACCCCGCGAGCCCCATCGTATGCTGCCACAGGTCCGTGCCCAGCTCTCCCCACTTCGCTTCTGTATCCCACGCCATGCGCACCCGGAATTCCTCATCATACTGAGCCCAGGCATATCCCCCCCCCCTGTAATGTTCGCTTTCCTAAGGATGTCCATGTATTTAAACATGGCCACTGACCTCTCAGGGAACTTCTCACAGTAGACACTGGCGTAAATTAGAAAAGCCGCTGTCCAGTTCTCTATCGTCAAAGGTACCTTAGGCCTCTTAGCCAACTCGAATTCCTCCTCCTTCGAGCCCTCCTTTGCCCTGACCTCCCTGTGCAGGAGTTTAACCATTTCCACATATTCTCCTTTCCAAATCCTCTCTTTTGTTGCCAACATCAAATGCGCCCCCAAGGGCTTCGTTACCCCCATATACGGTAACCGTTTGATCTTCAATTCCTTACTTTCCAATTTAGTCTCCACCTCCCCTGTCTTTGCGTCAACTGTCTCTTTCTTGTCCGTCACACACTTAGTGATCTTACCTTCGTCCCCCTTTCCTGTGCCTTCCGTGCCCACTGCCACATCCACTACGTACGCTCCCTTGCGCAACCTCCCCCCAACCCCCCCCTCCTCCACAGCCCCCCCACCCCTCTTGAAACCATCACTGGGCGCCCGAGCAAATGTTTATTACCTGGCGCCAGTGTCTCTGCCTGTCGCTCCTCCCGACGTCCTTTCCTGGGGGCCGAGCTGGTCTCCCACCTCAAATTCCGACCCGTGGGCCTCGCCTGGCGTCGTGACACCTGCAAAAAACTAGCCACAACATTACTCGGCCCCCCGTCCCTTCCGTCCCCCACATCACGCAACTCCCCTTCTTCCATACTATCTTCTTCATAATCCAATTCCTCCTGTCCTGCACCCCCAGCGCTCCCCGCTGGTGGTGCCAACTGCTTGAGTGGTAAACAAACATTCTCCGCTGCGGTGCTCCTCTGCCGATGCCCCCCGGGGCGCTGTGACCCCGTGGGTGTTGGGGCTGGCGAGCCCGTACCGGGCCTACTTATGCCAGCCGCGCCGGGATCCCTCGCCGGTACAGGATACGCCGCCCAAGGCTCCACCCTCCCTTCTCCATGGTGCCGTCGAGCCGCTCCCAGCCCTACCAAGTCCGGCACCCCGCGACGGTCAAACTGTCGTTCCACCTCCTGGAAAGAAAAGGAATGGTCTGGTGTGCTGGGCCTACCTCCCTTCCGCCTACCATCCCATCCTCGCTTACCTGCGCCCCACGCCCCCGCCACCCACGCCTTGCCCACCGCGCTCAGATCCACGACCTCCCCCTCCACCCCGTCCTCTCCGTCGCTCCACTCCCCTCCCCAAATCCCCCCACCCCCCGCCCGCTCAGCCCAGCCCCCACCGCGTTTCTCGCCCCACCCCCGGACCCCCGACCCTCCGTCGCCCCCCCGCTCCCCGCACCACCCCAACCCGCAACGTCCCCCTGCACCGCGCCCCCCGGCCCTTCGCCCATCTCCCTTGCCCCCACCGCCCCCCCAACCCCTCCGCCCAGGACTCAAAGATGTCCAGGCCTTCCCAATCCCTCTCGCTACCCTCCGAATCAAACAGCACCGGGGATTCCCCCCCTGCTGCATCCCCCTCATTCCCGTCGGCTGCCGGACCCCCACACCTCTCCCCGATGTGAGCTTGCAACTCCTTGCCCGCACTCTCCAGTGCAAGGCCTCCCGGACCTTGCGCCCCCCCCACCCCACACGTTCCCGCGCGCACCCCCGGTCCGCTCATACCCATGTCCCCACTGGGCCCCGCACCACTGCCACCCGCGTGGCCCCTATCTGCCTTCCGCACCACCTGCGAGCCCTGCCGCCTGTCCCTCTCCGGTATGCCCTCCCTTGGGGTTTGTGTCATCGTGCCGCTACCCCCTGCGCCCTCAACGTGTGCACCATACAGCGGGGCAGCGCTGCTCTGCCCCACGCTGCCCCGTGATAATACGGCCGGCAAACTTCCCAACCCAGGCTCTCCCCCGTCGACCCCGCCCCTCCCCGCCCGTTCCGACAGCGCCTTCACACCAAGGGCCGCTCCCCTGTCAGTCGCGCGGCCCTCCCACGAGCGTCCCCTCGCTGCCGCCGGTTTCCGCCCTACGGCCGCTCCCCTGTCCACGGTGCTGCCGTCACAAGACTGAGGCCGCGGAGGGGGGGCGCCCGACGCTCTCCCCCGCCGGAGCGCTCGTCCTCGTCCCCGTTCTGCTCCCGCCCCTCCCACCGACTCCACAATCCCAGGGGCCGCGCTCCTAGCATCCGCGCAGCCACTGCCACTCACCGTTCTGCCGGACCCCCTTCCGGGGGGCGAACATGCCGCGACGGCGGCCGCCACCCCCGCGGACGCACGTCTCACGGGGCGCCCCGTCCATGTCGCGTCAGGTATGAGGAGATCCATCCTCCCTGCTTCACTCAATAGGCGTATCGCCTCCAGCACCTTATAATCCCCTCCTGCCATTTCCGCCGCTACGCTCTCTATCACCAAACTACTCTGACACAATCAAAATCTTTTTGCTAGCGCTCCCAGCCACCAGGTCAACCAAGCCTAAAATGGTGGCTGGGGAGGCGCGAAAACGGCCTAAATACCCCTTGGGCTACTTTTATGAAATTGGGCTACATTTGGGCTATCCCCAAATGTAGCCCAATATTTACAAAATGGCCGCTCCGGCCAATCCCCCCCTCCCCCTCCCAATCTGCACGGGGGGCGGACCTCGCTGTGCTCGGCTGCCCCCCAGGCTCCCAATGGAGGAGCCACCACTGCTTGTAAGACTTGCTCCATCAACCTTTTTTTAAATTGTGTTTAGTCCAAAAACGCCTCGCTTTAGTGGGCAGGATGCATGTGTCAGTTGTTCCTGAGCCCCAAGCTTGCTCCAGCAGCTCCCACGGAAGGGAGCGTTGGGG
Organism: Triturus cristatus; assembly: GCF_964204655.1. Taxonomy (NCBI): domain Eukaryota; kingdom Metazoa; phylum Chordata; class Amphibia; order Caudata; family Salamandridae; genus Triturus; species Triturus cristatus. Next base: position 479,948,646 of record NC_140586.1, on the reverse strand, counting down.
GCATGATTTGCACTCCGCGCAACAACAGGGTGAGGTTTTCCACGCCCCTGATGACCATACTTGTTTCGCAGTTACGCACTCAGCGCATGGATATATATGGCAGTTTTAGCTCACACACGTTTATTCATGCGAGATTTCTGTTGCTTAGAAATCGACCGCAAACAGAAAGTTCAGTCGGTTTCGTAGTGAACAGAGTGCAGCCATGGAGGAGGTGGCAGAAGATACTCCAGGGCGCTCTTCAGGCACGCCTCTCTCTCAAAATTGCGAAGTTCTGATTCCTATTGCACCTAGGATTTGGAAAGATCTCCAGTGGTGGCTCAAATTTGAATTTGTCCAGAGAGCATCAGGTATGGCAGTCTTCCCCCGACCCCTCTCATTCCAAGAGTATTGCAGATGATCTAGTATCAGGCTGGGTCCTGGTTGTGCAAAAGTGGGTTCGGAGGCCTTGTTTTCCACCTTTGACAATGATGTCCACAACTCCTCCATTGTTGTTCCCTCTACAATCATCCCCATTGAGTCAACCACATCAGTCAGCTGAATGTAGGGGTTTGGTGGCTAAGTGGGAGCTCTTGTTATCCAAGGGATGTTCTTTGGAAGTGGTAAATTGCATTCAGGAATCCCGTCAGCCTGCTATATGAAAATCTTACATCCGCCATTTACTAAATTTTGAAAGATGGTGCCTAGGCAAAGGCTTACAGGCTTCTTTATGTGCGAGCCTATTAGAATTCTGGATTTCTTGAAAACTGGTTTTCGGTTGGTTTTGGCAGTCTCCACTATCTTGGCTTAGTGGGCAGCAATCCAAGTTTTTAGGGTTGAAGTTGCAGTAGAGATTGTTCCACTGGCTTCATGCTTATTAAGGAGTTTTTTTCCTGCAACATCCTTTTCATTCCCTTGTACCTCCCTTTGGTTCTGAGGGCTCTTACAATTTCTCCTGTTGCGCCTTTAGAGTCAGTGGATTTATAGTTATTAACACAAAAGTTGGGATTTGTTGTTGCCATATGTTCAGGGCGACGGGTGGGTGAGCTGAGTGCCTTGCTGCAGTATCCACTTTTATTTGTTTTTTTTCCAACAAGGTGGTCCTGCTTCCCAGTCCTTTTTTGCATAAAGCTCCATCATCCTTTATTTGTTCCCAGGATATTGTTCTTCCAATGTTCTTTCTGGAGCCATCCTCGGCTGAGGAGGAGGCTTTCCATACTCTGGATTTATACAGAGCACTTTCTATCTATTTGACCAGAATTGCTCAGTTTCTAAGGGTTGATGCTTTGTTTGTTACCGTTGGTTTACCCAATAAAGGTTCTTGTTCTTCAACATCATCCCTGTTTAGATGGATCAAGTGCACGATAGTTCTGTGTTATGAGTTGTCTCAGACGCCTCTCCCTGCTGCCATTGAAGGTAGATCAGCTAGAGGGTTGTCAGCCTCCTGGACTTCCTTTCAAGGGGTCTCTTTGAGAGACATCTGCTGTGCCGCAACACGTCAAACCCCTCTCATTTCCCTCTCCTATTACAGGGTTCAGTTGCGGGAGGGTTTTTCTAATTCTTTTGGAAATTGTGTTTTGTCTGCTGTATCAAACCTGTGAGGTTCAACAGGTGTATAACAGAGGTACTGTGATTAAAGATTTTGAATTGCATCTTTGACTCTGGGTGTTGATGGTCATAATCAATTTCTTTTTGACTGGGTATTTTCTCACAGGTAAGTACTGTATCAGGGAGGATGGACGAGGAGGTACTGCCCAGTCAGTTACTCTCTGGTAATCTTCATTACTCTGAGTCCAAATCTTACAGTCCTGTGTACCCACCTCCAGAGGGTGGGATTGTTTATTTCCTCCCTTTGCTACTTGCTGATGGGTAATGGCAGCCATATTGGGAGAATTATTTGATGTCGGCTAAAGAACACGTTCTGCAGGACGGAGATGAAATCTCACAGGTTAGGACTGTATCAGGGAAGACTTGGATTCGTAGTAACGAAGATTAGCGATAAGTATCTGGGCAATACCGTTGGCTGATTTTGTGGCTTATAAATCTAATAAAAAACAGAGCAGATTCCAGGGCCTAGATTTAGAAAAGGCTGTGCGGACACTTGCGTGGTGCTGTGCCCATTGTCACTGGTGGTAACTAAATCAGCGGAATGGTTTGCATCGCTTTGCGCCATGCGAGAGAGAGCCCATGAAATGCCTTGCTAAATATTTCCCTAAATTTGCAATTCTTTGCATAAATCTTTGATACCTTTGTAGAGCAGGTGAAGTGTTAATGTGAATAAAATGGAACACTGCCAATTGCAAACAACTGTTAAAATAAAGCATATGCAGTCTGCCCAACGACACTGAGGTCCAGGCGATATTTTCATTCAACTGCGCGAGGCATGTTAAATCTTTCAGACCAGGCAGTCAATGAATGTTCAGTACAGCAAGATATGAGTTTCAACAAGCTTGCTTAAAGCAGTTATATATTTGCCAAGAATCCAGTTTCTGCATAAAGCCCATGAGGATTTTATCTTTTTGAAAAGTTTAGTGTAACTTCCCTTTGTATTTTCATTCTGTATTCTCATTCTGCATTTTCTTCCACTTAATCCAATACTTCAAGCACTATGATGATATCCGCATTCCGTCGGCTTTAACCTTGTGAAACAAATCAGACGGTGGTATTTTGCACCATCTGCTGATCGCTTTTAGGAACTACAGGCTGAATAGCAAATTGCATAGAATCCAAGAAATAAGATTGAAACATGTGACTCGTGTGTTTATTTCGTTCAATTGAGCCATCATGACAGAAGTTGTTGATGACGTTGGGAAGACTGATTGGCTGCTTTTTATTTTTTATTTTTTTAAATGCAGATTTATATAGAGCGAACTCGACCCGAAGGTATTGGAGCGCTTTACATGAGCACCGGTTACATTACACAAGGACACATCCAGGCAGGGGAAATTAAGTGATTTGCCCAGAATCACAGGATGTGGACGCGACCCCGAGGCTCGAACCTTTGTTTCCAGCACCAAAGTCGGCAATCTAGCCGTCAGACCACATCCTCTTCCCTTTAACTGTACTCCTGGAATATTTTTTGGGAAAGTTGAAAATTCCACCAAAAAATTAAAACAGAGTCGAAACGTTGGAATTTAGCAATATCTTAATAAACATGAATACCGAAAACAATGGGCCCTGATGAAGAAAGGCAAAATAAACATTCTAACTTCCATAGACTCCTGAAGATGGCAGTATTGCACTGAGGGGGAGCAACAAAAAGCAGCCTTAAACGATAATTTTCTCCCCACAGAAGAAATAACTTATATGTGTTGTCTTCTGTGTGTACACGAATCAGATGGTTATAGGAAACCAGTCATGTAAGCAATGCAGATGTGTGACTGCCTGTAACCGTGCATCTTCCATATGGGAACGGCACCATGTGGAGGAGAGCGCAGAGGAACAGCCGTTAATGAGAGACAAACAGGTTAACCAACAGACCGATGAGAAGCTCACTACCCCTCCGGACCTCGTCGCACCTGAAAATAAGCGTTTGCAATGCAATAGGTCTTGCATTTACGAGAGTTTAAGCTATTGGCATTGTAAATGACAATGCCTTTTATTTATGTTTTGATAATTGACACATAAATAAAAGGCATTGTCTTTTAAAAAGCCAATAGCTCAAACTCTTGTAAATGTGAGACCTTTTTCATTTCAAAGAAGCGGCTGATACTGTCCCGGGCTGCTTGGAAAGTGAAAGCGCGCATGGCGCGCTGAATGTTGCAGGAAAACATGTCGTGCCTCCAGTAGGGGAAACTCATTAAAGAAAATAGTGCTTACAGACTAAATAAGACATACCATGTAACAACAGAATAATAAGGACCAGTCCTCATGGGAGGTTACAACTGAAGACAAAGCGGTACTAAGGAGGAGACTAACAAACCTATTAACGAATCAGAAGCCAGCATTTACGAAGTACAATGACACAAGCCAATGTCAAATATGGGTGGAGAGTAGATGGAGCTTCAAGTCCATACTTGAGTACAGCATGCCTCACGGCGCAGCGCATGCGCTGCCCAAGCTCGACCTAAAAACTGTCAGTAACTCGTTCACAGTCTGGCACTTTGGATCTGTATCAGAAAAAGGCTTGACTTTTGAGTCACCCATAGAATAAATAGCGGTGTGTTCTACCCTATGATGATACAAGTGGCAGAAGTTCTCCTTGTCCTTACAGCTGTTAAGGGAGTCATAGCAAATGTCCACTGCAGTGGATATTCCCTCTCACTCAAAACAATAATACACATCTGTGTTTAAATACTGCATATCTGATTATCTAGTGTCACGGTGTGGAATACCCCTGGGGCCCTATTATAAATAGGGCACACTTGTCCTGTTTGCGCCAAGGTGCACCTTTAAATAGGTGCACCAGTCGCCAACAGGGAAAGTGCGCCCAGGGGTGTAGGAGACAGTTACATTTCTGGGGGTGACAGAAACATGATTGGGGACTTTCCATTGACCCTATACAAAGTGCCTGTTGTTCATGAGCAGACTCCTATAAACATAAACAAATACAATTGCATAGTTCTGAAGTGAAAAAGAAAGGCAGACATATAGTCAGAGTCTGCAAGTATGCTTTTTTGGTATTTACATTCTGCAATAATGCAAGGGTGGATGTGTGATGTCAAGCATAGGTTTTGGATTCGAAGAGTACCGTTTAACACTTTCACAAAACTTGAAAGCTGCCTCGAGGAAGCGTAGGTTTGTGGCATAAAGTCCTGTCTACTTTTGTTAGTAGATGGGTCTTTGCGGCAAGGAGGAGTTCTATAGTTTTTGATGCAAAGTAGCATGTAGCTCTATTGGTCACTGGTGGCACCCATTCAGTAGGTCATCTGCTGGATGGGGTATTCTCTAATAATGACTTTCTCCAGTGTCTAACCTCTCTCCCGCTGACCTGGTCCGTTCATAAAGCAGTCTTGTTTACCCTTAACCTTCATAAACAAAAATTGGTTCTGTCGGGTTGAATTATCTATGTGCATAAGGAGTCACAAGAGGACCACAAATTATTTTGTGGAATATACATGGAACACACACCTGAACAGAAAAGTGCAATGTCTGAAATGATCAGAATGGAAACGTTTGTGTATTGCTATGTATTTTATCAGAATTAATTCATTCAGATATATCCATTTTCCAAAATTACAAATAATATTCGAAAGAGGCTGTTCACAGGTATATACATATGGTGCTCATGTGACAAAAGTGCTTAGTGATCAATTAGGTGCAATATGTACAAGGTGGTTACAAGAATTTATGTACATGAGGAAAGAGGGAGGACAATGTTAAATTCAGGCCAGAGTAACCACCAAGAAAGAGACTAACAACAAATGCTTCTTTTTAAAGTTTGTGTGATCTTGGTAAATCTGTGCCTAGTAATATCGTCGGCGTTTCAACCCACGGTGTGCTCCCTTTGGTAGTCACTACGGGTCTTCATCAGGACAAGGGGGAAGAGAAGTGGGGAATTCGGTAACAGCCTTTGACGGACAGAGAATGAATCAGGCTTGGGGAACCCGGTAAAGGATCAACGGGATGTTGGCAATGAATGACTTAGGTCGACTTGAATAGATCAAAGTGCGGGATGTAGGCTTCCGTCCTGTGATCCCAGTAGAAAATGAATGACCTTCAGCTGCCTTGTTCAGAGAGTGGTCCGAAAATAAATTGTAAACGGTTTCGCTATTGGAACCTAATCTTGGCAGAAGCCCTGGAAAGATCCCTGACCCAGAGACTCCTGGGGCCCGATTCACAGAACAAACTTAAGACTAAATCCTAAACTTAGTACCATTCTGGTATTCACAGAATGCACCTAGTACTTCTGGTATTCACAGAATGAACTTACTACTTTTGCTATTCACAGAATGAACTTAGTACTTTTGCTATTCACAGAATGGATTTACGACTCCTAAACTTACGTCCGCACTCGGGCCGGAAATTCCGGCCCGGAGGCGGAGCTTCCGGGCCGGAGGCGGAGCTTCCGGGCCGGAGGCGGGGCTTCCGGGCCGGAGGCGGAGCTTCCGGGCCAGAGGCGGAGCTTCCGGCCCAGAGGTGGAGATTTCAGCCATAGCTAAATCGGCCGGAATCCCCACCTCCGGGCCGGAAGCTCCGCCTCCGGCCCGGAAGCCCCGCCTCCGGCCCGGAAGCTCCGCCTCCGGCCCGGAAGCTCCGCCTCCGGGCCGGAAGCTCCGCCTCCGGGCCGGAATTTCCGGCCCGAGTGCGGACGTAAGTTTAGGAGTCGTAAATCCATTCTGTGAATAGCAAAAGTACTAAGTTCATTCTGTGAATAGCAAAAGTAGTAAGTTCATTCTGTGAATACCAGAAGTACTAGGTGCATTCTGTGAATACCAGAATGGTACTAAGTTTAGGATTTAGTCTTAAGTTTGTTCTGTGAATCGGGCCCCTGGAGTTCAGCAGCTACTCCGACATAGTGCCAGCCGCCTTTGAACAATGGGTCCACGGCTCACTAGATCTTTTATCACCCAAAAAACCCATTCCAATCGCAGATCCAAACCCTCTGAACTTTGGTTCTCAGAACAACTCAAGCTACAAAAACAAGAGTGCAGGCGGCTAGAAAGGAGATGGAGACTTCACTACAACACCAGTGACAGGGAGGTCAACAAACAGTCTCTGTTAGCATATAAAGGGCTAATATGCAGTGAAAAACCTCGCTGCTACACTGTGGCCATAGTAGCATCAAAATACTCATCCAAAGAACTGTTTGCCACAGTCGAAAAGCTAGCTAAGCCCCCAGAGGCGATAAATACAAATGCAAGTAAAGATTTCTGTAATTCTCTAGCCACCTTCTTCCAGGACAAGGTCATGGCAGCCTACAGCAATTTTGCTGTGGCCCCATCATCAGGCCTATCCCCTTCCCAGTGCCCACTGGCCAACAATGACATTTCAAAAGAGGCTCCAGTCCTTATTACAGCAGCTTCCAATTCTCCCTACGTTATCTTTTTTTCTACCGCTGACTCTTCATTAAGTTATAAAATTACTACTGTCTACTAAATCAGGCTCCCCTCTCGATCCGAGTCCCCCCAAGATCTTCCATCTGTTGCCGGAAATGTTTACCATTCTCCTCTTACCAATTTTTAATCAAAAGGTTATCTCGGGCATTTTCCCCATCAAGTGAAAGTTAGCTGTAATTCTCCCACTCTTAAAAAAAACTCAATTTAGACTCAGCGGACCCAAATAATTACCATCCCATCTCTAGGCTTACATTGCACGCAAAAATTGTTGAAAAGGCCATGAACACAGTAATTTCAGACTACACTGAGAAGCATGGATACCTGGATGCCCCTCAATATGGCTTCAGGAAGCACTTCAGCACAGAACTGGCTCTGATCACTGCATCAGAACAGGTTAGGCAGACAGTCGAAGTTGGGGGCAATGCAGTATTGCTGCTGCTGGACCTTTCAGCTGCATCCAACACCGTCAAACACAAAAAATTGCTGGAGTGTCTGGAAGCGACTGATATAAAGGGGAGAGCTTTGTCTTTACTCGAGTCATTCCTGCTGGATCTAGAACAATTTGGTGCTTTATCACGTTTCAATCATCCAACTTCGCACTTCCTTGTGGGGTTCCTCAGGGCTCTTCCTTGAGCCCTACTCTTTTTAATATTTACATGGCCCCCTTGGCACAATTGATACAATCCTTGGGCTTCTCAGCAATTTCCTGTGCTGATGATATCCAAATTATCATATCTGTGACAAGCAACCCCTCAGACACAGCCTCGCGGTTTCATAACTGTCTCCTTCTAGTTGGACAGTGGATAGCCGCAAACTGTTCAAAACTTACCTCTAATAAAACTGAGGTTCTCCTTTTCGGAAGCAATGTGTCCTTTTGGGCTCCTTCCTACTGGCCTCAGGAACTGGGCTCTCTTCCCATTCCAACAAATAAAGTGAAGAATTTGAGGGTCACCTTGTACTCCAGGCTCAGGTTTGAAGGCCATGTGAACACCGTTACCTCAACATCCTTCTATACATTAAAGCTACTTAGAAGAGTCTTCCCATTTATTCCCCACAATCTTCGTAAAATTGTCATCTCAGCTCTGGTTCTGTCCAGAGCTGTTTACTGCAAAAGTCTGTTCGTCAATTTGAGGAAAAAATGCCTCACCAAAATTCAGATTGTGCTAAACGCTGCTTCTTGCATACTATTGGATATTCCAAAGCATAAATCTGCTGTCTCCATGCTCGGACAACTTCATTGGCTCCCAGTAAAGAGACATATTGAGTTTAAGACTCTATGAATCACCTTTAAAGCGATATATGGTGTAGGACCAAGCTTTTTCAAACAAAACCTTCAATGGTAGGCACCAAATCGGCCGCTGGGATCTTCCCTTGCCCTCAATCTTGTGATTCCCAGGTTCAGTAAAAATGCTTGGGGTGGCAGACGTTTTCTGGAAGGCACCACCAGACTCTGGAACTCCCTCCTCTCAGTATTAAAAAGGGAATTTCAACTGCTGGCCTTTAGAAAACCACTAACAACCTGGCTTTTCAATCTCTGATCCTGCAAGTTAGGCCTTGGTGTTTCAGCTGTTCTGTGAGCTAGTGCCTAGACACCCTTAGGTACTTGTTGCTGCTCTATAAATCATTTTTCATTTCATTTCTTTGTGTAACGTTAGGCCACTCTCCAACGCAAATCCGAATTAGTGTTGGAAAGTAAATCCCAAAACAACACTTCCAACACTTCCCCTGGGCTTGTGTCACTTTTGTGAAGAAGACCTAGCAAAAAGTGTTAGTATATTTCCTCCTAAGTTTTTTTGCACACTTTGTTGCAGCCTATTGAATCCTCTGAAAAGCTTAACACATTTTTAAACTGACCTATTTATTCAAAATGCTTTCTCTCCCAGGCTTGGACCTCATAGGTTTATAAACACACTTGACCCTAGTGCATCAACCAGTTATGCACAAAGATTTCTGAAGTAATCATTATAAACAACGCATTTCCAGTGGTTATCGTTCATTTATTTTTCACTTAAGGTGTCTGCATTATATTTCACATGCAGTGACCGCCAACGTTCAGGACCACTGGTAGCATGTGGCAGGGAGGACCAAACGTATGTGGAAGGGTTGATGAAATTATGCAGCAATATAAGGCACATTATGAAACATAATGGGTCAATTTTTTGATCATATCCCTTATTTTGACATTTCTAGAAATATTAGCACTTGGAAAGGTTTCACATAATTAGTACTAGTTTAACAGCCAAATACAGGAATAAGTAACTGAAAGGTTGACAGGTCAGCATGGGAATGGGTTTCCACTGTGCTGCAATTCGTGTTGCTGCAGTTTTAGTAATTTTTCATCCTTTTGGGATAGAATAAATCTTTTGATAAACCCTGAAGATTATGCAGTAGATGATGGATTATGTGACAAATGCGACAGCTGCAGAATTGCATTATTCAAGTAGCCCTGCTTAGGGTTAACAGCTCAACATGATATTAGCGCAATTCACAAGCTGACCCCCGCACACGCGTACAAAAGATTATCACAGCACAGGATGATATTACTTGTCAAGACTGGTCATGCTCAGTCTGATGTGAAAAGTAATCACTATCAGTTGACCCATCATGAATTCCAAAAGCAGCAGATGACACCTTTGAACATTAAATGTGAGAAAATGTATAACAGGGAAACACAGCAAATGGAATGTAACAAAATGTAAAGATTCGAGACAGAAGTCCTGAAGATCATGCCACCAGGCATTCGAATGAACTGTGCTTCAGGGAGGGGTTAATTTACTCAAGCCACTCCACCTCTAACCGCGCCATCCTAGCATATGATTGAATCATACACATCATGGATCTTGCTTAGGATGCTATCTTCGATGCTTCCCGAAAAAGCCATGCTGAATTTAAATCAGGGAGGAACATGATTAATTCAAGGATTTTCTTTTTTGGCTTGGGCTCCAAAATGTTTAGATCAGAATATATTTATGAAATATTTTATAAAAGAAAAAAAGACAGATTCATGACATTAGGGTAAAAAGTTGGCTGAGTCTATAAATGACACAGTAATTACAATAAGTGTTATGTTTTAGCCACATCTTTACACCTGCCTCCATTGCTGTCAGGATCACAGTTCCCATGCTTTTTATGCTCTGATAAATGAGTGAAGTTTAAACGGGGATTACAATACTGTGTCTATTTAAACTTCACACGCTGTTGTAGCATGGTTTCACCCTAACAATAATCTCTTATCTGGCAGTAGCAGTCTGCCGGCATTGGGTTGGGTTGGGTTGGGCAGCACATTGATAATCTTCTTTTTCAGCATAAAGCTCAGCTTCGAAGCAGCAAGCATGGTAGGGAGGCAAAGATGGCAAGTTTCCCAGGTCTATGCCTGCTCCAGTTGAGGGTTTTTCCTTTGCATTCTGGGCCTGGTTTCATAATGGAACAAAGAAGACTACATGTCCCAGAATTCAAAAAAGAAAAAGCTGGACTGGAACAGCTCATAATGCCTTGACCTGGGAACCTTGGCAGGGCTGCTGCTGAGGAGGGCCTGGGACACTAGACGACCTGGAGGATGGGCCTTCGAGATAATGAGCAGCGTGTGCAGGGCCTGACTCTCATCCCGTGGCAGACTGCAGGCAGTAAACAGCAGGCAGAACAAACCACTTTCACCTCTTTTTTGTACTCAGTGGCACAGGACAGTTTGAAACTTTGGGATAGCAGGTGGGTGAACACAGAAATGGGCAATTCCTTAGAGTCTAAATAATAGTGCAGTGGGCTTAGGGTATGGGTTACTTTCATGACGGTTGCCTCATTTTGTGACCTGCAAATTGGTCAAAAGTACTAAGGGCAAGTCAGAAGGTCAAAAGCAGGGTCACCATAATTTCGGGTGACCACATTTTGAAAACCCGCAAGCATTAGCAAATGCAACAGGTCTCGCCTGTGACAGAGCTACTGGCTTTGTCAATGTCTTTTAGCCATGTTGTACAGAGCAGCATAGGTAAAAGTTAGAAGAAAAGCCCTATAACGTGGTTAGCACTGGCCTAATCATAGCTCTTCCTTTTTTGGCAGGAGGAGCAGGGCAAGCAACACAGTGCTACTCAAAAATATATCAGAATAAAGGCCGTAGCATTACCCAAAGAGACACAATACTAATTATTATACAACTTTGCAAAATTGCAATAAAGACGTTTTGACATGTTACTTGTTGTCCAATAAATAGAGAAGTGAGCTAGTCAAAATTACAATAAATTGAGTACACAGGTTTGTCTAAAGGCATGATATTTGGCAGTGAGATTTGATACCACACAACTATAAATATGTGACTTGATTTGTCAAAACGTGAAATAAACATTTTGGGGTATTTGATTGAAAAAGTCAAAAAGGGATAGTGCTGTTCGACCAGAAAGTAAAATAAATTAAAAAATATCAAATAATGGTAAGTAATGTGCAAACTCTAAGCCCTCTTTAAGATTAGGTTAACGAAAGATCTCACAAGCGACAATGCATACACTGTCTTAGGCGAGACCTAAAACCGGGACCGCAGAAAAACATAGACGCAAGACTATACTTTTGCGTAGACTAAGAGACATAATGAATAAAAAGATGATTTGGTGAACTAAAGTATTTGCCTAGGATCACACAATTTGGACAAGCAGGGAAGCTGTGATTGAGCCTAGATTTTCTAGATTCACACTGTGCAATAAGCTGCTAGTTAGATATCTCTTTCTGCCATCAAAGGTTAATGCTTTGTCCATAATTCTTAGGGGATGAGATTAGAACATGGGTGACAAGCAGAATCCACATTCTAATTCGGATAGTTTTACATAGCACAAATCTTGGTCAAATACATAAGTGCTCTTTACAAGAGGCAGACTGCAAAACACATTTCTTTTGGGCACAGTGAGATTTGCCTGGGTTGACAGGATGTGGAGCCAAGGTCTGTATTCGAACCCTGTTCCTCATGTTACATGCTCAGCAGCTGTAGCCACGAGGTCACCTTCAGCGAAAGCTTGGCTCGTTCTGGGTTTAAGGTTCCAAAAGGTCCTTGAGCTGAGCAGAGCCAGGAATCTGACTGGAGCCTGACTCGAGCTTTTAGTAACTTGTTCACCTCTACAGTTTAGTTGCATTTTGAGACTTGTAGTTTTGCATCTAAAACAAGGGCAACGCAACACTAAGGTCAGATTTACCGAGCCACGCAATGCCACCTTGTATGGCGGTGTTTGGTAAATCTGGCGCAACGCAAGGTAGTGCAACTCACTGACTTGCGTTACTCTTACCCAGGGAGGCATTCCATGGGTAGAGCGTGGATGTTCTCATGCATCCACCCATGGATTTAGGTGCATTCCCATATTTACCATGAGTGGTAGACCTGGGAAAGTGTTAAAATGCTAGGCCTTCCCAAGAGAGGTGTAATGAGTGAAAATATTTTTTATTTCTCCTCCTTATATCCTCTTTCTACATGTGCTGCATTCCACAGCACACATAAAAAGAGGAAAGTGTCTCAGGGGATTGTTTTTGTGCAGGAAGGTGCCCCATCGTGCAGAAAAACAATCCTGCCTACAATGCAGGCACCCTTGCACCATGACATAAGGGTGCCTGCATAGGTGCTAGGCAGCCAGAAGTGGGACAGGAATGCACCATGTAAAGTTAAATATGGCGCACATCTACCCTCTCCCTTTCATGCAGCGAAGCTCAGCACGGTGTCTTGCTGTGTTGCGTGAAATATTGACAAATCTGTCCCTAAATTTTAGTTATTCCCATTGTGTTCCACCCAGCCAATATTTAGGTTCCTCGCTGTGCCTTCTGTTCTCACATTCAGATGTATAACGCAACAACTAACATACACCTAAAACCAGCCCGGACTATTAGCTTTGTCAATGGTTGTTAGCTCTTTAAAATAACTAACAACAATGCTGTTGTTTTATGTAATTAATATAAAAAATGTTTCAGTTCTAAAATTGTGAGAATGTGAATTAAACATTACTGAGGCATGTGGAAAGGGGTAGTTGTCTACGGTGTGTCTCAGTCACTCCAGCTAGGTTCACTTTATGTTAGACCTGTACACCCATTTATCCTCCATCTGCATAGCATACACATCATCTTTCCTCTTCTACACCCTTTTTTCCTTCTCTTGAATGCACATCCTCGCATCTCTTTCACTTCACTACAAGGCACTCACTCATGTGAAACTCTGCATTTCCTTTTTCTTTTGCCTTGTCAGTATTTTGACAATTGTGACCGTCCTTCACACAAATTTGTACAGACTCAAAATTGCAACTGAAATATGTGACCATTTCTCTGTTCATTCTGCAGAGATGGCAGGGATTTTATGTCCATGTATTTTGAATACCTTTTTGACCCACTGAAAGCATCGTGAAAAGCTGCCTTCAGCGTACACTCCAGAGCGGTCTTCGTGGCATGTTATAAATACACAGAGGCGACTTATTTGAAAATATGCACTTTATAAATTTAAAATGCTAAACAAAAAAATAACAGAAGCATAACATCCTAGAAGAAGCTAACACACCTAGGAAATGCAATATTATGTAAGACTTGCAATATAAGCAAAAACCAAATTGCTGACATAGATTACCTAAATGTTTTTTACATTGATTGGTCAAAAATCAATCAGTGTTTTTAGCCATTAGGGTTAGGGACATCAATACAGGGCCTGACAGGGACCCGCTTCAATGTCTGTTCTTTATTCTTTATTACTACCAGCTCTGAGACCAGGCAGAACCAGCCCACTTAAAGTCCTGGTCTGATCTCAGAAGATGATTACCTCTCTATACATCATGCTCTGCTGCTTCACTGAAACACTGCAGCACAGCAGGCAACATTATAAAACAATTATTTATGTCCTCTCTGTGATATGAGAGGACCAGGGGAAATGTATCTGATCGAGGTGCCTGGGAGATTTATTTATCCCCCTCGTCCCTCTCACCTTATCCCCTGCGCCCCTTTCCTTCCACAATCTGGGGGAGGGATATGTTCCCCAAGTACCCCACACTTCCTACCCCCATGAGTGCACTCTATTACAGTGAATGGGCTGACTCCAGGGCAGCAGCCAAAACGTGCTGCCCCTGCGGGCAGCACATTCAAGTGAAATACGGAGTGGCTGCTTCAAAGCTGCTCTTTGTTTCACAGTGCTGGTGGTCGCGGCCTGCACTTTCAAGAGGGATTAAAGATTCCCTTGCAGGTGGGTGCAGTGAGTGACTGCACAGGTCTGCAAGGGGATGTCCGGGGCGGTCTATGGAACTTCTGTCATCCCTTTGTAGTTACTACTAGAATGTGGGGACCCCCACTGAGTTAATAGTGGAAGCAGAGGACCAGGTCTAAGCAATTTTGGGGATTTGAACCTCAAAGCAACACACACAAATATAGAAACAATATAAGCAAATGATGAACGATTATATTTATTTCACAAATATTTTTTTTTTAATGAATTGTAATAGGAAGGTTGACGCTTTCCTAATTTCAACTGAGGCCACCCGAATAAATTTATTATTGTTTCAATTGATAAAAATTGCTACAAAACGCCGTGCATGGTGTGTCCTTCCACGCGCCTTCTTCGGTCATTGATAAAAACAACATCGTATCATTTCATTTAGTACATTTCGAACAGTTAAACAGGGCATAAAAATAAGAATCCATAAAATTTGATATATGCTCTCTATTGTGGGCCTGTGGTCTGCCTTTAGACTAAGGCTCGATTTTTGCTGATAAGTTCTTTAAATTGACGTGCAAATTTCGCTAATCTAGCCAGTTCCATGGGGATTTCTAAAATAAAAAGAAGTTTCATTGCGTCTAGGCAGGGATGGGTGCAGTATTTTAAAAACAAAGGTTTTAATAAAGTGCAGTGTGCGTGACTCAATTGAGGGCAAATGCAAACTAGGTGAGCCAAGGACTTCTCGTACCGATGACACAATCTGCAAGAGGTGACTGCCTCTAGGGATTTCCAGCGAATGTTTATGTCTTTTAATGGCATGACCATGAGTCTGACTGACAGGATTTGCTTTAGAATTGATTTGTTCAGAGCTGAGTCAAGATATGGCTGCCTCAATTTGTCCTTGTAGGAGCTGGCTAAGAAGAACCCAAAATTGCTACTAGAGGACTCTATAAGCTCCAGGTCGTCTCACTGTGGATAATAGTCTTACTGGTTTCCTTAACATGGTTTTTAAAATTCCCGGTTGATGAATAAAATCCCTCTAGTTGGACAAGTCAAGGTGAGGGCAGTAGATAGGGTGTCTGCTGAAGGACTTTTGCCTTTCGTGAAAATTTCTTTCAGAATTGCTTTCATTGTGTATTGGGGGGCTGCACATGCCTTTCGATAGTAACGGATGATTGTTGCCCAGTGTTCGTAGGATTGTTTGCTTAGCCTGGATTCCAGCCGTACTAAAGCATTCCGGACATGGGCAGGTACCTGGAAAATCTGTTTAAATGGTCGGCAATTGGCAGACTCTATGGTGTTAATTAGTGCCCCAGGAAAGACTAGTTACCCCTAAGAAATTGAGGGAAGTAACTTGGCTTTTATAACTTTTCAGATTGGCTCGGTTGTCGGGCTGCACAGTTTGCAGTTGAGTTTGCAGAGGGCATACGTCACCGCCTTGTTGATACCATATTCTGTTTCCTGTACGTGCTCTGCTTCCACAAATCTGTGGATACCAATTTAAATTTTAACCTCCAATTTCAAATCCCTTTCCTTTTAAATTTTCAATTTTACATTTAGCGACGTTATTTATATACACCTTATTAATATGTTTATATCATTTACATTGCTAAAGGGGGTCTTACTACTTGTCACAGACCC
The DNA here is from genome assembly GCF_964204655.1 of Triturus cristatus. Taxonomy (NCBI): domain Eukaryota; kingdom Metazoa; phylum Chordata; class Amphibia; order Caudata; family Salamandridae; genus Triturus; species Triturus cristatus. The sequence continues at coordinate 479,932,878 of NC_140586.1, read as the reverse complement.
CAGGGGGTCTCTAGACCACAGGTTAAGACCAGCTGAATTAGAGCCTTTTTTTTTTTTTTTTTTTTAAAAAACCTTTATTTTCAAAAGTCAGGACACAGCTATTCAGCCGACAACCCGGAGGTTCGGCAACATCGATACATAGGAACAGAGATGCGTCCCCAGTACCGTGAAAGGAGAAGTGCAAAGGTTCAATTTTAATTAAACACAAAAACACACAACAAACCCCAGCAAGGCAAGAACACTGAAATCCCATGATGAAGCCCCCCAGGGGAGGCCGGACCCCACTCATCTAACAGTTACAGTACAGAGTAAAGAGGAAGAAGAGGAACAGCAAGAGGAACAGCAGAGGCCAAATAGTCCATAAACCATACCGAGCTGGAAAGAAGGTTAGGAGGAAAGCTGTTCCTCGGGAGGATCCAGATCCGGGGCAAGACATATTCCCCCCCTGTATTGATTCCACCGCCCCCAGATGGCGTGCCACTTCCGGGGGCGGCCTCTAGCGCAATAGACCGTCTTCTCCCTTAACATACTCCAGTCCATATTTTCTTTCCACGCGGTCAATGTGGGGGGCCCCGCGGAGCCCCACAATCGCGCGATATCTCTCTTAGCGACCATGTTGCCCAGAGTCACCCATTGGGTCTGCGCCGCATTATGATCAGTGGGCCCCCAGACATTCAGGAGACAACACCGCGCTTCCGGCAGCATAGCAATGCCCGTCACCTCCCCCATCACTGCATGGACTCTCCTCCAAAATTCCGTGATGACACCACATTCCCAAATGATATGCAGGAAAGTACCCACCATACCACATCCCCTCCTGCATAGGCCGTCCTCCGAGAATCCCATGTGAACCAGCCTTGGCCCCGTCACATACACTCGATGCAGTATTTTAAGCTGCACCAGCCTCAGACGCGACGGGATCGCAACCTCCTTAGGAGAGGAAACAGCAGACTGCCAATCCTCGTCATCCAACTCGAGGCCATCCCTAGCCCACTGGTCCCTCAACCCCAGAAGCATATCCGCCCGGACGTTGATCAGTTTCTTATAGATGAGCGAAATCGTGCTCTCGGGCATATGGCCATCAAGGACCCGGTCCTCCAAAGGAGAGGACTCAGGCACCTTCTCACCCTCTATGAGGACTGATCGGAGGGCGTGACGCACCTGCATATAGCGGAAAAACTCAGATGGCCCCAGCTCATACTCCTTCTGCAACTCTTCAAAGGACTTCACCCTCGCCTTAATCAGGACATCTCCAACCCTGGAGATGCCGATCAAGTCCCATTTGTCAAAGCCTTTCGTGTGCCAAAGCCTACCCAGTCTCTCAGATTCAAACAGAGGGGTAGCGAGGGTGAGACTATCCTTCCAGCCCAGCGAGTCAGTTGCCATCTTCCACACTCGCACCGCCACACCAGTGGGCCCCGTGAGGGACGAGTCCAGGGGCCGCGAATACAACGCCCTGTAATAGTTACCACCACGCAGCAACCACCTGTCCATGGCATACCCAGGGCTGAGGGCAGGGCCATAAAACCCATGATTAATCGCACTCAGCTGGGTGGCCCAATAGTACCGTCGGATGTCTAGGAGCGCAATGCCCCCGTCGTACCATGGAAGTGTCAACTTTGCAATATCTATTCGCGGCCGCCCATCCAAAAGCAACGTTCGTTGGAGGCCTTCGACCTCCCGAAAGTATTTGGCCGGAACCCAGTCCAAAGTATTCTGCAGTGCGTAGAGGAAGCGGGGAAGCGACATCATTTTGAACAGGGCCGCACGCCCAACGAGGGAGAGCGGCAGCCTCCGCCAGCCTTCAACATCCCGCCTCAGGCGTGCCAGGGGGGGGAGCAGGTTCTTCTCATATCGCACAGCAGAGTCCATGGAGATAAATATCCCCAAATACACGAAACCCTGCTGAGCGACCTGTATCGAACATGTTCTAGGGATCGGGGGAACCTCGCCACTAAGAACATACAAATATGATTTACTCCAGTTGATAACAAGACCCGAGTTCCTACCAAAAGATGTGAGTACGTCACAGACCACTATAAGTGATTTCTTGGGTGAGGCAAGATACAGCAGGATATCATCGGCATAGAGCGAAATACGGTCCTCGTGTTCAGGCGACCATCTAAGGCCCCGTATATCCGGGTGCCAACGTATCCACGCAGCCAGCGGCTCAAGGGCGAGGGCGAACAACAAAGGCGACAGGGGACAACCCTGCCGAGTACCCCTCCCAAGCTGAAACGGAGTCGACGCCCGACCATTCACCACCACACTCGCAAGTGGCCCCTCATACAGCAACCTCACCCAACTCACAAAACCGTGGCCAAAGCCGAACTTGGTCAGCACGGCCCACAAATATGCCCATTCCACCGTGTCGAATGCCATCGTGGCGTCAAGAGACGCCACAATAGCTGGTTCACGCAGTGTGCCCGCCCTGGCGATTACGCCATGAAGGCGCCGAAGATTTAACGCTGTGTTTCGGTGCGGGATGAAGCCGGATTGATCCGGGTGGACCAAGTCACCGACTACCCTAATCAATCGGGTCGCCAGGATTTTAGCCAGAATTTTCGGCTCTGCGTTAAGAAGTGAGATAGGCCTATATGAGGCGCACTTATCTCGGGGTTTGCCCTCTTTGTGAATAACCACGATCGTCGCCAGTCGCTGGTCCAACGGGAGGGTCCCACTCCCCCGCGCCTCCATAAACATGGCGCGCAGGTGAGGGGCGACCCTATCCGGAAATAGCTTGTACAGGTCGACCGGCAAGCCGTTCGGTCCCGAGGCCTTGCCCGAGTTTAACGCGCGGATAGCCCCCGCCACCTCGTCAACCGTTATGTCACCATCTAGATCGTCCCTATCTATGTCGGAGAGACAGGGCAACTCGATATCACGGAGGAGGTCAGACGAGTCCTCGGGCGGCCTATCCGACACTGAGGCATGAACCCTACAAAAATAGTCCGAGAAACACTGTACAATCCTCTCAGGTTCCACAATCGCCTCTCCCCTCTCTCCCGTCAACTCTGGCACAACTCTATTGACCCGTTCTTTTTTGTCCAGCCAAGCCAGGAGTTTCCCTGCCTTGTCACCAACATCATACAATCGGCCCTGCTGTTCCCTACTGAGGGTCTTAGCGGCGTTCGTCACCAGGTCCTTATACTCAGCTTGCTTCAAGCAAAGCTCATGCAATGAGGACTCTGTAACCTCCTCCTCCAGCGCTCCCTCCAGAGCCGCGATCTCCTCCTCAACCTGCAGAACCTCGCCATCTCTCCGCCGCTTGGCAGCTACTACTAGGGAGAGGGCTTCCCCTCGGAGCACGGTCTTAAATGCTTCCCACAGCGACACTGCCGAGTCCACGGATCCCTGATTATCCTTGAAAAAATTATCTACTTTCTTTACCAGCGCGCTGCGCATCTTGGGGTCTCGGAAATACCACGGGTTGATAGGGGCCACCCTTCCTCCTCCCTCCCGACCTAGATCCAGCCGGATCCACACTGGCGAATGGTCAGATATACCACGCGCCATGTGCCTCGCCTCGGAGACCAATGAGGCATGCGCAGCCAGAGTGAGTAGGTAGTCAATCCTGGAAAGACTACCATGTGCCCCGGAGTGGAACGTGTATTGGCTCTGTGTGGGGTGCCGGAGCCTCCAGCAGTCTATCAGGCCAAGCGTGTCTAGGAAGTCTGGGAGCCACTTCTGAGCCCCCCCTGTGTCTCTGGGCGGGTATCTATCCAGCAGGCCGGAGCCAACAGCGTTGAAATCACCTCCCACCACAAGCATACCCCCCGGGAGATCCAGCAGGGCCCTACCCAGATCTGTGAACGTGGAGGCCTGCAGGGCCGGCGGGACATAAACCGAAACTAAAACCAAAGTTCTTCCCTCCCACCGCCCCGCCACCGCCACAAACCTCCCCCTATCATCAACAATGGTGGAGTCCACCTCAAATGGTAGGGAGGCTCTGACTAGGATGCCCACACCCCTGGACCCAGAGGAGAATCCCGAATGTGCTATGAATTTATAACCCTTCCTATTCAGAGCATAGCACGTATTACCAATAAGGTGCGTCTCCTGCAGCAAGGCAACATCCGGCATTGACCGTTTCAAGAATTGCAAAACAATCCCACGCTTAATGCGATCCCCCAAACCATTAACATTCCAGCTTATAACACTTAAACCCCTACCCCCCATCCTCAAACGTAAAGAGGCCCACCCCACTCCCGAAGAGTCACCATGGAACAGTCCTGGAAAGAATCATCATGCCTTGCAGAAATAAACCCCCCAACAACAAACCCAAAATCCCAGAAACCCCCCCCACTCTGCACCCCTGCGGCAGCTTACAAAGCCCCCCCAACTTGCAGTGTGCCTGTCGCCCTACAAAAACCCCAAAAATCTACAAAAAGTACCCTAAGGGAGGAAAAGAGCACCCCTCGTCCTCCCGCCGCCCTCCGCATTGACTGCACTCTATTCAAGTCTTCAAATATAGCCAAATCGAGTCAGACCGGCTCCGAAAAATCAGCCCTGCCCATCCCGGCCACTGTCCCCATCCTCGGCAATGTCCTCCCCCGTCCGTCGCCGGGGCAAAGCGTCCAGCCATTCATCGGCCATAACAGGAGAGTCAAAGAAGAATGTCCGATCTTCGTGCACCACACGTAGTCTGGCAGGGAAGAGCATGGCATACTTCAGATCCCTCTCCCGGAGCCGCCTCTTCACCCCCAGAAAGCCCTGTCTCTGCCTCTGCACCTGCTGGGTGAAGTCCGGGTAGAAATTCACCGACGCGTTCTGGAAGGGGACCGGGCCCGTCACCCTCGATGCTTGCAGGATAGCGTCCCGATCTCGAAAATGAAAGAGCCGAGCGACGATCGGCCTCGGTGGGGCACCCACCTTGGGCCTCCCACCCGGCACTCTATGGGCCCTTTAAACCGCAAAGAACTTTCCAAGACCCTTAGGCTTCAGATGATTAAGCACCAAGTCTTCGACAAGCAGGTCAACCGAAGCCTCATCCGAGGACTCCGGGACCCCGATGACGCGCACGTTGTTGCGCCTGGCCCGGCTCTCAAAATCCTCCAGCCGGCGGGCGGCGAGATCACTCTCGGTCCTCAGCTTACGAACATCGATCTGCAGTTCCGTGACATCATCGGTGAGGCCCGTGGTCTTGAGGTCCAGGGTCCTAACCCGTTCATTCGTTTTGCCCAAGTCCGCACGGATCAGGTTAACATCCACCAAGATGGCATCCACCTTATGCGCCAGGGCATCAAACTGTCTCCCAATCGAGGTCTGCATCCCTTCGAGCGCGCCCAGGACATCCTGTAGTGAGAGCTCCGGGGCCAAAGGCGAGGCCGCCTTCTGGGTATCCGGCGACTGGCTCGACCCACTCTGTGATCCCTTCTGCAGAGCATAGCGGTCCATACTATTGACTTGGGTATAGGCTCCCCGCCTGGTAGACTTAGCCTTCAGCCGATCCACCTCTGCTTTGCCCGACATGGTTAATACCAAGCCGGTCAGTTCAGATAAGACGGGTCCCTCTCAATGAAAGGAATCAGGGGTGATCAGTTCTGCAGTGGGCCACCAGAGTAGCCTGCAGAGCGTCCATATGGTAATAAAGCCACCAAGAGCTCTCCAGGGGCAGGGCTGACAAAGGGAGAGAAAGCGAAAGTGAAAGGACAGGGACCTCCGTCCGACAGTTCACACCTCGCCTGGCCGTTGTTGTTCAACTAGAAGTCGGGCATCCTGCCAACTCTAGCCCCTGGCATCCCTCGGAGATAGGCCGCAATCTTCCGCCAGGCATAAGTCCGGTTCCCGGTGGGCGATCCGACCGCGGGTAGCATCAATCGCCTCCCTGACAGGTCATCCACACGATGCCATGCATACCGACAGGATTAGAGACAGGATAGTCGACGGAGGGCGCGAGGGTCTCGGGAGCTCAGAGCTCACGCGGCCATCTTGGTCAAGCGCTAGGCTCCTCCCCCGAATTAGAGCCTTTTTAACGGCCTTCACATTTACCTTCCGTCTAGGAATAATGTACACGTAAATTAACAAGAAAGTAAGTTTATTGCATGCTTCTCAGGAAAACAAGACAACTAAAACAAAGGAACAGTCAACATCAACTTGCTCACCTGACAATAAGCAATTGTTTGAAATATAATTTGCCAGTTGTCCAGCATGTCTGCCCTTGTTAACTTTCTTAAGCGCATTGTTTGAAACCTTAAAGACCCAGAAATATGAAAGTCTGCCTGTGCCCAAGTTTCTTGAAACCAGAGAATTTCATATGTGTTTAATAAAATACAAGAAATCCGGCTCCTCAACGTAGCCAAACTCCACCCCCACATCTCAAGAACAAGAAGAAAGCTGATAAAGGTTGGACAAAATAAAGAAGGAGGTATTCACAGAAACAGACAGCAGTTGGGTCATGGAACTGTTAGGTGCAAGGTAGATGAGCGGTCATACATAGGGTAGATGTCGTGTTTATGAGCAGCTTGCACAGCTTCAATCCAACAGGTGCGATATCGGCCATCTTTAAGTATGATTGTCAACAGTAGCTGTGCACAACTTGCACTGCACCTTTCACACCCATTAGGATGGATGGTTGAAACGAGCTTCCGAAGGACTGAGGGACATATCAGCAAGGCGGCGCTATGAAATTATCGCCGCTTTTGCGTCCGTTTTCGGGTGAAAAGCGGCGATAATTTCATTGCCTTATCAGCAAAGACACGCTTTCGCGTGTTTTGCTGACTTAGCGCCCGTCCCAACAACGCCCCTCTTTGCATCTCTAATGAGATGCATAGTGGGCGTTCCATCCCAAAATAACTGGAGAAATGGCGCTAACCGACATTTCTCCAATTATCAATGGGCACGCTAACAAGCATAGCGATAAGAAAAGTAGCGCTAACCGCGGTTATCGCTACTTTTCTTACGCCTGCTTTTAGGTTGACTTAGCCATGATATCCAATGGAAGGTGGATATCATGGTTAAGTCTGCCCTGCCCTATCAGCAAGCTATCACCAAACGTTGTGCAATTATCGCTGGATTTCCAGCGATAATCTCACATTTGGCAGCTTGCGCCTGGAATTTTATCGCTTTTGAGATAAGCGTTGCTGATAGCACGCTATCTCAGCGATAAAATTCAGCGCTAGCCGGCGATAATTATCCTCGCGCTAAGTGCGCTGAGCGATAGTTATCCCCGGCCCTTGCTGATATGCCCCTGAGAGACCTTTATTGGTGATGGCTTTAGCACAATAGGGTAACTTTCAGGGGCCAGTCTACAAACCCGAGGGCCCCAATTTTCTAATTGTTTACTATGTTTTATGGTTAGGTACAACGCAGTTGAATTATACCAAATCACTATGTTTACTTCTATTGTTGCATTCAAAAAAGAGAAGCCAGTGCTCTCAATGCTTGAAGACAATATATTCTGAAATATTGGGAAACATTAAAATATCATAATGCTATGATTTAAAAGATCGTGTTGCTCTCTTGGAGCATATTGCGGGTTGAATACTAAATTAGGGTACTCTAGTATTTCTGAATCAGGTGAACTTTGAAGGTATACTTCAGGGGAAAGAGGTAGTTACTGCAAATTTGTATTACTGGGTGTATTACTGGGTGGGTGTAAACGCAGAGAAATCCCCCCTCGATCCGCACCTTTGCAGAAAACAATAACAGGGCCAGATGTATTCATGACCTTTTGATTCAGACTATCATTGCTTCTGAAATCTCTAGAAATACTTGGATGTCTAACACCAATTAGAACATTGGAATGTGGAGCACTCCATTGAATATATTGGAGTGCTCCGAGCTTCTATGGCCGGTAAAAGCCTGCAAAGCAACATTCCAATGTTGTTTTACGAAGGCCTTTGTTTTATTTGTTAGAACATTCTGCCCTCTAGTGGCAGAATGTTCTAATAGCTGGTTAGCCCTTTGTAGGTGGGCTATACCGGCTTGTGAAAGGCCCTCGCCTTCGGCTCTGGCTTTTAACGCTGGAGAGGGCCTTTAATAGCCGGTATAGCCCACTACGGCGAGCTATAAGGATATAGTACATGCCTGAAAGACATTGCCTCTAAGGAAGGGTTAAAGGGAAGAGTCTTAGGACCAAGCAAAAATAGAACCGTCCATGGTAGCAATAGTACTTGGGCCTTAAACTGGATTGTAATAAAGCGGCTGCTTTGAAGGTATAGGTTTCCTAAGGCAAAACGTCCATAATATCCATTGTAGTTGTAAGCGAGACATACCTTACTGATCGATTGCTTGTTGCAATGATGATTGGGCATCATCATTGTAAACCTCTAAGTCGTTCTTCAAAATTCAGTAACATGTCAGCATAATATTAGACCTAAAACTGGAGAGAACTTGTTTTTTTGCATGCGCCCAGAAGTTTAGATAAGGTGTCTTCCATAATTTTCTTTTATGTAAGTTCTTTACTATTTTACGTTGCCTCTTGGACATCGCCAAAGAGTAAGCTGTGCTTGGCCTGTGAATCTGACACAAATACCCATTATTAGTACCAGAATCTATGGCATCCTCGACCAATGGAGCATTCGCCACAGCAGTATCTACTTTCACAGTGTGAGTCTAAATCTGAGTTGATGTTATATCTGAAAACGTTGTTGTTGTTTTTGAAAGGATTTTAGTAGGATAGAGGAAGGAGTTGTATCTAAAAGAGTCTTCAATGCTGTAGTATTAGCTGTTACAGCGTGCACTTAAGTCTGCATTAACATTATACCAGAGTGAGCCATTTTTTTCTTTTGAATTGATTTTGAAAGAGTCACTTTAGCAGTGGAAGGGTTCTGATAGCTTTTCAAGTCTTGCACAGTGTCAAGCATTTGCTGAAATGTGCTTAACTTCAGTGCTTAATTTGTAAAGAAAAAGAAAAAATAGTCAGGAGGCCAAGCAGTTTGCACCACACATTGCTACTGTCCTTACACAACTACTAACCATCAGACTGCTACAAGTGTAACAATTCCGACTGTTCGAAGCTTACAAAGCTTTATGAATGCTTTGGGTGGCTGGTATTATTTGTTTTTAATGTATATTGAATTAGCAAACAACTGTTTTTCTGCTCTTCTGTAAATTACACAAACAGCGCCGTCATGTGGCAGCTGTTCTAAGTGCAGGTTTCAGCAATTAAGTGCCGGTCCCGAGCACCGAAAACCACCGCTCAAATTCAGCACTGCTTAACTTAACCAAAAAAGAGGTGCTGTCATAACTTCTGGTTTGTTACACTTCACCTTTTTCGAATGAACTAGTGTTTAACTTCACCAGTTTTTCTTGTATTGCAACTATATGAGATGCTAGGGTTTGAAGGATGTCAACTGTTTAATCACTTCATCTGAAATCGGAATGAGGGTGGCATATAAATTTGAAATCAATTTAAACATTCCCACTAAATTCAACAAATAAACAAAACTCGTTGATATACCGTTTGAGCTGCGCACCAAAAGCGGTGTTGCAATGTGGGTCCAGGGCTCCACAATGGCATCATCGTCAGTGTGGGTGTGTGGATTTTAGAGCAGAGCTAAAAGCACAGAATTCTCTAGAACACAAACTAAAAACTCCCCCAGCTTTGGAACCATCAGCAGTCTCAGCCACAGAAAACGGTTTCAACCCAGCCTTGCCCCTGCCCCTGCACAAACGATAAGTGATGAAACTGGGACAAAAGACTGCTCAGTGGAGGGAAGGCTAGAAGGAGTCAATGGTAACTGCAGGTGAGAGAAAGCCCTGATCTCCCTTTTGCATGCATGCATGCCCGCTTTCATTAAGTATATAACCCAAACCTCCATTTGCAGCTTTTTTTGTCTTTATATGTCTATGCTTAAAGGGAAGTTAGAACTTTAGGACCCACCACAAACCATACCCGTCGAGCTTGATTTATAAACTGCCCACACAGTGTGTGTACTGTGGAATCTAAAATTGATGATAGCGCAGGTTCATAATTTATGTGCCAGTAGAGTGGCCTTCCCCTTCCTTCCGGTCGGATGACATGATGGCTTTGTGGGCTTAAAGTGAAACATTCAGACTACAAAATGCTGACACTGGGGCAAGAAAGGTGGCGAACAATACAATAATGACTAAATCCATGATATTTTTGTCAGGCGATGTATAGACGACAATATTCTGGTACCATGCCGAGAGAACACTGAACAATGGGTGAATGTGGAAACTGTCTTGCCCAATGACCAGAGAGGGTTTGCACTTCACTTCAATCAAGTATTGTGGACAGCCTAACGTTTATCAGTTTTTTACTAAATAAGGCTTTGGGGAAAAAAGACTATACAGTTGATTAATAAACTTCTCCACAGCTTTTGATCGAGGTATTCGGAAAAGCCTGTGGAGTAAGACAGATTCATTGGGGTTGCATGCAGGACCCCAACACCTAGGTATGGTTATTTTATGGAAGGGCCAGTGCAGGCTTAAATAAATGAAAGCAAACACCGGCCTAGAATGACATTGTTTTTGAGCCAACCTCTTTTAACCTTTATCTTAGTCAAGATTAAGCCTCAATAAAAAAAGAGAAATTCTTTTGGGCAAATTTAGAGACTGTGCATTATCACTCCTCATATATGCTGATGATTTTGATCTCAATAGACCAAATCTGCTGTGTATCTGTTTGAAGCAGGTTCTAATTATCAAAAAGGAGAACATATCCAAAGATTTATCGATCAATCAATCGATCAGGATTTATAAAGCGCGGCTAATCACCCGATAGGGTATCCAGGCGCTTGCAGGCCCCGGAGGCTTATTCGAGCATCCAAGTATTGAGTGCCTCTGAATGCTGGAAATGAGGTGAAGGTTCAGAGGTGCATCAGGAGGCTGTTACAGGTCTTTGCTACAATGTAGGAGAAGAAGCATCCTCCACTTCTGCTTTGGTAGCTGCGGGTAGTATGAGAAAGTAAAAGGGTGGTGGGGGTGTAGTCTTCTCAATGGTTGGTGGAAGCTCAGGCAGTGGTTAATATGGGCGGGTCCTTGGTTGTGTAGAGCCTTGTGTGTGTAGGTCAGCAGCTTGAATTGGTATCTCTTCTGTACGGGGAGCCAGTGGAGTTTCAAGAGGTGGGGAGTGATGTGGGTTTGTTGGGGAAGGATGAGTTTGGCTGCAGTGTTCTGTATGATCTGAAGTCTCTGTAGAAGGTGTGTGACGATTCCTACGTAGGAGGCATTGCCGTAGTCCAGTCGGCTGGTGTTGAGGGCTTGTGTCTTGTGTAGGGGTAGCCACTTGAAGATCTTATGTAGCATGTGCAGAGTGAGGAGTGAGGTTGCAGGTGAAGAAGATGGCGTTTATCTGTGATTTCGTGGTGCGCTTGTTGTCAATGATGATTCCAAGGTTGCTGGTGTGGTTGAAGGGAGTGGGTGCGGATTCAAGGTCTGATGTCCACCAGGAGTCGTTCCATGTGTGGCTGCTGCTGCCAAAGATCAGTACTTTCATCTTGTCTGTGTTTAGCTGTATCTGTCACTATATTATGTATGTATAATTTATTGGGGAATGTGTGTGATAAACACAAAGGTTCTGGTTTTGAGTACAATGTTAAGTATAACTAGTATGAAAATGGAACAAATATATAAACAAACATGAATCTGTAACTACTTCGGAATAATAATGACACCAACCAAACCATCATCTTAGTGTTACAAATATCTGATAAGCCCTGGGGGAACTCTCACTGCAGACCACACTAAAGGCTTTCAATTCGACAGCAGTGTCAATTTTGACATATGATGTCATAGTATATACATACAGGATAGAAAACAAGTGAGATAAAATTGAATGTCAGATATTTAAATTGCTGTTTCCGTTATGGCGCTCTATTTCAGATTCTTTGTTGCTCTTCAGTTAGGGCGAATAGCTGTCCGTTTTCAAGTACGACAACAAGCATCCATATATTAGCACAGTGTGAAATTAGTATTGCCTAAATTGTTAAAAAGTTTAATAAGGCAAGAAATTAGATGCCATGAAAAAGGAATATCGGGGTAATATTGTAAGATTTGTAAAAAAAAATAAAAACAATTAGATATACCTGTAAAGATGGTGCCCCTCTACTCACTAACAAAATAAAACAGAGCAATAAGAAAATCAAAACTTTGAGTTTGGCCCTGGAAAGCAGTGGGCTTATGGAAATTAATTCTTAGACCCACTATGCAATATTTTATGAACCCAGCAATACTGGATGGATCATATGGAACGGGGATGAGATTACAATACCTTAAGTCCATCTTTATGTGCTTGGCATGAGCCCTTGTATTATTAAATCCAGACATAATGGCCATTGCAGAGGCATAACACAGGCTCCCGCAGCCCCCACGGTGTGGGGGGCCCCAAGCTCCAGGGGGCCCCTTCGGCACAATACTCTGTACAGTGAGCTGCTGGTTGATTCCCCTCCACAAACCTGGCAGGGGGGCCCCCTCCAGTTTTCTTACGCCAGGAGGGTGTGAGATGCATAGTAGGAAATTCTACTGCCCAAAACTATCAAATGTATGAGGCAGGAATTTGTGAAATATTTTGAATGAGTTTAGTATACACACTATGAACATATTTACAAAGCTTTTATTTTATCCTTTCTTAAAGCAAAACAACGAAGGACAACATAAAGGCTCCAGAAGCATTTACAAAGCCACACAAGGCCTGATTTGCTAGGCTTTGGGTGACTTTGTAAAGTAATGAAATACAAGGCAGTTGCTTGCACTGCGTTACGTTATATATCAACTTGGGAGGCATTCCATGGGTGGAGCATGGGCGTTCCCATGCATCCACCGATGTATTTTGGGGCATTCACAGATTTCCAAAGGCAAGTAAACCTGGAAATGTGTCAAAACGCTACGCCTTTCCACATGAGATTAAGTGTGAGGAAATATCTTTAGTTCGCCTTGTTATTTCCTCTTTCTACGTGCTGCATTCTGCAGCAATCATAGAAAGAGGATAATCCTTTTAAGTTAGCTCTTCCTGCACAAAAACAATCCTGTCACGCAGACATTCATGCACTATGGTGAAGGGGGTTTCTGCATTGGTGATATGCAGCACACAGTGCGCCAGCACAAGGAGAGAGCAGAAATGGTCCATATCCTTGCAAATATGAAGCATTTCTGTTCTCTTTCTTTCATGCAAAGCAGCACAGCCACTTTGTTTGTTGCCCGGTGTTGCGTGAAAGTTTACTAAATGTTCTCCTGTTTCTCAGCCTCAATAAAGATGAATCAAACTGAATTTGTAGTCAAGCGACTCATTATTTGCAGGTGACAAAAGCATGATACTACTGTTAACTTTCATTTGGGATTATAGTCATCTGTACATTAGTATGTTTGTGCACAAGATTTTTCATTATTTTTCTTTTATCTTTTTGTTTTACGTCTGTTTTCCATGTTATTTTGAGATGCAATAAATGTGTTACTGAATCTGGAAATTTCCAGAAGATAGCAAATCAAGTTTTACTTACTCCAGGTGTCATATTAGATGAAGAGCCACACTAAGCAAGTGAAGCCTAATGTTATTTGTGCCAGATTGAAGTACTGGGTATTTTAGACCCAGCGGTGCAGGGGCACACACCCTATGACTTCTGGGTTCACCCTGTTCCAGACCTACAGAAACACAGAGTCTTCTGGGTGAAGTCAAAGAATCGTTTATTGGCTGCAGACCAATGACAGGTATCCTAGAAGTACAACAGCGTGTATGTTCTCAGGAGACTGCTGAAAATCATAGGAACGGACTTCATCTTAAATACGCTTTTTCCTGCCTCAGGCATACATTCCTAGGTTTTATGATGCGGCAATATGCAAGTGTACATTACAAAGAAAAGACAGAGTCATGATGACCATCCCACATTCCAGTTCGGCCAGCCCACAATGATTTACACAGTAAGGTTCAGATCCCATGTTTGATGTAAAGAGACCCCCCAATAAACATGAGCATCTCCTGTTTTGGGAAACAAGTCATAAAGCAGGAACAAGCAGGTGTGGAAGAGATTAGCCAGGGGATTGTGTAGAATGAAAGGGTTTTATGACGGGTCAAGCCCTGATGCTAATCACAGGTGGAAGGAGGAAGGGGAGCTCGTGAGACCGGTTTGACCCGGGGCAGCAGAGCCAGCTGCCCAGGTCACAGAGAAGTCAGAGGGAAAGCCCATGTACTGTGAGGCCCGTATTTACTCCATTATAGCCTATGTGAGGGCAATGACAAGATGGCCACTGCTTCCAAAATGGAACCCGCGTAGTAAAGCAGAATAACGTGTACACAGTGCATTCATAGCTAGAACGATATATAAAGCACTCGTACATGCCGCATTTACCATTTGCGGTTCGCTAATACCAAGATAGACAGGGGTAGGGCCCTGTCCCCTACGCGGTCCCGAATATTAAAGTACGACAGACCCTCCTTTTGCCCTTACATAGGCAATCACTATACTCATCTTAATCCGAGTCTAGTTCAATGTTCACAAAGTCATGGAGATGTTGCTGTAGCATCATCCTATTACTTAGCTCGTCTCTCGATACAGGTTTCCTTACACATAAGGTAGTACAGAGACCACATATCGCGGGAGCACACTGTATACACAGGCAGAGCAGGAAAAGAATGGCTAAGATCATTCCAATGACCATCAGAACTTTCCATCCCCAGGCAGATATCAATTCCCAGAACCACCCCACCAGTGACCAATCTCCCTTATCCACGTGTATGGCTTCAGATATTTTATGGAGTTTGGAGATGGCTTGATACACTGTTGGAGCATTATCTGGTATGAAAATGCAGCAACTGGATTGGATGACCTTGCATACCCCACCGCGGTCTGCAAGAATAACGTCTAGAACCATGCGGTTCTGCAAAGTCATAAGGCGATCCGCTTGGAGCTCAGCCGTCAGATTACTAAGGGCACCAGCCGTTACATTGACAGTGGATTCAACTACACGTGTCAGCTGTCTCAGGTTCCTACTATTGACCATAGGTCCCCAAAACGGCAGGAAACCCAAGAAGAAGTCTCCTGCTTCCTGACCGGCAGTGTCTTCCCTACTAATCACACCTCTCACAACTCTGGTCTTGTGATAGTCAGAGGCAGCAGTAAATGTCGGCGGTAGCAAATTCGCAATATAACATGTGCCCGAGAAATCAGGGGGCAGCCATGTATACGCTCGGTCATTACAGATGAAATATGTGCCCTTGGCAGCCAAAAACGCAGGGGAAAACTGTGACGGGAAAGTGTACGTTTCAGTACAGTCACTTCTTCCCAGTTGAGCTCTAGGATTCTGACCATTACCCTGTAAGCAGAACCGACCCATGTGGGGTACGACCCAGATTGGAGATGAGATTTTTTGCTGTCTTTCACCCAGACTAATACTATACCCCGTCACGTTCCATCCTACATAAGGTCTCAACTCTTCTTTGGGAATAGATGAGTATGCATTGATATCCCTACTCATATCGGCAACTCCTTTCATCAAAGCCTTATTATTGGTGATAGGTCTGATGGAACGCGGTTGGCGAGGGGAGTATGTATCTAGGGCATAGAGAAACATGGTTTGGAATGCCCATGACGATCCATTGTAACTATACGGCAGCACCAGGTAGGGAATACCCTTGTTAATGGTATGTGGCATTAACCCACACACCCAGCAATTGGTCGTATTCATTACCAGTTGGTGCTGGTGCAAGAGCTGGATAAACGAGTTATTTACGAACTCTGATCGTCTGGTCTGTTCGTGCTCAGGCAAAGGGTGAAAAGAGTGAGAGGAGGCAGTAGAAAGAGATATAGGCTGTTGAGAGGGTTCAATGGGCTTTTGAGCGGAGAAGAACACAAATCCTACTATAAACATTATGATACTACACAATGTAAAAAGGCACAAAAAGACAAAACATTTACTTTTCATAATTTTACACATCCTTGCGTTAAAGTTCATTTCCTCAATTGGTCTCTCCATCTTAAAAAACTCCATCCTCTACTCGGGCCGCTCGCGGTGGATGAGTTTCTTCTGCTAAGGGGTACGCCTGTCAGTCCAGGGAAACGCCCTAGACCAACCAGAACCGTTGACCTAGCGTCTTCGGCCTGTACCCCAGAGTCTTGGCACCGCGACCCTGCGGCAGAACCCGGATGGTGGTTCGAAAAACAAAAATCAAGAAAGTCCTTCAGATGGGAGAGCAAAAAATGTCAAAAGGGAAAATAGTGAAGAAATCTTTATTTGTCCATGGGTCTAGGTCTCAAATTATAGCGGAGACGGCCAGGTGCTGTTTGGTCTTGAAACAAGAGTTCAGGCTCAGTGGTGTCCAGTCGACTTGATGGTGGCACAGCTTCCTGCAGAATATTGTCACTCTCTTGGTCTGAAACTGTGCCTCTTAAGCGTGCGTCGCTGAATGGTACAGAACGAGGTACAGTGTCTGTCTCTGAGTCGGCGATACCCTCCTTGACCCACTGGTCATATGGCAGAGGCAAGGGGACTACCTTGCAGTGAGTACCATGAATCCAGTGCTTCTTCCCTTTCACTCGCACTGCTGATCTTGTTGAAAGAAGAACAAGATGAGGGCCAAGCCAGCGGGGCTCGTCGTTGCTCTTGCGCTGGAAATTTCGGACCAGGACCCACGTACCAGGGTTGATAGGGTGTCCAGGAGGTTCAGAGGCTTGGGGAAGGGTATCATGTACCTGTTGGTGCAAAACACGCAGTTTAACAGTCAAATCATACAGGTAATCGAGCAGTACTGGATGCTCTATTTCGCTAAATTTCGCCGGTCTTGGCACGCCCCATACATTAGCCGGGCGGCCAAAGACGACCTCATAAGGGCTAAGCCCCACTCGTGAGTGTATGGTCATTCTGGTGGACAGGAGTGCTAAAGGCAGAGCGTCAGGCCATTTAAGACCGGTGCTCGCCTGGATTTTGGCCAGCTTGAGCTTTAAGGCTCCATTGTAGCGTTCTACTAATCCAGCTGATTGGGGGTGATTTGCAGCATGAAACTTCTGCTTTATCCCTAGCCCTTCACATACATTCTTCATCACTTTACCCACAAACTCACTTCCGTTATCACACCACACCATTCTTGGCATCCCAAACCTAGGGAAGAACTCTTTCACAAGGGCTTTGGCTGTGGATAGGGCAGTGTTATCTTTCAGAGGATAAGCCTCTATCCATTTTGAGAAAGCACAAACAACCACCAGTACGTATTTCAGGTTGTTGCATCTTTCCATGTGAATAAAGTCCAGCTGCAAAACTTCGAATGGACATGATGGGGGTGCAAAGTGACCAGCCGGAGTTGGGGTTCCCCTACCAGGGTTGTACTTCAAGCATACTATGCAATTCTTGACCACATTCTCTGCACACTTGGGAATCCCAGCATTCTGCCATACTGGAGCCAACAACTTGCATATACCTTTCGTACTGATATGTGCCATTCCATGTGCCATAGTAACCACTGGAAGCACATATGCATCAGGCAACAACCATCGCCTATGTTCTGTCAGATCAATCCAACAACCATTCTCATCCAACTTACCCATACTTTCTCTCCACTTGCTTAACTCTTCCTCTGTGGCTTCAGCCTGAAGCAACTTCACACTCTCTATTGTGTTCTCACACATTCCCACATCATTAACCCATCTTGCGGGACCTGCAACATACATTCTAGTCTTCACATTCTGTGCCGTTTCTCTCGCGGTCTCATCAGCAAACGCATTCCCACGTCCAACATCATCTGTGACTTTCCTGTGCGCACTACATTTCATGATCGCGACTTGCAACGGTAGGGTCAGTGACTCAAGGAGATCATTCACCAACTTGCCATTCTGAATTTTAGCTCCATGCGACGTCAGGAACCCACGCTCCTTCCACAGTCGCCCAAAATTATGAGCCACGCCAAAGGCGTACTGGCTATCTGTGTATATGTTTACTCTCATTCCTTCAGACAACACACATGCTCTCGTGAGGGCGATTAATTCTGCTGCTTGGGCCGAATTATGTGGCACTCGTGCAGTTTCCACGACTGTGTGCAAAGTCGTGATAGCATATGCAGCAGTCGTGTCACCATTAGGGAGCTTGAAACATGACCCATCTACCCATAAAGTGCCATCACACTCAGTCAGGGGAGTATCTTTCAGATCTACTCTCCCTTTCGTCTCTTCTTCTGTTCTGAACAGACAGTCATGTTGCTCAATCTCATCTGAGTCTGGTGGAATAGGCAACAAGGTAGCTGGATTCAGCGTATTACATCTTTTTATGTGTATGTGATTAGCTAACAGTGTAAGTTCGTAGCCTGATAATCGTGCACTAGTCAAGTGTTGTGTCTTGGTTCTATTTAATAATGTGTCTACAGCGTGTGGAACCATGACAATCAATGTGTTGTCCATTACCAAACCAGCAGATTGTCGGATAGACATCGCTGCAGCAGCTGTCGCTCTCAGACAGCTTGGCAATGCCCTCGCTACAGGGTCCAAGGTAGATGAAAAATATGCGCATGGGCGCGGTCTGTCGCCAAAAGGCTGTGTCAACACTGACAACGCACATCCATCTTTCTCGTGAACATACAATGTAAAAGGTTTGCTGTAGTCAGGAGTACCCAACACAGGTGCTGAACATAATGCATTACGCAATTCCACAAAACTTTTCTGGCACTCTTCAGACCATGGGATAGGATTCGGTGTGTCTTTGCATGTTAAGGCTAACAAAGGTTTTGCCAATAAGGAAAAACTAGGGATCCAATGCCTACAGTATGAAGTAATGCCCAAGAAAGCACGTACTTCTCTCTGTGTCTTCGGCACACTTAACTGTGCAATGGCTTGAATTCTTTCTGGGGTCAGTTTCCTTCCCTCCTTCGATAAGAGATGACCTAAGTAGGTCACTTCTTGTCGACAATATTGCAGCTTAGAGAGAGACACTTTGTGATGGAAAGCGGATAAATGGCGCAACAGTAACAATGTGGCTTCTTTACAGATCTTCTCATTATCCGCGGCGATCAGTAAATCGTCCACATATTGAATCAGGATAGCGCCACTAGGTAAAACAAGTGCATCAAGCTGCGCTTTCAAAGCCTGACTGTATATGGATGGACTCTCACAGTAGCCCTGTGGAGCGCGTTTGAAGCGGAAGCTTCGGCCTCCCAGACTAAAACCAAAAATGTCCCTGCTCTCTTCTGCAATTGGGATACTAAAGAAAGCATTCTTTAAATCAATCACTGAAAACCATGCAGCAGAGGCTGGAATCATCGTTAACAAGGCAGTTATATCAGGGACAACCGGAAACTGTGGCACAACAATCTTATTAACCTCTCTAAGATCGATCACAAATCTGTAAACAGGTGGCTGTGAAGGATCCGTTCGTTTTAAGACAGGTAAAATCGGACTATTGCAAACGTTGCCTCTTGTCTCTTCAATCACACCCTTATTAATCAAGTCGCTGACAATGTCCAACAATGCTTTCTGCCCTTCATTAGAGATCTTGTACTGGGGAATACGTGGCAGTCTGACATTAGCCTTTAAAGTCACCACATATGGCGGTATTTCCAAGAGGCCCACATCATTGGGACCAGTAGCCCAAAGGGCATCCGGAAGGGATGACAATTCAGGTGGCATTGTGTTTTTGGACAAGTACATTGGGGAAATCACTTTCTTGCCTAATGTAAGTTGTACTCCTGAAGGAGAACAATACAGTGTAGCGTGCAATCTTTTCAACAAATCTAATCCCAGCAAATTCTCGCCACAACCTGTTGTCAGAATCAGGGGTGCTTTCAGCTCGCAAGGTCCAACAGAAAGTGACATGGGACTAGAAATCGGGTTCCTAACTGGGGCGCCAGAAAAACCTACTGAAACATTTATATCGCCAGACAAAGGTGCGCCAGGGAGTTTGGAATGCATAATTGAACTCTTTGCAGCACCAGTGTCTAGCAGAAAAGGCTCCGTTACATTTGCTGTAGTCACCTCAACATACGGTCCACTCTGATCCACTGGCACTGAAACAACTCCCTCTCTCTGTCTACGGCTGTCCTAGTAATCATTATTCTCTGCATCACCGTCCTCTGCATAATAATCATTATTATAATACTGGGCCGTATTACTAATCGCGTTAGCTTGCTGATCAAAGCTATTGATAGTATTTTGAGGCGGCAGAGGACGCGCGTTCAGGGGAACACTTCCACGCCCTCTGCCTCTAGGAGCTTGCTGACCACCCCTACCTCTTGCGCCATACATATTACCGTTACGCTGCAGCAATTTAGGGCAACTATATTTAAAATGACCTTCCTCTTTACAGTATGAACATTGGTTGGGACCTACAGGGACACGTGGTTGGTAATACCCATTCATTTGCTGATTGTTCTGAAACTGTTGGGGTTGGTGATAGACACCTTGGGGTTGCCTATAATTATTACCACCTCCACGTGGCGGATAGGCCTGCTGTAAAAGGACCTTTGTCTTGAGTTCTTTCGTTTTCTTTTCTGTTCTATCTTTCTCGTCCTTATCTCTGTTTTCGTAATACTGTGCAGTAGCCAGTATTTGCGCTGAAGAAGAAACAGCCCAAGAACTTTCTGAATCTTTTAACTTTCTACACAGGTCAGGAAGTAAATTCTGCACGAACTTATCCACAAATAACCGTTGGCCACCCTCAGTACTCATATCTTGCCCACTGTGATCAATAAACGTTTCTTCAAACCTAGTAAAAAAGTCTGACACTGTCTCATCTTTCTTCTGCTTGCATGCAGATAACTTGTCCCAATTTACGCGCATCGCAGGCATTATTGTCTTCATATACGTGATGATTCTACCAGGCAATTCAGCTACTAAAGGTTCTGGTTTCGCACCACCAGTTTGTCTAGCATCAGCAGCAACAATGTTAGCCCATGTATCCCCTAGTTCTGCATTGTGATCTACATTACGAATTGATCCCCATAAAGGCTGTGGAACAACATTACCAAACAACATGTCTATGTCGGCCAGATTCATAATGCAAGACCCTGCCGTCTGTGACAACTCTTTATAATAACCTGCAGGGTTTTTACGGGGATCAGGCAAGGACTGCTTAAGCGCTAACACCTCAGAGCGCTTCCATGGAACATGCACCCAAACACGCTGGAAATGCGCTGCCACAGCGGGGTTAGCACCGACAGCTGCAACCGCTTCCTTCCATACCGGGGGAACTTCTCTCATAGGGTATTGTCGCGCTTTTGCTTTTTTCCCCACAAGGACCTCTTGTTCAAACAATGACTGTTGGCAATCGTCATTCCTTAAGGATAATACAACCGCAACTGCTTTATCTACTTCGCGGTCCACAATTATACCAGTTCCAAAATCGAACCTCACTCTACACAATTCCTGCGGGTTCGGATTTCTACCACTATCCTCCAATTCTTCACAGAGAATTTCGCACATTTTCTCAAACACATATCTCTGTTTCGGGGCATCCCATTGATGGAAAGTGTTAACAACTGATTCCACATCATACAGTGAAGGAAAAACGATCCATCTACGCGCCATGTGATCTATTACCTTTTTCTCATCGGGGTTAGGCAATTGGCTGCGCAACTGCTTACGCTGTACACCAGGAGTTGCACCAGATGACCCAAAGAGAGGAGACATTAATGTAGTAACCACATTAGCTAGGCGCTGTCGTGCTGAAGGAGAAGCTGAGGCGAGAACAGGGGGAAAAACAGAGGGAAGAAAAGAGGATGTAGAGACAGGTACTGGAGTGGTGGAAGGAAGAGTGTTAGGGGAGGCAGTTACTGGATTAGGCAAAGTCGCAGGAAGTGCTGGGGCAGTTGGAAGCACAACTGGCGGCGCTTGAGAGGACTGCGCTACAGGAATAGGAACTGGTTGCAAAGCAACTGGCGGTTGCGGCAAGGCTTGCAGTATATGCACTGGAGGCGGCATATTTACAAGCTGGGGAGGCGCCGTGGCAGTCTGAGCATACGGGGGTGGCGAACTCAACAAATGTGACATCAGGGGATCTTTCTCCTTTTCTTCTAACTCATTCTGCTTAGAATGTGGTAAAGCTGGGTAGCATTTGTCAATCCCTAACTTATGCTGCCTGTGTAATTGCTCACTCATTTGCTCCTCCTCATTGTCTTTAAATTGTACAGCTGCTTGCATTACTGACATACCTCTCTCTCTCTTATTCTTTTTCGCTAACTTAATTTCCTTCTGTTTGGCTTCCTTTCGCCATAAGCGGAAAGAGTCAAACATCGCCGGCCGGGCTTTCTTCTTAAACAATTTAATTTCTAAATTATCTAAAATATCGGTATCAAAACTACCATTTTGGGGCCATTTTAAAACACCATCTTTCCTGGTATAGTGGATCCACACTTCGTTATATGCAATGGGGCCTACGCCATGTTTCACATAGAGCTCATAAGTTGGAGTTCCAACCGGAGGAACCGGACATGATTCCTCTAGCTGGAAATCTTTTCCACAACCCAAACAGAATAATCTACCAAATAGTCCAGAACCAGGCATCTTTGCTCACTAGTCTAGATCCAAACGTCAAAGGATTATCGATTACGATATTCTCGTGAATACACGAGTCCTCTGGTTTTGGCGTTTGCAAACTCCAAAGTACCAATTCAAATGATCCCGAAGGATACCAAAACAAATGGGAGACGCTCCACTTATACTTAACTGAATATTGCTGATCGATGGCGTCACCAGAAGACTCTCTCGATTGTTTCGCTCTCTCAAAACTCGTCAAGGGTCCAAAACAGGTCGATTAATCAGGGCAGCAGTCCTTCGTAGCCGTCGGGACGCGGAGAACCTCGCAGAAAAGACTTTCGGACCACGTCGACATGCAGGGGTCGATGAAGTGGCGGCCTTCCTCCGGAATTTCCACACGAAGCTCCTCACGAACCTCTGGCTTGGACTGGTACCGCTGAAATCGTCCCGAGTTGGGCGCCAAACTGAAGTACTGGGTATTTTAGACCCAGCGGTGCAGGGGCACACACCCTATGACTTCTGGGTTCACCCTGTTCCAGACCTACAGAAACACAGAGTCTTCTGGGTGAAGTCAAAGAATCGTTTATTGGCTGCAGACCAATGACAGGTATCCTAGAAGTACAACAGCGTGTATGTTCTCAGGAGACTGCTGAAAATCATAGGAACGGACTTCATCTTAAATACGCTTTTTCCTGCCTCAGGCATACATTCCTAGGTTTTATGATGCGGCAATATGCAAGTGTACATTACAAAGAAAAGACAGAGTCATGATGACCATCCCACATTCCAGTTCGGCCAGCCCACAATGATTTACACAGTAAGGTTCAGATCCCATGTTTGATGTAAAGAGACCCCCCAATAAACATGAGCATCTCCTGTTTTGGGAAACAAGTCATAAAGCAGGAACAAGCAGGTGTGGAAGAGATTAGCCAGGGGATTGTGTAGAATGAAAGGGTTTTATGACGGGTCAAGCCCTGATGCTAATCACAGGTGGAAGGAGGAAGGGGAGCTCGTGAGACCGGTTTGACCCGGGGCAGCAGAGCCAGCTGCCCAGGTCACAGAGAAGTCAGAGGGAAAGCCCATGTACTGTGAGGCCCGTATTTACTCCATTATAGCCTATGTGAGGGCAATGACAAGATGGCCACTGCTTCCAAAATGGAACCCGCGTAGTAAAGCAGAATAACGTGTACACAGTGCATTCATAGCTAGAACGATATATAAAGCACTCGTACATGCCGCATTTACCATTTGCGGTTCGCTAATACCAAGATAGACAGGGGTAGGGCCCTGTCCCCTACGCGGTCCCGAATATTAAAGTACGACAAGATGGAGCACTCATTGTTATTATAAAAGGGGCTACATAGTGATACCAAATTCACAGGCAGTTGTCCCCTGTCCATATCTTCATTACTGAACCACTTGTTGAATAAAAAAGCCCCAGAGAAAGGTGTTTTCTTGAAATGACCCTGCGCCTGAGCCAGGCCATATAGCCGGGGCATGTGTGGACTCTGTCTGCAAAGCATGACAACGCTGAACTGAGGAGGTGGTATTTCATATGTGTGCTGCCATGTATACACATACAGTCATGGTGTGTTCGTTTTCAGGGTGTTTGTGACAATATCAACCACCAAAATATTGTACTACAAAAACATAATTGTTAAATATCAACTACAAAAATATCGAATTTCTGTGCACCCTAAGTAAAACACAATAATATTGACAACAACAATATTGATAAAAAAGATTGTCAAAACAGAAAAAACGGAGAGAAAATGATAGAAAACAAACATACCATCACTTATACAAAAGCAAAAGACATTAACTAGATATCGACGTCAAAGTTTTGGAAAAAATAATCGTTCAAAAATCGAAATTGTTACTACATCTACAACGCAAAAACGTAAACATTTCTATATCAAATTTAAAAAAATCAAAGTGTAAAACATTTATAATATAAAAATGTCCCAACAATACAATTTAAAAACATGACCACATATACTAGAGTTTACAAGCAAATTTACTTTTGTTACACCTGCAAGGAATTCACAAAGGGATTCCTGGTAAGTGGAACCTTTTTTTGCGAGAGTGGATTTCACCAAGACGAGTGATTTACTATTTTTTCATGAATAGGGACGAATATATACAAAATAAAAAAACAAACACATTTAATTAAACATACCAAAATTTAATTAGCATAGTTCTACGCATTTTTTATGAAATTACCTAAAAATAAAACACATTTTCTAATACGTAAATAAACCATTGCAAAAAACATTTATTATTCAGATGTAAACATAACGCCCTGAAACATACAAACTGAAACACATTACTACTAACAGGTTATATTACTAAATAATTAAATATTACTTCAAAATGTAGTAAATAAATGTAAGTACTTACAGTACAGATGCAGTAGAAAATCCAAGTCGGCCTTCCTCCACAGCAGATAATCCAAAAAGGTGTAGTCCAAAAACTGCAAACATTTATGTAAATAAGATCCATCAATACCCCCCCAAATCCCCCAAAACCTCCAATTTGTTTTTTAAAATAAATGCCTGATATACCTAGAAATAGAGGCGGACTGGAAAGAAAAGAGCTGGAAAATACGTAGCTAGCCAACACATAAAAAAAGTGTTAGGACAACTCCAAAATCCATGCCTGTTACATAACAATACATACTTCTCACCACCACCTAAACCAGCAACTAAGTCTTCTACATATATAGTACACAAATAATGTCATTCTCCATTCCAAAATCCATAATACACATTATATATCACACAAGCACCTCTAGCTAAGTCCTTCACTACTAAATTAAACATGCAAAAATGTACCAGTGGTATACACAAATCAATATATCAACAAACAAGAATTTGTACTTTAAAAGTATTAAAATCAGATCTTGCCAGCTTCTTTAGTTAAAACATATCTTAAACGTTTCTTGCCATAACGGAAACTGTAACCACATCTCTCTTTTTCTGCTGGCCAATGACAGAAGAAAAATGAAAAAGAGAATGAAAAAGAAACTACAAATGCGTTGCAGGCAATGGTAAAATATTATTAAAATGTGTACAAAAAAGTGAAAAAAGTATTAAAATGCATGAATATGTATACATTTTTGGAAATCAAAAAACAAATATTTAGTACCAGGTGTTATAAAAATCTACATAATATAAACATTAACAATTTGGAAAATATGTTATTGGTACAATATATTAATGCAAATGTTAACAGTAACTTTACACACCCCAAATATTTATTTGTATATATTTTACTACCAACTGACAATATGCTAAATATGTTCTATAGATCTGGTTAATTGTAATCTTAACAAGTACTTTTTAAATTAATGTTTTTACTTTTAAATGTATCTCACTGTGTCACACTATTTCAAATGTATTAAAATTAAATTCTATGCCTAATTTATGTTTATCTGTTCCTGTTATCCAAAATTTATGTTTTTATTTTACTTAAAATTGAATGGTATTTCAATATTACATGTATACTTTTATTTTACAATGTTCAATGAATGCACATTTAAATAAAATAATAAAATCCTTAAAATAGAAATTATAATAATTACATTGTATTAATACCTTACTAATTTGCAATAATTAAATACTAAAATAAATGCATACATTGGTGTTTTAAGATTTAGGGGCATATGCATCAAGCTTTTTTCCGGTCGCAAACGAGCCGTTTCGCTGATTTGGCCCGTTTGCGAATGCAAAAAGGCCTTTTCTGATGCATGTACATTTTTTCATTTGCAATTTAGGTAATCACAATTTTTTTGCGATTACCTAAATTGCAAATGCATTTAGGGAATTGCAATTTGTGATTCCCTGAATGCCGATGCATGTATCCTTTCCTAAATGAGAACTGTGCATTGAGGAAACGCTAATTTCCATCAACTTCAAGTTGATGGTAATTTGTGCATGCTTTCAAAAATGCATTTTTCAAAGTGCCATGTAGTGCACACATGGCCTTAAGGCATGTGTGTGCTTCACATGTGCACACTTACCTTTTTGGGGGGGAGCTTCAAGGGGCCTTATGTCCCAGGGCACCCTCGGATTTGCATTCGCAATTTGCAATTACCAATTTGGTAATCGCAATTTGCGAATGTATTACCATTCTTTCCTATGGGCCTGTAGGCCCATAGGAATGAATGGAGTCACAATTTCAGAATCGCTATTAGCCAATGTTAAGGAATCTCAAAATGTATTTCGATTCCTACATGCATAGGCCTTTGCTATTACCAAATAGCGAATCCTTCATAATCGCTATTTGGTAATTGCAAATTGTGACCTTGATGCATGTGCCCCTTAGTATTCTTTCTCTAATCCCACAAAAATTGGGAAATAGAAAAAATTGCAACATCTAGGATTTACTATTCTAATTCCATCCCCACAAACATTGTGGAAAGTGCAAAAAATTAAGAGGGTAAATGTCACAATTCCAGACTTTATCCCATATACAAAGCAGAAGGTGAGAAAATGGGGGAAAAGGGTGTAATTTTCTATTCTAAATTCAGGCAAACAATAGTTGGGGAAGTGCAAAAATTAGTGGGTGTAAGATTTACTATTCTAACTCTAGTCTCACAAACTTTATGGAAAGTGCAATAATTAGGGTGTAAAAGATATGTTATTCTACGTCAAGTTCCACAAACATTTGCGAGAGTGCAGTAATGGTCGGGCAATATACTATACTATACTAACTACAGTCTCACAAACTTTGGGGAAAATGCAAAAATTGGGGGGTAAACTTTACTGTTCTAATTCCAGTCCCACATACATTGGGCAAATCACAGATTGGGGAGGGGCGCAATAGTTTATCCTGCTTCATGACCCAAATTAATGTTAAAATTCTGAAAACAATTTGGGGTTCAGATATACATTTCTCCCACAAAATCAAACTACAAACTATATTTAGAAATATTTAACACTAAAACCTATAAATTACCATTATAATAAGAAATTAATATAAACATAATGATTCTGTAATCTTAAATTAGTTTAAAAACTGACATACAAATTTAACCAGAATTGCAAGATTAAATATGTGAAAAGATGCATGAGGTAATCACGGGGCCAACTGAGTGACAACCATATCAAGTGTTGACTCTGCCATCAGGGTTTATGAAGCCTATGAGATACCAGAAAATCCAGTAAAGAATAAAGTGCTTCTGATGAGTTTGTCATGCACTTGCATGATACCTTTCTTTGTTTTAGGGTTATGAGGTCTTGAAGGGAGTGTTACGGTGTGTGGATCTAAAGCAACAGCTACCTTGGGATTGATATTTATGGCTCCTGCCCAAAAAAGGTGTTCACACTATCTAGACTTCTTCTAAGACAACTAGCACCACCAGTTGTATATAGATGATATTTGTTAAACAACATATTTAGAATATAGTCTGTGAAGAAATTGTAATGTGTGTAATACCTGTCAGTGACTAGTCCCATAAAGCTTGATAAAGGTAAGCTACCACTGTGAGATTGGGTAATTTTGTAGTTGCCCCCTACTGCTGCAATATGAATTGTGGCAGTAGATTTATGGTCATCTAGGCCAGTTTACACATGATGTTAAGAACAACCTTACTCTGTATTGGAATGCAGAATTGAGCAGGTCATTACAAAACAGTCACATATGCTAGTGGCCTATGTGTTTTTCATTGTGTGTGGGGCAGACCTTTGGCTGAGCATGCCAGGCACAAGCAGAGCCATATACTTCAACAAACATTTCACCTTTTAAAAAACAGTAAATCACTCATAGACAAGGTGAATTAAGTGCATACAGATTCTCTGTACCCCCATTCAAACAAACCAATACGTGAAGGAACAGTCAAACGAAAAAGATACATAAAAAAACATAGATAACCACAATACGCATTGTCAGCACTATTTCCCAAGCCAAACAGAGACCCACTTATATTAGGACAGCCAGTAATGTGACAATAAGACTCACAAACAAATGAAGTGTGCATACTTTTCTGGTCAAAGATTCCGATAAATACAGCACAGAGAGACTCCCTGCCACACGTACGCAAGTACATATTAGCATCTTCCTTTTGGAACACACTGCCTCTCAACATTAGATCGTCCTCATGCTACTCTGATTTTAGGAGACAATTGAAAACATGGCTGTTCTCCCAGGCCTACGAATGATTGATCTTATGAGCAGCAGTTCACCTCCTCTACAAGCGCCATGAAACCAGGTGGTGTAAGTGCGCTATACAAACTCTTTTAACATAATGTTTAACATAACATGTTAGAATTACAACATGAATAGATGCACCTTATTCCAAACAAGAACAGAGGACTAGTATTCAAAGATCAACAAACCGAGAAACCTGTACTGCCTCCACTACTGCATACACTCTGAAATTAAGAAACATATCCAAACACATACATCCTTCTCTGCCTTCCCTATTACACGTACATATGTACAAGTAATACTACTACTTAGGAAATTATATGTTTGACTACATTTTACAGTTTACATGACCATCCACTTTGTTCTTTATGACTCAACATATCCCACTGCTTGTATTTCCTCCGCAAAGACTAAACAGAAATTCTTAACAGGTAGCAGTAATAAGAGGCATTTAATTTCACAAACCCCCTTTTCCTGCTAACAGATCACCTGAAGCATCCAGTAAATATGGATAAAAATGTATTTTATTGTTGGCTTAGGGCACAATTCCCTGTAAAAAGATACTCCTATATGTGTTATAATGTGCATAACAGTAGTTAGAGGAGCATGGAGAAGGACAAAAACATATCTAACCTCAGTTCCAACACACTCTGTATGTTTCAGCCTATTTCTTCCTCTTTCTTATATATATCCCCTGACCCTATCAGAAATAAATATACTTCCCCCTTGCCATGCTAGTTTGCGTTGAGCCCGTGACGGCTTTTTGTGGATATGAAAACCTGGTTTTAAATAGCCGCTATGGACATATATGGCTTCCACCTTTGATTTTACCATGGAGCATGGTTCAAATCCATTCTTGTGACAGGGATACAAACAGACCATGACAGATACTCTTTGTTTTTCTGCTAATACGACCTGCTTCCCGTACCATCGATGTTATTTCAATTGAAGAGACATTTGGCGCTGTCGAGTGCCCGTGTTGTACAAACATGTACAAACATAAGCAGTTTACTACGCCCTCTAACAGAACTCATTTTCCAGGTTCTAACTGTGGCATGGGATTGAGGATGGATATTGTGTTTGGTTCAATTCTCTATCAATCCCATCCCAAAATATTCAAGTTATGAGTCACTGATCATTCATTGACTGAAAGTGAAATAATGGATCCATTCAATATCACTGCAACCCATTCTCAGTTTAAAATGTCACTGCTCTGAAATGAAATGCAAACATACAGAGTCAGCCAACGCCTGTTAAAGAGAGTTTGCTGTAATTGCTTCTAGGGTCAAAGAGTCATAAGGTATAAGATTGAGATTAATGCTTGCATGAATGGGTGTAATGTGTACATGCATTCTTTTTGGGATATATGTAAGTACTTCACTATTGAAAAGTTGGATATGAAAAGGAGCCTTCTGTTACCATCTCCAAGTACTTCATACACCTGTCCTGCTTCATGTATTGTGTATAATTGCCATTTCTTATTTTTAAGAAAAAACTCATGGCATGACATTCTAAAATATATTTTTAGGTGCCGATTGAAACAAAACACATACTGAGAAGATCAGACTGAAAAACTGCAGAGATGAATGACGTTGCCCAAAAAACCGAGGTATGTACGCTTTTCAAAGCCATGCTTGTTTAATTTATAACCTTTCTTGCGGATTAATGGCTCTTCAAATGCGAAGGGAATGCAGAAACGTCTGTGGCACTTCAAAACGTGTAGCTCATGCGTAAAATATTTTCTAGATTGTTTTGTCGGTTGTTGTTCAAAGGGATGTCATTTTGAATGAATATAATTTCGGAGTTCGTTTGGATTCAATAGAACTGGAAAGCTCCCACTTTGGGAGCTTGTTTTCCTTTAACAAAAACGTTTGTTGAATGGATTCTTTAAATATGGTGTCCATTGCTGTCTTTAGAGTGCCTAGATCGTCTACAAGGAGGCAGGGCTCTCTAAATAGGGCAGATGGACCTCCGCCCTCCTGTAAAACCAGCAGAATGTCCACAAGGTTCTAAACGAGGCCCTAAATCTCAAAACACTTCTGGTCTGGAATGTTGCTGAGAAATCTCTAACACGGTATTCATGCCCTATTTAACCTATTCACTGAGCTGAAATAAATCAATGTAAAATGTGAGTATTGATATTGTATATCAATGATGGATGAAGACAAATAAAGACACATGTGTATATAAGAGATATACAGAAGGAGCTACCAGAATGTTGTTTATAGGAACTTAATGTATCAATAACCCATCAAATCACACTAGGGATATGTTCAGGACCTACCAGGAAATTACCAAATCTGCACCTTAAAAACAATACAGCAAGAACCTTTTGCTTTTCTTTGAGTCCAAAATCGTCACTGTGTCTTCCTGAAGCCCACCTTCTTCTGAATCCTCTCCCACCAATTTCCAGTCTATATCCAATGAGGGACTGCCCATTCTGACTCAAAAAAACAAAATCATCTAATATGACCGTACTCAGCCACATACATAAAATAATTCCTCCCTTCACTAGAAGGGAAATCACCTCTTTGATAGACAGCACTTCTGTCCAAGTGGAAGCCATCCCTCTTCCCATGAAACATGCCATTATCATACCTTTTTCCAAAAACTATAAGTCAATAGAAGGCCTTGGCTCACTGACAGCTGATCTCCAATTCACCTTTCCCAGCAAGATAACTGGAAAAATGGACACAAGACAGCTATAACAGTTTGTAAAACTAAAGCATGTCTTGAACAATTTAATACTGAGACAGAACTATGTGGATTATGGGTCCTGGAGAGTGGAATGCTCTGAACCCAAAAGATAGAGGACATGCTAACTACATACATTTCATAAAAGGCTTGAAAGCAGAACTACTCTGGACTGCCTACAAGGAGTTCCGGTGCACTTTGGAATAGTTATTGAAGAATGTCAGACTGTGGCTTCCATATTAGACACTAGACATTAGAATGTAAGAGGAAAGTGCGAGCTCTTCACCATTGATAGGTCAAATCATAGTTTACTGTAGACAGAACAACATGCTGGATCCACACACATTGCTTCAAGCTCACTTGCACAAGGGCTAAGAAAGATAATTTTCACTTCGCATGATATAGGTCTCAAACCATACTACCAAAATGTTTTTCATTCACAATGAACTGGCTGATACTATTAATAACTAAATTGATATATGATTTTAAGCTTGGGAAGTTCCCAAAAAGAAAAAAACATAATGCCGACCCAGAAATCATGTCAAACTGTAATCCTAGTTCCAGATGAATCTATACAACCAATGTATTGATTACTGTGGCCTGCAATCAACTACCTCTCATCTGGTAGGTATTGATTTTCATTCAGATTTCACCTCTGCCATGAGACTGAATCTACACTTATATACAAGGGAAGACTACCTTAATGCACATGAGGTGCACTAATCTTGATTAACCTGGTCAGTGGTGTTCAATTCCTTTGATCACACAATTCTATTGGAGGACTTGTCCTCATCTAAAGGAGTGAATGCAATTGCTTTTGCCTGGAATGAATCCCTGTGTCCTATCACATGCATCAAGTCAAGTGATATACTTTTTGTCCCACAAGGCCCTGCTACATCATCTAACATTTTCAAAAGCTACATAATCCTGATTCTAATATTTTTAACACCCACAATGCTAACTATGATCTGCACATGTTTGATACCCAGATTTATTTCAAGCTGAAGGGCGGGCAATAGTATGCCACCATGTGGTCAAGTACTTGAAAGATGCCCATTATTGGTTGTAGTGCCATTAGTTCTGCCTCAGCAGCTAAAACAATGAGAGGCATATTTATAAGCCCCTACTGCCACCACAACATCATGATGGAGATAGGGGCATCACCTTATTTACAAGGCAGCATTAAGCCACTTAACGTGGCTCAAGGCAGCGTTAAGCCACTTAACGTGGCTTAACGCTGCCTTGTAAATAAGGCACCCTTTCACGCTGTATTTAACATGAAATGGGAGACAATGGGTGTTGGCCCCTATTTACAAGGGCAGCGTAAATAGGAGGCAGTGCCAAAATTAGGATCAGGGAAAACCTGGTTTTAAACAGGCGAAACGAGGAGAAATGCTTTATTTCTCCTCATTTTTGCTGTTTACATGTGTGCTGCCTTGTGGAACACACATAGAAACAGCAAATTGCCTATGATTGTTTATGTGCAGGAAGGTCTCCCTTCCTGCACAATAACAATCATTTTTTAAAAATTCTGATTCGCAACTTCTGTGTGTGCTGCATTAAGCAGCAGACATAGAAGTTACAAAATGGCATTTAACGATTGTTTATGTGCAGGAATGGACACCTTCCTGCACATAAAAAGGGTGCTTGCGTTGGCGCTGGGCTGCTAAATTTAGCGTCAGCGCAGGGGGAGATGCAGGGCTGCACGATATTCCTGAGAATATGGTGCAGCCCTGCATTTTGGAAGTGGCAGAGCATGTCGTTTAACCTTCTAGGTTTAACAACACGCTCCGCCACCTTATTGTAAATATGCCCCCGAGATTCCACAATCCCTGACTCAACAGAGGCTCTCCTAGTGCAAGTACAGAAGGTTAGCAGTACGATGGTGATTTTTGAATCCAACATATACTTACTTGATGAGTAAAAATGGAAACACGTATATATTCTACCAGCCCTGGCATCATAGGTCTAGACCTGCAGCCACAAATAGCGCTGCTGCATCTTTATTGTTACGTTGCAGTTGGATTATTGCCAGTCTTCTAAATGAATCTCTCGAATCCCATTTGTGCATATAACACTGTAATCTGGACGATATCCAGCCTTTAATGTCAGAACCACATCTTATTTTTAATCAATCTTTATTGACAGTGGAACTGCACATAATCAAATATACTGTACAAACAGTAAATAGTAAACCCTTTGTAAAGTACAGACCTCATCCACGAGATATAGACAGATATAGTAATCATAGGTGACATTCGCAGCAATGAGAGTTTCATTCACATTTCCATTATCATAGGTGCTCACCCACCCTAATCACCAGGCACCATATTTAGTTCGACATTTACAATACACTTATGTTGAATTATTTCTGCAACCTATGAAGAACGTGTCAGGAAATCCAAAATCCATACATTTTTGATACCATTAATTAATTCACATGATTAAGTTCATGGTGGACATGTGTCAGATCTACCCTCTAAAGTCTGCAAAATACTGTCCAGGCATCTAGAGGAGGCCCCTTGCTAGTTCTCTGATGGAGGACCATTAAAGTAGACAACTATACTCTCTCCCACTTGAAGAAATCTTGCAACCATCTACTTACGTCAGGTGCGCTCCTTGCCTTTCAATGTATTGCTATGTTTCATTTAGCAATTATTATCACTGTTAGAAATTGGGTTTCTGGTTGGCTAAGGGAGACACCCAAGCCAGTCAGAACCCACTGCTCTAGTCAAGGCTAGCTAGACATATAATTGAGATAACCTGTGCTCAGCCTCTGGTAGCTTGGCGTAGAGAAGGCCGGCTTATCTAAAGAGATAATGTGTAATGTATTTGTGCACCACAAACACACAGTAACACAATGAAAACACCACAAAAATACATCTAAATATTTAGAAACAAACTTGAGCAAGAAACAATTCATATCATATGACTTGAACTTGGAGCATTTTTAATTGTTTTAACATTTGCCACTAAAGTGTGGTGCCCGTCTGTGCGATCGGGCCCGCGTATGGTTGGTTAGCGCTCTAGTCTTTCTCCTTGACACATTTAAAACGCACGCTGGCGCGAGCGCAGCGTGCGTGATGCTGACGCTGGTGCGCTAGTTAGAATACTGAAAGCAGGCTGCGAGAGGCTTTTATGGTTGGGATTGGGGGACTTGAACTTGGAGTATTTTTAATTGTTTTAACACTCTCTCCCGTTTTTTAACATTTGTCACTAAAGTGCGGTGCCCGTCCGTGCGATCGGGCCCACGTATGGTTGGTTAGCGCTCTAGTCTTTCTCCTTGACACATATAAAACGCACGATGGCGCGCTAAAGGCAATCCCGTCTGCGCCCGTCAGTGCCCGGAACGTGCCCGTGGCCAGGACCCTGGTCAGGTTAGTCCCATACGCTACACATCAGAGATGCTGTTGAAGCTCCGGACACAGCTTTGCGGGGATTGTACCCTGTTTAACCCTGATGATGAGGTGGGATTGTCTCTTTGTAAACATTGCCATTTTTCGGCGGGTAAGAACATTAGCAGTAATCGTGGGAGGTATGGAGGCACAGCCTGCCTTACTGATATTGGTATCGAAGAGGGTCCCCCTACCCCGGTCATCACCTCTATTGGTGGAGAACAAGTCCCGACTAGGATACCAGTGCGGGCCTCATCAAACATGTTTACGGGCATCCTTTTAAATGTACGCTCGGTCATAAAACATAAACTTGAGCTGGAAATGTTCCCAAGTATACACAACCCCGACATGGTCTTTTGAACCGAGACCTGGGTGGAGGCAGCATCTGTTCCAGATTGGAACGTGGCTCTGCCATTAGGCTATGCATTCCTGAACCTGAACCGAACAGGCAGTAGAGGTGGTGGCATTGCCATTATCTATAAGCAAACCCTTGAAGTCCAGATGAGGGCTTTGGCGGACCTTCATGCCGAAGCAAGGCAATTTTGAATTAAGCTCAAAGATGCGATCATATTCCAAGGCTTGTCGGTCTATCGGCCGCCGGGCCCCAGAGCTACCTTTCCACCGGCTCGTATGTCCTATATGGAATCATGCACAGATTCTGAATTTTAATCAATTCTTGGTGATTTTAACTTTCACTTGGAACTGGGCACTAATTCAGACATGGACAGACTTTTAGATGCTATGGCAGCCTATGGCCTACATCAGTTAGTGTCCGAACCCACACATGAAGGAGGCCATATTCTGGATGGATTGTTTTCTAATCATTCAGATATCACCTATTGTGGGGTTGATGCTCTTCCTTGGACCGACCACAAAGCAGTATTTTTTTAGGTCAGGGCTAGGTCGGCTGGAACGGGCACGCCTCACAAACCCGTTAAGGTTATGTTCCGGCGGTGGAACAGGATTACTAGTACCGGCCTAGTGGCCACTCTTGATCATTCCCCTCCCACCCTAGATGGAAATAACGATGTGGCAGCAGCCAAGTTCAATGAATGGATCTTGGGAGCGGTCAGTCGTGTCGCTCCCGAGCAGACTGCCACACTCAACAGGCGCCCTGCCGGGGCACCACGGTATGGCCCTGAACTTAAACAACTAAAAGTTGAATGCAGAAGGTATGAGCGTCTGTGGAGAGTGGATTATAGCAGGGTGAGCAAAGACGTCTATAACGTTGCCCTCAATAAATATAAAGAGGCCATTCTGTTAGCCAAAAGAGCATACTTTACTGGGAAAATCCTAGTCCTCCTTGATTTATCATCTGCATTCGACACCGTCAGCCATACGGTGTTGGTGCAACGACTAAAGAAGGCAGGCATTAGTCAGCGGGCTTTAGCCCTTCTCTCCTCTTTTCTGGATGACAGAAAGCAAACACTGAACTGGAAGGGTTTACAATCAGGCAATTTCAACCTGCCCTGTGGTGTTCCACAGTGCTCAGCCTTGTCCCCCACCCTGTTTAATCTCTATGTGAGGCCGCAGGCTAGTGTAGTGAGGAAGCATGGTTTTACCTTTGTGTCTTATGCGGATGACTCCCAACTGGTCATCTCGCTATCTAACAGACCAGCGTTAACAGCGGCAAGGTTCCAAGCCTATCTTAAGGGCATCATGGACTGGATGAGGCAAAGTTTTTTAAAAACTAATACAGAGAAAACTGAAGTTATCGAATTTGGAAATGGACCACCAATATGGAGTAACCGGTGGTGGCCGCCAGAGGCGGGGGAATGTCCCCTACCCGTGGGAAAGGTGAGAAATCTCGAAGTGATCTTTGACAATAAATTGAACATGTCAGCACAGGTGAATAGTATAACCTCAGCCTGTTTTTTTCTGCTCAAAACCCTTTTTCCTTTCATCCCTAGGGCACTCCAGAAGACAGTAATGGCTGCCCTTTTGATGTCCAGACTCGATTATTGTAATGCGATGTTTCTGGGCATTGATAAGTATCAGATTAGCAAAATTCAGTCTTTGCAGAACGCTGCTGTCCGTGTTGTTTTACAACTTCCAAAGGGTCACCCCCACCTCTAACGCAAGAAGGTCACTACATTGGCTTCCTGTTCAACAGAGAATTGAGTTTAAGGCACTCTGCCTGGTATACAAGGCTCGCTATGGTGGTGGTTCTGTAGACTGTCAAAACAGCTTGAGGCTCTATGTTCCCCCGCGAGACTTACGATCGGACAATCTTGGCCTTATCTGCACTTCTAGATATAGACGTGCCAGATGGGGTGGCTTCTTATTCTCCAATTGTGCAGCTCAGCTATGGAACAAACTTCCTGTTGCCTTACGTCTTCAGCCAGATTTCTGCTCTTTCAGGAAAGCCCTGAAGTTCCGGCTGTTCAATCTTTAGTACCTACCAACCTCCGCCCTAGTCATCTTTTCACACTTTAGTGCCAAGACGCCTCCGGCATTCGAGCGCTTAACAAGCCTCTTTATACTTATATAAATATGAGGGCATACAGTGTTCTGACTAACAGGTAATAGACAACATAATGAGAATTTATCTAAAAACCAAGGAAACTTATTTTTACTTTTTTTGGATTATTTTATATGCAATTATAAAAATGTAGAAATATAATAATTTAAAAGAAGTCACGAGGATAGATTCAATCTTTACATGAAAGGTGTCCTGGACAATGATAAATTCATGAATTAATAGAATTGATACATCTGATGAACTATTTTTATATACATAGGGTTCAAAAGAACATATTCAATCTACAGTTCATTAGTAAACGATGGCTAAAAGCAGAAAACATTAGTTCATTAATCCATAATTAGACATTAATGTAGATCATAATGTGGATGGCTTAACATGTGTGTGACTGACAGTGTGATAACAATACACCACAAAAAGTCTCCACTCAGCTTTATAAAAATATGTATTGTATTATCAACAAAATGAGACCAAACTGGTAAAAATCCAATGAATACTTCTCAAGCTATTACACTCAATGCACAGGGGAATCACAGCGCAAAAATATGCAGGTGCTGCTTTTACGCTCCTTACTGGAGTGCAAATGCGGGTTTCAATGTGTTCTCGATCCCAACCGTGTTCCGCTTGGTGCACTTGGCACCTGTCGTGCCCAAGCGCCACTCATCGATAAGATTGCAGGCTCCAACGGGACCAGCATTTGCAGATAGGCATGTTGCCTGAAAGTGTGCAGGCGGGTGCATGGACCTCTTGTTCGAGGTCGGAATCTCAGTACTTTTCTAGAGCCCTTGGGGCTCGTGCTGCTTTTGTTGATGTCGGCACATAGAGTCGGAGCTCTTCACAGGGGTGGACGGTGGTGACATGCTGACTGTCGTGATACAGGAAACCTGGCGGGGCCACGCAGCAAAGGCTTCTCTCAGCGCTGCGATGTCGAAGATAACAGATGCCGGTAGCCTTACCATGGCGATGAACTCGGTATTTCAGTCATGATGGGTTGGAGCAGAGTCGTTGATGCTCATTCTCAGCGAAGCGCTCAGAGTTGAGCCACACAAGCTGGTGAACCAACTCAGGGGAGTTATAAATGCAGGATTAGATACCGGACTCCTCATAGAGTGGATCCCATGGCAGGAATTTGAAATCTTTGATGGCACTGAGACTTCGGGAAACATGGTAAGCCGACAATCCCTTGGAGAGCACTTTTGAAGTTAGCGCAGCAAAAAGGTAGCAGGCAGCTGGCCAGCACAGCAAGGCAGGTCACAAAGTGGCAGTCTCTCCTGCAGCTCAGCAAGCAGCAGGCCAACACAGCAGAGCAGTTAGCAAAGCAGTGCAGCAGTTCCTCCTCACAGCACAGCAGTCCTTCTGCCAATGTACAGATGTTGAGCCAGCGATATCTGGATATAGGTCCAAAAATGTCTCATTAGATGGGGCCAGAGACCCAGTACTTATACTCAAAAGTACCTTTGATGTAGGGGGTGACTTCAAAAGAACTCTCTGAAGTGCACGGGTCTCCATCAAGCCCAGTCCTGTCTGCCAGCCTAACTATGGGGGTAAATCAGCTCTTTTTCGGGAGACAGGGCACTACCGATTTAAGTGAAGTGTGACCCACTCTCCTTCCTCCTGGACCCATGAGTAGGCAGATGAATGCAGATGCAGTTGAGTGTCATGTGTTGTGGCTGTCTAGAGGGAATGCACACTTGTAGCTGCTACAAAGCCCAGACATGTATTGTAGACGGTCTGTCAGGTACGCAGAGCAGTTCATGCAGAGAATTGTCCACTTTCTAAAAGTGGCATTTCTAAAGTAGTAAAGTTAAATCCAACAGCACCAGTAAGTGGGATTTAGAAATACCATTCCAAACATATAAAACGTCAAAAGCTAGTCCTCTCTCATCAAGAATTACAGCTTAAAAGATTATTAAGGAATTCAAAATGCTACCCTATAAGAGGGGTAAGCCTCACAGTAGGGGAAATTGAAATAGGCTGTTTGTCACTACCAGGACATGCAAAACATAAAGGTGCATGTCCTACCTTTTACGTACTTAGCACCCTGCCCCTAGGGCTACCTAGGGGCTACCTTAGTGGTGATTTAAACGTACCAAAAGGGGAGTTTAAGGTTGAGCAAGTAGGTTTTAAATGCCAAGTAGAAGTGGCAATAAACTGTGAACACAGGTCCTGCAAAGGCATGCCTGAGACAGGTTTGAAATGCTTATTCTGTGGGTGGCACAATCAGTGCTGCAAGTCCACTAGTAGCATTTAGGTTACAGGCCCTGGGTACATGTGGTATCATTTTACAAGGGACTTACAAGTAAATTAAATAGGTCAATCAGGTATACACCAATCACAAGCATGTTTAGGGAGGAAGCACAGGCACCTTAGCACTGGTTAGCAGTGGTAAAGTACTCAGAGTCCTAAGGTCAACAAAAAGATACAGCACAAATGTGGAGATCCAAAGCTAAAAGTTTGGGGTAAGACCACCCAAAGGCTGGCAGGTCTAACAAACACTTAGGGCCCGATTTACAAAGAGCCTCAGCAGTCACGGTGGAATCTCCACAATGAGAATTCTTATTGTGGAGATTCTACCACGAGTGTAGATACTCTTCCAGGTCTGCGGGGGCTCTTTTTCAATCGGCCCTAAATCTATAGATCAGCATGCCTACTCCTGCAATTCTGTTCTACTGATTTAACCTAACAGGCAATGCTAAGGGTCCAAGGAAATTGTGGGCCCAGTGATGTCTTTAATAATGACCACTATCTCTTCCCAACAACATTCACAAACCATGTGATAGAAACCTGCTTCTGCATGACAACATTGCATGAATTTAAAATGCATCTTTCTAGTAACCAACTTGACATATTCTAGCATTTTCCGCCATGTGTCATCAGAGAGTGGTACTCACATATATTCCTCCCACACATACCTGGATCACGATATCTCAACCTGAAAAACTGGGTATAGTGTTCTGCGCAAGATTGAGACAGTATGTGTTGCATTGCCGAGAGTCATTATCTTAGATAATGTTTCTAAGCATTGTGGTTCCTTCAGCAAGCACTGCCACATTGCTTTGGCCAACTTGAACAGCTCAGTGTGTGCCATAAACTACCCTACCCGATCTGAAATTGGCCCCTAAGCACATCAAATGGGGTATATGTTCCTTTTGCAAATAAACACTCTACCATATGGATCCCAGCCTCCGACTAGACTCCGACTAGACTCTTCAATTGTTATGTTTAATACTTAGTATGAAGATAGGTAGGGTTCACAACAGTATGCCTGAAGCATATGGAGTGCCCATCCTCATTGTGCACACATATTTAAGCCGGTAACTTTTTTGCATCCATTGCAGAAGCCAGTATTATATTCCCCAGAGGTGCTCCATCCAGAAATACAGTGACCTCTATAGTGTCCTCTTCAACCCAAATTCCCATCCACTTGGTCAGCTAGACCAATTTAGCTGCCAGATAGTATGATTCCAGGCATGATGATTCCAGGCATGGCAAGCCCAGCCCCCTTTAAGCATCGGCAGAGCAATTTTCCTCACTGCAAACTCTTTTGTTTGTGTGTCCATACTGAATAGGATAAGAGTCAGTCTAAATCTTGAAAGAAAGACCTTTCAACAATACTGGGAGTGCCTGAATAAATATAAAAGACACAGCGATATCAACATTCGGACAACTGATTCTTTCCATCAGGGTATAAGTCCTAAAAAACAGAAGTGGGGGGACTAACCAAGGTAGGTAGTATGCAAGTGAGATCGCAGTGAGTAACAACATAGGGCATGACAAAGCACGTGGCATCACAGGAAGTGGCATCACAACCCATGACCTCAGAGGAAGTGACTTCAGAGTTGTGTCAAAAAAGTGATGCAAACCAGACGCAAAATCTGGGCCTCAACTTATACATGTATTTTTTATAACTCTGCCACAAAGAAATTGGCAACAAGGAGTAAGCTGGCAGTAAATCTGTTCTGCTTAATGGTTGCAAAGTCTGAAATTTAAAAATATTTTATGGGGTTAAGGCACCTGCTGCAGAGATCTTTGTGTGCCAGCTAAATCTCAGGGTATAATAATAATGATGAGATAACTCTGGAGGATTACGTAGTGGCTGGCGAGATCTGTGGTTTGTTTAGTCCCAGTTTTGAATCAAAGAAGCACAGAGGGTTTATGTGTCTCATGCAAAGCACATTATGTAACACACAGATAACACTTTTTTATTTTATGTAAGTAGGTTACTGCTTTGAACATAGAGATTGTTTTGTTACTTGCACTTCATAAATTGTATTCCTTCTAATATAGA
The DNA here is from genome assembly GCF_964204655.1 of Triturus cristatus. NCBI lineage: Eukaryota > Metazoa > Chordata > Amphibia > Caudata > Salamandridae > Triturus > Triturus cristatus. The sequence continues at coordinate 479,891,520 of NC_140586.1, read as the reverse complement.
ACAGTGAGCTATGAAGGACGTGACTCCTACACCATGTAATTCTCACTGCCTTATGTAACCCATCCTGTACATTGATTTACACACATGATTTATTGTCAGTTTATAATATGTACGTGTGATGTAAAGAGCGCTGACACCCTGCATTGGGATGAGTAGCGCTATAAAAGAAATAACACAAAATAGTGGTATTTAAATTGTTATTTGTGTAAATACTGGGACAGACCAACACATCTGACATGCTTACAGTGCATGCACATCTCTTATTTACAGGGACTGAACAAAGTGAAAAGCATGCTTCTCTTAAGTACCTGCAAAGTAGTAACAAGCTGTGAGCCTCTGTTTCCCCTCAATTTCATCTAGGTGTGAGGCTACTTGAGCCTCTGTTTTTCCTTCATTACAGGTGTGAGGCTCATGATAGCTCACAGCCAGGAAACTCTAACAAAAAGAGCCCTGAGGACCCCTTGACATTGGCTTTTGTTATGGGCGCAGCTGGAACCTGAGAAGCCTCTTTCCCACCTGCACGTTGCTGCTCGGAATATCTGAACAACCTCTTTGCATGGTAAATTACGTCCACCCTGTGAAAATAGTGGGTGGACACCATCTACCCGCATGTACCCTTGACCTGTGCCCTGCTTCCCATATGGGAGACCCTTCCAAAAAGCCACTGAGGCATGAATTGCAGGAATGGCCTGTACCAGCTGCCTTTCTTCAAGATAAACCCAAACCTGCAGGTGAATATAGGTGTCAGGTGTCCAGGGGATACTGGTTTCAAGTGATGCCAGTGCTTAATTTGTAAAAACAATAAGCTCCAGGGTTCTTGTCAGGAGGCCACTGCAGTTTGCACCACACATTGCCCCTTCCATGCTGCCAATGATAGTAACAACACAACTACTAACCAGTACACACCCACAAGTGTGACCATTCGGAGTATGTCAGTCCCAAAAGGCTATAAGAATGGCTTGGGCTGCAGCAAAAGCTATTGTTAATGTATATTGAACTAATAATTAACTGTTGTTGAAGTTATCTCGAAATTAGCCGGAGAGCGCCACCTTGAGGCAGACTGTCACAAGCACTGTAGTTGACATTTAAATGCCAATGCGGAGCACCGGAAATCATCGGCACAAATTAAGCACTGAGTGTTGGGGGGATCAACATAGGTCACGACATGCACAGGAAAAAGGCTAGACTTCCCCCAGTTTCGTTTTAATCCCTTTGCTTTCCCAAAGTCAGACAAAAGCAACACAGCACTCTTTCCAAACTTGATCTTGTGTCACGGTGATACCGTAGTACAATCATCTGCTTATAATGAGATAGTGTGAGGTACATGCTGCATGGTAAAACCGCAATCAATTGCCTTATCTCTGAATGCAGAAGCCCGTGGTTTCATTGCCAGTGCAAAAATCAACGGAGAGGTAAGCCATCTCTGCCAAGTACCCCTAAGAATGCCGCACGATCCCTAAAATCTTAAGCTGGTTCTCGTACAGTAATTTCACACATTTTACAAAACCTTCTCCCATTCCCAAATAGCGCGACACTGTAAGCATGAAAGGGCACACCAGAGTTACAAACTCCTTTTCTTTGTTTAACAAGACAACCGTAGGTGTTGACTGTGCTCTAGGTGTCCCATCCTCTATATGAAAGAGGCATCAGGTTCATATGTGTCTGCCTAGGTGGAATAAATTGACACTGATTGGGGTGGACCAAAGTGTGATCCACGGGTGCCAAATTATTTACCAGCAGTTCCACCAAATGTTGTACTCTGAATTGAGAAGTGATAGGGTTCTGTACAAGCGTACGACAAGTGGGTCCCCACCGGATTTCAATAATACCACCAATGTTGCATTAGAAGTGGATTTCAGGTTAAAAAAAAAGTAAAATGTAGGCGGTAAACAACAAGTCCAGGGGAAAAAACGTTTGTATTGATAACCCATCTGTGCCAGGTGGTTTACATGTGGCCGATATGTCTATGGCAGCTCTAACTTCCTGCGTAATAATGAGGGGATCCCCAATCAACTTTCTCTGTTCCGTGTTTGGGACAGGAAGGGCTACTTTGCTGGAAAGGTTTCTATCGCAGACCTGTCTGTGTCAGATGGGCTAGAAAATAATGATTCATAGTACTGTCTAAAAAACGTATTGGTAGCAGATTGGGTGTGCACTGTATAACTCTCTGTTGTTCCAATGTCACAGATTGGCAATTTGTTCTACTTAGCAAACACGCCAACATCCAGCCACCCTGTCTTTCACCATGTTGACTGTCGAAGTATTCCTTGTAATGGACCCCGCTAAGCCTGTCATTAAAAGAAAAGTATGCCTTGTGTACCTCTACTTCACTGGCTTTATGATCAGAGCCACCCTCCAATGAATTCTCTATTATTCTCATTTCTCTGTATTTGTCGTGAGTCTGGCGTGCAGTCAGCTTTTCACTCCATATGCAGCTTTGATGCATTGCCCTCTGATAGCCACTTTGGATGATCCCACTCCCTGGATGCATTGAAACATGAGCTGCTATGACACCTCACAACTAATTAAAGTACATTTAAGAAACGTGATCAGCCGTCATTGGAGTAAGAACTGGCCCAGCAAACACTGGTCTTGAGTTGAAGTGTGAACTGAGTCTGAATCTTTGGCAGAGGAGCTATGTTCTGAAGCCAAATGCAGTAACCTACTAGTTCTGTTCAAAAGAACTTCGTCTACTAGTTGGGCCCTCTCCTCCACCCAATGCAGCACTCAGGGTTTTTTGCGTGACATTTATGTTAATGTCTTCCAATGTCGCCCTGTCTTGCGTTTTGTTAGAAGACCCCCTATGTGGAGTCCATGCTTAATCCCCTTGCTTTCCAGCCAGACTTTTCTGGACTATTAAAGAAATGTGTTTTATCACTAACCACTATCTTCAAGCATGCTGAGAATAACAAACCAAAGCACATGTCATGTTGATGGATAGCTACCTTAATGTCTTGAAATGCACACCTCTGTCACTGGACCATGTTGGTGAAATCCAGAAAAATTTGAATTTTCACATTTTCAAATTCCCAGGTTCCATGCTCGCGAGCTTTTTGGAAAATGTGGTCTCTATCTCTGTAATTTAAGAGTTTCACGATCAGTGAGTTCGGGTGCCCCCGTCGGCAGACGCTGAGCTGTGATCCTGTGGGCCCTCTCCACCACAAAATACAGTGGTGTGACGTCCTCAAAACCCTTGTGGAGAAGCCAGCACTCAACAAAATCGTCCAGGATAAAGCTCTCAGAGTACTCTGGAATGCCAGTCAAGTGCACTTTTCTTCAGCGGGAGCATCCCTTTTTGTCTTCGGCCTCTAGTTAAGCTGTTCAAATGTCTTTGAAAGCACTTTAACGTGTGCCTGTAACTCACTGATGGTCGCACAGTGGATAAAGTAAACTAATTAGTGAGACAATCTCTCTGCTAAATGTTTATGGTTAGATTGTACCAGATTAACATGAGCAGTGACCCCCATCAATCTTATTTTCCAGTGCTGTTTTAGTATCAAGTATCGCTTGGAGATACACCCCTTCAGCACTGTTTTACATGACCTGAAAAGGACATCTGGGGCTGATGGTGTCTGTGACGGGCCCTCTTGTACACTCTCTTCAAGTTGTGATTTTGTGACGTTTGGTTTCAACATATTACTGGGTATATAATGTTGCTTTTGGTGCTAGGACAGTGGACCAACCCCACCTCAAGTCCAATATTGCACTGGAGCGGGTCAGACACAGCATAACAGTTATCGTGACATTTTATTCACTTTTTTCCCCTAGTCCACATATTCCAGTTGCAGTCGCCATTGGAGAGGGCTGCGCTGCTTTCGCCTGCCTCCTGTCCCGTTGTTGCCTGCTCGGAGCAGTCAAGGAGTGCTGTGGCTGTGGCTGAGTTTGCCCCCGACGCCGTGCCGCTGACGCCGCGCGGCCGCGGAGTGGGGCGGACTACACTACCCAGCCTGCCCAGCGACACCGCCCACTACCTGGTTCCCGCGCCTGGAGGCGTTGAAAAGAAAGCACCCCCCCCGCCTCGCGGACGCGCGCGGGCGGCGCCGGGCTGAGCCCGGGCAGAGGGCGGGCCGTCTGTGGCCGTCAGGAGATGGAGAGGCCGGGCTGGGCCACCCCTCTGTGCTGTGCCTCCGGGATACTGCCGAAAAGACACTCCACCGGACCAAAGACTACTGCCTCCCCATTGCTCCATACGGGTCTGTCAAGTATAGCAGCCGGTAAAGTATCATCCCATTGATCACTATAGTCTGTACTTTTCCGCGCCAATCATCATTTTCCATCTCTACAACTGTTCCACCTCTTCAAAATGGAAACACGCAAAAACACAGCGGGAACACTAGACGCCTATTTACTGAGGGCAGAATCCCTAATCATACAGGAAATACAATCAACTGAAAGGAGGCTCTCTTTAGAACCCCTTACAAGACCTAATAGATTTGCCGACGCTGTAAATTCACCCTCAACGTCCAAATCATCCACTTTGTTGACCACTACTGAACTCTCACCCAACCCCCTTTCAAATTCATCTGAACAACTCGGACTTCGGCCGAACATCGCCATACCACAACCCAAGGGTCCACTAACACGAGGAAAAGCTAAAACTAAAACGAATAATGGGAGCTTTCCAAAGGGGGGAAGACCCTACTATTCCCAGTTACCTGTGACATAGGCATACAAACAGAGGAAATAAGTCTACCCCCCCACGACCAATTATTAAACCTTGGCGAAATGATTAAACTATCGGTAGAAAACAGCGTAAAGACACTACAACTAGCTGTCAGTGAAGATATCGAAGATAAACTTGGCGAAATGATCTCCCTACTTTCTTCGGTATTTGAAGATAAATTTGCCCAACTCACTAAAACTGTACTCGATGGCAAAACCCGATCAAACTTGACAAATACATCACTGGTAACCAGTCAACAAAACGTACAACAAAACCGGAATACACCACCTATAACCACTCATTCCAATAATCCTAGTGTAAATATCCCTACTCCAATTCCCACAACTAGATTGACGAAGATTCAAGTAACAAAGGGAGCCTCAAGACCAAACAATGAACCAGACCCACTCGTGAACTCTAAAGTAATCCCAAATCACAATAATAGGGCCGATCCTACTGTTTCCACCATCCCAAACAAAGATCACCTACACTTACCACCAGCCGCTCGGCCATACGTCCTGGTCCTAACAAACGTCCCTTTTTTACAAAAAGACTCTATTGAAACTTGGGTTTCGTTAAGGAACAAGGTCACTAACTGGCTTACTAAAAACACCTACTTCCACCCAAGACACATAGACCAGATCTTGATGGTGCGGAGAGTGAATTGGATTGGTGACTCTCACAAAAAAATTCCTGGAGACTGTATAGTCGTAAACTTCAGGTCACCAGGTCTAGTTCGCTCTCTACTCAGAATCAACACGTCAATAACACATGAAACTACTCACATTAACATGGTGTCACTTGACTATTTCTATCGCAGTGAGCAAATAAATGCTCACAGAGGGAATGGGTCTATTCTTACCCAAAATAGATTTGAACAGCTCACCACACTAGAGGAGGTGGATTGACAGTTAACATCATCGGACAATTTTGCCCTTCCAATCGCCATCCCTCCTTCACCTTTACTAACTGTCCATTTTGAGTCACATCTCGGTAAAAAGAAGACCCTCCCTCTTTCAACTCACTTAACATCCACAAATCACCAAGGAAATGCACACAACCCTGAACAAATTAGCATTGCTGAAAATATTCTCTCTCCGACAGACAGACTCCATAGGGAGGGTGACACCAGTACCATCATGGACCCTACTGTACATAACCAAAACACTCTCAGGACCTATCCCATACGCAAGAAAATAAATTCACCTTTAAAAATAACATTTTGGAATATCTCAGGTCTTCGTCCAAAGATCCAAAACGAAGATTGGATCAAATTTATTAGAGAAAGCGAAATCATTGCTCTCCAGGAGACATGGCAAACAACTCCCAGACATATAAATGGCTTTAAGACCTTTTTCAGCCCAGCGCTCCCCTCAACATCCGGTAGAGCAAAGGGTGGACTAACCACATATGTCTCAAATCTAATACCAACTCTGGAGGCCCTCACTCTCAAAACTGAGCCACAATACCAGATTATACGCGTTACCATAAGCAAAATGTCACCTATCCTTTTAGTTAATATCTACAATAACCTCCCAGACTCTAGTTTCACAGAGGTCATAAAAGAAATTCATGTTTCCTTACAAAAACAACTTACCTCTAGTAAAGGAAAGGAACCAACAATAATATGGGGGGGGGATTTTAACTCAGCACTATGCAAGAACACCTTAAATGGGAACTGCGGTTATCTGGACCATTTACAAAATGACATCCCTCATTTTTTACACTCTCACAAGGGATCTGTTCTAAACGAGACCATGACTCTTCTTCAACTGGTCTTCGCAAATGAACTCACTATCCCCATAACTCCTTTTGTCCCAACTTTCAACGGCAGAGGTTTATCCTCCTGTATTGATTTCATTCTAGCAGGGAACATCCCCCCTAATCTGATAACTGATGTCATCACTCATGACTGTGCATTTAGTGATCACTTTCCATTGACTGTCATAATCCATACCACTGCCCCACAAAAAAATGCAGAAACACTACTTCACGCAGACCTTATCTTTATGCCCCGCTCAAACGGCTACGCACTGAAATGGTCCAAAATTAACCCCATCGCCATTCTAGAAAGTGTAATTAATGCGGCCCGCCCAGCCTTTGAAGCCTGCTTAACGGAGTCATCCACTCCTGCAGAGATTGTGGCCAACTATGAAAAAATAACTTCAGAGGTTAAGAACGCCCTGACAGTGCACCCTCGGGTGCAAAAAACACCACAGGATAAACCTAAGTTCCGGTGGTTCGATTCAGTATGCTCCAGAGCCCATAAAAATCTCAAGATCGCCCTCAAAAAATCCCCTAGAAACATCCTTGAAGTCCTAACAGCCAGGCAAAAATACAACAAGGCAGTAGCATCCAGGAAAAGGGAACTCAAAGATGAACACTGGGCCGCATTACATAATAGCTGCCAAAACAAAGACTCGATAACTTTCTGGGAGATTGTAAATTCCTCTTTTCTGATGGGACGGAAAGCCAGTGGCACACTCGAAACAAACATTTCCGATCAAGAGTGGATCACCCACTTTTCAAAAATATTTTCAATCCCAGCCGGCCAAATTACACACACTCATTCCCCACCACCAGCACGACCAAATCTACTAAGCATGAACTTCGAGCTCGCAGAGGTAGAGCTGGCCCTGAATGCTAGCAGGTCAGGAAAGGCCCCGGGACCTGACGCGGTCCCTATGGACCTATATAAATCAAAAATCGATCTCTGGGCTCCCCTGCTATTAAATGTCCTAAAGGCGCTGGGTCACACAGGACTACCAACTTCCTGGTCAGACTCGATCCTAGTCCCCATATTAAAAAAGGGTGACAGGAACAGTCCGGCGTGCTACAGACCCATTTCCTTACTGGATTATTTTGGAAAAGTGGTGGGCAGAATCCTTTTAGCACGCCTACAAAACTGGGCTGAGGCAAATAATATTCTATCTGACCTTCAGTACGGGTTCAGGGAAGGAAGAGGCACCACAGAACAGGTCCTCAACCTTACCCTCCTGAGAGGGAAGTATGTCCATGCAAAGGGTGGCAGTCTTTACATGGCATACGTTGACCTGTCCGCAGCGTTCGACTGCGTAGATCACACCAAGCTCTGGACTGTTATGACCGAAATGGGTGTTGACACTAACCTGGTTAATTACATCAGAGAAATCTACTCGAATACCAATACTAGAGTAAGATATGGCATTGGGGGGCAGCTGACACCATCTTTTGGAATTGAGCGGGGGGTAAGGCAGGGCTGTGTCCTGGCTCCCTTTCTTTTTAACATTTACACCAATGGCCTAGAAACAGCCCTGTTACAAGGTAGCCAGGACCAACCACGCATTAAACAACGCCCAATCCCCGCCCTCCTTTATGCGGACGACGCGGTTATACTCGCACGAACCCCCCTCGAGTTACAACGGGCCTTGGTCAGATATACAAATTTTATGAAACACCTGGACCTAAACATTAACGCCAAAAAGACCTCCGTGATGGCATCAGGGAAACACCAACGGAAAAAGAAAAACATCTACTTAAATGACACTCAAATAGAGTATACCATCACTTATCCCTACTTAGGAGTTGCGATTGATGATAAAAACACCTGGAAAAGTGCCATAGAGAACAGAAATATACAATTTCTAAAAGCAACAACGGCCCTGAGAGTGTTCGCCCGAAGATTGGGTAAAAGAGCATCCAAGGAAATGCTGGACATTTACAACTCAAAATGCCTTAGTACGGCGACTTACGGGGCTGGGATTTGGGGAAATGCACGAGTCACTTTACTTCAAAAGACAGAAAACTCCTTTCTGAAATTCCTGTTGGGAGTCCCGCCGTCCACTTCAACTTTTTACATCCACAGCGAATTGGGCCTCCCACACATCACAGACGTGATCCGTATGCAGCCTATTATTTTATGGCATCGCATCTGGTCCACACCAGAATTAAAATTCACTCAGGAACTCATCATTGATTGCATGAAACTGGACCATGGTTCACTAATTACCTGGCTCGCTTTTGTCAAAAACTTTCTAACGGATTTAGGACTTGATCATCTTTTTTCAAATCCCCAAAACATCACCTCAATCCCTAGAAAAAGACTCCGAGACATGTGCCTAAGCCATCTAACCGATTTGCGCTTGACTACCGAACTAAACAAAAACTCTGTACAACTGTCTCTTTCTATACAAACAACAGACCAAATGGAGCCTTATTTGAATTCCACACTAAGCAACTATGAGAAATTCCTACTGACCAGAATGCAATTGAACATATTTCACCGTCTAATTACCTTCCCTGTGATAAATGACTGGACTCCCCAATTGATGTTGTGTCCCTGCGATGATTTCTCACCCCAGTCAACTTTACATGTAATTACGCTCTGTAAATTCTATGTAGAGCCAAGAAAGTTATACCTGATCCCTTTTTTGAAACATTCGGGCCTAACCCAATGTCGGCCAGCCTTTATGGCCATCCAAATGCTTGAAACAGAACCACTGGCAAAAAATATGGCAATGTTTTTAAAATTCTGTGTGCGACATAGAACTAACCTCTAAGCGGAGACTTGTCCCCTCTCCTTGTTCTCAATCATTTAGCTGATAGACGGTCTTCATGAGTAATTTAAACTTACCCTACGATGAACTGGGTTTAGCCCCCCCATGCATCCTAAAATTGCTAGCGGGGGGTTATGTTCTCTTCCTGCGCTGTACCGTCTAAATATTCTCACTGTATTTTATCATTCTTTTAATGACTATTAATACATCTCTTTTAAGCGATTCTCCAAAGCACTTACTCCCACTTAGTCAGGCCAAATCAACTCACCGTTTTTAAATTGTTATGTGCATAACTGTTAACGTATTTGATATGCAAAATGCTTTTATGGTATGTAACTGCCTTACCGAATAAAGTTTTCAACACACCCTAGTCCACATATTGCAAAGAAACAGTGCCCGGTATTTAGTAACAATGCAAACAGATTTAAGGAGAAAGATTCCCCGTTAGAGCATCAGAGCACCTCCTTCATAAAGGGTCCCCAGAGCGGTCTGTGGCACCAATCAAGCCCCGTTTTCTGGGACAACAATCCATGCCAGCCCCACTCTAGATGAGATAACACATCACCAACTGCCTCCCCACAGGGGACTGGGCACCTGGCGTGGTGTGCAAACACAAAATTAATCCATAGGGGCGAGGAGAGATCTACCTGCTGTGCCTCTGCTTGCTTGCTCACCATCCACGGCCACAAGACAACCCAGCCATGGCTTTTCATGATAAAACATAGCCTGTCTCCCAGTGTGCAATACATCAGGTCCACGTGTACATGAACACCGGCCACGCTCCGGGCAGGAGCAACATGAAGAAAATGAAATCCTCCCAGTCCAGCCATTCTCAGGCCGGGGGATGAGGGGGGCTTTGTCTAGAGAGAGTAATAGCATCTCCTCCATTAAGGGCATCCTCTGACCCTCTGGCCTATGACTCTCACGGGAGCCCTCGGTGCCATCTTGCTTTTAATGGCTCCAGACCACTGGCCCCTGTACACTCCACATCCCTCACCTAAGACACAGCAAATAATTGTCTGGCCACCGTAGAGCCACATGAGAAGGTATTCCACAATCTCGCCTAGGCTCGGGGGGTTGAATGGTGCAAATATACTTCTAGATGTACACCAGCTTAGGAGCTCCTCTGTCGAGCCTCCTATGCTCTCTGCAGGCAGGCCAGGCTCCCTTTTAGAATCATATGTGAAACCATCTATGTGGACTCTCCACTGAGTTTAAACAGAGTCAAATTCAAACCTCTGTGTTAGGCCTCAATGCGCTTCATGGTTATTGTCACAACTGCCTTTCCAGCATTATCATCTACCCAAGGTCTTAGAACCTGCTACCCAAAACGAATTCATTCTATATCCAGGCAAATTCATACAAAGTTGCTAGGTCTAAATTTGTGCAAGGGGCAACGCTGGGCGCATCCTTCCAAAACTTGTCAGATCTCAAAGTAACCTCTTGACGTTTTGTCACTGGTTAAAGACACACCACTTTTGTGTTTTGTCCATTTTACATGCCCTTCAACCAGAATGTTTGACCACCCTCTTATTTGTTATCCAGTACAGGCCTGATGCATGGGGTCGGTTGTGGTACCTCCAGTTTATCTGACATGGATAAGAGTCAATGGAAATGCCAGTGTAGGCTTTAGTTATAAATTTCAGGCTCATAAAGTACACAAGGTTTGAAAGTTAGCTAATGAAAATTGGTGTAATTTCTATAGATCTTTATCCATCCATGCTACCATCTCTGAGGAAGAAGGAAGGATTTATCTCGGCAAACTACACATTAGGGATATGCAAAAAAGCAAAGAGTGACAAGGCCTTGTAGAATAGCCAAAGAAACACAGCATCAGAAATCTAGGGAGGTATCCAAGTTAATGTATATCGAAATGCATACGTTTATCCGATAGGTTGTCAGATGTCCTCAAAACATGAAGTACAAAACGTTTGAATTGAAGAAAGGTAAAGAGGTTGTAAAGGACACCTTTTCTCACTGGGCAATTTCCAAAAATTGTGTCTTGCATGCAACAACAGATATTGCAGAAGTTGTCATCTTGTCTTTACATAATAACTTGTGACCTCTATGAGAAACAGTTTTCAGTGATTTGGGTTAAGGCTTTCCCATTCGGTTATACACATCTTTACTAAACACAGAAACTGATTTAAAAATATTTTCTTACGAAAACATCATGATTTGCTTGCTTTTGAAGGGATTAGACTGATGTCATACTCTGACCTTCTTTATCTCTCTTTCTCCCTTAATAATATTAATCAACGAACACCATATGTTAGGGGAGAGGCAGGTGCTGCATTTCAGGCCTTCATGAATGAATATGGACACTTACCTTCTTAGTTCACACAATGCCAGGTCACTGGTGTATTGGTGAAGAAACAGAAATTCAGAAAGAGGCTATGACAACTTGCACTAGGATTTGTGATTGATTTAAAGGGATTTTTGAATAATTTGATCTTTTTACAAGTGGGTTTACTCCTTACTGTGCAACACTGATGATGTACTGCCCTATGTCTTACATCTAGTTAATTTTGGAATGAAGTATCCCAAAAACAGTGGACCATTCAATGTCTGGCAAAGTAACAGGCTAAGTTAAAGAAGTCCCCACCTCAAAGATTTGGCAGAGGCAATGCATAATATAAATCTACAGCAGCATTACCCAGATGCTAAAGAAAAGGTAAGACGAAAAAGGTTGTGCCTCTGTGATGAGTCAGACAGCCCAATGTAGAATTCCGCAGCTGATCCCTTTGCACCCCAGTTTCTTGGACCATCAGCGATATTGCAACAGATCGAGGCCTTCAGAGGGGGCATGTTGCATATTTTCTGCATGCTTCCAGCTTTGCCTGGCATGCCCTCAGGCCCTAAGGATCCACAGACAAATTAAGTCATATTACGGTGCCATCTGTGCATCTTGAACCCGTTACTGCTCCCACACCAGAGCTGACTTCCAATCCAGCACCCAAATCCACACCAGTCCCTTTAACTTCAACACAGCCCCCAATGCTGGTGAAGCCAAAGGACAACCCTGCTCCAATAGTCCTTTGTGACCCTGAGTCAAAGTTGTCTCTGCCACTCCCCAGTGCTCCAGCAACCTTACATTTCAGACTCTGATCAAAGCCAACCAGCATTTGGAGATGACAATGGAGATGAAGGGGGGTATTTTCCTCCTCACTATGATGATGACAGTTTATACTTGGAATTGCTGGAGCCAGTGGGTTGAACACTTCTCTGGAAACTGGATTGTGTTCCTGCCCCTTCCATTAAAGAGAAAGAGTGTTGGAGAAAGACTGGTGTCTGTTTATATTGTAGAAAATTTGGTAAAGAAGTGCCTCAGTTATTGGGAAACAAACTAATTTTTTTCCATAAACAACGGACCGGAGATGAGCTTAGAAATTACAGAAGTATCTGTTAAAAGAGTGCACTATTTTTCTTATATGTTCCAAATAGGGGACACGTTCTGGTTGATTCCAGGGCCTTGGGTTGCTTTATGGACAATCCTAGTAAAATCGACATGGGATCCCTATCACACAAAAAGCAATTAAAGAAACAATTCAATGAATTGATGGTACAGACTGACTTCAGATGCAGTTTTTCTAGAGACCCTTATGCTACTGATGACAAAGCAGGCTGGGTATGTGGAGAAGATAGCATTTGGTCTCTCTTCCATCATTTCCGATAGTCCTCTGCACTATGTGATTTAGCACTCGCCAGCCACAATTCAAACATCCCAGAGATGTGTCTCAACTCAACATTCTGCAAGGTATGCTGTTTTCCTAATCTGCAGTTGGAAGGTGAGCACCCTTTGACCATTTTGGCCATAGAACCAAATCCAGTGAAAGTGGAAGGAAGGATGGAAAAGCGTGAGAGCTACAGTATACCTACACAATATGTTGAATTGTCTGTCTTTAGTGAGAGAGGGACAGACACCCTTCTACCACATTAGGAATATGATTGCAGAAATGATTTAATGGGAGGAGAAGCTATTCCTTATGGCAATATCTACTATTACCTATATTGGAGGATGATGTACTTCACCAAGGGTTGAGCTGTACAGGGTGCACTGTGCTGGAAGAAGAGCCTTGAGGGGATTCATAAATAGTGTTTTACGGTGACATTCAACAAGGGGCAGAGGCCTAGAAGACAGCCATGGACTACGACGAATACTATTCTCCTATTTCACAAATGAGAATGCTGGACAATTGCAGTTGGAGGTATTGGGGTTATTATGTTTAACTGCTTCCTTATGCATAGAGGGTCTCACGTATAATCCTAATAATTTCTGGGATTTGTTTGACTATGTCATTTGAAAAATCAATAAAATCTGTTTAAAAAAATGAAGTACTTCACCAATCTCTACAAGAGAACAGGGAGAAGGGGTTCATTCAACACTCCACATTGCCAGCAGGGGCTCCTAATTTTTTTTGTGAAAAAGCAAATGGAGAAGTTAGACCATGTACTAATTTACAGAGAATTGAAAGCCATCTGTGTAAGGAAGAGTTATCCACTTCCTCTCATATATGTACTACTTGATCAAGTTAAAATTGCTAAGGTCTTTTCCAAACTGGATCTCAGGTATAACTATACATATGTAAGGAAGATGATGCTAAGCTGCTTTCAAAAACCACTATAGACATGTTGTGTACCTTGTCATGCCATTTAGTATATGTAATGCCCCTGCTGCTATCCAGCAGTTTGAGAATGACATCTTTCAAGATGCTCTGGATGTATACATGGTAGTTTATCTCAACTATATTTTTGATATATTCTTCGACATTGGAGGACATAAAAAAAGTATTTACAAGACTGAAAAACATTCACTCTAGGTCAAGGAAGAAAAATGTTTATTTGAAGAATTAAACATCTAATTTTGGGGGTTCGAAATTTCAGCCAAAGGCATTGGTATGGATCACAAAAAGATCAAGACAGTCCAAGATGACCCGCTCTGCAACGTATGATGAAGATTCAGTGATTCATTAGCTCTGCTAATTTTTATTGGCAAATCATTAAAGAATTTTTGGCCATCATAAGACCCCTTGCACATTTGACCAGGAAAATGGTGAAATGTTATTAGCATACTTAACTAGAAAAAGCTTTTAATTTATTAAAAGAGATTCTTGTCTCCTGTGTTACGACACCCCAATGACTTACATTCCTTTGTGGCAGAGACTGATGTCTCTTCATTCACCACTGGGGAACTTCTATCCCAGAGAGATACCAAAACCAATGAATTACACCCTGCAGCATATTATGTGAGACAGATACAGAGAAGAATTACTCTACATACTAAAGAGAGTATCTAGCTATCATAGAAGCCTTTGCCCAAGGGATTTAAAAGGGTCATGGCATGAAATCTCTGTGTGGAAGAAACATAAAAACCATCTGTATCTGAACAATATGAAATGTTCTAATACTGGTCATGCCAGGTGGACACTAGACATTTTTCATTTTCACTGTATCATGAAATATGTAACCAGCAATCAACGCAGAAAAGCTGACACTATACCACTGCAAAAGGATCCAGAGGCTGAAAGCAAAGAGTTGACCCCTTATTTTATGGCTCTCTCTACATCTAATAAAGCTAATACCTTGGACTTGAATAGACAATCACAACAAAATGTAGCTCAGATACAATATGGGGAACAGGAACCTCAGAGAAGAACCCTGAGAAGGGTTCGGTGTATCGTGGAGAAGCATTATACACCCCCTTGTCTTGCAAGGTACCACCTGATCACACATTGATCATACCCTAGTATGATTACTGAGAAAACACTCACTATCCAAATGCACTGATAAATCAACAGCAGCTTCCATGTATATGACTACCAATTCAACTCCATCCCATGCAGCAGCACAGAGACAGCAACAATCCAGTTGGGCTGATGCCCTTCTCATCACTGATAACCATGAGCCCTACCTTATGGTTGCTTAAACTTTTAAACAACGTCAGAGCTTTTGACCACCAGTCCCTAAGACACAACCTGTTAGAATGCATGGATTGCAGGGTTATCTTACCAGTGCTTTATTTTTTTTATAAACACATTTTTTATTTTCGGCATCAAGGACAATATCAAGGATGATACACAACAGTGCATTGAACATGGCATCAGTAACATCAATCAGGGAAGCATTGACAAGCAGATGTAAAGACCCCCCCTCCACCCCCATCCCCCGCCCCTGCCCCCCGCACCCCCACTCCTCAAATTATGCCCCCCAGCCATTTCCCCCATATCTTGCGGAATTTTTTGGGGCAGCCCCGGGCAGCGTATAACGACCGCTCCTGGGCCGCACACCAATCCACCCCTCTACTCCAAGTAGCCCTTCTAGGTGGGTCTGGCTGTGACCACACGGCCGCTATATCCCTCTTAGCTACCATTAGGGCAGTAGTGAGAAAATACTTGTCATTACGGGACCCATCCAGCCCGTCCGTGATGCCCAGCAGAGCCATTTTAGGCTCATGGGGGACCTCCCATCCCAGGACCTCCGCTAGGTCGGTCTCAATCGCTGCCCAGTAGTCCTCCAGGCGAGAGCAAGACCACACCATATGGAAGAAATCCGCCGGAGCCACCCCACAGCGAGCACAGGAGGCGTCCACGCGGAGGCCCGCCTGGTAGAGGCGGTCCGGAGTCAGGTAAGCGGCGTGGAGGTAATAGAGCTGGATGAGCCGCAGCCTAGCGGAGGTGGTAAGCGATCGAGGGGCCATAAGGGCGTCCCTCCAATCCGCGTCATCTAGGGGTCCCACCCAGACCTCCCATCGCTGCTTCAGTCCAGTCCAGTCTACCGGGGTATTGTTAATCAGGGATTTGTAAATGCGGGATATTCCACCCTTCCCCAGGCACCCCAACATCACCTGAGCTTCAGGTGGGCTATGAGAAGGCAGTCTGGAGTCGAGAGGGACGTGGGCCCGGACCGCATGGCGTAGCTGAAGGTAGCGATAGAATTGGGAAGACTGCAGCGAGAAGCGGGTCTGAAGCTCCTGGAAGGAACACATGTGGCTCCCCCGCCATATATCGCCCAGAGTGGAGATCCCCAGGAGATCCCATTGCCGAAAACCCGCCAGTCCCACCACCTCCCGAAGCCATGTCCCGTGCCACAGCGGTGTGAGCTGTGTTTTCGTCCCCGACCATCGGGTGTGCCTCAGAGCTGCACGCCACGCGAGAAAAGGGGCCCGCACGACGCCAGGGAGCGACAGGGGGACCGATGCTCCATAGAGCATATTTTGGATAGAGGAGAATCCGAGGCATTGCACCTCGAGGCGATAGGCCGGATCGCCCCATCCACTCGAGAACCAGTCGTGGATCACCAGCAGCTGGGTGGCCAAGTAATATAGATATAGGTTAGTCATGCTCAGGCCGCCGTCGTAGGAGGGGACCCTGCAGCGATCTAAGGCCAGCCGGGGCCTGCCGCCGCCCCAGAGGAATTTGACCACCATCTTATCCAGTTCCCGGAACCACGGGCGCGGAAAGGGGCACGGGGTGTTTTGTAGCATGTACAGAAACTTGGGGAGGATCATCATCTTATAAAGGGCGACTCTCCCCAGCGGATTCAATGGGAGTATCTGCCACTGGAGCATATCTAATCTGGTTTTGTTGACTATGGGAGCCACATTGAGGGCCCAGCAGAGTTCTGGAAGGAGGGTGACCCAGATCCCCAGGTATTTAAAGGAGAGTCTCCGGAGGGGAATGTCCGATTGCCAGTCGAAACAGTCCCGTGACGGGTGTAGCGGGACTAGAATGGATTTTTTAGGGTTCAGATGAAGACCCGACGCTTGGCCAAACCGACGGAGGATCCGGCGGACCTGGGGCCCCGAGGTCGCTGGATCAGAGAGATAGAGGAGGATGTCGTCCGCATATAGGGCGATCTTATCGGGGGTCATACCTGGCCAGTCCCACCCGCGAAGAGCGGGATCCGAGCGAATCAAGACCGCTAGGGGCTCCATGGCCAGGGCGAAAAGGAGGGGCGAGAGCGGACATCCCTGGCGCGTTCCTCGACCTATGGGAAACGGGCGGGATAGAGCTCCGTTGACTAAAACACGGGCCCGCGGGCTCGCGTACAGGACCGCAACCATGGCACGGAACTGGGGGCCGAAGCCCATATGCTCCAGGACCTCGCCCAGGTACTCCCACCCCACTGAACGAAGGCCTTTTCAAAGTCGACCAGCAGGAGGGCCAGATAGGGGGAAAGGCGGCTGCGGTGCGCTAGAGCGAGGTGCAGGCGCCGCAGGCAGTGTCTGGTCCCCCGTTCTGGCATGAAACCACATTGGTCCGGGTGGACCAGGGAGGCAAGAGATGGGCGCAACCGCTGCGCGAGGACCGTGGCATAGATTTTGAGCTCGGTGTTGATAAGGGATATCGGTCGGTAGTCCGAGCAGGACTCTGAAGGGGGCTGCGTCTTAGGGAGGACAACTATGGTTGCCGTGTCCGTCTCGGGCCGGAACGAACCCTTCTCCACCGCGTCCGCAAACAGGTCCAGAAGCCTCGGGCCAGAGTCTCCCGATAGTGAGAGTAGTATTCCTGAGGGAACCCATCAGGTCCCGGGGTTTTCCCGGGCGCCAGGCGGCTGATCGCGGCCTCAATCTTCTGCAGCTCGATAGGTGAATCGGGGGTCTCCGAAACCTCGGGCAGCAGCCGCTTGAGCACCGCTCCATTCGTCCCCAGCAACTCCTCCAGGGAGAGCGTGGACGGCCGGCGTCGGTACAGCCGGGAATAATAGCCAGCGAACGCCTGGCCATCGCCACCGAGGCTGTGTGGAGGCCGCCCGCAGAGTCTGCGATGGCTGGAATAATCCTGCCTGCCCGAGAGTAAGTGGCCAGCCGGTGGAGAAGAGTGCCGTTTTTGTCCCCCAGCCGTATACTCGGGCCACCGAGGAGCGCCACAACGTCTTTGCCGATTCCAGGGATTGTAGGCGAATTTCTTCCCGCAGGAAGGCCAAGCGAAGCGACCGGGTGCTGTCTCCCAACTCCCCCAGATTGCGCTCCAGTTCCAAGGCTTGGGCTTCGCAATCCGCGAGTCTCTGGGATTGAGCTCGCCGTTGCCGTTGCAGATGCCCCTTAGCGGCCCCCCGAATAGTCGCCTTGCCGGCCTCCCACAGGACATCAGGGGAGGGGACGGAGCCCGCGTTGTGAGAGTAATAGTCGGCTATCTCGCCAGCGATCACCCTCCGAAAAGCCTTGTCGTGGAGGAACCAGGCGTTCAAACGCCACATTGGACGGGCAGAGAGGGGGGGGGGCCAAGAGCCAGGAGCACCGGCGAGTGGTCCGAGAGGCCCCTCGGGAGAATGCGCGCATCCTGCACCCCAGAACAGTCGGTAGATGGGACGAAGATGAGGTCGATCCGGGCATGGGAGTGATGTGCCGCCGACGTGTGGGTGTACTGGCGAGCCTGCGGGTGCCAGATCCTCCAAACATCACAGAGGCCCTGAGACTCGGCCCAGGTCGAAAGCTGCTTTGCCCGAGCGACGCGGGCCAGGGATACCGGACCTGTCGAGTCCAGGTGGGGCGCGTAGACCGCATTAAAATCCCCGCCGAGGATGAGAGAACCCGCTGGAAGCTTCGGGAGGAGGCCCCCGGTGTAAGAGAGGGCCGACGACAGGAGGGATGGAGCCGCGTAGAGGGACATCAGGGTGAGGGGTCGCCCCTCCAGAGTACCACATACCACCACCACCATGCCCAGGGGGTCCAAGTGCACCTGGGTCAGGACGAAGGGAAAGGATTTGCGGAGCAGGATAGCTACCCCTCGGGATCCCCGCGCAAAACCGGAATGCCACACCCTGTCATAACCATAGCGGGACAGAAAGGGACAGTTATTGCCCAGAAGGTGAGTCTCTTGGAGGAGGAGCACATCAATCTCTGCGCGTTGCGCATATTTGAGGACCGCCATGCGCTTAAAACGGTCCAGAAGACCATTAACGTTCCAGGACAGTACACGCACGGCGGCCCTAGGAACAGGTGGGTCAGCCATAGTCCAGGACAGAAGAGGGGGCCATTGGAGGCGCGGCTGGGCACGCCCCTACAAGGAAGGGACAGCGGGACATCGGGCAGAAGAGCAGGTCAAAGAGTACAAGATGCCTTGGCACAACAACAAAGAAGGAGTAACCCCCCACCAACAAAACCTTCCCCATGAGGAAGAAACAACCCCAAACCAACCCCAAACCCCCACCCCCCACCCTATACTTCGAAAACAGAAGCATCTGTCACCCAAACAAAGTGAAAGAACCACCAAGCTAGAACGCTCAGGCTTGAGCACTAGTGGACCCCTGGTACAACGGAAGTCAAGCCTGATTCACCTGCCCTGGCCAAGAGCAACATTAACAGCGGAGCACTCCAGCCCCCGCCCGGGCACCCCCCATCCTCCCCCCCCAAAGAAACACAGAGAGTCAAATGGCAGGACTGCGAGAGAGGTCTGAAGTATTCACCAATTCAGCCGGGTGGGTCGCAGGGCCCGTAAGCCGGGGCGACACGGCCCGTCGCCCGTCAGCCGCGGGACTGGTGGGCGCAGCCGAGGAGGCAGAAGATGCTCTCGACCCCCGGCGCGGCCGTCCCCCAGAGCGCGTGGTGATCACCTCCTCCGCCGTGCGCTCCCGGGGTAACGTGCGGTGCCGCCGGCGGGTCTTCGATGTCCGGGGCCTCCCCCGTCCCCCCTGCACACCCGCAGGCGAGCCGCGCCCAGAGCGGTGCAGAGGATGCTCTTCAGCCAGGACCAGGCCGCTCGTGGCGTGTCGAAGAACAATGTCTTGTGCTGGAAGATGACCCGGAGGCGGGCCGGAAACTGAAGCTGGTACTGGAGGCCCAGAGAACGCATCTTCTGCTTCACTTCAGTGTAGGAGCGGCGCAGTTCTTGGACTTCGCGAGTGTAGTCCGGGAAGATCATAATTTTGTGGTTTTGGTAGTGGAGGGTGTCAGTGCGCCGGGCCTCGCGGAGAATGGCGTCTCTGTCTCTGAAATTCAAGAGCTTGAGGATGAATGGCCGGGGAGGCGCCCCAGGGGTCCTGGGGGCCAGGGCGCGATGAGCCCTCTCCACCACGAACGAAGCAGAGAGGCTGTCCGCCGGCATCCAGGATCGGAACCAGCGTTCCATAAAGTCATCCACCCGGCCCGATTCGACCCCCTCCGGGAAACCCACCAGGCGCAGGTTGCTGCGCCGAGCGCGGTTTTCTGCATCTTCGACCCGGCGATGTAGCTCCTTAGAGTGGGTGGTCAGCTCCCGAACCTGGTCCTGGAGATGGCGGATGTCATCCTCCGCGGTGGATAATCTGGATTCGGCTTCCGAGATGCGGGTGGTGGCATTCCGCAGGTCCTGCCGGAGGAGAGCAACATCCACCTTGACCTCTCCCACCATGCCTTCGAGGGATGCCCGGGATGAGTTGATGGCCTGCAGGATGGCAGCAAGGTCCGCAGCGGGGGCCGGCTCGCCAGTGGGGCCGGACCCCTTCTCAGAGGTCGTGAATTTGTCCATCCTGGTTTGGGTGGCCCCGGACGCCGGCTTGGTGGCCCTGTCTTTACCCATGGCGGGGGCGGCGTTCAGCGAAGCCGGGCAACAGGATGAAGACCCCCCCGCGGGATGTGGACGAGTGCCCGGGCTGAAGCGGAGGCAGAAGGAGGAACGGCTGGGGGGTCCCGCAGCGAGAAATGGAGGGGCACCGCCCGCCCCAGCGGTCAAGCTCCAGCGGGACTCCCAGCGGGACAGCCGATCTGACCCCCGGCCACAGTCTCGCCCGTTGCCCTCCGCCGACAAGGTGAGGGCCAAGGTCCCGGGCCCCCAGAGTGTCCCCCGAGTGCCCCGCAGCTGAGAACCTCCAGGCCTCGACTCCTGCGCACAGCCCACCTCTCCGAGGCTGCGCCTCACCGGTGTGGTCCCCCCCCAGCCCCAGGGGGGGGCATGTCGTCACTCGGCGGGTCTCTCTGTCCGGGGCCCAAAGCGATGGGGGGGGGGAAGGACGGCACACACGCCCCCCCGACCGCCGATGTGCGGCCCGAGTCAAGAAGGGCGCCTCTGCGCCCGGAATCCAGCAGGCGACCTCGGGCCCGTAGGACCAATGCAACACTGCAGCCAGGGGGAAGAGGGAGAGGGGGGGGGAGCTGGGGGCTGCCGATGCACAGCCCGATGGGGGGGTCTCCCCTCCGCACCCGGTCTCAGACGGTCCCACGCAGCCGCACTCACCGCCTGTCTCAGTCCATTCAGGGGGGGTCTCCGCACTGTGCCAGTGGGGGAGGGCCGCACCCCCCCCTGTGCCACCAGGACCCGCGGAAGCCTCGCGGCTGCCCTCACCTCGGCCTCTGCAGGATCCGGCCTGTGCCCCTCGAGGGAGCCGCGGGCTCAATTTTCTCAGCGCGGCCGGGCCAGAGCTCCACAGCCGCCACCATCCGCCGCCTGTCAGGATCCGCGATGTCCGAGCGGGTCCCACAATGTCCGCGGCGCCCCTGGATCAGGCCCGGGACAGCAGGGCAGCTCCACAGGTCACCGCCACCCAAAACACGCCGGCCAGGGCAGTGCAGGAGGGAGTTAAGAGGATTAGCGGGGACCGGCGCCGGGAGCCTCACGGAAAGGCATCCATGACGGTCAGGCGCCACCTGGCGCTCCCCCTTACCAGTGCTTTAAATGGGAAAAAATAAGTGCAGGTACTCATTAATATGAGCTAGAGGCGTGGCGAGTGAGCGGGGCTAGGGGCGGGGCTTATGGCGATACATAATGACTTCTATATCAGTTGCAGCAACTATGAAAAACACATGAGAAATGTGTTTATGTAAACGAACAAGTTAACTCATTACACAAAATTAAACCCAAATAGGATGACATGTGAACAGTTTCTCGTTTTGTAATATTTGCTGCTTCTTAATGCCATACTGTTATTTGTTGGTGTTTGGCACAATACTACATACACTTAAGTTAAGCGTGTGTATGTGCGTACACACACACACACACACCACCCCCCTCCACCCCCGCTTCTAAAATCTACTAAGTGTCCTGATTCTCACAGAAAAACAGGCCCACACACACACACAAGTCGACAAGCACATAGACATAAGCAAAGACTCGCAAAAAGTCTCGGGTGGGAATAAAACATTTTTATCTCCTTACCTCGCATGATTTTCTAAATTGCCTCGCATGATTTTCTAAATTGCCTCGCATGATTTTCTAAATTGCTGCAGTCCATGTGCCACCTCTATACCTGTGTTTGTACAAATTCACACAATATTGTGAATGTGATTAAAAGCACATGGCCTAAATGGGCCCTCCACTGTCAAACACAGTGTGATGCTGAACACAGGGACATCATCATGCAAATTATCCCATGCTGAATTGTTCAACAGCTGCTTTGCTCAGGACTATAGAAGCGCCTTGGCTGTCAAAAAAGTTCCAACCATGACAGCCGAGTGCTCACCAGTACTAGCAGCCAGTGAGGAGAGTATCATGAGTATTGGTACTCTCCTCAGCAGTATTTAGAAGGTGCGGTACTAACAGGGATACAAATAATAAGTGCCGGGACTCAGTGTCTGTGAGTACCGGCTCTCTCCATGCTGTACTCATCCCCTAAATTTGCCTTCCCGGAAAATTAAAGTTAAGAAATGCACCAGTTTGTGGCATGCTTTTCTTATTAAATTCGTTATGAAAGCCTGCACACTTTGATTCCACAAACCTGCTGCAAAGTGGATCTAAAGGCATTGGGTAGCAGGCTGAGGCTTATGTGCCGGGTGTTCTGTTTCTTTAAATCATATGCTCCGAAGAATCTTCTGATGATCTCCCACACTTTCACCTCCCTCCCTCGTTGCTGCCCTTCTTAACAATTACTGAACAATTGCCAGGATATTAAAGGAAACTGCTTTAATTGCATGTTCAGTTCCAGTTAAAGTAATGCAAAGTACTGGCTCTGCAGCCTGAGTTTTTCTGCTAATAGCTCATTATCGACCTCGTAAAGATAAACACCTGACCGACAGCGAAGGGTCTGCCAAGACCCTGCACTGTTAATCACAGAGTGACGCACGGCAAGCCCTCTTAGACCCAGGCCATTCACATGGACGCTGCTGGAATCTCCAGCAGCGACTCCAGCAGCGACTCTGCTACTGAGAAGCAGAGCGGCATCTACCCTGTGCTAGAGGACATAAACAACCGGAGCCTGCAGTGCCATCTATTAGGGTACCGGTACTCTCCCTGGCTAATGAAAAGTGCCGGTACTGAGGGCCAGAAAATTCAGAAGTGCCGGTACTCTGTACCGGTGAGTACCGGCCCATTTAAAGCACTGACTTTATTGATTCTTCTATTTCTCTGACAACCCCTAGCTCCTCATAATGAACACATACAGATCTCATTGGATACTGGTTACCTGTGGCATTAACTCTGGGATCGATCCTCTCAACGATCACTTTTAATGCCTCTAAGGGGGGCCCTTTTAGTTCTTCTTAAGAACCAACAAATGAAATCAGTATGCCTCAAAAATACTGAAATATAACTGAAAACCTAAAAAATCATGACCACTCTCCTTCTCAAGAATTGCCTTAACCTATTTCATCAAGCTTCTATAGCAAACTGAAACAAGCCTAGATCTAAGAAAATATCTCCAACATGAACGTTGGCAAATTCACACCCAACCTCTTCAAAGAAGCTAGTTCATTCTGATTCAACTTTGACAGCAATCTATTGTTCAAAACACACTATTCAACAAAATATAAGACAGGCTAGTACCAGTCCACAGTTGCTAAGTAGAATGACAGTTTATCTCCCAGAATTAACATCCATGTCCTAGTCCTCTCCCACTTGGGTTGCCTGAACCAAAAACTCCACAATGGGTACTGAGGGCCTGAAGGCACGCCAGAAGAATCCAGAAGCATGCAGAAAATACAATATGCAACATCTTCAGTAGTGGATTGGGAATGACACTGAGAGGCACATTGACATCCTTGCAATCTCTCAGGCTGAGAGTAGCGGGACTGGGACAAATCCTGATTGACCATCTTGTACTTCTGCTTCAATTTCGACTTAGGTAAAGACTTGGACGACAGTGAGGACCTGTAGTATAAATGTCCTCGAGAATAAGAATGGGTCAGCACCATCAACTTTGAGTGGGAGCAGGACTTCCAGGATATCCAGGAATGCTTTTGGTGTTTGGTGATGTACATCTTCTTTTCACATTCCTGGATCACCTTCAGATTCATAGGGACATTCTTCCTGCAGGACTTGGAGTTGTGCCATGAGCCCAGATACCTAATACTAATACTCACCTTGTGGTTGTCAGTCATAAACATCTATTTGGATATTTATTATAAGGTTTTAACGCTCTAGCGCTAGTTTTTGGAGGGGGCATTGCTCCCTTGCACACTGGGGAAAAAGGAGAATTTTTAACAAAAAAACTCATCAACTGACGAGGACAAGTTGGGAGCAAGCTCTTTATTGGTGTACAAAGGAGCTGAAAGAAAGGAACTAATGTTGATGCTCAGGAGTGGTGCGTAGATATGGCTCCAATGTTACTCTGGGGTGGAATAAAGTAAATATAGAGTTGCATGGCTTCGCGTACAGGTATGCTGGATCAGTGCAGCTTAATTCTTCAGGATCCAGTCTGGTGCTTTGGTATATTCAAAAGGTGAAGAATCAGCCATCAGAAGTATCAGTCAGAATACCTATACTGGTGAGCAAAGAGGGACTCACCACCAGAAACAGGAATCAGGGAAGAACAGGGAAAGAAGTGAGAGAGAAATCCTGAACTGGCATTCACATCAATTTCAGGTTCATCTGTTTCAAGGGAAGGCACCTCTCTAACTGTGATGAAATGGGTAGATTTACACCGGCTGGTAGACAGATGGGAGATAAATAGGCAATCCACCTGGTAACCAAATGCTATGGCATAAATGGAATTATGCTTACCAGTTCTAGCAGGGGTAGCGCAGTTAAGAGCTCGAGGCTGACCAGGATACAAACACTGGTGTTGTCAAGGTTGTATAGTTCCTCAGGAGCAGTACTCTCAAGAAGCCCACCTCCCGGCAGCTCTGGCTCTGAGTAACCTACGAGCCCTACAACTTGACTAACCAACGGCACGGGGAGACCTCGCATCCTGGATCTCCGCTCATTTTCAATCGGAATTCCGCGTTATTAATACGCCCTCTCTTGGACTCCCGCAATGCTCGGGACTTCAGAATCCTTCTTATAACTTGACACGAGGCTCCGTTCCCGTGACCGCCTACCCGCCGGACGCACTCGCGCCTCGGGCTTCCCTCCATTTCCGTGGTCTCCTTCGGATTCAACTGCTATTGGGCTACCTCCCAGGTAATCCTGTCATCTACCTGTCCTGAAGAGATCCCACTATTCCTACAGGGATCAAAACGTCGTCGACAACCATTTCGTAACTCCTTTATATTTATTATTTAAATGTTGGAGTATGGAATGTTTTATTGACTTTTTGTTACTGCTTATTTTCCTGCACTAAAAAGTCACCTTTTAATCACTTGCCTGGGTTCCGGAAATCGGCTGATTTCCCTTTTACCCTGCCACACAAAAAAAAACAACAACAAAAAAAACTCACTCACTGGTTCGTTATTCCCTTGTTTACTATTAATTGTATTGACTATTATTTTTGCATTTACCTTTATACATAAACCCAGTTTTTCATTGGACTAATTGCGGCATTTTACTTTATTCTGATTGAATGGGACCACTGTTCCTTATAAATCTGACTCTGAGTAAAGCACACCAAAGGATCAAGGTGGCCAGACAAGGGGAAGGGAAATTAGGGAGGGTAGTGTGGAGAGGGAGATCTGGTACGACAGCAATAAACAGTTGATCTCTAATTCTTTGTCTTGATCTATAACTCAAACTATATTACATGCGCTATGAACCACTCTTACCTGTAGGAAAACAATCAGCAAGAGATCACATAAGTCAGTAAAGAGTACCTTGAAAACGACTTCAATAATGTCTTTGAAGCTTTCTCAAATATATATGCACAGAATCAAGAATACCTTTTTGAAGAGCTCCAATAATGTCTTTGAAGCTTTCTCAAATATAAATGCACAGAATCAAGAATACCTTTTTGAAGAGCTCCAATAATGTCTTTGAAGATACTTCTCCAAATGATTTACTCACAGCATCACATGGTTCCATAAACTCTGGATAATCATAACTATAAGGATATTCTCAGGCTTTCAGTTTTCATCATGTGCACATTCTACCTTCAATATGTCTCGCAAGTCTATAAATGAATATAAGATCAATGATTGGTATGCTTGATAATGAGGCCAGAACGTACTATGTATAGAAATTGCACTTCCTGTCATAAAGATAATCAGCGCTACAGTTTTTTGCTTAAATGCCTTTTTCAAAGATGCCCATAAAAAGCGAGTGTGATCCAAATAAGTCCAAGAACTCCAAGGATGCAACTTGGTAACTGAAGAAACCCGTCGTCTCCTACCTTTGACTGCTGTCACTGAGCCAGAGACCGGTACGAGGAATCTTACCGGCAGAGTTGTACACAAACCCGAAGCAGGAAGAAGACTCTCCAAGCGACGTTGCTGGAATAATCCCCAGGGAGCAGCTGGGCATGGCTGCTCCCTGGGCATGGCATGGCATGGCATGGCTGCTTATATGGCCTCAAAGCAGCATAATACTGAACAACGCGAATACGGCTACGAGGAAAATAAAATATGCAAATAAGGCAACAAAAGGAAAGCAATTAAAACTACACTGTTGTACACGATCATTTTGGTGTTTGGATCCTTCATTATTTGTCAATAACGTGCACTTCCTCAGCATTGTCAATAAATGGCACGATGGGCAAATGTAACTTGTGACCCACCTCAGTTCATGGCAATGGATACCGTTGACCATACTCTGGTTCTGCCAATGGATCATGGCAGGTTTAGTCTGTGACTCCGGGGGATCATGACTCAGGGGGATCAGAATCATGACACAGGGGGACCATGGAATCATGACTCAGGGGGATCAGAATCATGACTCAGGGGGATCATGACAGGTGTATTGCAAAATAATGCCTCCCCCTGCAGAATGTGATGAGGGCCCCCTGAGTTTCCCATATCTCACAGATATTAATTGGTTTTGGGCTTAATGGGGGCCCCCTGGAACATTGCAAGCACGGCAAGGCAAAACAGGAACTGAATAGGGAAGGAAAAAAAAACATGGAGGGAATGCAATAATGAGTATGAACTAGTAGATAAACAAAAAGCCAATTCAACTATGTAACACGTTGTCAGGTGAAGCATAACAGTCTCAGTGGATCGAAATAGTGTTCTCCTTTCTTCCACTGTAAGTTACCCAAAAATCAGAAAGTGAGTAACTACATCTGTAGTGTAATTTAGTGGTCCCAAACCTTTATAACCTCTACTTCAGTGTCTCCAGCCTCCTTGTAACTACCGTTGCCCCTGAATACTCGCACCATTAGGATAGTAGGACTTCTTTTCTTTGGGTCATAGTGTTTGCACTTCTGCAGATGAAGCATACATGAATCACACATGTTCATTTGGCCTTTTGGTGTACTGAGTTGGTCTTCATAGAAAGCTAGCTCGATACAAGGTGTTTCCTGGCGCATGTTTTCTATCATCAGAATTTTTTATGTTATGTTTGGTGGGTGTATAAAGTTCTCTGTTAACCAAAGAAAGAACGTCCTGGTGCTGCAACCAATAGGAATTAGAGAGAAGGACATCAGAAAGTATCAGTAAACATCCAAGTTTTTAGTTTCTTCTTTTATGACAAAAAAAGGCTTTCTTGTCTAGAGAGGGCATTTAATTCTATATTTTCAGAGCAAGGTAGAAAAAGACACAACCACCAGAGCCCTTGTGGTGGATACACAAAGCCAGTAGCAAACCACACATGGATGACTGAAGAAGTCTGTGAGGTATGGTAAAGTTAAATATAGTAAAAGGCACTTCAGTGTGTCAAACACAAAGTCTTGAATAGGAAGCTAGTAAACAGCCTGAAGGCGTGATGATGTATGGACTTGGCAAAGAAAGTTAAGAATTGATCTGGCTGCAGCAGTCTGCATTCTTTGTAATTGGGCAGTGAGTCTGGTAGATCTGCCCAGACAAAGTGTATTGACATAATTCAGTCTGGCAGTGATTAATGCCTGAATGATGGATTTGCAGAAGTGCAAAGGGAGAACTTTGAAAATCTTTCTCTGCATTTTGAGAGTGAGAAAATACGTTGTGGCAATATAGTTAACTTCATGCCTTGGACAACTCATTATTGAGAATATTATCAAGGTTTTTGACTGATGTAACTGAGGAGGGGACGTCACCTAAGCTAGCTGGCCAATATTCGCTAGACGGAGATGAGGATGATGATCTACTAGAAGCACCTCCGTCCAGTCACAGTTCAGTTTAGTAAAGTTCAAGTGCATCTTGGCAGAAACCTCTTGCACACAGTGGTGAAAGTTAATTTTGAAAGTCAGCAGATCTTTAAGAATAGAGATTATGACTCGAGAGTCTTAGGCAAATAAAAGAATCTCAAATCTTAAAGACCTAGTGCCGCTAAGGAAAGCATATAGACAATAAGAAGGGTGGGCCTTAAGGAGGAGCCCTGCGGAACTGCTTACTTGCACTGTAGCCACTGAACAGAAAGAGGCAGAGCACACTGATTTTGTTCATCTCGTAAGAAAGAAGCTTAACCTTTTGAGGGCTGCTTGGCAAATGCCTATCCTAAAGATCCGCTCTATGAGAGTAACAGCGCAACAGGTCAAATGCTGCAAACAGGTCTAGAAAGACCAGGACAGCAGAGTCCCCTTGTCCATAAATATCTCAGAATGTCAGCAGTATTGCCCAGAGCAATTTCCATGTTGTGATCAGCACAGAAGCTAGATTGCTTGAAATCCAAAAATGCATTGGATTCTAAATCAGAGGTCAATTGCTTATTAGTATTTTAATTGGGATCTTAGTAGTGAGAGGAAGCAAGGAAATGGGCTGGTAATTGGAAGGCAATAACAGATCAGTGGCAATTTATTTTAAAGATGGGGACTACCTGAGCATGCTTCCAGTAGTCATTGATTATTGACCTCTAAATAGATGTGTTGCAGAACTCTGTAAAATGTAGCACAAGTAGATTAAACCATTGTATTAAAATTCCTAGGAGGACAGGAACCAAGCATGGAACCAGAGTTAATGAAAAGGACATCATTTAATTTGACTTCTAAGCACTTCTGGAAAGAAGTGGGGATAGCCACCTTATCTGATTTCAAAGCGAAATCAAGGTCTGGGCTTATAATATCAGGTAATATGGAAAGTAGGCATAGATGTTTTGGATTTGCTTTAAAAAATTTGAAGCTAGGGTGTCAGAGAATATTTAAGTATCAGTTGTAAAATGGGAGCAAGCTTTAGGATTAGCAAAATACTTACCTATCTTAAACATTTCTCTTGCAGAGTGTCTGCTGCTGTCAATTGTATTTCTGTAAAATGAAAGTCACACCTCTCAAATATGTCTGTACTAATACAAAATGGCATTTTTATACTTATTTTTATCCTCAGACTAGTAGGGGTGCACCATTTATGCTCTAATGTTTTGTTAGACGATTTTGGTTTATTAATTCCATTTGTAAACCAGGGGGCATAGAGAGATTTTCTGTTGTGCTTGGGTGGTCTGAGGGCAAAGATATAGTTGAGGACATTCAATATCCAGTTATTGATATTGCTTACCACACGATTACTATCAACATCGTAAATAGGGGAAAGATGGAAGAGGTAGAATGGAAAGCTTCAGGCATAACAACCAATACCATGTGGGATACTCAACTTCTATCTAATAAATTCTGCAGTGCTCAGATACTGCTTAGCTCATCTCAAAAACACCTGATTAGGTCTCGCCTACGCAGCGCGCATGCACTGCTTAGGAAAGAGACCTTTAGTCATCAGCACAGCTTTGCGGGCAAAAACGTGCACGCGTTGCATTGCTTCCAATGGCAACATGTGCACGTCTGGCGATTCCCTTGCGGGAGCGAGCGGCGCCATATGGTATCAATTATCGCGCTCGCTCCCGCAAGAGAAACGCTGCCTGCTCTCGGCCACACTCTCCCCCACCCCCTACTTGCACGAGGCGCGTGCGCTTGTTTTTTATTCCTCTGCCAACGGCAAATTGGCGTTTTGAGCTTGGCAGACTGCACGAGTTACAGTGTGTTTGTTGGTTGACATAACTTTTGTATTTCATTGATGTTATGCTTTTTAGTCAGAACTATAACTCAGTTATTAACTGTTGTTTTCTTTTCAACAGTGAATTTCATTATTTTTTTTAATGATTTTTCTTTTCAACCCCACTAGCCTTTGGCTGTGTGCAGCAGTTGGTGGCGCAGAGCTTGTCCTGCTGCCAGGTTCTACAACCCTACCTGCTCTGCATGGGTATCCCACTCTTTTCACAAAACGGCGGTCGAATCCAGTACCTAATATGGCCATTCACAGGATCGCCAGTTCATTTTCACTTTCGAGTCAGGCGTTTTTTATCTTTTTGTTTTCTTTTGAAATCTCTTAGATTTTCACAACTGTGGGTGACACCTTTCCCACCCTACTCTTTGGGTTGGGCTACTCTAGTGGAACCCATTGGCACTGGGGAACTTTTTTCACTAGTGCAAAAGTCGGAACAGCATGTGAATTCCAATGTGGCCAGAAAAACCTGAGGCCTAATTCTGCCAATAGGATTTCCCCAAAAATGTAAGTAAATAAGGAAAAAAAAAATGTTGTTGGCTACCAATGTAAAAGTAACTGGCGTCCCTGTGGGCATGCTGTATGTCTCCCCACATCGTCTGTGGCTGACCAGACGTGCTGGCATACGAGAATTACGGATTTTGCCATTGTTTTTTGGCTCGAGTACGTCTAGAAATCTGTTATTTTAATCGCAGTCAATCAAAAGGGAGGGACGGTTCCGTTACACAAAACATTCCTCTGCTCCGCAGAACAAGAGCGGCTGGGTCCGGCTCTCAGCAAGCGAAGAAAGGCCTGCGAGCAGCACATTCCCACCGTGCAGGGATGAGCCCGGCCGGTTTCTCGCCAAGGAGCGTGGAGTCTGCTTTTCTATGCCTGCCTGCGTCATGCATCTTGTTCTCAGTGATACATTAAAGGAATTAATTGCTTATAATGATCTCACCATCTGTTAACAGAGATTCATACCTACGGGCTGGTGGCATGTGGTGGTCCCATTCAGCAGTCAATGGGCAATGCCGGGAGAGCGCGTTCCCACATTGCTGCCCATTGCAGCCTGAAAGGGGGGAGGGCAGCGCGGCCGTGGCCATCTGCTCCTCGTCTTTCTCTGGGAGAACCTCGCGCTGCTCAGCACAGCTCTGATCTGACTCCAGTCTGCTTGGAATGTGGCTGATCTGAGAGCCTCTCAAAGCTCTGAAAGTGAGTCAAAAGGAGTTCCTCATTGTCCTGCGAGGGCCTGAAAGAAAATGATCACTTTAAAATTCATAACTCACAGGTGCCTGCCATCCATTCATGGGAAGAAGAAGAAACAAGCATTGGCATAGCCAATAGGTCTCACCTTTGGGACCTTATAAGTATTTAATTATGCAGCACAATATCCTTGGTGCAACATCAACTGTTGAAAGCTAAACACTTAAAACGTCCCAAAGGCGAGACCTATTGGCTATGCCAATGCTTGTTTTTATAATATGTGCTGACATTTCCACATTGCACAGGCACATTTTTGTAATGTTCTTGATTGTCAAATAGGTTTATGTGTTTTAAAACAAACCTTTTTGATGAGAGGATCTTAAAATAAAATGAGTACACCAATACAATGTGGCCTACATACACAAATGACAGAAATAGTAATTCCCACTCTCTGTTGGATTGCAAGGGGAAAGGAGATATGCATATCATAGATGCACTGGTAAACAAAACTTTGTCTAATATCATAGGCCCATGGATCAGGATGTAGTCCTACATTCAGATCAGGGAGGTGATGTACGCCATGCACAGCCTGGATTTGCGTAATAAATTTCTGCGTTATAATGACTTGCGTAGAAACAGTAAGCATGTTG
Source organism: Triturus cristatus (assembly GCF_964204655.1). Taxonomy (NCBI): domain Eukaryota; kingdom Metazoa; phylum Chordata; class Amphibia; order Caudata; family Salamandridae; genus Triturus; species Triturus cristatus. The sequence continues at coordinate 479,859,372 of NC_140586.1, read as the reverse complement.
TAAAAAATGTGTGGTAATTGTAGGTTGTGGTAAAGACTGCTTCCCGGGCTCTAACTGAGGCTTTAGATTAGTAGCTAATTGGGTGTTTTTAAAATGAGACATGAAAGGTATGGCAAAAATATACACCCAAATAAGAGGGAAAAGAAGGATAGTGCATGTACATGGAAATATTGGAGCAGAAAGGGTGTAATAAATTGCCCGCCAAATGGGTGTCATGGTAAAAAAGCAACAAGATTCCCAGAGAGGCCAGATCTGGAATTAGGTGGAAATAGGCGAGGGGGTCGTGTTCAGCATTGAGGTGGTGGTTGAGATGACCAAATAGCATAACATATGAATACCAAACGTCTCATGTCACTGGCCAAAGACACCAGTAGAGTGTTGTTGGTTAATATCCCTCCAGGTCTAATTTGGAAGATGTCACAAATTAAGTCTATTCCCACATCCTGCAAACAGTATTTTGATAGGCACACGTTTATTGCATGGCACCCTATTAAAAAAGGCGTGTATGTCTATGCATCACCCGAAGATGAAGAACATAAGGTTACTTACCAGAAAATACATTTTCTGCTGTGTACGTTTCTGCTACAAGCTCCAACGCATCCCCCTGTCTCTGAATGAAATATTATGTTGCAATCAGATCTCCCAGATGGAAAATGAAATGAGTTTGAAGATTTGGATATGTTCTATTATTTCTGAAATTGTATTTACCCACATACAACAACTATTTCTGATAATCGTGTTCACATGGGCAGAATAAAAATATTATTCTAAGCGTGTGATCCTCCTGTTTAATACAGACAGGTGTGTGTGTGAGTTTAGATGATACTCACGCTGGGTAACCAATCTTACAGGTGGTTAACAGGTCTATTGATTCCTCTGAAGTTACTGAAAAGTAAACTGTATCCATTCTGCTAAAATCTATTCATAAATCATTATACCATCTTGATTGGTAAAGCCAATTGGTGCATGTTCAGTGTCTGGTAATGGAATGACATCAATGAGTTCTTCCATTAGAGAAAGGTTTTGTGCACCTGCAGAGGATCTTTCACAGAATGGCATGGTTGGTGGTGTACCTTGTTGTTGTTAGATAAGCAGCACAGAACACTTTTAGCAAACAAGTATGTACTCTGTCCTTCTAGGTAGATTCCTTCTTTACATCATCAAAAGTTAAACTCTGCCCACTTCTACCCAGGCAAAAAAAAGTATGAAAATGAAGTTCTATGTCAGGCATTGAGATAAAGCTGTGCTCATGGTGAAGGGGAATTGACAAACAGTGTTTTTACGACTTCCTTCACCCTGTTTATTTGTTGACTTATGGCAAGGTACCACGTACACCCCACGGTCACTTGGAGATATAAAACGATACTTGTAATTTGTGGCTCCAATAATGTCAATACATGTCAGATACACTCCTCAGAACACTTTTCATTTCATATATTACAGATAACTACAGAAAATAATGTAAAGTCATGATTTCAAACACTCACTTTTATTGCGTGGAAACTACAGTGAGCTGTTAATTGTTTTTATGCACAACAGATTTAAGTCTAAAAAACGTATAATTTGTTGTTACTTGTACTCACTAATCTGTACTGACATATACAAATCATAATAATGCTTAATGACAGAGTTCATGGATAGTTATTATTTTCTTTTCAGTTACTTTTTCCTCTCATTTCTATACTATACTATTAACATCTTCTGTTTTCTTGCATCCCTCAAATGGTGTCATCTTTCTTTTCTCTTCTTTTTCTTTATCTTCATCTCACAAAGATTCTGCTTTCCACATCTAAGCCTATCCAAAAAACCTATGTGCCGAAACTTGGCAAGGGTGAGGTAAAGAATAAATTTGAAGTCATGCAGAAAGCAAGGGAAGAAAGGAATCAAAGGCGATCTACTGAAGAAAAGCAGAGAAGAAAAGAACAATATATTAGAGAAAGAGAATGGAACAGGAGAAAACAGGAGGTCATTTTTCTTTTCTACTACTACGTTCTGTATTCTAAACCCAAGGACATATTCACAAAAATGATTGATTGATATCTTAAAAACTTCAAAACTTAACAATCATTAATGGATGTCAGAGTGGTCTATTGATATGATTATGAACTGATATAATTCTACAAGGTAGTGTGATATTAAACATAAGTTATAGATATAGTTTTAAATTCTCACTGATGTGAAACATAATATAGATATGGTGACAATGGAAGATGGAGGTGGGAACAGTTATTTTAAGTTAAGTGGAATTTATTAAGCCCAGCAAGCCAGTTTGTATTGTTTGTTGGTACTACAGTCCATACTGAAGCATAACTATCTTGCAAATCGAATACAATGCTTAGCACTGGAAAAAAATGTGGTATCTTTATGACTTTGTTTGTGAAATGCTAAAGAATTACATTAATTTGGAATGAGAGACAACCCTACAGCATTGCAACCAGCACTGAAAAATGATTGCATACCTAAAGTGGCAGACACAGAAAAGATCTAGTAATGGGGTGGGTGCATAGGTTGTGAATTTCCTGATTAGATACTGTAGTGCTGGATTAGACATATGGCTTTGAATTTCACTCTGTTTCATTGGCAACAACTGTAGGAATTTTAGAGCTGCCCTTAAAGAGGAGCCCGGTCGTGTGATACGAAAGCCTCGAAAGTTGATGGATTAATTAGGCTTGCATTCTTCTGACATATCATATAACAAATGCAAACTTGAATACACAAGGGCAAATTAGGCTACTACTATCTGAAGTAAAGCATGGAAGGAATTTTAGGGCTTTCTGAACAAAATGTTAACCACCACAGTTATGTGTGAGTCAAAGGAGCACACTGCACCCATTGTGACACCAAAGACCTCACTAATTCTATCAGGGAGGGGCAGAATACAACTCAGAGAATAAATAATTTTCTAGGAAAGTCTGCATCATAAGACAGTACAAATAGGGGCTAGGTATGTGGATATGAAGAAAGGTAGTTAAGGCAAGAGAGAACAAAATATTTGTTGTAGGTACCAACTTGATTGAGGAAACTATTCCAAGGTGGTGCAGCAGAGCATAAAACATGGAAAGGCTAAGAGAGTGTTTATAAAAGTAAGCAATACCTGGAAATAGTATAGTAATTGCATTTATATAGCGCTTAATCCCCCTGACGAGGCTTCGAAGTGCTTTTTCAGCGAGTAGCATGCTACTCTAGAACCCATAAAGGATTAGTGGTGAGTTAGTATACTGAAATATGAAAGTAATTTGAGTGGTGGATATGTTAGTCAGTTATTTGGATTAAGAAGTATAGTGGACGGAGAGAAGAGGAAAGAGGTTTGCATTTATATAGCACTTGCTACCCCTGATGATGTGTTGAAGTGCTTCTTTGGCGAGTAGCACGCTACTCTGGAACCCTTAAAGGATTAGCATAGTGAAAATATGAAAGTAATTTGAGCGATGAATATGTTAGTCAGTTATTTGGATTGAGAAGGATAGTGGAGTGATAAAAGAGTGAAAAGGTTTGCATTGACATAGCGCTTGCTACCCCTGATGATGTGTTGACACACTGTTTTGGTGAGTAGCATGCTTCTCCGGAACCCATAAAGTATTAGTAGTGAATTAGTATAGTGAAATATAAAATTTGAATGTAGAGTTTTGAAAAGATTATTTCAGCTATCGGAAGCCTTTGCTAATCATGTTCTGTTTCTATAAGAATCAAAAAACAAATCAAATCATAAATACAATTAGATCGATCTATCACAGATTTCTGTGCCTGTAAGTCTTGATCTTTTGAAAAGGAACTTTATCAGTTCTAGGTTCACAGCTCTGAATTTCTTTGCTCCAGAAGGACACTTTCTACTCCTCAAAGTTTCCTGCAATGGCATCTCTCTAGTAAAGGACCACATCTGTTTACAGCAATTATTATTGAACCTCTGAATGCTTTTTAAAGGGTTATATGTCTCTTGGACATTACATATTCTGTCCCAAAAACCCTAAACTCAACCATGCTCTTTTTTGTATGTGATGACTAATGTAAATTGCTCAGAAGTATATCTAGTACAAATGTTTCTCTCTACAGGTCCTCAGAAGAATAGTAGTTAAAAAAGAACAAATACAGGAATGGAATCTTTCTGCTGATATTATATGTATAGCTTCTTGCCAGCTATAAGGAGCAGCAATGTTTATGAAAATATTATATTGAAATTTAAAAATATAAGTAATGAACTAGGGGATTTAAGATCCTCAAAGGGGATATAAAAGGAAGTGATAATTTCCAGAAAAGTGTCAACTCAGGGAACTTCCCAATAACACAATCTTAAGCAGCTTTTTATGAACTTACATGTGTGAAGGTTCTTTTCAAATGGGAAGTAGTTTCAGCAAATGCTACTTTTAAAGTTGAAAGATAAAGAAAGCGCAGCATTGTGCCAGGAACTACATAACTTTGTAAGATGCCATATATATGACACAGCTGTTAGTACAGTAATCAGTTCAGGTAGTTAGTAGTTACTAAATCACACACAATAAAGATATACTTAAAAAGAGACATAAACAGACCGACTCAACAATATAGGCCCTATTTGTAAAGGTTTTAAAAAGGAAAGTAATGATTCTGAAGTTATATGTTAACTCATTTTCAACAGTATATTCAACCTTGATTATATTCGTTTTTGGCAATCAAATTCAGTTACGCCACATATCAAACGTATACAATTAGTAGTTTGAACAGAAACATAGAGCACTGTTCAAAGATGCTGATGTTGTCTATTAACCTACAATTGTCTATTAACCTACAACATGTATGGCAGTAACATTTTCTCTTGACTCCCTAAATATAAATTCTAGTTCTTCTTGACTGCTTTACATTTCTGTACTTAATTAATTCAAAAAAGAAAATTCTTCTCAAAATGTATAGCTCTATCCATTCTGATAGAGTTGCAGTTTACTTTTCCTTTATCTGTCAATTCAATCTAAATGCATTAATAAAGAAACATGGAACCTTTCCTAGTACAGCCTACCCTACTTCACCTCATAGAAAGCCTGACCCCATTGTTTTCAGATTTGTTTATACTTTTGTTCTTAGTATTTTAGCAATCTTGGGAAAACAGCTTACCAAAATCTGTATATGTTCAGGCTTCTACAAATCATATGGTCTGAGTCACTGCACTCGACTAAAGCATAGAACAAACTTTTTCATGTGGGAGGTTTTAATGTTGTATGACAGTCACTAATTTAAACTTCAGAAAATAAAAAGGGTAATCACCAATTATTGTTTCATCTCTATGGAATTGACTGTCATCCCACATTTGACTATTTTTAAGGTACTGCAGTATTAAATGGTAAATATGTCAAGAAATGTTTTGGACAACCACAGTTTTAACCATAGTTTCTAAAACATCCTTCCAAATGCTGATATGTTGCCACACATATTTTGATTAATGGGGCAACTGCTCAGTTTCAAGTACCTAAAGAAATATTCATTCTGGGGTAAGCTAAACTTACCTTGAATCTTTATAATACTGATACCAGAGATGACATTTTAAGATTTCTCCAGAGAGCCATGCAAGGGTTTCCTTTTAAATTGATGAATTGCCATGTTAAACCCAAGGCTTAAAAGTATTTAAGGTGATTTAGCTTAAAGAGTATATGGATTTGAAACTTGAATAAAGGACTTAAATTCATGAAGAGCTGTTATCAAGCAGATACTGGATTCATTTAATCAGACAACATGCCAATATCTTGGTCCATCAGCCTTTTGTAACACAGTGTTACCACTGCTATATGAGTTTCTTAAAACGTTGGTAAAGGCATCAACATCGACAATCCTTCACTTGTTGGGTTCATTTATTCCTGTCTTTTGTCATCCCACCTAACTAAAAGAAAATATAATACAGTTGATTTACCCAAAAATGCTGTTTGAGAAGATGTACCATGGCTTAAAATAAACCAGAAGCCGAGGTCCTATTGCTATTTTATTGAAATGAATCTCCTTAGATAGGGGCATTTTTCTCCAGAACACCATTTGCCTGGTTTTATTCACTATTAGCCTAAATCATTTCTACCTGTATATTGCTGTTTCCTTTTACTAGTTATGATTATGTTTAAAAATAAAATAATTCATAACTTCTCCAAAAAGTTATTTTTGTCTAAAAAAATATTTGTGTTAAAAAACAAGACATCCTATTTTTATTGCATGTTTAACACAAAATGGAAGTGGAACATAATATATCTAGTACACCACCTTTGCATAAGCAGTTGCAATATCTAAACAAACATTCTCGATGAGCCAATTAAATTGAATGTTACAAGTGATACCTTGACATTTTGCAAAATGTCACACCTAACAAGATATGACTGCTTTAATGAATAGTCTCTCTATAGCCTATTTATGTGTTGGTTGTTGTATACACCAGAGACGAGACAGCAAAGAACTGAGGCATGAGTCTTGTTTCCCCGACTACTCTAGGCAAAGATTTTTCAAGTTTTCAGTATGCAGTTGATTAGAACACATTGTTAAAAGATCAATTATAGAGTGTGGATCTATAAATTATTGTATATCGTACTGTATAATCTATACTATCTCTGGTACTTACCTGAAGTCCCAAAAGCCATACTCACGGTGCAACGTAGTTCTTTTATATGTGGTGATTTCTTGTCAATTTTTGTAAAGAATAACTCAAGAGATGTTTGTGTTATGCATTATGGAATGAGGAAGTACAGCGAGAATTCGATATGCTAATATTTTAGAACAATTTGAAGTAGCCTGCACTGCATCTGTAATTTAGCACCTGACAGCAGTCACTGGTCGATTTCAGGTTGCAATCCTTTTTAAAAGGTGTATTATTATGAAAACTAATACATAAAGAAAGATTGTGGATTTTGTATAATGGGAGTCGAGCCCATAGGTATTTAGGCACAGGGGTCCTCCAAATCACTAAAACATGCCCAGATTGTTTTAGAATACCCTTCACTACAGTTTCAACAGCTGTTTGCATTTAGTTAATGGCTCAGTGCACTTTTTTTTATGTCTCAAATCCATTTAGTCATCAACATTGTTAGATGTTCAACAAAAATGCAAATGGCTACAGCCTGTGTTTCCTTGGAAACAGTTCTAATCTACTGTTGTCTTTAATTAAGCAGATGAAAGAGCTACTTGCATCTGATGATGAAGAAGAAAATAAGACAAATAAAGTAGAAAAGGGGTTTATTCCCAAGTTTACAGGTAGGTCATACTCAGAAATACAGATTTCTAAATCAATGTCAAACTGCAGGGAGACAAAGTTGATTGCATTGTTTGTCTCATGTACAGGAACCGTTAAAGGGAAATTTGAAGTGATGGAAAAACAAAGACACGAAGAAGAAAAAAAAAGAATGGAAGAGGAAAGAAAACGCAGAGCTGAGCAGGATTTGATAGAGAGGCGGAAGATTCAGCGGGAACTGGCAAAGAAAGCAGAAATGGTACGTCTTCTCTTCTATTAAACATTAGTTATTTAAGAATAATTCTTACATAATTGGATAAGGCAGACAAAGCACAAATAAGCAGCATTGTACCTATTACAAATTTGCCACTGCTTCTAAGACAGAATGATTGAAATGCCCACAAATGCACTGCTTACAGTATTCCTGGTTATATAACCAATCAAACTTCACCAGACATCGTGGAAAAACATAGAAAGGCACTTGAGGCAGAGGCAATTGACCCTCAATCTTCCTGGTGGAGTTGAGGGACAATAGAATACTCACTGCCATCCTATGGAAACCTGAATATTATCCTGTGAGGACCTTAGTTGTGGATGATGCTTACAAAAATTCTGAGGTTGAGACCTGTGAGGGACCGTTGAATGTAGGCTCCATTGGCCTGCTGAGATATTCTGGCCTGTCACATGGCCCTAGGGACAACCATCACATTACAAGGCTTTTAGTGTGGAGCTAATAGCTTACCATCAGCTTTCTTGGAGTGGCTTGGACAGAGAGCTGAACTCCAGGGACTTAAATTTAGCCTTATAGCCACCACCAAACTCTTTACTAGTTACTAACGGCCCTGAACCTGAGTTATAGGCCTGAGAAACAGGCAAGTGCCTATAACGAGACTGGGGGCCTTTAACAACTGGTATAGCCCAAAGCAGAAAGGGCTATAAGGCTATTAGTAGATTCCACCACCAAAGGGTAGAATGTTCTAAATTAAAAAGGAAGAAATACAAAGACACAAATTCAAATGTTGGTGCAGAAGGCCTATATCAGCCATTATTTGCACTTAGATACTCCATTGTCTCCAACAGAGCTCTCAACATTCCTATGTTCTAATGATATTTAAATTATGGTCACCCCAGCTCCTAAATGCCTTAGAGCTCCTAGCACAATAGGCTCATGTGTGTTTAAATTAATTATAGTGCCATGTACTTCATAGGCTTAATTTTGATTTCTTTTCTCTTTTCTTTTAAGTAATTATATTTCATAGCCAGAGCCTCTAATGCTCTGAAAGTTGGATAGAACAGCTCTTTAGATTTGACACCACAACAGTTAGGATGAATTGCGATGGTTCCGTCTTTGTATGTAGTACTCTTTTACAAACATTTGGGTTTTTTCTAAATAGCATTTATATTTAAAAACATTAATTAAATCCAAACTGCAATATATTTTAGGATACATACTATTGAGCAAATGCATCCTTATTCATAAATAATGTAAAATAAAGTGATAAACTGACCTACCCTCCTACTGACATAATTTGATCACTGTGCTATCCAATCACATCTCTCGTTCCCCTCTCAATATGTCTTCTGCATAGTTATAGATTCGCATGCAGACAGTTTCAAAAGGTTACATGTGATTTGAAGAGACATATGCAAACTCACTGTTTAAAAATAATCGAGGCAAGACTTTCCCTCTAAAATGTAATTGGTATGTATTTTTCAATCCTGTTTTTTTAATATAATAAACACAGACTTTCCTGTTTTACAAAAGTTACCAATGCAACACCAAGATTAGTGAATGTGGAATTAATTCAACAAATCTTTTCAGGTACTGAAAATACAGGATTTTCACACGACAAATCACATTTAGTTATTTGTAGACTTGCACTCTTCAGCTATTCACTATCTGTTTAGAAAATGTTTTGGAACAGTTTTGGGGTTTCCACATTTATAGCATAAATAAAAACATCAAGACTAGCAATATACATTTGTTTTTATGGCTATTGGATTTTTTGTGATTTATATTTGATATTTGTGATTTTCTCTCTGTAAAATGAGAGGTTATTCATGATGAAGTTCGTAGAGACTAAACTATTAAATAAGAACTACAGTCTACACTTTGCAAGGAAATTATATTGTTATAAGCGATATCACACAATTACAATGTTGATTCATAACACTTCTCTGTTGAGCACAAAACATCTTGTAAAATAATAAATATTTGTTGGTTTGGATTGCCTAAACTTCTAAAAATCTAATATATGCCAGAATGGGATTACTGGAAATAGAGATGTTTTTGACACAGTCTCTACGGGTTTATTTTAAGTGCATGCTTGAAATCTAACATAAAAGCGATTTTTACATAACAATATTACATTCTCATTCAATAGATTGATGACATAAACTGTACAGGAAGTGACTTGGAGTTGGAGGTAATCAGAAATTTCTTTGAATGAAACAGTCACATTTCGTATCTTAATTCACTTCCATTTGTCATATGTCGTTTTTTGATCAAAAACAATGCACTCTCTTCCACTTGTAAAGTCAATGAAAGAAAATGTTATCGGATATTATGAATAAATGCAAAATATTTAAACATTCTGATGAAGGTTAACATGGATCTTTGTAACTAACCCTGGGCGTAGTTCGCGTAGTAGCGCTACGCGTAGCTACGCGGAGTGCACTTCGCACTACGCGAGCTACGCGAACTGCGTAGTGCACTGTGCAAGATGCTGTTGGCACTGATTGCACAGTGCCGGATGCTTGTCCACACTGTGCAATTATTGCAAACGGCATCTTGCACAGTGCAAGCGGTCGTTTTCTGCCGCTCGAGCTGATTTGTACTCGAGCGGCAGCTTTCTCAACGTGGACTGGTAGTTTCTCATCGCGAGCGGTCGCGAGCATACGCGACCACTCACAATGAGAAACCTGACCTCCCCGCGTTGAGAATCTCGCCGGAAGGTTTATTTTCCATGCTCGCGATCGGCAACTTGATGTTACTGATCGCAAACGAGGAAAAAGTCTCGCCGGGATGTTATTTTGCTCGCTTGCGGTTGCCAACTTGACGTTGAGGGCCGCGAGCAAGCAAAAAATTCCCGCTATGCATTTTTGCACTGTGCTACGTGCAATTCGCGTACCGCATAGTTGCGCAAACTACGCAAACCACGGGAGCGTAGTATAGTCCTACGCCCAGGGTTATTTGTAAATCGGGATGTTTCTGGATCAAACAGTAAAGTAATATTTGAAAACCTATAATGGCCTCATATCATTTCCTCCAACCCTTGAGAAAACTATCCTCAATTGCTAAATTATGTTCGTGAGTGCCAAGCTTAAAATCTAAATCAGTATAGGGCAAGACAATGCCCCATCCCTCCATTGATATTGATTGATTTTGCACATTGATATATTATAGGTGCTTGTTTCTAAACGTTTACATGAAGGAAGAAACCTGTGAATTATATTTTCGATGCTATCAATCAAACTAGTTTATCCCAAATTGAGAATAAGGTTATAACTCAGTGCAATTAACATTTGCAAGGAACATTTCCCCTTTAACCCTGGCACTTAGCAGATTGGTGTTCTAAACTCAATTACTGTGTACTGCCTTCATTGACAGATCGGGAAATCTTGAGAAAAGAATGATATGTTGTCATGTCAATTTGGATGATTCCCTGCTTTTTCAAACAGCATTACTAACGTTACCAATTTAGCAGTGTTGTAAAGATATTCTATAGTTCTCATACCTCACATATCTTTCTTTTACCTATGTCTTCTTTGCAAACTAATATCTTCTGTAATCTTATAACCACTGTCTTCATGTTACTCATGTCATGAGAAAATAGAAGAGCTGGTGCATTAAAGTTTTTCTGTTTCCTCCTAACTATTTCTTTTTCTGTATCTCATTATGGATGGGACAGCTGAGTGCTACGAGCACATCACTATCTTGGTTGTCAAATAAAACGAGGACATTTCTGGTTTCATAAATAACCAAATTGTAACAATTTTATAAACAGGAAGGTGATGATTCAGTGCTAGAAACAGTCATTCCTGTAAAATCGCAAAACAAAGCGCCAGGCAAGATCAAGCTAAATTTTGAAGATGTAGAAAAAGAAAGAGAGGAGCAAGAAAAAAGAAAGTTTGAAGAACAGAAAAAGAGAAGATATGAGGAACACAGGCGTTCTTTCAGAGAAGCCAAGCGACATTCATCTGTTGTGGTAAACTATGACATTAACAAAAATAAAGTTTATATGTTGGTCAGTTCCAGTCACTTTAATTAGCAATTCAAATTTTTTTCAGGATGAAAATGAAATACCCAAAAAGGAAACACAAGATCGTGTGTCTCCCGGGAAGTTAAAATTAACATTTGAAGAGATAGAAAAAGAGAGACAAGAGCAACAAAAAAGGCAGGCTGAAGAAGAAGCCCGGCAACGTTTGGAAGAAGAAAAGCGTGCTTTTGAGGAAGCTAGAAACCAACAGGTGAGCAATGATGTTATATATAGGCCAATCAAGGGGCAGGATTGGAGGTACACTGAATTATATAAAAAAAAAATAATCCACAGGCATTTAGAAAAGGCTGTGTCTGGGCAAGTGGTAAGAATTTGAATGCATCCAAAAACCTTCATCAATTCTTTTATCAGTTTGCCTCCAGTGACATTTTCATTATCTTTAATGACCACCATTAAGCAAGAATGACTTGGTATTAATAAGATACCAAAGTCACCAAAGTATTGCCAGGTATTTTATATTCTTTCGGAAATTTCTTTAGTTCATAAAGTCTAACGATATCAGACTCTGACATATTGCCTCAAAGTATATTTGGGCAACTTAAAGAACAAATTACTATTTTGTTGTCTATACTTGATCTAACTACAGATTCCTCATGTCGTGACAATTACAGCTGGTGTCACACTTTATCCAAAAACTCAAAAGCAGTACTCCTGCGTACAGGTAGGTGGAGTCATGCGGCTCCTTGTCAATATTGTTCCGCTCCGAAAGTGACAGCAAGGGCAGCATATTAGCGCCAGCCAGGCACCCTAATGGCAGTTGCTTTCAATGGCCTGTCCTTGTCTCTGATGCAGAGTCCATCGTCAAATTGGCTTGCCCAATGTACAGTTCTCTAGTTTGGGTTACCCTTTTAGCTGGAAAAAGAGTAAATTTCACAGAGTGAGGAGTTGGGAAAGTTAGTGTTAATCTGGAATCTGCAGATAGGTGGATTATACACCACTAAAGGTGTTACTGAAGGTGTGTTACTTGTTCTTCTGGTGGATACTTCTAACAACAGATTCACCACCCTGTGAATAGATACCAAAACAGTACCTCCCTGGCTGGTGGAACTGTGGAATGGCCGAGACCAAAACGTATTGCTTGGCTGAACAGGCAAAATGCCTATATCTGATTTTATAGGCAATAGTGCTTCATGAAGGCATGCACTGATGCCCACGTAGCAGTCTGAGAGATATCAGGACAGGCACTCTGCATGCTTGGGCATTAGAGGCAACCTTAGCTGCATTGGAATAAGCTCTTAATCTTTCAGGTGGCTACTTCTTAGCTAGTGCGTAGCAGATTTTTATGCAGAGGGTTCTCCAACTAGAAATAATTCTTTCCTGAACTGCCTTGCTCTTCTTCGTACCTGAGACGCCCACAAAGAGTTGATTGTCCATTCGATGGCTCCTGGCATGATCTGTATAAAAACTGAGGCCTCTTGTGGGGTACAAACAATGGAATCTCTCGAGGGATAAGGATGGGCAAAGAATGTCAGAATGGTGATAAGCTGCCCCACATGGAAAGGTGTGACTACTTTTGTCAGAAATGCTGCTCAAGTTCTCAACACCAGTTTGTCCAGAAAAGATTTTGTACAAGAAGGCAGGGCTGAGAGTGCCTGCAGCTTCCTCATGTAGTGAGCTGATGTTATTGTGACCAGAAAGTCCACATTCATGGTCAAGAGATGTAGTGGACAATTTTGCATTGGTTCAAATGGGATGCACATTAGAAAAGTGAGAACCAAGTTCAAGTCCTCCTGTGTCATCACAAAGGGCTTCAGTGGAAACATTTTGTAAACCTTCAAGAAATCTCATCAAGTCATTTAAACAAAGAAGATTGATCCAGAAAATTTCAAAAAAGGCAAAATAGCTAACAAATAGCCTTTGATAGTACCCAATGGAAATCTTTGCTTGGCCAAATACAAAACAAACAAAAACACTTCAAATGGCTTAACTTGCAATGGGTCAATCTGACAGGTGGTGCACCAAGCCATAAACGTATCCTAGTGGTCCGTGTACATAGATTTTATAGCTGGGTGTCTGTTTTCCAGAATAACATCAGTGACCTCAGGAAGAAGAAAGAAGGAGACTACCTTCTGGCACTCAAGCACTAAGCATTAAGGTGCTGAGTGCAGCAGCCCGGGTGCAGGGCCTTGCCTTGTTGCTGTAACATTAGTTCCTCCTGAAGCGGCAACTTGCTTGGAAGACAGATGCTCATGCCCAGAAGGTTCTCAATACCACATCCTCCTGGCCCAATCCATGCCTCTAGGATGACTTGATCTTTTTTAGAAGCCTTCTTGGGAACACTAGTGTGCAAAAATGTTGACATTGCGCATTCTTTGCAGTGGCCTAAAGACTGAGCCAGGGTTCTCCCATTTCTTGGAAAATGCCCTCTGCAATCTACAGGTGTAACTGCCATTCCTGAGCCTCTAGGTATTGGCGTCTGAGTTTGTCCACCCTTTTGTTTAAAGATCCTGCCAGGTGGTTAACAACCAGAGAAATGTCCTAGCAAGTCAGCCAAGTCCAGAGGTAAATAGCCTCCTGACACAAGATCACCTACAACTCCAACAAATGGATGTGGAGGTAGGTTTCCACTGCCGAGCGAGTCATCTAATCTCCACCTCTCCCAGATGGCCTCCCCAGTCCAGCGTGATGCATCAGTCGCCACCGTCAGCTCTGGGTGCAGTAAGGAGTGGAGTCTGCCACTGGTCAAATCACGGTTTCGCAGCTATCCCTGCAGATCTTTTGTAGCCTCCTCTGAAATCTGGATGGAATCCGATTGGTTCCTCTGGTGCTGTGCACAGTGGGACTTCAGATCCCACAGCAAAGGTCGCTTGTACCACCACCTGGTGTGGTTGACTAGCAGAATACAGGAAGCCCATAAACCCATCAGCCTAAACAAAGTCCTCACTGAGATCCAGGGTAGAAGCTGAAACATCTGGATCACAGTCCGAATGTCGTGAGCTCTCAGCTCCAGGAGGTTTACTTTCTTCTGGAGGTGGACTGCCTGGGGTGAGCCTGCCTTCATCATCGAAGTATAGTAAGACTGGTACACATGCCCTATGTGACCTCTGAAGGTGCACCATGACCACGGCCACCAATACCCTGACCATTGCCTCTTGGAGCCCCAGACTCAGCCATGAAATTGCTGAGAAGTTTGTGTGATGGCAGTGGGGTCTAGTGCTGGTGATATTGGAACCCCTGGAATAACCATGAAAAGGGAGAAACTTGAGGAAATTGCCTGAAAGGAGCAGATAGTCCCAGGGAATGCTCTTTGGCATGATATTGCTCAAAGTTTTCCAGTGCTGAGGTTTTTTTCTTACCAAGGAAGCGAGAGGATGGATATGTCTATTAACAGCATGTCCACTAATGATGCCTTGACAGCCCCAGAGAAGCCCGTGAATCTCATCCAGGTGTAACACTGAAGCACATGCACATAGCCTTGCCCAATCAATTGGTTGCATCCAGGCCAGACCTGAAGACAAATTTGCCACATACCGAACATTCCTGTTCAGTTTGGGCTGAAGACGCCCGTTGGTCCTCCCGAAATGCTGGCAGGATTTGACAAACCACATCCCTTAAAGCATGACTGTAGTGGCCTAGGAGGCAGTTCGCATTCACTTAGTGTAAAGGAAGGCTGGCAGAAGAGAACATGAGCTTGCTAAAAGTCTCCATGCATTCAAACTCACAGTCAGGAAGAGACGCCGGAAAGGTGTTGGGTTTCACTCTATTTGTGGGCATCTGGACCAACCCCCTGAGTCTCTAGTGTCAGGTGTTGGGTCAAGGAGACAGGGTTGCTGGAGCTGGACTGTGGCAGCAAGATACTTCTCTATTTACTCATGGTTATTGAATGACTTTGCCCAAATGCCCTAGAGGGTATCAGTAAGGGCTTCATTAAATGGCAGGAGAGGTTCAGTTGGCACCTGAACCTCTGTCAGGACATTCGTTTTCACCTCTATTGTAGGGAGCAGCAGTTCAAGGACCTATGCAACCCATCACATATCCATTGTGAAAGTAGCACTCTTCTCTGTGGCAGGACTAGGAGGAGAAACAAGTCTAAAGTCTGGTGTGGTGTCCAGACCACTTGCATCCTGTAATTCTGCATACCAATTATCCTCATCATACTGTGGGATTAATTTGTCCTGATCATCCTAGTTGATATTGCCAGAATCTGAGCCAAAGAGCTGATGTAACGTATGAGCTCTGCTGGATGGTAAAGGCAATGTATTGGAGTCAGGAGGGTAGGCTATAGGCTCCACTCTGGTGGGATTGGAGCGCGGCCTCATTTAAGGCTCAGAGTAGGAAACCACTACAGGTAGTGGATCCTTTTCTGGCAGCGTTGGTACTGGCATCAATGTTAAGGGAACCAGTGTAGAGAGTGGCGCCGGAATCAAAGTTGGTACCAAAGATGGTGCAGAACCTTAAGCTGTTTCAAGTGGCAAATATGGTGCCTAGGGAAAACCCACCAGCAGGACCCCACCAGGAAGCCTCTGTAGATCCTTGGGGCCCAAACGTGCACCAGAGGGACCTGGAAGCTTGCACAATAACAACATCATGGTTACTTTAAGGCCTCTGTTTGCTGCAACATCGGTGACAGACCTGGAAATTCTGGATGCATCAGGATCATACTCAGAACCAACTCTTCAGGAGTGTAGGAGCGAGACCGAGTGGCAAGTTGACGCCCTCGCACCCTCTCTGTAGTTTGAGAGTGGTGGGAAGGGGCCAATTCATGCTAGATATTTGTTTCAACTTAACTGATTGTGGTTCAGAGTCTTCCGATGTTTGGTGATGTAGAGTTTTGGCTCATGGTCCCATGTGGCATTTTGGTTCATCTGAGCAGTCGTCGCAGGCCCTGGTTATGTTCCATCCACTGGCAGCAAAGGCCTACCTCATGGGTGTCTGTCACAAATATTTGTTTCCAATAGTCCCTACAAGGTTTAAACCCTGTTGTTTTGGGAGGTGACATGTTTCCCTTGCACACTGGTAAAAACTGAATTTTGGAAAAATAACTCATCGGAGACGAGAGGAGTAGAACTCTGGATCCGCATCTGGAGACGGGGAAAGAAAGGAATTGGCATTGGTGTGCTCTGTGTGGCGTATGAGAAATGTGTGGTTAGAAGAATCCACCAGAAACCAACAAACACTTGTTTGTGGTCTCTTCTCTCATGTAGGAGGCCGGCCCATGATACCTATAAATACCCACCTCATGATGGGGATCTTTAAAGCCTTCTGTGCAGCAACCAGTGTTTGTTTCGCCCTGTCCACATAATTTGTTTACTCTTTCCTTCACAGTCCTTCCTAAATTCACTCTCACAAAATTTTGCCATACCACCTCACAAGATGAGTTTAAAACAGAAAACACTTATCCCTGGAGTAATTTGACATTGGCTCATTGACTTCTGCTGGTAGAAAGGGGCTACATCTAGACATTTTACCTTACATATAAATTATTGACTTATTTTGAAGCATTCTTAAAAGCTTAAACAGCTAGACTCATTAGTGAGGGCCTACCTCACTAATGCCTCAGGCTGTTGTACAAGGTTATTAGAATCAAGGGGGGCTCTTATCAATTAAAATGCCAAGTGTGTTTAAATATTCACTTGCAGAGGTATGGGCGAGCAATGCTCCCTACACATATATAAGTGAATGAATAAAGAGGAATAAAAGTTTGGCGCCTAAATCTATTGTAGAGAGATAAGAATGCTGTAAATTACCAAGATCTATGTGTGTACTGCACCAGCAAATTGAAACATTTCTTCACATAGGTATAGGTGAGCAGCAAGACTTTTTGTTTTAACCATTTTTATTGTTTTCAATCAATGCAGACAGTTTTATATCAATCGCGGTAGTTAGTTATGAGCTACACCAAAGTGCAGGTTCCCAGAGATTACCCTTAGTGATGGCATCAAGCACTACAGGAGGCATTGGTGCAAACATTTCATAAATCAACAAACTTGTAAAACAAATACAACTGGCAGATCATAGCAGTCACAGATGATGTAAATCACTGCTCGAATAATATATAAGCATGGCGGCACTTGTTAGTAAAACTGTAGGATCTGTATCTAAGCGTGATTACTGTGTTAAAGTCAAAGTTACACAGACAGGCAGTCCAATTACAGACATTATGTTCGGACCAAGAGGCAATAGAGGAGTGGTGAGCGGGGGAGAGGCAGGGCAGGTGGCCTTCACAGAGTGTGAGAGAGTGTTTTAGATGTCCCATCTCCCCATCTATCCCGGGACATCAGGGCTCCTCTGAGAGTACCTGTAGCTCATGGAGGTGTGTGCCCCACTCCAGCACAATAGGGACTTTGCGTAGGCCCATAACTTCATCTCTGTGGAGTGCAACTGATTTTTTCCTTACCTCATTTCAGGGTGGGCGTGTACCAGTATAGTAATCCATGAAGGTGGGCATCTTTCCACTTCATTGCAATTGCTCTCCAAGCTATTAGTAATGCCAGGTCTATAAACGGTTAGAAGTGCTCACCACCTTCCTACGTCTGTACAGCTCCAATAAACCTGTTTCCATAATGTATAGGTTCTGCCTCACCTTTATGGTTGCCAGGACATCTGTGACTGCCTTCCTCAGCGACATTGCCTCTGGGAAAGTCCAAAACATGTGGGCCATGTCAGCATTTTGGGAGCCACATCAGGGACAAGTTGGTGCAGTGCTGTATATTCTATGCAAGCGCACAGGCTTGAGGTACCCTCTATGCAGAATGTTGTGTTGAATATATTGAAATTTCGCATTGCGATAGAGTTTGCGTGGGTATAAGAGGATCTTCTCCCACTCTTTCTGCGACAGTGCACAACCAATATGCCGCTCACAGTCTTGTCTGATGTGGTGTAATATGTCTTACGGGGTGTATGCTAATGCTCACCTAAACCAAGTGATAAGTCTATGCCCACTACCCATTATGTGGAGCGCGTGTACTAGGGGTTGAGTGTCTGGTACAGAGTCTTTAATCTGCCAGTTACTCTGTAATTCTGCCAACAAGGTGCAATAAGCTAGAAATTGGCCCAAGGGCAGATTGTGATAAGCGCAGAGTTGTTCAAATGGGATAAGGGTGGCATTCTGGAATAGAGCCCCAAGGTTTCTATCCAGAGCAGAGTTTTTGGAGTTCCGTGAAAGTTCACCATGCTCTGCGGAGTTCCGCAAACAGCGGAGTGAGGTAAGTCATGCTGCTTGTATTGATTTTTAGTGCCAGACAATTGTATCATGCTATAAAATCAGCACAAACATCACCACATGCAGCGCAAGAGGGTACAGCTTCTTTCTGCCGCTTGAGTAGATGTTCTACTCGAGTGGCAGCTTCCTCAACGCGAGCAGAAGGTTTCTCAACACGAACGGTAGCGACCGCCCGCATTGAGAAATCTCGCCGGAAGGTGGTCCAGCGTTGGATTTTCCTGGCATGCGATCGCCAACTTAATGTTGGTGAGCTGCAAGAGAGGAAAAACTCTGCTCCATTCCGCTATGCAGAGTTTTTCGAAACGCCGCCCTCTACGCGGAGCGTGGAGTAGAAAAAACTCGGCAAACTCCGCAAGCAGAATTAAGTTTACCTCCCAGGCCTGATCTACTGCCTCTCACTCCCAAAGCTCCATTCCCCTCCCTCTAAAGCAACTCTCTGAAGCGGCTTACGGAGTGAATACAGATCTACGGTGTTAGTGTAGAGGACAGCTTCAGGATTCTGGTATAGCTAACATGCGCTAGAGTCAGGAGCTTTTTTGATCGTACAGGAAGTTTGTGGACCACCCTGCCAGCACGATCCAATGTGGGGAGGCCCAGCTCAACTAAGTGGTGGCCTGCTAGCTATTGTGCTGGCCTCTGCAGCTGAGCTGACAAATAATGGTGCTCAGAGTTAGGGGCTCCAAAACCCCCTTTTTTGACCGGCAACTGGAGCTTCCGAAGCGCTACCTGCCATTGTCCCTAATTCCAAATGAAAGTCCCTAGCATGCCATGGAGGGTACAGAATGTGGAGCTCGGAATATGTACCGGTAGGTTGTGGAAATAGTACAGGAGATGTGGAAGCATCACCATCTTGGACAGTGAAACCCGGCCCTGCACCGTAAGCGGAAGTGTGCTCCAAAACATCAGTTGTAGTCGCAAGGAGGCAATGACTCACATAAGTTTACCATCTATTAAGTCCTGGGTAGCATGATAGATACAAATACCAAGATAACAGAATGTGTGTGGCTCCCAAGGCAAAGTGTGGGGTCCCACCATAAGGTGATGTGGAGGACATTCTGGGCCACAGTGGGAACAGGCATGTCTTAGTCCAGTTCACACCTATCCCGAAGCATCTCGGAATTCATTAAGGGCTATTTCAATGCTTCTGAGTCCCTGCCTGATGTCCTGAATGTAAATGAGGATGTTGTCTGCATAGAGGGAGACGGCATGCAGTACGTCCCCCCCCAAGAGAATACCCGACTACTCCCCATTACGCCGCAACCGTTGGGCAAGTTGTTCCATCACCAACGCGAAGAGGAGTGGTGATAGTGGCAATTCCTGGCGTGTGCCTGAGCTTATCACCATTAGGGCCGAGCTTTAGTTGGCCTATTTTAACACGGGCCATAGGGGCTGTGTAAAAGAGGCGAATGAGGCACAGTAAATAGCCAGGGATGCCGAATCTTAAGAGTGCTGTAAACATGTGGGTCCAGTCCACCATGCTAAACGCTCTCTCCAAGTTGATCACTAGGCAAGGTGCGTGCGGCCAGTTGGTCAGCGCCAGCTCTAACCCTCTATGTAACCTACAGTTGTAGAGGGTGGTTAAGCAATCAGGGATGAAACCATTCTGGTCTGCGTGTACTAGCTGTGGCATATGTTCTAGAAGACAGCCTGTGATAACGTTACTAAGTAGTTTGTAATCGGTCCGTAACATGGATAAAGGGCAGTTTGATGTTACTTCCAACAGGTCCTTGTGAGGGGTTGGCAACGAAATTATGAAGGATTCGCGTAGAGGCAGAGTGAGACTTCCTTCCTCTAGTGCGCTTGGTACAACTCCAGCAATTTAGGGACTAGGAGGTCTTCATAGGCCTTATAGAACTTGACCAGAAGGCCTTCCAATCCGGGGGTTTTACATTTAGATGATCCCCAATAGCTGCCTTAAGCTTGTGTTCTGTTCTGGGCAGCTGAAGATTCTCTTGGGCTAATATATCGACAGCAGGCAGCCGGAGCCCTTAAAAAAAGACATGTATGCGAGCAGCACGATCATTGGCAGGAGGGTCATATAGTGATCTATAATAGGTGGTAAAGGCAGTATGTATGTCAAACTGACTAGTGACGGTGCAAGTTGGGGATTGCCAAATCATGGTGATGATGACCATGGTGATTGGCGGGGATGGACTCGTACTGTGGAGAAGTCAAGCCAGTAGCTGGACAGATTTATCTCCCTCAGCAAGCATTTTGACCTAAATATCGCAGTTGGTCTACTAGCTGGGAATGGAGTTCCCTGGTATCCACAAGTGCCCGCCAGGTTGCAGGGGTTCTGTGGGACTCCTCTTCCAGTGCACACATGGACAGTTCAAGTGCAGTCAAGTTCCTGGGAAGATCCGCCCTTATCTACACCCCAGCATTAATGCAGTGCCCATGGAGCACCACATTGAGTGCCTCCCATTCTATAGATCTAGATGTGGCTGTGCCCCAGTTCTCCACCATGTATCGAGGCAACGCCTCCCATATCGTGTCCTGAAATGCAAAGTCCTCCAACACAGTTGGCTGAAGGTGCCAGGTAAGGATGGGCAGGAGAGGTTTCTCCCCAGTTGAGGTGTGGCTGTAGCGGGTTATAATTGGAAAAGGTTTGACCAAGGTACTCCCCATGTGTAACCTGCGAGTGTGTAGTCAGGTGGCAGAGAATACGGTCCAGTCGAACATGGAGATCATAGGGCGGAGAGTAGTAGGAGTAGCTCCACACATCTGGATGCAATGTGCGCCAACTGTCTAAAAGAGACCAATATGCAAGCCACTGTGCAAGGCCTGCTGCTGTTGATACAACGGGTGTTAGACCCGGCCTCGTGGCATGGCCATCCCTGTCCCCGCATCACATATCCTGACCCATGCACCTCATGTATCCCCCGAGCACACGGCCTAGTCGATCCTTCCCACCAGAACACACACACACCCGACCCGGACTTCCCCGTCCGTGGCCTTCCTCCTTTCGGCCACACCTGGCCTGCGTGCCCACTTCATGCACCATGATGGCCGCCCGGCCCCAGCGCGACCCTGGCCTAGAGGCGCCACTCCGGCTGGAGGACATCGCGCCCCCCATTGGGATGAGAGAGGGAGGAGCAGTTTCCATCGCACCTCTGAGCTCCCCTGGGAAGGTGGGTTTCGATCGGCCCTCCGGCCTCCCCGAGGGCTGGCTCCACGCCTGCTGGGTGTCTGGGACTCCTCCCAACCCGGCCCTGAAAGGATCAAAAGACAATGGCAGGAAACCCCGACAAGCGACCCCCAGGTGACAAGACCCCTGCCTGCACAGACTCCGGACATCAAAGAGGAGTCGACCTATAACAAGGGGTGCTCTGGGACGATCCGGCAGATTCGCCTTTGGAAACACCTGAGACCTGCTGAGTGACTCGCGGCTCCCTGAAGATCGTAAGACCTCCGAACTTGTGCTTGAGCCCTGCTGAGTGACTCGCGGCTCCCTGAAGATCGTAAGACCTCCGAACTTGTGCTTGAGCCCTGCTGAGTGACTCGCGGCTCCCTGAAGATCGTAAGACCTCCGAACTTGTGCTTGAGCCCTGCTGAGTGACTCGTGGCTCCCTGAAGATCGTAAGACCTCCGAACTTGTGCTTGAGCCCTGCTGAGTGACTCGCGGCTCCCTGAAGATCGTAAGACCTCTGAACTCGTGCTTAAGCCCTGCTGAGTGACTCGCGGCTCCCACAGACTCTCCAGGTCCCGCCGGACCCCAACGACGACAAGCGTATCCCCCAGCTCGAGGATTGTGAGCTGTGCGCCGGGTACGCCCCTGCATTTGATCCATATACCCAAAGACTGTCCCGCTACCCCCTCCCCGAGACTCTGTGAGCCCGTGCTCTACTTGTATATATTTGCCTTGCTGATCATAAAGATCCTACGACTCCGATTTGATAAAGATTTGTTCTTAAGAACTCACGGTGTGGTGTCTCTTTGTCGTGTGGTGCCGAGTGTACGATCCTAGATACGAGATTCCTCCCCTGAGGAGTCTCCCGCCAGTGCCCGGCTACGATACCTCGAGGGTTGGTCTCAGGATAGTCAGGGCCCCCTCCGGGCTCCTCTGAGGTCGCCTTCTCACATTGGTGGCAGCGGTGGGATTCGGGCCCATAATCTAGAGATCGTACCGTGAACGGCTGACGCACCACCGACAAAGATGGCAGAAGGAAACGCCGTGATTCTCACAGAAAACGACACCAGTACCGTGTTCCAGGCGGAACAACTGGAAGAGTACACGCACAGAGAACTGAAGCAATTCTGCAAAGAACTAAAAATCGCTACCACTGGTCTCAACACCAAAGAAGATATGCAGAAGGCACTGAAAGCTTGGGTGGATTCTGGAGCCCCCCGCCCAGAAGGAGCGGTGGAGCTCCACGACGAAGCTGGACCCTCCCAAGGAGAACGCAGCAGCAACCAGGTGCGAAGCTTCGTACCAGACAGGGGCCTATCCCCGGAGGAACTCGCAGACAGAGAGAGAAGTCGCCATCACAAACTCGAATTGGCCAAACCTAAAATCGAGGGCGAGTTGAAATTAGCCGAGAAAAAGCTAGCAGTGGAACAGATGCGAGTACAAGGAGAACTAGAAGAGAAGAAACTCCAATGGGAACACGAAGGAAGGAGACTTCAACTGGAGCACGAACGCAGCCTGAAGGAAATCGAGCTAAAAGCAAAAAGCGAAGAAGCGCGGCCCCCGGGAAACCGAGAGGCGGCCTCCCCGGCGGAGCAGAAAGTCCACATTCCCAAGGATGTGGTCAAAGAATATTACAAAAACGATGACATCCAACAGTGGTTCAGGGCATACGAGGTCGCCATGACCTCCCATCGGGTCCCGCAGAAGGATTGGGGGGCCGGGTTGTGGGGACGATTTCTGAGCGAAGGGAGAGACACCCTGCTCGACCTACCAACCTCCATGCAGACCTCCTACAACCACATGAAAGAGGCCCTCCTCACAAGGTACGGCCTCACCCCGGAGATGTACCGCCAGCGGTTCCAGGACTGCAGGAAGATCCCGGGCACCACCTGGGTGGAGTATGTAAACTTCTTCAGCCGTGCATTCGATGGGTGGATCAAGGGTAGCAAGGTAACCACCCTAGAAGAACTAACCAACCTCATGTTGTGGGAACACCTGGCTGCGAACTGCTTTGTGGAACTACGCCAGCATCTGCTCGACAGCAAGCTCACGGATCCGAGGAAGCTGGCTGTCGAGGCGGACCGCTGGACCAACACCCGGGTCTCCCGGGGCCCCGTAGGAGACTACCCCCGAGCCAGTCAGGGACCACCCCGCCAGAGAGGGGGGGGAACCAGGGAGGGCAGAGAGAGTCCCAGTCCAGTCCCCCGAAAACCCAACCTCCGCCTTTCCCGGCGCCCCCACCAGCTGTATCCGGCCCACCCGTGAGACGGGGCACCGGGTGACCATCACTTGTTTCCGTTGTCACAAGCCCGGCCATTACGCCAATGACCCTGAATGCCCCATGGCCCCACACATCACCCCGACAGCACCCCCCACTAGACAGATAGCCAATGTAGCCCTGGGGGAGGAGGTTGAGGAGACCGTAGAGTGGGAACCCGCCGCCATGGCCCTAGTATCATTAGGAGATAGAGAAATGGTCCCTGGAAACCTCCTGCCCTCCAACACGAAGAAATATGGGCAGCTCGTAACAATCAATGGCCACCAAGTAGAGGCCCTTCGTGACACCGGGGCCAGCATCACCGGTGTCCTCAGTCATTTAGTCACCGAAGACCAGGTCCTCCCCAACGTCTTTTGCCCGGTAATTTCCACTGACAATACGGAAAGTCTGTGTAAGGTAGCCCTGGTGCCTTTTGAATGGGGAGGGGTGGTCGGTAAACTGAAAGTCGCAGTAAGAACCTCCCAGCCAGTCCACTGTCTCCTGGGGAACGACCTGGAAAGTTCCCCCTGGAAACAAGTCGAGCGCAAGACCCACCTAGGGATGATGGGTCTCCCTGAGTGGGTGTGCGCCACCACCCGATCTATGGCAGCCCGACTGACCCCCCTTGGGGAAGTCGAAGGCGCCCCGACCACAGAAGACAGGATGGTCCCCGCCGAGGGTCCCCACACCCCCCCACAAGGAGAGTCGGTCGCCAGCAACGAACACCCACCTTCCGACTCCGCACAGGTCACCAAGTTAGGCGATCTGCCCGAGTTGGCCCAGTGGTGCCACGAGGGGGGCCCCTCCCGAGAGGAGTTCTGCCGGGAGCAAGCTACCTGTCCTTCCCTGGTCGGGCCCCGGCAACAAGCAGCGGCCCAGGCCGCGGGCGACCAAACTGCAACGCACCGGGTGTATTGGGAAAATGACCTTTTGTACAGCGAGCAGAAGTCGGTGGAGCTAGGATCCGCCCGGGTGCTGGTGGTACCCCTACGCTTCCGAGACCTCCTCCTGGGCTTGGCCCACGACGTCCCCCTCGCAGGCCACTTGGGCCAGGACAAAACCTACAGTCGCCTCGTGACTCACTTCTACTGGCCCAGGATGAAAGCAGATGTAGAAGCCCACTGCAAGTCCTGTCCCATGTGCCAGGCTAGTGGGAAGAGCAGAGGAAAGCGCAAGGCTCCCCTCCAACCCTTCCCTGTTGTCAGTACCCCTTTTGAACGGGTCGGGATCGACATCGTGGGGCCCCTGGACCCCCCAACCTCCCAAGGTCACCGCTTTATCCTCGTCCTGGTGGATCATGCCACCCGATACCCTGAGGCCATACCCCTGCGCACCGTCACAGCCCCCGTGGTGGGCCGGGCGTTGATGGGAATCTTTTCCCGTATGGGTTTTTCCCGCGAGGTCGTGAGCGATCGCGGAACGAACTTCATCTCCAAATACATGACGTCCCTATGGCAACAATGTGGAGTGTCCTATAAGTTCACCACCCCGTACCATCCCCAAGGAAATGGCCTGGGAGAGCGGTTTAACCGGACTCTGAAGGGGATGATCGCGGGCCTGGAAGAGCCCCTCCGGCGTAAGTGGGACGTCCTGCTCCCCTGCCTTCTGTTCGCCTACCGGGAAGTCCCCCAGAAATCCTTGGAGTTCAGCCCCTTTGAGTTACTCTACGGGCACCCCGTCCGGGGGCCCCTCAGCCTGGTCAAGGAAGTGTCGGAGGCGGCGCCCCGAGGCCCCCCCCGAGATGTGTTCCCATACGTCCTGACCCTCTGAAACCAGACTAGGAAGTTCCGAGAGCTAGCCGAGGCCAACCTGGAGGCGAGCCAGGAAGAGATGAAGCGCTGGTACGACCAGAATGCCACTCTGGTCGAGTTCCAGCCGGGCCAGCAAGTATGGGTCATGGCCCCCGTGAAACCTTACGCCCTCCAGGATAAATGGACCGGCCCCTTCAAAGTGATTGAGCGGAAGAGCCAGGTCACGTACTTGGTGGACGTCCAGTCACCACGGGACCCCCTCCGGGTCCTTCACGTGAACCGCCTCAAGCCTCACTTTGTGCGGATGGAACTGAGCCTCCTGCTGGCCACCGATGCCGGGACCGAAGAGGAGTCGGATCCCCTCCCTGATCTCCTGTGTACCAAAGAGAAGGATGGCTCCGTAGAGGGAGTGAACCTCTCCCCATCCCTCACTCCCCAGCAACGTGAGGATTGCCGCCAGCTCCTAGGGCAATTTTCCGACCTATTCTCTCTGGTCCCCCAAGTCACCGACTGGTGTGTCCATGACGTGGACACCGGAGACAGCCCACCGGTGAAACACCGAGCCTACCGAGTCCCTGATCGGGTCCGGTCCTGCATTCAAGCCGAGGTCTCGAAGATGTTGACCTTGGGAGTGATCGAACCCTCAGACAGTCCCTGGGCCAGCCCAGTGGTCCTGGTCCCGAAGGCAGCTGCCCCCGGTGTCGCCCCAGAACTCCGCTTCTGCGTGGACTACCGGGGACTCAATGAAGTCACCCGAGCCGATGCCCACCCCATTCCCCGAGCCGACGAGCTCATTGACCGACTGCTCGGTTCCTCAGCACATTCGATCTCACCTGCGGCTATTGGCAAATTGCGCTCACAGAAGGAGCCAAGGAGCGGTCCGCCTTCTCCACCCCGGATGGGCACTATCGCTTTCGCGTGATGCCCTTCGGGATGAAAAATGCCCCGGCCACCTTTCAGCGACTGGTAAATAGAGTCCTGGCCGGGCTGGAAAAGTTCAGCGCTGCCTATCTAGACGATATCGCAGTTTTCAGTTCCGAATGGAGTGAGCACCTCCAGCACCTCCGGAGGGTGCTAACCGCCCTGCGCCAGGCAGGCCTCACCGTGAAAGCCAGCAAGTGACAGATTGGGCAAGGTTCGGTAGTCTACCTGGGGCACCAGGTCGGAAGCGGCCAGGTTGCCCCTCTACAGCCCAAGATCGATGCCATCCTAGCCTGGGAACCACCCACTACCCAAACAGAGGTCCGAGCCTTTCTGGGCCTCACGGGCTACTACCGGAGATTCATCCGGGGGTACGGCAGCCTGGTCGGTCCCCTCACGGAACTCACGTCCAAGAAACAACCCAAGAAAGTGCAGTGGACCTCTGCCTGCCAAGAGGCGTTCGATGCCCTGAAAGCGGCCATGTGCACTGCCCCCGTCCTCCAGGCCCCCGACTACTCCAAGGAGTTTGTGGTACAAACGGACGCCTCCGAGCATGGGATTGGGGCCGTCCTGTCCCAGGTGAATGACCAAGGCCTAGACCAGCCCGTAGCCTTCCTCAGCCGAAGGCTGTTGCCCAGAGAACAGAGATGGAGCACCATCGAGCGTGAGGCGTTCGCCGTAGTCTGGGCCCTCAAGAAGTTACGCCCCTATCTGTTCGGCACCCATTTCAAAGTCCAAACCGACCATCGCCCCTTGCGATGGCTCATGCAGATGCGAGGAGAAAACCCCAAACTACTGCGATGGTCAATCTCCCTCCAGGGGATGGATTTCACCTTGGAACATCGCCCTGGTACTGACCACGCCAACGCCGATGGCCTTTCCCGGTTCTTCCGCCTCAGCGAAGAGAACGCCCAAGAAGATGGGTAGTTCTCTCCGGCTTTCAGCTGGGGGGGACGCGTGTTAGACCCGGCCTCGTGGCATGGCCATCCCTGTCCCCGCATCACATATCCTGACCCATGCACCTCATGTAGCCCCCGAGCACACGGCCTAGCCGATCCTTCCCACCAGAACACACACACACCCGACCCGGACTTCCCCGTCCGTGGCCTTCCTCCTTTCGGCCACACCGGGCCTGCGTGCCGACTTCATGCACCATGATGGCCGCCCGGCCCCAGCGCGAGCCTGGCCTAGAGGTGCCACTCCGGCTGGAGGACATCGCGCCCCCCATTGGGATGAGAGAGGGAGGAGCAGTTTCCATCGCACCTCTGAGCTCCCCTGGTAAGGTGGGTTTCGATCGGCCCTCCGGCCTCCCTGAGGGCTGGCTCCACGCCTGCTGGGTGTCTGGGACTCCTCCCAACCCGGCCCTGAAAGGATCAAAAGACAATGTCAGGAAACCCCAACAAGCGACCCCCAGGTGACAAGACCCCTGCCTGCACAGACTCCGGACATCAAAGAGGAGTCGACCTATAACAAGGGGTGCTCTGGGACGATCCGGCAGATTCGCCTTTGGAAACACCTGAGCCCTGCTGAGTTACTCGCGGCTCCCTGAAGATCGTAAGACCTCCGAACTTGTGCTTGAGCCCTGCTGAGTGACTCGCGGCTCCCTGAAGATCGTAAGACCTCCGAACTTGTGCTTGAGCCCTGCTGAGTGACTCGCGGCTCCCTGAAGATCGTAAGACCTCCGAACTTGTGCTTGAGCCCTGCTGAGTGACTCGCGGCTCCCTGAAGATCGTAAGACCTCCGAACTCGTGCTTAAGCCCTGCTGAGTGACTCGCGGCTCCCACAGACTCTCCTGGTCCCGCCGGACCCCAATGACGACAAGCGTATCCCCCAGCTCGAGGATTGTGAGCTGTGCGCCGGGTACGCCCCTGCATTTGATCCATATCCCCAAAGACTGTCCCGCTACCCCCTCCCCAAGACTCTGTGAGCCCGTGCTCTACTTGTATATATTTGCCTTGCTGATCATAAAAATCCTTCGACTCCGATTTGATAAAGATTTGTTCTTAAGAACTCACGGTGTGGTGTCTCTTTGTCGTGTGGTGCCGAGTGTACGATCCTAGATACGATATTCCTTCCCTGAGGAGTCTCCCGCCAGTGCCCGGCTACGATACCTCGAGGGTTGGTCTCAGGATAGTCAGGGCCCCCTCCGGGCTCCTCTGAGGTCGCCTTCTCACAACGGGAGAATTAGATATTGGGGAGTGGGAGGAGTCCAGAAAAGAGTCAAGGACTCTATTAAAATCCCTGCCAATGATCCATGGGACATGTTCCTATTTCGTGAGGGTAACCTTGAAAGGGGCCAAGAATGCCTGCTGTGCCACATTCTGCGCATATATATGCTCCCTAGCAGGAGTTGACGGTCATCCAACTGGACCGCCACAAATAAATATCATCCTTCGGGGTCTATCTCCTTAGAAAGGCACATAAAGGTAACTGCAGGGCCTAACAAATTTGTGCCCCTCTGGCAAATCCAGAATTGCTGGTGCTACAGCACTGCCAGCACCAGCGCTTTTGTAGGCAAACATATTCACCACCCGGTACATGTGTTTCTTTGAGGAATGCTTTTTGTGTGTTGTACCGCCATAAATACTGTTAGACCAGGTGTTGTTTACATGTTGTCCCCATCCCTCAAATGTTCCATGTGATTATGTGTAGCTTAGTCATGGTTATCTGGCGGTGTGGGTATATACGCACCCCAGTGCCAGTATGTACCGTGTGCATGACCTGCAAAACAGTAAAAACATAATCCTCAACTCCCCTCCCAGGGTAACCGCTAGAATGGCGATTACCCAAACAGTGAACGTTAGACCCATGGTGTGGGAACTCTAATACCGGAGTCTCGTGGAGGCCTCCAGCTAAAAAGAACGTTGCCTATTGGGCGGGCGACCAGTGATGGGAGCCAGCCCTTAACCACACAGTGAGTAGTGGAAGAGGAGAGGAGACTCAGGGCAAACATTCCTCTAGGCCTATCCAACCCATTTCGACGACATGAAGTGAAGGATTAAATGTATACCAGTGTCACTGAAAATGAAAGTGAACCGCAGGGGACAGAGGAGTGGGGGAACATCTCTTGTGACCACATATTCACATTCCGTCAATACAGTGGATTCAGCCAAGCAGGTCTGCAGTTTGCGGGGTAACATCCGGTAGGGTAACATCCGGTCGGACTGTTGAAGGGCTGCTACTCAATGAGGTGACAGAACTGGTTTCTGACTAAGAGTCATCTGTAAGCTTCAGTGTAAGGGGGTGACGCTCCGAGGCAAAGTGTGTCACGGCCGTCAGTGTCTGCTGCTGCTATTCACGCACCTGCACCAGGGAGGGAGCCCCCTCCACACACTGTTTGGCGTCATCTCTGTTACTTTGTCACCTCCATCGTCTCCCCCTCGTGGTGTGGGTGCCGGGGCAGAATACTCATAACGGCATTGTCCCACCTAGTCCCACGCATCCACAGGTTCCATGAAAAAATAACTGGTCTGATTAGCTATCACCTTAAGCTTCACTGGGAACAGAAGGGAGTAGGTGAGGCCCACCTGTCTCAGTCACTTCTAAGCACCTCCAATGCTGCATCATATTCCGGTAATAGATGCATTGTCATGTTGCAGTGGACCTGCCGTGCAGACTTCTTTCAGGATGGTTTCCTTTTCTCTGAAATTTATGAGGCAGATTACAACTGGTCTGGGAGGCAACCCCCTAGGTGGCCTGCGTGCCAGAACTCTGTGCACTCACTCCACCTGATAATGGGCAGAAAGTGACACTGGAGCTATCAAATGCGTGAGCCAGTTTTCAAAGAAGGTCACTGGGTTGTGCCCCTCCACTCTTTCAGGGAATCCAACAACCTGGAGATTATTTCAGCCGGATCTCCATTCAGAGTCCTCGGCCCTGTTCTCCAAATCCCAGACCTTCGTCACCATGGATCGGACTTGGCCCTCAAGCTCCATGACAGTATACTGCAGGTGATCAAGTTGCGCTCCGTCTGGGTGACTCTCCCTGAAAGCTTTTGTGGTCCTCCCGGAGTAGGACCACCTAAATTGCCACAGCATCCATTCTGGTGCACAGATTCTGCCTGGTGTCTGCTATGTCTGCGAACATTTTATTGAACTTGTCGGCTGGGGGGACTCATCCTCTCCATGTCCACCTACCTCTGGGATCACACTCGCAATCGTCCTAATGAATGAGTCTGGGGGCCTATGGGCTTCCCCATACCCTCTATCGCAGGGGCGCATTTGTATGCCATGAGATAGGACCCTCACTGAAGAAAGGCACTGGGCCACCTGCCCACTCCTGAAGACAGTCCAAATATAGAGGCTCAAGGGCAGGAACACTGCACTGACACGGAGCGCTCCTTCAAAGTGCAGACAAGGATGTGAGCTTGCGAAGTCCAGGGGGAGTTTCTTCACCAATGATGGTCAAAGGTCAGCACACAGACGGCAAGCAGAACAATCCCACCTAATTCCCATCAAAGTAGGAGCCAGCCTTACCTCTCATTGGGACAAGGAGTAGAAAGCAGAGAGAGGGTCATGAGCAGTCCCAAGTCACAGCTGCCATGTGGTGGGGTATGCCATTGATCCTGTATGGGCAGAGGGGAAAGGCACTTATATCAAAGTATCTCCTGGCAAGTTAGAGGAGGGCGTCGGGGGCACTGCAGGCAGTCCCGCCGCACCTCTCCCTGCGAATAGGAGGTCAACGACAAGGAGAGGTGCACGAGCAGTCTGAGTACCCCTGCACCCGAAGTGAGAGGATCTCGAAGTACATATCGCCCAGACGGCCCCAGGTCACAATGCACCAGTGCTCTCTTGCCCATCAGCACCACACACCAAGGAACAATCAGGGCCAGCACCCGCCCCAAATAAAATCTGTCTCCCAGAGGGGAGTTCCAGCAGCTGAACAAAATTGGGGGAGATGGCCTAAACACGGGCTCCACACGCAGTGAAGCTTCCCCGGTTAGGGGCCTCCAGTCTAGTGCTAAGGCCAGGCTTAGGCATCCAGTATCTCGGAGGGCAGCTCTACGTGAACAATGGCACAGCACACCCTTGCACCGCTCCAAAATCATCAAAGGCTACTCGAAGAGCAGTGGCAAGCAACACTCACTGACTCCCACACGCAAGCGCGAGGTGCAAGCGATGTCTCTCTTGGTACCACTAGAGCATCGGAGTGTGCTGTCCTCAGGGCCAGCTATGCTAGCAGCATGGCCCTCAGCTGCTCCATGCCTCCACGGACACCGTGTGGGCGAAGTCCCCTCTAGAGACCTTCACTGCTGGGTGGAGGAGGAAAGGAGGCTCTTAGACTATGCCCACCTCATGTTCAGCAGAGTCCTACCCAGGTCTTCAGGCTCCTCCAACTAGACCCCACGCCCAGCCCACCACACAGGTCCCTCCGCAATCAGGGGAGGAATCAGAAGATTGTGGCGGTCTTCAGGGCTGCAGGAGCGATCATCAGGGCCCCCAGGCACTCAGCACCACACAGGTCCGGTTACATGGATGGTACGTCGCCAATTACCGGATAGATGGTGGCAGATCGTGGGTCGAGGCGGGGTACCAGCTCAGAATGCGTCTGCCATCTTGCCGCTGTCAGCCACACCACCCACAGCAAGACATTAATATTAAGATATTTAGGGCCTAATTCAAAAATCTATTTGTACAACTAAGTTGGAATTAGGTTTGCAAATAGAAATACAGTGCTTACCTTTGAAAGTAGTTGTTGGTTCGAAAATATGTATTGCATTTTTTTTATGTTTCTAAATTTTCTCAGATTTATTCTTCAAGTGTGAGTCTCATTTATTGCTTCTGCGAGTACAACAAATGCTTAGCACTACCCTCTGATAAGCCTAACTGCTCAGTCACATTACCACAAAAGAGAGCATTAGTTTCAACTGCTTTAGCCTCTGTAAACCAATTGGGGACCCCGTGTGACTCTCTGCACAGTGTACTTTGTTTAAGTACACTATATAGAGAGATAGTTTCCTACATTGGTAGCAGAGATGAGATCTACGACTTTGCGTTTGCTGATACCACTTTGTCAATGAAGGACTACACGAATAAATCAAAAAATTGCCTTTAGTTAAAAGTGATTTTTGCAATTTGTTGATTTTTTCTGAATTTCTAAAAGTAACTGTTAGGGCCTTGGTTAAGACCCTGCAGTTTAAAACTGTTTACGATTTAAAAGGTTACTTTAGTTAGGACCAAGAAAACTGGTGTTAAGGTTTTTTTTATAGCTTGAAAAAGATACCAACGTTGGTGTGATAATGAATCTTGCAGGGGACGTGGCAAAGGAGCTTGACCTTACCCCTTATCTACAGCTTGCCTTTAAGCAGCTAAGGGTTCTCTGCAAAGGGTACCAAATAGAATCAGGTTCAAACCCTATCAAAGTAAAGCTTCAGAACTGTTGGCAGAGTATGAGCAGGCCCATCCTACTTATGAGGCCACCAACCCTGAGAACCAGGGCGGAGTGAGTGTGG
Organism: Triturus cristatus; assembly: GCF_964204655.1. Taxonomy (NCBI): domain Eukaryota; kingdom Metazoa; phylum Chordata; class Amphibia; order Caudata; family Salamandridae; genus Triturus; species Triturus cristatus. The sequence continues at coordinate 479,826,252 of NC_140586.1, read as the reverse complement.
AAGATGACCCGAATATGCCTCAATTCGAGACAGAGGACACTGTACTTCTACTTCAAAAACGACAGATAGTGCCAAGAGTGCCTGCCTTTAGCGAGGATGGCTTTGTTAGCTCGAGGTACATAGAAGGTCACTCAGTGGAGGAGATCCTTCAAGAGAGATTGACCTTAAGAATAGCCCTGGAGCACAGGATACTGGCCATAGAAAGGGCAAGGGCAGATATGGGTTTACCACCCGTAAATGGTGGCAGCAATTTAATACCTAGATACAGAGAGGAAACCTTTGACCAAGTATACAGAAGGTGATGACATCACAAAATGGTCCACAGCGTTCAAGAGAGACAGTATAGCTTGGAAGGTCAGCCAGAAGTTTTGGGGCTCTCTCTGTTCTCAGGAAAATGTTGGTTTAGGCTCCTGACATTGAACGAGGCAGATTCTGAGTCCGATGACCTTTTGGAGGGTACGCAAATTGAGAGCTTTGGACTTACCACTGAAGAATATAGAATCAGGTTCCAGGAGACTCGAAAAACCCAGATTCAGTCCTGGGTGGATTTTGTAGATTTTTCAGTAAAGACACTAGGTGGCTGGTTGAAAGGTAACAATGTGCATGCCAATGATGGGCTGTATAATTTAATTATGAAAGAACAACTATTAAGTCATCATCAAATACTTTATTCGGTCATTACTACTATGAAACTGCAAGTGCAAACACTACAAAGATTCACTAGTACCAGTGTAGCAATAGTACAGTTTATGAACAAGATTTGGCTATCATATTAAAAACATCATCTTAATGTAGGTATTTAAAACAGTAGTTTACAAGGTAAAATAATAGGGAAATGAGTAAAAAGTTATTTGTAATGTTGGATTAAAACCCGTATAGGGTTGCAAAAAAGTGCAAATGCAAATAGTGCAAGAGTACAATACAGCAAGTATGGCAAACTATTAAGTAATTGTTATCAAGAAAAGTTGCACTAGTATTTGGGACCAATGGGTCACGACTAGGGTGACCAAAACTAACACTGGTGGGGGTGACCAAAAGAATGGGGTTACTATGTCTCCCCCGGGGAAAGATGGCGAACATCCGAAGGATAAAAGTAGTCTTCTAAAGGACCCCAACAACCTGCTAAGGAGGGTGGACCCCACAACTCTTCACAACCAAAAACTGGGCACCAAGGTAAGAATTGGGATCTCAAAAATGCATGGTGTCACAACTGTCAGAAGGCTGGACACAAAAATGGAGACTCTGCATGTACCAAAAAGAATCCCTCTACTACTACTCCAGGTAGCACTGGAATAGATCCCTAGTATGCCCTGAGCAAATCAGAGTGCACTCAAAAGCTACACTAGTCTCTGATGGTGGGGTGGACCTTGCAACCGTAGCTGTTTGGCCTACTAATATGGAGAAATACATGTAGATGCCCTTAATTAATGAGATTAGAGTAGTAGCCCTGAAAGATACAGGTGTCACCATGGTGACAGAGAATTAATTTCTCCAGGACAGTACCTGACTGGATAGACCTATCTATTCACCAACGCTGACATTGTCACTAAGGTCCATCCCATGATGATGGTGATCTTAGAATGGGGAGGGGTTACTGCCTGAAACAGGTAGTGGTCTCTTTTGAAACCCCAGTCGAATGTCTGCTAGGAAATTATTTGGAGTCCTCAGCTTGGGCTGAGGTTGAGCTTATATCCCATGCAGCCATGCTGGGATTTCCTGAATGGGTGTGTGTCAAAATCTGAGCACAGAGCAAGGCCCATGGTAAAATAGAGGTATTGGAGTCTGAAATGATGAACCAACCCTCCAAGAGAAAAGGTAAGAAGTCTGGGAATCCAGCTCTGAACAGCCACAAGCTCAGGTCCTCTCTCCTCAAGGAGAAGACCTGTCAGACCCAGAGGGAACTGAGCCCCAGGAACTTGGGCCTTACACGGCAGAGATCCTATGCTCAGGGGGAAGCTCTAGGGAAGAGCTGTGCCAAGGGCAAAGGACCTGTCATACTCTTGAAAGCCTGAGACAGCAATCTGCTGCATAGGAATCAGTGGCTCCCACAGGACCTATTGGGAGGAAGAGCTCTTGTACACTGAGGCCACTGGGGCCACTGAGCCCAGAGACCTAAAACATGGAGCCACCAGGGGACTGGTATTGCCTCAGCAATTCAGAGAGTTTCTCCTTACATTGGCACATGACATCCCCCTAGCTGGGTATCTTGGCTAGACCAAAACCTGGCGAAGGCTTGTCGGCCACTTCTAACGGCCAAACATAATCCAGAAGGTGAAGCCAGTGGCAAGGCAGGTGGCCACCTAAAGGGCCACATAATTCCACTTCCAGTGGTTGGGATACCCTTTGAAAGGGTTGGAATCAACATTGTTAGTACCTTTGATCCTCCAACTGCATCAGGAAACAGGTTTATGCTGGTAGTAGTGGATCATGATACCAGGTATCCTGAGGCTATTCCCCTTAGGACTACCACTGCTCCTGCAGTGGTTAAGGCCCTCATTGATATCTTTACCAGGGTCGGTTTTCTAAGAAGGTGGTGTCAGACAGAGGTACCAACTTCATGTCTGGCTGCCTGAAACGCATGTGGACTTATAAGTTCTCTACCCTATATCACCCACAAACCAATGGCCTGATTGAGAGATTCAACAAGACCATTAAAAGCATGATCATCGGACTCCCTGAAAAATTCAGAGGGATGTGGGATGTCCTTTTGCCATGCCTGCTTTTCCCTCACAGAGAAGTACCACAGAAGGAAGTAGTTTTTCCCCTTTGAACTTCTGTTTGGACATCCTGTGAGGGGACCACTTTGTCTGGTTAAAGAAGGCTTAGAGAGACCTCTCCGTGAGCCTAAAACATACATTGTGGACTATGTACTAGGCCTGTGTTCCAGGATGGCAGAGTACATGGAAAAGACAAGCAAAAACCTTGAGGCCAGCTGAGAGCTTCAGAAACTCTGGTATGATCAAAAGGCTGCCATTGTGGAGTTCCAACCAGAGCAGAAGGTATGGGTTTTGGAGCCTATGGTACTTAGGACCCTCCAGGACAAATGGACTGGGCCCTACCCTATCTTTGAAAGGAAAGGTGAGGTCACCTTATTGGTTGACTTTGGCACTAGCAGGAGCCCCAAGACGCTCATCCATGTTAAACACCTGAAACTTTTTCCACAACAGGGCTGAAGTGACTATGCTAATGGTCACTGATGAGGATCAGGAAGCAGGGAGTGAACCTCTCCCTGACCTCCTCTTCGGTAGCCCCAAAGATAAGATGGGTCAGTGAATGGAGTTGTTTACTTAGACACCTCCTCTGCCCAACAGCAAGCTGACTGCAGGCAAGTTCTGGAGCAGTTTGCCGGGCTCTTTCCCTTAACGCCTGGACAGACACACTAGTGTACCCTTGATGTGGACACTGGGGACAGCTTGCCTGTCAAAAACAAGATCTATTGACAGTGTGACCATGTTAATGAGAGTATCAAAGCAAGATTTACAATGAAAAATATGTTCCCCGTGGAAGAACAGTTTTAAACAGAAGTTGAGCCTTTGTGTTTCACATGACAATACCTACACCATTCACATCTGACATGTAAACGGTAACATGTTTCAGATAAAATGGAATTCGCAATCCTTTGTGACATCCATGGTAGTTGGAAATCTCCTGCAAATGTAGGAGGAACCCTATTGGAGTAGTTTTCCAACTACTTTTTATGAACAAGCCCTCATTTCGCACAACACATTTTGTGTGTTCATTTAGCTATTGGATTATATGGATTATGTATGCAATATGCCGCCAAATATAGTAATACTGTGGTGACCATTCTCAAATGTGAAGCGGTCCAATTGAGAATGTAAAAAAAAATTAAAAGTGCCAGTGGTCCCACAGACTACTGCCAAACCCTGATTGTCAAGAATCAGACTTGGAAGCCACTTGTATTACACACGAGTAAATATTTTACTGTTTCCCAATGTTTAGACTCCCGGGGAGGAGGATGAACTGTCTCTGCTCGCTACCCCGAAGGAAATAAACCAGCCTGGAAAACTAAAACTGAGCTTTGAAGAACTGGAAAAGCAGCGCCGTGAAGCAGAACAGCGTAAAGCCGAAGAAGAAGCCAAGAGGCGCTTAGAGGAAGAGAGAAGGCAATTTGCCGAGGCCAGAAGAAGCATGGTATGTCTCCCTTTACATTCAAAATTCAACCACGTCATGGCTTCATGATTTCACTGTTGCGTTCAGCTCTTTTTCATCCTTTTTTATTATAAGTTTATAAATACTATTGCATCCCTCGGGCTGTATATACCTTCACGTTTTACGAGCCATTGAAGAGGGTTCAGAGTGTGGCTAAACGTAAAGACAGTTCAGGGCATTGTCCATGGTTTTCTTGGGCTGCATTGATTCCCTTGTTTGATGTAACCACAAAGAAAAAAAGTCTGCATTGTACACTTTCCTTAGATACGAAATGATAGAGAAGAAAAGTAGATGGCCTGTGGGGATGTTTTTATCTCTCATAAGTTATTAGTGCCTGAGAAGGAGCTGTTTAAGTCTCTCACATTTGGAGAAAAGGGAGATAAATAAACCTGGAAATGTACATTTGTATCAGTTCCCATAGAGATAATTTATGGCTAAAGATAATATACAATTTAGATATTAACTGATAACAAAAAGGAAAATAACAACTCTTTTATGGAAGAAAACAATGCTCCAGATACTTGTTTAATTATTGTATATATTTCAGTGGTATTGAAAAACTGTCTGGCTTAAAAAGGTCCAGAAGGTATCTCACAATTAAATGATTGTGTTTAACTGGTATAGCGGGAATAATCTTTGGGCTTTGCAGCTAGGTTTAGGTTACCGACATCTCATGCAATGCAGCGCAGTAAAAAAACAACTGTGTGGCATATGTACAAGGCCCTATCATCACGGAAATGCCACTTTTTGTGACGTTTCCGTGGCGATAGGGGCTTCGCCTTATTTACAAGGCAGCGTTAAGTCACTTAATGTGGCTTAACTCTGCCTTGCAAATAAGGCCCCCTTTCCCGCTATGCTTAGCGTGAAAGGGCTGGGCAGTGGGTGTTGCGGTGGGCGTTCCACTTCAACACCCATTGATTTTGATGCTGTCCCCTATTTAAAAGGGCAGCGTAAATAGGAGGCAGCGCCATAACTAAGACCAGGGAAAACCTGGTTTTAAGTTGGTGAAACGAGGAGAAATGCTATATTTACCCTTGTTATTGCTTTTTATTGTTTATGTACAGGAAGGTCCCCCTTCCGGCACATAAAAAATCTTTAAAAAAAATTACATTTTGTGACACCCATGTGTGCTGCATTAAGCAGCACACATAGAAGTGACAAAATGTCCTTCCTGTACATAAACAATCTTTCTCCTGCATGCAGACACCCTTGCACTATTGTGCAAGGGTGCCTGCGTTGGCGCTACACTGCTTAGTGTAGCACCAGCACAGGAGGAAACGCAAGTCTGTACCATATTGTTTTAAATATGGTGCAGCTTTGCTTTTCTGATGTTGTGGAGTGAGGCATTAAGCCATGACGGCTAATGCCTCACTCTGCCACTTCTGTTGCACATATCCCCCTGTGTTGCATGAAAGGGAGAGAGCAGAACAGCGTCATATCTAAGACTGTCTTACACCACATGCACCCTAATGCAAGAAGGGTAAGTCCTTACGAACAAAATACTATGCATAGACATAGTTTAAAATGTTTCCCACATTGGATTTGTGGTGTACAGTACAGTGCATATGCAATGTTAGAAAAGTAAGGCGAAATGAAAAATGTCTCCTTTTTAAACGTGTTCCTCCAAAAGGTGTTATATTTTGGTGCAAAGTCCTGTCTACCATTTTACGTCGATAGGGCTTTGCATGAGAATCCGTGGGTGGTTGCATGGGAATGCCCATAAACCACCCATTGGATGCTCCGTTGACACAAAGCAGAGCTAGTGCTACTTTGCTTGACTTGAGGGTTCCTTCCACTACAAATAAAGCTTTGCTCTTTAAAGTAAATCCCGATTAAATAATTTTAGCTGAGTCGTGTTAAAACGGCCTTACATTGTTAGTTAATCTGCTTTTGTATGTCCCTGGTAGGATAAGGCATTGTCTGAAACTTTGTAAAGTGTTATTGCTGTAATTCGTGTTTCATTGATGCTTTAATCATAGCCAGTTTTGCGTGCATATGTATTTTGTCGTTGATTATAAACATTTTATGCTGCAGTGCCTTGACTGAAAGAATTTTCAATGCAATGGATCCGTGATTAGTTGTTCGAATAGATCTAGGGGTCAGTAACAACTAAGATGCGGGTTACATATCCACTAATTACCAAATGCACAGGATGCAGTACTGTGTAACCAGAGGGTATGCAATTTGCAACAAATTCTGTTTTGCACACCTTGCAATGGAGGACAAATTGCACATTTCCCACAGTCTTTCCATGCGCAAAACAGCATTTTGTACTCTTTGCCCTCCTGATTTTCATCAGATTTGACCTGGTGAAAATGGCTGGCCAGAAAGTAGTTGATGGCCAAATTGTACTGGGTTGTAATCCCGATTTATCTACAAATGGGTTTGTGCTTAAATCTGGGTTACCAGCAAGGCCTAACAGCAAGTCCCAAAGCTTTGGCTATGTTTTTTTTTCAATTTGCTTTAAAGTATAAGTAATAACTAAAGTGAAAACGAAAGACACAAGCAACTAGGCAGTAACATAACAGCACATTTCACAGTCACGCTAAAAAGCACTAACAGTCTCAGACGGAAATAGTGGCATGTGCATCATACCGCCTCTCGATGCAATTGTTTGGTAAGACCTTATACATTTAGATAGAACTCAATCAGATTTTACAGCTAGAAAGCTCCTACTTAGCTCACTACACAAACCTATGAAATTATTATTATTATTAATGCCGCTCGCAGGTGCAGGACCTTGCTCTGACTCAGGCTTACCTGGAACTGTCTCCCGCAGTGGACCTTGGCGCAGGACAACACGGATCTTGGCAGAACTCTGTGGGGCTTTTAATTTCAATTTTTACTTTGTGTGAATTGCGGGACTGCGAGGACCAGAGTGCTTTCGTTCCTGCTGATTGCTCGCACCTGGTTCCTCTTCCCGCCCCTTGTTCCGGCCAATTTAATCCTTGCCTGCTCTCGCGTTAGCGGGACGCGTGCGGGGCGTAGTCCGGGGCGAAGCCCGGGCCAAGGGCGGACCCGTTCTAGCCCGTTACAGACCGGGTAAGACCGGACCGGGCCATTTTTCTTTTCTTTCATTTTAGAGACTATAGCTCAAAATGGCAGCAAGGGAAACCCGTAGTAAATGTCTTGCAAGTAGTGGGTCTGTATCAGGGACTTTAGATGCTTTTTTAATTCGAGCCAACTCTTTATTAAATAATGAGATAACGGTCCTTGAAAAGCGCCTTTCTATAGGCATTGAAAATGCCAAAAGATCCTCTTTGGGTCATATTGCTCAGGCAAGAACGCCTGACAATGTTTTTCTGACCGGCAAACAGACACTACCTATTGTTAGCCCTGCTACTCCTGTTATTAACTTCCCAACCGATTATGAATCTCCCCAGAGAATGATTAATGCTAGGACATCGCCCGTGACAAGCCCCAATCTCAATCCCATCGTCAAACATAGTATGGTTAGTAGGAAGCGCTCTAGAGTTGTTAGGGAGGGAGCCATCCCTAAGAAGAATAAAGGCCCCCCAATAAAGAGGAACAAGTTGCACAAGCCATTAGTCCTTCCCTCTTGTACTGATACAGTTCTTGAGAGCACTTTAAACTCTAGCGTGTCTCCCGTCGCTACTAGCAGATCTGTATCTACCAGGACTATTTGTCCAGACCAGGTGGCTTCCCTCCGTTCTTCTTTAGTGACCCCTACTTCTAATACTAATTTGGGCACAAATATTGAACCGCTTTACAAAGATATAAAGGCCTTATTAAAATCTTTGCTTGATCCTCTCTGTCTCAAGCTGGACCAACTGGAGGATAGAATAGCTAAAATGACAAGGGTAATTGAGTCTTACCCCAATCCCCCTATAGTTCCATCCTCTTCTGAAAGGGAGCGGGGTAATGCCACTGCACTACAGAGTGCAAGCGCCTCAATCTTACAGCCACCCACACATACTCCTGCATTCTCGACATTGCCCGCCCAGGCTCCCATACTCCCTACCAGCAGTTCCATCCCTCCCTCTTCTACGGTGACAAACACAAATTCTCTAGGAAGGGTAGAGCCAGATTTGCACCAGACCACTACTACCAACCTTCCCATTGTTGGAGCACATCTTACCCCAAATCTCCCCCCAGAGGCTGTCCCGTTTGTTGCAGTTCTAACGGGAGTCCCTAAACTTTCTGAAGGAACCATCGAGTCATTCTCATCGCTTAAGAATAAAGTGGTGAGTTGGCTTACAAACCACAGACCTCTCCCCCCAAATTTTTCAGGTGAGATTTTGATGGTTCGCAGGGTCCACTGGGTGGGTAATACTAAGAAAGATCTTACCGGGGATTGTGTGATTATAACCCTGAGGGATAAGGGTGCTGTTTCTTTCATCCTTAATTCCCCTCATGTGGGATCTGAATCTTTAATAAAGCCCTTCCCACTAGCTTTTTTCTATCCCCCATCGAGAAGACAACACGAACATAATTATGACCAAGGGTGGACACGTGTGGGTCGTAATGGATTCCGTAATGGGTATAGCACAAGATATGAACTACAGGGCTCTCCCTTATATATGGGGGACCACAATAGATTTAGATGTCTTAGTGAGGTTGATTGACTGGTCCCAAATACATGTTCAATCAGTGGGTTGTTCTGCGTTGAACCATTTACCCAAGGAGAATTAGATATGGGAATTACTAAAACCATATCACCAAGCCCGATTTTAAACTCAAATCCGGATGAGGGTTTTAAAATTTTATCACAGATTGTGTCTCCTGTGAGCTCCCCTTTCGGCCCCTGCACCAGGGATAATGTCCCTGTCTTATCCTCTAGTTCTCCTTCTATAGCTGATTCCCCAAACCTAAGCATAGATGCCCCTACTATAGGAGAGCCCAAAACCAATGTTAACCTTATCTCTTGGAATGTAGCGGGCCTAAAAAACAAACAGATATGTAATGAGTGGGGTAATTTTATGGACACTTTTGACATTTGTTTGTTACAAGAGACATGGGCCGTGGACAACTACCAACGAGAGGGGTTCGCCTCTTTTGACATTCTGGCTCTATCTAGTGGCAGGGGGAGACCCTCTGGAGGTCTTAGCACCTGGGTTGCAATTCATCTGGGTGCTAAAGCCAGGCAACTCCAAACAGGATCGGATGACATTTTATGTGTTATATTGGACTTGCCTGAGAACAGGCATTTGGTTCTCCTAAATGTCTATTCTAGACCATCTCCTGGAGGACGTGAATCTAAGGTCATTACAGCTCTGAATGACTTTATTCTGACTTTAGATCCAGACTATTCCATCATAGTAGGCGGCGATTTTAATTGTCAGTTTGAGCCGCTCAGTCTCTCAGCCCAAAATGACCCTGTGGCGGAGGACATACATTCAAATATCCCTGACACTATGATCCCTACGGTCAGAGCTTGGACCCCATTAGTACTTCAAATTCTTTCTCTTACCCTTTCTTTATCATTGAGGGCTTGTAATGGTCGATTCAAATCCGACCAGCCTGGACACACTACTTTTAATAGAGCTGGGCATTTGTCGATCTTGGATTATATCCTGATCGACATAAAATCATGGAATAAGGTCTTAGATTTTAGTGTGCTTGTTCGTGATGATAGTGACCACAATGCCCTTACTCTGAAATTAAAACCAGATCATTGGGGATTTTCAACGTATGTCAGTGGGGTGTCCCCTCCATTGCAATCTTTAACTCTCCATAACAACAAACGAAGAGTCAAATGGTCTAGCATCCTCATGCATCCTGAGAAACTGGCAGAAACGTATAGATTGGCACTTCCCGGCCTTAATGAAATGGCCGGTGTAGTGCTAGACTGCTCTTCCGCGGAAAGTTTATCCAGCCCCGTTAGTATCCACACTCAGTTATCAATGAAAATCCTGGACGTTTTTTCTCGCTCAGAGGCTCCTAAGGCACGAGCGCCTAACAAGCAATCTTGGTTCACAGGTGAATGCAGGAAATTAAAAACCGAGCTGATTGTGGCAATAAAAGCAAAGGATAAACCTAGAACTAAATCACTCCGCGCCCTTTACAAACAACAGATCAATAGGGCAAGGAAGTCTTGGGAAGACGATATGTGGGAGGAGCTGAGAGTATCTTTACAGAATAAGGACTTTAAGACCTTTTGGGCTATTGTTAGCAATGGTAAGAAAGACTCTGACCCCATTACTGGCTCTAATATTGCCCCAGTACTCTGGGAAGGGCATTTCGGTAGCCTATACTCAATAGCGGATTCTAATGCACTTCCCCCAGTTGATTCTCCTCCTACTACAGCTTGTAGTGCTGGAGTTATCCCACGAATTAAAATTAAGGAGGTTGAACATGCCATTTCTATGCTCATACCTAACAAAGCGCCGGGCCTGGACAAAATTCCTGGCGATCTTTTTAGGTCTGAACCTACGGTGTGGGCTCCCTACTTATGTGTCCTTTTTAACTCTATTCTGTACGGTGCAGAGCCACCAGTAACTTGGCGTGGCGCAGAGATAGTGACTATTCACAAAAAAGGCTGCCCTTTACAGCCCTCAAATTATCGCCCGATAATTTTAATTGACACGACCCAAAAACTTTTCGGGCGCATAATTTTGAATAGATTACAGGCCTGGGAAGAAGAAAATAATGTTTTAAGCACTTTGCAGGCCGGCTTCAGGAAGGGTACTTCAACCCTTGACCAGATATTTCGTCTTCAGGTTATATTCTGGAAGACTGTGAGAGTAGAGGGTGGCAGCCTCTACCTCATTTTTGTTGATCTAAGGTCAGCTTTTGATCTGGTCCCGAGAGAAAAGCTCTGGGCCGTTCTGCAAGGGCTTAACATTCCCCCCTATCTCTTGGGTGTTTTGAAGAACCTACACAAGGCCAACTTCGCCCAGGTTAGATGTGGGAAGTTTGGCGAACTCTCTGACCGTTTTCCTGTTAGTCGAGGAGTTCGACAAGGATGTGTGTTAGCCCCCACGCTGTTTTGCCTATACATTAACGGACTTATAAAACACCTTCTAGCCCTCAAAGACACTGACGTTCCTAGGCTTGTATCGGGCAAGGTACCTGCTCTAATGTTTGCTGACGACACCCTGTTGTTGTCACGCACTCCCATGGGAATTCAGCGAGTCTTAGATGGCTTCGTTGACTTCTGTGGCGACAGAGGCCTTGAGATCAACCTAGCCAAAACGAAATTCATGATTCTGAACCCCCCTAAAAGTACCCGCCCGAGCCCAGTCCTGAACGGTATCCCCCTTGAAAGGGTGAAAACGTTCTCTTACTTGGGGATTACACTCCAAGAAGACCTTGGCTGGGGAGGCCAGGTGGTCAATTCTACACTTAAGCTGACCCAAACTACAGGAGGCATGGCTAGATTGTTTAGTGGCACGGTTTTTAAACCAGCGGCCCCAGTGGTAGAAATTTTTAAAACTCAAGCCCGATCTGCCGCTACTTATGGAGCAGAACTATGGGGGCATTCCCAAATAGATAGTCTAACGAGGGTCGAAAACTCCTTTATCAGGAAATTATTAAGTTTACCCCTTAGTACTCCGCTGGTCCCAATTAGATTAGATCTGGGATTGCTACCCATTGAAGAAGTGGTGGTGGCCCGGCCTGTCCAATATTGGAAGAGACTATGGCCCAATCCAGACCTGGAAATTTTCAGAGAAGAATTTCTGGATCTCTGGCCTACACTCAAACACATGAAGATCCCTTGGTTAACCCATGTTAGGGAAACATGCCTCAAGATTGGTCGCAGGGAACTCTGGGATACCCCAGAAGTTTCCTGCCCATCTGTTTCTAAAACCAATCTTGCTGAAGAACTAAGATATTTTCATCTAACACGTCTGCACATGGATCCGAACATAGGTATGCTGACTGAACAGTTTCTCCAGATTAAACCGAACTATGGGAGGGAGTTATTTCTGGATCTGATTTTCCCTCCTGTAGCCAGGAAACTATACGTTCAATTCAGAATGGGTACCCTACCACTCAGGTCCTTCACTTCTAGATGGGACACTAATAATAGTTTCTCATGCCCTGCATGTGGCTACAAACTGGAGGATGAAATTCATGTGTTCTTTGTTTGTCCAGCGTACATTATCCCTAGGAAACGCTGGGTAAAATCGATTTGTAGGAACCTTGGTTTTAGAGACTGTGTTAATGCCCTGCGAGTTTTAAAATACGACACCCATCCCCCAATTGTGTTCGCAGTTTCACGCTTTCTTAATGCTGTATGGCTTCAGCGTAGGAAACATTCCACCAATTTTTAATAATGTGGAAAAATTTTAATCTAATCATTTTATTCTGTTTTGGTGGTTAAAAAGTGATCTGCTCTTGTTTTCGATATATATTTTGTTGTATTGTATTCTGCTTTTATGGCCCTTGTGGCCGAAATAAAGTTTTTTTGACTGACTGATTATTATTATTATTTTTAATTATGAACGCTGCTACTGGTTGCTTTGTCTAAGGGAAAGCAGGTCACTTCCAGGAAAGTGGTCATGGCATGATGTCAGAGGCTCTCCTCCTCTTTTATCAGAGAACTACTTGACTCCTCCCATTGAAGCAGTAAGCAGGCACATTGCATAAACCACCTTGATAGTGACAGCCCGAAAAGACAACCCTCCCTCTCGAAGCCTCAAACAATTATGTGTGTACCCCCAAATATAGCATCTAAAGTATGTGTGTGTATGTGTGGGGGGAGTGGTAGATATGGAAGGGTTGGTGGGTGTTGTCACTAGACTGGTAAGTTGGATCCCGAAAACCTTTTAGCACTTAATGGGCCTCTTCTGTCTGCACACCCAGAGAAAATCTCATAAATAATACTGTAAAGGGTTACCCTCACCGCTAGGGAGTGTGGCTCAAGGCCTGTCAAATTAGCCTAATACAGTGAAGGAAAGAGAGAATCAGAAATGGTAAAAATGGGCAAAGGGACAGTGGCAGAAAGGGCAAGGGGTAGAGAAAATGAAGAAATAAAAAAGATGGGTAGAAAATGAATAAAGGTCAGTACGGGTGGGGGAAGAGAGACGGGGTGACGAAAGGTTTGTAGGAAGCTACGGCAAAAACAAGGACTGGTGAGAGGGCGGAAAGTAGAAAACTAAGAGAAGTGGACGAGAGAAAAGGTGAAAGAAAGGAAGAGTAAAATAAAGAAGGACTTTAAAAAAGAAGAAAAGAAGAGATAAAGATGGATGGTGGAAGAGTGAAAGGGTTGACAGATTCATAGCTGAAAGGAAGAATTTATGGAAAAGTGAATGAGGAATAAATGGCATTATGGGCGAGTGGATGAACAGAACAAAAGATGGATGGATGAAAGGGTGTACGGGTGAGGGGGACTCACCTAAGGAGGCACCACATACCTGTGCCATTAAAGCTTTGTTTCAATATGGGGCTATTTTAATCTTCTGGTTACTTCCTGGGTCCCAAATGATCAATTTGTGTGAGTGAGAGCCCCCCAAATCCAGATATTGAACAGATTAAACACAGTATTGATAGCTCATTCATGAAAAGCACAGGGTAAAGGGGATTATCTTGAGGTTTAGTAATTGAACACTTCAGGCCCAGTTTGGAATTTGAGATAAATTGTTGCCTCAACTCAAGCAGACTCAGTCTATCTCCCTGTGATCACCAGGGGCCCCATTATAGAAAGTGACCTTAGGGCTCTATGGACAAGTGTGCTTTCTTTTTATGCCTTTGGGGCAATTTGGAATTACAGAAGAGGCCACAGATATTTCCACAGCACCTTCTGTAATACAGATGAAGCATGTGTTAAATGTCTGCAGGCGTGATTCAAAGGGGGTGACCCCAGTGTAAATGGGAAAATTCTTGGCATCGATACAATTTACAGAAGCAGGCACAGAGGCAAAGAGGCCATCAGGAGGTAAAATAATGTATGCCACATAGAGGTGGTGAACATTCATTGCACCCCCGAGAGTGCACTTGAAACAGCAGAAAGGGTATCCCAGGGATCCCTTTGACATTCCCCTACAGCTGGGTGCGGTAACTCAATGTGGGATATCTGCACCTCTTTCAAACTCAGACCTGGTTACTAGCTGCACAGTGAAAGGAGGACCTGATGTTTCGAATAGATGACCTGCCTTTCATTATTGTGCTATTTACAGTGTAGACAAGTGTTCGCACCAGCACTAGAAACAGCACATTCAAAGTAATACGGCACACTGTCCTGGTCTGCCGTATGATGGTCCATGCCGCAGATCAGGGCAATCTACTCTATATACAATACGGGCCTTGGTGTTCTGGGATATTCTTAATTCTCTCCAATGGAAGAAACGTGCTTTCCACATAAACCAGACAATGACAATTTGTGGTAGAACATCTTTCTCCACAGCGAACTTTGTTCAGGGATGCTTTCAAACTGAGGAATTAATTTGCCAAGGCCCAATATCTTAATTTTCTATTAATAGAAATATTGTGATTGCTCACAGGGTTCCACTAGAGCTCAATACGAGTGTTAATTGTGACATTTTTGTAATTGGTGCTCATACAAAAAGGTCTTTGCCATTTTAATTACTCTGTTAGAAAAATTGTCGACCTTTCACCCTTCCATTGGTGAACAAATGAGTGAAAAATGGACAAGTTATTTACCTTCAGTAACGCCTTATGTGATAGAGACATGATCTAGCAGCAGATTCCTTACCATTGAATTTCCCAGGTGTCACACTGGATCCGAAAGATTTTGCATTCAAGCAATACCCCTACATACCAGTAGGTGGCGAAGGTAGGCTCCACATGATGTCGTCAGCATCATCTGTGCCATTGTGATGTCTACGTCACTTATGTAGGCATCACCTCAGCGCGCTGATGTCAGTTACTTTTCACGATTTTCAATGCCAGAAGCGCTGAGCCAGGAAGTGCCCTGACATTGGTTTGTTTCTCAACAACTAGGGCTCTGAAAGGGTTCATCCCTGACCCTAGAAACCTGTCCACAGTGCAGGGAGGATGGGTGGGTCGGTAAGGAATCTGCATCGAGATCATATCTCGGCCAGATAAGGCGTTACCGAAGGTAAGTAACTTGTCAATCTGATAGAGACATCTATCCGCAGAATCCTTACCTTTGAATAGATACCCAAGCAATACCATCTCCAGAGGAGGGACTGCAGACAAGTTTAGATCAGGAAGTCCTGCAGGACAGACCGGCTAAAAAGGCTGTCCCTGTGGACCTGACTGTCCAGGCAGTAGTGCTTCATAAACGTGTGCAGGGATGTCCATGTTGCTGCCTGACAAATGTTGTGGACTGGAACTCCACATTGCAACGTTGTAGTAGCAGCCTTAGGTCTGGTGGAATAAGCCTTTAAGCCTTCAGTAAACTGCTTTTTGGCCAGAGCATACCACAATTTGATGCAGAGGATGGCCCATCGCTAAATAGTCCTCTTCTGCACCACATGACTTTTCTTGAATCCAACGTACCCCATGAAGAGTTGGTCGTCCACCCGGTCAATGGTAGAACGACAACGCTCTTTTTGGGTCCAGACGGTGGAGTCGCTCCTCATCTTTAGAGGGGTGTGGAAGAGTGTAGAAAGTGGGCAAGGTGACAGATTGTCCCACATGGAAAGGGAGGAAAGAGGCCCTAGTGCGAAGCTTAGATGACAAAGATTGCAGAAGTGATCGCCATTAAAAAGGCTGTTTTGATGGTAAGCAGCCGGAAGGGGCAGTTGTGCAGTAGTTCAAATGGAGCACACATCAGGAAGGTGAGAACCAAATTAAGGTCCCACTGAGGCATAATGGAAGGGGAAGGTGGGAACATATGTACAAGGCCTTTGAGGAATCCGTTTACAGTGGGAGATTTAAATAATGAGGATTGGTCTGGAAGTCTCAGGAAGGCAGACAGGGCCGAAAGGTAGCCTTTGAGAGTGCCCAGTGCAGAGCCCTGCTGGACAATGGTGAAATTAAAGAGAAAAACGTGAGAGAGGAAAGCAGAAAGAGGATCAATAGACCTTTATGTACAATATTTTACAAATTTGCCCCACCTGCAGGCATACACGGTCTTGGTGGAGGGCCTCCTGGCCACCAAAATCACATTGCAAACTTCGGGAGGAAGGTTGAATGCTATCAACTGCCGCCGCTCAGTCTCCACGCAAGAAGGCGTAGAGTTGACCGGTTCAGGTGTAAGTCCCTCCCCTGCTGCTGTGACAGAAGATCCTCCCGAAGGATGCAGAGTGATCGGAGGACCGATGCTCAATGGCAGAAGCTCAGGATAACAGACTCTCCTTACCCAGTCCAGAGCACAAGAATAATTTGGGCCCGGTCACTCCTGATCTTCTTGAGCACTCTTGACTGGAGTGGTATGGGCGGAAAGGCATATAGGAGGCTTGAGCTCAACTTGAGATGAAAAGCGTCTCCGAGGGAGAGCCGCACTGGAAACTCCAGCACGTGAAACTGCTGAGAGTGCGCATTCTCGGCAGAGGTGAACAGATCTAACCAGGCTCTCCCCACTGTTTAAAGAGACCTTGCACCACCTCGGTGCTGGGCATCGATGGCTGAGTTTGTCTACCCTGCCGTTCAGAGAACCTACCAGGTGTTGAGCCACCAGGAAAATGCCCTGATGTTACATTCATGTCCAGAGCCTCTTGACAAAGGGTCCAGGACCTCAACCCACCCTGTTTGTTGCAGTACCACATGGCGGTGGTGTCATCAGTGAACACTTTAACCAGCTTTCCCTTGATTGAAGGAAGAAAGGCTTTCAATGCCAAGTGAATTGCTCGGAGCTCCAGCAAGTTAATGTGGAGTCCGGATTCCCCCTGAGACCAGAGTACTCTGGTCTCCACCTCTCCCAGATGGCCACCCCACCCCAGGAGTGATGCGTCTGTCTGTGTGGTCTGGTTGGAGAAGAGAGAGGAGTCTACCTCTGACCCAATCGTGTTTGGTCAGCCACCACTGTAGTTCCTGTGCAGTTCCCTCCGAGATCTGGACCATATCAGAGAGATTCCCCATATGTTGCATCCACTGGAATCAACAATATGAGAACGGAGAGGCACACACTTTTTAAATCAACACAGTATTATACTATTTTCTTATACTGAAAACTAAACACTTTCATCATAAGCGTGCAACAGGGGAAGGCATGAAACAGTCAAACACGTGCCACTTAAACCACATCAATATAAAGGGTCGATGAGACCCAACCTCTGTGCACTGTTGCTATTACCTATTGGTATATCAACATAATCAATTTTACCAACATAAATTGGTGTGTTTACACCATAAATCAAATCCACAATAAACTCGTGAGATTGTTCAAATGTATTTACAAAATGGTCTTCAAATATCAGTTCAAAAAAATTAATCAAAGAATGTCCATGAATCCTTCACTACAGGAGTTTTTCCCAAAAAAATCCATTCACATTGAATCGAGAAATTTCTGGATGCCCAATGCATTTCGAGTCGGACTGACTCTTCTTCAGGGGCTTCAATTCTAAGAAAGAATGAATAAATGAACATAGACAATATATACAACAGGTATGCTATAAGCATCTAACAGATCATGACAACACTAAATCATTGCAGTGCTATAAATCTTCATTACATTGCTTTGGTTTGCAAACGTTAGCTCATAGAAAAAGAAAGAAAAGAGAGGAAGAAGAAAGCCTTCCGTTCACCAGAAATGTGCCACTTAAATGAACACGACCGGATAAAACGAGTGAAAGTAAGAAACACTATCGTGCATCCATACATGTATTCAAACTACTACTGTGCCTAGCTCAATGAGCCACCCGTGAAACACCCACTGCACTTGAAAATGCCACAAAAATACCTTGAATCTCACAACAAAACCGCTGAAAAGCGAACTGCTGGAAGTGTGCCTGCAATTAAAGAAACAAACTCGTACTAAAAACCTCTGGGGAGCGATAATACAAACATGACCTAATAGACTGAAATGTCGAAAGTAATGGACTGTTACCAGGACAGAGAAGGCTGGAACACTTCAAAGATCTGGACCCTCTTGGTCGACGACGAGGCAGACTCAGGAATTCTTAACCGCGTCCCCGTCACTGTTAAATACACAACCGCCGATACCCAGAAGTACACGTTCGTGACAGAAACACTAAAAACGGACACCAATACAGTCAGAAAAACGCTAAGAAAGAAGGACCACGGGATATACCTACTGCGAAGGACTCTATGGCCGCCATGTTACCACAAGTCTGTCCATATATTCACTTTTATAAACAGCAGTGAAAAACGTGAACTACACCTATTCCTAATGTGAAAGATACATAAAATAAAATACGAAGTGAGGTGAGGGAAATAAATTAAACTGGATGTGGAAATAGGAGATGAAAATTAAAATAAATTGAGACAAAAAGATTATGAGCTTGTCAGATTTTCCTTATGAAGCAAACAGCAGTCAATACGCAAACACATGCCAAATAACAATCAATTGGTTCAGAAATTACAAATAACATGAATAATCTATACGATCATTAATTCCCTTATCTATCAGAGTGTCAAGGCGTTTTATCCAAAATGTTTCCCTTTGAAGGAGAGCTCTAGTGATGTCCATACCGGACTGATGTATAACTCTCTCTAACACTGAGAATTGAAGTTGGGCTATGCTGTGTCTTTCCTCTTGCCAATGAGTTGCTAAGCTACTGCTTTTGTTTTTTGTTCTTATCGTGCTCTTGTGCTCAGAAATGCGTACTTTGATCTTGCGTTCGGTCTTCCCAACATATAGTTTCCCGCAAGGACACTTGATGTAATAAATTAGTTTTTCAGAGTTGCAATCAGAGTTATGGAACAATTTGATGGTTTCTCCTGAGTCTGGATGATGTAACACATCACCCACAATGACGTTGTTGCAGTGAATGCAATTCTGGCATTTTTTCATCCCTTTGAAGTTGGTGGCGAGTGTTTTTTGAGGAGAATGAATCAGTTCTTTCAAATTCTTAGAGCGAGTGTAAGCAAACAGTGGAGTGTCATTAAAGATGTTGTTGAAATCCAATTCATTCTGCAGTATTTCCCACCTTTTGATGATGATGTTTTTAACCTTCTTAGAACTGGTTGAGAATTTTGAAACAAAAACTTGTCTGGACTTTTGTTTGTGAGGTTGAGGTTGGAATAGACACTTTCTTGTCAGTTTTTCAGTACGTGACGTAGCTTGCTCAATGACTTCTAGAGGATACCCTCTGTTGAGATACAATTTCTGTTGTAATGAAAAGTGATTGCTCATGTCCTCAGGTTCAGAACAAATTCTTTTTATCCGCAAAAACTGTGAATAAGGTCAATTCTGTTTTAGATTAGGAGGATGAAAACTTTGGAAGTGCAAGGAATTGTTGGCATCAGCAGGTTTTCTGTGTACTTGTGTATGGATCAGCTTGTCCCTGATGGTAAGAGTCACATCAAGGTATACAATCATCGTCTTGCTTATTTCGTGAGTGAATTGGATATGGTCATCAACAGCATTGAGAAGTTGAATTTTCTCATCCAAGAGCTCCTGGGTATTGGTCCAGAGAATAAAGATGTCGTCTATATATCTGCAGTAAAGCAGAGTGTTCCTGGTCCAGTCAACATCGTTATAAATATGGTCATGCTCAAATTTCGCCATGAATGTGTTGGCATATGCAGGGGCCCCTGCAAAACCCATAGACGTTCCTTGCTGTTGAAGGAAAAAATTATTTTCCCAATAAAAATAGCTGTGGTACAAACAAAAATGCAAAAGTTCAAGTAAAAAAACTTTATCAGCCCTTAGAGAGGATTGACGCAGCAAGGCCCACTCAACAGCTTCCATACCAGCGATGTGTGGTATGGAAGTGTAAAGCGATTTGACATCGATCGTGCAAAATAGAACTTCCTCAGTGATAACTAAGGCTTCAAGTTTGGATAAAAAGTCTTTGGTATCTTTAATGTAGGATGGCCAGCTCTGAACGAAAAATTGTAAGAAATAATCTATATAATGACCGAGTGGTTCAAAGATGGTGCCACATCCTGTGACAATTGGCCACATGGGAGGGTTGTGCAAATCCTTGTGGATTTTGGGCAACATGTACAGAAGAGGTTTACGGGGATAATCCACAGTCAAACATTGTTTGGTAGCACTTGTGATCCAACCCATCTCAAAGGCGTGCTCTAAAATGCACTTTAGAGTGGTTTTAAGTTCGTGTATAGGGTCTCCATCTAACAACAAGTATGTCTGTGGATCTGTGACATGATCCCGTACTGCAGAAAAATAAAAAGATTTATCCATTATGACAATGGCACCTCCTTTGTCCGCTTTTTGTACATGTATATCACCATCATTTTGAATAGATCGCAACATTCGGATTTCGTGTTTAGATAGATTAGTCTTTATGGTTTTGTTGAAATGTAGGTGATTGAAATCTTTTCTGACCAAATTCTCAAACGTGTCCAATGTTTTATGAGAGATAGGAGCCTGAAATTTAGATTTCGGGAGAAACTCCAAAAATTCAGCCGCTTCTTTGTCTTTCATTGGTGGTAACACATTCGTAAACAAATGTCTTAGGCGTAAAACTCTCAGAAATTTGAAAAGTGCTATTTCACATTCTAGAATGTTGGTGTCGTATGTGGGGACGAAGCCCAAACCTTTGTTGAGAACCTGAATTTGAGATGGAGTGAGTTCCTTTGAAGAGATGTTAACAACTAAATTTGTTTCTGACTCCGTGTTCGACCTGACTTTCCGACAACTTCTCCTGGTTTTACGGATTTTGTCGTTCCTGGTGGCTGACTGGAATCCAGGTCCTTGGACAAAAAATGCACTGAACTAGAGGTGGATGCGGTTTCGGTACTCTCCTTAGGATGTAAACCACTATTTATTTGGCTTTTTGCTGAAGGTCTGGTTGTATTGGTATCCGACTCGGTTGCCACACTCTCTTCTGAAGAAGTGGTAGTAGTAGACTTTTTGAAATAAGTACGTCGCTGGGCATACACTTCCACCCAGGTATAAACCTCATTCAATTTATAATCCATAGTACGAGTTTGTTTCTTTAATTGCAGGCACACTTCCAGCGGTTCGCTTTTCAGCGGTTTTGTTGTGAGAATCAAGGTATTTTTGTGGCATTTTCAAGTGCAGTGGGTGTTTCACGGGTGGCTCATTGAGCTAGGCACAGTAGTAGTTTGAATACATGTATGGATGCACAATAGTGTTTCTTACTTTCACTCGTTTTAACCGGTCGTGTTCATTTAAGTGGCACATTTCTGGTGAACGGAAGGCTTTCTTCTTCCTCTCTTTTCTTTCTTTTTCTATGAGCTAACGTGTGCAAACCAAAGCAATGTGACGAAGATTTATAACACTGCAATGATTTAGTGTTGTCATGATCTGTTAGATGCTTATAGCATACCTGTTGTATATATTGTCTATGTTCATTTATTCATTCTTTTTTTAAATTGAAGCCCCTGAAGGAGAGTCAGTCCGACTCGAAATGCATTGGGCATCCAGAAATTTCTTGATTCAATGTGAAGGGATTTAATTTGGAAAAACTCCTGTAGTGAAGGATTCATGGACATTCTTTGATTAATTTTTTTGAACTGATATTTGAAGACCATTTTGTAAATACATTTGAACAATCTCCCGAGTTTCTTGTGGATTTGATTTATGGTGTAAACACACCAATTTATGTTGGTAAAATTGATCATGTTGATATACCAATAGGTAATAGCATCCACTGGAATGTCAAATCCCACTGCGGAGCCCACATATGCCAACTGGCATGTGTCACTAGCAGGATGCAGGAGGCTATGAGAACCCAGCAGCCTCAGAGTCATTCTCATCTAAATCCAGGACAGAGACTGAAACATCTGTATCATAGCTTGAATACCCTGTACTTGCCGCTCTGGATGATAGGCCCAAAACTGCACTATGTCCTGAGCAGCTCCGATGAAAGGGAGCATCGGATAAGGAGCAGGTGTGATTTCGGCACTTTGATAGTGAACCCTAGCGAATGCAGGAGGTTCACAGTAATATGGAGGTGGAAGACATCAGCCTGGGGCGAGCTCGCCTTCAACAGCCAGTCGTTGAGATAGGGGAAGACTAGAACCCCTGATCTCTGCAGGTGAATTGCGACCGATGCCATCACCTTGGTGAACACCTGAGGGGAGCTGGTAAGGCTAAAGGGGAGCACGGTGAACTGAAAGTGCTTATGGCCTGCTGTAAACTGCAGGTAGCGCCGATGAGCAGGCAGGATGGAAATGTGAGAAAATAGGCATCCTCCAAGTCCAACGCTACCATACAGTCTCCTGGGTCCAGGGCAGACAAGACCTGAGCCAGAGTGAGCATCCTGAACTTTTCCTTCTTGGGGTTGTAGTTGGGGGTTCGCAGATTTAGGATAGAACAAAAACCCTTGTCCTTTTTCAGGACCAGAAAGTAGCAGGAATAACAACCACAGCCAACTTTTGGCACCAGAACCCTCTCTACGACTCCCTGGGCCAAGAGAGTCATGACTTTCTCCTGAAGTAAAGTCAGGTGATCCTCTATCAGCTGGTCGTAAGTTGGAGGCATGGAGTGGGGGTAGTCTTGAAAGGGAGGGAGTAGCACCTTCGGACTATCTAGAGAACCCACCTGCCCAAAGTGATGTTCTGCCAGTGGTGGAGATGATAGATGATCCTGCCACCAACTGGCCACCCATGATCTAGAAGGACTAGGAAGGTTAGGAGGCTGAGGCTGCAGGGGGATGGGAATCTGACCCAACTTCTGGCCGCCCGACCCACAGGGTGGGAATGAGCCATGCCCACAGCCGCACAGAGGTTGCCGAACTTGCACGGTCTTGTTGCTGTGGTATGGCTGGCAGGGCCGAAAGCCCCTTCCGTAGCCACAAAAGGAGTGAAAGGCAGACAAGGGACATGTGGCCACTGAGAGGGCCAAGGACTTGGCCGTAACCCATGAGTCCTTAAAGCGCTCCATCGCCATTTCTGCCTTGTCTCTGAAAAGACGGGTGCCATCAAAGGGCATGCCCATGAGAGAGGCCTGGCCATCCTCAAAAAGCCAGAAGTTCTCAACCAGGCATGGCGTCGATCAGCCACCGTTGATGAAATCGATCTTCCCTAGTGTGTTGGTCATGTCGAGACCACAACGAATTGCGAACTTTACCGCATCTCTCCTATCTGATACTGCTTGTGAGAATATGGCCTGGGCCTCCTCTAAGACCTGTGACACCACTTGTGCAATCTTTTCCTACAGGGAGTGGAAGTAACGGCCCAAGAGGCATGCGGTGTTCACATACTGTATTGCAAGGCTGATGGAAGAAAGACATTTTTTACCCTAACTGTCAAGCCTCTTGGATTCCCTGTCTGGGGGTGTGGAAGAGAACGTACCATGGTAGGGAGAGCTTTGACCACCAAACACTCAGGGTTAGGGTGGTTGGTGAGGAAATTTGCGTCACCCGGTCCTGGGTGATGGTGGCAGGTAATTGTCCTATCCACAGTAGCCCCTGTGCTGGGCTTGGACCAAGTTTCCAGTAGGACACCTGTTAAGGCCTCATTGAAGGGCAGAAAGGGTTCTGAGGAGTAGAAACCTGGCTTCAGGACCTCTGTCAAGATATTCGTCTTGACTGCCATGGAAGAGAGCTGAAGGTCCAATACCTCAGCTGTCCTTCATACCACCATAGCGTATGATGTTCCATCCTCCATAGCCATGGTATGGGGAGAAAGCAGGCCCAAATCTAGAGAGGTATCCAGTCCGCTGGCCTCACGCAGTTCCTTGTACCAGTCCATGTCATGATAAGGCTGGTCTATAAAGAGTCCAGGGAACTAAGATGGATGCACAGGCAGCTACAGGAACACATGCAAGATGCAGAGGCAATGAGTTAAGTACTTTTAAATTCTGATTCAGTATTTTAATAGACAGATTACCAGGTTAGAAATTTTGGTGGCAGATAACGTGAAGACATGCATCCAGGGGTTCACAGTGACAAAATATAACCATGTACTTCTGTTGCCTATTACAGTAATGCTTCCATGCACATGAATATCACAATGTGCATTGAAATATTACTTTGTCAAATCTGAATATTATTTTTATGTTAACCTGAAGTGTTCATCAGCCTTAACATATATATATATATATATATATATATATATATATATATATATATATATATATATATATATATATATATATATATATTATCTACTGGCGGTCGCCAGTAGATAGATAGTTATAGTTAGGACCCTGTTTCCATAGGAAATCCGCAACATTCTATTTGGAATAACTTTGGCGCCGGTCGATGAATCCTCGCGAAATTTTCAAAATAGGTGGGGCGCTCCGCTCCGCTCCTACCCTGAAAGTCTCGGGGGGATTCGTCAAGCGGGGGCTGAGAAAAAAGGGGGGTCCCAAAACGCGTTTTTCCCATGCATTTTTCCATAGGACCTTTAGACACAGCTACAGCCCGAACGGCTGAACAGAGTTACTTGAAATTTGGCAGAGAGGTAGTCCTCAGGTCAAGGAAGTGCCTTTTGTAGGTCTGGTGTAAATCTGTTCAGTAGTTCCTGAGAAAATAGCATTTAAATCAATATATATATGTGGGCGGAGCCTAACCACACATCTCATCCTGAGATCTGATTGGCTGTCAGCACTTCATCCAAGAAGTGTTGGCAGCCATCTTGGGACCAATATACATGATAGCACCTCATTAAAAAGCATTGCAGTTAATAGAAGATTTTAAGACTTTAGTTACATTATAAATCATTTGTTGATGGTACCATACTCATTTTAGGAATTGTGGTATGTTCTAAGGTGATTTCACCATGTGAAAAAGCCTTCTGCTGGGATATCATGATTGAGAGAAAAATATTTTCTCATGCTTTTACCACAGAGGTTTGGAAGGTGATCTATAAGCTAAACTGAGAGCTTATTTTCTGTAAATTCACATTATCTTTCTCAGTCATGTGAGAATGAAGTCTGACATTCTCAGTAAAACATGTACATCCAACAAGGGCAGAGACTGTCAGTTGATTCCTTTGTGTTCTACTGCAGCTTTCCAGAGTGTTCCAAAGAACTACTAGAGCGCTAACCGTCCTACTTATGATAAATGTATGGCACACCTGAAGCCATCTTGCTTGGATTAAAGTGGTAACTCTTAAAACATTTAATTTAAAAAGGAACAAAACGAGGTGGTTCATTTTTCCATAAAAAGTATGATTAGTGCTGCATAAAGAAAAATTAGGGCACATTTTGAGTGACTTCTCAAATCCTGGCATGCAGACTGAAACATGCACTTTCAATACCAGCAGCAGTTTTCCCTGGTGAGCAGTAGCTTTACTACAGTGATCTAATGAGCAAAAAGAGTGCTAACATTCTGATTTTATGGCAAATGTGTGACACATTTGAATGCCTTCTTGATGGAATCAAAGTAAAAAACTGAAAGTATTTCCTACTGAGGAGACTGCAGTAAATGAGGAAATTAGGAAACTTCATAACAAATAAGTCTCCCAAGATGGCCACCAGAGACAAAAGAGCCCAAATGTAGCCCAAATATCACCCAGATGTAGCCCAAGTATAGCCCAATGACAGAATGTCCAAGAATGTTCTTAAAAACAACTAGAGCACTTACTGTCTTCATTATGACAAAAGTATGGCACACCTGAAGCCATCTCGATTGGAATAAACTGGTAACACTTAAAACATTTAATTTAAAAAGGAACACAATGAGGGGGTTCATTTTGCCATAGAAATTATGATTAATGCTGAAGAAAGAAAATGAGGGCACATTTTGAGTGACTTCTCAAATCCTCTTCTATTTCATTAAAAAATTCTGACATGCAGACTGAAACATGCACTTTTAATACCAGGAGCAGACTTCCATGGTGAGCAGTAGTTTTACTACAGTGATCTAATGAGCAACTAGAGTGCTAACATTCAGAATTCATGGCAAATGTGTGACATATCTGAATACCTTCATGATGGAATCAAAGTAAAAAACTGAAAGCATTTCCGACTGAGGAGACTGCAGTACATGAGGAAATTAGGAAACTTCATAACAAATAAATCTCCCAAGATGGCCACCGGAGACAAAAGAGCCCAAATGTAGCCCAAAATCACCCAGATATAGCCCAAATATAGCCCAATGACAGAAGTGTGCAAAACACTTATTATTTTGTGTTTTTGCAGTGTTATTTAGTGCAGACTTGTCAGGTATTGGAGTGCTTTACATGAGCATTGGTTACATCACACAAGAACAAATTCATTTTGGTTGTAGACATGGGGAGACTAAGTGATTTGACCAGAATCACAGAATGTCGAGCTGAAGCAGAAACTTCAACCTGGTTCCCCAGTTGCAAAGTCTGCAGTTCTGGAAGTAACACCACATCCTCTCCCCTAAGTTCAACATTTAATCAAGTTGTCAACTAGATAAAAAAACATAAAGATAACAAATAATTTAAAAGTGCTTTGTCGCTATTTGAAAACTCAGAAAATATGTCCTTATTTTAGTCTTTTAGAGCACTAACCATAATTTTGATGCCAATAAGACCCTCTCATATATGTAATTTCTAAAGGAATGCTCTAGGTATTACAGTTTTGATTACATCAAGATGATGTCAGGCGCTCCACACTTTTGTAATAAATATAGAATGTTAGCAATCTAGTTGTTCATTAGGATACTGTTGAGAGGCAGAGGCCAGGGGCACGGACTCTGAAAATTGAAGGCAGGTAGGAGGGTGCAAAGGCAACAATTTAACCACACTGAGCAGGCAGGAAGGGCCGTGGAAGCACAACAGACTATGGAGGGCAGTGGAAAGGGGGGCAGGGGCAACAAACCAACAATACAGGACTTGCAAGAGAGGCTGTTGGAGGGAAGATCTATTACGGGTCAAGGAAGCTAGGGGCGGTCCCCAGAGCCCCGGGAGCCACCACAGAACTGAGCAGGAGAGTGAGTCAGGGACAAAAGGGGCACCTTAATTTGAGCCGGGGTGCCTAGGAACGCTTGCTCCAAAAATGAAGAAAACAGACATATGAGACATGGAATTGGAGGCAGAATACAATGGCAGTTTAATGAGAAGATGCAACTTCAAAGAAACCGCAGAATAGAGACCTAAAGTACAAAATACAGAATCCAGATAATCATACAGCTGTCATGATATTCTCTGTATCTCAATTAATGGACTGACAGAGAGAGAGAGAAAACACATCTATAAATGCATCATGAGAAACAAGTTACACCAAGGAAAATGTTACCTAGGGACACTCACATTTACTCTTAGAGCAAGCATTCCTGCAATTACAATACAACATCTTTTAAATGCAAAAGTAAAGAGAACAATGGTTAAACATAACATGACATTTCATATAGGTAAAATAGAATAAGATACTTCAAGCAAAGCCGAGCAAGACATTTTAAGCAAAGGAAGACAAGAGCTCCCAGTTCTTGGGGAAAACCTGCACAGCCTGTCAACCTACATACAGACGGCGAGGTTGTCCGTCGATATCTGTGGGTGCTCCCTTTTTATATCATTTTGTGGGCACCTTTGCACGCTACATCTACCTACGTATGCTACCCAAAAGCTTCGTCTGCAGATTTTACCAGACATTTCGTCATTTACCCACTTAATGCTGACAATGGACTGGGTGAAAAGGTCAGTCTCTCAGGCCAATCACTTATCGTAAGTTCCATAGAGCAAGCAGAAAATAATGGGTATTGTACAGGAATTCAATATATTCATGTATAAAATCTCCTCAGTTCTCCTAACTTGACGCTCTGCGGTTGCCACTTCCTTAAAAGCGGGAAACCTGCCCAGGAAGCAAGTACCAGTCCAGGATGCAGCCTACTGTATGTCGACAGCTTCAGGGGGATGTTGAACTTTGATACCGAGCACGGAGCACTCGGGTAGGGTGGGGGCTACTAGTTTGGAGCAGAAGGCCTCGCAGACCTGCCTTCAGACTGCTATACACTAAAATTGCAGAGCTATGGTCAATTTAACAAAGAGGCCTACATATTGAACAGAAGGGCCTACACAGGGGTTTTATGCTGGCTGAGTGGTAAGGATAATTATATAGCAACACAGGACCCGCTGGTCAATTTAATACGGCCTACAAATGCGGCTGGCAGGGCAAGGACAAGGGTCTCATACTTCAGGTGTGGACAGAACGGGCCAGGGGCCCCCTGTGATACAAAATCTACCCTCCTTCAAGGCTGTGGCAATGTAATAGACCATTGTGGGCAGAAGGAAGAGGCAATGGTAGTACAACCATACATGCCAACAGACCCGATTCAGCCAGGAAACGTCCAATGTTTTTAAGCTCAAATGGGCTTTATTTGATCTGTCTCCTGTCTACAATATCCTCTTTTTCAATGTAACTCAAAGGGGAAAATCAATACCCCAGTTTTTTTTCAAAATCTCCCTCTTACCAAGTTCAAAATGTTCGCAAGTATGGTACATTGGATCATGGAAGGAAATGGGATAGGGACATGGACTTGGATAACAGAGGACAGGAGAGACATGGAGAGGTGCACCAAACTGACCCTGCAGGGCAGGCATCAGGGTTTGCAGCAGCACAATACACCACACAGGGCATGCAGGACGGGAGTGCAGCACAACAATCCATAGAAAGCAAGAGGGAGGGGACAGGACCATGCACATGGACAACAGAGAACAGAGGGGCAAGAGGCAATGGTAGCTAGCTGACCATAATGGACAGACAGGAGAGAAGGCTGCAGCATAACAGACCATAAAGGGCAGGAGGGACGGATCAGGGGCATTACAATGGAACAGACAAGCCAGGAGGGAGGGAGTAGGGGTCTGCACATGTAAACAGAGGGCTGGGGGCAAGGGGGCAGGGCAGGAGCAGCAAGATGGCCATGGAGGTCAGGCAGGATGGGCACTAGAAGCAAGACACAACATGAAGAGCAACAGTGAGACTGTGATGGCATACACACAGACCATGGAGGGAAGGTGGGAGGGGGTCAGGGGCAGCTAACTGACCACACAGGGAAGGTGGGAGGGGCCATGGCAGCACAGAAGACCATGCATGGCAAGTGGGAGGGTTAGTGGCAGCACAATGGCTATGATGGGCAAGAAGGAGGGTGCAGGGGCATGCACAAAGGACGATGGAGGATAGAAGGGAGGGTCAGGACCTGTGCACAGACAAGAAAGTTCAGGGGAAGGGGCCTCACAACAGACCACACGGGGCAGGCAGGAGGAGCAGTTGCAGCACAACAGACCAGGGAGGGCAGAAGGGTGTGGCAGTACAATGGACCATGTAGGACAGGAGGAAGAGGATAGAGGCATGGCATGTGGACAGGCAGGGTGGAGGTGGCAGGGACAGGTTACAGTCATCTGACAATGCTAGGCAGGTGGGAGGGGAGTGGCAGCTCAACAGAACACTCAGAGTAGATAGGAGTGGCAGGTCCATGGGACATGGTGGGCAAAAAGGATGGAGCAGGGGCATGCACAAAGACATCGGAGGGCAGGGGGAAGGAGAATAGGGGCAGCAAGCTAAGCACAGAGTTTAAGCAGGAGGTCAATGATGGGGCATAGAATTGGGCAATGGAGGGCAGGAGGAGTGGACTGGTACATCATACTAAATTGAGGGCAGTGGCAGCACATCAGACCATGCATGGCAGGAGGGAGGAGGCTAGTCCATGGATTCACACAACAGAGGATAGGGAGGAGGGGGATGGGGCAGCAAGCTAACTGTTCAGAGAAGGCGGGTATTAGAAACTTTATTGTTTTTAAAACATTTTGTCTGTGCAAACTACTTAAAATATGAACAAGTATGCAGCATAATCTCACTTTTATTCAGGAAGAAGAAGACGTTAGTGACTGTGACTCCGGGCTCACTTGGCAAAAACACCCCCTGACCCTCCACCCCCTATCGCAAAATGTAATGCCCGTGAAAAGGGTAGGTGAACACAGTGTTATATAGAACATAGTCCTGAGAGCACGATTGAAAATGAAAACTAGATATAGTGTATGGTATAAACTATGCACCAAAAAGTGTGATATAAGATGAACCAGGCGTGAAATATAATATGCAATACATTGTGCGCAATGACAGATTCATTGGAGAGCGCGAGATAGCACAGGCACTAGCGTGTGCTATGCGATATGCGCCTTGGAGTGTAATATGCACAGGGCAGTGTTGTGTAACCTAACTAGTCTCTAAAGTTGTAATATAAAATATGTGCTGGGGAGTGTAACGTTGCATATGCACTGTGACAAAGATATGGATCCCAAATTGTAATATGTATGGCATAGCACTGTGCGTTATAACATAGGCATCGAGGAAGGCACGTTAGATGGGGCAATATAACCCGTGCGAAGACAAGTGTGGCATGACATTTTCACGGGGTGGTGTTACAGTGCACATGGGCTAGAGAGTGTCATAGCATATGCACTAGCTAGTGGAATACAATACAGAGGTGTGTGGCACTCGGCAGGCAATGGTGGGTGTAACACAGCATTGGGCTCTGTCAGGAGCGCGCTGTGACTCGCAAGTGATGTTCGTCCCCTTTCCAGAGAGTAAAATAAAAAGTATTACACATCCGGCAGTGGATGTGTGTTTTATTAACTGTGAGGGGGGTTTCTTGCATAGTTTTGGTCGAATTTTTGTCGAATCCCCTTTGAATGGCTTGGTGTGCATGTGTATTAAATGTGCCCGTCAATAGCTACCCATGTTTGTATAAATAAACGACAAGGGTGTCTACCGGGATTAGGCACGGTAGAGCATCAGACATGTCAGAGCTTCACTAGTGGTGTAAATACATTCCACGTGGATTAATTGCATGCATAGTCGCCTTTTAATGAATATCACGCAAATCGTCATGGTGATAGGTACGTACGGTTTGTCCAGCATGTCCTAGGTGTGTCTATAAATATATATTTTTTAAAAATAATAAAAAACAGTGGCCGGCCCTGGGGATTGGGGTCAAAAAAATATAATTAGGAGACAGGCCCTGGGGGATGGGGTCATCAGGGCCAATAAATTAGAATAAGAAGGGGAACCACACAGCCCCCCTTCTTAAAAAAATAAAATAAATAAAAGACTGGCATCGTGCCGGAGGCCATGCCCCCTCCATGCAGCACTCTGCAAACGCGCCCCCAACAGGCATCTCCAGTATGCGCCAGGGAGCTGCGCTGCAGACAGGTGTTCTGAGGCCAAGCCCCTTTTTACACCTCTCTGCAACGCAGCTCTGTGGCGCTTACTGGAGGTACCTAGTGGTCTAGTGTGACCCTAGGGACCCTTAGGATTCAAGGGGACTTAATCTCTCAACTTAGAACAGCCACAGGGCGCGTTTACACAGTGGTGAAGGGAGGGGACGGGGCCTGAGGTGACGTGTGCAAACACGCACCATGGCACGTTTTAAATTGGGGATATAATTTCCCTTCAATACTGAGGGCCCCTGGGGGCTAACTAGCCCACCAAGTGCTTCCAGTAAGCGCCACTGAGCTGCATTGCAGAGAGGTGGTCCAGGCCGTGCCACTTTTTACACCTCTCTGCAACGCAGCTCTGTGGCACTTACTGGAGGTACCTAGTGGGCTAGTTGGACCCTAGGGACCCTCAGGACTCAAATGAACTTAATCTCCCAACTAAAAACGGACACAGGGCGTGTTTACACAATGGTGAAAGGAGGGGACGGGGCCTGAGTTAACGTGTGCAAAAACGCCCTGTGGCCTGTTTTAAGAGGTAGTTTTAATCCCCATGCCCTATTATATACTAGGGGCTTATAGAGGAGGTAAGGCTAATCACAGGGGGACCCCCAACGCATAATGTTCCCTAGTGTATGTAGGTGTTTTCACTGTATTCTAAGTGTCTTTTAACATAGCACTGGCTCTAGGACTGGTTAGTCAGACTCAGTTACCACCAGTATCCGTCTGAAAAAGTTGAGGGTACAGGATGATTTTGCAACAAGGCTTCTTTCTGCTCTTCTTTTTGTTCTTTCTGCACGTTATCCTTCTTCCTGCACTTATCTTCGTATTTGAGGACTTCTGTTGCTTCTTTCTGCACTTCTTTTGTTTCTTTCTGTGCATTTTTTCTTCTTTCTTCACATGTCCTATCTCTGTAGGCATAGTTAGAAATTAGCATTTAAAAAACCTTTGAAATTAACAGAAAAAACCATAGGTTTCAGGCACGTTATAGTTAGGAATTAGCATTTAAAAAACCTCAGAAATTCACTGAAAAAACCATAGGTTTCAGGGGTGTTATAGTTAGCTGGACTTTTCACTTGTACAAAACCATTGAAATTCCCCCGTTATAGTTAGTTCAGCTAACTATAACTCGCGCGCCCGCAATGCACTGCTGATGACGTCACATATTACATCACTCATGACATGGTCAGTGACATCACTCATGACATCACTGATGACATCTCAAATGACATCACTGATGACATCACTGATGACATCATCCTTGTGATAGAGGGGCAGACCTCCTCTCACCCTAATATAACCTTTGATACACACATTCAAAAATAGAGACTAAAATTTTCAAAACAATGGACATACCAATACCAGTTACAACAACCTCTTCAGTAATTCTAAGATCCACATACACATCCACTCATTCACCAACAGTCCAATACAGTCACTCATACATGTACTCACTCATCATATGTACTCATACACCTATACATCCTGTTACACAATGCCACTCATCCATAGTTACTCACACACATAGTCACTCATGCTAATAAAGAATCAAACATACATTTACTTGCATATACAGTTATACACACACCACCACACTTACTTCTACGGAAACTTACACATACTTGGTCTTTTAAACAATCACTTATAGAAACACATACTTATTCATACAGGAACTCTTTCAATCTCTCACTCTCACATATACTCACATATATACACCAATAGTCACATATACTAGTTTAAAACATATGTAGTTACTCATAAAGACACTATTGAGACAGTCATTCACTCACTAACACACCCATACACACACTCATCCACCCATACAGTCCTGCACACATACTGTGTTCAACACATACAAACAGTGAGTCACTCATTCATGCACCTATGCACTACGTAATACCCCCACCGAACCATGCAGACACTCAGACTGATACTCAAAAAACCAACTAATAACCTATATAGACACCCATGTAGCTACTCACCAACCCATGCAGCCACTTATACACAAAGTGAGAGACTGATACAGATATTTACATATTTAAACATTACTCACTAAGCCATGTATTCACTATGATACACTTAATCAGTCAGTTACACAATCAATTTTTCAAAAACAAATCATCCATTTAGACACTTATATACCCATTTATTCTTCCATCGACCTTGAGATATACATATATAAAACATATTTAATTTTCAGAATAACACACATTCACTGGATGATGTCATCAGTGATGTCATCAGTGATGTAATTTGAGATGTCATCAGTGATGTCATGAGTGATGTCACTGACCATGTCATGAGTGATGTAATATGTGACGTCATCAGCAGTGCATTGCGGGCGCGCGAGTTATAGTTAGCTGAACTAACTATAACGGGGGAATTTCAATGGTTTTGTACAAGTGAAAAGTCCAGCTAACTATAACACCCCTGAAACCTATGGTTTTTTCAGTGAATATATATATATATATATATATATATATATATATAATATATATATATATATAAATATATATATATATATATACATATATACATACACTGAAAAAACCATAGGTTTCTCACACGTTATAGTTAGGAATTAGCATTTAAAAAACCTTGCAAATTCACTGAAAAAACCATAGGTTTCACACATGTTATAGTTAGCTGGACATTTTACTGATAAAAAACCTATGAAATTCCCCCGTTATAGTTAGTGCAGGCAACTATAACTCACGCGACCGCAATCCTCTGCTGATGCTAATACTGTATTTAGACACTTATTTGCCCATGTCTTCTTCCATTAAATTTTAGCTATACATATATTACAAATATTTTTTTTTCAGAAAGACACATATGTCATCAGCAGAGGATTGCGGTCGCGTGAGTTATAGTTGCATGAACTAACTATAACGGGGGAATTTCATAGGTTTTTTATCAGTAAAATGTCCAGCTAACTATAACATGTGTGAAACCTATGGTTTTTTCAGTGAATTTGCAAGGTTTTTTAAATGCTAATTCCTAACTATAACGTGTGTGAAACCTATGGTTTTTTCAGTGAATTTGTACGGTTTTTTAAATGCTAAGTTACTTTACGCCATTCGTGGCGTGCGTGCCCACTTAACGCAGTTCGTTCCGTGCGCGCACCATGCGCGCACAGTGAGCACGCGGTGCGCTTCGCGCACCGCACGCCCACTTTACGCAGTTAGTGACGTGCACGCACGGTGGGCACGCGGTGCGCTACGCGCACCGCGTGCCCACGTTACGCTGGATGGGCCATGTACGCACGATGCGCTTCGCGCACCGTGCGCACATGGAGGGCATATTATGCGCTTCGTTGTGCAAGGTAAACTTTTACATTTCCATTGTATAGATATGCCATGCACAAATGGTGCCATTCGGCCACCATTTGTACACGGGTTGGGGAGAGTATGGTTAATTTTTTTTTTTTAAACATTTGCTTTTTTATTAATGTAATATGCCATGCACACGGGGTGGGGAGAGTATTGTTAATTTTTTTTTTTTAGATATTTTTTACCGTACGCGTACGGTAAGCGTAATCGCCGATTTTTCGAAAAAAATAAATATTGAGTTTTTGGCCTTTGGGGGTTCTGTAGGGACACCTTCATCAAGCCTAGGTGGTTAGGAGCAGTCTAAACAGCCCCTTTACATGTTTTTTGCCTTTGTTTTTCCTCCCCCCCTCAGAGTGCGAGAGAGAAAATGGCGGCCGCCGCTTCCTGGTTTCGACCGATTCGAATGTTTACTAAGATCTAACAGCCAATCAGAATCGCGCTCGCGCACGTCACCGTACGCGTACGGTAAGCTTACCGTAAGCGCACGGTAAGCGCACCGTAAGCTGCCACAGATATATATATTGATTTAAATGCTATTTTCTCAGGAACTACTGAACAGATTTAGACCAGACCTACAAAAGGCACTTCCTTGACCCGAGGACTACCTCTCTGCCAAATTTCAAGTAACTCTGTTCAGCCGTTCGGGATGTAGCTGTGTCTAAAGGTCCTATGGAAAAATGCATGGGAAAAACGCGTTTTGGGACCCCCCTTTTTTCTCAGCCCCCGCTTGATGAATCCCCCCGAGACTTTCAGGGTAGGAGCGGAGCGTAGCGCCCCACCTATTTTGAAAATTTCGCGAGGATTCGTCGACCGGCGCAAAAGTTATTCCAAATAGAATGTTGCGGATTTCCTATGGAAACAGGGTCCTAACTATAACTACCTACTGGCAACCGCCAGTAGGTAATATATACATATATATATATACACACATACACACACACACACACACACACACATATATATATTTTTTTTCTGATTGAACATCATACTTACTGTTAGTCTGTTGGTTTCGACATACCGATTTTGTCAACAGTGGAGGACATAAACCCTTACATTGTGAAGTGCTTTGTTTTTTTCATGTTACTGGCTAGTACTGTAAGTAATTGTTTGACTAATGGATGGTGGCCACTTCCATGATGGAGAATTACTTTTACAAATCTGTCCTCAATTTGACCCTAAAGCAGAGGGTAAATTACATATAGTTTGGGCTAGAGGTTCCATTTTGTAATTGGTAAACAATTTGTTTATAAGGAGGGAAGCGGGGGTAAATATATCGTTATGTTGTTTTGTTTCATTGTATCTGAAGAATTTCAGGTATATATACTGTAGTTGTATGTTAGTTTTACGTTCTTTATATTATTTAGGTCCACAAAATACTACTACCACTGGATTGATGATTGGGTAATATTCAGAGATAAAAGCTGCCTTTCTGGAGAAACACATTTTGCTGGTCCTTATAGAGTTTTCTCCCTATTATCGCATACAATGTATGTTCCTTTTGCGTTAAGTGATTTAAACAGTCAACTGGTCAAATAAAGTAACGTCCTCACCTATCTACACATCGAGAGATCTTACATTCTTCTTATGGAGTTGACCATTTCTGATGAAGAACTAACAGAAATGCGCTGGCAATAATCTGTTTTGATATGAATGAATGTGTCAAATTCTTTCTTAATAAAAATTAAGGTTTGGGTTTCATCATCCCAAACAGTTACATACAATTTGATGAGAAAGGTTTAACCTTGGAATCCTCCCTATCAGTTCTAAATATGGAAGACCTCAATGCAGTTACACAAACGAAGCCTTCAATTATTTCGACACATTGGTTTTTCAAGAACTTTGAAGAATTTATAAATTTTTACTTCTCTGTCATTCAAAATCATGAATCAATTACTTACTCAACTTGTACATTCAATAAAAACATTCGCTCAGACCCACAAAAAACTTCAACATCTTGTTTCAGGAATTTGCAAGTGGCCTGCCACTACTTCAAAGCAATTCCCACCAAACCTATGTTTCACCAGGGGACACAGAATCAAGACCTTTGAATATCAAAACATTATATTTAATTTAGTGGCACAACTTTTATGGCAAAAGACCATACATTTCAAAATGATTCCCTGTTTTTGTAGATATACAGGTGTAGTGGTACATGAAATGTAATTCAGATGAGGACTATCTTTGATTTTCCCCATTTCGATCTGTTCTTATTGCATGTGGAGGAAGCTGGCTCTGTCTATACTATACCCAAGTATGGTATAGTATGCTCAGAGTCCAGTGGATCCCCAGAGGCTTTACAGAGGCTAAAGTAGATAATACTAATGCTCTCTTTTGTTGCAGTGTGGGTGAGTTGTTCGGCTTATCAGAGGGCAGTGCTAAGCATTTGTTATACACACACAGACAAGAAATGATTACACACACATTGACTATATCGGAGACCAATGGTTTGTAAAAATATTACTTTTAGTACATTTATTTTATAGTACCAGAGATACTTTGTTGGAGTAAAATACATTTTGCAATATTACTGTTTTTCTATGTAAAAACTCGACAGTGCATTTTTCAATCAGTACAATGTTATCCTATGGGAGGAAACACAACCAGTAATAATCAGGTATCAATCAATCTCTGAAGAGGTGAAGTGTAGGCTCTCTCCTGATGCCGAGGGGGAGTTCGTTCAAGGTCTTGGCCACGATGTGGGAGAAGGATCTGCCACCCGCTCTAGACCTGTGGATGTGGGGGACCGTGGCCAGGGCTAGGCGGCAGAGCGGAGGTTTCTCTTTGGGGCTTGGAAGGAGATTCTTTCATTGAGATATTTGGGTCCGGTGTTGTGGAGGGCTTTGTAGGCATGTGTGAGGAGTTTGAAGGTTATTTTTTTTATACGGGGAGCAAGTGGAGGTCACGGAGGTGTTGGGTGATGTGGTCATGTCGTGGGATGTCGAGGACGAGTCTGGCTGTGGTGTTCTGGATGGTCTGGAGTTTTTTGTTGATTCCGGCATAGAGCGTGTTTCCGTAGTCCAGTCTGCTGGTGATGAGTGCATGTTTGATGGTCTTCCTGGAGTCAGAGGATCAATTTGAAGGTCTTGCGGATTATGCAGAGGGTGTTGAAGCATGTGGAGGACACGGCGTTGATCTGGTGGTTCATGGTGAGAGAAGAGTCTAGTATGATGCCGAGGTTGCGGACGTGGTCAGTATGGGTGGGTGGGTTTCCGAAGTCTGGGGGCCACCAGGTGTTGTTCCATTCGGAGGGGGTGGAGCCGAGGATGAGGACTTCTGTTTTCTCCGAGTTGAGCGTCAGGCAGGTGCTCCTCATCCAGGTTGCGATGTCCTCCATCCCTTCTTGGAAACTGTGCATGGTGATGTCGGGTTCCTTGATGAGGGAGAGGATGAGCTGGGTGTCATCTGCGTATGAGACTATGTTGAGTCTTTGTTTTCTGACGATGGTTGCGAGGGGGGCCATGTAGATGTTGAAGAGCGTGGAGCTGAGGGAGGATCCTTGGGGTACTCTGCATCTGATCTCTGTAGGTTCGGAGAGGAAGGGCGGGAGTCTCATTCTTTGTGTTCTGCCTGAGAGGAAAGATTGAATCCAGTCTAAGGCAGTTCCCTGGATGCCGGCGTTGTGGAGTCTGGT
Organism: Triturus cristatus; assembly: GCF_964204655.1. NCBI lineage: Eukaryota > Metazoa > Chordata > Amphibia > Caudata > Salamandridae > Triturus > Triturus cristatus. The sequence goes on along the minus strand of NC_140586.1, from coordinate 479,788,104 downwards.
GGCTAGTGTGCGGTGGGAGACCGTTTCGAAGGCTGCTGAGAGGTCTGGGAGGATGAGGACTGCTGTGTGACCTTGGTCAAGGAGGGAGTGGATTTCGTCGGTGGCGGCTATGAGGGCGGCTCAATGCTGGGGTTGTTGCGGAATCTGGATTGAGAGGTGTCGAGCAGGTTGCTGGTGTCTTTAAGTGCACTAGCTGGGTGTTGACAACTTTTTTGATGACTTTGGCGGTGAAGTGAAGAAGAGAGATGGGCCTGAAGTTTTTGAGGACTGTCGGGTCTGCAGAGGGCTTCTTGAGGTGGGGTTTGACTGCGGTGCATTTCCAGTCATCGGGGAAAGTGGCGGTCCTAAGGGAGCAGTTGATCAGTTGTTGTAGTTCGGGTGCAAGGGCAGTGGCAGCCCTGCGGAAGATGTTCGGCGGGCAGGGGTCAGTGGGTGCTCCAGAGTGGATGCTTTTCATAGTCTCTGCAGTGTCTTCTGTGGTGAAAGGGTTCCAGGTGAGGAGGTTCAGCTGGATGGTGTCGCTGGTGGGGGATGTTGTGTTGGTACCGTGGTCTTGGTCATCGTAGTTGTTGTAGAGCGTTTTGATCTTGTGTTGGAAGAAGGAGCTGAGTTTGTTGCAGAGGTCTTGGGAGGTAGGGATGTCAGTAGTTTCGCTATTGGGTCTGGTGAATTCCTGTATGATGACAAAGAGTTCCTTGGAGTTGTGGGTGTTGGAGAGGATTTTTTTATGCATGAAGTTTTCTTAGCTGATTTGATGAGTTGGTGGTGTGCTGTGGTTGAGGCCTTGTAGGTGGAGCATGCTTCCGGGGTTTTGCTGCTTCTCCATGTTTTCTCCAGTCGTCGGCAAGAGCGTTTGGATTCTAGGAGGTCTGTGGTGAACCAGGCAGCTTTTGCGTTGTGTTGTCTGGGGTGTTTTGGAGGGGAGCAAGAGTGTTGACGCAGTTAGCAATCCATTGGTGGAGGTTATTTTCTGCTATGTTGGTGTCTGTCGTGGTAGGGGGAGGAGTGCAGGTGAGGGTGGAGGTGAGGTGTTCTTCTGTGATTTTGTTCCAGTTTCTGCATGGGAGGCGTGTCGTGTGCTTGTGTGCAGTGGGTTTCGAGAAGGAGAAATGGATGTATTAGTGATCTGTCCATAGCGGTTTCGTGGTGTGACTGAATGTTGTGTCATCCAGCAAAGATGGGGTTGAGAGTGTGTCCTGATGTGTGAGTGAGTGTGGAGTCAAGTTGCTTCAGTCCAATGTTGGTGAGATTCTCTAGGAGGACGGTGGTGTTGGGATCGCTGGGGTTGTCTAGGTGGAAGTTCAGGTCTCTAAGCAGTATGTAGTATGTGGAGGTGAGGGCGTAGGGAGTGATGTAGTCTACGATGGTGTTGGTGAATAGGAAGCGGGGTCTGGGCGGTCGGTAGACGGGTGTCCCGCAGAGCATTGTTCTGGGGTTGGGCTGGATCTGGAAGTGAACGATTTAAGATATTGAGCTTTTGGATGAAGAATCAGTAGCAGGCACAGTTCCGGTAAGGGACCTCACTGCACCCCCAGCAGCACTGAGGCAGCCGGGTGCAGAGGTCACACTCGGGTGCTGGTGCCAATGTTATCCAATGGAGAAAGGGGGCAAGCAAAGTGGTAGTACTTATAGGTAAGTAGAACGGTTTGGTAAGCCAGTCTCCAGCGTTTAAGGTAAGCCCAGGGGGCCAAAAGTCAGCACCAAACGTACACCCTCAGTGGCACAGGGGCAGCCGGATGCAGAGTGCCAACACAACGTCGGGCACTCAATGCAAACAATGGAGAATATTGAAGTAGGAAAAAGGCTGAAGGCTCAGGCCAGGAGGCTAGAAGAAAGAAACCTATAGCTGCACAGGTAAGTTGGGATGTGCTGGGGTGTCTGAACACCATTGGTTGATCTCTCCAAAGCCCAGGGTGCAGGGGTGTCCTTCAGTATTAGAAATCAGCTTACCGGTTGCAAGTCGGGGTTGGGGGGGAGGTCGTTCTGCAGAGGCTACAGGCATCGACGTAGAGTCTAGCAGGTGTGAACCCACAGTGGACTCTTGCTCCAAACTGCTGGGGAACCTTTGCTGGAACGGTGGGCCACTGGAATTCAGGCCATAGGGTGTCGGGTGCAGAGGTAGTCGGTTTCGCTGTTCTGCCGTCAAAGCACTTTGTCTTTGAAGTTGTTTTTCTTCTGTACAGGTCCATTGCCCACAGGAGATTAGGAGTCTTTTTAGAAAGCAGGCAGTCCTCCCAGGGTTCTGAAGGTTGTTGGGCTGCAGGACGAGTTGCTGTACTTTAGCAGGGTCGTTGAGGGCTGCAGACATGCCGTAGGGCTCAGGGTAAGTCAGTGTGTGTCTTCAGTCTTGGCGGCTGCATGGCTCTTCTTTGTCCTCTTCTTTGTAGGCGCTGGTAATCTTAAGAACAAGGGTCTTGTGTGCCTAAATACTCAATTTAGGGGTGTTACAGGGATTAGATGCCAATGGGTTATTTAACTTTAGGGTGACTACACCCTTTGCATGCCCACTCCTCCCTTTGGGGAGGGGGCATATCCCTACCCCTATTGGCTAGAATCCTCCAAAACAATATGGAGGATTCTCAAAGGAGGGGGTCGCTTCAGCTCAGGACTCCTTAGGAGGGGTCCTGGCTGAGCGGGGACACACCTCTCCTGCTTACTCATTTTCCCGCTGACCTTGCCCCCAAAAGTGGGGTTTTCTCAGGGGGGGGGGGAATCTCCACTAGCTGGAGAGGCCATGGTCAGTATAACAAAGGACAGGAAGCCTATGAGGCTCACCGCCTTTCAATGCTGTTCCTGCTTGGGGGTAGGTGTGAAGCAACTCCACCCAGAGCAGGCTTTGTTTCTTACCTACGAGACCGAAAGGCTCCCAACTCAGGGGCTCAGAAACATGTCTAGAGGTGGAAGACTGGTGCAGACCAGTCAGGCACACAGTAGTGGTTTGGTAGGTTTTCAGGGGGCACCTTTGAGGTGCCCTCTGAGTGCAGTTCTTAATATAACCAACACTGGCATCAGTGTGGGTTTGTTAAGCTATGATGTTTGATACCAAACATTGTGTAATTCAGTGAAGCCATCACGGAGCTGTGGAACTCATAATGATGAATATGCAATGTTACATCGCATGCGATTACAATGCGGTTGTTACAACGACAACGTTGTTACAACACAAACCATTACATTGCACGTCGTTTCTACCACTTGCTGTAGGGGGTGCGCGGGACTTAGGAATAGTATAATTTACTATTCCACCTCCACGTGTGCAACAGTAGGGAAGGTGTTGCAATAGTAAATTATAGTATTCCTTAGTTTGGAAATGGTTTTCATTGTAACAATGCGGTCGTTGTAATGACTGCGTTGTAATCACATGCGTTGTAGTGCATGCGATGTAAACGCTGTTTCCCCGTAATGACCAGCTCCCAACCCATGTACTCAGTATGGCTTCACTGTGCACTTATAATGTGTAAGAGTTAGACACTATAGGGGCATATCTGCTCATGCAGTTATGCCCTCACATGAGGTATAGTGCACCCTGCCTAAGGGCTGCACGGACTGCTGTAGGGGTGACTTACCTATGCCTCTTGCAGTGCTTGTAGGCCTGGCACACACGGAGGTGGGCAAGGTCGACTCTTCACTTTTATATGCACCAAAACCTGCAGGCTGAAGTGACAGTGTGCATGTGGTTGGTGAGGGGCTTCTTACGGTGGCATAATACATGCTGCAGTCCTGAGAGATCCACTCTTGTCACAAGGCCATTGGTACCACTGGTACCTTTTACAAGTGACTTATATGTGTGCCAGAGGTGTGCCCATTGTGGAAACAATGGTACAGTTTTGGGAAAGAACACTGGTACTAGGAACCTGCTTAACAGGGACCCAGTACTCTACAGTCAAAGTTGCATCACAAGCCAGACAAAAAGTGGGGCAATACTGCAACAGAAACCCACTTTCCTACAGCATGTTTCTATTTTTACTTAAACATATTGGGGTTATTTATGTTTTATATTTGTTTATCAACATTGTTTGGTTTATTGGCTGCATACAAAATGTCCACAAATTTTCGCAGAGGACTCCATTGCTGCTCAGACCAGGCTATCAAATGTGATCCTAGGCACCCTTAAATAAACCTGTCTTCCTTTGTGGAATCTGCTGACTGGGCAGTGTGCATCTAAGACGCAGCAGCTCCCATCAAGACTCTGTCCTATCAGCTCAGTGTCTTCACAGCTGAATTTTCTACATCCATGTAGTCTGTTCCCGAGGTCATTAAAACATCCTGCTGCTTCACTGGAGCAAACACATCAACAGTGGCATATCTAAAACATTCAAATCAAATATATTTTCACAAGAACAGAAGTGCATAGCCCTTTTTGAAATTCTCCACAACATTCCTGAAAGATACTCAAGAAAAAGCATAGCTAGTTCCGAGTGCTGCAATGTTCCGGGTAGAACAAGAGAGGCCATCAGCGATTCATATGTATTGATACTGTGTGTTGACAACCTTTTTTTGCATTGGCTCTTGGCACAACATTTTAAACCAAATAGCAGAAAACTTAATTTTTGTAGAAAACATTTTCTTAGGTTGGAATCACCCAATCAGTGTGCTATGCACATAGTGGATCACTAATTATACATATAGAGGGAACACTATGCGGGACCAACAAAAAACTCACCCAAAGGCAAACACCATTCAGAATTCAGTGGCCAGACTCACTTTCAAACCTCCTATGCTGCATTCTCATCACACCGCACCTGAAAGAGCTCCACTTCCTCCCCATCCACAAACTAGCACAATTCAAGCTCTGCATGACACTTCCAAAGCACTGCATAACACTGGCCTAGCATACATCAACAATCGCATCTGCTTTCACAAATCTTCCAGACACTTCCACTCCGACTCCTACTTGCATACATCCCACACCTATGGAAAACAAACTGGCAGTCAAGCCTTCTCCTATGTCGCTCCTAAAGCATGGAACGACCTGCCCCTACACATAAGAACTTCCTCCTCACTTCCTGAACACTTCAAGAAACTGAAGACCTAGCTCTTCAAGTAGTCCCACTAGGCCATAGGTTAAGCTAGACTCACACCTGCTCAGTGCCAAAATATTCTGCTGGGTGATAGTGCACTCTACACATCTACATAACATAACATCATATCGCATTAAATCACATCACATAACATACAAGCAGGGCTTTTAATATTCAATTATTTTTCTTGGGGTGCCATTCATTGTCAAGCTGTTTCTGACAGGCAGTATGTTTAACATTTGTGTTACATTGACTGGTAAATTGTTGGTTAAATATCAAAAATCCTTGAAAGCAGTCCACGAAATGAGAGATGACTAAATGTGCTCTGAATAGTTAAATAAATGGCAAGGGGGAAAAGTGGTAAATAATAGCATGGGATGGCTCGGTGGAGAAGAGAAGCAAAGAAGCACCATATAATGACAGTCACTAGAGACGTTCTGTGGCTTGGATGCCATAAAATGTCCTAAATCTTAGTCCTGAAAAGGCAGATGCTATCCTTATCTGTAGCCCACAACACACAAACTTTAATCAACGCTGGCGTGCAGTTTTGCAACACATGTACTTTGCTTCCATCTCATTGATCAAGTCTCTTGCAGTATGGTTGGATTCAAATTTTACTGTGGCAACACATATTGACCAAACAGCTTCTTAAAGCAATCGTTGCTATAATCCATAAAGAAACTCAAACCTTTCCTTTGTCATAACGATTTCTACTTTGTTGTTAATACACTAATTCTGCACAGAATGAACTATAACAATGTGTTATTCGAGCTTCATCAATCACCCCCATCAAAGCAGTGCTCAAAGCTGCTGTTAGGCTTGTCCAAGGTACAAGAACATTTGATCACATTTCTCCTGCACTCAGAGAATTGCATTGATTACCTCTTGCTGCCAGAATTAAATGTAAATGTAACCAAGGTTATATTATTTGCAAAACACTACCTTTACAGTGGCTTTGCTACCTCGGAAGCGTTCAAATTCTCACCTTGAAGACCAAAAAGCCACAGATAGCCTTCTCTGGGGTCTATTGGAATTTTCTTCCTAGGAACTTGGGGTGTGCAGAAGAATCACTAATCCAGTTTCGAGAAAAATTGAAAATTTACGTTTTAAAGTTGTATCCTGAATAGCCATGCCACTCTGAATTTAACTACCTCAGCTTCCCAACTCTTTTCTATGTTTCTTTCTGACTTGTTGCTCATTCCTAGTTCGACTTTAACCCCTTTGTCCCAGCTACATGTTGGTTACACTCAGTTGTTCCTGCACACTGGTTATTTGTAACGGATGCCAAGCATCTCATGTTGTTCTAATGTACAGTGAGTTTATATCATTGTGGTTGCATGCGCTTTCGAAAAATGCAAGAATATGTAAAATAATAGCTTGCACTCTTGCCCATTATGATACGGTAAAATAAATCGCTAGCTTTTTGGAGCTTTATTAACTTGAATTTAGGATGGTTTCTATTTTCCCATCCTAAATGCTAGCTGATCGATAAAATAGAAGTTAGACTAGATTTCCGAATGTGGTTTGCTTGCCTTCAGAATCCGACCTGGGAATGAGGAAGGCCCATGAAATGCAAGTAAGATTTTGAATGATTCCTGAACATTTTCGCGTTCATTTCTGGTGGTCTATGATTGACCTATTGAGCGGGTTTGTATGAATTCGACAAAGGAAAATAATTTTGGTTTGTTGATATGTTATATGAAATGTACAGGCGGCTATGACAGCATGGTGTTTATGTGCATTATTCAGCTATTTCCCCATTTCCTAATTATTTTTAAGAGTCCAGACCAGGATAGCATGCACCAGGATTTGGAGAGTACAAAGATGGAGAGTTTTGCAGCTCACGAAGTAAGGCTTATTTGACTAACGTTGTCGTGCTCGCCTCCAGCTAACATGTACCTAATAGCATCACATCTGTTTCTGTTAAACTCACTGCTCATAGTGTTTCTATGTGTTCTGTTTTTTATATTTTTGTCTGACAAATTACAACAGTTCTCCATTCAGTAAATATGCAGATACATGAAAGAGATGTGTATTTGTCAGTGTTGACAAGGATTCTAAACCCCATTTTTCAGTTATGTTGTTAAACCGTAGGTCATGCTTCAGTTCTAGTAAATACTTATTATGACATTTCTATCTGCCCTTATGTTGTGCAAACCTATGGCCCTGCAGCCTTATATGTAATGTGTGCTCGCATGTAGAGGGCAGGCACACACTTCATACGCGTGCACAAGCTCTCTCCTGGAGGCAAGTACAGATACAACATTTTGCCTCATTGCCTCTTTGGAGGTGATGGGGGAATTTTCTAGCAAAGGGGTGATTGAAAAGCTGTTCCCTTTTTTACAGAGACCCTCAATCTTTCACAAAAAGCAGTTTGAGGGTCCAAGGTTGCCCATATTGACCGCCTGGTCTTAGCTGCTGGTGCGTGTATGTGCACCAGTTGATGTACCATGTGCTGCACCTTCGGAAGGTGATTCATTTGCAAGTTCAGTAGGACCTTGTGTGCTCCAGTCCCTCTTTAGGCCTAGAAAGTCTGTCTTGCAGTGAAATTTAGCTTAGAAACACAGATGAACACTCTACATGATGCACTTTAATGAGTGGATTGATAGAATCTATTTAGAACATATTGTCCACAGGTAGCCCTGGGCATTATTTAGGGGTAGTCAGACATAGCCACTGATACCCCTGGCATTTCCCATGGGACTCTTGGCCCTTCCCTTGCTCTCCCTGATATCAGCAGTAATGAAGCCAGAGGCAGGAACTACAGGTAAACATAGCTTTGAGAGTAGTACATTCTTTCTTTATGTCCACCCCTTCCACTTGGCCAAGAGCGTCCAGTGTATGTACAGGAGGGCCTGACCTAAGCATTTAAACTTCAGGACACAGCATGAACATCTGGAATTGATTCAGTCCTCCTGCCCTATGAGGGACCTGTGCAGCCATCAAGACAATCATCAAAAAGAGAGCTCAAGAAACTGTTATATTTTCTGAAAAAATAAACTCCTTTATTGAAGTCGATATAATCTTCTAAAAAGGACAACACGTTTCATGACTGCCTTGTTGCTTTATCAAGGCCAACATTTCTAAAATATAATTAAAATGTACATTTTACAAAGTCAATTTTTACACAAAGTAACAATCATCATAACATGCTAAATATAATTCAACACTGAAAAGATCCTATTTGCTGTTTACAATCTCTTACTATGTATACCCCATTCCAATGGCTTAATAGATATGATTTCCCTGTCCATTTTTCATATTTATATCTCCAGAACAATTTATTTCTCACACAAGATACCAAATACAGTTGTAAAATATGATGAATTCATCCTCACCCGTATTTCATCTTATAATCATTAATTACTATATATCTCGTAAAGTAATGTCATTGGCAGGATAATAAATCCTCAAATCCCACAACATCCACTCCATTTCAGTTAAGCAGTACGATTCCAGATGATGCCAATAGTTACAAATTCTCAACATCTTATTTGACACACACATTAAAAAGCTAATTCTTCAAATCTTTATGACATGTATTTCAAGTTAACAAAATATAATAGCACTTCAATTTCTTCAGTGTCCATTTTATTACAATCCATCACACCTATACTTTTATATAATATATATATAATATAGTCACACCCACATATCCCTTTATTTACTTAGTAAATACTGAATTCTCTCCTAAGATGGCTACTACGTTTGCTACAAGTTACACATAAAGTGTACAGGGATTAATATCTTCTATTAATTTGATGTTAAATATATATCAGGTTTACATTTTATTTCCTCAGTTTCAAATGAAGGGGTATGTTTAGCATAGATTATATTTGCAGTATTGCCTAAAAGTAGTTATATCTGAGTAAAATTGTATTAATTTTACTCTTATATGAAACACTCAAAAGGAAATTAGCTTCAATTCCAAAATGGCCAATTATTTGGCAATCGGCTTCATAGCCGTTCTTACAATGAGTAGTACTCACTGATGCATCAATGCTAACACAACGTTTACTGTATAGTGTGACTAAAATCTTTCGGTTAATTCTTCATGCTTGTATCCAACACATATTAGGTTCACAGTGCTATCTAAAAAGATGTTGCATCATGATAACATATCAATCGACGGGTTATATTTCCTATATAAATAATCACTCAGAGTACTTATCTACCTATGTTAGTCATTATAAGATGGCCACCATACATGTTCATGTAATTAAATAGTTTGTACAGTTCACTTCTACAATGCTTCCAGAAAAAACACTCTGTTGATTATTTACATATGAATTTAACTATATTAAGTTACTCAATAAAAGTTGCAAAAGAAAACATGCATTCCTGTATTCCCTCATTATGTATATCGTTCAAATAAAAAATGGTCAAAATGTAAGTTATATGTCAACTTCAAAAATGCTCTTTATTGAAAAGGACTATTAAAATGGACTACCATTGGTTATCTCGGGATCTTACTTCATAAAAATTACAAAGTTTCTTGAGCCCTCATTTTTGTTATTGTCTGAATGGAACACTAGGTTGTGCACACCTATGGAAAGAGTCTGGAGTTTTGCCGGTTGTGATAGTGATGAACTGCCCAAGACCTATAGCCGTTAGCCTGCAAACTGGGTGCTCGAGAAGCTACGTGTGGGGCAAGTGATCAACTCAGTGATATCCTGAGGATAAATGTTTGTGTACTGTCATCTTCACCACCTTTGGCTGTTTTCACGAATCTACATGCAGATAGGCTTCTTTTGGATTTGTTCTCTAAGATGTAACTATGTGGTTTGATTACCTTGTTTCTAAAATGTATAAAGACATACGAGAGACAGCTCAAAGAGGACTGGGATTAATCCATATGTATAATAATGGGATATGGGAAAGGTAATATAAAAACTAAACAAAGATTCACAGATGAGCCTTTTCAAGGAAAAGAGCATAATAGTATAATTATGACGCTCAGAATGTGAAGGTTCAAAGTAACATTGTAAAGTAGTTAGGGAGAGCGAATTCCTACAAGAAATCTGAACTAATCAGCCGTGGGAATTGAAGGGATTAATGCTATGCATAGTAATAGGAGGAGCTTTACATGCCTTAATAACCTTTTGTGGTGTTGTTAATTTCTTTAAGATAAATATTCTTGTCTAAAAATGGTCTTTGCTAAAGTGAAATAATTCGTAGATTTGCAATAGAGATAAATACGTCTTAAGTGAGGATCTAAAGCATCTTTGTGAAAATTGAAAATTGGCCAAAAATATTGCACTTTCCTCAAATAAAGAAAAAGGGAAACTTGTTTCTGCGGCAAAAGCAGGTGATGTGTGAAACTTAAAAGTGGTGTAGGCAGAAATGTTGACTGACTTTTAAAAATGTTGTGATGGAAAAAAGGAGGTAGCTTCCAGAAATCAAGACTCAATCCAGAGCCAATTAGTGGGGACACATTAATTAATTGTGTGTTCTGTCTTTGACCTGCCAAACAATTGTCCATGCTTAGGATTACACCACAGTGCAAAGATTTGTCAAATATTAATATAAACTATAATTTCATTTCCGCATAGCAGAATTGTGAATAAGTGCCAGGGTAGATAAAGAAATGCAAAATAAAGTATGGGAAATAAAAGTTTTTGCAGTTCTCCTCAAGAGGGGGAACATGTCTGTTGACGTGTTTTTCTAAATTCCACGGAAGTAAAGGATGCCATAATTTCTTCAAAATTAATTTAAAATATTTAGTCAAATTGTATGAAAGATCAGCGGGAAAGAGATCATATCTTTGTTTTTGAACTAACTTGCATTACACAGAAATAGCGTTGCAACCGGCAAATGCAAACGCTTGCCCTGTGTGGGTGTGGATCTTACTGATGCAAAAATATAGTCAAAGCAGTGAAAGTGCTGAATCTGTTTATCTGTGAAAAAGTATTGTGTAGCTGATGACCCTAGCATGTCAGTGCTAACGTCTCTACTTTCAATAGGCAGCAAAATATGTATCATCATACATACATGACCACAAATGTGAGTAGTCACAATTATTACAAATTAATATCTCACTATAGGGATCCTGGCTGTCTTGTAGGATCTCATAATTGATGGTCTACCTCCCACTTGTTAAAAATAGATCAGCAGCGCCCGCGTCAGGGCCTCCAAGTCTTGAGGTACTCAACCAAGATGGGTGAATGTCTCCCTCAGTGCAATGTGCTCATACCGCACACAGGAAACATTCACCACATAATTCCAGTTCTTTCAATTATTCGTCACTTTGGTACACGTTCATGTTTCAGTTCATGTTCCCCAGAACAGCTCTCTTGCTCTAAATTTAGATTTTTTATAACCACACTCCTGAGTTCAAATGTAATTCTCCCTTTACCTTGCCCATGATTTTTTTCAAATTATATCATAGCAGAATATAACTTACTATAGAGACTTGTTGCAGCTCAAAGCCGTGCCAGGTGCTTGTGGGCTATATAAAAAGATGCAATAAACAAGCTAGTAACTTGAAATCAATATACAATCAAATTGATGTATTAAGATAACGCTCCATAAAAAACAAACCTTTATGGTTACATTCTCTTGTGTGCACTGCATGCTCAATTCAGCCAGAAGCTACTTTGGAGTGTTTATGCTCTATTGGCATATTCTTTTGTTCAGAGTCCAGCAAGCTCAAATGACCCATATATATTTTGGGAAGGGCAAAGCCCTGTTTTAATTACTGGGTGCATTCTTTTTTTTTTTAAAAACTTTATTTTTGAGTTTTAGTTGAATTAACAGTGCAGTGGCAAGAAACAACAGTCACAGTATGCAGTGTGCAGCTGAAGGAAGAAACCCAAATTGAATATGGTATTTATAGGTAGGCAGGGGACAATCATCCAGTCTCAAGGCAGTGGAGCACGCCAGGCAAACCGCGTCCACCCTCTCCCCCACCGGGGTCTCACAGGGCCTAGGTTTTGATGTCAGTGTCTACCCTGCTCGAGGAGGCATCACCAGGCACTGCAAATCTTTCTCCCAGGGCCCTCCACGTGGCTATGTCACCTCTTAACTTGGCGTCTCTTTTCATGCAAATTTCCTCCGCTAGAGTCCACTCTGCTACATCTAATGCCAGTGTTCTTCTGAAGGGGTGCGTTGACCCATCCACATGATAACCAACCTACAGCGGGTCAGCACTAATACCAGCTGCAGATACTTGTATGCCATCTTGCCGCCTTCAGGCCTGCTAATGTTCCCCACCAGGCAGACTGTGGGATGAGGGTGCCCGCAATGACGTGGTACTGGGTGCATTGTTAAGCAAGTCAGCCTCGGGCCCTGAACACTTGATACCAATAAAGAATGAAAGGCATTTGGGATGCAGGTTTGGTAAATGGTGTCAAACGCTGCCGCCAAGATCGAGTAAGACAGGAGTGCAGTCCTGACCTCGGTCTCAAACACAAAGGAGTTTCTTTCTAGTATTGACTAGAGTGATACCGGTTCCACATTTGTCATCAGAGGTACGGAGTGAAAGTCACTCAGCAAGTTGTTGGTCTCTTAGGGGACTAACAGTTGCATGCATGGTATCGGCTCCCATGACCTGTCCAAGTTTTACTACCTTTGCATTTCATTATAAACATGGCTAACTTTCTTTGTTTGTGACACAGCACACCTTTCAAAAGCTGCACCTGGTGCAAACAGGAACAATGCACTGTATAACTAGGAATGCGGTGCACAAGGCCAGCCGCGAACTTGTGCTGCCCTTAGGGGAGCGTATTTAAGTGAAATGCGGAGGGGCTGCTTCAAAGCCGCTCTGTGTTTCACAGTGCAGGCGGCAACCTACCTGCGCTTTCAAGAGGGGAGAGAAATCCTCTTGCAAGCTGATGTAGTGAGTGACTGCACGTGCCTGCATGGGAATGTCTAGGGGGGGGGGGGGGGTCTATGTGACCCCTTTTCACCCCCCTCTGAGGGCAGCCTTTAAGAGGCAAACTGAAAGTGCATCATCTTTTTGTTGCACACTTTCAGTGCGCTACCTAAAGGCACGTTTGCCTCTGTGCCCGTGTCAGTAATACCGCATCGGCATGAAAGCAAAGTGATTCCCTCTTTTCAATTTTCACAAAATAGAGGTGCACCATAATAAATATCATATACAAGAAGTTCAAAAACAAATTCCAGAATATATTCAGTTCTTCTCTTTATTTTCTTATTTTTATTCTTCTAAAAACCATCAACCGTTTACGGCAAAGACAGCCAAACCGTTTTGTCAATAGAAATGGCCTTCTTAAAGGCATGTTAAGTTTGAATATTCATATTTCCAATTAAGGTTCGAATGAGCAACACCACTTTTAGTCCCAAAATAATAGCTTCATGTATAAAAAGTCGCAAACCAGCAACTCGCTCACCACCAAGAATATCGCAGGATGTAAGTATACCACTGGCATCCACCTATCAATGTCCATTCAAGTTTTGGACAATTACATGTATAAATGTAGGGGGTCCATCTCCCCGTTATGGCACTTCAATTGGTGATGTAAACCGCAACTGGAACACCCCCATTACATCCCGTGCAGAGGAGCTCCTCTGCACGGTGTGTGAGGGGGGTGTTCCAGTTGCAGTTCATGGCACCAACTGGTACATTGCCTTTTTTTCTTGGATGTAATGATTCATTAATTTGCATACACATGAGGGAACTCCCTCTCATGATAGTGCAGGTGCACATCAGTATTACAGAAGGGGATACATAAGCGTCTGTGGTCTCTTCTGTAATACCATTGTATCCCGGGGGACACTAGACGGGCGCACACACCTGTTTCACCCCCCCGGGGCACAATTTATAATACGGCCTCAAGTATCTCTTGACAGGACCCCAGATAGCCCCCAAAAATCTGTGTAACCGTGCATACTGTAATACTGCAATTGTTTGAAGATATTGTATTATTCTCAAATAAATTATGAATAAACTGTTTTCGTGAGGATGCAAACATGATACCTTTCAAAACCCATCAGCATATAATCCTAAATAGTAAGTTATCCTAAGAGCTTGCAATATAGGACATCTTGGGTTGTATGTGACAATATTGAGGGACAAAATATCGACTTGAAACAATTTGAGTGCAGAACATCGACTACCACTATATCACCAAGGTAAGTATAGATAGATGAGTGTAGATTTACTCTTTTTAGTGCCACATCAAGGTACCTTCAAGATATGTGTATGTGTATACATACATATATAGATATATGTTAGGGTAGAACACCTATATTTATCTTCTAACTTATGTGTCTACTGACTATCAAAAGCAAAATATGCTCAGCAGGTTCCTGCATACTACATGAAATCATAAATGCATTTTTCTCTAAAATGTTTACATCCCACTACATATTATAAAGTGGCACATCTTCAAAATTGTCCCTGGATAACACTAAAAATACTATACTAGACCCCTGTGAATCATAAACCCTGTGTGTGTGTGTGTGTGTGTGTGTGTGTGTGTGGGTGTGTGTGTGTGTGTGCGTGTATGCGTGTGTGTGTGCATGTGTGGGGGTGTGTGTATGCGTGTGTGTGTGTATATACATAAATATATATCCATCACACAAGTTGCCTGGAATGAGGGAGCCCAAACACGAAGAAAATATTTGCCGCTTTTATTTGTGGAGAGTGCAGTGACCAAGGAGCAAAACCGCATTGCAAAATTCAGGCCCGCCCGACGCGTTTCGTGCAGATGCACTTCTTCATGGGCTCAGGGCTTTTCAGCAAATGTTCAGAGCAGCAGTTCAAACGGGCACTTATACTTCTCTTTAACCCGCCCAGGTGGGCGTGGCCACCCTAGTGGCCTGATGGTCTTTGTAGTGTCCTTATTTCTCCTCATGTGAGTCGCTGTTCGTACATTTCTCAATAATGAAATAAAATCCTCAGTGGGTAGCAACGCCAATATTGCTGCTTGGGCACATCCGTTCATATCTCCACTGGCTCATCACGCTCTGAACTGTCACGTCGATTGGCGTTTCAGCAAAGACTGCAGACTGCAGCTGGGCTTCTCTCGCGGCTCAGGCAGCGCCGCAAACATCCATCACACAAGTTGCCTGGAATGAGGGAGCCCAAACACGAAGAAAATATTTGCCGCTTTTATTTGTGGAGAGTGCAGTGACCAGGGAGCAAAACCGCATTGCAAAATTCAGGCCCGCCCGACGCGTTTCGTGCAGATGCACTTCTTCATGGGCTCAGGGCTTTTCAGCAAATGTTCGGAGCAGCAGTTCAAACGGGCACTTATACTTCTCTTTAACCCGCCCAGGTGGGCGTGGCCACCCTAGTGGCCTGATGGTCTTTGTAGTGTCCTTATTTCTCCTCATGTGAGTCGCTGTTCGTACATTTCTCAATAATGAAATAAAATCCTCAGTGGGTAGCAACGCCAATATTGCTGCTTGGGCACATCCGTTCATATCTCCACTGGCTCATCACGCTCTGAACTGTCACGTCGATTGGCGTTTCAGCAAAGACTGCAGACTGCAGCTGGGCTTCTCTCGCGGCTCAGGCAGCGCCGCAAACATCCATCACACAAGTTGCCTGGAATGAGGGAGCCCAAACACGAAGAAAATATTTGCCGCTTTTATTTGGGGAGAGTGCAGTGACCAAGGAGCAAAACCGCATTGCAAAATTCAGGCCCGCCCGACGCGTTTCGTGCAGATGCACTTCTTCATGGGCTCAGGGCTTTTCAGCAAATGTTCGGAGCAGCAGTTCAAACGGGCACTTATACTTCTCTTTAACCCGCCCAGGTGGGCGTGGCCACCCTAGTGGCCTGATGGTCTTTGTAGTGTCCTTATTTCTCCTCATGTGAGTCGCTGTTCGTACATTTCTCAATAATGAAATAAAATCCTCAGTGGGTAGCAACGCCAATATTGCTGCTTGGGCACATCCGTTCATATCTCCACTGGCTCATCACGCTCTGAACTGTCACGTCGATTGGCGTTTCAGCAAAGACTGCAGACTGCAGCTGGGCTTCTCTCGCGGCTCAGGCAGCGCCGCAAACATCCATCACACAAGTTGCCTGGAATGAGGGAGCCCAAACACGAAGAAAATATTTGCCGCTTTTATTTGTGGAGAGTGCAGTGACCAAGGAGCAAAACCGCATTGCAAAATTCAGGCCCGCCCGACGCGTTTCGTGCAGATGCACTTCTTCATGGGCTCAGGGCTTTTCAGCAAATGTTCGGAGCAGCAGTTCAAACGGGCACTTATACTTCTCTTTAACCCGCCCAGGTGGGCGTGGCCACCCTAGTGGCCTGATGGTCTTTGTAGTGTCCTTATTTCTCCTCATGTGAGTCGCTGTTCGTACATTTCTCAATAATGAAATAAAATCCTCAGTGGGTAGCAACGCCAATATTGCTGCTTGGGCACATCCGTTCATATCTCCACTGGCTCATCACGCTCTGAACTGTCACGTCGATTGGCGTTTCAGCAAAGACTGCAGACTGCAGCTGGGCTTCTCTCGCGGCTCAGGCAGCGCCGCAAACATCCATCACACAAGTTGCCTGGAATGAGGGAGCCCAAACACGAATAAAATATTTGCCGCTTTTATTTGTGGAGAGTGCAGTGACCAAGGAGCAAAACCGCATTGCAAAATTCAGGCCCGCCCGACGCGTTTCGTGCAGATGCACTTCTTCATGGGCTCAGGGCTTTTCAGCAAATGTTCGGAGCAGCAGTTCAAACGGGCACTTATACTTCTCTTTAACCCGCCCAGGTGGGCGTGGCCACCCTAGTGGCCTGATGGTCTTTGTAGTGTCCTTATTTCTCCTCATGTGAGTCGCTGTTCGTACATTTCTCAATAATGAAATAAAATCCTCAGTGGGTAGCAACGCCAATATTGCTGCTTGGGCACATCCGTTCATATCTCCACTGGCTCATCACGCTCTGAACTGTCACGTCGATTGGCGTTTCAGCAAAGACTGCAGACTGCAGCTGGGCTTCTCTCGCGGCTCAGGCAGCGCCGCAAACATCCATCACACAAGTTGCCTGGAATGAGGGAGCCCAAACACGAATAAAATATTTGCCGCTTTTATTTGTGGAGAGTGCAGTGACCAAGGAGCAAAACCGCATTGCAAAATTCAGGCCCGCCCGACGCGTTTCGTGCAGATGCACTTCTTCATGGGCTCAGGGCTTTTCAGCAAATGTTCGGAGCAGCAGTTCAAACGGGCACTTATACTTCTCTTTAACCCGCCCAGGTGGGCGTGGCCACCCTAGTGGCCTGATGGTCTTTGTAGTGTCCTTATTTCTCCTCATGTGAGTCGCTGTTCGTACATTTCTCAATAATGAAATAAAATCCTCAGTGGGTAGGAACGCCAATATTGCTGCTTGGGCACATCCGTTCATATCTCCACTGGCTCATCACGCTCTGAACTGTCACGTCGATTGGCGTTTCAGCAAAGACTGCAGACTGCAGCTGGGCTTCTCTCGCGGCTCAGGCAGCGCCGCAAACATCCATCACACAAGTTGCCTGGAATGAGGGAGCCCAAACACGAAGAAAATATTTGCCGCTTTTATTTGTGGAGAGTGCAGTGACCAAGGAGCAAAACCGCATTGCAAAATTCAGGCCCGCCCGACGCGTTTCGTGCAGATGCACTTCTTCATGGGCTCAGGGCTTTTCAGCAAATGTTCGGAGCAGCAGTTCAAACGGGCACTTATACTTCTCTTTAACCCGCCCAGGTGGGCGTGGCCACCCTAGTGGCCTGATGGTCTTTGTAGTGTCCTTATTTCTCCTCATGTGAGTCGCTGTTCGTACATTTCTCAATAATGAAATAAAATCCTCAGTGGGTAGCAACGCCAATATTGCTGCTTGGGCACATCCGTTCATATCTCCACTGGCTCATCACGCTCTGAACTGTCACGTCGATTGGCGTTTCAGCAAAGACTGCAGACTGCAGCTGGGCTTCTCTCGCGGCTCAGGCAGCGCCGCAAACATCCATCACACAAGTTGCCTGGAATGAGGGAGCCCAAACACGAAGAAAATATTTGCCGCTTTTATTTGTGGAGAGTGCAGTGACCAAGGAGCAAAACCGCATTGCAAAATTGAGGCCCGCCCGACGCGTTTCGTGCAGATGCACTTCTTCATGGGCTCAGGGCTTTTCAGCAAATGTTCGGAGCAGCAGTTCAAACGGGCACTTATACTTCTCTTTAACCCGCCCAGGTGGGCGTGGCCACCCTAGTGGCCTGATGGTCTTTGTAGTGTCCTTATTTCTCCTCATGTGAGTCGCTGTTCGTACATTTCTCAATAATGAAATAAAATCCTCAGTGGGTAGGAACGCCAATATTGCTGCTTGGGCACATCCGTTCATATCTCCACTGGCTCATCACGCTCTGAACTGTCACGTCGATTGGCGTTTCAGCAAAGACTGCAGACTGCAGCTGGGCTTCTCTCGCGGCTCAGGCAGCGCCGCAAACATCCATCACACAAGTTGCCTGGAATGAGGGAGCCCAAACACGAAGAAAATATTTGCCGCTTTTATTTGTGGAGAGTGCAGTGACCAAGGAGCAAAACCGCATTGCAAAATTCAGGCCCGCCCGACGCGTTTCGTGCAGATGCACTTCTTCATGGGCTCAGGGCTTGTCAGCAAATGTTCGGAGCAGCAGTTCAAACGGGCACTTATACTTCTCTTTAACCCGCCCAGGTGGGCGTGGCCACCCTAGTGGCCTGATGGTCTTTGTAGTGTCCTTATTTCTCCTCATGTGAGTCGCTGTTCGTACATTTCTCAATAATGAAATAAAATCCTCAGTGGGTAGCAACGCCAATATTGCTGCTTGGGCACATCCGTTCATATCTCCACTGGCTCATCACGCTCTGAACTGTCACGTCGATTGGCGTTTCAGCAAACACTGCAGACTGCAGCTGGGCTTCTCTCGCGGCTCAGGCAGCGCCGCAAACATCCATCACACAAGTTGCCTGGAATGAGGGAGCCCAAACACGAAGAAAATATTTGCCGCTTTTATTTGTGGAGAGTGCAGTGACCAAGGAGCAAAACCGCATTGCAAAATTCAGGCCCGCCCGACGCGTTTCGTGCAGATGCACTTCTTCATGGGCTCAGGGCTTTTCAGCAAATGTTCGGAGCAGCAGTTCAAACGGGCACTTATACTTCTCTTTAACCCGCCCAGGTGGGCGTGGCCACCCTAGTGGCCTGATGGTCTTTGTAGTGTCCTTATTTCTCCTCATGTGAGTCGCTGTTCGTACATTTCTCAATAATGAAATAAAATCCTCAGTGGGTAGCAACGCCAATATTGCTGCTGCAGTCTGCAGTCTTTGCTGAAACGCCAATCGACGTGACAGTTCAGAGCGTGATGAGCCAGTGGAGATATGAACGGATGTGCCCAAGCAGCAATATTGGCGTTGCTACCCACTGAGGATTTTATTTCATTATTGAGAAATGTACGAACAGCGACTCACATGAGGAGAAATAAGGACACTACAAAGACCATCAGGCCACTAGGGTGGCCACGCCCACCTGGGCGGGTTAAAGAGAAGTATAAGTGCCCGTTTGAACTGCTGCTCCGAACATTTGCTGAAAAGCCCTGAGCCCATGAAGAAGTGCATCTGCACGAAACGCGTCGGGCGGGCCTGAATTTTGCAATGCGGTTTTGCTCCTTGGTCACTGCACTCTCCACAAATAAAAGCGGCAAATATTTTCTTCGTGTTTGGGCTCCCTCATTCCAGGCAACTTGTGTGATGGACATAAATATATATATATAATATATGTATATATTGTACGCACAATGTATAAATCATGCAGAATAAGTTGGGGATGCATTTATAGACATTATTTAAAGGTCACAGCTGCTACCCCTGGCTTGTCCCTTGAGCACTAGGCACTGCTTTTGCAACCCCTGACTTCAGGAGCAGCCAAATCAATGCCAAAAACAAAATGTAAACAGGGTCTTGATGAACACTGTTTACATTCTACAGTTTTCTTTTGCTGGGACTGGGATATTACCCTTTGGGTTCTGTAAAATGAATACATTCAGTGGTGCAGTTCACACTCTTCTGCTTAAATTTTTTTTTTTTTTTAAATCTACCACATTTTTACACAAATTGTTGCCAGGGCTGTGGCCAAGTGCATAGGATGGTGGATGTGAGTAACTAAGCTCCAAATTGCGATATGACTATCATGCTCCATCATACAGAGTAGGATGTGGATCCGGCTTACACCTGCCATGGACTGCACTAGGTAGCCCCTGAAGCCACCTGGAGGAATCAGAGCTGTGCAGGATGGGCCAAAGTATGTCAGAAACCCAAAAGGCCCATGCTGCAGAAATAGAGGCTGGTCCCA
This sequence comes from Triturus cristatus, assembly GCF_964204655.1. Lineage (NCBI taxonomy): Eukaryota > Metazoa > Chordata > Amphibia > Caudata > Salamandridae > Triturus > Triturus cristatus. The sequence continues at coordinate 479,767,825 of NC_140586.1, read as the reverse complement.
GCTGGAGTTATTTGAGTAAGGTGGTGCTAGGGGGAGAAGGAGGGGGTGGCACAGCCATGGATTTGAGAGGCCTAATGCCCCTTTTGGGGTCACCCTGTGACTGTGGACTAACAATAAAGGTGGGCTGCTGGTAGTGCCCTTTGGCATCCCGCCTGTTCAACCACTAAAACAACGAGAAAAGCTGCTTTGAGACATAGTGGAGTAAATCGCCAGTCATGATGGTGCTGGAGCTGAAACAGGGCCATAGTTGCCAACATCCTTAAACAGTCGCCTTTGTTACTACATGGAGGAGAACAGGTAGTAGTTCGAAATCCTCCTTTTTGACATTGGGGGCACATTGTGAGGGCAAGGGTGGATGGAATGACCCTCCTTCCCTCTTCATGTACCCATTTCTCCTGGCAGACACTACCCCCATTAGTCTACAAATGCTCTTTATTTAACATCATTTGCCTCCTGGTGAGGGTAAGGGGAAGACCACATTTGGCTGCTCATGCTTGCTCTACCTTCATGAGCCATTACCCCCCAGAACACTAGGGTGTGTGGTGAGTTGATAGCGATTAGTTCCCCAGTCTTAGAACTGCTTTCCCACCAGTAACACTTACCCTAAGCACAAAGCCTTGGAGCCCGGGGGACTTAACACGCTTTCATACTCCTACTGGCCAGAGTTTGCATACACTAGGAATTGTATTGCCTCATGACTGACACCTATCTCTGTACATCTGGTTTATCATCTTCCTCATTCAACTGCCACGAAGGAGCTCTCCTTTATGACTGTGCATCAAATTCCTATGTCACTGACCCATGAAGCCTGCAGCTGGGTTGAATAACAATAGAATAATAATGTGGAGCAACCTAGTTAATGACCCCATAGGTGTCACATCCATGATCACTCCCAGAGGCAAGTGGTTAGACAAGCAGCAGCCCACTCCATCAAACACCATGGCATCACCATAGCAAGAACAGGAAGAACAATGCGCCATTCTGCAGGTTGCCACTGCGTTAAACAGTGCGTCTGAGAAAAGACCAATAAAGGAATCCAAAAGCTCCATATCCAAAGCAGGCACACTGGAGGCATCTGAATCGGGGGGAAAGGGTGTCGGACCTCTTACCAAGGATCATCCCTCAAACAGCTGACAACTCACTTCGACAAAGTCATGGCAAACAGTCATGTACAAGTAATTTTTTCTTTGCAGCCTTACTAGACCCTCTGAAATGGGACCTTACACTGCCGTATGGTTCTGGATGACAAAAGGCCAGTTGGACTAGAGGCGATAACTTCCAAATATGAAACTGTCTTCAATTGACAGATTGATAAGGCCTCGCCTTCTGGTCCTTTTTTTTACCCCAAGAAATATTAGGTCAGTTTGATGTTCAACCAGCTTGGAGGCCCCTCAGTCTTGTCCCTGTAAACTAAACTTACTTGTCATGGTCTATCTAAGAGCTCTCCCTGCCTGTTGCCTGGTATATGACCCCTTGAAAATTGCATCTCTTTCTAGAATATTTGGTTCTAGTATCTTTCTTTTTTGTGTCTTGAAGTCATTTGACTCTGCTCTGTCCGGGATTTGGGACTTTAAGCTTATGTCTTTAAGGGAGCTGTTAAGTACCCCTTTTATGATATGTCTATATGCAACAATAGAGTTTGTATTCAAGTATGCACATTTTAACAAAAAGGCAGAACTGATACACCTAAAACTTTTTAACCTTGTAGATTCCCCTTAACACATGGACAATTCTGGGCTGGAACATCACTGGTATCGGCTAGCAAAGTGAATGATATGCGATTAATCCCATACTGCATAGATACAATATTCACTTTGCATTTTTACTGGAGGTTGACCTGAATGTACTAGAATCCAGTGTAGGTGGAGAGGGCAAATAATCTTTATTGTCAATTGAGCTTTTGTCAGTGGGCTACCGTTTGTGTTTTCCCTGGACTTCCCTTCGCAGCTAAGACTACCCTGATTAATTTAGATGGTAGGGTCATCCTTGTAAATGGTAAACTTCCCCATGTTTAGAGTAATATCTACACCCCCAACAGTGACCAACTGTTTTTTCTGTCCTCCCTTTCAAGCCACCTGGTGCTCAGGGCAGGAATTCAATGGGTCCTCATTGGGGATTACAACTGTGTGTTGGATGTCAAACTAGATAGATCCTACCTCCCCCAACCACAATCCCCACCTTATAAAATGATAAGGCCCTTTCAAACTGTTTGCAGCATTGGTCCCTTTAGATGTCTGCAGGATTCTACACCCTACCATGTGGTACTATACCTTTCATTCGATACCCATTGACCTTAATATTAGGTTAGACAGAATGCTATGTATTTCTGATGTCCTTATCTCTATCTCCTCTGCCTCCTACGTAAGCAAGCCAAACTCTGATCATAATGCCCTTGAATTGGTCATCAATTAGGGTAGACATGAAACACCAATTCCCACATGAAGCTTCAGCCTATTCGACTGAAGGATGCATTCTCTTGATACGCTCTTTGGGAGGGTGAGGTTAGCTTTTTTGATATTAATATTGGCTCAACTTCCTCCACAATGACTGAGTGGGAAACTTTCAATATAATCATCTGGGAAACAAAAGTTAAACCAGCTGCAGATGCTGAAAAAGGCTTCTCAGGGTTGAGGAATATCAGAGCATGAAGCATCCATTCATGAGGGATCAGAAAATGTCTGTATGGAAACCATGATAAGAACCAAGCGAAATCAGATAAATTAGGCAGACTACTGGCTTTGCTCACCCGGCCTCAATCCTTTGACAATAACAACTATTAAAGATATCTCAGTTAAAATAGTCCAATGCCAGAAAGCCATTAACTTAGCTTTTACCGAATGTTATAAACATGCATACTCGGAGGACAAATTACATGAGAAGGAAGATATTAACAAGTTCCTTTCTAGAGTGGAGCTACCCCAGCCTTTTACTTTTCCTCTGCTGGGCATGACAAATTGGAAACTCCCTGGTACAGACAAACTCCCCAATTAATTTTACAAATCCTACACCTCCTTATTAGTCCCAGGTTGAAGGCATTGTTTGAGGTGATATAGCAGGAAGTCATCTTCCTCCCTCGGTCAATAAAGCCATAATTTCTTTAATTCTTAAGCCTGGCAGGGACCTTCATTACTTTATGTCATTTCAACCTATTTTTGTATTAAACAATGAGTATAAATTGCTCAGTTCAATTCTAGCGAACTTTATTGTACCTCTCCTCCCTGGAACAATATATTCTGACCCGTTTGGAGCCATTCCTGGACATAAAAACTCCTTGAATATCCAGAGGACTTTTGGCATCCTAGATGAAGCCTCTAAACTTAACTTGAATCAGTGTGCCTAGCCCTAGAACTTGAGAGGGCCTATAAGACTGTGAACTGGAAGTATATGCTCGGCATTCTAGTGAGGTTTAAGTTTGGCATACCAATGACCCAATGGATTCGTATGATGTTATTGTTAATTGTTATTGTTAATTGGGATTTCTAAAGCTCTAAGCACTATGAGAGAGAGCCCAACCTCGGCACATCTGCAGGAGTGTGCGTCCAACTTGGCCTAATATGTGCCCCAAGCTTCAGTAAAAAGGAGTGTTTTTAGTTTCGTCCTGAATGGGAGGAGGACTGGTTCTTTACGAAGGCCTGACGGCAGCTTATTCCAAAGTTGAGGAATGGTTGTAGAGAAGGCTCTGCCCCCTTTAGAGGTGAAATTGAAGCGGGGGCAGGCCAGCAAACAAGGCATCCGAAGACCGGGGGGAGCGCCCTGGCACGTAATTTACCAGGCGTTCCATGATATATGCTGGGGCCAGACCGTGGATGGCTTTGTGGGCAATGCATAGACCCTTGAATCTGGTTCTCTGCTTGATCGGGAGCCAGTGAAGCTGCTGCAGTAGGGGGGTGGCATGAGCTCGCCTTGGGAGCCTGAAAATCAGTCTTGCAGCATTGTTCATGATTACCTGGAGCTTTGTTAGCAGGAACTCTGGGAGGCCAATATACAGAGAATTCCCATAATCCAGGCATGAAATGATCATTGCTGACACTACCATACGGAGTGCCATAGATGAGAGAGGGGATCAAGTCTCTGTAGCTGTCTCAGCAGGCCCACGCATGTTCCCATCACGGTAGAAACCTGGTGGGACATGAAGAGCTTGGCGTCAATTTTTATGCCTAGACTCTTTCCAACTGGGGCTGGCTTGAGGTAAGACCAAGCTCTTGTGGCCAAAAAAGGTCACTCCAAGGGTTGATATCCCTGGTAATGGCCAACACCTCCGTTTTGTCGGGGTTGATTTTGAGAGAATTGGCCGTCATCCAGTTGACTGTGTACTTCAGAATATTCTGCATCCGTGCATGGGCCGTGGGAGAGTTGTCGATCTGGATGATGATTTGAGTGTCGTCCGCATAGTTAAAGACTTGACACTCCATATCTGTTAAGGCGTCCACCAAAGGCTGGAGATAGGCATTGAAAAGAAGGGGGGACAGCGCCAAACCTTGAGGGAAGCCGCACGTTAATTCACCCAAATCTGACACCTGGTCGGCCAGTTGGATCCTTTGAGATCGGCCTGATAGGAAGGACGCAAGCCATTGGAATGCTAGCCCCTGGATGCCTAGTTCCCTGAACCGCGACAGGAGTTGGTCATGGCTGACCGTGTCGAATGCCGCGGACAGGTCTAGCAGGACCAGGGCGCATGGCTTCTTGTTATCGGCCATCAGTCTGAGTTCGTCCAACACTGACAGCATTACCAGTTCAGTGCTGTGGTGAGCCCTGAAACCTGCCTGTTTCATTTGGAAAAGCTGGTTTCTCTCTATGTGGTGGGATAGGGTTTTCAGCACATGTTGCTCCAGCACCTTTGCTAGAAAAGGGAGCTGGGAAAATGGCCTAAAGTTTTTAAGATTCATTGTATTTTCTCTTGGTTTTTTAGCAGGTTATGACTCTTGCTTCTTTAAAGTTGGTCGGGACATGGCCGATTTCCAGAGATCGATTTAGGAGGTTAAGGATATCACTCTCCACCCCAGGGAGTGCCATTCGGAACACCCTAGGGGGGGCAGGGATCCGCTGGTGACCCTGATTTGATGCAGCCCATTAGGAGGTTCAGGGATTCCTGGTTTAGCTTAGGGAAGGTGGTGAGGGGTTTGTCGTAGGTAGGCGGTGTGGGGTCTGTCACTGGAGGAAAGTGGATGGCTGGGGTGTGGTGGATGACCGACAAGAGGTCGTTGACTTTGTGCAGGAAGTAGGATTGGAACTTGTTACAGTCATCGGGGCAGCCCAGGGGTTTCTGTGCTTGTGACTGTCTCAGTTCCATTAGGATCCGGAAAGTTTCCTTTTGTTTGTTGTCGGCGGCCAGGATCCTAGATTCATAATATTCCGCCTTCCTGGTTATAATGGCTTTTTTGTAGGTTGCGAACATGGCTTTGTATTCAGAGAGAGCACCTGGATCATATGCTTTATGCCATGCTCTCTCGAATCAGCGTAGTGTTTGTTTCTTTCCTCTTAAAGCCTCATTGAACCAGGGGGCCCCTTTGCCTTTGTTCCTCACTCTTTCTCTACGAGTGGGGGCAACCTTATCGAAGGCTTTCTTCAACCTGAGTGAGAGGGACTCGCTTTCCTGGTCAAGGTTTCCCTGTACTGGCCATATTGGGGCTGAGTTACGCAAGGTCCCTACCAGGTCACAATCTTTTATTTTCTTCCACCCGCGCAGCACTTTCCACTCTGGGGGAGCGGGGGCCGCTTGGCCCGTGATTGGAAGCAGGCACCTGATCAAGAAGTGATCTGACCAGGTGCACGGACTGATATCTGTCACACTTGCTGAGGGGTGGGTGGTCCAGACCAGGTCAAGGGTGTAACCCTTGTCATGGGTGGGCATGTTCACAAGTTGAATAAGATCCAAGGTAGTCAGTGCCTCTTCAAGTTGTTTGGCATAACTGTCTCTAGGTACTTGATCTCAGTGAAAGTTAAAGTCCCCTATCACCAGGATGCGCTGATACCGGGAACGGAGATCACTGACTAACTCTGTGAAGCGCTCAATGAATTTGGGTGGTGTACGAGGGGGGCGATAAACCACCAATAGGGTTATGCAAGATGCTTTGGAAAGAATCTTGACTCCCAGAATGTCTGTACCCTCGATGTTTTCGGCCACTAGCATTTCTATCGCCAGTTGTCGATTGTAGAGGATTGCTAACCCCCCACCTCTAGTATTTCCCGCTCTGTTGTGCCATAGAGCCGCATAGTCCGTGGGCAGAGATGCTACTATGTCCGGGGTGGAGGAGTCTTCAAGCCAGGTTTCTGTAACCCCCAGGATGCCCAAGGATTCATCCTGGTGGAGCGAGAAGACCTCTAGGTTGTGCTTCTGCAGAGAGCGGGTATTCAGAACCGCCACCTATAGTTCATTTGAGCTAGCAGGCCTGGCATGTCTAGGGATGTGCGTTGTGATACCTGCGCTTCCTACCACAGTTGGTGTCCTCAGTAAGCCTTCCGCTCTAAGGATATCCGCTACATTGTTGTTTAGGGGGACAGATCCATGAGCTAAGGCCAGGAGTTCTTCCGCGGGGTATAGGGTGTGAGATCCAGGTGTTTCGGCCCCTGGCCCCGGTAGGACATGGACAGGCGCAGGCAGGCTTACCTTAGGAGCACCAGCTGCATGCCCGCTGCTCGTGTGCGGTGCACGCTTGCTCCAGTGTGGCAGATAACAGGTCAGCTCCTCCCCCACCAATCAGCCCTGCTGTGCAGCAGCTAAATGTCCCGGAGCACCAAACCGCTTAGCAGCAGTGGAAGTGCCGTTAGGGTAAAGGAAGTGAGGATTAGTGGAGCGCGTGAGGTGCCAGTGAAGTTTCAATTTTAAAGAAAAAGCGTTCCCTAAGAGCAGCACAGCTTTAGATGTATTCCAAACTGCCTGCCAGTGTCCACCCAGATCAAATTATACCTGACTCTTTTGACATTAATAGGGGCATGCCACGTTTCTCAACTGTTATTTGCTCTAATTAAAGAGCACTTGTCAGCTGCAATCTAGGACATAAGCATGATTTGAGGGATACCTGTAATGGGGTTAGTATATACATTTTAGCTTTATGCTGATGATATCTGGATGTATCTTAAAGGTGGTACAGTGGACTTCACTCAACTAATCAAGGGTCTCTCACGACCTTTCAGGATATTTTGGGCCTTGGCGTCAATTGGCAGAAATGTTGTGCCTTTTCTTTTGATCCAAAGCGGGCCTCCAGCATTACTAATCTAATGGATGTGAAACTAAGATGGGTGTGGCACATGTTCCATGTCTGCGTGAACATCTCCCTTTCTGAAAAATACCTACTACATGGTAATTCTGAGCTGCTATTTGGTCTCTTCAGTCACAAGTGGTATTTTAGTCATCTTTTTCATTGTAGGTTGCAGATACAAATGCCTAACAAATATGGTAGTATTGATGCACCTCCTTTTTGTTTTTGCTAATCCACCCATGGCCATGCCCAAGAGATACTTCTACTTTAACGACTTGAATGGTCTTGTGGGTGGATTGATTTTGAAGATGGGCAAGTGTAGAGGTGGACTGAGGAAGTGGCAGGTCCCCGCTAATAAAGGAGTACTAGGAGCCTAGGATTTTGCAGGCTATTACCTTGCAGCTCTGCTGCACGGCCTTCCCAGATGGTTAGAGGGAAGGAATTTATTTGAGATTGTTCTCTCCTTTCCCCAGGGGCAAAAAAGGCAACCACATGTTATTTTTAATCCCAGGTAGAGACATCCATCGGCACCACCAGGATTTTCTGGACTGTGTAGTCCTTACTGCAGAGTGCTCTACACTTTTCCTAAACAGTAGTACCATATGTTCCTACAATTCCACTGAAGAGACTTGGAGCACTGAAACACAAACTTACCCGATGGGAGGAAGCAGAAATATCACAATTTGGTGAGCTTTTCTGAGAGCACAAATTAGCCACTGACAAAGACAAACCACTAGGCCAATTCTTGCTCCACAGTAGAAGTGTGAAAGCTCTACAATTATATTGGGGAATTAAACAAGAACTCCAGCTACACATGTGGTAATAAAATCTTTGCATGCTACAGGCGATGGGCGTAGCTTAATTAGCTGGCTTTACAAGGCCTGAAGGGATAAGTGGGAGTCTGATGTTAAAAGGGTATTCAATGACAAGGAGTGTTGAAAGAAACTTCAGTACCACCAGAAGACATCTCAGAATACCTGGTTTAAATTATTACAACTCTTTATTTTATATAGGGCGTACTTGACTCCAAATAAAATTACTGAGAGTTATCCTCCCTCCTCAGCAGTATGTCCCAGATGTTACAATGAGGATGCCTCCTTAAAGCAAGTTATAGAACAATCAAAAATCACACCCTTTCTGGGTTGAAATCACAAATATCTTAAACTTGACTACAGGTGTCACACATTTAGCACATTATGAGTACTACATGTTTGGATTGCTTGAAGTACCTAAGAAAGACACTATATCACTAACATTTATTAACCTTGCACTTTTGATAGCCAAAAAGGAAATAATGTATAATTTGAAGGCTCCAAGCAAGACCCTCAACTGCTCAAGAATGAGAACCAACATAATTTACAGGGCTGATGCTACGAGTAATTTCTTACGCAGAGAAGAGCGTAGGAGTCCATTTAAACATTTAGTTGCCCTCTACTGGGATGAACATCTTTTAACCTTCCAGAAGTTTAGCAAGAATGGGAAAAATACCCTTAAAAGAATATGCCACTTCAGGTCAATTAAAGTGCATCACAAGTTATTTTAATTGATATTACTTTGGATGTGACCAAAATAGCCCTGCTTATTAATAGTGTAGGCTTGAAATTCTTTCATTAAATAATGTTTCTGTTTGTGACCCTAAAACAAGAGTGTCTCTCACAAATAATTGAGATGGTTTCACTTAATGTTTGACCTGAATATTGATGTTTTACTGCCCTATTTGGCTGCTGCAACTAAAAAGATCCATTGAGCAGGCCTTCACCAACCTGCCTCATTATTTTGCTTTCATGAAATAAACACATTGTAGGAAATTAGGTTGTTGGTTGACTGGGGTGTGAGCTCTGGTCAAGCAGCAACCACTGACCTTGTCAGGGTAAGGCACAAGCAAACCCCAAATTAAACTGTGGTCAACCCCCTGGTGGCTTGCTACAGAGCAGTTAGGCTTAACTTAGAGGCATTGTGTAAAGTTTTTGTGAAACACTTCAAACAGTAACTCAGTGAAAACACACCAAAAAAGGAGCCCACAATGAAGTTAGAAAAATAGAGCAGTTTTTAATAAATAAAACAAGACCAAAATGACAAACATCCAAATAGTAGACACAGAGACATTGAAATTTAAAGTTTTAGAAAAAATAGCGCCATAGGGCATGAAATGCCAACTGTGGATATCTGGTCACACCGGACCAGACAAAGTCACAAGATCAGGCCGACAGCGATGGAGTGTGGGCCAGCTACAGGAACTCAGTAAGGCCCGCTAACCAGAGTACCGTAAATCCTGGGGTGCGGAGAATTGCATGGATCCATGTTGAAGATGTCTTGCGCAGCCAGGGCGATGTGTCCGTTCCGAGATGCAGCAAGGCTGCGATGCGAAATTCTGATGCGGCGAGGATTCCTTCGATAGGGCTTTTGATATCAAGTCTGGCATCGAGGATGCGGTGCACAGTCGGGGCAATGCATCGGTTTAGAGGAGCTGTGAGGTGGCTATGTGTTATCTGGCGTCGTCATTGAGGCTGTGATCACTGAGAGTTTTGAGGGCCTGCGCTGAGGATGGATTGCACAGTGGCAGTTCCGAATGCGATGCGGGATGCAGCAGCGATGTGAGTCTTTGTGATGGGTCCAATCCACAAAACAGCAGAGATTTGTCGGATCTGATCATGGTTGGGCCATGCAGCAGACGTGCTGCGTCGGTTCTGCTGGATGCACTGAGGTTGGCAAAGCACCTTAAGCCCACCTTCAAGGGCCCAGGACTGGCAGGTTAGACTCACAGATGGCAGAGTCCAGGTGCAGATGTAAGGTTGTTGGTAGCTTGTAATGCCCTTAAGGCTTCAGATCAGAAGGCCAGACAACTAGTCCTTTTGCCACTCTGGGTTCCTGGATCAAGAGACGCAAGTCCAGTACTTCTAACCTAGGCAAGAGGGCAGCAGGCAGAAGGTCAGCACAGCAAATCAAAAGTCCAGCAGAGTGCAGTCCAGCAGAGTGGCACACCTTCAGCTGCACAGCAGTCTTTCTTCCTGGCAGAGTATCCACAGGTCCAGAACTGTGCTGAAGAGTTGGCTTCTGAGGCCCCTTTTTATACCTTGGTACCCTGGTTCTGGAAAGTGGAAGAGGCTTCTAGACAGTGTCTTTGAAGTGCATGGAATTTCCTACTCCAGATGCCCTGGCTCCAAGTTGGCTGCAGTAACAATGTGATGTTGTTAGGCCCTTTGTTTGAAGGCAGAGAACAGGCTATTCAGTTTTAAATGGGGCCGCCCCATCCTGCCAGCAGATGGCCTAGACAGGCAAACCTAATCCCACTATTGTGTGACTGTCTGGGAGGAATTCACAATGTCTGTCAGTTACACCCAGGCATGAGACCAGAGACAGGCTCCAGGCACTGAATGGCTAAGACAAGAAAATGGCAACTTTATAAAAGTGGCATTTTCAGAATTGCAATTTTGAATCTGACTTCACTATAAATTAGGATTTTAAGTTAGAATTCCAAACATGAACTGGTTATCTCTTCCTATTTGAAAATTACACTTATAAAATGTTATAAGACAATTCCAATGTTATCCTATGGGATAGATAGGCCTTGCAGTAGTAAAAAACAAATTCAAGAGTTTTTCACTACCACGACATGTCCTACTTGGAGGTACTTGTCCTACTTTTTCAGTATATTATACCCTGCCCTCTGCACTGTCCCGGGCCTACCCTAGTGAATATACGTACGTATTAAAAAGGTAGGTTTGGGCCTGACAAAAGGTTTATTTTGTAAGGTCAAAATGGCAGTTGAAAACTGCACACACAGGCTTTGCATGGGCAGACCTGAGACATGTTTAAAGGGCTACTTAAGTGGGTGGCATAATCAGTGCTTCAGGCCCACTAGTAGCATTTAATTTACACGCCCTGGGCACATGTATTGCCACTTTATTAAGGATTTATAAGTAAATTAAATATGCCAACTGGGCATAAGCCAATGTTACCATGTTTAGAGGAAAGAGTACACTCACTTTAGCACTGGTTAGCATTGGTAAAGGGCACAGAGTCCTATGGCCAGCAAAAAATGAATTCTGCAAAAAACATAGGACTAAGGCAAAACGTTTGGAGCTGACCCTGCAGAAAGTACTACATCCAACATGCATGCAATGTCACATTTTCTCTTTTTATAAACTGGAAAATCTATAAAGTTACTAAAAAAAATAAACAAATTGTTGCTATCTTTCATTAATATGAATATATGAAAAATGATGTGCTTGAATTTAACTGTCAGCTCTTCACACACGTGTTGGTGCTTCACAATAAACATAAATGAAAACAATATGAAATAATTTAAGCCAATAACATAGTTTATATGCAATTTATGTGGTTCATATAATTTATTATAGATGTACATAGCTACAAGTTTTTTAAACTCTTTTTTGCCTCTCCGTATAATTTATCAATTCATTTCTCATTGAGTTATACGTTAGGCTAACAATTAAATCATGACAGTTTGGTGCACTGTGTTTTGTACCAGAATAGCACCCTCTTCAAATAAACACACATTTTTCATGTAATAGAAAGAAAAAGAGCAATGTTCCCCTAACATATCAAGTATGCTCTTAACCACTAATTAATATGTAGGTGGTATCTCAAATAGATGTTTATCTGTGTTGTATTATATTAATCATGCAGTTATTGTGGAATTTTAGCAATGCCAATTATTGTGATGTTATCAGAGTTAAGGTCATTTGATATCACCTTCTGGGAAGATTCAGTGTCAAAGGGCATATGATGTCACGTCCTGTGATGTCATTTAGGTCAAATGGTAAGTGAATTCCTTCAGTTACCCCTGCCATTTTGATGAATCGACGTTCATGGATGCACTACATTTAAAACATAGCTATCTATTGTAACTGAACGATAAAAACAACCTACAGATATTAACAAGACCCAATGTTTTTTTCCACTGGGCAAAATAGTGATTAAGTGGCTCATTTCCAGGATCTAATTCTTGTTACAATGCTATTGGGAAGGTACTGGTAATCTGCGTGGCATGCTCTTGTTGAGGTTATCTGTTTGCGTTTTCTAATAATATTTTTATAAATTCTGACTATTTGATGCCAATGTAGGAAAAACATGTTTTAGATAATTTCAGAATAACTTTCATAAAATAAAACTTACATTGTTTTCCTTAGAAAATATTCTATATTTTAAAGCAGCAAGCTTGTTAATTTCACTTTTTTTTGCTAATGTGTTGATGGTAAAATAAACGAAATGGTGCATTTAAAAATCAAGCCGCAAATATGTGGCTAGACAACCAAATCACAGAAATGAATGAGAACTTTTTCAACAGGTGCTGGACGATGAAGCGCAAGAGCTGAGCAGAACAGCTTCTCAAGACTCCCTTGCACCTGGTAAACTGGAAATACATTTTGAGGAGTTACTGAAACAAAAAATGGAAGAAGAAAAAAGACGGACAGAAGAAGAACGCAGACAAAGAATGGAACTGGAAAAGCAAGAATTTGAGCAAATGAGACAAGAAATGGGTGATGTATGTGCCATCCTTAATGTGTCAATATAATCCATTTTAAATTTGTTACATATATTTGTTTTATTTTAGGTGTTGATCTACTGCAAATGCAACTCTAAATACCAGTTGAGTTCGATATGGGGATCATGTTAATGACAGCCCAAATATGTCAACAGTGGAGTGAGTTACAAAGAACAGTATTGTGTGTATGTATGTAGGGAGGAGGAATGTGGGGTCTGTTGAAACCAGATTATAGAAACCAAGATGTGAGTGATCAGCAGGAAGCTTTGAGCATCTAGTTGGGCAATAGCTGTGCTTAATTTGAGCCGGTGCTTTCCGGTGTTCAGCACCGGGCACTTAATTGTTTTCCGGTGCTCAGCACCAGCACCTAATTGTCATCACCATTCTTAGAACAGTCTACCCCATGGTGGCGCTGCTCATCTAATTTAGAGATGAGCACAACAAGGGTTGTTTAGGAATACAATTTACATTAACATTGCTAATACCTGCCTCTCCAGCCATTTCTTTAGCTTTGGGGACCTGGAATAATCTGAACTGTTGCACTTACATGCGAGAGAGATGGTTAGTAGTTGTTTTGGCAGCGATGACAAGGGCGATGGGTGGAGCAAGCTGCAGTGGCCTTATAGTCAGAGCCCTGGCACTTAATATTTCACGAATTAAGCACTGGCTAGGAGCCTGGTAACAAGCGCCTCCGGGGCCATCGGTTTTAATTCTTCACAAAGATTTTTGATGCTGAAAGCATCCCAAATATCTGACTGAAACTCCAGGAGGGAAATATTTGGGAATCAGCATGGAATTGAAAATTCTTACATGATATTTCCTCCAAAAAAGTAACTGCCATTATTTGCCCACACCCATAATTACCTGGCCTTTCGGTAATTCGGGGCAGGAAAATAACAGGATTTGAACTGACCACTTCCAATGAAGGCCTCTGTCACAAAGCAATCTCACAGGAAAGAAAGTGAGCAACACTTCTGAATATAAGGAAATTCGCAAGCCTGAAAATGTTATTTTAGCTGGCTAGAAATTACTGCTCATAACCGACTGGTTATCTCAAACTCCTAGGCTTGTATCAGAGAGTTTTGATGCATAAACTTAGATCTAAATAATGTTGCAAATCTTTCGGTTTTGTATATCCATTCAAACAGCAAAAATAGTTAATTAAGGCTAACTGTTGTAAGATTTAAGATGATTCATGAACTCCACGGCTCCACGTAGAACAGATACATAACGTCGTTTTCATATGCAGCAGGCACTTCAATAGTATCATGCCCTAAGCACCAGTGTGCATAAACGTGAATACAGTTGGGGCTCGAACCAATTTAAGTTTAACGCGTACACAAATTGATGACATTTGCAATGTTAAGTTTTCAAAATTGCTGAGTCAGACACAGCTGAGCACTGATTTTTCAAAATGGCTAAATTTTGAAAGTGGCGCCCCAAGTTGGGAGTGATTTGCCTCGCGGTGCAGGAGCAGGGATGCTCTTGTTTAACAAGTAACAATGTGGAATTGTTGCCTGAGCTCACTGAAACTCTCTCAGCTTAAAACAAACATTCAAAGGGTTTCCTCCTATCGGACAGTGCATACAAAAGCCACCTAGTGAGTTGTCCCCTGCTGCCTGACTAAAGGACTGCCTGAAACGTGCACTAAGGTGTGTATTAGTCTGGCACTTTGTGTTACCTATGCTTCCACAAGATTCCATTATGTTTATAGGTCATGTGGAAATGAGTTATAATACCTTGAAAACTGTTTGGCTTTTAAGTTCTGACGTGTTGGGTGGTCGATATAACCTCAATAACAATGGCCCTAATTCACGAATAAATGTGTAAACATACGGGCATGGCCATAAAATACCTCTGGCTATCAGAACACAGCATTACAATTATAATAGAAACTAGAATAGAGGTTGGTAAAAAATACAGCTCATCATAATCATCCTGGACCTAAACAAACCTAGAATGGGCATCCCAGTACCCAGGCAAGAACACAGGTAATATATAAACTAGAATGTAAAGTTTCACTATACATTTCCTAAACGTTAACAGACAAAGGCCCAGATGTACAAATATGTTGCACTGGATTTGTGTCATGAAAGTGACACAACCCAGCGCAACTTTTTTTTTGTTTAGGTGCCTATTAACGATTGTTTCATGCTACACAGGGCATCAAGTAAAGTCACTCCGCAGCGTTGCATGAAACGGAAGAAGCAGAAATGCGCCACTTCTACCAATATATTTCTGCTTTCTGTTCCTGCTAGTGCACTGTATGGTGCCCAATGCCGACACATGCACCCTTGCACAATGACGCAATGGTATCCTCGTTACAGGCAGAATTATTTTTGTGCAGGGAAGGATACCTTCCGGCACAAAAACAATGCTCAGAGGCAATCTCCTCTTTCTATGGGTGATGCAGAATGCATCACACAAAGAAAGAGGAAGTAAGAGGGAGAAGTAAAGACTTTTCTTCAGGTTACGCCTCTGTAGTAGGTGCAGGTTTCTGGTGCTATCCTAAGTATACTGCCTTTAGCAAATTTGGGATTGCATCAGATTCCATGGGTGAATGCACAGTACTCCACCCATGGAACGCCTACCACTATGAAATGTATCGCAACGCAGTGCGAACCGCTGCATGGCTTTACATTTCTTTACAAAGTTACTCAATGCGGTGCCTATCGTACCTTGCGTGGCTTTGTACGTTTTATTGAAGCCTTTCCACCTGAAGCCTTTCCACTTTCCTTGCGTTGCTTTGTGCAACTAATCTTAGTTAATCTGGGCCGTACTTTCCAGTGTATTAAGCTAGAAAGTTGCCTCTAAGTAACGTAAAGCACTGTTTTCTGTTACTCTGTATCAGGGGGTATTCCATGGGTGGAACATGTAGCGTTCCCATGCAACCACCCATGTTTTCTGACATATAGCCCAATCTCCTACAATAGTAGACAGGATATGCACCAAGAAATAATGTCACTTTCAAGCAAGCATAAAAAGGAGAAATGCTTTTATCTCTCCTAGCTTTTTCACTTTGCATGTGCGCTGTACCCGACAGCTTGCATCCGACGTAGGAAAAGTTTCAAAGTTAGTTTGAGCATAGTATTTTGCACTGGAAGGTTACCCTTCCAGTACAATACCTACGCCAGACATGACACACTATGGAAAAGGTGTGCATGTGGCACTAAGAAGCCTCATTGTGCACCAGAGCCGCGGAGAGAGCAGGATAGTGCAATTTTTTAGTAGGTATGGCGCTTTCCTGTTTCCTTCTTCTCATGCGATGCACTGCAGACTGAAACGTCGACGGATTTGACCACCACAATTGCTAACAATGAGGAATCACAAGCTCCTCCTTAAGGAAAACTACTGAAAAAACAAGGAAGACTAAACGATTGGGTGGTCCCCGATCTGTCTCTGATCACTCTTGCGAGTACAACCATATTTTGGTGATCCTTATCTGACTGCAGGATAGTTAGATTTGTTTGACCCATTCTTCATGATTTTAATGCATTGTGTATTAAATAAATTGTAACTTTTTGTTATTGTACTACGAAGTACACCTTCTTCAACAATTCCGTTAGAAGAAAATTGAGTCTTAAGTTATTCCTTTAGGAGGCATTTTTTGTATATTAAAAATAAATCAAGCCAGGGTTCTCCCCATTGCTGGAAAACGCCCTGTGCCACTTCCATGTGTGCTGCCATTTGTGAACCGCTAGACGACAGTGACTGAGTTTGTTTGCCTGGTATTTAGAGATCCTGCCAGGTATTCATGACCAGAAAAATGCTCTAGTGAGTCAGCCATTTCCAGAAGCACCTCATGGCCCATGACACAAGACCCCATTCCACCCTGCTAGTTGTAATACTGCATGGTCTTCTGTGAGTACCCATAATAGTCTCTCCTTGATGGATGGTAGAAGGCCTTTAACACCAGGGAAATCACCCGCAACTCCAACAAATTGATGTGGAGCTGGGTTATGGCCAGAAACCAGAAGCCTATGATCTCCACCTTTACCAGATGCCCTCCCGAGCACAGCAGTGATGCATCCGCGACCTCTGTCAGCTCTGGGTGACAAAAGAAGAGGTGTGTACCACTGGACCAATCGCAATCTAGTAGCCACCATTGCGTATCTTTTGCAGTCTCCTCAGAAACCCAGATGCGATCGGAGACTTTCCCCTGGTGCTGTGCTCACTGGACTTCAGATACCACTGCAGAGCTCACATGTGTCATCTGGGCTGTTGGACAAGCAGGATGTAGGAGGCCAAGTGCCCTAGCAACCTCAGCAAAATCCAGGACAGTGGCTGAAACATTGGGATTATAACCTGAATGTCCTGGACTTTCTGCTGTGGGGGTAAGGCAACAACTGCACTATATCCAGGATAGGTCAGACGAATGGGAGCTTCTATAAAGGAGACAGGTGTGACCGTCATTGTCTGGAGGTGGGTCTATGATTGCCTGGGGCAAGCCCGCCTGCAACAATCAGTCCTCATGGTACAAGACTGGTACACCTGGACATCCAATGCTACAACCACCAGCCACCACGATTGTGAACATCCGAGGCTAGAGAGGAGCACCACATACAAGAAATGCTCCTGGCCAACTGTGAAACACAGGTGAAACCTGTGGGCTGTAGGACAGGAATATGGACATACGTTGCCTGTATGTCAAATGCTACCATCTAGTATCCAGGACAGACAATATCTTCCACAGGAAAGGCATTGAGAGGGTGAAGATCTAAAATAAGATGAAGGCCTCTGTCCTTTTTTGATACAAGGAAATAGCTGAGTAACTCCCAGTTCCTACTTCTGAGACCGTAAATCTACCTGTGGCTCCTTTGGCCAAAAGAGAATGCACTTCCTGCTGCAAAATGTATATGTTTTCCTTCATCAGTTATGTAGATGGGGTGGCAAGTGTGGCAGAGCAGAATGGAATGGGAAGGCATAGCTTGGCTGACAGGTTGGAGGGCCAATGTCTCTGAAGTTATTTATCACCACCTTTGAGGAAAATATCTGATCCTGCCGCCTACAGAGTGGATGTATATGAATAAGGACACAGTCAAGGGGTTTTGAGATTTTGGATGCCAGAGGGTTGGGGGAGTAGAGGCAAGATATCCCTGATTCTCAAAATTTGTCTCTGGGTGCCGTGAACTTTGCCATGACGTGGCTGAGCAGACTAGTGTGCTGGCAGCAGGGTCTGGAGTAGGTGGTACTGAAAACCCTAGTGTAGCCACGAAAAAGGCATAACTGCTGAGGAAACTGTACAGTAGGGGCAGACAGCCCCAAAAAATAACAAGTTGCACAACTCACCTTGTCCATCAAAAATGCCTGGACATACCCAGAGAAGAGAAGCCTGTAGCCTCCGAAGCATCCCACTTGTGTCCATTGTGCAACCCAAACAGTCAGTTATATGGAGGCTAGAGGGTATAACAAGTTTTGCTGCATCATGGAAGTCCTTATGATTTGGGCTAAATACTCTTGTAGATCCTCTGGAACTGCCAGCAGATTTTGACCACCTGTATAACATAAGGTTTCACTACAGCTTCCTAGAATGCAGCTGGAATTAACTGAGCACAAAGCAAGGCTATCCAACGAAAACATGCACTTGCAAAAGTCTCCATGTGCTTAGACTCATGGTCAGGAGGAGTTAAGGAAAAGGCGTTAGGGTTGACTCTGATAGAGGAGAAGCCTGGACCACCAGGCTCTCATGCTTAGGGTGTTGTGTGAAAAAGTCTGGCTCACCCAGTGCCAGTCTATGGCAAAGAGCTACTTTTCTATTAACTGGAGATTCAGAACATGGCTTTGTGCAAGTGCTAACAGGGTATCTGTTAAGGCCTCATTAATTAGTAATATAGATTTAGTAGATGGCTGGCCAGGCTGAAGAACCTAAGTCAAGAGGTTCGTTTTGGCCTCCACTGTAGGGAGCTACATGTCAAAGACATCTGTAGCCCTCCTCATGACCATAGCAAAAAAGGCACGTACCTCAGTGGCAGGAGCAGGGAGAGAGGCACGTCCAGTGTTTCCAGATCACTGGCATCCTCTAGTTCAGCATACTAATTACCCTCATCATATTAAGAAGTGAATTTACCTCCTTCATCATAATCATCGCTAGAATTTTGGAGTCTATAGGATTGGTCATAGGTTGCACCCACTGTCATTACCTGTGTCAATGAGAAAGGAACCATGTAGGGAGTGGTGCCAAAAGCAAGGTCGGCACTAAAGCCGGTGCAGAACCTGATGTGGGTCTAAGATACATTGATGGCGCGGAGGGCAAACCTGCGGGCCTGATTCTCACATGAGAACTCTGCAAATCCTTAGAGCTCAAGGGCACACCACAGGAGGGCAAAAAGTCTGCCAAATGTATGCACGTCCTCACAAAATGCCTTTATTTTCTGCAACAATGCCAATGGACCTAGAAATTGAGATTGCCTCTGGAGTATCAGTCCTCAGAAGTTCAGGACCGAGACCAAGAACTATGTTGAGGGTGTCATGCCCAAGGCATGTTGATGGCCTTGTGCCCCCTCTGGATTTGCAGGAAGGGGCTAATTCCCACTTCCATTTCTTGTGCTTCTCGTTAGAATTATAAGAAGACTATGAACTGCTGCTGGAACAACGTTAGGAGCAAGAGCATGACCTCCTTTTTTTACTTCAACCGGTCACAGCATGGAGTTTTTCAATGCTTGACAATGTAGAGTTTCGTCTTGTTGTTTCATACGGGTTTCAGGTTCATCAGAGCACAGTTCTTGCAGGCCCAGGAGTCATGCAATGACCCCAGGCACCACAGACATGCCTCGTAGAGATCTGTCAAAGATATTTCTTGGCAACGGTTCATACAAGATTTAAACCTGTTGTTTTGGGAGGTGACAAACTGTCCCTTGCAGACTAGAAAATGGAAATGTAGGAGAAAAATACTCATCAAAGATGAGAGAAGTAAACCCCGGATATGCGTCTGAAGGCACAGAAAGAAAAGAACTGTTGGTGTGGAGCAGCACGACACCACCTACTTGTGTGTAAGAAAACTGCTTTTGAGTTTCTAGATCCAATCTGAATTTGAGATTGTGATGATGTTGAGGAAGGTGAGTCACGTTTGGGGAAACAGCCAAGTTTGAATTGCTTTTCTTAATTTTAGATGGTTGTTGATTGTTCATATTTTCTTGGGTGAGGCATTCCATAGTTTGCGGATTTGAATGGGTCTGTTTTTGAAGTCCTTTAACGCTAGCATTATTGGCTTCACACACTGTTTTCGAAAATACTAATGGATGTATTGAGAGCTTGGTAAACACAGAAAATGCTTGAGACTTTTTAACTCAAATGTGAACAAAAAATGTTTTCTTCTAACTTACTTCATTCTACTATCTGCTTCCTGATACCCCCTGGCAATACTTAGCAGAAGGGCCTACCGAGGTTCATCTAACACTCTCTATTAGCAAACAAAGCCTTGACATTTATCTTTATATTACTTCAACTGTACGTATGGTTAAGTGACCATTAGAGCAAGTTTAGAATATGTTCTGCATCACATATACGTAGCTTTTATTATCTTTGCAGCAAATATGGTGTGAGAAGTTGGCCTGGTATATGCTGTCCACTAATTAAAGAGGGCACCTTGCACCAGTCCAAACAACCCTTATGGTGGTTTAAGAGGTCAAAGATAACTATAGAAAGCTATCCAAGTGGTGGCTGTGGAGAACAGCCTTCAGGCTTAGCCTTGAAGGAATGTTAAGCAGCTTGTTTTACCAGAATGCAACCTTATAGTATTGGTTAAATGAAAGGAGAACTACAAAATAGTTATAAAAATATGTATTTATTAATATAACACTATATAGTATGACACAGTATCTCCTACACAGAGATAATCACAAAGCACACAATACTTAAGCACAGAAATGACAGTAAATAGCACTAATACACAGTGAGCCCCAGGGGGGACCGGACCATATACTGAAATAGCGGTATAAGAACCACGACCCGAGTCAAGACAGTGTCGAGAGGACGTAGATTCGCTGGGACCCCAAGGAACCACCTAAGGTGAGTAAGTAGAGACCCCACGGAGGACAGGTTCAGTGTTGGTACACAACCGCGTGCTCCGTACAATTCTATGGGAAAGTCGCGGTTGAAGTTTGAGTTTAAGGACCCTTCCCAGTGGACTTCGAAGAACCCCTGTGGAAGATAGGAGGTTGAAGAGCCGCCCTACCCGTGGATACTGAGGTACACAAATTACCTATCCCAGGGAAGACGAGTGCATAGGTCTGAAGTGGCGTCGGAACCCGCTGTCGAACTCAATGAAGGACTTCGAAGAAGAGCCGCTGCTGGAAGGAAGAAAAGTGTCAGCTGGAACCCAAAGATAGATTTTTGTTGAAGAGTACCTGAAAGCAGAGGGGACAGAGTCTGGGTCACTCAGAACTTACCAGGGGCTCGGTAGACAAATGCCCACCAATGTCGGGTGCTTCAGGTGCGTTGATGGAGTCCTTGACTCTGCAGCTATGGGGACCAGGAGATGTTGAGGACAACCAGGAGCTGATATGAGCTGTCCCTCAAAGGATGTCGAATGCTGAGGGGTCGTTGTCCGGCGGTAGCACCAACAAGCCTTGGAAATGGCAAACCATGCAGAAGGTCAAAGATGTGTACGGTTTGGACTAGCAAGGTCCAGGAGACTCACCACAGCAAGGGAAGCTGGGGCAGGCCCGGAGCAACCAGGGGAGCCCAAGGAAAGAAAAGTTGACCCTCAAGTGGACTCACAGGCCGGAGGCACAGGAGTCACGAGAGAACCTCAAGCAGTTTCACCAAACAACAGCCCACGGAGCACTCGGTGCAAGGAGGCCAAAGTTCTTGGTAGGAAATGGTGTCAGAGGTTGGGGCTACTTTGAGCCCAATGCACTTGTTCGGGAAACGCCAAAAAGCTTATGCACTGGCAAATATATTCAGTGCACATGGGTACAGGTATTGCAGCCCCATGAGGGATTCTGACCTCAAACTTGGTGAGAGGGCAGCTCAGACCTCGAGGGACATAGAAACCCACCTCTTGTGTTGCTGAAGCCTTCGGATTCCGTAGGAGCGCAGTGTCAGCAGACCAGACAGCAGTGTTGCAGTGCCTGCGAATGCAGGGGAGCGACTCCTTCACTCCAATGGAGATATCTTCAGTTGTCCTTGATGCTCTACAGGTCCTACACGGATCCTGTATGGTGCACGGGCACAGATGATGTTTCAGACTGAGAGGGAGACGAAGTCGGGCCCAAATGAAGTCCAGCGAAGTCCAGAGTGTCCAGACGGTCGAAGTTCAGTAGTTTCTGGTTCAGAATCTTGTCCATGTCAAATCTAAGGTCCTACAGCCACTGTGGATATACATCCTCTGTTTTAGAAAATGTGCATAACCGAGGGAACCAAAACATCCTACTTTGTTCTTCTTCTTAGTCCTTGAAAACCAAGTAAGGGAGTGCTCGACAAATTACCCGAAGCACTGCTGTGTACCCAGGGCTGGTCTCCCAGACATGAGGGGACATCATCCAAAGTCTACACTTTTTTCTGGAGGAGCTGAGTTTCTGCCTAGTAGCTAGAAGTCTCCCTGTCTGCTTAGAGATACAAGGATCTGTCTGGCACTGAAGGAGGAAAGACAGTCCAGGAGGAGAAGCCCAGCAGGACCCAGAGACTGACAGACACCAAAAAAGCAGATTGCTTGACAGGAAAATCAGGAATGATCTCTGCTGCAGAGGGTCTGCATGGTCTCTCACGTGTGGTTCTTAGCAGGAACCGCTTCAAACCTTGTAAGTGTGTCAGCCTACTCAGGGCAGCAACTGTCTACATCAGCCCAATGAAGGCTGCAAATTCCTGCATTGGCCTAAATAGGACTGCAAGTACCATACTGAATGGGATGGCCCATCTGGGCTACAACTGCTGTGGTGCAGGCACAAGCTCGCTCAGGGCTGCAAGTACTCTGCTGACTACACATGCCAAATTGGGGCTACAACTGCTGTGGTTACAAATGCTGAAACTGTCTTCACTCTTCTGGGGCCTCCTTCTATAGGAAGATACCAAAGATAGTGTATCTTCTTGGGAAGATGGTGGTGTAGTAGGTAATGAGTTTAGTCTCTCATGTTCTCATGTTTCTCGTTAATTATGTTTTGTTGCACATAGCACTATTGCAAAATGAATACTCGCATCCATTTGACACATGGGTGTTTTTTGTTCTAAGAAAATAATAACAATAATAATAATAATAATATTTATAAAGTGCATGGCTACCTCAAGTGAGGTATCCCAGTACTGGAAGTAGATCTCTGCACCCTGCCTATCGCTTTCAAATACTCGAGCATCCTGATCTAAAGAACCAAGTTTTAAGTTGTTTCCTGAAACGATCGGCCGATTGCATCCGACGAACCGATAAGGGAAAGGTGCCCCACAACTTTAGTACCCCAGGTAGCTGAAAGATCTCTCACCGAGCCCACTTTCTTTAATTTTGGAAGAGTCACCAGTAATTCCCCTGCAGATCTTAGATTCTTTGAAGGGACACACGGTTTTACTAGCAACTGAAGGTAGCAAAAGCTTTGTGATAGTAGCACAACCCTTTAAATGAAGATCTCTGATTAACTGGAAGCCAATGTAATTTCCTGTGTGCAACCCCAATAGATGCTCGCTTCAGCAAATTCAGAAGAAGGCATGCCGCAGAGTACTGTATTCTCTGGAGTCTGTTGATCCATCCTTGAGTGACTCCTAGATACAGAACATTGCAATAATCTAGCCTCGATATAACCAGGGCCTGGATAACTGGGTTTTTTGCTGACTCTGTTAATAGGCACAAGATTTTACTCAGCATCTTGAGCAGTCCAAAGCATTTTCCTGCCACTGCAGTGACTTGACTTTCAAAAGACATTTTATCATCAAACCAAATGCCAAGTTTCTTGACCTTAGGTTTAGGGAGGGGAGCTGAGCCCAACTCCAAGGCCACCATGCAGGGAACCAAATGTTTGCTGGGTTGCCTAAGGCCAGAACTTAGGGGCTCGTTATGATGGCAGGCGGACTTGGTCTGCCCGACACCATAGCGATGTATGGGACCGCCCGCAAGACATGCGGCGGTCTCACCACTGCTATTAGGATGCCCTCGCCATTCTGGCTAGCACATCCTGGGCCTTTAACATGGCAGGCGGTGCTGCTGGCTGCAGCACCATCCGCAATGGTAATGGTGCTTGCACCGCATTTCCCTGCACCACGTGGCAGGTACCACGCGGTGCCTGCCACTTGGTGCATGGAAATGCAGGGGGGTACCATGGGTACCCTCCAATGCAGCGACACTCCCACACAAGGGGGACCTGCAACGGGCCCCCAAACCCAATCCCCACCAGCCTTTGCTGCCATGGAAAGGCCTCCTAAAACCCATCTCCTGATATGACGTATGGTGCCTGCTAGGAACCGCCACCATATTAGTGACCCTGCTCCGTCCGCCAGGCAATCGGTGCGATTGCCTCCAGCGGAAAAGCGGTGGACAAACTTTCCATCTGCCACGGTACCCACCGCCATCCTAATTTGGCGGTGGGTAAATCACCATGTGATGGCGGAAGGACCGCCACCGCCAGCCCAGCGGTGGCGGTCCTTCCACCATCATAATGAGCCGCAAAGTTCTGAAATTGCGCAAAATACGGGCAGTTAGTTGTGAGGAAATCCTACCTCAAGTGCACATTTAATGAACACGAGCAGCTCCCTGTTCATGTTTTGTTGCATTTAGCACTATTTCTTAGCAGAAAATGCATCTTCTTGTCCATTTTATGCACAAGGGGGCATTTTTGCACTAAATGCAGAATTACTCTTTTCGCCTAATTTCACGTAATGTTGCAGAATTCTGGGGTGATTACACTAGACAGAATTACACAAGTCAGCATGAGCATTGTGTCCTTCTGCAGGGAGGCATTTAAAGGGAAAAGATCTAAAATAGGAAAGGGCCTCCATCCTTCAGCAGAACAAGGAGGAAATTGAGCTGGTAAAAGCCTGTACCTATCTCTGAGGCGTGAACCCTCTCAATGGCCCCTTAAAAAAGTAGAACTTGCACCTCTTGCAGTAAGATGGAAAGGTGCTCTTGTGATAGCTGCTCTGATGTGGGAGTCAAGCTAGCCTGGCTGATGAGGGGCGAAACCCCGAAACCGGTCCTAGGATGCTTGATTCCAGTCCTATGTCAGCCCCCTTGAGTGGCCCTGGGAAGACTGAAACTGGTGGGGAAGCCTTATGGAAAGGGTGAATAGGCCCCAAAACATCCAGTAGCCTGACTCTCTTTAAAATATTTTAAGACAAAGTCAACTTTTTGCCAAATAGGTGGGATCCATCAATAGGCATACCCATAAGGAATGCCTACACATTTCCCGAAAACTCCTTGGACCTCATCCTTGTATGACAATGGAGCACCACACTGGGGCCAACTGCTCACCCAAAGCAATCTCTAGAATCCAGGCGATCACAAATTATCTATTTGGCCTCATCATGACCATCCTGAATGGTTTGAGCCAGGAAGGCCCTAAATTCTACAGGACCAACATCACAATGTTGCTGGCCATTTCTCAGACAGAGTGTGTGCATCGGGCTAGTAAGCAGGTTATATTGACCAATTTCAAGGCTAGACTGACCTAGGAGAACATTTATTTTCTGAATGCCTCAATCCTGTTTGACTCACTATCCTGGTGAGTGGTAGGGAATTAATTGAGGTTAACCTGGCTGATGAAAGCCTGAACAATCAAACTCACTGGGATAGGATAATATGTCAGAAAATCTGGGGCCCTGGATGACAATTAGGTGTATGGCCACCTGACAGTTCACCATGGAGCATGTCTTGGGCTGGGTGCCCATCAGAGTATCAACTGGGCTCTGTTGAATCAGGAAGGACTCAGAGGAAGTAGGCTCAGGCTGCTGAACTTCTGAAAGGACATTAGAT
The DNA here is from genome assembly GCF_964204655.1 of Triturus cristatus. NCBI lineage: Eukaryota > Metazoa > Chordata > Amphibia > Caudata > Salamandridae > Triturus > Triturus cristatus. The sequence goes on along the minus strand of NC_140586.1, from coordinate 479,742,228 downwards.
TTAACCTTAACATGAGGCAGTTGTAGGTCCAGGACCTCAGCAGCAGTTGAATTACTACTGCAAAGGACTTAATTTAGTTGAGGACCCAATGGGGGAAATCAACCATGTATCAGTGGAAGTCTCAAGCCCAGAGGCCTCTTGTAGATCCACATGTAAACTTTTGTCACCATAATGCAGGGGCAAATCATCTCTGTTATCACTATTGTCATCTCAAGGAGGTAAACTCTTGTGTGAATGTGAACCAAAAAGATGATGGAGCCTCTGAGGACAGCTCCACTGTATAGCTAGTCCAGTTGTCAGAATCAGGTTGTACAGGAACTGAGCGCACTGGAGTGAAGTTGCAGCACAACATCTTTAGGGGTTGAGACCGATTTGGTTTGTGGTCAGACATCGGAGTCAACACTGGATCTCCTCCAGCAGTGGTGGTGTTGATACCTGTGCCCATGAAAGAAGGACCGGCGCAGGTCTTGTAGCCAGAATGGAGTTCGTGCAGAACTTTAGGCAGTTGCTAGGCACTCAGATAGCATCTCCGATCAGGACCTCGCATCACCTTGGCTGTAGGACGCATCCTCGATGTGGGACTGCACAACTCTTCCCAACCAGGATTTAAGGTACTCGTGTTCAGCGGGCCAAGCTGGGTCCCTGTAGCCAGCCCACCTTCCATCACGGTTGACCTGAACTCGTGACTTTGGCCCGGTCTAGTGCTACCAGATATCTATAGTGCTCTTTGTCCTTTTTGGTATTATATTCACTGAAATCTTTAAAATCTCCACTTCTACTGATTGGATTTTTATCATATTGGTCTTGATTTATTTATTGAAATGTACTCTATTTTCCTAAATTGGTGTGAGATTTTCTTGTGTTGTGTTTTCACTTTATTATTGTTTGAATTGCTGCATAAATACTTTACACAGTGCCTCTGATTCAAGACTCACTGCTCCATTCCAAGCTACCAGAGGGTTGAGCATAGGTTCATTTGGAGTTTTCTTGTGCCTCACTCTGACAAGGATTGTGGTTCCTGCTTGAGTAGGGTTTCTCCCCCCTCAACCAGCAACCCAAACTCTTACACACCTCAACGTGTAATCAGGTCCTTAGACCCTCATTACGAGAGCCTGGGTGCAAAGGCAATCATTATCTCACCTTTTAAAATCCGATACTATGGGGATCAGGTGAGATAATTATCGCCTATTACAAGTTGTGCCCTTCAAAATTAGACATAATATATGGAATCAGTATTTAACACACCAAATTCTGTATGTTTTACCTTTTTTATGGGACTTTTCCCCAATAAATTACGGCAGGTTTGACCTGCTGGAATTTATCAGGGGAAAACTCAGAGAGTGTGATAATAATCACACAACTCGGAATTTAGCCCTGCACTTATAATCAGGGCCTTAGCTTTTGGACCTAGTTTTGTTTCAAGTGCTTCCTGTAACTGTTCATATTAATGTACATTTATAAGCCATATTGAGGAACATCCCATATGTAGAAAAGTAGGATCTGCTTGTTATGGTAACCCCCAATCACTTTTTGCTAAATGTAATACTGTTTTTGACTAGTCTAACTGGGATCCTGCTAATCAGGACCCCAGTCTATCTAATTTCTCTATAAACTGTTATACCATGTACTTAGGTACACTCCAGATTGGATACTGTGGTACCCTTGTCAGTCCCTAGTATATGGTACACATGTACCCTGGGCATAGGTACTCCAGAGGCCTCCTATGGGCTGCAGGATGTATTATGCCACCCATGAGAGGCCATGCAAAATGGAACTACAGGCCTGCCATTGCAGCCTGTGTAAGTTGGTGCATGCACCACTTACTTAAGATATAGATTTACTATATCTAAGGGTCTCTGTACTTAAAACCTATAAGTCACCCCTATAGCAGACCTTAACAATCCTGAAGGCAGGGTGCTTGGTTCTAAGTGAGAGGGTGCCACTGCATGAGCAGGACACCCCTGAAGAGTACAGAGTCCATTCTCCCGGGTTGTCAGTGAAGCAGCCATTTACGACATATAGAGTGGCATTATGCGACCACGTGATGACCAGCTCTAAATTGGCTGAAACAAACCCTATCATGTTTGGTTGTTGGAATAATACCCTCACACCGGTAACCAGTGTGGGAGGTATGATTGCACCCCTCAGAAGCAAGCTTTGTGAGGTCCCTGGTGTTCCCGGTACCAGGCTTCTAGTCCCAGACAGCGCAAAATGGTTGCTGCTGACCAGACACATTTCTGCCCTCCTGCTGCTGAGCTCGAGCAGGGGAAGGCAGAACAATAGGCATCCTGTCACAGGGAGGTGTGTCCACCTCCCAGACAGTATGTAGTGTAAAGTCTACATGAGGGGCACATTTGGTGTCCCTGTGCATACTCCAGTTCAAACCAGTCCTGGGAGACTTTGGCTCCCGCTCTGGCGTGAAACTGGACAAAGGACATGGGGGTAACCTCCCCACTGTCCAGACTCTCACCTGGGAGGGTCCCCTGAATCTTGCCAACCCTCTTCCTTGGGGCCATCCCATTCAGTATGGTACTTGCAGTCCTATTTAGGCCAATGCAGGAAATTACAGCATTCATAGAGCTGATGTAGACAGTTGCTTCCATGAGTATGCTGACACACTTACAAGGTTTGAAGCGGTTCCTGCTAAGAACCACATGTGAGAGACCATGGAGACCCTCTGCAGCAGAGATCATTCCTGATTTTGCTGTCAAGCAATCTGCTTTTTTTGGTGTCTCTCAGTCTCTGGGTCCTGCTGGGCTTCTCCTCCTGGACTGTCTCTCCTCCTTCAGTGCCAGACAGATCCTTTTATCTCTAAGCAGACAGGGAGTCTTCTAGCTACTAGGCAGAAACTCAGCTCCTCCAGAAAAAAGTGCAGACTTTGGATGATGTCCCCTCATGTCTGGGAGACTAGCTGCCAAGCAGACACCAGCCCTGGGTGCACAGCAGTGCTTCGGGTAATTTGTCGAGCACTCCCTTACTTGGTTTTCAAGGACTAAGAAGAAGAACAAAGTAGGACATTTTGGTTCCCTCGGTTATGCACATTTTCTAAAACAGGGGATGTATATCCACAGTCGCTAACTTCAGAGCCAGTATGGGGTGGTTCTCTTTTGAAGTGTCTTTCTGAGACACAGCCACTGTGTAGACTTATTTTTTCACAGCAGGTAGCACTGTAGCTGTCTCAAAACTGCAGCACTCACAACACGGGCACAATAAAATGTGAGGTTTCTGTACCTGGCTGTCATCAGACATTCTGAAACAATAATCAGTTATAGACAAAATAACAGCCTTGATCTAGACACTTCCTCCACCTAACACAGCAGAAACTGCCCCTTTTCCCTTACCATCAAGAAAATGGCAGTGCACAGGAAGAACTAATAAGCAGCCTCTTGTTAGCTGATGGTCTCATCCAGTTTCTAAATGTAACCCTGTCTCCACCCTCCTCACTTCAATGTCTCAATCTGCGGCTTCCAGCCACAAGAATACAATCTATACCCTTGAACTGAGTAGAGAAAGCTCTGATCCTCCAGCGTGTGATGTGCCAAACCAGGGATATCCAAAAGGGATCCTCCTGGCTTCAGTACTCAGACTTGCTCAGACTTGCTATTTGCACTGTTGTTCTTAGCTCTTTTAGCAGGGTCATCCCCAAACATTTTGCCTTCAGACCTCCTGTGTTTTGCTGAAGCTATTTGTGTTGGCCATAGGACTCTGTGCACTTTAACACTGCTAACTTGTGCTAAAGTGCTTGTGCTCTATCCTTAAAACATGGGAACATTGGCTACCCAATTGGCATAGTTAAGTTGCTAGCAAAGTGGCACTACCTGTGCCCGTGACCTGTAAATTAAATGCAACAAGTGGTACTGCAGCACTGATTGTGCCAGCCACTTAAATTGCCCTTTAAAACATGTCTTAGGCCTTCCAATGCAGAGCCTGTGCGTGCAGTTTTTAAACCGCCATTGCAACCTGGCAAAGTAAACCTTTTGCCAGGCCCAAACCATCCTTTTTAATACATATAAGTCATCTCTAAGGTAGTCCCTGGACAGCCCCAAGGGCGGGGTGCAGTGTATTTAAAATGTTGGACATGTACTTTTAAGTTTTACATGTCCTGGTAGTAAAAAACTAATACCTTCATCCAGAGGGCAGGGTATACTATATTGAAAAAGTAGGACATGTACCTCTAAGTTTTACATGTCCTGGTAGTGAAACACTCTTAAATTTGTTTTTCACCACTGACTTGCCTAGCTCTCCCATAGGGTAACATTGAAATTCTGTATTACATTTCATAAGTGTAATTTCCAAATGGGAACAGGTAACCTCTTCATGTTTGTAGTCTTTGAAATCACAATTTAAAATCCTAACTTATGGTAAAGTCAGATTTTAAATTGTAATTCTGAAAATGCCACTTTTAGAAACATTGGCATTTAATTGCCTAAGCCATTTGGTGCCTACACCTGTGTGTCTGGTTCACAAGACTGGGTGTAGCTAACAGTTGGGCTTTGTGTATATCTCCTAGACAGCCACACACAATGGAGAGCTTAGGTGTGACTGGATGGGCCATCACTGACAGGATGGGTGGGAGAAGCTGGGCCTAGCCCCACTTACACTTGAATGGGCTGTGTCCTGCCTCCACACAAAGGGCTGCATACCACCTGTAGTTAGTCTGGAGCCAGGGCCAGGAAGGTAGGGCATTTATGCACTTCAAAGGCCTGCCTCTAGAAGCTGCTCCCCATTTCAAAGGCACAACTGTGTATAAATACTCAGACACAATCACTTCATTACACTTTTGGATCTGTGGATACCCAGAAAGAAAGCAGAACTGCTGTGCTGCTATAAGGACAGCCACTCTGCTGGACTTCTGCTCTAAAGGAACTGCTGCCCTGCTGTGCTGACCTGCTGTCCTTTTGCCGGGGGAAGAAGAACTGGACCTGCAATTTCATCTTGAACCCAGGACCCCAGAGTGACTCCAAGGGCTAGTCTGTTGGCCTCTTGATCTGAGGCTCAGGGACATAAAAGGCTCCCCAAACAGTTCCCGAACCTAGTTGCAGTGAGTTCCTGACTCCCAATTGGTGCCCCTCAGGTCCTGGACCCTTGGTGTGGCTCAACACACTCAAATCAAGCTTTTGGGGTCTTCGCGACCGAGAACGGGCCTGTTTGCACTTATATTGCACCGCTTGCAGTGGAGATCAGCACAGGTTGCCGCCAGGCAGTCTCTTCGCACTACAGCATCCACCACTCATGGGGGACCGCCAACGCGAAGCACCAGCCTGTCTGTCCACGACAACCCGGCGTGCTCTTTGTATCAGGCCAATAACTGCCCGCTAATGCTCTCTTTGCTCCCTGAGACCCTCTCCAATGCACACAGGCTTCTTGGCACAAAACATGAGAAAGTATAACTTAAGTGGAAATAATCTGGGACTGTTTGTGACCTGCGCTCTACTGCAGTCTGCCTGAACTTTTGACTTTGAGCCGGTCCAGTGCGACCAGTTAGCCACGGTTGGCGTTTTATGTTTAGGTGCTATTTTTCATTTTATTCTTTAACAATTCATAACCCTTGTACCATAGATTTTTGTCATTTTGGTTTTGTTTTATTTACTAATTCTGCTCTATTTTTGTAACCTGGTTTAGGATTTATTTGTGTGATGTTTTCACAGTTTTACTGTCTGGAGTGTTGCACAAATACTTTATACATTGCCGCTAAGCTAAGCCTGACTGATCTGTGCCAAGCTACCAGGGGATTGAGCACAGGTTAATTTGGAGTTTTCTTGTGCCTAACCCTGACAAGGATTGTGAATGCTGCTTGACCAGGGCTCACACCCCACTCAACCAGTAACCAAATTTATCACATGCACACTACTCATACACACACACTCAACATACAATGAGGATGCCAGTGCAAGGTTCTGGGCATACACATAACAATGGAGCATTACACAAGACAGGTCTGTACGCCACACTATTAATAACACAGGTCTGGTCACATTATCGATCTCAGAATCATGGTATGCTGCCTGCACTGGTTTATGTGCTATACCCATGACAGGGACAGTACTTCTCTATCCCTTTAGAGGGCATGCTTAGTGTGCCCCTGCAGGTCATAGAAGCTTGAATAGTCAAGGACAGGCCTTCACCTCTGTGTACATGTTAGATTAGCATGTTGCTATGGCCAAATTAAAAGTCAGGATACCAGATATACATGCAGTCTGACGCTCAGAGCAGGGTAGCATGTCTGTATTCCATGCAGGGACATTCCCTTCCTAACAGATGCCCCAGATCTGACTACCCAGATCTTTACTCTAGAGTTGAGGAAGTCCAGTAGGTAAAACCAGGGAAATGCCTCATCTGCATTCCCTTGATTCATTCTGGCTTTGTTCTCCACTGTAAAATCTTGGCCTTGCATTTAGATAGATCTCAGCAATTTGGGATCCCCCCTTTTTTGCCTTCAACCACTTAAGTGGTAATCTCCCTGGGCCATAAACTTTGTACCGAACAGGCAATATCATTTACCTTTGAATTTTCTTATGTTATATCACAGCCCTCCTCTGTAATGTGATACGTCATAAATGAATGTGTTTTATGAAGGTATTCAGTGCATAGAATGCTGGACGCTTTTTTGCTTGGAATTGATTCTGGTTATAAACCACCTTCTATCTTTACAAATAGCCCCACTAAACGCTGCATACATATTACACAGCTCACAGATTCTGTCAATGCACACTTCATCTGTGAAATAGGAAAATGTGTGTTATTTAGGTTTCGAATCAGTCAAGATTTCCATGAGTGCTGTTTAAACTCACAGCAGCTAATGAAGAGTGGTATGCTATCCATTTTTCAGACTCAACCTATTCTACATGACGTAAGAAAAATACACCAGATAAATTGTAGTTTGTCATAGGGCATTGCCGTGTGCACCAGTGAGGTAATCAACTGCTTTGTTTGCTTCATTACATGTTTTTTCTTTGACCTCTTTAAGGAGGAGGAAGTGAATGAAACCTACGAAATAATGAGCAGAGAATATGAAGAATTAATAAAGTTAAAAAGAACAGGATCCATTCAAGCAAAGAATTTAAAAAGCAAATTTGAAAAAATTGGCGAATTGTCAGAAGAAGAAATTCAGAAAAAAATTGAAGAAGAACGGGCAAGAAGAAAAGCAATTGACATTGAAATAAGGGAAAGGGAAGCAGAACACTTCCAAGAGGTAAGAACCTTCCTCTCTGTCTGCATGCAAAATTGACTTATTGAACCTTGTCCCTGTAGACTTGTGGCAAATATGTCATTTGTTTTCATTGATCTATTTAACAATGACAAAAACTGCTCTTAAACATACAAAATTTTCAAATTATTTGAGTTTATTTATTTAAGGAGAAAACACCTAGGGGCCCATTTGTGAGAACGTTACGCAGTACAAAGCAGCGCAGCATAGCCAGTCACCTTTCTACACTGCACTGCGCGTCAGAGAAAGGGCAGGATTGCACTGTATTTAAGGCAATACAGGGCACTCCTGTCCTTTCCCATGCATTGCTGCCCTTTTGGCAGCCTAGCTCCAGCACAGGCACCCTTGCACCATTGTGCAAGGATGCCTGTGTTGCATGCAGTATTGTTTTTGCACAGGAAGGGGCACCTTCATGCACAAAAACAATCCTGGGAGGCATATCCCTCTTTCTATGTGTGCTTCAGAATGCAGCACACATAGAAAGAGGAAGAAAGGAGGAGAAGTCAAGATATTTCTCTTTGTTATGCATAGAGCCCGACATAGGGCCCGATTCACAGAACTAACTTAAGACAAAATCCTAAACTTACTACTTTTGGTATTCACAGAATGCATTTAGTAGTAGTAAAGTTAGGATTTTGTCTTAAGTCTGTCTTAAGTCTGTCCTACGTTTGCCTCAAGTCTGTCTGCCATGTTAGAAGCTATTGCGCAGCTGCAAAGATTTCCCACCAAGCGACAGGAGACGCCATACTACGTAGATGTAGTAGACGCATGCGTAGAAGAGTTCCTGCGTTTTTGGCTGCCATTTTAGGACACTCGGTTTACTGGTTAGTAGAATACATAGAAAAGCTTCCCCTAGATACAATATGTAAAATGTAATGCGAAATTAGTACTCACAAACATGTTGATTATAATGTTACAGGTTATCCCCTCTAGTTTCTATTAAACCAGATGCGACTTTAGCATTCTACCATTTCAATTTCTTCAAATCTTTTATTCCTTCCGGTATCTTTCTTAAATTGTGATCCTTTCATTCTTTTGTAGATATTTCCTTTCAATTCTTCTAGTCGTATTTCGTCCAATTTTCTTTTCCTACCCTTCTCATTCACTTCATACCTTTTTCTTTTTCCACTACATTTGTGGCAGCACATTATCACCAGAACTAACAAAGTTATGCCCATGATCGGCAATAGTATTTGACCAAAGATACTCTTACCTTTGTTAGAAAACCAACTACTAATAGTGGGAAAACTATTGGTTATCTTCTTCCATACACTGTCAACCTCCAGTGCTTTCAGTTCTTCTTCCAAATGTGTAATATTTTTAATATACCTTCCAATTTCTATACTTTTGTCAGGTAGATATGTGCAACAATGTTGCGCTTTCGACATTTTACAGACTCCACCCTCTTTTGCTAATAAGATATCAAGGGCAAGTCGATTTTGCAAAACCATTGATCTAACAGCAACTAATTCTGTATTGCTCAATAAAAATCCTCCAGCAGTGTCAGTAAATAACTGATCAATTACTGTTGACAATTGCCAGATGTTTCGAGAATTCAGTCGAACCCCCACTGAAGGTATCAATGCACCAAATATATCACCTACTATTTCAGAAAAACTAGCCCTTTTATGTCTGGTTAGTCCATTACCGTCATTATTGCTTCCAGTGATTCTTTTAACATGATAAACTTTAGGGAATACTATTCCGAAATAGCAACTCCCATACCAATGATCAGGTAACCTAAAATAAGCTTTGTTCCCATAAATATAATAATTCCAGGAAATACTGGATCAGTTCCTCCTTTTAGTACGAATCCCCCAATTACTAAAAAGTTGTGTTCACATTCACTGCAACCAATAAATGCATTGTTATATTCTGTTTTTTTGTCTATAGAGACAGATTTTCCCTTTCTTTTCAAAATCCAGAGACATAGCAGCATGAGTCTTCCCTTTCAGCCCATTTGGGTATCTGAGGTTTCGGTTCTGAGGCCCTTCTTTGGAAGTCCTGTCTCTTATGTTCTACTAAGTTCAAAAATATCTTTTCTTCTTCATGTAACTTACATGTTAGGTTGCGTTTGTGTGCATCAGCTATATCTATTGCCTTCATTGTTAGGAAATATTCACCCATGAATTGTGAGTCTCTAGTACTAAGGACAGGGTTCATGCTCTTTTGCATAGGGACTTCTGAAAATATTACATCTACATGTGAATAATAATACAGCAGTTTTCCAGTTCTATAAAATAAACTAGCCAATACACTACATGAAATAACATATGTCAAAGGTAAGTGATGATTTGTTACCCCTTCAGCTACTGAGTTTGGCAATTTCATGCAAACATAACAATCACTAACTTCTATTGTTTCTACATAATGGACTAATAGGTTTGCAAATACATTTAAATCAGTTTCGTTTTTATCTACAGTATGATGTAAATCTAACTCATCTGGAATTTCTAAGTCTACTCTATCTCCTTTAATGTTTCCTACCTCTGTATGTGTATTAGTACTATTCTGTTTGTTTGTAACCATCAAATAAGGAATAGCTATTACCAATATTACCAATGTTATAAGGACCAATACTAAGCTACATATACAGACCCTACAACACTTCTTTATACAGCTTTGTTTTGGTTTTCCGATAACTTTATCATCAGACATTTTTGGACAAGAAGATTTGTCTCTTCTTTAATTCAGAACCCGGTATGAGATAACACCTTAAGCGTCTTCTCTCTCTTTCAAGTCGGTCTCACTTCTTCATCAGTTTGCTCGACATTCAGTTCTTCATCACTTTCTTTATTTAATTCGAGATTTTCAAAATCTTCAAGAATGACATATGTCCACTCAGGACCCTTGAACCTGTTATTCAATGTCTTCAACCTTTGACTCCTTCATTTTGGTGTTACTGTGGAAGGTCCAGATTGACTAGATACTTTGTTTACTTGATCAGGTTCTTCGCTGATTGTCTTAAGACGATATTTTAGTATTTTGATAGTTCTTGGCCAATTATCACCTTTTCAACTTTTCTTAATTTTCACCGCACTGCCAGTTTCTTCAAGGCTTCTTTTGTTTTCCCTTAATTTAAGCACAATTTGATCATTTCCGTCTTCAGTTTTCCTCTCTATCTGACCTTGTCCAGGGCTTATTGTTCTGGCCTGTTCTGCCTGGATATGTTCGTCTACCTCAATCTGACCCTGTTCAGGATTGGTAATGCCTGGTTTTTCTTCTGTATCCTGAACTTGTGTTTCTATGCCTATCTGGTCCTGTTCAGGTCTTTTTACCTCTTTACCTTCTTCTGCCTGAACGTTTTCTCTAAACCTTACCTGTCCCTCCTCAGACTCAGGATTAGGGCTTTGGTTTACTTCTGTCTGAGTATATTGCTCTCTCCTTAACTGTTCCTGCTCAGGTTCCCTAATAGTCGTTTCCCTACTCTCCTGAGTGAGTACTTCTATACCTGACTGATCCTCACTCTTTTCCTGTCTGTCTAACTGCGTTTGCCTTCTAGTTCTTATAAATACTTCAGGTATGTCCAGCACTAGGGTCCAGTCATCCTGATAAGTGCTTGGTTGTTCTTGGGCAGCTACCTCAGGATCTTCTATAGGAAGTTCTTCAGCTGCACAACCTTCCACAACTTCAATTTCTCGTTTCAATTGAAACTCTTCTTCTTCAGGAGCTGGTACCCCTTTGGTATGACTTGCATGAACCCAATTAGGTAATCCTGCACACTTTACAGCTGTTGAAGTAATAAGTATAACTTGATGCGGTTTAACCCACCTGGGTGCTAGGCACGATTCTCGATTGTGAATCTTCACAACTACCCAGTCACCTGGATTCAGATCATGCGCTTGGTTCAGCTGTCTGTTGACTGCGTCTTCCCCAACCTGATGCGAGATAGAACGCACTCTGTCAGCCGACTCTTTGCAATACTCCAAAACCAAGTCATCAGTTATATTCAACAGCTTGTGTCCTGGTACACATGCTTGTCTCTTGGTTCTTCCCGTGAGTATTTCATGGGGACTCAATCCAGTATTTTTGTCTGGAATACTTCTGAGTCCCATCAGAACCAAAGGCAAAGCATCAGGCCATTCTAGTGAGGTGGATGCACATACCTTTCTGCGTCTTGACTTGATTGTGCCATTCAATTGTTCTACCACCCCAGAAGCCTCTGGACGGTAAGCGCAGTGCAATTTTTGTTCGACTTTGAATGCTTCACAAATTAGTTGAATTATTTCATTATTAAAATGAGACCCTTTATCTGATTCAATTGTTACTGGAAAACCAAATCTAGGGATGAGTTCTCTTAAGAGTTTGACCACTGTCAAGCTGTCATTTCTTCGGGTCGGGTATGCTTCCACCCACTTTGAAAATAAACAAACAATGACAAGTACATATTTCAACCCTCGACAAGCAGGCAGTTGAATGATATCTAATTGAAGTCTTACAAAGGGACCTTCTGCCTTTCCAATCTTTCCCATACTAACCACTGTTTTCCTGCCAGGATTAATTTGTTGACATGTTAAACATCTTTGGCAAAGACTCTCTGCTACATTCCTGAACTTTGCGTTAAACCAATCTTGTCTGAAAAGTCGAATCATAGCATCTCTGCCCACATATGTGTCTCCATGATACATTCTAGCCATAGGTGCAAGCATACTATCTGGCATTACTGGTCTGCCATCATAACAAACCCACACACCATCTTCTGCTCTTCTTTGACATCCTATTTTTACCCACTCTTCCTATTCTCTTATTTCTACTGCATCCTGCAGATCTTTCACCTCCTCCCAGGTTCCCATTCCTGCAAGTAGCATAAGTTGGCAGCTGATTCCACATGTTTAGATTTTCTTGTTTAGGGCAATTTTATGCCGCGCACAGTGTTGGGCAACCTGGTCAGTATATCGGTTACCGGCTGTCACATAGTCATCTCCTGATTGGTGAGCAGCACACTTAACCATGGCCACCTCTTTTGGTAATTGAATTGCCTCAATCAATTCTCTCACATAATTTCCATTTTTAATAGGAGTTCCTGAAGAAGTCAGGAAATCCCTCTGCATCCATAGCTGGCCAAAATCATGCACAACCCCATTACCAGATTGGCTGTCAGTAAATATGGTTATTCTCCAATTTTTCCCAACTTTGCATGCTTTAATTAAAGCAATCAATTTGGCTACTTGTGCAGATCTGACTTCTCTGACTTCTGGTAAATAGGATGCCTCGACTATTCCAGTTAATGTACACACAGCGTAAGCAGCACTCAATCCTCCCTCCTCGTGTCGCATGCATGACCCAACTACAAAAAGCTCATGAACTGCATTTTTCAAGGGTTCCTCTTGTATGTCAGGATGTGGTTTGGTGCTAAGTTCTGTCACGTCAAGACATTCATGTTCAACCTCATCTTTCACTTCTTCTTGGTAAGGATCAGGTAGTAAAGTGGCTGGATTAAGAACAGTACACCTCTCTATAGTCACGTTTTCAGCCCCCAGTATTATTCTCTCATATTTTGTTAGCCTACTGGGAGTGAGATACTGCGTTCTGGTTTTGGTCAGCAAAATCACAACTGAATGGGGAACATACACCTTGACAGGGTGTCCCATCACAATTGACTCACTCTGTTCTATGCTCACACAGGTTGCGGCTACAGCTTTCAGGCAACCTGGTAATGCACATGCCACAGGATCTAGAGTAGCAGAAAAATATGCCACTGGTCTTCTCATTAATCCATGTCTTTGTATCAGAACTGAAAGTGAACGATTACCCCGCTCATAGCAGAATAATGCAAATTCTTTTGAATAGTCTGGCATTCCTAAAGCAGGTGCCTCACACAAACAATCTCGCAACTTTCTAAATGATTCCATGCTTTCATCATCCCATTCTATGGGGTCCTTCGCTCTCTTTCTGGTCATCTGTATCAGAGGTTTAGATAGCAAAGCAAATCCTACAATCCATTGCCTACAGTATCCTACAACCCCAAGAAACATTCTTATTTCTTTTTGGGTTCAAGGCAACTGCAATTGTCTTATTATTCTGATTCTTTCAGATGTCACTCTCCTAATTCCTCTCTATATTTGATGTCCTAAGTATTTGACTGAGTTTTTACAAAACTGAAGTTTCTTGGGGGACACTTTGTGTCCGCCTTTTGCCAAGTGATTTAGCAATGCAATTGAATCAATAACACAGTCATCTCTAGTGTTCGACGCTACTAACAGGTCATCGATATACTGCACCAGGACTGACTCTCTGGGCAACACAAGAGATTCAAGGCTTCTTTTGAGAATCTGATTAAAGATTGAAGGACTTTCAGTGTACCCTTGAGGCACAAGATTCCACACGTAAACATGCTCTTCGAATTTGAACGAAAAGAAAAACTGGCTATCTGGATGCAAAGGAATCGATAAGAACGCATGACATAAATCAATTACTGTGAACCAACCTGCTTTCCATGGTATCTGATAAAGAATCACAGCTGGGTTGGGCACTGCTGGACAGCATGGTACAACAATTTTATTAATTTTCCTAAGATCTTGAACCACCCTATACTTCCCGTTAGCTTTCTTAATGCCAATTATAGGCGAGTTACAAGGGCTACTCATTATTTCTTTCAGGATGCCTTGTTCGACTAATCGCTCAATCTCTGCTGCAACCCCTGCTTTTATTTCTGGACTCATTCGGTATTGTCGAGTATTTGGATAAACAGCACCTTCTTTCACTGTCACCTTTACGGGATCTACATTTGCCATCAATCCTATTTCTTTTCCAGTAAAATCCCATATCTCGGCATTTACTGTCAGTTTGACTTCAGCAGGTAATTCATTTTTGGTTATCATTGAATATAATTAATTTACTTCTGTTCCCTGTTTAGCTAACATGAACTTGTAAACTCCATCTTCATCTGGGTTTTGTATTGTGACACCGTCCGGTGTGCAAAATATGGTGCAATTCATTTTGCACAACAAGTCTCTTCCAAGCAAGTTTACAGGACTTGAGTCACAGACCACGAATTTATGCATTTCTTTAAAATTTCCAATTCGTACCTCCATTGGTTCTGTGATCGGGGTTCTAATCTGTTTATTCAAAACACCTACTAATTGGATGGCTTCACCCGAGAGGGACAGGTTAGGAATGTCTGCTGTTCTGACAGTAGACCTGGTAGCATCAGTATCCAACAAGAAAGTGATATCATTTCCTTCCACTTTACCTTCTACATATGGACCTGACTGATCTACCGGTAGGGATGCGCCAAGTACGCACTCTCCGTCTTCCCCCCTCAGGCACCGTCATTCCTGCTCATAATCAATTAGTGGATCCTGCAAAAGAAACTGTGATGTTACAACATTTTTCTTACCACTTCCTTCTGGAAATCCGGCGTCCACACTGTACTTGGCTTGACTCACAAAATTTGACTTAGGGGCAGGTGGCAATTGACTCTGAAGATCTATACCCTGTTGCAGATGACTCATTAACACCTCAAACTGCGTCTGTAGATTTAAATTTTGATTCGGGCCATTATTAACTTGTACTAATTTACACTTGTTCTTCCAATGCCCCAACTTCCCGCACCCGTGTCAGGGAAACTTTTTCTTTGCTTCCTCCCTGTTCATTCTTCCCCGTGGCTTACCCCCATTATTTTCACCTTGACCTTGCACTCTTCCTTGATTTTCTGTTTATTCAATTGAAGCTCTTGCTGTTCAGCTAACTTTACTTGAGCCCACATTACTTTTTCTTCTAAGGCTTTTCATTTGTTATCAATCTCATCCCCACAATATTTGGCATATTTTAGAATCTCGTCAATGGACTTTGATTGCCAACACAACATGTGCTGCTTAATCATTTGTGATATATCCAGTCTTAACCCTGTCACAAATCGATACACAAAATGAGTCATGTCCTTGTTCTCTAAACTTTCAAACCCACTATACTGTTTGAACACCTGTAACAGATGTTCGTAATAGGCATGTACAGACTTATTCTTTTCTTGGGTTGTTCTGTCTATTTTTACCCAATCAGTTTCTTTTGGGGAATTTTACTCTTCAGGAAAGTGATCACTTGATGATATTTTTTCATTACATCTTCTGACGGGGCTTCTGTCTTTGAATCTCTTGGATCTTCCTCACTGGGCCAATCTATAGTAATTTTACATTCTGTCTACAAAGCCGCAAGTACTACTATGTCAAACAGACCATCCAGATCTTTTAACAAAACCTTTGAAACTTTCACAAACCTCTCAACTTGTCTGTACCACTCCACTGGTTTCTCTCTCAATTTTGGGAAATCATTCGTAAACGACAAAATATCCTGTCTAGTCCATGGTACATGTACGTACCCCCCTCCGGGTACTTCCCTCATCGGATACAACCTTTCAGCCTTTTCTGTTTCTCTCATGGCACATTCAGGTATCGTTCGATTTACCTGTGCTTCTTCCTTTTTCTTTGCCCACCCAACTTTCCATTTTTCAAGATCCCCCCCATTTTTGTAACAGCAATAACAACTCCCTGATCTGTAATTTTCTTCCAGACACATTCATGTTTTCCAAATCCATATCAGAAAATTCTGCTCTATATGGTTTCTGCAACACCTTTGAGTTCTCTATGTCAATTCCCATCTCAGAGGCTAGATTTGTCAATTTTTCATGAAATATTTTTGTGTTTCGTGTGATACTTCTGCAAACAAATAACTCTTCTTCACTGTACGTGTTTAATCTGTCTAAACCCACATTTCCAGCGACCATTTCTTCCAATTCTACTCTCAATTTGAAAATATCTAATAATTTTGGCTGTGATTTTGGCTTTTCTATTTCTTGAGACCATCTCTCTATATCTTCTGGGGTTGCTATTGTGGCACTTCTAGTTCCTGTTGAGGTTTCCTGTCTAAATTCCTTTGAACAACTGGGCAAATTCCTCTTCGGGGTTTTCATTATTGGTTCTCTTATGGGTAAATCCATTAATGATATTACTGATTCACATTCACTTGCTTGATCATCTATTATTACCCTTTCTTTTCTAGGTTCTATACTTGGGGTAGGCATCACAGGAATTTTGGAACTGTTTGATTTTTCACCATACAATGGGAATACTGGACCTATAGTTACTGGTATGGTCAATGCATCAGGATGTATATTCATCTGAGTTATTTTTTGGATCTGTTCATCTCTATTCTTATTTATTGCTTCCTTTCCTTTTTCTTTAAGTACCTTGTTGGCGGTGTCATGTACTATTTGTGGAACCAAAGGTGTTCTTACCATTGGGGCACTAGGGGTCATTCTAGAAAATCCCTCATTATAAGGTGTAGGACTTTATCAATACATCTTTTAAATACCCTTCTTCTGCTTCTCCGCTATCTATCATGGTTAAATGCTTGTTTTCTTCTTTACATTTATCTCCCGTCTGCTCTTCTGATGTTAACACAGGATATCTGCCACCATGGCCTGTCTCCATTGCTTCATTTGACTATCTCTAGTCTCTCTGGGAAATTTCGGATATTATTTGCTTAGGGTCCTGTTACTTTGTGGCCTAACTCGTTCAAAGGCTTCAATTTCCCATTCTTCCAAAGCCTCATACTGAGTCAATCTAGGTCTTGGTTCTAATTCATTCATCCGTGTTCTTAAATTGTACAATATTTTTACATTAAAGCTTCCGTACTCAGGAAATGCTAATATTCCATCATCTTTTGTGTATTCTACCCAATTTTCTAAACTTACACAGATATGATAGCTTCACTCCACCATCATGTATGATGCAGGCGTATTTGGAGGAGGAATAAGAATCCCTTCTCTACTCTTAATGGGTTTGTCCTTTTTAAAATAATTCTTAACCTTTTGCATAAATGACATTTTTCTTTTTTCTCCGTACATTGCGTGCTTGTGCTTGTTAAGGTACTGTTCGTAAGCAAACCCTATAAATCTTGTGTCTGGACGAGTCCCTGTTAATGTTGGATCGTACATGCAAAATCCACTATCTATTATTATTCTTGGGATTTCTATTTTGATAACCAATCAGACGCTTGCTTTAATTCTAAAAAATTCTCCAATACCAATGCGTTTTCTAGTCTGAAGACCAATCAACTTTTATTCTGTTGCTCGCTCAGCCAATGCTTGCGCAGTTTTTCTGTGACGTCAGAGTTACTCCTTACTACTGACCCCTCCTTTACAATTTCGCATCAACTACACGCCCGCTGTTCCAACCAATCCCAGCGCGGCCCTCAGTGACGTCAATACAGCATCCGCAACTGACCCCTCCTTTACAAGGTAATGCGAAAACGTATTTTCCTCACAAAATTTCACACAATTCTCATTGATTAATGACGTATAAACATTCGCTATTGTGTCTGACACACTAATTCAAAGAATAGTAAGATTTCTTTCACTGCGAGTAAAACCCTTCCACTTACTCTTCACACACTACGAGTAAAACCTTTCCGCTTACTCTTCATACAAGCATCAGAGAACCTGCTACTCCTTCAGTATTACCCTTTCTAGGTGATATAATACCAAATTTTCACCAGCGAACTCTTTGCTACCAATTATTCTCTCAAACATACAACAAATGAATCCCTAACATAGTGCTTCTAGTCCTGCGTAACTTTCAGCACTTTCTCGATCCAGACCAATAACCTCACTGCAGTGTGGCTTCCATTTACCACCCGCTATTCAATATTCCCGGGAATTTTCAGACAACATAAAACAATTACATAACGGGTTTTGGTTAAAACATAAATCAATAGTTCAAATTTTCAAACACAATCCTCACCTAACTAACTATACTAACCATGCCTCTGCTACCAAGAAAAACTGATGCATGTACGTTTACCAGGTCTATACATACATACACACAACACTCAATTTGGGCCCATTTACATTCATGCATTCAATGAGCTAGCAATTATCCGCTGGTCATCAATTTTGATTTACCTCAGAGCACCTTTACATCAGAATTCTTACCATCCCTGTCTCCTTAGTAAATGTACTATGTCGAAAGATCTAGTAGTAGATTAGAATAGGGAGGAAATAATATACATTTAACTTTTATTCACAGAATCACAGACTCAGTAGGAGTTTTAAAAATGTATCTGAATTCAAAATGTTGTCAAATCAGAATACAAGTAGATTTACCAAATTCTCCATCAGGCGATAGTATACAGTTAGCGTAAATCATTATTAGCAAGAATCCTTAAGATGACAGTACCTGAGGAGAAAAAAGAACAGAGAGCAAATACGTAGAAACAACCCCACAGAGCTATATTTACCTAGAATGGTGTGAGGACCTAGACATCAGAGAATCAAGGATTCGGGACAGGTTCAGGACCGGGAAGGTGATCTCCACTAGTGTAAAGCCAGCGTTACACCCCTCTCTGGTGCTACTCTCTCCAGCTCGGGCTCGTCCGGACCCCTTCCTAGATGTGCCTCCTGAGTTGTTCCACGATTTTTCCCTAGTGTTGGATTCTTCAATCAGATTTCAGCAAATTCGGGCAGAATCACAGCATAACATCAGCATCTCGGCATCAAGTGTGTCTAACTAACTAGAACTTACCTCTGTTATACCAATTCAAATGTATGATCCACCCCCAAATGTTTCAATTCTATGTACACCCTCAATTTGATTGGGCCAGGCAGTGGGGTGAGGACATCACACCATACTAAGGTCAATAACTTTCTTTAGTTCTATTGTTTAACTCTCCGCCCCTATCTTAATACCCACAAGCTTTATTCCCACAAGCATTTCATATGTGGATCGATAAATCTGTAATACAATGTTTCGTCTTCTTCCTCTCATAGGGTCAGAAGCTGATCTTCCCATGTCCTTGCTGGGCACATGGGTTGGCAGACATTCAATGACTTCATTGGTTTCCGGAGAAAGAGGTAGCACGCATGCGTAGTTGCAGCAAGGGAACATGGACGTTGGTCTCCCTCCAAGGCCCAAATGCGAGCTATTAATAAAGTCAGAGAGAAACGTGTTAGAATACGAAATTAAACGAATTCACTGTATACCACTTACTTCTACTCTAATCCCATTTACTTAATATATATTTTGCATTAATAGCTTAGTAAAACTTGCATAGGTTAGTTTCAGCACGGCATGTGCGTTAATGCGAAGCCATGTTAGAAGCTATTGTGCAGCTGCAAAGATTTCCCACCAAGCGACAGGAGACGTCATAATACGTAGATGCAGTAGACACATGCGCAGAAGAGTTCCCGCGTTTTTGGCAGCCATTTTAGGACACTCGGGTTACTGGCTAATAGAATACATAGAAAAGCTTCCTCTAGATACAATATGTAAAATGTAATGCGAAATTAGTACTCACAAACCTGTTGATTATAATGTTACAGGTTATTCGAGAGAATTGCATACAAGCAAGTTTCTTTTTACACGAAACCTTGCTCCATCACTGGCTCATTTGATTAATTCTTTTAGTGTAAAATTCATGAGTTGCGCGGATGACACACAGATATTCATTTCTGTAGACAACTCTGTTCCTGATCCATGTGTGTTAATTCAAGACAGCATGTTGAGTTTCCTGTTGGCTAGCAGACAATTCTTGAAAATTCAATGCAGACAAGACAGTGACTGTGTTTTCTTGGCCATGGATCTCCTCATGTCCTTCCCCGTGGTTTTTGGCCAGCTTCATTGGAAGTTGTGCGAGCTCCATCTGCAACACTGTACAACTTGGGCTTTTATTTCGATGACAAGCTGTCCTTGACTAGTCAAGTCAATCATCTCTCTAATCCCTTATTTCTCATTTATGCATGTGTTGCTGCATATGCTCCCTTTTCTACAGCTACAAGCTCAGCCATTAGTGGTTGAGGCAACAATTCTTAGCCACCCTCCCCCCCACCCCCCGGATTGCTATAACCCCTTATTTCTCAGCTCTTCCTCTGGGCTTCTTAATCATTTCCAGCAAATTCAGAATGCTGCCAGGAGGTTGTCTCTGCAATGACCTGGGTTCTCTTCTATGTCAGTCACATTGAATACTCTTCATTGGCTGCCTATTTCCCAAAGCTTGACTTAAATCTCTTTGCCTTGGACATCGTTCTCTTCATGGCTGGGGTCCTCTCTATTTGGAAATTAAGTTTCACTATCCTCTTCCTGCTTGTACATTGCTGCTCTCTGGTGCTCATTTGGTCATTGTTCCCAAGTTCTGCCACTGAAGATTAGGTGGCAGGGGGTTTTCAGTTAATGTGTCTGAGCTTTGGAATTCTCTTACTGTTTGCGAATGTTACAGCAGCTGCTGCCTTTCCGAAAACCCACAAAATCTGACTTTTTACACATTAATGCTGACTATTTAATAGCCTTTATACCTCAGCGCCAGAATACCATTTCAGGTTGCTGTGTGCTTTATAACCTACATTAACATAAGCATAATACTTATTTGGAGTGCTTTAAGAGCTTCACAAAATGCTGCTTTCTCCTCTCCATCATGTGTGGTTTTCAGTTCTGTGTCATGGGCCACAGACGTTGGACATTTGTAAGCATGCATGCATGCAGTGAAGGGCACTCACTCACTTACTGCCACATATTCACAACAAACCTGTGATTATCAGGATTCCTTTTTTCTAGCCTTAATGTGCTGAGTACCCACATATAGTTTGATAGGATGCAGAAATTGCTAATGGTTGGTAATTGCGAACTTCTTTGGATGTTTTTCTTCTTAACGGGGCATATTATCAAGGACCGGCGATAATTATCGCTAAGCGCACTTAGCGCTAGGATAATTATCGCCGGGTAACGTGGAATTTTATCGCTGAGATAGCGTGCTATTAGCAATGCTTATCTCAAAGCGATAAAATTCCAAGCGCTAACTGCCAAATGTGAGATTATCGCTGGAAATCCAGCGATAATCTCACAAAGTTTGGCGATAGCTTGATGATAGGGCAAGTTTTAAGAAAAACAAGGGTACCCCAATACGTGAACCTGGGGTGAAATATGCGGTAAAAAAAACTGGTTCGGGTGTGGCCAAAAGGTCCAATAATAAAGTGATCCTAAGGAGAGCACTTATGGTTAGAGAGTTGAAGATTCATTATTTTAAAGGAGCAAAAAAATTAATAATGTACATAGGAACATAAGTCAGTTCATGTGAAACATTTATTTCCACAACAATAGAATTCAGGTGCTCACACAATAAGTGAAAGAGGCGTGACATGCAGAGTGATGGTGAAGTTAAAAATAACGGCAACGCTTTGACAACAATAGTGTAAAACTCCTCAAGCAACTTTATAGAATAGGAAGAGTTTTGTTGTAAAGGGTCAACGGCGTTTCGATCTCAACTGTTCGAGATCATCATCAGGACATATAACGGGTGAGCAAGCTGTGAACAGCCCAAGCAGCATGACGCGCTGAGCTCCTCTACCAAGACTTTCCAAATATGAACTGGGAGTGACTTTAACTATTCAGCACCTGAATTCTATTGTTGTGGAAATAAATGTTTCACATGAACTGACTTATGTCCCTATGTGCATTATTAATTGTTTTGCTCCTTTAAAATAATTAATCTTCAACTCTCTAACCATAAGTGCTCTCCTTAGGATCACTTTATTATTGGACCTTTTGGCCACATCCAAACCATTGTTTTTTTACCGCATGATGATAGGGCAAGGCATACTTAGCCATGATATCCACCTTACATAGGATATCATGGCTAAGTCAGTCTTGAAGCAGGCGTAAGGAAAGTTGCGAAAACAGAGGTTATTGCTACTTTTCTTGCCGCTATGCTTCTTAGCGCAAGGCTTGATAATAGGAGAAATGTCGCTTAGCGACATTTCTCCCGTTATTCTGGGGAGGAACGCCCACTTTGCATCTCATTAGAGATGCAAAGCTGAACGTTAAGGGAAAGGGCGAAGAAGCATGGATTCACGCGTTAACGTGTCCTTGCTAATAGGGCGTTAAAATCATCGGACGCAAAAGAGGCGATAATTTTTTAACGCCTCGTTGATGATCTGCCCCAATATGCTTTGCTTGTTACACTCTGTTCCAACCTTCTCCTTGATGTATATCCCCGTCTAAAAACATTCAAAAATATCTCCAACAAAACTCAAGTGATGGAACTGATAAACTATAGATTTCTCTCAACCTTTGGTCAAATCTGTAACTGTCCACTTTCTCATTGGTTCTATAGATAAAGAGGCTTTTTCCAATGTACGATGGTCTTGAATGTTCTTCGTTGATAGACTTGAAACATGAAGCATCTTTCAGATTTGTCACACAGATAATACTGTGTACAGCTGAATGAAGTTGAAATGAGACAAGCTGCCTATATCTAAGTGGCAAAATTACAGAGATATATTCAGTGTGGACACCCACTAGGGATAGCCTACTGTAGTATCCTGAGTTATGTTATTTCCTTATATCTTGTTTCCTTTTGTTTGCTTGTGATTACTTTGTCTCTGTTCTTATTAGAATGTTCCTGGTTGCCTAGGAACATGAGAATGTACATATGTGTGACTCTTGAAGCTGTTTCTGTTGGAGCTGGTTGTTCCCTGGCTGGCTTCTTTTCAATGTAAATTCCTTCAAGACAGATTCTGTTTCCAGTATCTTTACTACATTTTATTGGCGACGATCTTAGCTACATGGATCTACCCTGCGTGCAGTCTATTTCAATTTAGAAGCCTGTCTACACTTCTCAACTTCTACTTCAAGCCCTCATGGACAAACCAGATAAGCCTTCTTATCACCTACTGCTTTTCTGCCTGTCTCTACTTAGCCCAAACAAGGTACTGTGTGGCCGATTTACAAGCCCCGTACGCCACATTTGCGCCGCCGTTGTGTCACTTTTGTGGCGGCGCAAAGCCAGCGCCATGCTGTGGGGTATTTACAACGTGACACATATAGGGAGCTGCGTCACGTTGTAAAGCCCTGCGCCACATGTGGGCAGTCTGGCGTGGGGGGCGGGCGTTCCGGCGCAGGAACGCCTCCTAAAAGTGGCTGAGTGAAATCTACAAGATTTCACTCAGTCACTTTTACGGCCATGCTGCATCACAACCCTGTGCCTGCTTGAAGCAGGCGTAAGGATTGACGCAGCATGTTAGGCATAGGGCACCCCGAGCCTTGCTGGAGCCGTGTGGCGCTTGCGACGCGACTCCAGCAATGCGCCGCATTTCCGCCGGGAATGCGACAAGCATCTGCCCATCCATGCGCCACAGCGCGCCACATTGTAAATGCGGCACATCAGTGGTGGCGCATGGGTGGTTTTGCGGGTCGCAAGTGTTCTGGCGCATCCCTGCTGATTTGCAGAGATGCGCCAGACCTTGTAAATCTGCCCCATAGTGTTTTTAAAAATTATTATCCATATTTTTCCTACGTGATCAACCCACGTTTCTAACTGTCTCTCCCGTGCAAGCGCCATACCTTTCATTCTCCTCGTGCACCTTCATTGTCTGACATCCCGTGCGCTCAGCTCGCGGAGGCTTTCTCGTGGCATCCATTGTTTCTTTAGGGTGGATCTGCCGCTCACAGCCTGTTCCACGCTGGGACTCTATCTTGCGCTCTCTGTGACAGAGTTGCTTTGTGAGTCTGGCGTGTGGCGGTACAATGTCTGGGCAGTGACGGGACGGCGTCAAGCGGCAATTCAAGTCCATCGTGCCTTTGTGGAGACTGGGCATATACCTCGTTCCCTAAGTAGTGACGAGACAGCAATCGTCAAGCAGCAAATCTGATGTCCTTCATAGAGACTGGGCATAAGCGGCAAGCGACATCCTCCCTTATTCCCTTGTCACGTGATACGGGAATAGAGTATCATGTCATCACGCCTTTGGCTCGTATTTTTTTTTACAACTGGCAGCAGCGTTTAACTTTATTCTCCATGTCTATGTACATTGTATCCACTGCAATTACTGTCGCTTATCCTACTGAGTTCCATTGTTGTTTAGTACAATCTTTTCTCAAGTTTCCATTTAATCTACTTCCATTCATGTTTGTTGTTTGTGCCCATCACGGTGATGTGCACACCTTAACTCACTTCTTCTACTGCCTCCTTGGATTCCTGGTGCTCTACACTCAGAGATGCGCACACCTTTATTTTTGTGTTTATTTTTTCTTCTTCAACATAGTGAGTATGACTACCAGCATTTAAACATTATTTTTAATGTCGTGCACTATTCATTTAATTTTGTTTTCGTCTAACTGTTGATGCCAGGCAGGTGGGTTTGGGTGCAACTTTAACGCGGATGGAGTGGAAAACGCCATTGGATTTGCATCAAGGGTTCTGAAGGCTGCGGAATTACAGTATTTCGTTATTGGGAAAGAACTCTTAGCTTGTTCCTGGGCGATTGAAAAGTTTTGTCCATACATTTGGGGAAAACGTTTTCTACTTCAAACGAATCACAAGCCCTTAATTAATATCTTGTGTGGCAGCATGAGTAAATGCTGTACTCCTAGGATTATGCGGATGGTTACCAAGGTCCTCCAGTAACAGTTTGATGTCAAGCATATTTCTGGTGGTAGGAATGGGAGAGCGGACTTTCTCTCTCGGTTTCCTGCCATAAGTGATGAAGGTGACGAAACTTATTTTTTGGATCTTATTGATGAAGATTGCGAAGACTGTCTGGTTGCAGTTGGTACCCTTGTTAGGAATGGGTGGCCTATAGAGAAAGTGCTATCTCCTATGCTACAACCATATTGTAAAATTGAGAGTGCGATCTCCTTAGAAGATGGTCTTCTGTTTCTAGGTGATAAGCTCATTCCTCCACATGTTTTTAGGAAAGGGATTATTGAGAGGGCCCATGAAGGACATTTAGGTTCTTCTTTCACCAAGCGTCGCTAGTGATGTTTTTTGGTGGCCCAGTTTGGATTCTGATATTGAAAATCTTGTTGCCAACTTTTGTGTCTGTAGGTCATCAGATGAAGCTCTTAAAGTTTCTGTTCCTCCCCTGATACCCACTGAGTGTCCTGATGGTCCTTGGGTGAAACTTGGTGTGGATATCATGGGACCATATGAGATTCTCTCAGATGGTTCCAAGTATATTTTAGTCCTCATCCACTATGCTTCCTAATGGCCAGAATTTAAGCTTGTCAGGGAGGCTAACACCAAAAGTGTTTATGATTTTTTGAGTGAGGTTTGGTCGAGAGAGAGCTTTCCAGAAGTCCTTGTTTGGGACAATGGAAAGCAGTTTGTCAGCAAAGAATTTGAAACTTTGTCTGTTTCAGGAGTGAAACATGTCAAACGTTCTTTGTATCATCCTCAAGGAAACGGACTTGTGGAAAGGATGAATCATGTTTTTGGTGATTGTTAGAACTGGGGGTCTCTAGTTGGCTGAAGCAAGTACCTTAGTCCAAATAGGGACCCTTGCTTCTAGTGAGGGAAAGGTGGGACACCCGCTTTGATAACCCCTGCTCACCCCCTGGTAGCTTGACACGAGCAGCCAGGCTTATCTTCAAGGCAATGTGTAAAGTATTTGCACCCACACTCCCAGTGACACATTGATAACACCACAAATGGACACCACACTGATGTATGAAAATAGTGGTATCTTTATCAAGAAGAAAAATACGGTAAGATCAAACGATAAAAAACTAACATATGCGTATTCATCATATTTCATTTTTGCCGGTTATTAGGCCAGCAAACACTTGTAGGTTCTTACGGTATTAATGAGCAGTTCACGATGTTCAAATGCAGTCCTAATGCAATGCTATGCAGTTCGTAATGCAGTTCGTATTGTCAGACTAATGCAGTTCGTAATGCAAGAATAATGCAATCCTCAATGCAAGTAATCAGGCAGTTTGTAATGCAAGAATAATGCAATCCTCAATGCACGTAATCAGGCAGTTTGTAATGCACCTATAACGCAAGTAATAATGCAGTTCGTAATGCGAGAATAATTCAATCCTCAATGCACATAATAAGGCAGTTCGTAAATGCAAGAATACTTCAATCCTCCATGCACGTAATCAGGCAGTTCATAATGCAAGTATAACGCACTCCTTAATACAAGTAATATGCACTCCTTAATGTAAGTAATACAGCAGTTTGTAATGCGAGAATAATTCAATCCTCAATGCAAGTAATCAGGCAGTTCGTAATGCAGGAATAATAAAATCCCTAATGCAAGTAATGAGGCAGTTCGTAATGCAGGAACAATACCAGGCCAATCGACACAATTAGCACGGGCACCACTAGGCCCCAACCACAGACAACAATCCTGAAATTCTGAGGGTGGCCCCAATACTGCCGGGCAGGCACGGGCCACTCGAGGACTCAGCGCGTCTAACGCGATGCTTCAGGAGAGAGACGGGAGCACTCCTGTACTCCTCCTGCGCCTCCCCAGGCCACACACGCTTGCGGCTCTCGACAGGAGTCCAAGCCTTACTTGGGGGATGTACTGCCTCACTCTCTCTCTCTCCCCGCTCATCGGATGACCTGCTGGGTGCTTCCGATGACGATGCAGCTCCGATGCAAGGCGACGCTGTAGCCGGACAGGTTATGGCGCTGCCTCTCTCCGTTGCTGACGATCTTGGGCAGATTAATCTTGCGAACAACAATCACGATTACCTCACAACTTCCTTAGCTTTACGAAATCCTTCAGCCTCCGTTACGATGACGGCTCGGGCCACAAACAACTTCACAGCAGCGTGGACGATGATTCACGCTGCGGGGGCCCTGCAGTCACGGGGCACTTTCCAACCAGCACCACGGACCCCAAAGGCAGTCTCAGGCTGCACACGCACAAAGCGTCGCTGAGACTTGATTGGGTTTTGGGCCACACAGTCCTGGGGCAATGCTCACGACGGTCTCAGGCTGCAAAAAGCACACGCACAAAGCTTCGCTGAGACACACTTGGAAACTTTTATGTTCCTGAGTTTCTACAAAAGGGAGCCAGCTCTCCTCGGGCCCTAGGGACAAGTTACTTCAGGACACAGCAAAGTCCTTTCAAGCAGGGGGACACAGTATACAGCAAAGTCCCTTAGCCTCTCCTTAGTTAAATCATCTAACTGCAGGCCAGCCCCAGAACACACAGCAAGGGTCAGTCCTTCACTTAAATCTCTTCAGCTGTTCTTCCTTGGCAGAGGTTTCTCTTGACCACGAAGTAGTTTCAACCCTTTTCAGTCTTGATCAGTCCAACGTTCAGGGATTTCAGCTCTCATAGTTATACCCCTAAATGTCTTTGAAGTCTTTATGTTCAGGGGGGCACTGACCCCTGTCCAAACCAGTTCTGGGTGTCTCCCTGCCATTGACACCTTCTTCCTTTGATTAGTCGGGGTCTGGTTCCTCAATCACTCAGCAGGAGGTGGAGCCATTCTTTTATGGCAGCAGCCCAGGCTTCTTCACCTCCAGGGGCTACTCCTCCCCCCTACACTCCAGATGCAAGTCAGCCTGTTGCTGTCTCACCTCTGCCCCTGGGTCAAGACATTTCCCAGATCCTATCACATTCAAATCCAGACAGTCAATCCACAACCAGGCAGAGACACACAGAATTGTTGAAACAAAGAAACCAGCCACTTCTAAAAGCGCGGTTTCTAAACACACAATGCAAAAACCACCTTCACAAAAAGAGGTTATTAAATTTTGAGTTCAGGCACACTAAACTTCACCTCTCTATCTTAAGCCTATGGGAAGCTAGTCTAGAAACATATTACACATCCTTCCCCATTTTGTCCTATGGGCAAGATGGCCTTGCAACAGCGAAAAACTAAATGGAGAGGATTTCACTGTCAGGACATGGTACACACCTCAGTACATGTCCTACCTTTCACAGACACTGCACCCTGCCCTGGGAGGTACCCTGGACCTACCAGAGGGGTGTCTGATGCGCATGGAAAGTGAAGGGTAAGGCCTGGCAAGTGGATACACTTGTTAGAACAACATGGCAGTTAGCAGACTGTGCGCAGGCACTGCAGTGGCAGGCCTAATTCCTCTCTTTAGGGCTACTTGTGTGGGTGGCACAATTAGTGCTGCAGGTCCATGAGTAGCATTTGCATTACCAGCCCTGGCACACATAGTGCACTTTACTAGGGTCTTTACTAGTAAGGCAAACATACCAATTATGAACAACCAATTACCATAACACTTTATACAGGGAGCACTTGTACTTTGACACTGATCAGCAGTGGCAAAGTGCCCAAAGCATCTAAGCCAGTAAAACGCAATCCATCACAGCATCAAAAATAGAGGAGGTAGAGGCAAAAGGTCAGGGGTAACCACGCCGAGAAATGCCAGGTCTAACAGTGATTGTGTGTAATGGGCCAAGGCTGGCAACCACAATGCTTATGGTGCTTTAAGTAGCATAAAGACTAAGGTCTCACCTTTTGAACTAATGAGGGGTAGAAAGGCAAATACATGTTTCAGACCTGGTTGGATGTCCAAGTGAATAAAATCTGAATCAGACATTTCAAGATTGATGTCCATTGTGAAAGAGAATATGTCTTCCACACAGTCCAAGCAAAAACTATGTTATGACTCAAAGAAAGGTCCCAAAACTTCAACTTTGGAAGTTGGTGATATGATCAAAATAAAGAAGTCGTATCATGTTAACAAAGGTGAAAGTAAATTTGGTGCACCTGTTAAAGTCATCAAGTTGGTGGGAAATGCTGTGCATGTAGATGGGGGGTTTTGGTGGAACCTTAGCAAGGTTGCTAAGGTTCGACAAAATGATTCACATTCTTCTTCCATCAAGAGGAGTTTTCTTCCCACTAAGGCAGATTCACTCCGAGGTAATTTGAGAAGAAGTTCCCGGGTTATTACCAAACCTGCAAGATACAGAGATTAAGTTTTATTGTATTTGTTTTTTCTTTAGAAGAAGGTAAGGTAATGTAATATCCTGAGTTATGTTATTTCCTTATATCTTGTTTCCTTTTGTTTGCTTGTGATTACTTTGTCTCTGTTCTTATTGGAATGTTCCTGGTTGCCTAGGAACATGAGAATGTACATATGTTTTACTCTTGAAGCTGTTTCTTTTGGAGCTGGTTGTTCCCTGGCTGGCTCCTTTTCCAAGCAGCTTACAATAAATCTCTTCAAGACAGATCCTGTTTCCAGCATCTTTACTATACCTACCTTTTCTCAAGCTCTCAGGATCTAGGAAAACATCCCCACTCCTACACAGAAAGTGAAAGAGCTGTGGCTTTGGTTCAACCCCAGTGGCATAATTTTCACAATAAATTAAAGCAGTCCCAGAAATCACCAGCTGATGAGAAGGGTCTTATTGCTCCTGCAACTACTGCACAGACTCTTAATTACAATAGCCTTGCTTCTCCTACTGCCTGACCTTTGCAGTTCAATCATTGCCAGTATCCCGGAAAAAGAATTTCAAAGGCTATTGCAATTATATAACCAAGTGAACAGACTCTTTAAGTACTGATAGTTATGTCAATACATTCTCACTTCTCTAAAAGCTGCCCAATAGCGGCTTCTGGAGAAAAGGGATCACCTTCAAAAATATTGTGCACTATCTAACAATAGTCTTTGGTCAGAATACCTGAAATCACCAATCCTCTTCAAACACTAGCATCACTCCTAGTTTGAGTTCAGTAAGGCTAATGTCCCAAACCAGGTGCAATAGTAAAAAACAGCAACAAACAAGTTACTTACCGGTAACAATCTATTTAGTGGGTACTTCATCTTGTTAATGTTCACTAGGAGTCAAACTAGATATGGAAACTTATCGAGCAGTACTCTTGTGCATTGCTGGGTGACATTGTGCGGTTCTGCGCTGATGTTGTGCTCCGGAAGTGACAAGCTAAATCGCATATCAGCACCGCCTATTCACGCATACGTCAGTTGCTTTCTAAGGCTTGTCTGCACTCTCAGACACAACCCTCATCAGCAGGTTGGCTTGACCAGTGTGCAGATCTCCAGGTTGTGACTTTTTACAGGGGAAAAGAGTCTATTCAACAGAATGGCATGGTGGAAGGGTCGGTGAGGAATCTGTGGTTACATAGAGTATCCACGAGAAAGATTACCAAAAGTGAGTAACCTGTTCTTCTGATGGAAACTTCTAACTGCATATTCCTCGTCTTGTGAATAGATACCATAACAGTACCTCCCAAGGTAGTGGGTCTGTGAAGTGGCTCAGAAAAAAAGTCCTGCTGGACCAAGGTACCAAAATGCCCCACCCAAAGCACTTGACTGTTCAAACAGTCGTCCTTCCTTCCTAAATGTGTGTACCAACGCCCACATAGCAGCCTGACAAATGCCCAGGACAGATGCTAAGCATGCCAATGCAGTGGTCGCAGGTTTGACCCGGGCGCAATGAGACTGTAAGCCTTCTTGGACATGCTTTTTACCCTTTGCATAGCAGATCTATATGCAGAGGACGATCCATCATTAAATGGTCCGATTTAGCACTGCCAGGTTCTTCTTTGTTCTGGAAAACTCTACAAAGAGCCAATTGTCCACCCGATGTTCTTTGGTGTGATCAATATAAAAGCTTAGTGGTCTGGGTCTAGACAATGGAGTCTCTCTTACACCTTAGAGGGATGAGGTAGAGTAAAAAATGCCAGAAGGTTGATAGCCTGCCCTAGATAAAATGAAGTGACCACTTTTGGTAGAAAGGAAGCTCAGGTTCTCAGTTTTAACTTATCCAGGAAGAAAGTTGTATAAG
The DNA here is from genome assembly GCF_964204655.1 of Triturus cristatus. Classification (NCBI taxonomy): domain Eukaryota; kingdom Metazoa; phylum Chordata; class Amphibia; order Caudata; family Salamandridae; genus Triturus; species Triturus cristatus. The sequence goes on along the minus strand of NC_140586.1, from coordinate 479,711,506 downwards.
GTGGGTTGACTGAAAGAGCCTGCATCTTGCCCACATGCCTAGCTGATGTTATGGCAATAAGAAATACGGTCTTCAATGTCAGAAGTCTCAATTGGCAACAGTGCAGTGGCTCAAAAAGGGTGCACATCAAAACATGAGGACTACATTCAAGCCCCACTGTGGCTTTACATAGGGTTTCTGAAGAAATAAATGTTGTAAAGCTTTCAAAAATCTCATCACAACAGGTGATTTAAATAAAGAGGGCTGATCTGGCAACTGCAAAGGGGCAGAGAAAGCTGACATGTAGCCCTCGCCAACGCCCAAAGCAAGTCCTTGCTGGGCCAGGGACAGAACAAAATAACAAATCCTAAGACAACTTCACTTGTAATCGGTCAAATTGTCAATTGCTTCACCAATCCACAAATGTGTCCCTTATTTCTTGGAAGGATGTCTCACTGCCAGGATGACATCAACTACCTCAGGGGAGGAAGGTCGAAGGAAGTCCACTGATGCTGTTCAGCCTCCAAGGATAGAGATGAAAAATGTGCAGGCCCGGGTGCACTACCCTGCAGATGCTATAGAAGATCCTCCTGAAGCTGAAGCTTGAATGAAGGACAGACGCTCATGCCCAGAAGCTGCAGGTACCACACTCTCCTGGCTTAATCAGGTGCAGCTAGGATGATTTGGGCCCGGGTATTACTGATCTTCTTTAGAAGTCGGGGAGTGTTCCCTTCTCCACTCAAGACGAAAGGCATCTCTTTGAGAGAGCTGCTGCGGAAAATCCAACGTTCAAAAGTGCTAACATTTCGTATTCTCTACAGTGATGAAAAGATCGAGCCAGAGTTCTCCCCATTGCTGTAAGACACCCTTCTCCACCTTTGTGTGCAACTGCCATTTGTGATCCGATAAGTGTTGATGGCTGCGTTTGTCTGCACTGGTGTTTAAAGATTCCTTCAGGTGGTTACCTCCAGAGAAATTCCATGGCAGTCCAACCACTTTCAGAGACACACAGCAGCCTGACATAGGGCCCCAAACCCCACCCTTCTGTGGCGCATGAGCACCTGCAGCAGCCTTCTTGATGGTGGGCAGGAAAGCCACTACTGGCAAGCGAATAGCCCTCAACTCCAACAAGTTGATATGGTGTTGAGCCTCTGCTGGAGACCAGAGACCTCTGATCTCCTTGTCTGCCACATAGCCCCCCCAGCCCAGCAGTGATGCATTTGTGACCATTGTAAGATTTGGATGGGGTAAGAAGAGGGGTCTGCTACTGACCCAATCGTGGTCCAATAGCAACCACTGCAAATTTTGTAGGCTCCTCCAAAATCTGGATATAATCTGAAAGATTCCCCTAATGTTGTGTCCACTGAGATTTGAGATCCTGCTGCACAGCCCGCATGTGCCACCTGGTAAGTTTGGACAGCAGGATGCAGGATGTCAACAATCTCAAGAGACTCAGAGCCACCCACCCTGAGATCCAGGACAGAGGTTAAACCATCAGTGTCATAGCCCAAATGTCCTACAACTTTCCACTCCCAGAGAAAGGAATGAAACTGTATCATATATAGAAAAGCTCAGATGAAGTGGAGTGTCTGCGAAGGAGTCACGTGTGACTTTGGCAAGTTGATAGAGCCCCCAATGATGTTAGAGGGTTAGGCATCATCTATACTTGCTTGAAAACTGCCAGTGGTGTGAGCCTGCTTTTAAGAGCCAGTCTTCGACTTAGGATAAGACTGGTAGGCCGACCTCCGAACATGTGTTGTGACCACCGCCATCCCATTCAAGAACAAATGAGGAGCACTGGTGAGGACAAAGGGGAGCACTGCAAATTGAACTGAAAATGATCCTGGTCCACAATGAACTGCACGTACCAAATTTAAATAAGAAACCTGCATGTCCAATGCCACCATTCCATCCCTGGGGTCTAGGGCAGATGGTACATGAGCTTGCATGAGCAGCTTGAATGTGTGCTTTCACTGGAAGGCATTGAGAGGGTGAACATTCGAAATAGGATAAAGGCCTTGGTCCTTCTTTGGCACAAGGAAATAACAGGAATAACACCCAGTTCCTACTTTCTAGGCCAAAACCCTCCTTATGACCACAACTTCCTGCTGCAAAATGGACAGATGGTCCTCCCTCAGTCCTACTGATGCTAGTGTTAGGTGCAGCAGAGTAGAACGAAATGGAAGAGTGTAGCCCCGATGGACAATTTGCAGGTCCCACTTGAATAAAGTGATGGCATGCCACCCCTGTAGGAAATATTGTATCCTGCCTCTGAAAGGTTAGCTGTGTGCTGGCAAGGACACACTAAAGCAGTTCTGCTGCTGCAGATGATGGAAGGGCAGGAGGCTGAGCTGCAGGTTTTCCATGCTTTTCTGGGCTTTGTCTCTAAGAACTGCGGACTTGGCCTCGAAAGGGCTGAAAAGCAAGCTGGAGGGGTCTGACATTAACAAAACAGAAAACCCCGAACAGAGCCACAGAGAAGGTGAAATGGCTTGTTGAATTGTCCTCTGGGAGTGGAAAGACCCAAAGAAAACGCTGTGGTTCTGCTCTCCCTAAACCATTCCAGAGCTGAGGCAGGTTTCCATTTTTTCACCAAAAAGGCAAGAGTTGTCAAACAGCATGTCCATTAAGGACACCTGGAGCAGCAAGTAGACCTTATTCAGGTATGGTGTCTAAGAGACACACTAACTTCGACCTAAGCAGTTGGTTATGTCCAAGCCAGAGCATATAACAAATTTCATAGCATTGCAACCATCTTAAATGGCCTGTATCAGGGATGTTTGAAGGTCATCCGGAACAGCCATTAAAACGTGTGTCACTCTATCCCAAGAGAGTAGCGGCATAGAAGGCAGCAGGTGTTCACTGACCTCAGGGTAAGACTCTTAGAGGAGGAAATCCATTTTCTTAATGACTTTATTCGTTTAGATTAAAGATGATGCGGAGTGAAAGGAAAAGTGTTGGGATTCAATTTGCTTGTGGATGCCTGTACTACAAAGCTCTCCTGCATTGGATGGTGTATAAGAAAAGCTCTGTCGCCCAGCGTGGTACGATAGCAACAAACAATCTCTCTATTACCTGGCAGACCTGAACATGGTTTCAACCACATGCCCAAAAGTGTGTCCCGTAAAGGTCTCATTCAATGGAAACATGGGCTGTGTAGGGTCTTGACCTGGTTGAAGTACCTCAGTTAACACATTACTATTCGCCTCTATAGTGAGTAGCTGTTAGTCTAGAACTTCTTTCGCCCTCTGTATAATGACTGCAAATGAGGTGCATTCCTGCATAGCAAGACAAGGGGAGACACAAGGCCAGTGTCTGGAGAAGTATTCCAGACCACTAGAATCTTGAGGTTCCTCGTACTAATTTTCCTCATCTAATTGGGGAACTTAAACATAATCGCACCCCTTTCGCGTAATTGTCATTACCTGAGCCAATGCCAAAAAAGACTGTGTAAAGTTTGGGCCCTACCACATGGTAAGGGTAGAGAGTCAGAATTTGAAGGATTGACTATTGGCTCACTGCTGGTCAGAGCCGATTATGATCTTGGTCGAATTTGTGATTGATTTTGCTCAGAGTCGGATAGCATGATGGGCTGCATATTCTCCTCCAGCATCTATGTTGTCAGCTACGATGGGAAGGGAACCGGCGCAGGGGAAATGATGGAACCAAAGTCAGCACCAGAGTCATTGCTGAACCAGATACACATTAAAGGGGTACTGACAGCGCTGAGGGCAGACCCACCAGCAGAACCCCAACTGGAGGCCTCTGCAGATCCTTGGTAGGGCAAAGTCACACCAGAGGAAGGCAGTAAAGTGCTGAAAATGCACAGCGTGGCCTCTCTGAAGGCTTCTCCAGGGTGCAACAGGAAACAACCTTTACAACGAGGTTTTAACCACGCATTATTTAGCATGCATATTTTTACCGCAAATATGCATTTACAATGCATGCCAATACCACGCATTTAAGGTAAATTGGGAGGTCTCCCCCCACAAATACATTGTTTTTAAATCTAAAAACAATGCGTGGTATTGGCATGCGTTGTAAATGCAAATTTGCTGAAAAAACATGTGATGAAAAAATGTGTGGCAAAGGCATACTATGTATTTAACTGCATTGTACCATGGTGCAACCGGTGCAACATCACCAATAGACCTGGGAATTTGGTGTGCACAGGGACCAGACTCGGGATGGGATCTGCTGCGACGGAGATCAGGAGCGAGACTGTAAGGAACCCTCTCTGGAGTATTAGAGTGGTGGGAAGGGGCCAATTCAAGCTTTGACTTCTTAAGCATTTTTTTGGACTTACCCGAAGACTTTGACCATGATGAGCTGGTGCGGGAACAACTTCAGGAGTATGAAGGTGGCCTTCCTTTCGACTGGTTGTGTTGTGGAGTCTTGTTTTGTTAGGCAACATGAAGTTTGGCCTCAATCCCGTATGGCCTTTGGGTTTATCTGGACACAGTCCTGGCAGACCCCAGACATAATAGGCATACTTCGTGAGGGTCTGGCACAGGTCACATAAATGGTCCCTCTACTATTTGAATCCTGTTGTCTTGGGGGGGCATTTTCCCTTCCACACTGGTAAATCTTGGTATAAATTGTGGTTAGAAAGACCAAGAAGAAGCTCCAGATCCATGTCTGAAGGTGCAGAAAGAAAGTAAGTGACAAAAGCACTCAGAGGTGGCACATATGTGTCTGTTCATCACTTCCAGAGCAGAACAATGTCCACACGGAGCAGCACAATGTCACCTACCAGCAACCAGGAGTACTTCTCCAAAAGTTTCCAGATCCAGTCTGACACCTGGGAAATATTCACAAGGTGAGAAATCTGCAGTTACAAGTATCCATCAGAAGTCAGAGTTCTTGGTCCGAGCATCAAGAATCTCTTAAAATCTGAAGTGAAGCATAAACCCAATGTGCAGACATGCAAAACAGCTCTGAAAACATACCTTTTTTAAAAATTCTTTCTCCTCCCACTAATACATTTTCAGGAACTCTTCTCTCATGAAGAAGGGATTGAACCCATTCATAGATTGCCTGCAAGCCCCATGGAAACCAGCATGTGGGAGTCCTGAGGAGACAAGTTCTTACTAATGTTACCATCATGTGAGGTGTCAAACAAGTCACTTAACTTTGCTAATGATGTATCTGGTATAGACAGGATCTAGCCACAGATTCCTTACTTAGAATCCTCCCCAGGTGCCAGACTGGATCCAGAAACTTGTTTCCCACATTATGTCCACGCGCCGGCAGAGGGCATCGAGTGACTCTACAGCGACGTCGTCCTCGGATGTGAAATCAGCGGAGTCCATATAACACCTCTGCTGATTCGCTACTGTCAGTTTCTTCGTGGCTATAGTCCAAAATCAAAATGTGGAGCCACATCCAAAACTGCCTAGTGGAATAGTGTGCCAAGACAATAGACACCATGTGTCACATATCTGTTGAATGCAAAGGAATAATAAAACAGTCAAGAATGCAAGAGGTCCAAAAAGGCTTAAGGCAGAAAGCAGAACCAGCATTGTGCTCCTGCCCCTCCAAGAAATAGACATAACCACCAGGGTAGCACTGACTGAATGGAGGAGAATGCAGAAATGAAGCAGGAACGAACCTGCAACCCAACCAGGATATCCGCAGGAAAGATATCACATGCGCCTACAACGCAACAAGAATATCTACAAATAGGACATCCCAAACACAGACTCTAAATATAAATGAAGAAGAAAAAGAAAAATAGTTTGCAGTGCGTGGAGGATGGGAGGGACATAAGGAATCTGCTGCTAGATCCTGTCTCTACCAGATATACCATTACCAAAGGTAAGTAACATGTTCAGCTGATAGAGACATCTAGCCACAGATTCCTTACTTAGAATCAGATACCAAAGTCATACCATCCCGAGGAGGGCCTGCAAACTGGGACTACAAGAATGCACAAGTAATAAGCACCCGGCCAGAAAACAAAAGACTGAGGGGGAAAAAGGATGGCTGAGGAGAATATCACACTCAGTCAAAATCCGAAACATAGTAACTTAATCAACACAAGCCCTGAAAAGGGACCAGATGTTGAGGAATTGTGCATCGAAAACCATGGGAACAGAATGCCTGCTGACCTGTCACAGCAAGCCAACAGAAATACAACAGGGAAAAACAGAAGTTTAAACCTCGACAGCATCTGACCAAAGTATATCAGGTGACCCCACACCAGAACCACAGGTAGACAAGAAAACACCCACAGTGCAAAGGGAAAGCATTCCTGGCAAGAAGAATGCCAGTAGTGGACCTAATAAGGCCATGGTGACCATAGGGTAAATCTAGGACACTGAAAAGGACATGTGGAACACAGAACTTCTGAAAAGCTACTGAACAATCTCCTATTATAGCGGAGAGAAACAATAGCAATAACTATCCGCAAGAAGTGACCATAATATAATAAAGAGATAAAGACAATCCCTTGAAATATACATATATCTGGATATATACAGACATAGGATCTTATTAAGATAGACACAGGGTATCTAGCTATACGTGTATATCCCCTTGGAAAAAAGAGAAGAGCACAAGAACATGTACTCTACCTCAAGGGAAGATATACAATAATATGGAAGCATGACAGGAATAAAGGCAAGACGCACCGATATGACAACGTAACAATTGGAGAGTTCGGTGCATAGAAAAAACCCTATGTCCACCATGAAGGGGAGAGAAGGGTGCATGGTAACCACCATAAAAGGAGGTAACATAATAAGGAAAAAAGGGGGGAAGGGGGAAGCGCCTGAAGGAAACCCCCACAGCACAATGCAGTGCTGGACCTCAAGTACCGATGAACTTGATCACAATGTTGCGATTAGAAGTGACTAAGTGACGTAGAAGACGTCTCCAGACCTCAGACGGAATAGCAATGAGTTCATAAGGAAGAACGTAGCAGGTATGTAATACAAGATAGGCAAAAGGCAAAAGAGATACCTAACTATGCCATATATAGTCAAACAGGGAACATAACGAAAAAATCAAGTCCCTACTATTGACAATAGAGGAAGGAAGAGAAGGACTGTCCCCGAAGGATGAGAGCCTGAATAAGAAAGGAGAAGAAGAAAAAGTAACCAGTGGCAGAACCAAGAAGCCAGTGCCTCTAATGCTAATGGAAAAAGGGCCATCATAGCCAGAAAAAAATCGTAATAGAGGAATTACAGCTACAAAACAGGAAGGCAAGCTTAGAAACGCAGAGCGTCGCACTACTCCGAGGCAAAAGCACGCAAAAAGCAGTCACCTGAGGCAATAATGGTGAGGAAACCAGCATAGCCACATAGAAAACCTGAAAGAGGAAATTATGTTCCTGAAAGGGGAGCTGAAAAGAAACTCATAGCGTTGTATCACTCCAAAGGCAAAAGCGCATGCAAAGTTAGTGTAAGGTTACAGCTCAGACATATGGCAACCATTAAAATGGAACCACAACACAACTTAAGAGTGTTTGGATCTACAATTTGGAACCCCCAGAACCAGGAGGGGTCCTAGAGGATCCGATGGCAGCAGGTCACGTGCAATCTACAAGAGGCAAACATGTCACCTACAGGCGGTCCCACAGAAGTAAAGACGTGGACAGTGTCAATGTGCAAGAGGAACTGCAACACAGAAGACGATGCGTGTGAACAAATGCATTAAAGAATGGGCCACTACGCATAATATACTAGCCAGAGAATAAAAATGCACAGAATGCATTAAGGTATAGCCAATATACATAGGTGTAGAAGACCTCATTAGGCCATATGGATAGAAAGAGGCCAGTATCCACCAGAGTTATGGCGACAGCAGTAAAGAGTGTGATGACAGAGTTCAGAAACGTCACCCCAGGAAAGCCCACAGGGCTAAAACAAAGATATCTACGAGCACGTCAAGCAATGGACAGATATCCATAAGATATAATTACAAAAATCCATACCTACATGTACTCCACATCTGAAGAAGCATATTAACAACATACATCACGCCTACGGAAGGCAAAAAACCCGTCTCCCCATGAGAGATAGACACTCATATACAACAGGTATAGGGATATAAACAGAAACGCTTGATGAAGGTGTACTAGATATACCCCACCTAGGGCATAGTACAACTCAACAAGCTGTAAGAAAACCCTCATGAATAAAGCAGCTAACTCGCTGCATACAACTTAGGAGGCAAGTCTGCACATAGTACAAGGGCAATACTGCACAGAGTAGAGAAAGAAAATATGGCACTAATCGTGCACCACCCACTTGGAACTCGCAAGTGGATAACAGGGACTTCCTAAAGGGAGCGTAGGATAACATAAACAGCCAATATGTTACCTCGAAAAGGTATTGGTGACACCTAACCAAAACAGTCTGAACTCAGATTTTCATCATTTCACTCTGAGCACGAACATAAAATATAATTACTAGCCTATGAGGTCGATTTATCTGGTCAGTTAACCTTCAGCTGAAGAGTTGAATAAGCCTGCTCTCCAAAGAGATAAATACCATCAAAAGGCATATTCTGAAGAGCATCCTTAACAGGCTCTGAGAATCCCGACTGCTGCAGCCACGCATGCCTGCGTAGCACCACAGCCTGAGCCTCACCTCTACTGATAGAATCAGTAGTGTCCATACTACACACTCCCATTGAGTATGAGACATTCTGCCTAAAACACAGGCCGTATTTACAGATCATAAGGCTGCACTGGCAGAAGATATGAGACCCCGACCACAATTATCTAGCCATCCGGCATCCTTACCAGGAGGAACCACCGGAAGGACAGAAGGGTCTGTCGACGCGGTAGCAGCCTGTATCACCAAACCCCCAGTAGTGAGATGGTGTAAGAGGCAGGGGGGGAATTCCTGGGGCAGGGCGATGCTTGTGGCCTATTGCTTATGGCCTATTGCCCGGTTGACAGGCTGACCTGTGATGGGTTGTGCCCAAGTCCCCAACAGTATGTCGAAGAGGGACTCATTGTTGGGGATTAACGGGACCACTCCCATTTCACCTTGGCGGAGAACCTGTAGCAGGGCGTCTGCGATTAGCTGCACAGAAGGAAATGGGCAATGCAAAAGTGTAGCTGCTCTTCTCAGAACCGCTGACAAAAAAGGAACTATCCTTCGCTGCAATGCCCAGAAGAGAGAGCAAGTCTGAGGCTAGGGAAGACTGCAGGCCACTACCACCCCCCAGATCAATCAGCCAGTTTTCTTCCAAAGATCGTGGAGCAAGAGCACCAAGTAGGGTCTGCCCCACTTTCTCCTCTCTGCCTGCAAAAACGAGGATTTCCCACAGGGAACCCCGTTAGAGGTTGAATGAGATCCGAAGTAGATGGATCTACAATGGATGGTGCCACCTACACCCTACCTGATGCTGTCTGGCGTTGTTGTGGCGTCGACTCGATGTCGGAAATGGCAATGGGGTCTGCATCGAGCAGCGCGACCAACGTCGCAGACGGTATAGGCATCGATGCTGAAGGAGTGAACCGTGGAGGGCTGTGCACCGGCGCCATGTTGAATCCGCTAACGGATTTAGGGGACCCCACTGTGGCCGAGGTCAAAGCCGTCTTTGGGGTTGGACACCGCACCAGAGTGATTCGAGGGATCGAAGACCCTCTGAAGTGAAAGAAAATATTCTTTAATCTGCTCCAAGCTTGCCCTGGCTCCAGGGTACTCAGGGAGGTGCAGAGTCGCTTGAGAGGCCTCGGCAACTAACAGATGTGAGAAGACATCAAAGTTACGTTTGGAACGCTGGGTCTTCTGCACCTTGTGGGAGGGCGATGGCTCCTCGCCGGAGTGACTTCTCGATCCCGGGGAAGATGAACGATGCCGCAACTCTTCAGAAGGCCGTTTCGGGGAAGACAAATGATGCCGTGATTCATCTGACACCTGTGCCGCGAGGAGTTTCATGCGGCGTTCCTTCAATGCCTTTGGCCTGAGACTCTGACAGGAGCTGCAGTCGGCAGAGTTGTGGTGTTCACCTAGATACCACAGGCAGACAGTATGTTGATCCGTGATCTACATCTGCCTCTCACAAAAACAAAAGGGTTCAAACCCAGAAGACATTGCGTTGGCACACTGTTACAACAAAATAGAGGAAAGACCCAATAACAGCCCAAATTCCACTCCGGATCCGCGTTGTAAGTGCGGAAAAGAAGGGACTGACATAAGCGCGTCGGTGGAGAGGTTATATGGACTTCGCTGACATCACATCCTGGGACGACGTCGCAGCGGAGTCGCTCGACACCCTCTGCCGGTGCACAGACATACTGTGGGAAAAGGGTTTCCAGATCCAGTCTGGCGCCTGGGGAGGACTCTAAGTACGGAATCTGCGGCTAAATGTCTCTATAAGATATTGCAGATCCTTGATTGGGAAAACTAAGTGCTCATAGGCACCACTAACTTGACTCTCATATGTCCAAAGGAATCACTGCATGTCCTTGACCTATGACCCATGAACACTACAAAGTGTATGGGCGAAATTGTTCCATAAAACCAATAAATATCTACATAGTTGTGAATAATAGCCAAAATGCACCCTTGAGCCTGAATTGTTTAGAAGAAACGTTGCCACAGATCTGATGCCTTACGTAAATTCTACTTCAAGCAAGATGTTTTTTTTCCTTTAAGTAGTAGGATACTGAAGAAGAATCATTGTTCTCAGGCATATTATTTTCCTTTAGTCCCTGCTAATTAGCTTTTTTTTATAAAATGTACTTAGTGGCTCCTGTTGATTTTTTTTATTTCTTCACAAAATCAAGAACTTTCATTCATCTAAATTAACGGTTATCCCATCTCTACTAGTCGCAAGTCTTTATGATATTTTACTATTGTTCCACCTCGTTTAACATCGATAATTGTTTAATTATTCTCCTCACAGGATTGCTGTCTGAGGCCCAGAATTAGTGGAATTTTTTCCTAAAAGTTATTTGCTTAATACGCTCTTTAGACATTTTCATTAGGTCTTGTTGCCATCTTCTATTACAACATTTCCGTTTCCCACAGATTTTCAAATGAATAATTGCATTTAATATCAATATATAAATCCATGCAGCATGAAGAAAGTTAGAAAAGGCTAGATAACACGTAATCTGGTCGCAGTCTGCCGCATAAAAATGAAAATTGCTTTATCTATGGATTCAAAACTATCCAAAATTATCTCTTTTCTCACACATGCTCTTTCTCTTTCTAAATATATATAATATATATTCACTGAAAGAACCAAAGGTTACAGGGGCATTATAATGATGTTCACATTTTACCCACACAAAACCATAGAAATTCAGCAGTTATAATAATACTTATGTTAAGAAACTATAACTCGTGACCTAAAGTTACTTAAAGAGATGAGTTACAGTTTCTTCAGATAAGTATAACTATTACTGCTAAATTTCTATGTTTTTCTTTGGGTAAAATGTGAACCCAACCATAACATCACTTGAACGTTTGTTTTATTTCAGTGAATTTCTATGTTTTTTGTTTTAATGTAAAGCAGTATGGAATTATGTATGTTAATACAACCACTGCCACGCACAGCCTTTGGCCATGTGCGGTGGGGGTTGGCCACAGGGCCTGACCTGCAGCCAACCCCCCCACATCCACCCAACTTGCGCACGGCATTGTAGTAATTGTAGTAATTCCGTCTAGCAGTTCATGCTGTAGGCATGTTTAAAGGTCCTATGGAAATTAACATGGTAAAAATGTGTTTTGGGACCCCCCCTTTTATTGGCCCCTTTTGAAACATCCCCCTGAAACTCTAAACATAGCAGCTGCACTGACTAAAGTATACGTTTTGAAAATGTTACGAAGATCTGTCAAGCAGTGCCAAAGTATTTATATTCACTGAAAAAATATTTGCATTTAAAAAACCTTTGAAATTCACTGAAAATAGTGCTGTATTGATGAGTGACTGCATATATGAGTGACTGTATAGGTGAATGAGTGGATGTGTGTGTAGACCTAGGAATCAGTGAGTGGGTATGCAGTAACTGGCATTGGTGTGTCTATGGTTTCAAAAATGGTAGTCTGTATATTAGAGTGGGTGTATCAAAGGTTATATTAGGGTATGAGGAGGTGCATCAGATTATCACATGGATGATGTCATCAGAGATGTCATCAGTGATGTCATTTGAGATGTCATCAGTGATGTCATCGGTGATGTCACTGACCATGTCATGAATTATCTAATATGTGACATCATCAGCAGTGCATTGCAGGGGGCGCGAGTTATAGTTAGCTCAACTAACTATAACGACCGAATTTCTCTGGTTTTGTACGAGCGAAATGTCCAACTAACTATAATGTCCCTGAAACCTGTGGTTTTTTTCAGTGAATTTCTAAGGTTTTTTAAATGCTAATTTCTAACTATAACGTCCCTGAAACCAATGTTTTTTTCAGTAAATTTCAAAGGATTTTTAACATGATAATTTCTAACTGTGATGTCCCTGAAACCAATGGTTTTTTCAGTGAATTACAAAGGTTTTTTTAAATGTTAATTTCTAACTATAACGTTCCGGAAACCTGTGTTTTTTTCAGTGAATTTCTAAGGTTTTTTTAAATGCTAATTTCTAACTATGCCTACATAGGTAGGACATATGCAAAAAGAGGAAGAAAGACGCAGAAAGAAGCAAGAGAAATGCAGAAAGAGGCAACAGAAGTCCAGAAAGATGAAGAAAGGTGCAGAAAAAAGCAAGAAATATGCAGAAAGAACCAACAGAGGTGCAGAAAGAGGCCTTGTTGCAAAGTCATCCTGTGCCCCCAACCTTTTGCTGACTGGTACTGGTGGTAACTGACTGACTAACCAGGCCGGGAGCCAGTGCTATGCTAAAAGAAACTTAGAATACAGTGAAAACACCTACATACACTAGGGTACACTATGGGTTGGGGTATCCCAGTGATTGACATGACCTCCCCTGTAAGGACCTAGTACATAATAGAGGTAGTTTTAATCCACTGCCCTAAGTCAGAGGTGCAGAAAGAAGCAAGAGCAGTGTAGAAAGAACCAACAGAGGTGCAGGAAGAGGCAAGAGGGGTATAGAAAGAAGCAAGAAAAGTGCAGAAAGAAGCAAAAGAGGTGCACAAAAGGCAAGAGAACTGCTGCAAATGGCAAAAAATGTGCAGGAAGAGTCAGGAGAGGTGCACAAAGAGGTAAAAGGGATACAGAAAGAGGCAAGAGAGGTGCAGAAAGATGCAAGAGAAGTGCAGAAAGAAGCAACAGAGGTGCAGAAAAAGGCAACAGAGGTGCAGAAACAGAGAAGAAAGGTACAGAAAGAAGGAACAGGCATACCGAAATTTGCAAGAGATGTACATAAATAAGCAAGAGCAGTGCAGAAAGAAGCAAGAGAAGTGCATAAAGAAGCAAAGGGGGGTGGAGAAATAGGGAAGAGGGGTGCAGAAAGAGGCATGAGTGATGCAGATATTTGCAAAAGAGGTCCAGAAAGAAGCAAGAACAGTGCAGAGAGAACTAACAGCAGTGCAAAAAGAGGCAAGAGAGTGCAGAAAGAGGAAAAGGGGTGCAGAAAGAAGGTAGAGAGTGAAGAAAGAAGCAACTGAGGTGCTGAAAGAGGCATTAAGGCTGCAGAAAGAGGCAAGAGAAGTACAGAAAGAAATAACAGAGGTGCAGAAATAAGCAAGAGAGGTGCAGAAACAGGCAGGAAAGGTGCAGAAAGAGGGAACAAGGGTGCAAAAAGAGGCAAGAGAGGTGCAGAAAGAAGAAAGAGGGGTGCAGAAAGAGGCAAGGGGGTACAGAAAAAAGCAAGTGAGGTGCAGAAATAGGCAACAGAGGTGCAGAACGATGCAAGAGAAGTGCAGAAACAAGCAAGAGAAGTGCAGAAAGAGGCAAGAGAATTGCTGAAAGAAGCAACAGAGGTGTAGAAATAAGCAAGAGAAGTGCAGAAAGAGGCAAGTGAGGTGCAGAAAGAAGCAAGAGCAGTACAGAAAGATCCAACAGATACAAAAAGAGGCAAGAGGGGTACATAAAGAGGTAGGAGAGGTGCACAAAGAGGCAAGAAAGGTACAAAAAGAGGCAGGAGGGGTACAGAATGAAAGAACAGAAGTGCAGAAAGAGGCAAGTGAGGTGCAGAAAGAAGCAAGAGCAGTACAGAAAGATCCAACAGATACAAAAAGAGGCAAGAGGGGTGCAGGAAGAGGTAGGAGAGGTGCACTAAGAGGCAAGAAAGGTACAGAAAGAGGCAGGAGGGGTACAGAAAGAAGGAAGAGAAGTGCAGAAAGAGGCAAGAAAATTGCTGAAAGAAGCAACAGAGGTATAGAAAGAAGCAATGGAAGTGCAGAAAGAACCAAGTAAGGTGCAGAAAGAACCAAGAGCAGTGCAGGAAAAACCAACAGAGGTGCAAAAAGAGGCAAGAGGGGTGCAGAAAAAGGTAGGAGAGGTATACAAAGAGGCAAGACAAGTACAGAAAAAGACAAGAGGGGTGCATAAACAAGGAAGGGAAGTGCAGAAAGAAGCAACAGAGATACAAAACGAGGCAAGAGATGTGCAGAAACAGGCAGGAAAGGTGCAGAAAGAGGGAACAGGGGAGCAGAAAGACGCAAGAGAGGTACAGAAAGAGAAAAGAGGGTACAAAATAGGCAAGAGGGGTACAGAAAGAAGCAAGTGAGATGCAGAAAGAGGCAACAGAGGTGCAGAAAGACACAAGAGAGGTGCAGAAACAAGCAAGAGAAGTGCAGAAAGAGGCAAAAGAATTGCTGAAAGAAGCAACAGAGGTGTGGACAAAAGCAAGAGAAGTGCAGAAAGGGGCAAGTGAGGTGCAGAAAGAGGCAAGAGGGGTGCAAAAAAGGGAAGAAGGGTGCAAAAAGAAGCAAGAGAGGTGCAGAAAGAAGCAAAGAAGTGCAGAAAGAAGCAAAGAAGTGCAGAAAGAAGCAAGAGATGTGTAAAAAGAGGCAATAGAAGTGCAGAAAAAGGCAAGTGAGGTGCAGAAGGAGGCAAGTGGACTGCCAAAATAGGCAAGAGAGTTGCAGAAACAGGCAAAAGGGGTGCAGAAAGAACTAACAGAGGTGCAAAAAGAAGGACGAGGGATACAGAAAGAAGAGAGTGCGGTTCAGAAAGAGGCAAGAGAGGTACAGAAAGAGGCAATAGAAGTGCAGAAAGAGGCAAGTGAGGTGCAGAAGGAAGCAAGAGAATTGCCGAAAGAGGCAAGAGAGTTGCAGAAATAGGCAAAAGGGGTGCAGAAAGAACCAACAGATGTGCAAAAAGAAGGACGAGGGATACAGAAAGAAGAGAGTGAGGTTCAGAAAGAGGCAAGAGAGGTACAGAAAGAGGCAATAGAAGTGCAGAAAGAGGCAAGTGAGGTGCAGAAGGAAGCAAGAGAATTGCCGAAAGAGGCAAGAGAGTTGCAGAAATAGGTACAAGGGGTGCAGAAAGAAGCAACAGAGGTGCAGAAAGACGCAAGAGAGGTGCATAAAACAAGCAAGTGAAGTGCAGAAAGAGGCAAGAGAAGTGCAGAAAGAAGCAACAGATGTGTGGAAGGAAGCAAGAGAGGTGCAGAAAGAGGCAAGTGAGGTGCAGAAAGAGGCAAGAGAGATACAGAAAACGACAAGAGAACAGCAGAAATGGGCAAGAGGGGTGCAAAAAGGGCTAGAAGGGTGCATAAAGAAGCAAGAGAGGTGCAGAAAGAAGGAAGAGAAGTGCAGAAAGAAGCAAGAGAGGTGCAGAAAGAGGGAAGAAGTGTGCAGAAAGAGACAACAGTGGTGCAGAAAGACAACAGGGGTGCAGAAAGAGGCAAGAGAGTTGCAGAAACAGGCAAAAGGGGTGCAGAAAGAACCAAGAGGTGTAAAAAGAGGCAAGAGGAATGCAGAAAGAGGTAGGAAAGGGTGCACAAAAAGGCAAGAAAGGTATACAAAGAGGCAGGAGGGGTACAGAAAGAATGAAGAGAAGTGCAGAAAGAGGCAAGAGAATTGCTGAAAGAAGCAACAGAGGTATAGAAAGAAACAAGAGAAGTGCAGGAAGAGGCAAGTAAAGTGCAGAAAGAAGCAAGAGCAGTGCAGAACCAAAAGAGGTTCAAAAAGAGGCAAGAGGGGTGCAGAAAGAGGTAGGAGAGGTGCACAAGAGGCAAGACAAGTACATAAAGAGGCAAGAGGGATGCAGAAAGAAGGAGAAGTGCAGAAAGAAGCAACAGAGGTGCTGAAAGAAGCAAAAGAGGTGCAGAAAGAGGCAAGAGGGATGCATGCAGAAAGAAGCAAGTGAGGTGCAGAAAGAGGCAAGAGGTGCAGAAAGAAGAGAGTGAGGCTCAGAAAGGGGAAAGAGAAGAGCAGAAAGTGGCAAGTGAGGTGCAGAAAGAGGCAAGAGAGGTATAGAAAGAGGCAAGATAAGTGTAGAAAGAGGCAAGAAAGGTACATAAAGCAGCTCGAGAAGTGCAGAAAAAGGCAAGAGAAATGCACAAAGAGGCAAGATGTGTAGAAAGAAGCAAAAGAAGTGCAGAAATAAGCTAGTGAGGTGCAGAAACAGGCAAGAGAGGTGCAGAAAGAGGCAAAAGTCGTGCAGGAAGAGGCAAAAGAGGTGCAGAAAGGGGCAAGAGAAGTGCACAAAAAGGCAAGTGAGGTGCAGAAAGAAGACAGTGAGGTGCTGAAAAGGGAAGAATGGTGCAGTAAGATGCAAGAGAAATGCAGAAAGAGACAAGAGAGGCACAGAAAGAAGAGAGGATTGTGCACCATTAGGACCGATTTAACACCCACATTTAGCAATAAGTAACACATGACCATTCCAGCTTTGGAAAGGGCCTTCCACCACGCTGTAACACGTGAGGCTGCATTTGTGGGAACATTTGAGCCATTTGAGATAGAAACAAGGCTTTTTTGTTCAAATCTGCGGATTAGGCAGCAGATAATGGAATATTTGGCAGATGTGGAAAATGTTTAATTATGTGAAAATTGGTGCAGTTGGACAGTCACATAATTCCAGTGCCCTGATCATACCTCCGACTAGGTTCAGAAGTGCTTCTCAGTGGTTCCTTTTTTTTTGTGTCTCATTGAGTTTATAGTTTAGCTTCTATGGAAACGAGGAAGACCAAACCTGAGGTTACCACTCCACAACACAGACTACAATACCACATAATTACTCTCCAAAACACATAATCCCATTCCACATAATTCCTATACACTAAATACCACATACTTTCTAGTCACATAATTTCACTGCACAACATACCACATAATTCCACTACACAGAACGTATGTCCACTCTACACCTAAAAACATGAGTAAAAATCTTTTACATTTACAACGCCAATAGCTCTAACTCTCGCAAATGCGAAACCTATTACATTGCAAGTGCTTTTTTTAACTAGTAGTCGCATTTGCAGAGTGGTGGAGAAAGGGTGCTGGGCCTCCGACCAGCGATCAGGAATTCTACTGCCTAGGACTTACACGAGGTATCAGGAGGGCTTCTTGGCCCCCAAAGTCCCTCAGGGGTAAAGTGGACTTAATCCCCTATGCAAGAGCGCCTCAGGGAGCGTGTTTGCAGAGTGGTGGAGAAAGGGGGCGTGGCCTCTTATGAGAACTTAGCAGTCCTGCTGTGTGGGACTTACTGGAGGTAACAAGACGGGTAGTTGGCCCCCAAGGACATCCTTGGGGGCCAACTACCCCCGCTATTACCTCCAGTAAGTACAACACAGCAGGAATGCTAAGTTCTCATAACAGGCCACGCCCCCTTTGCCCACCACTGTGCAAACGAGCTCCCTGGCGCGCTCTTGGATGGGGATTGAAGTCCCCCTTGCTGGGAGTCCTTAGGGGCCAACTAGCTTACCTCTTACCTCCAGTAAGCCCTTCACAGTGGGATTGCTGAGAGGTGGACACAGGCCACGCCCCCTTTCTCCACCGCTCTGCAAACGCGCCTCCTGGCACGTTCTTCATTGGGGGATGAAGTCCCCTTTCCTCATGAGGGTCCCTGGGGGCCATCTAGCCCTCCTGTTACCTCCAGTAAGCCCCATACAGCTGGTTTGCTGAGTGCGCTCAAAAGCCACGCCCCCTTTTTACACCACTCTGTAAACACAGTTTCAGGCGCACTGCTGCTAGGGGGATGAATTCCACTTGAGTCCTGAGGTCCTCAGGACACAAGAGGACCTGATCGCCCCACCAGCAGTGCGCCAAGAGGCACGTTTGCAGAGTGGTGTAAAAAGGGGCATGGCCTTGGACCACCTCTCAGCAATCCCACTGTGTGGGGCTTCAGGAGGGACCTGGTGGGCTAGGTGGCCCCCAGGGACCCTCCGGATTGAAGGGGGCGTAATCCCCCAACTTAGAACGTGCCAGGGGGCGCATTTGCAGAGTGGTGCAGGGCCTCCGGCGAGATGTCAGCTTTTAAAAAAAAAAAATGAATATTCGGGAGGAGGGCTGCATGGCCCCCCTTCCCTGGGACACTTCTGGCCCCGGGACCCCATACCCTGGGGTCTGGCCAGCCTTTACACTTTTTGTTTTGGGTGGGGGGCCTTGTGGCCCTCCTCCTCTGGCCATTTATAGCCCCGGGGATCCCATCCCCCCGGGCCAGCCTTCCTTTTTTTTCAATAATTATTTTTCCCGGGTGGGATGCTGCGTGGCCCCCCTCCCCTGGGCCACTTTTGGCCCCAGGGACCCATCCCCCGGGGCGGGCCCTCAAGTTGGGGTCAATGGGGGAAGCTGAAATGCCCCCACTGTCCCTGATGGCTCCCCACCTCCTGCGGGAGCCGGCATTGCTTTTGGGCAAGGGGAGCTGCTAACATGGAGCTCCTCTTGCCCAAAAGCAATACTGCTTTGCTCCTTGGAAGCAAGATCAGGTTTCCTGCTCTCGCTTCCAAGAAGCAAAGCAGGAGTTTGATATTGCAGGACGGGAGCCATGCACCCCGCCCTGCTATTGCAAACAGCAATGTCCCAGGGGTGGGCACTCCGGGACATTGCAGGAGCCAGCCCTGGGGGTGGAGTCCCCCAGGGCCATCGAGGACTCCAGGAGGGGGTCGCGCAACCCCCCTCCCTAGGTGAAGATAGCCCCAGAGAGGTGGTGGTTCCCGGGGTTCGGGGGTCCACAACAGACCCCCGCATTCAAATAAACAGTGCCCCGGAGAGGTGGTGGTCCCCGGGGCAGTGTGGTGGGGCTTGAGCCCCCCACACTAATTATTTGACAAAGCCCCGGGGAGGTGGCAGTCCCCGGGGCTTTGGGGGGCCAACTAGGCCCCCTGCCTATATATAAATAAAGAACTCAGGAGGTGGCGGTACCCGGGGTTGCGGGAGACCCGCGGGCCCCCGCTATACAATTATACATTGCCCCCTGGACCTGGCCCATCCGGGGGCTTAAGGAAAACAAAGCTCGGGAGCACACGCTTTGTTTTTTTTGGCCGGATTTGCGCACCCAGTGCGAATTTTGATGAAATTATTTTTTTTAAATGCGCTTTTTGGCCATGGGGGTCCTTGTGGGACCCCCTGAGCAGGCCTAGCGGGTCAGGGTGTTTCTACCCTGCCCCCCTTGTCTTGTTTGTCATCTTTTTTACGCCTTTTTTCTTGTGACTCGGTACCGGTACTCAGTACCGAGTCACAAGATGGCTGCCAACACTTCCTGGTTTAGAGTGTTGGCAGCCAATCAGAATGAAGCTTGTGCTCGGGAGGATTCGCAAATGTTCGTGCTCAGATATTGATATTTTTTTAGTTTCTCAGGAACTACTGAACGGATTTACACCATTTAAAAAAAAAAAAAAGAATGCCTTCTGAACCAAGAGCTGCCTTTTTGCCAAAGTTGTATATAGCGAGAACATGACCCGAAGGTATCGGATTTCAGAGCGCTTTTCATGTGCACCAGTTGCGTTACATGATGACACATTCATTTTTGTTAGGCACAGGGAGATTAAGTGATTTGCCCAGAATCACAGGATGTTGCGCGTCCTTGCGTAACTCAAACCCGATTCCCCAGATTTGAGGTCGACCGCCATAGCCGTTAGGCCAACTTCTCTCCCGTAAGTAATCAGGTGGTATTGTCAGTAATGTTCTGTCCATCTGGATGCAGTGATTTGAAAGGTAACACTTATTCCATCTTCTTGTGTTCTTACAACAAATATATACCCCTCTCTCGTAAAATCATGGTTAGCAGTATAAACACAAGCCCGCTGGATGGACTTACATTACCAGATAACATTGAAGCAGAGTATATGTTTGTTTCGATTTCTTGGACGCCTGTTATAGTTGGTCAAATGTAGCTATTTAGACACTTATTTTTTTCTGTTATTTTTCATTCTTTACGCCTTGATATAACCCATCTTTTGTTCTCATTTTCACATCCTTTGTCATTTTTTCTGGATCTAACTAAAATTCTTCTAAACCATTTCATATGCATAATATTCTCATATTTTGGTGGGTTAGATAACCTCCAGTAAAAACAAGCATTTGCAATGCAACTGGTCTCGCATTTACGCGAGTTTGAGCTATTGGCATTGTAAATGACAATGCCTTTTATTTATGTTTTGGTTTTTAAAACATAAATAAAAGGTATTGTCAGCGGTGTATAAACTAATGCCACAGCAGCACCCTGACCTGGCATAGGCAACTGTAGTAAGTATCTGGAAATATACTCAAACAACAAGGCATACCTAGCAACACATAGCGACAACAGTAGTAAAAGATAACATCTGACAATAGACGAAACCTCTACAACAAATCTGGCAGTACACCACTGTAACAGGGATTATACACACTCTAGCAAGAAACAGCATGTAGCATCTAGCAATGAGCCCCAACACCAGGGAACAGCACACCAGATCCAGCAATGCATCTCAATGAGGAGTAACAGCACCATAAATCTGGCAAAACACAGCAGTGTACAACGGCAAGCAACAGTCCAAGCAATCAGTGTTCTAAATGTGTTGAAACAAAATAGGGGAACTGTGATCCTGCGTGCAAGGGGGCGGGGTGGGTGAGCGTGTGGGCGAGCCTAAAAATCAAAATATTCTGTCACTTTTTTCGGTCTTTCACCTTCAGGTAACTACATTTAAAATAACACACAACGAAAATGAATATTAAATACAAGTTATGTTAGTCAGTGGGAAATGCACTATCGTACATTACGAAACCTCTATCAGTTAGTGCAGTAGTGAATAGTGACTTGTGTACGTTTAGTGCTACGAGGTCTCAGTCTGTGACAGGAAGCAGTGTGAACATGTAAGTCATTGTTTTACACTTACATTACACATAGTATAAGGTAGGTGGCTATAAAATTCGCAAAAAGGTTTAAGATGAAAGGGTTTCCAAAATACAGATTTTTTTGCAGATTTCATGGAGTGCATTTTTTATACCTGTCTTTTAAAAGCACACATTTCACAGCTTAGCTGTCAGTGAGACTGTAGTCAGTGTCCATGTACTACTGAGCTAACAGAAGAAAAAAGATCAGAGAGACGCACCTTCCGTCATTAGACACGGCGGCGCCACTAACCTCCCCAAACCAGTTACACAACCATTCAACTCCAACACAAACATGGGACTATTAATAATAGTCTTCAGACTTGGCCCGCACATACCCATTAATAATATAATGGCACCAATAGTTGTCTGACACACAGCCTAAACGACCTCCAAAACAGGACTGCCGCCAATGTGCCCAACACTAATACACTAGCAGAGTGGCAGTAGTAGATGCATGGGCTCTAATCCCAGCTTCGGCACTTGGTTAAAAATAGACTGTATCTGAGGGAAAGGTCAGACTGGCTTGGAAAAAACATTGCAAGTGGCAACCTCAGAACCAGAGAAAGACTGGATGTGTGTGCAGTACGTGGGAGCTGGAGTGAGCATCCTTCTGCAGGCAGCAGTACTTAGGCCTCTGCGCGGTGGGGTCGTGCCCCTCTGACACCCCCCCCCCCCTTCAGTGCATGCTATTTCCTGCTCCCAAGAGCCACTGATGGGAACCGGAGTGGGGGATGTGCCTGACGAGCCACCGAGGACACATCCCACACGAGTAGCCTCGCACACTTTGTCTCTGCAAGATTGTTTGCATAGAGGTGCGGGTGACACCTTCAGCAAATCTTAACTTTTAAAGCTAATCGCAGTTGCATTGTGGGAACTGAAGTTTCGTTTTTCACTTTGTGAGTGTAGATTATAATAAAAGGCTAGAATTGGGTTAAGGTAACACATATGGCGTTGGGTAAATTTGGTAGCTCTGTTCCAAATAAACTGCCTTATGATTAAACTTTTTATTTTTTTCAATTGAGATTTCTTTTAGATAGCGTGGACCCAGTCAAGTCGCCGTCAAAGTGCTGTACAAAGGAGAGAGACATCATAAAAGCTCTGTAAAAAGACATAAATACATGCATCAATACAGTGGGGTTGCTAAGGTGCTATGGGATCTAATACAATGCAGTGCTGATCAGAAAGAAGCATGCCTTCAGGAGTAGGGCTTGCTACCACTATTAGTCATTTCATATATATACACATGTGATGATATAATCTGCCTGTAATGATTTTCTATAGACCCTCTGTGACCCCTCCTCTCCACCTGGTGTGTGCTCGTACCTTTGTAGCACTCCAACACATCCTCATAGGCCCCCACATACTCCTTCTCCTGGCTGCAGGACCATACACACCCTAGCAAGCATATGAAAAGCAATCAATCAATCAATCAGGACATTTATAGAGCGCACTACTTACCCGTTGGGTCTCAAGGCGCTTAGGGGGGGGGGGGGGGGGTGCCGTTACTGCTCGAACAGCCAGGTCTTGAGCTTCTTCCTGAAGGAGAGGTGGTCTTGGGTCAGGCGCAGGTCGGCCGGGAGGGAGTTCCAGGTCTTGGCGGCCAGGTAGGAGAAGGACCTTCCTCCTGTTGTCGCTCTACGGATGCGTGGGACGGTGGCGAGGGCGCGGCTGGCTGAATGGAGGTGGCGTTTGGGAGCGTAGAAGTTGATTCGGTTGTTGAGGTAGCTCGGGCCTTGGTCATGTAGGGCTTTGTGTGCGTGGGTGAGGAGACGGAAGGTGATTCTTTTGTTGACGGGGAGCCAATGCAGGTCTCTCAGGTGTCCGGAGATGTGGCTGTTTCGTGGGATGTTGAGGATGAGTCTGGCTGAGGCGTTCTGGATCCGCTGGAGTCTCTTCTGGAGCTTGGCGGTGGTTCCGGCGTAGAGGGCGTTGCCGTAGTCCAGTCGGCTGGTGACGAGGGCCTGGGTGACGGTCCTCCTAGTCTCCGTGGGGATCCACCAGAAGATCTTCCGTAGCCTGCGCAGGATGTTGAAGCACGCCGAGGAGACGGCGTTGACTTGTCTGGTCATGGAGAGGGAGGAGTCCAGGATGAAGCCCAGGTTGCGTGCGTGGTTTGTCGGTTTGGGTGCGGTGCCCAGGGCGGGGGGCCACCAGGAGTCGTCCCAGGCGGTGGGTGTGGAGCCCAGGATGAGGACCTCCGTCTTGTCTGAGTTCAGTTTCAGGCGGCTGGTCGTCATCCACTCGGCTACCTCCTTCATCCCTTCGTGCAGGTTGGCTCTGGCGGCGGCGGGGTCGTTGGTCAGGGAGAGGATCAGCTGGGTGTCGTCGGCGTAGGAGATTATGTTGAGGTTGTGTTGGTGTGCGATGGCCGCGAGGGGGCTCATGTAGACGTTGAAGAGGGTATAACCCGTTCTCACAAGAGCTTTGGTCATTCTGCACCTTTTCTGTCTAAAACAAATAAGCAAAGAGCAGCTTCCACTAGCTAATGCCATCATCTCCCCGGACAATCTGTGCTGGATAGCTTGCAAGACAATTGAGGTAATATAGAAGAGCAAACAAGGCCCGTGGCAACAACGTTTACCGCGTTAAGACAGTCCTGAAGCAGTCCGCCTTGTAAGTTTCAGGTCTTGCAGCTGGAGTCCCTGTTCAATGTCATATTTCTGTTTTGAAATGCATGTGCCGGTACTGTTTCCTAGATAATGTGTAAATGCCGATGGAAAACTAGCTGGCACAGCAAATACAAAGAAAAATGTGCGTGCCAACGCAAAACTATGTGGCACAGTTCATGCAGCACATACAAATAAAGGTTCCTGCGCCTTCCATACCTGGAGCCGTACAGAAAGCACTAACAGGTAGCCGGCTGGAGAAACAGAGGCCAACCATGGAGGGAAGGTGTCCTCGAACACCAAGTCTCAGAACTCAGAGCTGCCCCCTCCTCGAGCTCTGACAAGGGGCCGGTCATGCCCCCTTCTCGCTGCTGCTACCGCTGCTAAGGATCTAGCACAGCACAGCCAAAGCTGCCAATCACTGTTGATGTCACCGCCTGGGCAGGGTGGGCGTAGCAGTGGCTGTTCGTCAGCAGTACACAGTGATAGTTAGGTTTTAATAATAGCATATTTATTTAGTATTTGTACAGCGCAAGTTCATTCCAAATGGTATGGCGGCAGTGAAAACGTTTCTTGTGGCCGATTTTATCGATCTCAGAAGGATGAAAAGCTCAGTAGGCCCCTTGGCATATGCGCACCTCTAACCATCATGTCAGGAAAAGATTCCCGCATCAGTCACTCTGTCCTAATTTAGGGAGGCTATCTTTTTACAGGCAGCTCAAAACAGCTAACCCATAGATAACAAATGACAATAGGCACCAGGCAGCGATACTTTGGTTTGGAACCGAGTGCGGCGTTCATCGAGTCTGAGCCCACAGGCTGGCAGCCCCTGAACATAGTGCCAATATCGGCAACAGTTATCACAAAACACATAATTACATAAATAAAACACACGACACTGTATTGTAAGTGGAGAAATATTGCTGCAGGTTTATTAGCATAACCAATATGCAAACATGGTGGGTTATCTTACGGGCGATCCCAGGGCAGGCCAGCCCCTATGCCGCCTGCCCGTCTGATAAGCCTAAAGTCACCATGGCAACGCCAAATGGTGTATACCAAATATTGGGAGGGGCCACCCCTCCCAACCGTGGACCCCCAGTCCACTTGCTTCACACGCCCCCCCCAGTGAGGGGTGGGCGGAGCATACATGGCAGCCCCCGGTTGCTCAGACCCACAACCGCCTGTCGGCTAACGGGGCGGCGTCGTTCTTCCAGGGGACAACGCTAAACATCCCTGGGTATCCTGGCTTAGCACCCCGCGGTGCTGCTGCATGATGTACCCCTTGGTATGTGCAGACCCTGGATCGCCCTGTAACTCCTCCTGCAACACAAAGTAAAATTGTTAGAAGACCTGGCCCCCCCTTTGTCCCTCCGGACGCCGGGTAAGCGGAGGGGCGGGCAAGGCGAACGAGCGGACAAGAGGACGAGGAGGGGGCGGAGACAGTATATGTACCCCTGTCTCCTCCCCGCCCCCGCCGGAAGCAGCTATCTGCTGGGGTCTCCCCTGGAATAGCCCAGGGACTCGACCTCCCACCCCTGTGCCTTGCTGTGGCACTAAGGTGGCCGCCCTCTAAGGGGCGGGCCGCTACGCAACCCCCCCCGGGCAGCCTTACATAGTGCCAATATCGGCAACAGTTATCACAAAACACATAATTACATAAATAAAACACACGACACTGTATTGTAAGTGAAGAAATATTGCTGCAGGTTTATTAGCATAACCAATATGCAAACATGGTGGGTTATCTTACGGGCGATCCCAGGGCAGGCCAGCCCCTATGCCTCCTGCCCGTCTGATAAGCCTAGAGTCACCATGGCAACGCCAAATGGTGTATACCAAATATTGGGAGGGGCCACCCCTCCCAACCGTGGACCCCCAGTCCACTTGCTTCACACGCCCCCCCCCAGTGAGGGGTGGGCGGAGCATACATGGCAGCCCCCGGTTGCTCAGACCCACAACCGCCTGTCGGCTAACGGGGCGCCGTCGTTCTTCCAGGGGACAACGCTAAACATCCCTGGGTATCCTGGCTTAGCACCCCGCGGTGCTGCTGCATGATGTACCCCTTGGTATGTGCAGACCCTGGATCGCCCTGTAACTCCTCCACAGCCTTGGGAGTGGCCACCGTCACTACCAGGGCCCCCCACCAAGGTATACCTATTTCCATACAACCTGCTGCAGCCAAAGCTTCCCCTAGGTCCAGTAGGAAAAGATCCATGCCTAAACTAGAGAGGTGCACCCCATCTCCCTCCAGGCACCCTGTGGACTTGGCGTGCATAAGACCATGCCTGATGAGGACAAGACCTCTATGCTCTGCGCGACCGCGCATGGCTCCAGGTAGTCCTTTTTACCTACCGCATGCTGATACCGGGCTTCTCCCAGGTCCAGCCAAAACAAGTCTACGCCCAACCGGGCCGGCGGCCAGCGGCCAGCATGCACCATCAGGACAGGTTCCCCCATCCTTTATAAATTCCCCCGTGGATTTGACTGAAATGACCTTAAACCTAAAATAGGCGATGGTCCAAAGTTGCCTTTGCATGGCTAAAGAACAATCCCTTTGACAAGACACTCCTGCCTGGCAGTGCCAATGCGGGAGGAGGTAAGCGTTGCAAGCCCCCTTACTTCCTCTTTCACTCAGTTGGAGTACGCCCATCGTATTCCATCAGTCACCACCAACTGTAAAGCCTTGCTCTCCCAAAATTCTGCTAGTATACCAGGGAGAGACAGGACAGAGTGACCACAGAGGAGAACCACCGTGTAAATTTCTTCTCTATTTTGAATACTGGGAAAGCCAATTATTCTCCTGCTAATTTGTAGCTATAAAAGTGTTACCCCGGGGTTTCCCTTAATCATATGGACCATATCGCCCCCGTTGGAAGGCCACTTCCACAACCTGCATAGCCGCCAGCCAGTGCTGGAGGGCGGGAGAAGTTACCCGGTACCGATACTCGCATCAAAGGTACCTGTTTCGTCGAACTCAAGGGTGGGCTACTAAGTGAGCAACCAGGCTCCGCCCTAGTATCCAGAGGTCAAACCCAAGCCCCTCCAAGTTCTGCTGCTTCACCTGCCTGTTAACACGAATCCCAGGGCAGACCACCGGCCTATAACCCATGCTTGGCCATGCCTGAGCTAAAATACCTCTGAACAGCATGACAACAGGCTAACCACCAGCATTGCGTTCTGAATGTTTCTGACACTGCCAAGAAACATGTGCATAACTAAAGCAACTGGCACCATGCCATAAAAGCATCAATTCAGCCTTCTATGAATGCAAAATGTGCCCTTGTGGCGATCCGAGTAGTGCTCCCTCCAAGCCAGCAGCCCTACCCAGGCAACCCGCACCCTCTTGGCACTGGCACACCCCCGCCCCAGCTGCCCTAGAATGCCTGGTCGTGTGTAGCCACAACCCACGTTTCATCACTGACGTTATATCGGGGTATGATGACACATCTAACTCTACTGCTGAGTGCCCGTTGCACCATCGCAAGTATGCCTTTGCCTGCTCAGAGTCTGGCTGCAAAGTTGGATGACATTGACACCCAGCCCAGGGCGAAAATGGCAGCTTTACAGTTTCTGGTGTTAGAGACGGTCCCCGTACCCTGATGGAACAGAATGCAATTCCCTTGCTCCTGATGAGCACAGACCCAAAACCAATAGCTCACCATGGTTCAATACCTTCCTGCTGCTAATCATTTCCTAGCCGAATGTTGAAAATCTATGTTCTGCAATGGCACTACTTCGCAGCCTGCACCATTCTGCCAGTGCCGAAAAGACCTTTGTCATGCTAACTGGCCTAATCAATCTTGCCCTGTTCTAGAAGCGCCCACTTCAGCCGTAGAGCAAACAATTCGCCAGTAACCCCAAACTGGCCCTGATGAGAGACAAACCGAGCCAGGCACAACAGTGAGTGTACTAACTAATAGCAGGTCTAACAGCGTCAACCGGCATCCTCAGCTTACAATAGGCGTGATGGAGTAAGGGTATCCAGTGAGAATCAAGATGACAGCTTCCCATCTGACCGACCGTGGTGGGAACCACTCCTGTATATTCTAGTACACATGGTCCCAGTTCACCTGTCACTGCCTGATGTACGTGACCTAGGTACATGGTCCCCTTGCATGGCGGCATGCCATTGAGACCAACATCCAGTCCCCGATAAGTACCACTATCTGCCTACGCTACAATCTTGCCTGGCGTTCCTTCATGCCCAGATATACCACGCGATGATTGCTCTCCTCCGACACTTGACCCGACCACACCTAGAAGAACAAACACAGCGAGAGGAAGCAGCCTGTGACCTGTCCCAACACTCTACGAAATCCTCCTACCGAATGATGTGGGAGCTCGCAGACCCTTATTGCTCCAAGAATTGGAGGGGAGAGGAGGGGCAGTCCTGTCTGGAGATGTGTGTAATGGAGGACATGCGACCTAGAGACCTATTGTTGGGTGCAAACGAGTACCTGATGTGTTTGATACTAAAAACAGTAGTAACAACTCAATCAGCACAGGACTAGTTGCCCCCCGTCTTACAACCGTGTGTGACAAACGGGGAGATTAAAGGAAGGCTAACCCCAGTCAGACACAGAAAGACCCACCACGTGGCTGTGCCCAAGAACCACCATCCCGCATCAAACTGACCCGATGGAAAGACAACCAGCGCCTAAAGCTCTACACCCGCGGATGACCCAGGAGATAACCAATCGTTTAACAATCGAGTAAATAACAACGGACATCCTTTCAGCATCTGAAGGCCTAGCCCTTCAGAAGAAACCTGGGACCCCAGTGCCAGGCATCAGAGCAGGCCTCGGCACCTGTGGTGTGAGTGATCTTAGCCCACTTCCGTGTGAGCCAGGGCCCGCGATGCATACTTTTTGCATGATCGCTGAGCACACGTGAACCACCCTAGCTGTTCCTTGCCGCTAGGTCATCCTACCCTAAGGAGCCCCAATGAACGACCAGGTAACATTAACACTCACTCAACACTAGGCGTAACTCTTTGCTTGGCCTAGGTGCTGGACGCAAAGTGACACCTCCCCCTGCTCCCGACCATAGTGGTGAAGTGTCCCAGGAGTGCTTGGTTAATATAAAAGACCTCGACATACCGAGGGAGCCCTGCGCAGCTACAGACGCCTGACAGTTGTCCCGCTCCGTGGAAGCCTGCATGATCACCATTCATAGTGTTACACTAATGCGCATAGGGAAATACATTTGATATACTAATGTCTGTATGAGAGCACAAAGGTGTTGAAACGATAAACATGAGCTCCAGTTACCTGACATACTGCGCACCTGGCATCGCATCTCTGTATGTACTACGCGAAGAGCACCACCTAGCCAGCCCATCTATCGGCTGATCAGTGCTTATAATTGCGTGTAGAGAAATAAATCCCCATCATAGCTCAGTTGCAAGGGCCACCAGGAGCTATTCTACCTCATGTCAGCCTGCCTGCGAGTACGACCGTTGGGCTGTCCCCCCAAACGTGTAAACAGCCAATTCTCTAGGAAAGACACCACTAGCGCAGAGTGCGCCCTGCGCATGCTTCAAATAGTGAAAAAGAACGAAAAACTGGTCTGCAGGGCTCCTCGACTAGCTCAGGCAATGCCATGGCATGCTGCCCGGCCACCATCCACCGTACGTTCGTAAGGTGACCCGCTCGATGCAAGGCCTGACTGCTCACCATTCAGAGCGTTAATCTAACGCGCATAGGGAATTGCATCTCAGTTATACAAGTAAATGTGTGTGCACTCATGGAATAGAAACGTTTCACCGTGAGCTCCTGTTGCATGCCATACTGAGCACGTGTCACTGCCTCCCTATATTTACTACAAACAGCACCACCTTCCAAAGGCCACTAATGACTAACCAGCTGAGACCCGCAGAAGCGAATGAAGAACAGGGACACAGAGCGCGTGCCCGCACTGGAAAGCTGCAGCCATAATGGAGCCGGACTGGCGATGTGCACCCAGTGCTGGCGAAGAAGCCGACCACCTTCTAGCCGGCTGGCGCTAAGACCCTTCACAGCCTGGGCGACCCTGAAGCACCGGCTTCCTTACACCACAGGGATTCAGGCTGGCTGTGCGTTACTGCGCTCATATATATATATTGCGCGAACTCAATCCGAAGCGCTATCCATCGCTAATTAAATTACACACTCATGCACGAGGAGAAATAAGTGATTTGCCCAGACTGGCGGGATGTGTACGCAAGCTCGAGGCTCTCCCAAATTCGGCCGCCTAATATTAGTCAAGACGGAGGAGCACTCGAAGGCCTACGTAATGTTCCCAATGCACAGCACTACCTCCCAGTGGCCTGAATACCTAAGGCACAAGTCATGTGCCGACCCACAGGAGAGGGAACAGAAGTAGTGTGTTCTTGTGCTGACTGACCATCCTGGTGAAGGAGGACGACTACGCGAGCCTGCGCTCGAGACGCCAATTAATTAAATTATCGTAGCTCTACCGGACTTACCCTGCCGAGTGGCGCGCTTACATAGGCAAACTGCAACAGGCAGTCAAAGTGCCCCACACCATTGCTGAGTGCCTATGCCTCGGGCTCTGCCACACCCGGCCGTCGCAACTTGATCAATGTTGTCCGCGCGTAGCGTCAAGCGCGCGTGTGAGCTCTAAACTGCCCTCTGCCAATGAGGGCAGGAAACCTGGTGGACCCCGCTCTCTCCCCCAGCTGCCCGAAACACCTGGCAAATACCTCGGCAAGCTCCCAAAACACGCCCATGCACTCGCTATCAAGCTCCCCGATGGGATACCCCCCCGTCCCAGGGCTGGTGCCACTTCCGACTTCAAATTCCGATCACAAACCGAGCTCCGATTAGGCTAACCAACTTGGAGAGTGAGAACTGCTTCCCTGCACCTGAACAAAGTCTGGTTCTCTACACCAGTCTGACAATCGAAAAGGTGACTTTTGTTTCCAGAAAGCAATTCACTACTTTTCACTAAAGTTTCATAGCAGGGAGACATCCTTAGACATAGTGGCATACAAGAGAACAGGAAAGTGCATGTGTAAAACAAAGAACAACAACTGTTATGTCCCGCGCCCAACGGTGACCTTCCCCTGTGCTTGCAGGCCGGGAGCTTACTCTCCGTGTCCCCCACCGTCCCCTAGCGAACTTACACCCCTGTCCAGCACCGAGCAAGTTCCACCGGTCAGCGGGACACCAGGCACGGCACGATCTAAGGGGGAGAATGGAGAGGTTAATAACTTTTTTTATTTTTATTTTTTGCTTCTGTGGCCTGCAGGCATTGCCCCCGTACCCCCATGACGCGGTGGAAGGGAAGCTGGAAATGTTACCAACTTCAAACACTTGACCGTGATTGCGGGACTCGGAACCTTACCCTGTGGCCTGGCAACAACCCGCGCAAGACTTTACCCTTGAGCAATACTCCTGTTGGCTCACATGGGGGGAGGGGGGCACACCAAGGATGCTGGGGCTGCCCTCCTCTCCCGCCTCCCCGCACGTGGCTCCGGCCGGGTGCAGCTCATGGCGCGGGTTCCAGGGCGCAATAACCCTAGCACCGAGCCCTACTGTGCAGGACGGGGGGGGGAGAAGGGGCACGAGGTCCGCCGCACTCCCGCCAGCCGAGCGGCCCGGACGGGCCGAATGTAGGGCCTGGCACGTGCCCTCCGGGCGCAGGAACATCGTTAGTATGCACCACAGAGCTCCATGTGCCCCTCCTCAAGCCAGATACGCGGGAGAGCGACACAAGTTCCCACCAGGACCCAAGGAGCGAAAACCGAGAGGGCGCAGACCAGGAAAGCATGGTCCGTGACTCGCTATCGCCGGCTCATGGAATGCATGTGGCATGCCTCCCCTCCCCCGCCAAGTCATTGTTTTGACGCGCACTGTGCTCGCAAGATCAGAGCGCTTAACATGACCCCCATTTCTTACCCCATTCAATGTCCGTTGGGCACAGACGGTGAAAAGATTTGCCCAGGAACACAGGATGTAACCCATGCTTGGCCATGCCTGAGCTAAAATACCTCTGAACAGCATGACAACCGGCTAACCACCAGCATTGCGTTCTGAATGTTTCTGACACTGCCAAGAAACATGCGCATAACTAAAGCAACTGGCACCATGCCATAAAAGTAACAATTCAGCCTTCTATGAAACAAAACGTGCCCTTGTGGCGCTCCGAGTAGTGCTCCCTCCAAGCCAGCAGCCCTACCCAGGCAACCCGCACCCTCTTGGCACTGGCACACCCCCGCCCCAGCTGCCCTAGAGTGCCTGGTCGTGTGTAGCCACAACCTATGTTTCATCACTGACGTTATACCGGGGTATGATGACACATCTAACTCTACTGCTGAGTGCCCGTTGCACCATCGCAAGTATGCCTTTGCCTGCTCAGAGTCTGGCTGCAAAGTTGGATGACATTGACACCCCAGCCCAGGGCTAAAATGGCAGCTTTACAGTATCTGGTGCTATAGACGGTCCCCGTACCCTGATGGAACAGAATGCAATTCCCTTGCTCCTGTTGAGCACGAACCCAAAACCAATTGCTCACCATGGTTCAATACCTTCCTGCTGCTAATCATTTCCTAGCAGGATGTTGACAAATCTATGTTCTGCAATGGCGCTACTTCGCAGCCTGCACCATTCTGCCAGTGACGAAAAGACCTTTGTCATGCTACCTGGCCTAATCAATCTTGCCCTGTTCTGGAAGCACCCGCTTCAGCCCTAGAGCAAACAATTTGCCAGTAACCCCCAACTGGCCCTGATGCGAGACAAACCGAGCCAAGGCACAACAGTGAGTGTACTAACTAATAGCAGGTCTAACAGCGTCAACAGGCATCTTCAGCTTACAATAGGCGTGATGGAGTAAGGGGTATCCAGTGAGAATCAAGATGACAGCTTCCCAACTGACCAACCGTGGTGGAACCACTCCTGTATATTCTAGGACAATTGGTCCCAGTTCACCTGTCACTACCTGATGTACGTGACCTAGGTACATGGTCCCCTTGCATGGCGGCATGCCATTGAGACCAACCTCCAGTCCCCGATAAGTACCACTATCTGCCTACGCTACCCTCTTGCCTGGCGTTCCTTCATGCCCAGATATACCATGCGATTATTGCTCCCCTCAGTCACTTGACCCGACCACACCTGGAAGAACCAACACAGCGAGAGGAAGCGGCCTGTGACCTGCCCCAAGACTCTATGAAATCCTCCTAACGAATGGTGTGGGAGCTCGCCACCACCTCTGTCCCAGCCTACCAGCCCCAAAGTATTTGGACCCCTATTGCTCCAAGAATTGGAGGGGGGGGAGGAGGGGCAGTCCTGTCTGGAGATGTGTGTAATGGAGGACATGCGCCCTAGAGTACCTGTTGTTTGGTGCAAATAACAGTACCACGAGTACCTGATGTGTCTAATACTATTAACAGTAGTGACAACTCAATCAGCACAGGGCTAGGTCCCCCCCCGTCACGTAATAACAGCAGTGCGGCCAGCAGCCATGTTAAAAGGGCATCGGGCGATTTGTTGATAAATAATACACAAGTGCAGAGCGGTTGCTTTGTTAAAACATGAAGCGTGTCCGGCGCCTGTCTATGTTAAAGGTGGGGAAACAGCAGGTTAGCTAGGTAGGACGTTTCATATGTATTCATCAGGCTTCTTTCCGGAAAGGACTCGGGAATCAATTAATGAATTAAACCGATCTCGTCAAGATTCCAACCCAAGGCCACAAATGAAACTCTCTTACGTGATATTTAATAAGAAGAAAAACCAGCGGTGGCGAGGTCAGAAGGGAAACCGCCGCCATTGCCCCACTGCCGTGAAAGTGGGCATGGCCGCTAAATGAAGCACGTTGTCGTGCTTTAGTTCGGAGAAACTCAACTCAATAAAGAAAATAGAACTGGTCCGGTGCAACACCAATTAAAGGGGCCAGTAGCCATGGGAGGAATCAAATGACGACATGGACGTACTAAGGAGGGACTAACAAGCCTCATAATCAATCAGAAGGCAGCATTTAGAAGGACAAACACACAAGCCAATGAAAATTATGGGCGGTGTAGTGGGCGGGGCTTCTCTCCCGTACTGAACTACCCCAGATCATCCCCAGAGCAGCGCTTGCACACTGGCTCAGGGCTCCAACTAAAAAGGAATTTAAAAAAAGAAACACAGATTGAAGCAAAATAAAGAACAACATCTGAAAAATGTATTAAGGAACAATTGTTCCATTTGTTATACAGTGACAATTACAGTTATCATTTTTATATATTATAACCCATGACTTCCTTGAACCATTTCCATTTTCACGGGTATCTTCTCCATAGGAAAAGAAAGATGCCAAATGTCCGTGCTATAAAAATGAATTCTACAGTGCTGAGTTTTTATTTATGGTAGGCCACCATTAGCTGAAAGTTAGCAGTATGAATTAAGCACCTGGTGCTAACAGTTGTGCATGACATGTAGGTCAAAAGTCAAATTCCTGCAGGGTCGAAACGGCTCTTCATCCTTCTATTGCTCACAAATTCCATTCCGTTCAATTGAGCACCAGCAACACCAGTTCTTTAAAGCATTGTCAAAAGGAAAATGTGTGGAAGCTAGTGCTGTATAATAATACGTTATTATGTTACTGTGATACCATATAAAGCAAACAGTTTTAAGAGTCTGCTTTTCGGAGATTAGTTCTGTCACCATTAACTACACTACCAGAGTAACCGTTGCTTTAACAAGCTCCCTAATGTAGCGAGAAACGTTTCTTGGTAGTCTCAATCTAACATTCTACAATTACATTTGCAACCTTCTAGCTCCTTGACATTTAAACCATCAGTTTCGTCTCCGATTGTGCTGTGACTTCTAACATAAATTACAGCCCTTCAGGGTTGTTGTCAATAGCTTTGTATTTCAAGTTTTTCACCCACTTCAATATTTTAGCTCAGTGGTGCTGGAACAATTTTTAAAGTGGGTGTACTGCCGTCAATGTTGAATCACCCACGACACAGGGATTGTGAGAAATACAAGCATCAAACAAAGAGCAAGTACAGCAAATGAACCACTCCCATTTCGCAGGAGAGTGATAGGATGCAGCATGTAGCGGGTGGTGCATTTGCGAGCACACTGTCACAAATATATTGTGGTAGTGCACTGTCATTTATAGACAGCACATTTTTCATTGAAATGGCCACTAAATTTGCACTAAACGTTTTCCTAGGTGTGCCCCTTCTATTTGCATACGCTTACCTCAAGGTTTAAACTTTTTAATTGCATTTCACATGTCAATTGTCAACTAAGGTCATATTACATCCCTGTCTACAAAATAATCAGAACAAGGCTGAAACATCGATGATATTTTTAAGCAAAATTTAGCCTTTTATCAAAAATAGGTATTTTCAATCCAGTCGGAGATTCATGGTAGTAGCTAGTTTCCTGCGAATTATTCAAGATGTTATTGTTTTTAAAGGTTGTATGGTTTAAAAAACTTGAACCACTTCAGCTATTTTCCAAAACTAGGCAGCACACCTGTACATGCCACAAAATACAGTGTACCTAGTAAGTCCAAAGGTCAGCGATAGTTTTAAAGAGAGCTACTCAAAATCTATTTGTTCTAGGGGTTCAGTTACACCTCTACAATGAAATCCCCCAATTCTTTTTTTTCTTAAAGGAACCTGATAAAACTGTTTATTTCCTTTTCCCAATTACATCTGAGCAAATGCTCAGGTCTGACAAGAGATCTTTATAGATTTCTGTGATGGTACATCGCTGCTTCTAAACTAAAATGTGTTCCCTGGAATTTGTCCTCTGAAATATTTTCAGCAATATTGTGTCCCTTCTCTAACCCATTAAATGCTCTTTGGCTTTCCATATTTCTAGAGCTTCACAAGCGGTGTTTTTCACATTTTTCCTTGAAAAAACATTATTCCTGCAGATTACTTTTTCACTTGTATTGCTTTATTTCAACTTTGTTTTGGTTGGTTCACTAAGAGTATATCGAACACACAAATATCGTGTCACACAAATATTGTGTCAAAAACATCGCTTTTGTATACCTATAAAGGTAAGTATAAAAATATCGATAAATATAGTTAAAATAAAAATCATAAATATATATTTTTAATCAGTAAAACGTAAAAACTTTAATACATAACTATAACATCTATTACATAAAATTAAGTAATATTTAATAATAAAAATAAATGTATACTTATATAAACACACAAATAAAAATAATTGTGTGCATGTTTATATATACATATCTATAACAAACTAATATTAAATATATATATTTACATTATAATTATTTTATGTTTTTGTAATGTACTAATATAAAAAGCATATATATATTTACATATATAAATACATAAAACATTGACAAACTTAAGAAATTAACAATAATAACATTAAAAATCACATTTACTAAAAATATTGAATGAAAAAAATAAAATGTATAAACATATATACCCAAATTATATATAATTTTTTTTAAACTAATAATATTCCATATATATTCAAACAATAATAAAAAAAATACTAAACTATGTAAAAAAATAAACATACTATTCCCACTCCAGTCTGTGCAAAAGTAGGAAAAGCGATGGACACTGGAGGGGTAAGATGACCTACTCCCATTCCAGTCTGCGTAACAGTAGGGAAAGCGTTGGACTCCGGAAGGGCAAAATTTACTATGCCCACTATAGTCTGAGCAACAATAGGGAAAGTATTGGACACCGGAGGGGTAAAATTTACAATTCCCACTCCAGTCTGCGCAACACTAGAGAAAGTGTTGGACTCCGGAGGGATAAAATTTACTATTTCTACTGCAGTCTGTGCAACAGTAGGGAAAGCATTGGACACCGAAGGGGTAAGATTTACTATTCCCAATCTGGTCTGCACAACAGTAAGGAAAGCGTTAGATTCCAGAGGGGTAAAATTTACTATTCCCACTCCAGTTTGTGAAACTGTAGGGAAAGAGGGGTAAAGTTTACTGTTCGCACTCCTGCCTGTGCAACAGTAGGAAAAGTGTTAGACTCAGAAAGGATAACATTTTCTAATCCCACTCCAGTCTGTGCAATAGTAAAAAAAAATCCAGTTCAAACACATAACATACGTTAATATCTCCATTAATTGACCACAAAATATTAAATTATTAATCTAAACATGTTATATGCAAAATTAAAAATATTTTTAAAATAAATTGAATTAATGTAAAATGTTGTAATAATTAATAATTTAATTAAAATACCACATTATACTCCCACAAACATAGCAAAACACAATATAAATATAATAAAAATAAAATACGAAATCAGTTAACATATTACGTAATATATAAATATTTATTAAAAAATGATTAAATACTTGTTAATTATAATTGAATAACTTCCCACCCTATTCCCCTACAAACAAGACACAAAATATAACTATTAAACAATTGACATATTAATAAATTAAATATGTAATGAAAAATTATGAATTAATTGATATTTGCTTATTACTTAATTAGCTTCCTACCCTGGACCACTACAAATGCAATAATACCTCCCAATTAAATCACAAAAAATATATAATCACACAATTTGCATGATTCTTTGACAATTAACTAATTAATAATAAACAATTAACTAATACATTATTAACTTCCCTCCCTATACCCCTACAAAGAAAATAACCCACACCTAAAATATCACTTACAAAATAAAATAATTACCCAATTTACATAATTAATCATCAATTAAATAATTAATATTTATTCAAAATTAATGATTAATTAATTATATTTAATTAACTACCCACCCTGTACCCCTGCAAATCTCACAAACCGCTGGCACAAAAATTATTATTAAATTTTAAATTATAAATAACTTAAAATGAAAAGCTATAATTCAAATTTATTAACAACAATTGTACAAGCAATATATAACATATACAATTAAAATATTAACTAAAAACACATAGAAATAATTTAAAAACTACCTTTTTTACAACAATATTATTGCAAACGATATTAAAAGCTTCGATATTATTGTTAACAATATTATTTACCTAAAAAAATCGATATTTATGTCCATGATATTTCTGCATCATGATATGCATGTTTAACGAGATTAAAAACCCGATATTTGTGTGCCTCGATATTTATGACTCGATATTTTCTCCAAAAACTATTTTGGTTAGCTTATTTTCTTCAGACAGACATTCCCCTCTCCCCATACATCTGCGCTGTTCCCTAAAGGTTGAGAAGCGATTGGGAAAACCTTACATTTCTTTCCGTATCTTTTTTCACATTTAATAATAGCATAGGACAAGGGAAACACGCTCGATTGGAAATAACCCAAAAGAGCCATTGTTTTGATCATGTCGCTAACCTCCAACACTTTCTACACTGGTTCCAAGTGTTAGAAACAATCCGATTCAAAAAGTCATGGCCTACCCTTACAGTGTTCCATGCCAAAACACCAACTTAAAAGCAGAAAAGCTCACCGTACTCTTCCTGAAGGCGGCCACGTCACAACCACACACATCATGATCTTTTGCTGCAAACGCGAGAGAACCAAGAAGCATGCTGTGCAACTGCATTGCCATCTGAACTTCCCTCTACACCAAATGCTATTCTTTCTGACTATAGCACCCCATGCATTCTTTTTAGCAGCGTTAAAATCCATCTATATTGCTCTCGACACCAGCACGAATAGGATATTGGTGCTTTAAATAATTCTTAAACTCACGATGGTCTGATGTTTTACCTCAACCTTGAATTTTATGCCTGGCAGGAATATTCATTGTGTTTATCAGGCAACGGATTGCCATTTCGTAACTACATCCGCATTATAGCAGCCATCTTTTATTTTCCAATTTAAAATTATTTGATCATTCATTCCAAATCTTCCCTGTATGATGCACGACTCGTTATTTATAGCTGTTTTTTAAGTGTTGTATTTGCGTACAAAACAGAGTTTTGTTGTAGCGTACATGCATGCATAAATCTAGGTTAAAAGTATTTGTAATGCTCACATATACATGTTTATTTATTTCAGGATTCTGAAGACCAAAAACCAGCAAGAAAATGTGAGGCGCCATTTTCTCACAAAGTTAACATGAAGGCCCGGTTTGAAGAAATGGCAAGGGCTAGAGAGGAAGAAGAACAGAGGCGCATTGAAGAACAAAAGCTTCTGAGAATGCAGTTTGAACAAAAAGAAATTGATGCAGCATTACAGAAGGTGAGCCACAAAAAGCAATTTTTTTCAAGAAACCAAGAACTAGCCATAAGATTTAGTACTCCCACTCTTACCGAAACTGAGAAACCTTAGTTATTCCGCATTTCAAAGATATGGAGACAACCGACAGGCCTCTATAAAGTGTACCACGTGAGCTTTTCTGAAGCATTTCGACTAGAGTCGATTTCCGATAGCTATTAATATGCAAGACATATTGTATCATACGATGTGTTAATTTGGCTCAGACTTTCTGCAATTATTACAGTTACAGGGATTAGCCAAGGGAAGAGTGCTCACTTTCACCACTAACCGGAAAAGTGAGTACTTGGTTTGCAATGGAAATCTGTCCTCCCAATTACCCTTGACACTCAGCGCTGGGTTCAGTCTAGCCTTTGTCCATGCCTCTGGGCTACTTGGGCTGGTCGGAAACTTCTATGTAGCCATGCACAACCTCGACAGGGCAGGCCAGTAAAGCGTAGGCAGTGTTAGGCTCGTTCCCAGCTAAAAGGAAACAGGCAACACACAGCTCCACATACTGGATGAAAGAGCAGCAGGGTTCACTCAGGTCATCCTCCAAAAGGTGTTTAGTAAGCCAACGGAGAGTTCCAGCTTGTATGTCCAGGTTGCCGCTGCCCCAGGCCAGTCAACATGAATTATAAGGGGAGACCAGTGGACATAATCCCTGGTTGCAAGTAATGCACCCCAAAAGCTATCACTGATGCCACCCACCAGGACCTGTTTACGAAGGGCTATCCTTTTGTGACTAGGTCAAGGCACCAATGAGGAGGAGCACCAGATTCGCAGTGAAGAGTCCCTCAAGATCAGAGACCCACAAAATGTTGTCAAAAATCAAAAGTACAGGGGAACTTGCAGGTCTACAGTGAAAATTGACATTGGATGGCACAGCTGCATAGATGGGCTTGAATGTAAAAATATCCACTTGCAACATATAGGCTCCTAAATATCAACTTGCGCTATAGTGTCAAGCAAAGCACATGAAGGAGTAAAGAGTTACAATTCTGATTTCACATCTACTTCCCTTGACAATATTGTGCAAGTCGATGTTGTTGAAGGTGATATTTTTAAGTTAATATTTTGGTACCAAGTTGGAGACTTCTGCTTATAGTTTGAATAATAGCTATGCAATGGACTCCTAGAAACAACATTTGGTCTCTAATTCTGTATTACCCCCTCATATTCTCCTCGTCTCAGTCCTAATGATATTAGGTGTACCGCCTTCCCCACAGCTCTACCACACTAAAATGCACCCCCTTTCTCAAACAAATACACCCAATGCGCATTTCTTCTATGTTTATTGCCAATGTCAGGATAAAGGGTCCTTACTCCCGCACTCCTCATCCTGCGGGTAGGAGCACACTTTATTGTTTTTTCATTGTGCCGTTTTTTCAAAAAGAACGTAATTATTAGGTTGTTCAGGAGTTGAAAAGACTTGTTTAACTTACCCCTTCTCTGAGTGTATGGTATGGCTGCAATGATCGCAAACGTGCTCCTCGCCCATGTGCTGAGTAGGGGCAGGGAGACTAATGTCATGTTGGCAGTCTGGCTGATTGAGAGCTACAAAGTTAGCATGCAGTGCCCCATCCGGTGTTTTTCAGGCGTGCGTCGGGAAGTGTAGGTGGCACGGATTTGTTCAGCAGCCAAGTCTCATGAGATGGGACTTGGTTGCCGATCGACCCCCGTAAAATAGGAAATGGAGGACTTATTTAGTGCATTCCAATCTCCTAGTCAGGATGGCAAAGAGGAAAGTGGCTTCAAAGCAAAAGAGTGTGCGGTCCGTGGCACAGGATGAACAAGATGAGAGGCTGCAGATTTCAAGCGCAGATCTTCATTCTTTAACACAAGGTAGGGAGTTTGACAGTAGTCCATGAATGCCATTGCACAACCCCAAGCTAAGAGAATGAGGGCGGATGATGAAGAGGATCAA
Source organism: Triturus cristatus (assembly GCF_964204655.1). Taxonomy (NCBI): domain Eukaryota; kingdom Metazoa; phylum Chordata; class Amphibia; order Caudata; family Salamandridae; genus Triturus; species Triturus cristatus. The sequence continues at coordinate 479,670,673 of NC_140586.1, read as the reverse complement.
GAAGTAGATCCAATGGACAAATACATTCAAGCACCTCAGTTTCGGGACATTTGAAAAAATATTATCAAGTTGGCTGGATTTGAAGAGCTACCTCAAGATGAGCAGGGGTTTTATGCACACTATAGTGCCACAAACAACGAAAGCCTCCCTCTACAGGATGTAATAAAGCCCTTAATACTAAAAGAGTGGAAGGAGGTATACAAGTCTGCAATACCACATTTGACAGCCTGTGGGTGTCCTCTTCGGCAGCAGGTGCATCGGTTGCTGGGTGAAGAGCTTTATGGATGAAGTCTTAGTAGTTAAAGTCAAGCCGGAGATCTCTAGTTTATAAATTACCTTTTTTGGAGGTACAGAAGTTGCTTGGTACTGAACTTGATGAAATGTTACAGAAAGCAGCTGAATTGAAAAAAAGACTAGAACCATTTAAACTCTTCAATAATAAGAAATCGTTGATATCAAAAAGGTTTCCTCTCAATAATCAAGACAGACAGCCTTTTCCAGGACAGGCCCGAGGTTGGGGGGCTGCATTCTATAATAAATGTTAGCAGATGTGAAGGAGTCTGCTAGGGGTTCCATAAATAAGTTGAAGAGTGTGGGTGAAAGGGTGGATCCTGTGGATCCCCAAGGGTGACCGTAGTGGGCTGAGAAAGGGATGGATTAAAATTGACTCTTTGGATTCTGTTGTAGAGGAATGAAGTAAACCAATGCAGGAAGGACCATGATAACCCCATCCTCCGTTCGAGTAGGTTCAGTAGACTGTTGTGTTTATGTTATGTTATGTTATTGTGGTTTATTGCGCGCTCAGCTACTCCTAGGAGTGTCCCGGCGCGAGCTAAAAGGGCAGTAGAACAATAGGAAATTAAAACAGGTGGGTTTTGAGGTGCTTCCTGAACAGATAGGAGTCTTGAATCGCACGCAAAGATAGCAGCAATGCATTCCACAACCTGGAGGCCTTAAAAGCAAGAGATCTACCCCCATACGTTGAAGACGAACGCCGGGGGTAGAGGCAAGAAGCTGTGATGAGGATCTCAGACGCCTGGTAGGCTGGTAGAAAGAAAAACGCTTTTTAAGATAGGAAGGGCCTCCATCATGGAGAGCGCGATGTGCAAGAACCAGAGCCTTGAATTCAACGTGTTTTCTGACTGGAAGCCAGTGCAGAAAACAAAGCGCAGGTGAAATACAATTTCTGATGGGGAGATTAACCACTAGCCGGGCTGCAGCATTCTGGATTATCTGCAGTTTTGTCAGAAAGTAATCGGGTAGACCGATGTAAAGACCATTGGCGTAGTCGAGACGGGAGAGGATCAGAGCACGGACCACTGTCTCCTTCCCTGGTCTTGGTAACAGAGGTAAAAACTTTCTCAGAGATCTAAGTATACCAAAGCAACAGCCTGTGAGCTTTTTAATCTGAGTCAGAAAGGACAGCTGCTCGTCGAACCAGATACCCAAGTTTTTGACTGGGAGACCCGTGCAGGATGGAGGAGGAAAAGCTGAGGGCCAAAGAGAATCCCTAAAATGAGGCGGAAATTTACCATAGAGTAGAATTTCAGTCTTTTCCTCATTACATTTCAATTGGGCGACAGATAGCCAATGAAAGACGGCTGCCAGACAGCCCTGCACTCTGGAGGTGGAATAGTCAGTCCTGTCCCATGTAAACAGGAGCTGAGTATCGTCGGCATATTCAACCAACTTGGCCCCCCCTTCCTCTGCCAGTTGAACTAGAGGCGTAACATATATATTAAAAAGCAGAGGGCTCAACGAAGAACCCTGAGGAACTCCAGTGGAAACAGGCTTAGGAAGAGACATAAAAGGTGGGAGCCAGACCTGTTGTGACCGAAGTGTGAGAAAAGATTCCAGCCACTTCCAGGCCTGACCTGTTATGCCGATAGCGGCTAGCCGAGTCAATAACAGAGCATGAGGAACGGTGTCGAATGCAGCCGACAAATCCAAAAGGATAAGGGCTGCACTCCCCCCAGCATCCAAGCACTCACGGATAGCCTCCGAAACCTCAACTAAGGTAGACTCGGTGCTAGAAGAGGCTCTAAAACCCGATTGAGCCGGATGGAGAAGCCTCGAGTTCTCAACAAAATCAGTCAGTTGTTTGTTTACTACCTTTTCACAAATTTTAGCGAAGCAAGGGAGTAAGGAAATCGGGCGATAATTGGCAGGATTGCCGGCATCAAGAGATGGCTTTTTTCACAATGGAATGATTTTAGCTTGTTTCCATTCCAGTGGAACAACAGCCTCAGTAAGGGACAGATTAACAAGAGTATTTACCTCAAGATTAACTGTCTCGGCAATAGAAGCCAGGAGCCTGGCCGGGCATGGGTCAGACGGAGAACCTGACTTTAAAGATTGCAATAATTTCAAGGAGTCAGAGAGCGCCACCGGGGAAAAGGCAGAAAATAACACCACCGGGGTAGAGTTGCCAACCGGAGGCCCACTATTGGGAGCAAATGTCGCCTGAATGGTCCGAATTTTAGCAATAAAGAAATCAGAAAGCTTTTCGCACCAAGAGGCAGAAACTGGAAGTTTAGTGGTCATGGCTTCAGGAGCCATGAAACTCTGAACAATTTAGAAGATTTCTTTAGAGTTGTTACTAGCGCCCTCAATCCGCATAGTATAGTAAAGGCTTTTCGCTTCACGGATGGCCTGATAGTAAATCTTCTGGGCATCTCTCAACGTCTTCTTGGCTATTGGACAAAAGACAGTACGCCAGCTGCGTTCGAGCTTTTTACAGTGACGTTTGAGAAGCTTCAGATTAGGGGTGAACCAAGGTTGTGAGGGAGAATCCCTATGGCGACGGCGACAAGACAGGGGAGACAAACTGTCCACAGCTCGACCAATCCAACGCAGGAAACATGCAAGAGCCCCTTTAAGGTCAGAAGGAAGAGTAACCCTAGAGTTGTCTAAACAAAGCCGAAAGGCTGAGGGATCAATTTTTGCTGTAGACAGACAGGAATTGAGCCGTTGGTCGATAGCCCCATCATTCACAAACCAAGTAAAACAAGAGAGGAAATGATCAGACCAAGAAACAGGAAGAGGATTATCCAGAGAGATAGAAAAGTTAGAGCAGATAGGGTCCAGAATGTGACCACCACCATGAGTAGGAGAGCTGACCCATTGGGTAAGTTGAGCAAGATCAACCGCCTCTAGGAAGGCTTTGGAATCGCTCAAATCCCGTTGGTCGAGGTGAATGTTACAATCACCCCAAAAGAGGTATTGTGAAAAACGTAGTGCACGGGAGACAAGCAACTCTCCAAGACCACTAAGAAAAGGACCAGCGTAGCCAGGCGGCCTATAGACTAGGGAGCCGGCTAGTGTAGAGTGGGCCGAAAATACAATGGTGAAGTCGAGGAGTTCACTCTGATCTAACGAATATTGTTGCTCAATGTCGCCTCCCAGACATTTCTGTAAATAATGGCCACACCACCCCCCCTACCACACAAGCGGTCAGCTCGGCAAATCGAATAACCTGCCGGGATAGCCATCTGTACTATAGGATTAGAAGAGTCATTCATCCAAGTCTCTGTAACAAACAACAGATCAAGATGTAGATCCAGGATCAGATCAAAAATATCCTGGTAATGTTTGATTAACGAACGACTGTTGATCAGGCCCGCTTTTATACTAGGGCGGGCTTTAGAACTCACCGTCCCTCTAGCGTAAGGGTATATACCTCTAGGGGCCTGGCTGAGATGAAAATGGCACTTAGAACATAATAGAGGACGACTACAACTCACATCCCAATCCAAGTGGGGCGTGCAAATTGGGGGTCTAAGTGCCAGTAGATCAAGCCGGCTGTATATCGGCGGGGTCGCTATGAGAAGAGGAGGAAGGACAGCATGGCTGGCGCTGGACGCTACCGGGACGCGGACGGGCGCAGACGGGCTTGCCTTGTGCGCGCCTTCAGCACGCCCGCGGCGCGGCCGTCCGGTGCGCATTAAATGGTCGTCCCGTGTGCGCGAAGCTAGAACGCCTCAGATCCAAGATGGCGGCTCTCGGCGGCACAGCGAGCTACCAGGAAGTGGATAAAACACACAATACACTACCAAAACAGGTTAAAATGCAGAATGAGGAGCAGAATGTAGTTAAAAAGTATTCAATTTTTAAAGTGCAAGTAAGGGGGCTTTGTACAATTCAGATGTGCAAAGTAAGCAATTACATGTGCAAAATAAGCAGTAAGCAATTCGACAAGGAAAACGCCAGACCAACGTGAGGCGTGGTGTCTACTGTGCCTCGAAGCGTTCGAGTAGGTTCAGTAGACTGTTGTGTTTAACAGTGTCGAATGCAGAAGAAAAGTCAAGCAGTATAAGTAGACAATTCATTCTGGTCCAGCATTCTTCATATGCCATCCAGTATGTGCATGAGTGCGGATTCAGTGCTGTGACTTTGAAGGAAGCCAGATTGGTATTGGTCAAGGAGTTGGAAATTATCTATGTGTTTTCAAAGTTGGATCTGGAGACATTTTTACAGAAGCTTTGCCAGAATGCAGATGTTGAAGATTGGGCACAGGTTGATAAGGTCTGAGCAATCTGCCATAGGCTTTTTGAAAATGGGGGTTACCTGCCCTACTTCTAGGCAATCAGCGATAGTGCCTTGGCATAGCAAGGCAATTGCCAAGAGGCATTGTACGAAGTCAGTCACTAACTTCCCAGACTCAGTCTCTGCTCAACATGAAGGCTAGAGTGCCAGTACTAGAAGACCAAAAAGGCACTGTTTTGTATTTGATACTCTTTTTAGCTTCAACGTCAGGCAGGAGATATCATCTTGTTCTGGATTTAAAGGCAATACACAGATTTGTGCTTGTGGAGTCATTCAAGATGCCATCATTACAGACTTATCATTCATCTGATCATGAAAGGCGACTATCTGGTGACGTTTAACATTATGGATGCTTATCTTCATGTCCTGATCCATGTTGACAGTCAATTATTTCTGAGGTTCTGAGTAGAAGAGCAGCATTTTCATTTCCAAGCTCTCCCATTCAAAAGGGTATTTGCTCCAATTGTAGCTGTTTTGCAACTAAAAGTCATTACTATACTTCCATACCTTGATGGTTACTATCTACACCTTTTTAAAGGCTCAGCAGGATGTAGCCACAGTGACCAAGGTTCTTCAGGAATTAGGATTACTATTGAATGTCCAAAAATCACAGCTTATTCTATCTGAAATCAAGGCCGTCATTGGAGCCCAGTTCGATACGCAAGTGGATGAAGCCTTCCTCCCATGTGACAGGATGAGGTAAATCCAATCCAACATTCTCATGATATTGGAACTGTTCAGTGCCATGGCCAGATCATCATTGAAAATACAGGGTTTGTTAGTACCATCAACAACAGTTGTGTCCTGGGCATATTCTATCTAAAACCAATAGTAAGTCACATTCTGATGGGTCCCAAGCTCGGCAGATTACGAGCAGTTGATTCCAGTAACTGCCCAAATAACCTACGATGCAACATGTTGATTGATGGAGAACAAATTAATGAAGCGAATTCCCCTTCAATTTCCAACCCCAGTTCTCCTAACCACAGGTGCCAGTCTTTGGGGCTGGAGGGGCTGTTCTAAAGGATCAAGAAAGAAAAGCTCCTGGGACTCCTCAGGAGAGCATCCAGTCTTCGAACTGAATAGAGCTGTCTGCAGTGATGAAAACCTTCTTGGTGTTCCAACCAGCATTAGAGGGAAAAATGCGGTTGTGAGGGCAGACAATCAAATCGCAAGGTGCTTTTTGAATCAGCAGGAGAGGACAAAGAGCAAATTCTTGAATTTGGTGGAATCTCAAAAATTTGGCTGGGCAGACTTTCATCTCCTGCAGGCATTAAGAGCCGTGAGCATCCAGGGCACATTGGAATTTTGGGTGCACAGTCTCACTCGCAATCTGCCTTCATCAGTGATGTATCACATCTTCAGCCAACAATTCAGTCAGATATGCTTCAGGTTCTGGATCTCGTGGTTCGATTTGTTTTCTTTCCCAGGCAATGCAATGTGTCAAAAATCTGCAAAGAGACATACTGTCCACAAGCATGGGCAGTGGATGCCTTGTATGTTCCATGGCCTCAGGGATTACTTTATGCTTTTCCTTTGATATTTCTTCTTCTGAGGGTATTTGAGAAAATTCAGGGAAAGTGGTGAAGGTGATTCTGGCAGTGCCTTGCTGGCCCCAATGTCCTTGGTTTGCCTTGCATCTGACCCTATCCATAGGACAGTAATTTCCCCTCCCCTACAGCCAGCCCATTTCCATTGAAATTCCTGAGACTTTCCCATTATCACCGCCTTAGCTTGATGGCTTGGCTATTGAAAGGTTAGGTCTGGAGGGGTTGGGCTATTCTGAGCAGGGTGCGTTTGAGATTCAGGGTCAGAGTTATCGTTTTGTGACGCCCCTGCCTCATGCAAGAGAGCGCAAGGGAGAAGTAAAACCTAAGTGACATTTATCAAGCCATGTAAGGCCACCTTGCGTAGTCCTGCATGTTATGTTATGTTAAAAACATTTCTATAGCGCACAGCTGCCCCAGCCAAGGGGCGTCCCGGCGCTTCCAGAAAGGTCCCAACACCACACAGCCCTGCAGGGGTAGAGGCGCACAGACTAAACTGAAAGAGGAAACAAATACGTTTTGATAGCCCTTCTAAACTGAAAAAGCTCATTCATCTCACGAAGATAGGGCGGAAGAGAGTTCCATAACTTTGCGACCTGAACCCGGAAAGACCGGCCACCGGCCCTGCAAAGCCTAAACCGTGGAACCACCACCAGGTTTTGCCCTGAAGATCTCAGAGAGCGCGAGGGCACGTAAGGCACCAAAAGATCGGCAAGAATCTGAGGAGAGGCCAATTTGAGGATCTTAAAAGAGAGACACAAGGTTTTAAAAGAAATCCTCTGTGCCATAGGAAGCCAGTGTAGAGAACGGATGGTACTTTCCGCAGAACAGGACCTCGGTAACCCAACCAGGGCTCTGGCTGCGGCGTTCTGAATACGTTGCATCCGGGCAATTTCCGCCTGGTTGGCCCCCAACAGGAGCGAGCTGGCGTAATCAAGCCGAGATAGTATGGATGCCTGTATAACCAGCTGCCTAGTGGGAGCGTCAAAGAACCTCAAAATGGGTTTCAACCCTCGTAGGATGCCAAAACAAGTGGCCGCCACTTTTTTAGTACGAGTACTAAAGCTTAAGGCGGAATCCAGCCACACCCCCAAGTTTTTTACCTCTAAAACTGGGATAGGAGTTACACCCAGTTCAGGGGGCCACCACATGTCACGCCAAAGGTCCGACCGCTTCCCCACAATCATGACCTCGGTTTTTTTAGCATTTAACTGGAGACAGTTGGCATTCATCCAGCCAGCTACCGCCAACAGACCCTCCCGGAATCTGGAGGCATCAAGGTCGGAGTCTCCGCTCAGGGCAACCGCCAGCTGCGTGTCATCAGCATAGGAGACCATCGTGATGCCCCAATGCTTGACGACCGCCGCAAGCGGTTTCATATAAAGATTAAATAATGTGGGACTCAACGACGAGCATGGCTTAATAAATCTGGAGTATCGCAAGGCAGCGCAAATCGCTGCCTTGCATTACTCTTCCCAGGGAGGTGTTCAGTGGGTCGTGGGTGTCCCCACACATCTACTCAATTATTTTGGCCCATTCTCGGATTTACCTTTATTGGTAGACCTGGGAATGCGTCAAAATAGTATGCCTCCCCAGGTGAGGCATAACAAAGAGAAATATTGTATTTCTCCTTGTTGTATCTCTTTCTATGTGTGCTGCATTCTGCAGCACACATAGAAAGAGGAAGATACATCTGAGTATTATTTTTGTGCAGGAAGGTGTTGCTTCCTGCACAAAAGCAATCCTGTCTACAACGCAGGCACCTTTGCACCATGACGCTAGGGTGTCTGCATTGGTGCTAGGCAGCCAAAAGTGCGCCAGTGCTTGGAAAGGACAGAAATGCGCTGTATAATATTAAATAAGGCCATTTTCTGCCCTTTCACACAGCGCAGGGCAGCAAGGTGGCTTGCTGTGTTGCGCTGTGTGATGCAATCATAAACATGGGCCTCAATCTTTAAGGAAATAGCCAACTCTCACTTCTCATAAAAGACACTAGAATAACTTTTCTAAATGGTGCCTGACGAAGTAGAGATTGACCCTTCCCATATTTTAACATTTCTGAGAGATGTTTTATTAAGGATTGGCACCTTACAACTTTAAATTCTGTGGCAATCAAAGCATTCAGACAATTTCCAGTAGATCTTTCTAAGGTGTCATATTGGTTACCTTCCAATGACTTTACATTGTTATGCATAGAAAAAGGACAAATAAACGATTCATTCGGTATTCACGTTTCTGCGGCTGCCATTTTAAAGTGACCATTGCATTAATATACGTTCACACCGTTTATATCCTTGCATTAAAAATTCAGATAATTATTCTCATATTAATGACCAAAATTATGAATGTAAACAACATTTAAATTCAACAAAGTCTAATGAAGTCCTTTGTAGCAGTAGCTACTTCATCCTTGTAGCTTCCATTTCTATTACTTCAATTCATTTACGTTTGATTCATTATGAAATGCACATGATAGTCTTTACCCAGTGCTCCAATGTGCCACTGAATAATAGAGCTAATTAAATTCACTAAAGGACATTCATTTTGCCTTTAGAATAATGAATTCATCATGAGATTATATTCTTTCTATCTGACCTCAACATGTTTCACCCCATGCGCTTGCCGATACAACCCATGAATCATGAAATCAACCTCAATAGACATGAAATTACTATTCGAACAAAGAATTAAGAAAGATTCCATTCCCAGAGCATAGAATTGTTTCCCACATAGTGGTCGTTATGATTCTATTCAACTAGCTCATTCATCTTTGTTCGTATACAACCGCTAGTACCAAGACTTATTACAATGAACACAATATTCTGGCTTCAAATGAGATTAACTATATAACACTATTACAATATTTCCCTACTTACTAGCCTCAAAATTGCTCCCTGGATGGGCAAAAAGAGCAGAGAGGGGGGAGACATCCACCAATACGGGGTCACACCATAATGTTACATGAATTGGGGGTTCATGGATCATACTAATGCAAAATTACCTATTATTAAAATGACCGTATTACAAAACAAAAGACAAGACAAAAAGTGAAAAACAAGGTCACCACATCATCAACTGAAAAGATAGAGGTTTAAATTACCAGAAATCTGGCAAAAAGGGGTCATCCAATAAAAAAAAACTATTCACCCAAATGCACTGCTAGTTCTTCTTCTGTATTCAGACCTATTGGTACTTTGGTTTTCAGATCCAATATATAGCAGAATTTTAAACATCTGAGCTTAGACACACAGTCCCCTCCTCTTTCATCCTGGGGCACATGGTCTTAAAAAACAAAAACAGTAATTAATTCCTGTTACTGTTGTAGTGTGTCTCAAAATGTCTTGTGATAGGGTATAACTGATCCCTATTCATAATAGTGCGTAAATGTTCCATAATACATCTTTTCATCTGATGTATAGTACAACCAATGTATTTCAATTGGCATGGGCATACTATACAGTAGACGGTGTATGAGGTATTACAATTCATCAGCTTATTGATGTTCCTCAGTTTCTTACATCCTAGTACCTGATATGTGAGCACCTTTTTGCTGTTTTAGCATGCTTTGCAATTGATGCATGGGAAGAATTCCACAATGCCCTGGAATCTGTTTTTTCCAAAGACAAATGGCTCTGGACTATTTGATCCTTTATAGATCTTCCTTTCCTGTATGTAATACTAGGCTGATCATATATATCTGTGCCAATCAAAGGATCAGTTTTTAAAATATGCCAGTTCTTGCGGATGATTTTATTAAGGGCTCCTGTGTGTTTGAACAAGCTTGTAATTAATCTAAATTTCTAGTCAATCCTACTTTCACTGATATTGTCTAGAAGGAGACTCAGTCTGGATTTGGTTTTGCCTCTATTTATAGCTCTGTTCAGGACTTTTGTCGGGTACCCTCTTTGCTCAAATCTTTTGATTGAATCTGTTGCTGCTACCTCATAATCTTCTGTAGTGCAGTTTCTCTTCAAGTGGAGCAATTTCCCATAAGGAATGGTCCACTTGAATGTACTAGGATGGCTGCTTGTGGCTTGAAGGAGGGAATTACCCTCCGTCGGCTTTCTATATAAAGCTGTACATATCTTGTTGTATGCCACAAAAACATTCAGATCTAGAAAGTTCACTAATTCAGTACTCATTTCTCATTTGAATTTCAAATTAAGCACATTTTTATTCAGAGCTTCAATGTACTTATTTGCTGATTCAAGAGACCACCTCCACACAAAGAGGTCATCTATGTATCTATGCCAACTATCAAGCCGACCCATATCTCATTGGGCCCTGACCAGGCCACCTGCTTCTCCCACCAGCATACAAATACATTTGCATAGCTGGGGGTGAGGCAGGTGCCCATGGTCATCCAGTGCTGCTGTGTGTTGCTGGAAAAGAAAGATGCTATTAGTTAAACAAAAGTGCATACATTCCATAAGCATTCTATTGTGCTCTGAGAATTTTAGATACATTTCTTTCAAGAAATATTGCACAGCTATGAGCCCTTTCTCATGTGAAATGCTTGTATAAAGGTTGTTAATATCCAGCACAATTATCTACATGTAACGTTCCCATATGGTTTTCGCTATCTGTCTAAAAAAATCCTTTGTATCTCAGACGTAAGAAGTTGGGCTTACAATGAAATCAAAAAGAAAATGGTCAATGTACATTGACATGTGTTCCATGAGACATTCTTGTGAGGAGATAATGGGACGTCCTGGAGGGGATTCCTTATTTTTATGTGCTTTTGGAATGTGATAAAACGTCGATGTTAGAGGATGGGGAGACTTTAGGAACTGGAAATCTTCCAAATCAAGCATTCCTATGCAGTACCAGTCATATAATAATTCATGATACTGCACAATGCTCTTTGTGTATTCTTCTTTCAAATTAGGTTGGTAACATTCCATATCCGATAATTGCCTCATTGCTTCTTGACAATACCTATTTCGATTCAACAAGACAATATTTCCCCCCTTGTATGATGGTTTACAGACTATTTCCTTATCATTATGTAGGGTTTATAACGCAGTCCTTTGTTCTTTGATGATGTGAGTATTTTTCTCTTTGGATTACTTCAGGTGTAGTTGTATTAAGTCTTTCTTTACAGTTTCCTCGAAAATATCAAATGGCATCTGTGGGCATTGAAGTTATAAAGGTTGATTTTGGTTTAACATTCACTTTCCGCACTTGTTTCCGGGATGCCCAATATTTCTGCTTGTTCCACTGTATCCATATTGTTGTTAGCGTGTACCGCCGATCCCAATTCCCCTAGAATGGCTGATGTTTCTAGGTCATTGCCTGTCAATCTATCATTTTCTGACCGTGTGGGAATGGTATGATGTCTGTTCCAGTCCCCTTTTAATTTGTCGAATTTCTGAAATTTCAATTTTCTGTAAATTTAAACAAATCAATATGTGTTTGAGCATATTCAAAATTGTTTGATGGAAAAAATGTAAGACCTAGCCTGAGACTTGATTCCTCTGCTTTAAATAAAATTTCACAATTGTTAAATTATCTGTTTCTATTTGCGTTTGCAACCTCGTTTGCTTATGATTTGCAGTGTTGTTCCTCTGCTTGTATTGTTTGTGGCCCCCCTTCTGGTTTGTTGTCTTCTCTTTATGGGCCATAGGCTTGGTTTTCCCTCCCCATTGCCTTGACTTCCTTATTAGTTGGAACTCTTCATGAAAACTGGACTTTTCACGGCCTGCTTCACGCAAAGCCTTCTTGACCAGATTGTTCTGTGTCTCCTTGTTGTATCTGATTCAGAGGTTTCTCTTTGTTCAATGGTAGACAGATTTTTGTTGCTCCTTAGTTCCCTTCTTGGGATGTCGAATTTTCTCGTAAAGGTTAATACTCTTCCTTGCTCATAATCACGAGCATTTCAATTAAATTTGATTTGTTTTCTCCACTTTATTTTCTCCTCATAGGTGATCAGCCTCTTTGTCATCAGCTCTTTAAGTTCTTTGTGTGTGTGTGTATAAATGTAAGACGTTTTTGAAAATAGCAGTGCATAGTGAAGGCACAAGTTATTCTTATTTTAGAGCACGAGTTACAGTTACTTGAGATAAGTATGTAAGGTGAATTTCAGTAGTTTGTTTTTAGTTTAATACATTACACTGTCACTGGAATTTTCACCTAACTTTAATGTTTCTTTTTCAGTGATTTTCTATGTTTAAAAAAAATGTAAAGTAAGATATAATCACAATTCTTAACTATCACATCACTTTAACCTTTGTTTTCTTCAGTGAATTTCAGTTTTTTTATGTAAAGTTATATCTTAATACCATATGTAAAGCAAATACCCACCACTCATGCCCTTCTGCCTCGGTGGCATGGGGTTGGCTATAGGGCTTGGCCTTTGGCCAAGCCCTGCGTCCAATCCCTCGCAGGCAAGCAACCTCACGCTGCACAGGGCAGGCCCGGTGTCCAAACCCCACCCGGCAGCCAACCCCCAATGTGCATGCACAGCATGGTGTTGGTCACTAGGCCTGGCCACGGCCTTCTAGCATTTGCAGTGAACAGTTGATCTTGCAGGTCCTGGCCACACCCAGACAGACTTACCAACTTTGTCAAAGACTTACAACGCCAAAATGTAAAACGGAAGCCTATTAGCTTTCTCAAGGAGTGAGGCTATCTATTTAGATAAAGCAGATCTATCATCTTGCTCTACAAATCACCAATATTTTTTAATCTAATGTATATTTCAGTAATTCACACAATGCAATATTTAATAATAGTGATTATTATAAAAATGTTTTTAAACGTTTTTATATAAAAACATGTGTGTGAGTCTTTCTTTCATCATAGTTTTTAATATTGCATTTTGTGGGCTGCAAAATGTTAAAAAAGGCTCAGAGACGTTTCGTTTTTGTAACTCAAAATCAGTTTTATTGAGTTTTCACAAATTAGTACAACAGCATATTAAACTTGTGCAAGTTACAAAGCTTGTTGTAAGGGCTTATATGTCATGAATAATAGAGACAACAATACAGAAGGGTCATGGCAGTAATAACGACATGACAAGCAAAGGGCCTGGGCGGCTGCTGTCAAGGTTAAAACGTGTCAATGGATTTCATGATGTATGCCACAAAAGGAGTAGGGACATATCCAGCTGATATGACTCCTTCCAAATAGGTGTGGGGGCGAACGGTCTATGAGCTCTTTCCTATGCCTGGGTTGTAGGCGAGGGACCCAAGGAGAGGGTTGCGGGACCCTACGTTGCTATGCCTTGATGGATAAGCTAAAGGGCCAACCTGTCAACATGAAAAGAAAGCGGGAAGTAAGAAAACAGAACTTGGCAATAAAGTCTCCAGCCATGACGTGAAAGAAGCAGTACTGACATGTGGAAAAGAGGGGAGAGGAGTGAGGGGGAGACATCCCCAGGACCAAGAATGCTCTCTCCAGCATAACCGATCAGTAAAGGCGAGAGTGCCTCAAAACCTTCCCCATTATCTAGTCAAACAAGTGGAAGGCACAAAAGTCTGGGTGGTTCAAAGCATAGATACTCTAGCTGTGACATATAGTTGATAAGGGGTTGCCAGAGACGCATTAATTTTTTGTCCAAAAAGGACATTTTATGGGTCAGTTGCTCAGTTGTCAGGGTGCGCTAGAGCCTTGTGAACTAGGACACTACTGGAGGATATGCGTGGGACTTCCAGGCTATAAGCTGTTTTGCTGCACCCGCCATATGTCATACAAGATACCAGTCTGCATGGGTCATTGCTTCCAGCATTGTTGGGTGTATACCCAGAATAACTTTGCAGTAATCTACTGGAATCAGGTAGCCCAGGGTACTTTTAATATGGCTCAGAATTTCTTTCCAAAATATGGCAATAGGCAGGCATGCCCACCATATGTGTTGGAGGTTTCCTATCAGCTCTACACACCTCCAGCAAGAGGCTGATATTGCAGGGTAAATAACGTGTAAATGGGCAGTAGTATAGTACCATTGCAGTATGATTTTAAAGGCCATTTCTTGCTGGGGGATGCTTCTGTGGGTGTTTTGGATTTCGCCTCACAGGAGTTCCCACTGTTTCCTTGAGATGTTCTGGGCAGTGTCAAGCTCATTTAATCTGATACGGATGGCTGGATAGGAGGCAAGATTGTTGCAGTACAGCATACGTCTTTGAGACAAGGCCTTGGGTGGCCTCAAAATTGTGGACAAGGGTTTCAAAGGGTTGGAGGAAGGGAGTGGCCACCAAAGTATTGGGAGGATGTAGTGACCAATGGCGGTATTGAAAATATTGGTGTATTGGTGTATCGTGGAAACGAAATTCAAGTTTGCATTGCTCGAATAATTTGATAGTCTGTCCTTGAAAGAGGTGCAGCAAGATTTAGCATTCACCCGTAACGCAGGCCAGGAAGGAGCCCAGGGGAAGCGCAGGTATGAAGTCGGCATTGCATGCTATCGTGATATTCGGGGAGTAGAACATGGTCAGACCCCTCCTGTTGCTTGGTCATCCCAATACTCCAAACCTGTCTGGGTCGAGGTGCTATATAGATAATTCTGAGGTGAAGCTGCTTCGGATCCCAGGCCAAATCCCACAGCGGCCTACAGTCCATTTGTACCCAGTATATTTCGCAGTCTCTAATCACCCACAGATGAAATGGAGACGGGCAGCCCAATAGTAGCCTAGGAGATTAGGACAGGCAAGGCCACCACGATTCTGAGGAAGCATGAGCAGGGCATTGGATATGTGGGGGGTGTTTCCCTTTCCACATAAAAGAGCTTAGGCCTCCTTGGAGTCTTTTAATGTCCTCTGTGGGTATGGGTGTGGGGAGTGACTGGAATAGGTAAAGAAGTCTGGAAATAATGTTAATGTTCACAAAATTGATGCAACCTAGCCAGGAAATATATAGTGGTCTCCACTGCTGGAGGTCATCCATGATTGCTTTGCTGTAGCGTGGCCATATTTGAAGGGAGCTGGTGATTGTGAGACCATGATATTGGATGGAGTATGGTGGCCAATGGAATGGGGCAAGTGTCTGCAGGTGTGGGAGTTGTTGTTGCAGGATGGTTAAATTGAGCATCTGTGGTTTAACCATGTTGATCCTGGATCCGGACACTATCTCAAACACTTGGAGGGCTTGGACCACCACGGGGAGGGAGGACTCCTGTTCGGTCATGGCAAGTAGCCAATCATCGAGGGATAGCAGGACTTTACAGTCCTGTCCCCTGAACTGAATGCCTGTAATGGCATGGGTATGCCTTAGCGGGTTGCCAGAGGCTCCACTGCAAGGACAAAGAGCAAGGGGGATAGTGGCAGCCCTGCTGAGTACCCCGGGAGGGTGTGAGGGGCCAGGTCGACTGGCCATTTCCCCAAATTGTTGCTGTGGGCACCATATTTTTGCTGATCATGTTGGGGCCTAAACCTATTTTCTGGACGGCTGCTTGCAGAAAAGTCCAGCTCACCCTATCAAAGACCTTCTTGGCGTCAAGAGATAGGAGGAGATCAGGAATGTTATGCCTGTTACTAGCAGGTGGGCAAGCCCTCTCTATGTTTTACAAAGCCGACCTGGTTAGGGTCTACTAAATGGGGAAGAATTGTTTCAAGGCAATTATCCAGCATGTTAGTGTAAATATTTTGTGTCATTGTTTAATAAGGCTATTGCACAAACCAAAGGAAATGATGGACGGAGTGTTGAACATTGCAAGCACTCACCCCCAGTCAACTGATCTGGGTTTAATCCATCACCGTTCTTTAGCCCACTCTGCCACCCCAGTTCAGACATGGCCATATGCAAATCAGTCTGACCCTGTGCCTCATGGGAACAGTCCAGCCCGAACTGCCAAGCCATGTCTTCCCTGGACCGGAAACAAGCTTCCTAGGACCGGTTTCTGGCATTTCAGCCGTCTTCAGCCAGGCTTGCTTGAATCCAGTGGCAAAGTGAGCAAGGGACTCACGTCTGAGCATACCCTGCCAACTTATGGCGAACAAAGCACAAACCAAAGGAAATGATGGACGGAGTGTTGAACATTGCAAGCACTCACCCCCAGTCAACTGATCTGGGTTTAATCCATCACCGTTCTTTAGCCCACTCTGCCACCCCAGTTCAGACATGGCCATATGCAAATCAGTCTGACCCTGTGCCTCATGGGAACAGTCCAGCCCGAACTGCCAAGCCATGTCTTCCCTGGACCGGAAACAAGCTTCCTAGGACCGGTTCCGGCATTTCAGCCGTCTTCAGCCAGGCTTGCTTGAATCCAGTGGCAAAGTGAGCAAGGGACTCACGTCTGAGCATACCCTGCCAACTTATGGCGAACAAAGCACAAAACAATAAGGCTATTGGGCCATAGGATGGGCCAGAGGGTCTGATCCATGCTTGAGAATGAGCGTGAACGCTGAGTTGGATATCATCAGTGTGACGGCGGTGGCATAGGTGAAGGAGTTGCAGAACTCAAGCAGGGGGTTCGGCAGTTGGAGGAAGGAGGCCATATAGAAAGCAGTCGCTGGGCTATCCCGGCCAGGAGATTTACCTTTAGGGTGTTCTCTATGGAGTTCCTCCATCGAGAATGGTTCCTCCACTGTCACGAGCAGAGCAGGCATCAAGAGGCTGCCGGGTGCAGTCCCGTAGGTAGGAGTCAAGGGTGGCTTGATTCTCCCTCTCCCCGGTGTAAAGATTTCGATAGAAGAACCGAAAGGCTTCTTGTTAATCTGGTTCCCTCCGGGTAAATCTTGGAGACATGAGATCGAGCACGTTGGTGGCGTAATCTGCACGCTGAGAGAGTGCCTACCTGTCTCCCCCATCGTAATACTTTTGTTTGAGTGCCAGAAGTGACCTCTCTGCTTTATTAACCCGGTGTGCCCAAAGTTGGCTTCTCAAGATGGCTAGTTGCTGCCTGGCACGTGCCGTGGGTTGCTGCTTGTCCATACACTTCAAGGAGCGATCTCCTCGGTGAAGTTAGTTTTGAACAAGTGCGCTTTCCGAGCCCTGGCTATGGAGGACATGACGCCTCGTAAGGTTGCATTAAGGCCATCCCAAAGCATATGGGGGAGTATCTGGGACGGAGTTGAGCATGAAGTATTCAGTGATGGCATCTTTGATGAAGGCCTTATATTCTGTGTTATGTAAGAGTTGAGCATAAAGGCTCAGCAGGGGGATGGAGTTATCAGTTATCCGGGTGGACTCCAGCCTCCTCAGGAGTGAGTGGGTAAGGAAAAGGTAATCGATGCAAGAGTAGGACAGGTGTACATGGGAATAAAAGTAGTCTTTCGCATCTGGGTGGAGGTAACGCCTGGTGTCTACTAATCCAGCATCTGCCAACTCCCTCCTGAGCAATCCGGATATTGTCCTTGTACCCCTGAAAGTGTCCTGTGTTTCTGTTGAGGTCAGGATCCCACACTAAGTTGAAGTCACCCCCCACTACGAGATCCTCCTTATTAGGGCTTTGCTCGTCTGCGAGCAACTTTCGAAGGAACATGTTTTGCGACTGGTTAGGGGCATAGAGGTTGAGGAAAGTTAGAATGTCCCTACCCCTCTCGATTGTTAGCGTCACAAATCATCCACCCAAGTCTCTTGTAATTTTGGTTAACTTAAAGTAGAAGCCACTTTTGAAGAGGATGGCGGCTCTCAGTGTTTTAGTGTCAGTGTATGCCGAATGTTGGCAGGGGTATCTGGGGTGAGCAATGATGCGGCAATCCTCCCTGAGCAGGTGTGTCTCTTGCAAAAAGATTACATCAGGGTCCTGCTGTAGAAGGTAGTGCCAAACCTGCCGATGATTTCTGGGGGGAGTTGAGCCCTTGTACATTAAGGGATACGTTTTATGTTGTTCATTGAACCCATTTCAAAGTGGAGGTGCGCAGCGTGCCACAGTAGGAACTTCTGCCCTCAAGGGGAATAGCAGTATGGGCAGGGAGAATAGGCCTCCATCCTCAAACCCCTCCATGGGTAGTGTGGACAGCAGGGAGACTTGTCAAAAAGGGTGGCAGTGCAGGGCAAGTAAAGGGGACAACATGGCACAACCTAGTGAACCACTCCATCAAGAGACGAGTGGAGAAATCCACCTGTCCCTACTGAGGGGTCACCCTTGACGGAGGAAAGCCAAGTCAGGGGGACGGAACAGGAAACACTGCAGCAGGGTAACAACTTATAGGAAAAAATATGCAAAGATATAACAAGCAGTAGTTAATACATAGAAGTCTGGCCACCGGACCATGGGCCCTGCTGAGGAGTGGAAGAGTCATTAGGCCGGTGTGGCTCAACGGTGGTATGTGGCTTGGCTCAGAAGATGTTCGATGCAAATTTTGTGTCACTGGTGGCGGATTGAGGAGATCATGCTTCATATTTTGGAGGTGCGCAAATTACCTCTTTTGCAGTGCAGAAGGCTTTTGCTGCGTTGTTGCGGCCCAAGCCCAGTCTACGGACAGTCTGCCAGGCAGAACGCCAATCATCAGGTTTCTGAGACAGGGAGGGTCGAGGTATCTCTGCCAGGTAAGCCCCAAGGTTTGGCTTATATATCTTCCACCCTGTCACCCACAGCTATGACATCTTTGCGAAGATCATGGAGGAACCTCTTAAACTCAGTTTTTAGTGAGCTAATCTCCTCACAAATGTAATTTAAGAGTTTCTCCCTACAGTCATGTGTGATCAGAGGGGCAAGGGCGGTCACAGAGGTTTGTCCCTCCTGACAGCTGTGGTGGATTTGGACCAGAAGGAAACTACTGAGCTGTCTCTAGTGGCTTTGTCCCTTAGCATAGTAGATGTGCAATCAGCTGCAACCGGTCTGAAAGTGCCAGGCAGGAGGAGGTTTAAAGGCTACTAGAATGGTCAAGCCATGATCCCTATTTCAATTGATGCGATATAGAAGGGAGTTCGACGGAGCCCTCATCCCTGGATAATGATGAGCCGGGCAGGCCCCAATGAATCTGTGCAAGGGACAAAAGGTTGGCGGGCTGCCCAGCCACACTGAGAAAGGCAAAGCAGACAAGAAGATGGGCGCGGTAGGGTTAGGTAACACAGAGAGACAGGTCCCTCTTGTCCCTCAAAGTACGAAGAGTGGGGGATCAGGCATGGCCCCAGTCGGGTAGGCTCAAGGGCCGGGTCACGTAGAGGTGACCTCCTGATCAAGACTCCAAGTGTCGAAACAGCCCCCCCATGCGGGCCCTGCTCAAGACAGTCACCTCTCCCCATCAGCTGCAAGGGGGTGAGTCCAAGAAAAGGCCACAGAGCGAGGCCAGGCATGAGGCAGAAAGAGTTAGATATTCAGGTGGTCACACGCAAAAGTGGGTCCCCCAGACAGCTATGTCCATCATGATGTGGAGGTTAGGAGAGTGGTTAATGGCTCACTGAAGGTAGGCCCAAGAAGGTCAATTAGGCTCCTTTGCATCTCCCAGTGGGGGGCGCCAGAGTCACCGACATGACGACAGCCACAGGTGGGGGAGGGGCCCTCCAATTTCTGTGGCATGTACTAGTGTCACTTCGACCTTGGGGCCCCAGAGCACCCCTGCTCACGAACACCGAGTGGGTGCTCTCTCACCTCAGATGCTGCCATTCCTGCTGCTGTTCGCCCCCTCTGCCATCCAGACCAAACCCATCCGGGGCCGTAGTTCAGACCCCACAGGGACAGAGCATCGCCACTGTCTAATGCAGGCGGTGGAGGTGTATCCAGGGGGTTGCCTTCACAGGCCGATGCACAGGGACCTCTAAGCTAGGCCGCCGACTGGGACCTTGTGGTGGTGGGTACAGTAAACAGTGCTTTCAGCCAGGGTTCCATGTATGCCTCCACAGTGCCTGGGCACCTCTACATCCAACAGCTGCAACAGGTGGGGAAGCCCGTACTGACCTCCCAAGATGGCAACACCATTCCGTCCACGGAGGGCTCAACAGGGTGAACTCTCTCGTTCCCGGCGGTGGCCAAATTAAAATGGCGCCTCCTCTCTGACAGGATCCAGGAGTGCTTGGCAGGTCACAGCTGGTTCCGGTGAAAAAAAGAGTCCACTATGGCACGGCTGTGCACTGACCAGGCCTTAAAGATGAGTAAATGTAAGCTTTAGGGCCCACGGGAACCAGCATCTTACTCTATTCCCAGTCAGGCCACTTACCTGTTTAAAAAAATAAAAATACAACATACATGTCAGTGAGCCTTTCTTTTAACATTTTTCAGCCCACAACAAGCAATGATAAAAACAACCACAAGAAGGACTTGCAGCTAGGAGTGCTTAAAAAAAGATAGTAAGTTATCCTTGAGTCAGGGATTTAATGACCCAGGAGACTTACTGTTTTTTATCTAATGTTGCTGGGGAGCTGCTACACTCCTTGCAGCCCCTTAAAAACATACTTGCTAGTGCAGATGAGCCTTGTAGGTACACCACCAAAGTACAGAAACAAATGTAAATACATTATGAAGTGCACCTTCATGGAGCAGTGAATAATAAATGAGTGACTCCTGCCGCTTATTTATTATTCATTTCTTTCAAAAACAAACTTTTTGTGGGTTTTCCAGCACCCACAAGGGACACTCACATCTTTCATTTTATTTGGGGGCTGGAGGGGGAGCACCGGGTCCCCCACATATTTTTTGCCGGTGGGAGCAGGCATATTTTTGATTAGGTTGGTGCCTGGTGCCCACCTGGGGCACCCAGTACTCCTTTCTTATTTAGTGGCCATGGGGAGAACCCCAGGCCCCCACAACCCTAGCCTTCTCCCCTGGCAGGAGAAAGCCATTTTCTTTGCTATAGGTGGGACCCTCAGTGCCCACATGGGCACCCACAATGTAGGGGGTCGCTGGGGGCTGCGGGGGGAGACCCAAGGCCCCAGCCAGCTCCCTAGCCAGCACCATACTGAGAGCTGGCAGGGGCTAGCACCTTCCCTTTGCTCCTACCTGGGTGGGAACGGCATTTTCTTTACGGCTCCCACCGGGGCGGTAACAAAACTGAGTTCCCTGCCTGGGAGAATGCGGGTATTGCCCAGGCAGGGAACCAGAGAGTCGTGGTGTAGGCTTGATGGGGCACTCTGTAGTATCATACACAGGGGGAAGCATGCCCCCCTCCCTTATATTTAAAGTTCAGCCCTGGAAATGGGGATGGGGCCGGGGGTTTGTATGTCCCTCCTCTTAAATTTGCATATGGCCCCAGGGGATAGGGTCCCTGAGGCCTAAGAGTGGCTCTGGGAGGGGACCCCACTACCGACAGCTCCCTAAATATTTTATAACAATGACCACAGGCCCTGGCCCACTCTGGGGGTCAAAATATTAAAATACAAAACGAAGCCGGCCAGTGTTTTTTTTTTATGCCGTGATCCTGTGGAAATCCCACTGGACCATGGAATAAGCAATCTATTTTTTAAAATGTTGGCAAGAGAATCCCATTAATAACATTACTGCAACATCTGAAATAACATCATTGATGAAAAGACTATGCGTGACACGAGTTATAGTTATCTGACGATAGATAACTTTAACTGGTGAATGTCTGGGTTTTTTTCAGTTTGAAACCTTACATTGTCACTGAAATATACATCTAACTGTAAATTCAATTTAACCTTTGGGTTTCTAGTAAGTATATAAATACAAAAAAGGAAGCCTGAAAGGGTAACACACATGCTCACAATCTTCATAATCACTGTAGGTGGCCTTGACAGTTCTGTATATGTCTCCTTGTGTGCCCCTCCAAAAACACATCTAGACATGCCACTGTTTGTTGCATGTTATGTTCATGTGCAAACCAAATACAAATATTTACTTTTAGAATTACTCTTAACAATTATAAACACCAGTATCAAGGGCCTAGATCCATGTTTTCTGAGTGATTGAACAGCAACAGAGAATAAAAGTGAAGTGGCCCTGTGGGGTTACTGCTTTATGTTCAGCTGTATTTTGACAAATGCTGTCTGATAGAAGTCCTGAACTTCGGCTCCTTACTCTCTATCTGCCTCTAGTATCCATTGATATATGATACTTTAGGTTAAAGATTTTTAGATGTTAGGGGATACAATTTACAAATGCAGATTTCCTATATTGAATATTGTTGGGATGGAAAAGTCCTCTACCTGTTAATGGACATGCACCCCTGCACTGAATGTCCCAACTGTACTGATGTCTGGATCCCTAATGCTGATCTTTGTTGTCACAGGCAAACATGGCTCATGCGTGTGCGCCATGTCACAGTCTTCTGTATTGCGGTCTTGTTGGACCGGAAGGGGCGACCAAAGCACTACCCTCATAGTGGTGAAAGGCTAATGTCTTTACCAGGAGTTAAACAGCACGAACGAGGTGGTGTCAGCATACCATGCAGTGATCAAGAAGAGTGAACAGGTCCTTTTTAGGTCTCGCCTGACCCAGCGCATGCGCTGGTCTGGCGAGACTTATTGAGAGGGCTCCAAAAAGTGCTACCAGGCCAGCCTAGAGCTACAGTGCAAGTGCGCGGGCGCGCGCGCCGCGTTTTACCACGATTACTTTCACTTTCGCGGCCCCTTTGATGTTTGATCGCGATCACTTTCACGGCCGCTTTGCATAGCCAATAGGTTTCGCTTTTGGGACCGTATAAGTATTTAGTTATGCAACTGTTGCATAGCTAAAAACACTTATAAGGTCCCAAAGGCGAGACCTATTGGCTATGCCAATGCTTGTTACCTGTGTCATTGAAGTGAAGTCTACAGGCTCATTCATTTAAAGTTCCATTGCTGTGTGAGTAACTTATCCCTGGCCTACATTGGCTCGGTGTGCAGTGTGATGTACATATGCTGAGTGTATGTGTGCCTGTGAATGGTACAATACCGGGATAATGCGGTACTGTGTAGTGTTTGTATGTTATATCCATGTGCTGGGTGTGGTACATTATATGAAGAAGGTAGTGCTGTGCATTTATGTTATAGGTTTGTGCTGGATGTATGTGTTCCTGCGAGGAGTAGAATACATGGCTGACTCTGGGTTCTGCTGTGGACGACCCAGAGCTACATGGTGAAACATGAGCAGAGGAGGTAGAGCAATCTCCCCAGACATATTTGTGTAATGCTGCATTCTTGTAAGCTGGGGGGTAGTGCTTAATTGAGCCGGTGGTTTCCTGTGCCCAGCACCGGCACTTAATCATCAATACCAGCACTTTTAATGAACACCAGTTAAGGACACATTCATTCAACAGGCGATTAAGTGATGTGCCCACAATCACAGGATGTTGAGCCAACGCCGAGACTTGAACCTGGTTCCCCAGCTCTGAAATCGGCAGCTCTGGCCATTACGCCACATCCTCTCCTCACTTCCATGATTAGTTATTGGTTCTGTTTTAGGCAGCGCTAACAGGTGAAATGGGCTGGTGCAAACTGCCTCCTGACGAGAGCCCCGGCACTTATTTCTTTACAAATTAACCACTGCTGGGCAGAACACACTGCAGAGAGGGAGAACCAGACTGCTTCAGTAAACTTTAAAGGGTGCTCTTGATTCAGAAAGAGGTCACAAGGAAGGGGCCTGCACATCTCAGAAGGAGATGGGGTTGATAAGAGAATCATGAAGATTAGGTCAGAGGCCCTGGGCTAACCTTTTGATACACATATCAATGTGGCTGAGATCCAGGTGTGAACTAGTAGCCACTCCCATGACCTTTGTTGTGGAGCTATCAGCTTTGGAGTCTCTCCTGCTGTGACAAACTGCTTTCTGGAGGAAGAAAGGGCAGAAAATTGGGCACCTCAATAGGAAGCAGACACTCAACAGAAACTTCAAAGACAGACTCTAAATCATAATTGGTATCTCGAAATGGACTATAAGAATGGGAGCTTGAGACCCAAAAATGTGTCAACTGTCAAGCAGCTAGTCGGGCTGTGTGAGGAGGTGAGGCTCTGCAAGGCTTCTGCCTGTGACTAGGACAGACAAGACCTGCTTGTCTCCCAGCTGGGCGAAGGAACATCAGCCAGCTAATCCAAGACCATCTGCCCTGGAACCTGGAGCACCAACGCCTGCTTTCTTTCCAAGACAGGTGTGCTCTGTGTGGAAGAGGGGAGTGTTGAAGGGAGCGAGATCCAATGGGGAATCTTGTTGAGAAGATTGTCTTAGTGAGGTATGAGGAGATGGCTGGTGCACCGACTGATTCATTGCCCATCTGCAGAGAAAATCGGCGGCCCTTGTATGCCATGAAAGGGCAGCTGCCATGAAGTGAGCCGTGATTGTCGCTGTACCAAATGGGTCATAGCCCATTTGTGGTGAAAGGACTGCAGCCCAGTATGCCAGTAGGGGCGGCCTTGAAGAAATTTGCTGTGCTGATCGGGTCAGAGCTCGTTTGCAGTGAAGAGACATGACGCCGTGCGCCAGAGGGGACCACCGGGACCAAGTAAGAAGTGTGACCTGGTTGGGATCGTCTCTGGAGGAGAGAGCAAGCCGTGATGACCCCTGCAGGCATGCACCGTGACTGAGGGTCAGGACTTTTGCACTATTATCTCCCCCACCCCTGCCTGGTGGGAAGGGCCAAAGAACTTACCCAGCTTGGTGGAGCCATGAAGAACCTCCGGTCACTGCAGCTGCATGACTGCATGTGAGGAACTTGAGATCCACTGAGCTGAACCTACTGGAGATAGCTGCTGCAGCTCCACATTCAGGGACTCTGGTCCTGTAAGTGATGGGTATGACTGATTTCAGGCCAGTTGGCCCCAGAGGAACTTGCTTGCCAGATAGTGCTTCGCTGCTGGGACACTTTGACTTTTATAAAGAGTTGGAGTGAGACTCCTGAGACTCGGACTAGTGGTGCTTTGCCTGAATGTTACCTATAGTGAATGGGGAATAACCACTTCCTCTAAAGATAGGGAGGAGTGGGACTCATGGAAACGGCTAAGAAACACTTGACCCTTGACCTCAGGGGGCTGTGGACCTTGTTTGTGAATGTCGTAGTTCCCTTCAGGGTGGTAGCCATAGAATAAATACTTTAAAAAAATTATTTTTATTGCCGTTAGTAAAAATAGAAGAAATTAAAAAGATAGAAATCACATAATTCATCACAATACTTATTACATTCATATATAAAAAAAAATAGATGTCAATATATAGATCAAATATAGATACAGACATGGACTTAACCTTTCTTCCCTCCCCAAAGTTGAGAAAATGTAACTATAGCCTCTGTTCTTTGCGCATAGAATTTTTCTTTTACTTCTACTCGGGTCATCTTAAGTAGCCTTTGAGAAAAGGTTGGAGGCTCTACCACTTTCCATTTTTGGAGATTTAATGACTTGGCAACTAGAGATGCTATAAAAATATACTGTTGCTGTCTAATTGTTAAGTTCAGTGTATCCACAATTCCAAAAAGGACACTTTTGGGTTTGGTGGTTAAAACAATTCGAAGTTTTTCGCTAAGCCAATGAAAGATTTGCTTCCAGTATTCAATTAGGTTCGAGCATGTAAAGCAGATATGGAGCCAATCCCCATTAGAACAACTATATATAAAACATGTCCCCGATATAGTAGAGTACATTTTATGAAGGTGAGATGGAGTATAATAAAGTTGCCACTTTCTTAAAAAAAAGCCATGAGTTGGAAATTGGCTCCCCTTATAGCCTTATGTGCCCAAACATTATACACTCCCCATGATTGCAAGTCTAGCCTACAACCTATAGCATTTGCAATCTTTTGCAGTGCTTGCGGCACAACCTTTTTTTGTAACTGCTCTTGTAAGATCTGGTACCAATTCTCTACCCCTCTAGTCTCCTTCACATAGTAGCTAACGTTTATCAAATTCACTAAAGCATCTTTGGGGAATTGGGCCTTCCTTATAAAGTTACGAATTTGAAAAAAAGAAAAACGAATGCGGATGAAAGTCCAGCGTTCATAGATGTTAGCTGATCCCAAGATTTCATCACCACTTCAACAAGGAAATCGCTAAAACAGTGTAACCTCGCATTCTCCCAGGTTGTTATACTTTTGTTACTTATGTGAAGACCTATCTCACTACTATTTGGCATCAGAATTTAAGGATGAAAGGAGCTAAATTGGTACTCATCCTTCAATTGGTAAAATCTAACCGAAATAGACTGAGGCGTCTTATATTGTTATGTTCCATATAGGTACCCTAATATAGGCTCAGGTAGTCACCTATCCCTTCACCTATATTCCCCCTACACTACATAACGGTACTTAGTATTGACCTTTAAGCTAGTTACGGTAATGTCCAGAGATGACATGGGGTTTTCTCAGAAAAGCTTAAGCCTAATTTATTATGCATGAGGATTCTTGGAAACACAGCAGGACAGCAGGCATACCATCTCCTGCATAATAACTATGTATAAGGGTCATTCCTTCCGTCATCCCAGTCCGACATGACACAGCAAGGTATATCCCCAGGGGGTACCACTTGGGGTATATATACATCATCTCTTGCTGAGATAGTCAGAGGAGAAAAGGACTTCCATGCCTGCACGCAGACACTCCAGCTTGCAGTGGTCTGACATCCTTTGCGGGGTGTCCACCTCGAGACCAAGAAGAGGTCCCACAGTCTCTCACTTCAGGTAATGGGGTTGACTTTATCTTAGAGGGATTCCTGGCTTTACACCCACATACATGCTAGGTACAATTAGGTACATTTAGTTAGGGTTGCATCGTAGGAGTACGCATTTTACTGTCATGTATTTTATATACTTGACTGTATTCATTGTTTTAGTACGATGGTAGAAATCTACCAGTCTTTTACTCTGTTAGTGCTTATAATAATTTATATCTGCACACCTATTTTACTCTAGAATGATGCTGGTTCAATAAATGCTTACTGAAAAGCGTTCCCACCGTTTATTCTGTGTATCTCTTTGAGATGAAGTGAGCACGAGTGACTGAGCGAAAAGTGGCACTGTTTCCATGATTCTGAGGGATCAGGATTGTCATGTTCGATGGCTGCCAAGAACTATTCTCTCCTTGGTAAGAGGAGTTTCTAGTGGCACTGTGAGCTAGCTGGCATACAGGCGGACATATCCGGTAGGGGTGTCCAGAATCAGTCTGACTCCAATCCTACAGTATATGTTGTCTAAACGTGCAGATCCTATATAGGTTTATAGGAACTACACAACAATATCTGCTGCGCTTTGGAAGTTTGGGGATTTTTATAGAATAAATACTTATTTTTTGCATAAAAGCAAGTATTTGACTGGGCAATCATTTGTTAGAGGTACTGCGCATATTTGAGTTGTGAATCTGTGTTCACCCATTGTATCTATCTCCCCTCTGAGAAGCATGGAATGCTCGACTCGCGCTATTACAGGGTCAGTTGCTGAAAGGGTACTTGGTCCCAGTTGCTCAGGACCCATAGTAGGCCGCCCCCCCGGACATCAGGAGTAAAAGCCCTCTGCCCCCATGGTTGGGCCCAGTAGCTCTTGCTTCTCGTTTGTCCCTCTGAACGTGGTTCTGTTAAATATAAATACATGATGCTTACTTTTATTGCACTATTTTTGAAAAACACCAAAACATTTTTATAAACTGTATGTTGTCTTTCGATATAAACTACTCACTGGAAGGAATGATAAATTAAATTTAGAAAGCCAACCATCATTTCGTCCATCCTACTCATATGTATGACAATTTGAAAGCCAAACAATTTAAGATGGCATACATCTGGATGATGTGCAGTACGGTTCTTATATAACAATGATAACATCATAATTACTAGTAGTATCAATTGGTAGTAAAAGCAAATAATCGCTCTATTATTATTACTACAATAAATATTGTGATTACTTCCAGTTTGAAAATATAAAATCCTCATCTTTTCTAAAAAAAAAACTAAACTCTTGCACAGTAGCTGTGATCTGATCAAATACTGTTCTGCCAACAATATAATTATCATTCACAGAAAAAAGAAGAAGACGAAGAAGAGGAGGGCAGTATTGTCAACGGTTCTACTTATGAAGATGAAGAAGACCACGCTCGGTCTGGAGCCCCCTGGTTTAAGAGACCCCTGAAAAACATGTCAGTTGTGGACAGCGAGCCAGTCAGATTCACAGTCAAAATCATTGGCGAACCAAAGCCTGAAGTCACATGGTGGTTTGAAGGAGAAATGCTTCAGGACTGTGAGGATTACCAATATATTGAAAGAGGAGAAACATACTGTCTTTACTTACCAGAAACGTTTCCAGAAGATGAGGGAGAATACATGTGTAAAGTAGTCAACAGCAGGGGCACAGCTGCGAGCTCCTGCATCCTCACCATAGAAAGTAAGCAACAGTGACGCGATAAGTGCTTTAAACATCAGCCCAGTTTATTCCCTCTTCTCCCTTTCATTGAATTCTGTTGTAATTAGCTCTTCTAATACTTTCCTTTTCTCTTTCTTTTGTAGCTGACGACTACTAATGCTCTGCTTCTGCTGGATTCTCTTTTCTCTGCTTTCTTGCTAAGCCCATCTATATTCCTGTGATGGGGCCCAGTCAAAGGAAAGAAAAAAAACTTTCTTGTTTTGATTTGCCATTCCTATGTGTCCTTGGCAGTTTTGGTAGGCTTCACAAAATTGGAAATCGAATGTTGATTAAACTGAACTTCAGAGGTTAACACAAAATACATGTTCAAACTGTACTGAAAGAATTAACGCCTTCATTAGTCAAATTTCCTCACATGTCTGTCTTTGAAGTCGTTCTCCATTGATTCGCTTTTTTTCCCTCCAAATTTGACAAGAGAAATGAAGAAAATGAATTTTGAAAAGTAAAAACTTTTTTTTTGTCCCATGGGGAGCATATAACTGTACTTTGTATAAGGGTTGGGAATGTATGTCTTAGCATGTTGCCCTGTAATACAGACGTAGAGTTGTAGCAAAACGTGGTAGAACCGTCACTTCTTCTTGGAAGAAGTGCACTAAAGGCAGTGTTAGCACATTGCTCTCAATGTATCATAAGAAAGAATAGCAATCAAGATTTTTTGTCACACCAGTAAACTTTGCAACTGCAACATTCTCCTGGAGGTAAAGGCGGTTTTCCAATGTTATCTTATTTGGTTTTTCACATGACTTTACTAATTGGTGTATAGTACTCAGTTAAAAAAGTTATTTTATATAATGATTCAGAGTTAAAACATTCATTTGAACTGTAGGCTATAGGGGTGTAACCTTTAAAAAAAACCTGTTTTTTTTTTAAGTCCGTTCAACGTTTTTTAATGTATTTCAAGTTAGGTACATGGATCTACTTAAAGGAAATTTGCAACCAAATTTGATTGCTTTAATGTACTGGTTAACCCATTTCTACAACTTACTTTTCTTTCAGCTGCAACAATGAATACATTTAATGTAAAAGGCTTTGTATTTTTCTCATGAAAACGTTTTTTGTTGGAAAGTACCATCGTTTCTTTGTAAGCATATTTTCTACAGTGTTTGTTGACCCATATGCATTAACGGAAAAGTCACTGACCATCTGTAACAATCTTTCTGATGAATATCTACCTGCAGATTGCTCACCTTTTGAATATCACAGATATCAGACTGAATCTGGAAACTATCCAATAGCTCTCCAGACTGGCTAGGGGCACTGGTTCCACTTTGGCGCCGGAAACACCACCACTGTGATGTCCATAAAGCTATAAAGTGCATCCACTGGCGTCCTGACATCAGTTTCCCATCCATTTGTTACACACACACAAGTGAACATGATGAGAAAGACTTCAGCTTAACCAGGTGGAGTACAACCGCCAGAGAGGAGCCTTATTAAGAGATCTAAGTTAGTAAACCAGCCTTCAAACGGGAAAGAGAGTATGAGCAGTGAGTGATCTGGAGGTAGATAGAGTATCCACCACAAAGATCATTACGGAAGGTAAGTAATTTTTTTTCTGTTGGATATTTCTACCTGCATATTCTTTACCTTTTTGAATAGACTCCCAAAGCAGTACCCAACCCGGAGGTGGGTTTTTAGGAGTGGTTAAATTAAGAAATAATGAATGACAGAGTGTGCAGAGTACCTTTCCTCCGCATCTCTGAATCTAAGCTGTAACACTGTGCAAAGGTGTGTAAGAAAACCTTTGCCAGGGCTGAAGTTGAAGATTTTGGTCTGGTGGAATGACCGCTGATGCCATGCGGGGTTCTTTGTGAGCCATGGCGTACTGTATCTTAATACACAAGATGATCCACCTTGACAGCATTCTCTTCTGAATAGCCTCTGAAAAGCTGATCGTCAATTCTGAAGTCCTTGATACGGTCAATGTAAAAACTGCACACTCTCTTGGGATCCAGTCTATGAAGTCTCTCTTTAGGAGGGAGTGAAAGAGGAAAGAATGAAGGTACGGTGATGGAATATCCAATATTAAATGGCAAGACCTCATTGGGCAGGAGAGCAGCCTTGGTTCTAAGAACCAGCTTGTCAGGAAAGAAGTTAGTGAAGGGGGGTCAACGCTAGGTACCTGCAACTCAATGTCACGCTTTGCAGACATAATAGCTAAAATTAAATGACAAGAAAAGTCATCTCAATAGTGAGGAGTCACAAATGGCAACTGTCTAAAGATTCAAACAAGGAACATATTATAAATGTCAAAACAAGAATAAAACCCCATTGTGGTATTTTGGATGAGGAGGGGGAACATGTTATTGTGGCCCTTCCAAAACGTATGACTATTGGTGATTTGAAGATGAACGGTTGACCCGGCAGACAGAGAAAAGCCAACAATGCAGCCCTTTACTATGCCTACTGCACACACTCTTGGGCTGCCAATAGGAAAAAAGCATAATACGTCCAATATTTGGGCCTTAAGAGGATCTACTGAGTTGTCTGTACGCCATTTGGCAAACCAACCCCCTCCTAAAGAATATACATTTTTGATGGAGTGTCTGGGGTTCTTCGGATAACATCCCCCACTTCATGAGAGAGAAAAATTATTCAGATTAACCTGCTCAATCTCCACCAAACAAGGTGGGGGTTCTGGAAGTTCGTGTGTTGTATCTGACCCTGAGAGTTCAGGAAGAGGTCTACCATGTGAGGGAACTGGAGCGGGGGCACAAGGAAAGGTGCACACTACACCCTTCTTGGTGAGTTCGGGACAATTAAAAGTACCTGGGCTCAGTCGAGGTTAATATTTCTCAGTATCCGAGGAATCAAGGGTATGGGGGTTAACGCATAGGGAAGCAAACACTTTAACTTTAAGAAAAACGCATCCCCCAAAGCTCCCTGCAACAAATGTTAGAGGGCACAGAATATTAGGCACTGAGCATTGTCGTGGGTGGCAAAGAGACCTACTTGAAGTGTTCCCCAAAGCTTGATGATGTATTAGACCACTTCTAGATGAAGCCTCCACTTTTGGTCGTCAAAGCTCAGGGTGCCTACTCAAGCATTCAGAACTACAGCCAAGTTATTGGTAATTGTTGCCAGGATATTGGTAACCAGCCAGATGTGATGCTCCTGTTTCCATGGCCAGTGTCATAGTGCTTCTTGACAGAGAAAATATGACCCTACTCATCACTGCTGTCAATATACCACATTGCTCTTGTGTTGTCCATCAAGAACTGTATGGACTGGCCACAAAGGGATGCTGGGAAGGCTTTGAGCGCCTGTCGAATCGCCTACATCTACACCAGATCAATATACAACATCTGCTCTTCTGGAGACTAACATCCCCTGATCTCCATATCTTCCTGATGAGCTCCCCAATCTGGAGTGAAAGCATCCATTATCACTTTAATCACTGCTGGTGGCGGGTGGAATGGCCTCCCATGTACCAGGTTCCCATTCATGCACCACATCTAGTCCCCCGGCATGTCCCTTAAGATCATCACAGAACACTGTAGATCAGCATTATATTTGGACCACTGCCTGCTGGGCCTGCAGGGGCACCCCTGGAGGGCTCTCATGTGCCAGCGTGTAAGTGACTAGAGGAATGCAGGAAGCCAGTAGACCTAATAGGCATAAGACCATCAGGACTGGAATTTGTGCTCCAGGCTGAAAACATTGGGTTCATCACCGGAATATCCTGTTCTCTCTGAGATTCGATGGAGTGTCCAGTGCTGCCACTATAAACAGGATGTGCTGGGAGGCCACCAGGAGAGATTTGAGAACTGACAGAAGGATGTTGGTGTTGGTCTTTTTGGCTCCAGTGACATCACTGTGCATTGTTTCAATCACTGAAGTCAAGGAGGTGCCTCCTAGCAGCGTGGAGAGCTATTGAAAAGTTCCCAGATTCAGTCTGACACCTGAAATATTTAAAAGGTGAGGAATCTGAAAGTAAAGTATCCATCAGAAAGACATATATTGTAAATTTAAAGGTGCCTGCTCCTTATATTTAATCCAGGCATGCTCCACTGCAAAATTGAAGTAATAATGTACAAGAGCCAAAATGTTCCGTGTTTCTGCCTATTTGATAAAATGTACTTGCTACCTAATAAATTGTAAATGAAGGATGTATTATTCTTTTTTTATTGCTCATTTTACCATTTGCAGGCCATATTAACTCTCCTGCCCATGTTCTATATATATATATATATATATATATATATTTTCACTGAAAAAACCATAGGTTTCAGGGGCGTTATAGTTAGCTGGACATTTCCCTCGTACAAAACCCTAGAAATTCCCCTGTTATAGTTAGTTCAGCTAACTATAACTCGCGCCCCCGCAATGCACTGCTGATGACGTCACATATTACATCACTCATGACATGGTCAGTGACATCACTAATGACATCACTGATGACATCTCAAATGACATCACTGATGACGTCATCCATTGAGTATGTGTTTCTGAACAGTTTTAATATATTTATTATATATAGGGAAAGGCTGGTGGAAGAATGAGTGGGTGTACAAGTGTGTGAATGGATGATTTTTTAGGTGCGTATCTGACTCTATAAGTGAGTCATTAAATGTATCTTACTGCAGACTAGTGACTAAACTGTGTGAATGTCTGTATCTGTCTATCTGTTGGTGTATAAACGGCTGCATGGTTTTGTGAATAGCAATATGAGTGTCTATGGGTTATTGATTGGTTGTCTGAGTATCTGTATGGGTGCCTGAGTGTATGTGTGGGTGGGGTGTGTGTGACTCTGTGCATAGATGTGTGAGTGGGTGATTCTATGGGTGCATGGTTTTAAGAGTGCAACTGTGATGAACTCTGTGGTTGGGTGATTGTATGGAAGGGTGTGTTAGTGATTGAATGTATATCTCAGTTGTACATGTGACAGTAACTACATATGTGAAACACAGTGTATATGTGTATAAGAGTAAATAACTATCTATATGTGGGAGTGTGTGATTGCGGGACTGGCTGTATGGATGAGTGTGTGCTTGTACTAGTAATTGAATAAGAGTGTCAAAATGTTTTAGTATTTTTATGAGTAAGTGAACTTGAGTGTGTTTAACTGTATAGGTGAGTCAACTGGACTGTGTTTAATTATTTGCACAACTGACTAGGTGTGTCAGTACCTCAATGGATGATTGGCAGTGTGTGAGTGTCTATATATCTGTATAAATGCATATGATAGTCTTGTACGGAGTGACTGTAAGTATGAGTGACTGTACAGGTGAGTGAGTGGAGGTGCATGTAGACCTAAGAGTCAATGAGTGGGTATGTAGTTATTGGTATTGGAGTATCTATGGTCTTCAAAATGGCTGTCTGAAATTTTGAGTTGGTGTATCAAAAGTTATATTAGGGTGTGAGAAGGTGTACTAATTTATCACATAGATGATGTCATCAGTGATGTCATCAGTGATGTCATTTGAGATGTCATCAGTGATGTCATCAGTGATGTCACTGACCATGTCATGAGTGATGTAATATGTGACGTCATCAGCAGTGCATTGCGGGGGCGCGAGTTATAGTTAGCTGAACTAACTATAACAGGGGAATTTCTAGGGTTTTGTACGAGGGAAATGTCCAGCTAACTATAACGCCCCTGAACCCTATGGTTTTTTCAGTGAATTTCTAAGGTTTTTTAAATGCCAATTCCTAACTATAACGCCCCTGAAACCTTTGGTTTTTTCAGTGAATTTCAAAGGTTTTTTAAATGCCAATTCCTAACTGTAACATGCATGAAACCTATGGTTTTTTCAGTGAATTTCAAAGGTTTTTTAAATGCTAATTCCTATCTATAACTTATCTCTGAAGATATCATGAAAAGCATTCTTTTTTAAAAGTAGGGTGCACATTAGTTTTGTGGAAAAGCATCTTTGTGATTGGTTAAGAAAAAGCAGTTTCAACGTGGAGTACATATCAAAGGATAAAATTTGCTCAGATCAACCACACCTGCTGAGCATTTGGAAGGCACTGTTCGAACTTAAAACAATCGTCAACTTTTAACCTGCACCTGTCGTTAAATATTCAAGAAAATTTTACAAAAAAATATCGTTAAGTTTTGAAAAATTGATGAACTTTTAACCTGCACGTGTTGTAGAATGTTCTAGAAAGTGTGTTGATAGAATATGTTGCACTTCTGACTTCTATGTGTTGTTGAATATTAAAAAAACGGTTCATATGGAAAATTAAAAAGAAACCAATAGAGAAGTTTTGAAACCTAAAAGAATCAAGGAACTATTCTAATTTATTCTTTACATGTATTTATTTGTGCAGCAACAAAATTATAGACACAACAGCACTAGGAAGAGGAATAAGCAGGTAGTGGGGGGTGGGAGGGAGATGGGCAGAATGGCACACATGCACAATTAAGTACAACACACATATAGACTAACAATGGCCAAAATGAAACACACCAACAAGCAGCACAAGTCACACAACCCGCCAACATCACACCACTGAACGAGCATAGAAGTGAAAACCGCGCAGCATTCATACAGGATGTGTACAAAGACCAGTCGTTGGTGTTGTGGGATGTCTGCGACCGTGGTCATCATGGATGAGATGCCTAGCATGTGGCACATGGTCGAGTTCACTGTGTCTTATGTTGCCAAACGGCTGCACCTCCCTCCCATGAGCCCCCACACTTTTGTACGGTGCGCTGTTGTACCTCGTGCACTCGTACGGCACACCATTGTAATGCCTATTTGCGCATGTCCTGCTACATTCCAACTACAACATCACAGTGCCGTTTGGAGGTGGTGCATGCCAGTTTACAACATCAACTGCTGCGGCTCTTGTAGCAGGCCACACTAGAACACAGAGACACACTTACCGCACTTCCTGTACACGGACATGTCCGAGACACCCCGTTCCCCTTGCCGGATAGGCACACCCCTGCACTGACCTGTGAACCCCAGACCAGCACACGCCAGTTGTGCATGCAGGAGGATGCGTGCGTAGCTACACATCCAGGCTCACTGCCAACGCTGAGGTGACAGCACACTGTGATGTTGCAGGGCTCGTGCCTATCATGCTAAGACAATGACCACAGGGACACACTTACTAAGATGTGGGTTTGGGGGGCATTGGCGGTCCTGGAGTTGTTGAGATGAGTCTTCTGGCCCTCATGGGTATCCCTGTATCATGCTCATTGACTCTATGGTACCTGTGGGTGTTCTGGTGTGGCTCTTGGCTGTGTTCCCTTTCATGGTGCAGGTAGTTGTCCTGCTTAACACCAGCAGAAAGCAGGTGTAAAATCCCTGGTGCTAACGTGTCTTATCGCCGGAATTTGTTTCGCATTGCAATTGGTGTGGAAGTTGTGATGCAATTTTTTTCGTGCGCAGAACAATATATGAACTGAGCAGTGTATCTCATCAAGATCCAGCACCTGACGCACTATTCCCAATCAATATAAATACAATGAGATTTCTTAAAAGATTTTGTGTGTACACTGTAAGTGCAGCCAATACCTCAGTGCAATTCAATACAGGATTTTAGTATTTAGAATAAATCGGAAAGGTGCACCTCGTGTCTTTTTGCACGGGAACAGCTACTCTCCATTTCATTATCAGCACTTTAACAGAAGTAAAGTTGAGATAAATCTAACACACTATCCAGAAGTTGGTGCAAACTGCAGATATCACCAGTATTCCAGCGATAAGTGCCCCAAAATTTAACACCATGGTGGACTCCATCAAATAACAGTAATAAGAACAAGAAAGAGTCACACAGCAGTTAAGAGAACAACCAAAAACATTATTAATTTTTTTTTCAAACTTTATTTAAATATATAAACAAAAAACTATTTTCAAACTTTATTTTTTTATTAACATATATATGAACAATAAACTAATAAACAAAATGTAACAACAATAATAAAAAACAACAAGGCGGAACACTACTGTGGGGACAATGGATGTCGACGACAGACCTGGAAAATAAGAAAGATTGTTAAAAAAAAACAACATGGTATTCTCAACAAAATACCACAA
Organism: Triturus cristatus; assembly: GCF_964204655.1. Lineage (NCBI taxonomy): Eukaryota > Metazoa > Chordata > Amphibia > Caudata > Salamandridae > Triturus > Triturus cristatus. Next base: position 479,634,441 of record NC_140586.1, on the reverse strand, counting down.
GAAACAGATCACAGATATATAAAATGCATACAGCTAACAACATTTTATAAGTTTAACTTACAAAAATGTTGCCGCTTTAAAATATTTACCGAATCTGAAAGAAAATGTTTTGCAGAAGGCACCACACCAACAACGTTTTTCTTCAGTGCTGAGGAAATTTTGTACTTTTTCCAAGGAGCAAACAAAGACCAATGCCACCTTCGTCACTCGCAAGATTTGCCAAAGAGTTCTGTTACGAGGAGATCCTAACAAAAAATACTCGTGCGGCACAGCAAGTATGATGAAACACCTAAGGACCCTTCATCCAAACAATCTTGCACGAGAAGAGTGCAAACAGATGAGAAACACTCCTGTTCTGTATCTGTAAAAAAGAATCACAAATAAATGTATATTAATAACTTTCAAATTTATACTATTCCATTACTGTACAAACACATTTTATATAAAAACTGACTATGAAACTATAGCCCTGAACCACAAGTGTGACGATCATTAAAACACTACATGCATAGTGCATACTACTTTGAAGCAGTTCATGCCCTAAAGCCTACCTCACTAAAAGACTACATGCTAACTGACTAAATGATTACAGTACTATAAGGAGACACACTGGGTGACTCACAGGGTGTTTGCTAGAAGAGTATGAATACTAACTAGGGAATAGAAGGTGTGAAACACAACTGTGTAGGTGATTAGGGGACTGCATCCATACTGCATAGGCATTTAAAGCAGTCCATGTGCTAAGGCCTGGCTCACTGCATGACTACTTGGGTACCGACTGAATGATTATCGTACAGCAAGGAGAGTGCCTAGGTGAATTCATAAGTGCTAGGCTTTTCGCACAGGCAATAGATTAGTACTTGGTACTGAATGGGTCACTAGAGGAGTGCAAAGGCAGTGACAAGTGCTGGACTGTATGGATACTGACTAGGAAATTGAAAGTGTGAAAGACAAGTGTATAGGTGGTTAGAAGACTGCATGCATAGTGCATAGGGGTTTGAAGCAGTCCATGTGCTAAGGCCTGGCTCAGTGTATGAATACTTAGGCACTGACTGAATGATTAGAGTACTGCAAAGATAGTATCTTGGTGAATTTATAAGTGTTTGGGTTTTAGCACAGTAAATGGATTAGTACATGGTGCTGAATGGGTCACTAGAGGACTACAAAGAGAGTGACAGGGTATTTCCTGGAAGTGTATGGATACTGACTAGGGAATTGAAGGTGTGAAAGACAATTGTGTAGGTGGTTAGAGGACTGCATACATAGAGGATAAGGGTTTGAAGCAGTCCATATACTAAGGCCTGGGTCACTGGATGAGTACTTGGGTACTGACTGAATGATTAGAGTACTGCAAGGAGAGTGCCTGGGTGAATTTATTAGGGTTTGACGCTGTGAATGGATTAGTACATGATGCTGAATGGGTCACTAGAGGAGTGCAACGGCAGTGACAGGGTGTTTGCTGGAAGTGAACGGATACTGACTGGGGAATTGAAGGTGTGAAAGACAAGTGTGTAGGTGGTTAGAGGACTGCATGCATAGTGGATATGGGTTTGACGCAGTCCATGTGCTAAGACCTGGCTCAGTGCATGAATACTTAGGCAGTGACTGAATCATTAGAGTACTGGAAAGAGAGTGTCTAGGTGAATTTATAAGTGTTTGCGTTTTGGCACAGTCAATGGATTAGTACATGCTGTTGAATGGCTCTCTAGAGGACTGCAAAGGAAGTGACAGGATGTTTCCTGGAAGTGTATGGATACTGACTAGGGAATTGAAGGTGTAAAAGACAAGTGTATAGTATGTCAGAACACTTTTATTTGAAGCAATCTATTTGGTACTTAGAAACTGACTAAATAATCAGACTACTTCTAGGACAGTGCTTAGGTAAAACTTTTAAATTTTCAGTTCTGCCACAGTGAACAGAATAGTACATGGTACTGCACCTTAGTGTCAAACCCTGACTAATTTTTATCAGTGCATAAGCAAAGACTAGCTTCTAATGCTACTAAAACTTGACAACATGAGAGGTTTTAAATTAGTTATCTGTCAGCAAATACACGATGTTACCAAATGCTTCTCTCACAGTGGTTCTCAAATGCACACAGACTCACAGTGTAATTCTAGACAACAACCACTGTACCTAGTTTACCAAAAATCATTCGCTACTGTGGAAGTGGTAAGCGAACTGCACACAATCTTCATATTTCAGGACTGCACTTTTGTGTCAAAGCCTGACTCATTTAATCAAAGCATAAGCAAAGACTGGCTTCTAATGCTACTAAAACTTCACAACATGACCGGTTTTAAAACAGGTATATATCAGCAAATACACGATGTTACCAAATGCTTCTCTCACAATCCTTACCCAAATGCACACAGACTCACAGTGTGATTTTAGACAAGCAACACTATCCTAGGAGTTTACCAAAGCTCATTCACTACTCTAGAAGAGTTAATGGTACTGCACACAATGTACATATTTAAGTACACCACATCAGTGTCAAAGCATGACTCATTTAATCAACACATAAGCAAAGACTGGATTCTAATCCTACTAAAACTTCACAACATGACAGGTTTTAAAACAGTTATCTGTCAGCAAATACATGATGTTACCAAATGCTTCTCTCACAGTGATCCCAAATTCACACTAACTCACAGTGTGATTCTAGACAAGCACCACTATCCCTATGAGTTTACCAAAACGCATTCACTACAGTGCAAGTGGTTAGGGAACTGCACACAATCTACATATTTCACAACTGCAATTTACTGTCAATGCCTGACTCAAATAATGAAAGCATAAGCCATAACTGTCTTCTAATGCTACTAAAACTTGACAACATGACATGTTTTACAACACTTATCTGTCAGCAAATACACGATGTTACCAAACACTTCTCTCACAGTGGTTCCCAAATACACACAGACTCACAGTCAAACAACACTATCCCTAGCAGCTTACCAAAACTCATTCACTACAGTGGAAGTGGTAAGGGAACTGCACACAATCTACATATTTCACGACTGCACTTTAGTGTCAATGCCTGACTCATTTAATCAACGCATAAGCAATGACTGGCTTCTAATGCTACTAAAACTTGACAACATGACAAGTTTTAAAACAGTTTTCTGTCAGCAAATACACAATGTTACCAAACGCTTCTTTCACAGTGGTTCCCAAATGCACAAAGACTCACAGTGTGATTCTAGACAAGCACCAGTATCCCTAGGAGTTTACCAAAACTCATTCACTACACTGGAAGTGATAAGGGAAGTGCACACAATCTACATATTTCACGACTGCTCTTTAGTGTCAATGCCTGACTCATTTAATCAACACATAAGCAAAGACTGGCTTCTAATGCTACTAAAACTTGACAACATGACAGGTTTAAAAACAGTTTTCTCTCAGCAAATATACAATGTTACCAAACGCTTCTCTCACAGTGGTTCCCAAATGCACACAGACTCACAGTGTGATTCTAGACAAGCACCAGTATTCCTAGGAGTTTACCAAAACTCATTCACTACACTGGAAGTGATAAGGAAACTGCACACAATCTACATATTTCACGACTGCACTTTAGTGTCAGTGCCTGACTCGTTTAATCAACACATAAGCAAAGACTGGCTTCTAATGCTACTAAAACTTGACAACATGACAAGTTTTAAAACAGTTTTCTGTCAGCAAATACACGATGTTACCAAACGCTTCTTTCACAGTGGTTCCCAAATGCACAAAGACTCACAGTGTGATTCTAGACAAGCACCAGTATCCCTAGGAGTTTACCAAAACTCATTCACTACACTGGAAGTGATAAGGGAACTACACACAATCTACATATTTCACGACTGTAATTTACTGTCAATGCCTGACTCATATAATGAAAGCATAAGCCATAACTGTCTTCTAATGCTACTAAAACTTGACAACATGACAGGTTTTAAAACAGTTATCTGTCAGCAAATACACGATGTTACCAAATGCTTCTCTCACAATCCTTACCCAAATGCACAGAGACTCACAGTGTGATTTTAGACAAGCAACACTATCCTAGGAGTTTACCAAAACTAATTTACTAGTCTGGAAGAGGTAATAGTACTGCACACAATCTACATATTTAAGTACAGCACATCAGTGTCAAAGCATGACTCATTTAATCAACATATAAGCAAAGACTGGATTCTAATGCTACTAAAACTTCACAACATGACATATTTTAAAACAGTTATCTGTCAGCAAATACATGATGTTACCAAATGATTCTCTCACACTGATCCCAAATACACACTAACTCGCAGTGTGATTCTAGACAAGCACCACTCTCCCTATGAGCTTACCAAAACTCATTCACTACAGTGCAAGTGGTAAGGGAACTGCACACAATCTACATATTTCACGACTGCAATTTACTGTCAATGCCTCACTCATTTAATGAAAGCATAAGCCATAACTGTCTTCTAATGCTACTAAAACTTGACAACCTGAAAAATACACGATATTACCAAATGCTTCTCTCACAGTGGTTCCCAAATGCACACAGACTCACTGTGTGATTCTAGACAAACAACACTATCCCTTGCACTATATCAAAACACATCTAGAAGTAGTACTACATTTTAGTAAAGAAACATAACATAACTCATTTCACAAATTCATAAACAATGACTGGTTTCTAATTCTACCAAAATATAAAAACTGCACAGTTATCTGTCTACAAACACATGAAAAACACAAATGCCTATCACAGAATGGTTTCTACATGCACACACATTGTAGAGAAAAAAAGTACTCCCTACACTTTAGCAGGAAAAATACATTAGTCTGATTAAAATCAAAATAGGCTACATACTTCCCCTCACAGTTAAATAACTCATCTTTCAAGTTTTTTTGTAGATTAAGGAGTATATCAATCACTCACCATATTTTCTTTTACAGAATCTCTGCACTGTGCACCTCTCAGCAAAAGTAAAGAATGGAAAAGTTTCCCTTTCATTTTCCACACATATACATGTAAACATCAAATCACAATCCTTCGCACATAAACTCAAAAGCAAACACACATTTCTATTGGTTAAAAATTTCAACCCTTTCCAACTGAAATAAATGTCAACCCTTCCCCCAATCTGCCTTCTGCCTGTTACCATAGAAACAGGTCATGGAACACTGCACTGAGCTCACAGGTCACAAGTTCAGCACACAATGTTCCTACACAAGACAGGAAGTGTGCTTGACTTTTCAACATATCAGCTTATCATATATAATGTTCCTTACAATCTGTTTTTGTTAACCAATAACAATCATACCTTTAAAAAACAAAAATATACACCCTACCTTTCAGTGTAGAAAGTTGTTATACAACCAATGATTTCTTGTAGTTTTTCAAAAAACGTTGCCGTGGATCCGCGCACCCACTGCGAGAGAATCCGTGCATCCAACACGATAGGATGCGCGCACCGTGCGCGCATTTCGCCGCTTTTTTTTTTTTAAAAAGGGGGGCCACAGGGTGTCCTTCTGGGACCCCCTAAGCAGATCTAGAGGGTCAGAGTATTTCCACTCTGCCCCCTTTATATCTTTTACACACTTATTCCCCTTCCATCTTCAGCCTCGCTTCTACCGAGGCAGAAAATGGCCGCCAACAGTTCCTGGTTTCGAATGTAGAGAGACGCTCGACACCCAATTAGCATTCAGTGCGCGATCGGGAGGGTGCGCGCTCCATTCGGGGAGGGTGCGCTTACGATGCGGGTACGGTCCGCGGATCCTCCGCGGCAATAGATATCACTAACTTTTTTACCCTAATTTTCTCAGGAACTACTGAACAGATTCACACCAAATATGCAAATGGCACGAGTCCGAACTGAGGACTACCTCTTTGCCAAATTTGGTGTAATTCCGTTCAGCGGTTCGGGCTGTAGCTGCGACAACAGATCCTATGGGAAATTGCATGGGGAAAATGTGTTTTGGGACCCCCCTTTTTTCTCGGGCCCCGCTTCACGGATCACCGCAAAACTTTCAGGGTAGGAGCGGAGCGGAGCTGGCCAAAAGTTTGGAACATTTCGCGAAGATTCGTCAATCGGCGCCAAAGATATTCCCAATAGAATGTTGCAGATTTCCTATGGAAAATAGGTCCTAACTATAACTATCTACTGGCGACCGCCAGTAGATTATATATATATATATATATATATATATATATATATATATATATATGAAACAACCAACACGTATAGACGTGTAAAGTGAAGAGCACTCCAGCAAAAATCCAGGGACAAAGTTTTTTTAAAGCATGAATGCTTTATTTGGCAAGTTCCCCCCGTGCTACCCCCGAAACGCTGACAGACGCGTTTCGCCGACTGGCTTTTTCAATGTCAGTTTCCATTATGTTAAAACGGCACATTTAAAGTTCAACAAAGTGTCACATGACAATGAATGCGTAAACATAGAAGATGGATTAGCAGCAACATTGTATCTAAATTCATGGCGGCCATCTTCTAGTAGCAAATATAAACAAATAAAGTGCCTGACGTTCATACAAAAAATAACATATGTGCAGATTAAAAAACAATTTCAAATTGGCAGACAGCATAAGTGACAGGTGATAATAGGATATTTATATATTTGAGATGGGAAAGATGCACGATTTTAGATACTTAATGTTTCTAAAAAAGTTTTTTGGACTGACTAGGATCTACAGAATGTATGCAATCCTCAAAGTTGTTGGTTGATCTACAAATTTATGGGGGGTGAGCAGACTGGAAAAATACTAAATACTCGAACTTAGTTCGTATAATTTTTAGTTAGTCACGCTGCCCCCCTGAAGTCAGGCATTCCCTCCAGATTGCCTAGTCACCTGACCTTGTGTATTAATGAAGCCCTGAATGGGCAGAAAGCCAACTGTTGAGAGAGAGTACTTAGATATGTGCTGTTACCAGGGTGGAAAAAGAAGAAGGAGAAGAAATATGTGGACCCAAAAACAACAACATGTAACATATAGATTTTCTATCTCAATAAAGTTTTATGACATTAGAGACCAAATGCAGCGGTGTCTCAGGTGCAATAAATATCCTGACCCAAGGTTTAGATATTTTCACCCTCTCACAGGTGGACCCATAATTCCTCATCATTGTTAAGCCCTAATGGGGCCTTGGTTTGGAGGTCTATTATGTATGTTGACTCCAGAATCCGAAGTTTTCGTATTCTATCGCCACCCCTCTCCGACTTGCCTATTTGATCCAGACAATAGAATTTCAAAAGATCACGGTTGCTCTGATGATATTGCTCAAAATGTCGAGCAACCGGATATGCTGGATCTTTGTTGGAAATTGCCCGCATGTGCTCCAGAATGCGTTTTTTAGTAGGATGTATGGTACTACCTATGTATCTTTTTGCGCATGGGCAAGTAAGGCAATAGACAGTAAAATCTGAATTACAATTGAGGAAAAGTTTCATCTTTCGTACAGGTCTGGGGTCATTGGGTCTGCCTGAGTATGTTGTTGTTTTCTCACTAAATTTGCAGGCTTTGCAGCGGTTACAGGGATAAAACCCTGTAAGGCCTATTTTGTTTTTGACTCTAGGGACCGGATCAAAGTGACTATGAACAAGGTGGTCGCCAATAGATAGGCTACGCTTGTAGGTGATGACAGGGCGTGCTGGTAATTTCCTTTTGAGAATGTTATCTGTTTGTAGGATGTGCCAGTTTTTCTTGAAGATCTGCATGATCTGACTAGATTTTTCATTAAAATTGGTTATCATCCTAACCTGCCCTTCTGTTGATTCAGTAGCTTTCTTTACAATTAACAGATCTTTCCTGTCAATCTCTTTAACTTTAGTATCAGCTATGGCGAGGTCTGCGTTTTTATAGCCTCTTTCCCTGAATCTTTTGGTGGATTCTGTCTTTACCTGGGCATAGTCTTGTGCTTTGGAGCAGTTTCTTTTGAGGCGTATGAATTCCCCAAATGGTATGTTCTTAATGGTACTGCGTGGGTGGTGGCTGTCAGCATGCAGGACAGTATTGCCTGCTGTGGGCTTTCTGTAGACCTTAGTAGACAGTGTATCATTGTCTACATAGACTTCTAGATCCAGGTATGTGACAGATTTGTCACTGATTTCCCCCGTGAATCTTAAGTTGAGATCATTTACATTAAGGGAAGCCACAAATTCCTCAGCCGAGGTGCGACTGCCACGCCAAATTATAAAAAGATCGTCTATGTATCGTGCCCAAAGAGCGATCTTTTCCACCCAGCATTCATTTGCCTCGCCCCAGGCCACGTGCTTCTCCCACCAGCCCACGAAAAGATTCGCGTAGCTGGGGGCGAAGCACGTTCCCATCGCGGTCCCTCGCAATTGTTGATATAACTTTCCTGCAAAAGTGAAAATGTTGTTGGTAAGACAGAAAGTAATCATTTGTATCAACATTTTGTTATGTTGGTAATACTTCATAGGTCTTCTATTTAGAAACCAATCTATAGCCAAGATACCCTTGTTGTGATCAATGCAGGTATATAGACTGGTGATGTCCAGAGTTATGAGTAGCATATCAGTATCCCAGGCAGTTCCTTCAATCAATCTTAGGAAGTCTTGTGTATCCTTGATGTAGGAGGCCAAGTCTTTTACTAATGGTGCCAAAAATAGGTCTATGTAAATAGATGTGTTTTCCAATAGACTACTGATGGACGCCACAATGGGTCTGCCTGGGGGATTGTTTATACTTTTATGTACCTTAGGAAGATGGTAAAAAGTTGGAATCGTGGGTGCCTCACATTTCAGGAATAGGAATTCTTCTTGATTTAACAAACCATCTGCTTTCCAGATTTGTAGGAGATTATGGTATTTGTCGATGCTTTCAAGATAAATTGCTCTGGATATTGGCAAGTAACAGTCTTTATCGTTAAGTTGCCGCATCGCTTCATCTTGGTACTGCTCTTTGTTAAAAACCACCATGTTTCCCCCTTTATCTGAAGGTTTAATTTCAATGGTTTCGTCTTTCTCCAAAGATTTTAGGGCCTCCCAATATTTCCTAGGGATATTGTAGCGTCGTTCATCAGGATCTTTGCAGTTGGCCAACCTTTTCAAATCTAGAATTACTGCCTCACTGAAGACATCGATAGCGTCGAAAGGTGTTTTCGGAATTGCACGAGACTTCAGCTTGAGATTACTGTGTCCGCCTACTTGGTTGACACCAGATCCTGCCAGATATTCTTCAGTCAATGATTCGCCTGACGGCGTGTCTGGAAGTGAAGAGCTTAATTCCCTCATTGTTATCAAAGTTTCCAGATCATGACCCGTTAGGGCATCTGATCCGCTTACTCCTAACTCTTCCGTTGTTGTTGGACCTCCAGTTTTTGGATGCAAAAGATATATTTTCTGAAATCTCAACTTTCTGATGTATTTGAACAGGTCAATTCTGGTCCGTGCATAGTCAAAGCCTGCGGTGGGACAAAAAGTAGGTCCTAGCTGTAGGACCTTGATTTCTTCCTGTGTTAGAATCTTGTTTGATAAATTGATGACTGTCATTTCATTTTTTCTTTCATTTACCACTTCCCCCTCCTCCCTCTGCTCCGTGTAACTCTCGGGGTTGTATTGTCTCCCCCTGCCTTTCTTTCCTCTCCTTGTTTTTCGTTTCTTTTCCCTCGTGGCAGGGTTTGTTGCGGAGGGTGGGTTCTTGGTGTTGGTCGTTGTCGGCTTTCCCTCATGAGTTGGTACTCCTGAAAAAAAGGAGGGGGTGGAGAGGATTCCATGTTTCTGCTTGGCTCTGGCGGTGCTGTACTTTGCTCACCTTCTGATGTTTCAACTTCCGATTCTGAAGTGTCTATATAGCCACTTCTGTTCGTGCCTTGTTGGTTCATTTTTCTCCTGGGTCCGTCAAAAAAAAAAAAAAAAAAAAAAAAAAAAAAAAAAAAAAAAAATATATATATATATATATATATATATATATATATATATATATTTATATATATATATATCAATCCAACAAATTTGCCCCTGTAGAAACGCCACACATCAGAGAGCTTTAACTCCTTTATTTTGCAGGTTAGCAGACAGAAACAGCACAAAAACGGACTCTCTGTCCACTTCAGCGGCAGAAATCCGGCGCTGGAGGTCTGCTTTGAAAGCAGCGGGGCGTTTCCGCGGCTGGGCCAGCCGCCACAAATCAATCCAACAAATTTGTCCCTGTAGAAACGCCACACATCAGAGAGTGCTGAAGTGGACAGAGAGTCCATTTTTGTGGGAGGAATAATGCAGCACAAGCAAGGTTTTTCCCTCCTTCAAGTAACCCACTGGGGTAAGCCACTATTTTAATTAACAAAACTCAGCACCACCCACTGTGGTTAACAATGGGGAACTACAGGGACCAGAAGGCTTTGTGCACACGCCCACTGGGGCGGGACCCAGGAACTTTATCGGGTGTTCCCCATGGAAGCCGGGAATTTGTTTGCCAGTGATCAAGGGCAGAGTGCTGCCTGAAACACGTTTGGCCATCTTATCTGTACTAAGAGGAGTGAGCTGTTTCTGTCTGCTAACCTGCAAAATAAAGGAGTTAAAGCTCTCTGATGTGTGGCGTTTCTACAGGGGCAAATTTGTTGGATTGATATATATATATGTATATATATATATATTACCTACTGGCGGTCGCCAGTAGGTAGTTATAGTTAGGACCCCTTTTCCATAGGAAAACCTCAACATTCTATTTTGAATAACTTTGGCGCCGGTCGATGAATCCTCGCGAATTTCTCAAAATAGGTGGGGCGCTACGCTCCGCTCCTACCCTGAAAGTCTCGGGGGGATCCGTCAAGCGGGGGCTGAGATAAAAGGGGGGTCCCAAAACGCGTTTTCCCCATGCATTTTTCCATAGGACCTTTAGAACGAGCTACAGCCCGAACGGCTGAACAGAATTACTCGAAATTTGGCAGAGAGGTAGTCCCTAGGTCAAGGAAGTGCCTTTTGTAGGTTTGGTGTAAATCTGTTCAGTAGATTCTGAGAAAATAGCCTTTAAATCAATATATATATCTGAGCCCGCTTACGGTACGCTTACCGTACGCTTACCGTAAGCGTACGGTGGCGTGCGCGAGCGCGATTCTGATTGGCTCTTAGATCTTAGTAAACATTCGAATCGGCCGAAACCAGGAAGCGGCGGCCGCCATTTTGTGTATTTCACTCAGAAAAAAAAGAGTGAAAACAAGAAAAGGGGGCAATGAGGAGAGTTACAGACCCCCTTACATTTGTGAGGGGGTCAAAGAAGGACTGTAAAGTACAAAGAAAACATTTATTGATTTTAAAAAAAATCACGGGGTACGCGTACGGTAAGCTTACGGTAAGCGTACGGTAGAAAAAAAAAAAAAAAAATGAAAATCAGATTTAAGTGTTTAGATATTAGGGGGCTCTAAAAAGAGCCGTTGTGTTTATGAAATGATTTTTTAGTGGTACCTACAAGTAAGTACCGATGCAGAGTCTAAGGTTCAAGAGGAAGACTCTGTTCCCTTCATCATTGAAGTGCACACCATCTCTTCTATAAATGTCTTGCATGTCATAACGCAAGTTGTTGTGGTAAATGGCACCCATACCATAGTCACGGAGGAAAGCAGAAACAGATTTGTTGACGTGCTTTCTTGCTTTGTCATCGCACCGCGTGCCCACCGTGCGTGCACGGCACTAACTGCGTAAAGTGGGCGCGCGGTGCGCGAAGCGCACCGCGTGCTCACTGTGCGCGCACGGTGCGCGAAGCGCACCGTGCGCGCACGGAACGAACTGCGTTAAGTGAGCGCGCACGCCACGAATGGCGTAAAGTAACTTAGCATTTAAAAAACCGTACAAATTCACTGAAAAAACCATAGGTTTCACACACGTTATAGTTAGGAATTAGCATTTAAAAAACCTTGCAAATTCACTGAAAAAACCATAGGTTTCACACATGTTATAGTTAGCGGAAATTTTACTGATAAAAAACCAATGAAATTCCACGTTATAGTTAGTGCAGGCAACTATAACTCACGCGACCGCAATCTTCTGCTGATGACATATGTGTCTTTATGAAAAAAAAATATTTGTAATATATGTATAGCTAAAAATGTATGGAAGAAGACATGGGCAAATAAGTGTCTAAATACAGTATTAGCATCAGCAGAAGATTGCGGTCGCGTGAGTTATAGTTGCCTGCACTAACTATAACGTGGAATTTCATTGGTTTTTTATCAGTAAAATTTCCGCTAACTATAACATGTGTGAAACCTATGGTTTTTTCAGTGAATATATATATATATATATTGTTTTTTCAATGGCATCCTCCATATGTTTTAAAATAGATTTAATGAAATACTTAAACTTTGATGAAGTCATGCAAGACTTTGAACCAATGACCGATGTGGATTTGTAATAGTAACATGGAAAAATATGTAGGGATCGTTAGAAGAAGCATCTACTTCTTCTGGCTTGCCCCTTCTAATAGCTATGTGATTCCTTGGTCTCAGAAGTGCGAAAGACCAACAATAGTGGGCTATCGAGTAAGCCTGTGAGGGAACCAGGGTATAGTATAGGCAAATACTCCTTCGAAAGATATTATTCATATACAGTTTCAATAACAACAGAATTTATGAGTAAACAAGACCAAACAAAACGAGTTACCTACCTTCAGTAACATTCTTTCTAGTGGATAATCTATCTAGCTGCTGATTGCTCACCTTTAGAATATTCACTAGGTGCCAAACTGGAATAGGAACCATTTCCTAGCAGTGCTTCCATGCAACACTAGGTGGCGCCATGTGGCTCCACACTGTCTATGCTCTGCCCTGGAGGTAACGGAGGGGCAGAGCATAGACATATAAGCACCACCCTTGTGTGCTGATGTCAGTTTCTTGCTTGACTCTTCCACTCCCTTGGATGCGGTGCACAAAACAATTGTCAGTGCCTGTGTGCAAGTTTCTAATTTGAGACCTTTTTAGATGGTAAAAAGACACCACTCCACAGAACAAGGAGGTGGAAGGGTGGTGAGGAATATGTGGTTCAAACTTTTAATAAATCAGATCACAAGTCACAAGAGATGATTTAAACAAGGACAGTTGGTCCGGCAAACACAGAGACCTGAAGGGCCCAAAATACCCTTTAAAAGTGCCCACTGCAAGGCTTGCTTGGCTAATGACAAAATAAACCATAAAACATCCAATGGTTTGTCTTGTAAGGGATCTTTCTTGTGCACTCCATACCAGGCCATACATTTTTCGAGGTGCCCAGTGTAAATGGATTTCATAGACAGAAGCCTAAAAGCAAGGATGACATCCACAACCTCAGGTGGTAGATTGAACGCAGTCAACAGACACTGCTCTGTATTCACGTATGGATGTGCAGATTGTGTAGGTTTGGGTGCAGAACCCTGTCCTGCTGCGGTGACACAAGAACCTCCTGAAGTGCTAGCTTGATCAGGAGATATACAGTCAATGCCAGAAGTTCCGGGTACCACACTCTCCTGGCCAAATATGAAGCCACTAGGATGAATTCTTCAGCATATTGGCTAGGAGAGGCAGAGGTGAGAAGGCGTACAGGAGTGCTGTGTTCCACTCTAGCTGAAATTCATCTCTGGTTCTTGGGAACTCTAAGATGGACAGTTTTGACGCTGCACCTTCTCAACGGTGAGGAAATTATCTAGCCAGGGCTCCCCACTCTCAGATGATGCCCTTTGCCACCTCGGGATGATGATGTTCTTTATGATCCACCAGACACTGCTGGCTATGCTGTCTACCCTGGTGTTCAAATATTCCACCAAGTGGTTTACAATCAGGGAGATGCTCAGGTGTTCCAGCCAACACTAGAGACGCCGATCCTCCTGGCACAAGACCCAGGACCCCACTCCGCCCTGCTTGTATTGTACACCTGGTGGTAGTGTTGTCTGTGAGAACCTATAACAGCCTTAATTGTATAGACTGCAGCAGGGACTTCAGCACCAGACAAATGATGTGCAATTCCAACAGATTTGATTTGGAGCCAGGTTTCCACCAGAAACAAGAATCCTTTGATCTCCATCTCACTGAGATGATCTCCCCAACTCAGCAGTGAAGCATCTGTCACCACCATCAGCACTGGGTGGGAATGGAGAGAGGGGTCTAACTCTGGTCCAATTGCAGTCAAACAGCCACCACTGCAGATTGTGTGCAGTCTCCTCCGGAACCTGGATGACATATTACAGGTTTCTTGGTGCTGGGTACACTGAGACTTCAGATTCCACTGCCAACTCGGGTAGTCAACTAGCAGGATACAGGAGTCTAGCAGACCAAGAAGCCTCATAAGCTGTTCTCACCAAGATCCAGGATTGAGACTAAAACATCAGAATCATAGGTTGAATGAACAAGTTACTTTCCTGTGGCATCAAGCCTTCTAGTTGGCAATCAATCTATTACACACACAAAATGAGGAAAAGGAGGAAGAGGTATGTGGCCAAATTTCCTCTCATCTCTTGGAAAACGTGAAGTTGTTTAATATTGCCCTTACCCACTATGTAGTGGCATGCTTCATCATAGGGCTGCTACAACATCCCTTCGCAGACGAATGCCTGGGATGGAGCAAAGGGAAGGGAAGCCAAAACAAACATAAATGGTATGGGATCTATGCAGTGAGAGACAGATAAACAGACTGTGATTGTGTGAGTATAAAACTACCTCCGGGAGACCCTTCCAAATGTTTAGCTAGTCATGGGATCCCAGGGTAGAATTACAAATTAGAAAACGGAGATGGTCTAGGGGAGAGTTAGGACCCCTTTTCTCACCCATACTACTTTTATGTCGACATGTTTTGGGCTTATCCTTTGCCCATAAAGGTTTGGATGGCCTTCTTCAGGACTGGCGATCCATTTTTTTTTTTTAAACACTTTTCATTTTCTCCAATTACAGTACAAGCAAATCGAGAATTCAAGTGATCCCTATTTCTATAGCAGGATATCATATATAAACCTGGTGGTAAAATAAATCGCATACAATTACTTCACAACTTAACCATGTGCCACTTTAGTAATCTCGTCTCATTTGGGACTTGGCAATATGGCCTAAGTCCTAATGTAGCAGCTCTTCCCATCCTGCTATCATATCAGGTGTACCATTTTCCTGGTTCAAGGTTTAGTAAGAAATACACTTTTTGCAAACTCCCCACCCCCTTCCCCTGCTGACGGGCCGCTCCGTCATTTTGGAAACTTAAAGCTATAAGGTTGTAAATAAAATCTAGCTGGTAAGAAACTGAAAGTGGGATGTCTGTCCAGGTGGGTGGGTGGGCATTTGGTGAATTGAGGGAAAATGGAGACCAGAATACACCCCAAGCCCGGCAATCCCGTATCTCGGCTACAAAAGTAGCGATCCTGTATTTTACAAATACCTTGGACACTCTCCAACTATTCAGGGAAATATAAGGTTTAGAAAAAAGTATTTCTATGTATAATGACCCTCTGTGTCACTTTCACTGAAGACACACTTGTATGTTTCTAAAATGACAAACAAGTAACAAAAGTCCAATAACACAAAACACAACACAACCCAAGTTCTCATATGTTAAAAATGGTTGATTGGGTAAAGAGGTAAGTTCACCTCTATATTTTTACCATAGTCACAAGCACTCTTAAGTTAAGTTGCAGTAATTTCCAGACCACCAACTATCTCTTATTGTTACTCCTCAACCATTACCACCTCTCAGTAGTGAGCGGAGCAGCGTTGGTATAGGTGAATCTCACAAGACATAGAAAGAAGTAGAGAAATCTCTGAGCACTTTGTATCTTACTGGGTTTCATCGATCTGACTGCTCGAATTAGGGTGCAAGTGGGAGCATCCCCCTGTAGTCACACTCTGTATTTATGGAAAAATTGAAAATCACATGCATCACAATCATTCAAAGATTCATAATTCGTAAAAATGGTTTTAGACCCAATTAGTATCCACCACTGCTTGATGGCTAGATGAGCGCATTTATTGGTTATTCCCTGGGTTTATTTTAAAAACCAACGTGTGAAACTCGCAGACTCACCAATGCTTTTTAATCTGCATTTCCTTGCTCAACCAATTTCCCTGGATACAGAAAGTTTTTGAGCAGTACTGCATGCAGCCAGGCGGCTGTCACAGTCCTCAAATCCTCAGGGCCAGTGCGATGTTCAAAAGGTCCACCTCCAAGCAGCACAAAGTCTATGCTGTTATTGCTCAAATCATCAGTGTGGTCAGGTGAGGCAAGGGGGTTAGGAAGGAAACAGCAGGGAAGGAGACCTAAAGAAAATAATACAGTTAGAGGTGGCATTATCTTTTTTTAAAACCAATCCACTCTCCCTATCTATACACAGACTGATTTTCACCTGTAAAAAGGCTGCTTGGCTCTCTTCATAATTCCGATCACATCTGTAGTTAGGATCACCCTGGACCTTATCACAACCATTGCTCCATGGAGTCTTAGAGTTTAGAGCAGAGAAAAATCTTTTGATGTCCAATAAATTCAAAATGAACTTGTCTTGAATTGTATTTTGTCTTCATTCAGACTAGTGCAAATATAAGCATCCAGTGACCTTTTCTGGAGTTGTTGGAATCTTGCTCTGGAGACTGTTTAACACATTGTTCCTTTGCTTTCACAAAAAAACCTAAATGCAGTATTTTGGGATTATTTTAATTACTCAAGAGAGCTTAACTAAGTAGTACCAATCTGCTTAACTTATCAGTTCACGGTCTACAAATACAAAGTCTTTCTGGGGCTTCACTGAAACACTTCTTTAGTTTTAAAAATAAACTTTCCTTGGCTTGAATATTCCTCTAAATTTGTAGCAGAATGAAGTGCAAGAGCTCTTCTACCTGGAGTTCAGTAAAGTCTCTGGATTCCACAGGAAATATTCCTTAGAAGGCCGGAGCTCCACCGGAGCTTGCCACTTCTCTGGCTGACTCAGGATAACGTGTGATGGACCCAGAGTGGAGCTGCTTTTTATAGCACAGCACAACCCAAGATGGCTGTGTGCTAGGCTCCTGGGACATTTAGTCCCTTTTCATCACACATGCAGAAACAATTCTAAAGCATGCACAATTGAACAAGGCAAGGTACTAAGGCTCTTATTTATGAAGGGCTTACGCTGCCATTGCGTCACTTTTTGTGACGATGCGGCGGCGTAAAAAATACACCACAGTGCGCAATATTTACAAAGTGATGCATCTAGGCAGATGCGTCACTTTGTAAACCCCTGCGCTACATTATACCTTCATCAGGTATAATGTATACAGGGTGTACTTTCCCTGTAAAAAAGGCTTGTAAAAGTGCCACAGTGAAACCTATGAGATTTCACTGCACCACTTCTACAAGTTCACTGCTTCAAATCCTCACGCCTTCTTCACAGCAGGCATAAGGTCTGATGCTAACCCTTTTACATGTGACTCGCTCATGTTTAATGAAACATTATGGAATTGCGTCAGTTTTGCGACACAGTCCAGCAATGCGTCATTACTGCACCACCAGATACATCAGGATTCCTGACGTATCTGGTCAATCCTTGCGACATGGAGCGCCGTACTGTAAATACGGCGCATCCAAGGTGAGCAAAGAAGGGCACAAGGAAAAGTGTTGCATCGCTGGTTGAAAGCATAAATAAGGCCCTAACTGTGTTGAGTCATGTTCACTTTTCTTTTAGTGCATAGAGACTTGGACAACCCTCTCTCATGCTGCTATATGGGAGGTGAAAACAAACTGGCCTTGTCCACAATATGAGAAATAGAAGGCGCTACTGCCATGACATCTGACAGAATTTTTTTTCCTCCCCTATTCGCCTTGGAGGATGAGGTATTGGAGGGAAAAGTAGATGAAATTGAGCAACCAGTCGTGGGCCATGTACATCAGGTGCTGGTTCCCAAGAGTCATTTTCTGGACCATAGTGTTTCTAGGAAATCCGATACAATAGACATGATTCCTGCCTCCTGGCATTCATGATCTTCTGGTCTTCATACTCCCAGTTGCCTTTCTCCAGATCTGGAAGAGGTCACTTATACGTAGTGTTCAAAGCTGGCTTTAAAAGCATGGTATGGAATGCCTGATGAATTCTCAAGGAGGGAGGTAGTTTCAACTTGTAAGTTGACGGATCACTTCAAAAGGGCAAATTAATCTGGGATGAAATGGACTCTTTACTTTGAAATTTGTAATTATGGTTGTAGCCACACCTTGCTCCCAGTAAGACATGTTAAACTTTCTTTGGGGTGACGATCAGCAAATTCTTTGTAGTAAAGCTGTGCCTTATCAAGATGGTGATGAATTTATTTGTGTATCTTTTGTAATTTCTTTATTCTCTGATGGACTTCAGGTACAGTACAGGAGGCCAGAGGGAAAGAGATTGTAGACCAATGAAAATTAACCACAAAATCAAAACCTGAAAAAAACAGCATACGTTGCAGCTGTTTGGGGGTTAAAATAGAAAATTGTGATGATCGGAATATACAGTCACCGCATGTTTAGATCCCCAAAGATAGTGTCTCCAATGTTTGATAGCTCCTCTGATAGTTACTTTTCAGCTATTGAATAATTATTTTCAGCTCCGTTAAACTTTCTTGACATAAAGACCAGAGGGTGCAATTGACCAGTTTTCACACCTTTTTGTGATAGCATTGCTCCTATAGCAACTTCTGAGGCATCAGCCTCCACAATCTTATGTTACATTATGTTATGTTACATGTTATGATATATGTTATGTTTTGTGGATTTGAATAGTGACCTAATCACAAGGGGTGGGCTGAATTGGCGTAATTAGATTCAGCGTAATTATATTAATATTCTGTGAGATTCTACAGAATTTCGCGACGGGGTGGAGTTAGCATTTGGTGCTATAATCTTACTGCAAAATGCCCCATTGTGTCCAAAAATGGATGCAACGATGCATTTTGTGCTAAGAAGTAACACTGCCAAAAGTAACGGTTACTTACTTTCGGTAATGCTATATCTGGTAGAGAGACAGTCTAGCCACAGATTCCTTAAATTTGAATTCTCTCCAGGCACCAGTCTGTATCTGGAAATTTTTCAGCAGTACCTCTGCACACCGGGGGATGGCATCGTATGGCTCTGCGATGACGTCATCTCCAGACATTACATCAGTGGCGCCATATAAGTTCCCTCCCGCGCGCAGACATCAGTTTTTTCTGTGAAATCCTTCCGTGCCAGAACGTGGAGTCTCTACAGAAACTGGATGTGGAAACAGTGTGCCAAAAAAGATCAAAAATCCTTTGAAACAATAATAAAGAAAATACATCAAATGGTATATTAACACCAGACGTGGATTTTAAATTACACCCCCGAAAAAAATCAACGAACACAGGGCTACATAAAACTCTATGCCCTGGTAAATAACCCCTATAATAGGAAAAAAGACTATGCACTCTATAAACCATTCGCAATGGTAAGAAAAAGTATGGCAAAAGTCAACAAACCTACAAGAACACCACCCGGTTGCGTGCTAAATCACACGATTATGTGATAATTGACCGCAGCAATGTAAAGGTATAAAGACAGCAAGAAGAGTTCATAGAAAGAACAAAGAAATTAATACTACTCGCTGCTGTGTCATCCAGAGGAAAGAGAGAGATAGAAACACCCCCCCACCAACCACACACATTTGGAAATAGATGTTATTGCAAAATCTAAACAAAAGCTAAGTGGCCAGGTCAAGCGAATCGTTTAGTCCCAAAATAGATTGAGATAGTAATCACTGGTATATCAACTCATCACTGAATTCGTAGAGTGGTGAGGATGGGCATGGTGGTAAGGAACCTGCGGCTAGACTGTCTCTCTACCAGATATAGCATTACCAAAGGTGAGCAAAGTTTACATATGATAGAGACATCTAGCCACAGATTCCTTAACTTCGAATAACATACCATAGCTATACCCCACTGGAGGATTGTCTGCAAACTAATCCCACAAAAGTCCTCAAGGAGAACAAGGCGGTCAACTAAACCAATAGCATGAGGGATAGAAAAACAAGAGCTCACTCTTAATAGAACCTATGACTTCCGTCACAGAGTATACAAATAAAAAGCAACTGTACAGGTCCGAAAAAATCATGTGGAATAGTAAAACAAGAGCTTGGCTCTTAATAGCACCTACGACTTCTGTCATGGAGCATAAAAGAAACTGTACATGCCAGAGAAAACCAGCCCTTGAAGGAAAATAGTAAAAAAGGGCTCTAAGAGTCGTCTTCAAACTTTAAGAGTCCTCTGGTAGAGGACAGACATGACCCCCTTTACCCTAAAAAAAGGAGGGGGGGAAGACTGGAGGACCAAAAGGGTCAAACGCCTGATAGAAGACAAATAATCTCTGCTGTTTGTGACAATAAGAAACATAAAAAGAGATGTCCTACTGGGAACCTATAGGACCCTCAGAACCCATTCCCCAAAGGAAATATGAAGAACACCCCTTTGTCATGAATAATATAGTGTTGACAATATGAAGCATCCTCAATCAAACAATGAGACAAAAAATGCGTTTATAGACATAAATATAGATATAGATATAGACTTCTTTTAAGAAAAACAACTCACAATGTCCAGTCGCAGCCCTAAATGGCAGGAGTATCCAAAGTACGAGTATCTAGAGCACACATTCCTTGAACATATACAGAAGTGTGTCAGCAGTTACTCCTACTGGCCCATCCCTTCACGGAATTCCACCGGCCCATGAATACTGCAAGAACGCAGGGGCATATAAAACTTGCCCACTACGGTATCAAGGTTCAAATGACAGAACATAACTTGAGTCTCAATAAGCTCCTATGTAGCAAAAGGGGTGCACATAAAGCACAGTTTAAATAGAGTTACAGCCTTGTCAACAACAGGCACCTACAACACCTATGAGACAAGACAATATAAGAAACATAGCAACACGTAGTAATATGTATGCTCCATATATCGTCATACATAACACCCCTGAAATTAGAAATTTGGTAAAAATGACACCGCCCCCAGTAAACAGGGGGGGGGGGGGGTGAGGAGGGAACTGCCACCCCCACAACAGTATTTGTGATTTGACAGAAGAAAACTGCTGTCTGTCAATTGGCAAACAAGGATAAACAATCATAAAACCTCACAAAGTGAGAAATACTGAAAGAAAACGTACATGCCCTCCAGAAGAAGGGAATGTAGATCAGAACTACCTTTACCAAGAACATTCACTAGAAGTGTGAATATACCAACTTATTATAACTTGGGGCAAGGTGGCCCAAACGCAACCGTTGCCAAATACCGCACCACGGCGTGGAGCAGGGAAAAGTATGCTGCCCCACAACGTGGAACATGAACAGGTATACTGCATGGGTAGATATTGACTGTATTGGGGAGTACAATCATGTTTATACTAGACGCTGCTCTTTACCATAAAGGAAGAACTCACAATCAAATAGCATTCAAAGAATGCAAAATGTGAATTGTGAACTAAAGCACGATCCACCTGCGAACCCTCTTCAAAGCTCTGATGCACTCAAAGAAATACATAGGAAGCAAAAAAGATTGCGTAGAAGCCACTGGTTTGAAAAAAAACATAAATGCGTGAAAATGCAACAGAACGTTGTGAAAGGCTAGCACAAGAAGAAAATAGAGCCCTTGCTTACTACAATAGTTCTAGAAGAACATAATGCGAAGTCCGAGGAGGGCACAGCGGTATAACAGCTACCAAGGGAGCATTTCTGAAGAGCTATACAATAGCCAACCACTACTCCACATAGAGTAAGTCATATACCCATAAAAAAGGGGTATAGCCTATTGAACCAACCTCTTTTTCAGAGATAATGGAAAATAAATTAAACCAGCTACTCAGCTGCAAGCCCTATCTGGGAAATAAAGACTCAAACCCGGAAGGTAATATGTTATGTTATGTGTTAAAAAATGTATACAGCACACGTACACCAGTAGGTTTCATGGCGCTAACTCTAGAATTTGCTGAATCCAGTGGAGGGAGTTTTTTGTGGGCCTGCACAAACAGCCATGTCTTAAGCATTTTCCTAAAGCTCAGAAGATCAGTACATGACCAAATCTCCAGAAGGAAGGAGTTCCACAATCTTGGGGCCAAGGAAGCAAACCTATATCCTCCCTGACGTTTTAACTTAAAGGCAGGGGTAGTCAGTAACTGGAGATGTACTGAGCGTAGGTTGACAGAGGGAGTGTACCTTGATAAAAGGCTGTTAATGAATTTGGGGCTACGACCGTGTAGAGACTTGAAAATCAGACATCCAGTCTTAAAGGCAGAGTGTTGAGAAATAGGGAGCCAGTGTATCTTTCTTAAAAGAGGGGTGTCAGATTGCCATCTGGGTTGCTGGTGAATCAGTCTTGCTGCTTGGTTCTGAACCATCTGAAGCCACTTGATTAGGAAAAGTGGCATGCCCAAGTAGACTGAATTTGCGTAGCCTAAGTGTGACAGCACCATAGCTATCACGACTTGTATCAGAGCTGCGTGTGTGAGCAGTCGGCAGATCTTTCTGATCTTTCACAGCTGAAAGAAACAGGTCGGGATCACCGCACCGACTTGCAATCTTAATGACAGGTCATTATTTATAGTGACCCCAAGGCCAGAGGTAGAGGGTTCGGGGGGTCCAAGTTCCGTAGGCCAGTAGTGTGGGCCCCAGAAGTTCTGACTGCTCCCTGTCAGAACTAATTCAGTCTTGCCTGGGTTGAGATTTAAATGATTATGGTCCATCCAGTGGCGAATGTGCAACATGGTGGCCTGGAATTCAAGAACTGAATTAGGCGAGTTGTCGATGGTAAACATTAACTGTAAGTCATCGGCATAATTGAAAGTGGTCACATTCCTTTCATTCAGGGACTGAATCAGAGGTAAAAGGTAAAGATTAAACAGATGGGGGGATAGTAAGGATCCCTGTGGGACCCCACATGTTTTTAGCTTGGGTGTTGTGAATGAGGCTATGCGGACTGCTTGAGAGCGATCTTCGAGAAAAGAGCTGATCCAGCTAAAGGCTTATCCCTGGATGCCAGCCTGCCTGACACGGTCCTTCAAAATACTGTGATCAATCATGTCGAAGGAAGCCAAGAAATATAATAGCACCAGGGCCTGTGGGATACCTCTGTCAGCTTTATCTCGTAAGGTGTCCAGGACCGCCAATATCACCGTCTCCGTAGAGTGTGCGGGACAAAATCCCTCTTGGTGTAGGTCTAGGTAGTTAGAATGTTCCATAAAGTTAGACAAACACTTCACCACGTGGGCCTCCAGTACCTTGGCCAGGTAAGGGAGCAGAGAGATGGGGCGATAGTTTGACAGATTTTTAGGATCTGCCCCAGGTTTTTTTAAGAGAGGAACCACGATTGCTTCTTTGAACCCTTTAGGGACGCGGCCCTGAGAGAGGCACTCATTCAGGAGAATAATGGCGGAGGTCGGAAGGGCGGAGAGGGTATCTTTTAAAACATGAGGTGGGCAGCAGTCCGTGGGGGATCCGGATTTTACTCTGGACAGCAAGTTCAGAAAAATCTGGGTACTAATGGCTGGGAAATGATCCATGGTAAAAGGGTTCCTCTGCGTGACGAGGGGTGTCTCATTGGAGATGTGTATTGGAATGCTAGCTTTAATAATAGAGATCTTTTCAACAAAATAGTTATTTAGGGAGTCACAAAGTGCTTCGGTAGGTGTGGGTTTGGGTAGGACTTAGTCTGCGTTAGATAGTTAATTAACAATAGAGAAGATTTCCTTCGATCTATTGTTTGAGTTTAAAATTCTAGAGGAAAAATGAGCGGCCTTGGCTGCAGTGATAGCTTTTTTATATTCTTTCCGTGCTTCCAAATAGTGGTATTTTTCTTCTAGGGAATAATTCAGTCTCCATCTCCTTTCTTTTTGACGAAGGGCCAATTTTTGTGCTGTTAGTTCATCAGAGAACCATCTCTGTGCGTCAGAGCGGCATGCTCGTTTTAGTTTTTTGAGTGGGGCATGCATATCACTAGCCGCTAGTAGCCAAGCTGAGATATTTGCTTCCAGGAAATCAACATCAGAATCAAAGGTTGGGGTTAGGCTGACCAGTGTGTCCTGAAATTCCCTTTTGTTAAGGGTATTCCATTTCCTAATCTTTGCCCCCTTGGCCGTGGGGATTTTGCTGCTGATAGGAATCGTTGCCGTGAATTTTCTTAGGTGGTGATCCGACCATATACATAGTAGGATCATATGCGCAGATGCTGTTAGATTAGTGGTCCAGACTTGGTCCAATATGTACCCTTTGATGTATGTGGCTAAAGATATCTGCTGGACAAAGTTTAGGTTGGTTAGGAGATCAGTCAATTCAGCAGAGTGAGGCCCACCAAGTGTGTCATTAGACCAATAGTTGAGGTCACCTATGAACAGTATTTTAGCGTAGTTCATTACGAGGTTGGCAATTTGTTCACTCAGCGAAAGAGGAAACAGGGGCATGTGCTGCAGGGGCCTGTAAACCAGAGCACAGATGAGCGGAGCAGAGTTAGACTCTAATTTGATGACGATATTATCTACTGCAGGGAGACTTAAAGAGGTAAGGGCAGTGAATTTGTGGTCTTGATGAATGATCGCTGCAACTCCTCCACCCATCTTTCCTGGCAGGTGATTCACGTGGAGGATGTAATAGTCATTAGGCAATGCAGCCAAGATATCAGGGGTAGAGTCAAGAGTTAGCCATGTTTCTGTTATGAGGAAGATGTCTGGTTTTTCAGACACTAAGAGAAGGAAAACATCAAACTGATGTTTAACTAAGGAACGGGTGTTTAAATAATATATTTGTAGTGCTGAGTGCCTAAGTCTGGTAGTCCCCGGTAACCGGGAAGTATGGGAAATATGTTCTGAGATTTCAGGAAAGGATCTCTGTGTCCGCCGGATTTTATTGTGGCTCAAGTGCGCACAAATGACAGGATTGAGTGTGAACGACGCCAGATGGAATTTTCTAAGTTCCTCTGAGGTGTAAGTGAGGATTTGGTTTCTGGCCCCTTGGCCCGTACGGGTGCGGACGGGTGTAGACGGGCTTGCCTTTGGCGTGCCATTGGTGCACCGCCGGCACGTTCGCTGTGCTCCCGACCTGCGGCGGGCATAAGTACCAGTTCCCTGCCCATTGCTCCTCCCCGCCCTTCGTGATAGGCTGAAGTCAAGTGATGTGCTCAGGAGACAGCTAAGGAGCCAGCGCCGCCAGCGATGTGCAAACGTTGGTATTTTTAGTTTAAAAATACATCAAACTCATACAATTTTAAAACAGTGAAGGCAAGTCAAGCACGAGTAAAATAGCAGTCCGCAGGGTAGCGGCACAATTCTAGAGTGCCCGCTCCCGCACCATAATTCCGAAGTAGTGCTTAGACTTCAACACTACCAATGCCATGAAAACCATAACACAACCATGGAAATCCTAGAACAAAATAAATAAGACCGGATGAGGTCCAATCACAAGTTGCCAGCCATGAGGCGCTGGACTGCAGAATACGCATGGGTATCGAATAAATTCAGGCCATCAAAAGGTAAGTCCTTTAATCTCTCCCGAACATTCTTGGGAAAATTAGAATCAAGCAGCCAAGCATGCCTCCTTAGATCTATCGATCTAGCCATAGCCCTACCTACGGAATCTGTAGTGTACATCGCCGACCTGATAATGAACTTAGCCATTTCACAACCATCATGTACCAGCTGAAAGAGTTCAGCTCTAACTTCTTCTGGAAGAGAAGGAAATAGTTGGCCGACCAAATCCCATAGGGCAAAGGAAGCCCTTCCAAACACACAGGAAGTGTTTGAAGACCTTAGGGCTGAACTAGTGGACGCAAACAAATTTCGGCCACACGTCTAACTACTGAGACTCCCTGCTCAGTGGACGCAAAGGAGGAGTTTCCAAATTCGTGAATCCGAAGCTGCCTGCACAACAAGCCCTCTGGCCTTAGGGTGCTGAGAAAGACAAACAGGGTCATCTGGAGAAGGTCGAGATTCCTGATGTTGGCTTAGTCCATGTCCCCAAAAGAATGTCGTATTGCGACTCTCCAAAAGAAAGCAAAGGCTCAACCCCAGTGCCTCCCTGATGGAGCAGATCCGATAAGGGATCAGAGGGCAGAGTCACCACAAGAATCTGTAGCTTTAAAATGTAAGCAGCCCTGTTAATGACCCCAGCAAAAGCCTCACTAGCCTCTGTTGCTATTTTAGGAGGTGAAAGTAAATCATAGGTAGGGGACGGTTGAAAAAACCATGCAGCTGGCCAAAAGCACCCAAACGCTCAATACTACCAGTATCTACAGGCTTATCCTGCAACACTGGGGAAATGGCAACTGAAGATGCCTCATACTCAATTTGTAGAGGAGATGGAGCAGGAGCCTCAGTGGCAAGAAAAGGCATCTCTGGCACTGACCGACGTTGAGGCGGCGTAATATCGACGTCTACACTAGGGAGTATGTAAGGGCCTGAGGGGTATGTGCTAAACGCCCTTACATACTCTGCAGTAATCACTGCAGAGTATGTCAGGGTGCCTCAAGTGCATACAGTGGCTACTAAACTGGGTCAGAAGAGGGAGCTGTCAAACAGGGCTCAGCTAACACTTGTGGCACTAGGCCTGATTAATGCAAGGAGACATGGCGAGGTGGTGGGGGTGGCAGAGACTCCTACGATGAAAGTATGGAGGAAGGGTATGGACCTCTATATGGCCGCTGAATATGTGACCTATACTACCAGGTGATGCACACGTAAATTCCACAAATTATGGGGTCCATGGAGACACTACTATGGGCTAGACTTACTAGACAACGTTCCAGACACTACACCTCCTGTAGCCAATTACAATGATGCCATGGAATAAAATAGGTCTTGTTGGACAAGCTAAATACTTGGTGAAAGTCCACTGTATACGTAGATAAGACCAAATGCTAGGGATATAAAAATGTTGAGATAAATGTTCTCACTTAATTATTATTGGTATGATTACCGTATGGTCCTTCTGAAATGTACCTCATGCGAAACGTGTTATTGTTATGGATGTTGTTACTGTGCTTCTTGCAATATTTAAGATGCGAAGGAAAAAAAAACAACAATAAAGGCATTTGGTAAAAACAAAAAACAAAAAAAAAGAAAGCAGAGGGAGATGTCCCTCTATGTTTAAAAGTCATTGCAGATTAAACTTTAATCTGCAGTTGATTTTAAATGTAGAGGAACTGCTTCCTCTTCCAGCCCTGTTTAAAAAACAAACATTGCTGGATAATTCTTACGGCGGAGATGTTAGATGTTTTAGTAATTCTGCTTTACATGAGTAACGCAGAATTACAAAACTCCTCCGATTCCGTCCAGGCCTACTAGTTACCACTGAGGGTATCTAGGCGCTTGAGCAGGTGTGTAGGCATGTGGTCCCCCCATTGCTATTCGAAGAGCCATGGCTTCAGCCTCCAGTGGAAATCAAGAAGTAAGGAGGAGGCTCTGTTGCACTGAGGAAGGTTGGCCCACTCTTTGGTTTCGATATAGGATACTGAGAGACCTCCTGCTCTGATTTTGTGTATGTGAGTGAGGCAGGGTGTAGGTGCCTGGCAGGCTGGTGAAAGTGTATGCGGCTGTTAAAATATGCTGGACCAGTGTTGTGTAAGGCTTTGTATGTGTACGTAAGGAGTTTGAATTGGCTGCAATTGTGACTGGGGAGCCAATCTTGTGGTGCCTTTTGATGAGAGTGTTGTGGGATGCAGTGTTGAATGCTGCAGAGAGGTCGATCTGGATAAGGGGCGCTGTTTCTCCTCGGTCTAGGACGGTTCATATATTGTCTGTGGCCACGTAGAGTGCTGTTTTGGTGCTGTGACACTTTCCGGATCCGGTTTGGGTGTTGTCTAGAAGATGGTAATGCTAGAGGTGGAAAGAGTTGTTTGTTGACAGCCTTCTCAATTACTTTTTATGGATAGAGTAGCAGGGAGATGGACTGGAGGTTTCTGAGTTGGTTCGGGTAGGCTGATGGTTTCTTGTGGAGGGTGTGGACTACTTCAGTTTCCTCGGAATGTGGAGAAAGTAATGGAGCTGTTGATAATATGGGTGAGGGTAGCCCCGATAGGTGATGATGCCAGGCTATACATGTGGTGGGGGCATGGGTCCGCTGGGGTCCCTGTCAGGAACATGGTAGCTAGCGCACATGTAAAGCTTGGTCAGACTAAACTACATTTAGTACTCAAAAGATTCAGAAAATACCCCCATTGGAAAAGGTTTCACTCTGCTACAAGAACTGCATTGAAACTTTATTTAAATCAGTTTCCAGTAGGGAATTCAGGAAGTATTCTACTCAACCCCAATCCTGAAGGTTAGTGATCTAGTGCAATTAGGCGCGAGGAGGAAGAAGCGCGAATCGCGCATGTGCAACAATCGAATGCTGCACTTCAACTGAACTCTGAGAGGCACCGGTTGTGTCTCTTATCTATGCAGCATTTTGACAAGGATTTTTTCTTCAGTTAAGACACTGGATAGTGTCTCTTCACGGTGCTTGCTTAGCGCAATCAACAGAATTCTTTTTCCACTGCCAAAATTCATTCGGGCAGTGTTTTTCTTTTGCGCATTAGTGTAATGGTCTCGAGCTCGAGAATATTACATTTCCTCAGTATTTTCAGTCACCCTATTTAATTATTCGGAGAATCCCAGAGTATTCCAGCCAAGCTATCTACATAGAAGGTATACAAGGAAACTCAAGGTAGCCCTTCTACTTGTTGAATTGAGAGACATTTTTTCCTCTTGAAGCCTACACAGGGTAAAGAACTTTCTTTTTAACTCTGCAAGAGAACTGTGTTCCAACTAACCCTTCGTGAACAGAGCTGATTCAAAGAATTTCTTCGATTCAATTCACTGAACAAGAACTTTATTCATAGCATAAGAACAACAATTCACATTGACCTTATATTACAATGTTTAGAGAAATAGAGAGAAGCATTAGCCTTGGGCTATTGGGTAATTAGAATATATAGGAAAATATTGAAGTATATTTACATTATGGAAAAGGTTATTTATGGATTGTTGAGCATTGTATGTTTGTGCATTTTTCTTCCCATGCAGGTACTATGATAATAACCCAGTAGGCGAATAGAAGGAGATAGAAAAAGACGTATCGAAAATCCTCCTTACAAGGCTGTCCAGTAGTATTCACAGAAGATCAGTCAAAAGTTGTCTTTGTACTGTCTTATTTGAGTGGCAATGCAGCCTCATTGTCAATGCCTCTTATTTCGTGTAATGATCCAGCTTTAT
This sequence comes from Triturus cristatus, assembly GCF_964204655.1. Taxonomy (NCBI): domain Eukaryota; kingdom Metazoa; phylum Chordata; class Amphibia; order Caudata; family Salamandridae; genus Triturus; species Triturus cristatus. The sequence goes on along the minus strand of NC_140586.1, from coordinate 479,605,289 downwards.
ATAATTTAAAATTATTTAAGATGGAATTTCTGAGAATTTTTGATAGCAGCAAATCAAGCTACAGACAATGAGCTTTTGGAGCAACGACAAGGGAATCGTGACCTAATTGCTTATATAGCTCAGTTCAATAAGTTAATTGTTGAAACTGAAAGGCCTGAATGCAAGCGTGCTGCAATTTTTATCGAGGACTCAAAGACTAACTGAAAGACGCCTTGGCCAACATTCCTAATAGATACCAAGAAATTTCGGAGTTAATTGATTTGGTTCTTCAAATTGAACACCGTCAATTTGAGAGGAAATCAAAAAAGAGAAGGGATTTCCGACCTTTCACTCCTCGATTTCATAGATTCAAGACAGAAGGAAGTAAGATAGAACCTCTTTCAAGTGAAGAGCCCATGCAGATTGGTTCCATCAGAGGTCCTCTTTCTAAGGAGGAAAGAGAAAAGAGAAGAACCAAGAATTTGTGTATGTATTGCGGAAATTCAGGCCACTTTGTGGAAGACTGTCCAATGAAGCCAAAATCAAATCTGTCGGTAAAAGACAGATCCCACCAGTAGGAGGAGTTGCTCTGGTGGGAAAAAATGCACAGTCATCTCCTGATTATCCACAGTTAGCTAACACTCTTCAGTCTGCAGCTCCTCATTTAACAGCTTCGTTCCCAGCAAGGTTTGGTCATTCGGAAATAAAAGCAGTTTCTGTAATGATAGATTCCGGAGCCACCGGAAATTTTTGTGATTTAAAGTTCGCCCAAGGAATAGGAATTCAATTTGATCAAAAAGAAGAACATAGAAGTAGTCAGAGCAGCTGACGGAACCGATTTAACTTTCGGACCAATTACAGAAGAAACAGACTATTGAGCTGTTGGGGCTAAAAGAACACCAAGTGTTTCTAAGATTCAATCTAATTGATGTTCCCCAATTTCAGTTAATTCTGGGCCTGCCTTGGTTGACAGAACACAATCCTAAAATCGATTGGGAGAAAAAAACTATAGAGATGACCTCCGAGTACTGCAAAGAGCATTGTTTTCATAACAAGGCATCTAAGTTAGAGGGTTCACCAGCTTCAGAATGAGCTCAACTTTCACAGATGGGTTGTGGTTTGGATCTTAAAGGAGTTCCAGAAGAATATCAAGAATTGGCTCATGTGTTTGACAAAAGGAATGCTGAAACATTACCTCCTCACAGGGAGTATGATTGCAAGATAGAGTTAGAACCTGGAGTGAATCTCCCATGTAGTCACATTTATGCTCTCACTGAGGCAGAAAATCAGTATCTTAAGACCTACCTAGAAGAATATCAGAGAAATTGATTTATCCGACCTTCTCAGTCTCCCGTTTCTTCCCCATTATTTTTCATACCAGAGAAGGATGGGAGACTTCGTGTTTGTATCGATTATAGAGCCTTAAATCAGGCTACAGTCAAGAATTGATAACCCCACCTCTAATTTCTGAGATGCTGGATCAAGTTAAGGGAGAAAAGGTTTACACCAAGTTGGATCTCCGAGGAGCGTACCATCTGGTCAGGGTTGCTAAAGGAGACGAGTGGAAGACGGCCTTCCGCACAAAGTATGGACTCTACGAATACCAGTTCATGCCATATGGCTTGTGTAATGCTCCGGCAGCATTCCAACACTTTGTGAATGACGTTTTATGGGAATATCTTGATAGAGTGGCCGTCATTTATATTGACAACATTTTAATTTTCTCTGAAAATATGAGGGATCATGTGAAACATGTCAGAGCTATTCTACAGAAATTATTGGAAAACCATCTATATGTAAAGCTTGAAAAAGCTCTTTTCACACTAATTGAGTGGAGTTTTTGGCATTTATCTTGTTGGCAAAGGAGTTGAGATGGATCCATCCAAGGTTGAAGTGATAAAGAATTGGCAAACCCCCAAAAATGTAAACAAGATACAAAGTTTTATTGGATTTGCCAATTTTTATCGACGATTCATACCAAACTTTTCCTCCAAAGTCAGCCCAATCACTTGGTTTTGGAAAAAAGGAGTGAAGTTCCAATGGAACGACGAAGCAGAACATGCTTTTAAGGCTTTGAAAGAGGTGTTCATCTCTGCTCCCATTTTGATGCATCCAAATCCAGATGAGGCTTTTTACGTTGAAATAGACAAATCGGATTGAGCCAGTGGAGGAGTACTTTTGCAAAGGGATAAAAAGACTGGGCAACTACATCCTGTAGCCTTCCGATCCAGACAGTTTACTGCACCAGAAATCAATTATTCAATCGCTGATAAAGAACTGCTGGCGGTTAAGGATGCCTTCCAAGATTGGATGCATTATCTTCTTGAAGCACGGTCTTCATGGATCATCGCAATCTTCAATTTTTAAAGTCTTCCAAAACACTGACTCCTTGTCAGTTAGGATGGTCTTTGTATTTTTCGGATTTCAATTTTGTGATCACACATAAGCCAGGAGTCCCTAATGGTAAGGCAGATGCTTTATCACAAATGAATTTAATCGATGAAGTCAAAATCCCGCAGGTTGAGCCCATCATTCCATCTGAGAAATTCAATTGTGCTACCAAAATTGTGGATTTCACAGAGAAGGTGCATGAAGCTCTATCGGACAAAGAAATTGAAAATTGGGTTAAGGAGGATCCGAAAAGAAAGATCTTGAATAATTCTCCATATCATCGAGACACCTTATACTTGCCTACAGTGAGTCTACAACAATTGGCATTAAGAAGTTGTCATGATGATCCCATGGCTGGGGAACTAAGAAAACCACAGATTTAGTTAAAAAACATTTTTGGTGGCCAGGCATGGTCGCTGACATAAGACAGTATGTGGCAACATCTGAGATTTGCATTAAAGGAAAACCTAGTAGGCAAGCCCCACACGGTTTATTACGGCCATTACCAAATCCCCCCCATCCTTGGCACACGATGTCCATGGATTTAATAGTTGACCATCCTTCCAGTCAGGGCTACAATGCAATCTTGGTTTTTGTTGATGCTTTCTCAAAGATGAGTCATTTTATTCCATTAAAGTCCATTGCAACAGCCTCTCAGTTAGTTCAGCAGTTTAATAATCACATAGTGAAATCTCATGGAATTCCCAAGGTTTTAATTTCTGATCGGGGTTCCCAGTTCATGTCAAAGTTGTGGAAGAAGTTTGTGAGTAGTTTTGGATTTGATGCTCATTTTTCCACCAGTTACCATCCAGAAACTGATGGGAAAACTGAGAGAGTTAATCAGGAGTTGGAACAGTACCTAAGACTCTATCTGTTAGAACAGGAAGGGAACTGGTCAGATTTACCCTGGACAGCAGTGTTTGCATATAATAATGCAGTTCATGACTCCACAGGGTATACGCCTTTTTATTTAAATTCAGGAAGACACCCTAATATTATGTAAGGAAAAAATGATGACTCTGTACCAGTTGTTAAAAAGATGTTTAGGGATTTACATCAACTTATCAATCTGCTCATAAGAATTGATTGAAAGCTAAGATATCATATAAAAAGTACGCAGATAAATAAAGAAAAGTAGGACCAAGTTATGTGGAAGGAGATCAGGTTTGGTTGTCCACCCAGAATCTGCAGTTAAAGGGTAACCGAAAATTTCAACCCAGATCTATTGGCCCTTTTAGAATTAAAAAGATAATCAATCTAGTGGCAGTGAAATTGCAACTTCCAAAACAGATTAAGATCCATCCTGTATTCCATGTGTCCCTTTTAAAAAAGAATCCTCCAAAAGATAGACTAAAAGAAAAACCCATGTCCATAAGTGTAGGTTCAAAAGAAGAATTGGAGGTTAGCAGAATATTAGACTCTAAAATCACCAGAAAGATACTGTATTATCTGGTTGAGTGGAAGGGTTATGGGCCTGAGGAGAGGTCTTGGGAACCATCATCCAATGTTCACGCTCCTAGATTAATTGAAAACTTGCATGAAACCTTTTCAATGAAACCAAGTCTTAGGGCACCCCTTTTGGAGGGAGGTACTGTCAGGAACATGGTAGCTAGCGCACATGTAAAGCTTGGTCATACTAAACTACATTTAGTACTCAAAAGATTCAGAAAATACCATTGGAAAAGGTTTCACTCTGCTACAAGAACTGCATTGAAACTTTATTTAAATATACTTCGCTCATTTTCAGTAGCGAATTCAGGAAGCATCCTACTCAACCCCAATCCTGAAGGTCAGTTGTCTAGTGCAATAAGGTGTGAGGAGGAAGAAGCGCGAATCGCGCATGTGCAACAAATGAACACTGCACTTCAACAGAACTCCGAGAGGTGCCAGTTGCGTATCTCATCTCCGCAGCATTCTGAGAAGGATATACTTCTTCAGTTAAGACACTGGATAATGTCTATTCACGGTGCTTGCTTAGCGCAAATCAACAGAATTCTTTTTTCGCTGTCGAAATTCATTCGGGCAGTGTTTCACTTCTGCGCATTAGTGTAATGGTCTCGAGCTCGAGAATATTAAATTCTCCTCAGTATTTTCAGTCACCCCATTTAATTATTCAGAGAATCCCAGAGTACTCCAGCCAAGCTATCTACAGAGAAGTTATGCAAGGAAACTCAAGGTAGCCTTTCTACTTGTTGAATTGAAATAGTTTTTTCCTCTTCAAGCCTACACAGGGTAGGGAACTTTCTTCTTAACTCTGCAAGAGAACTGTGTTCCATCATGAACAGAGCTGATTAAGGATTTTCTTTGATTCAATTCACTGAACAAGAACTTTATTCATAGAATAAGAAAAACAATTCACATTGACCTTATATTACAACATTTAGAGAAATAGAGAGAAGCATTAGCCTTGCTCTATTTTGTAATTAGAATATATAGGAAAAGATTGAAGTGTATTTCGATTTTGGAAAAAGTTATTTATGTATTGTTGAGCATTGTATATTTGTGTATTTGTCTTCCCATGCAGGTACTACAATAATAACCCAGTTGGCGACTAGAAGGAGCTAGAAAGAGACTTACCGAATATCCTCCTTACAAGGCTGTATCTCTCTCTTCCCCTTCCCCCCTACCGTTGTCCAGCATCTACAGATTGAATTCTGTGTTGCTGGGTTCTGGTGGAGGGGCTTTGGGTTCATCGTCGGCTACTGCGGAAGTTCTGCTGGTATCTTCTGACAGGCCCTGAGTTAATTGTTCTCATGATGAAGGGTTCTACAGGATTGGCATGGGCCAGAAAAGGAGCAGAAGTGAAAGACTTCTTTAAGAATTTGATTGACTGGGAATATTTTTTCCCAACAGACATGTAATGGGAGCCACAGCGTGTGAAAAATGGTCAATGAACCAGCAGTAATAATTGACAAAATCAAGAAAACATTTAACATCATGAGTCTTTTTCGGTTTCAAGCCAATAATGTACCGCTTTGATTTTTTTATTTGCTGTTTTTAGTCTTGAGCATGAAACCTAAGAACTCAACCTCAATCACATGCAACTCACAATTGCTCAACTTGCAAAACAAGTGATTCTTTCTCAAGGCTAGCAAGACAATAGAGACATGGTAAGCATGAAGTTTTTCTTCTCCAGAGTAGATAAGGATGTCATTGATGTATACAATACCAAATGGATCCAGAAAATATTTTAAGATACCATTCAAGAAGAATTTGGAATGCTGCAGGGGTGTTAAACAATTCGAAGAGCATGATTGTACACTCAAATAGCCCAAAGTGAGTCTTAAAGGTAGTCTTTCACTCATCACCTTCTCGTATCCTGATCAAATGGTAGGCCCCACAAAGGTCTACTAACTTAGTTTAAATGGTGGCAGCCTTGACTTGGTCCAAGAGGATGGGGATGAGAGGAAGAGAGTAATAATGTTTTATGGGGCTTTTATTTAGGACTTATAGTCTATGCAGGATCTGATTTCATCATGGCATTGGGCACAACAAATAAAAGTGAGGCAGCTGGCGAGTGGGAAAGGTTGATAAACCCACTGGCCAAATAATTGTCACGTTAGTCCTGCAAATGCTGGGTTTATTTCTTAGACAGTGCGTAAATTCTGCAACTTGGGATGCCAGCCCCCGGGATTAACTCAATTTGACAGTCTTAGATTCTATGGGGTAGGGGAAGAACTTCAGCTTTTTTCCAACTAAAAACATATTGGTACTCTGGATATATCTTAGGGCGGCGAATGTTATTTTTCTCTGCTGTGACTATCGGGAGGGCAGAAGCTAAGGTTAATTCAGGTCCCAAGCAAGATTCGAAACAGTACTGTGAACAATAGGGTGAATTGAACTGAGCTTTCTGAAGGGGTTATGTTAAATTAACCATGGTAGCTCTAATATAAACCTATATTGGGGTGCATCATAATATTGAATTGGTCGTTTTCAGTGTGTTTATCAAGATCTTGAGAAAAGCTGGAGATTGAGGAAAGGTTTGGTCTACTATTGGTCCTGAAGAGAGGGGCTTTCCATTTACAGCCTGAACATATTTGGGTTGGAGTTTCTTTTGTGTGGGGGGTCTTTAACTAAATGGCTAAAGCCTGGCCCACAAAATTGCCTGTGGTCTGAAATCAATCATCCATTGTTTGCATTAAGTGTTTCTCACTTCCTATTTCAAGAGTCATGTCTAATATTAAATGGGGTGTTTCCAAATCCTTCTTTCTAGTCCTAACAAAAGGATATACAAATTGTTCAAGATGGACTCTTTCTTTAAACTTGAGCTTTCGAGGTTTTGTTACCTCATTTGACACAGCATTAGCCTTTTTACTAGGAGGAAATGGAGTCTTGGCCTTTAGGTTTTGTGGGGCATACTTGGAACAAGTGCCCTTTTTTACCACAATGTAAGCAAGTAAGTTATAACTCTTTTCCTTCCTTATACAATGGTAATCTAACTGAACCTATCTCCAGGGGTTTAGGAGCAAACGTTTCCCCTTTGATTGCCCATTCTATGGTCCAGATGTAGGGTTACGCTTATTAGTTCTGTCTTAGGCTGAGGCTCTACTTGCACCAAAAATTCTTTCAAATCGTCTTTTAAACCTTGATAGAACAAGGATGCCCTTCCCTCTTGACCAAGAGATTTCCAGCAATAAGCGATTGAAGGTAGTCAGATAACTGACCAAGTTTTTATGTCCGTGTCTTAAGTCTAGCAAGTCTTGGTCCGCAGACAGAGTAGTTGTTCTTCAATCAAGAATGTTCTCAACTTCGGCCTTAAAATCTTCCATTTTAAACAGGATTAAATCATCATTACGAAATAAAAGGAAGGACCATGAAGCTGTATCCCCTGCCAAATAGGAGATAGAGTAGGCAAATCGGGATTGAGCATTATGGAATGTATTAGGACGACGTGAAATGAAGCATAATTTGGACCTTATTTGGGTCATCTGAGAAGTTTTCTGGGGCAGCCAGAGAGATATGAGCATGTACTGTGACTGATATCTGAGGAGTGATCCTGACCTGGCTTGAGGTCCACCTCCAAGCAGCACCATATCTGTATGCTATTATAGCTCAGATCATTAATGTGGCCAGCTATGGGTGCATGGCCAACAAGCTGGCCGAGCAGCAGCCCTAAAAGTGGGTTCCAGCCCTGAAAATGAGATACTGCTGCATCCTGCTGCCCCCAGCCCCCATAGTGCCCAGAAATGTGTCCACAAAGTGGGGTGCATGTGGAGATGTGGTGACTGGGGCCCCCCACGATAATCGGGAGCCGCGCTATCTGCTGCGACCATAGTGGCCTAAACGCTCACCTCTGACTGGTTGGGGCCTGGGCGAGAGAGGAGGCCTGAAGCGAGACCCGGTGTACTGGAAAATTGCTCCTGCGGTGGACCATGAGGGGAAATCTGTGAGGGCTAGATTTGGCGCCTGGCCTTGCATCGTGCCACCGGAAGCTGTGGGCTCCTTATGGGGGGGTCTTCCTGAGGGGCCTGACAGGGTATATGGCGCTGGGTGACACCCACCCTGTCTCCCCTATGGCAGGTGAGGAGTGGTGGGTCCAGCCCGGCCCTAAGCTTGGAGAGTAAGTGGTGCTGAAACTGCGTGCCTGAGAATGGCTCGCTGCCCGACGACAACGCTACCCCTGCATTAACAGAGGCAAAGGTGAGCTGTGACTCTGACTCCCATACAAAGCATGTGAGGTGGAGGCGCTGAGTGTGGGGGGTCGCCTTGTGGCATCTGCTACACGTGGGGGACCACCTTTGTGCTTGCGGAGGGGCCTGGAGGCATCTTCAGGGCCAGAGGACTCTACTGCCCCCACAGCAAGTGAGACAGTGGTCCCTGCACTTGGGAGTTCCAGCTTTGAAAGTACGATATGCGGAGAGCCCCGGTGCCGCCATGTCTGTGCTGGGTTCTGCCTGTATTGCCCATGCAGAACTGCGTGGTCTGGAAGACACCAGAGGCCCAGAAGTGAATTTAGACTGTGCTGAGGCACTGTAGAAGTGCATTGTCCCGCGACTCCTAATTGAGATCCGAACAGGATTTGAGGCGGGCACATTAGCTGACGGCATTGGACTGCGACAGCCATCTGGCAATGAGGTGCTGGTGCATAATGCTCCCTTCCTGGATGTGGGCATAGATGCTGACTGCCTCCCAGGGTAGACCATCTGGGTGTGGAGCGCACAAGATGGCATTAGCTGCATAGGGGACCTGAAGTACTGAATGACCCAGGCAGATCCCCACGGTGCTGTGTATACTGACTGTGGGTTTGAGGGTAAGCTTCCCCCCTCTACACAGGAAGAGAGTCTGTACTGCCAGCTTTGTGGATTGTCTTCCCTACATGTTTATACCCTCCATGGCCAGCCTTTTCTGCCGCTGCACTGGACAACCTTGGGGAGATGGCAGATGAGATGTGGATGGGCCGCCCCAACCTGCGGTGGAATATGGGCTGAGGTGGGAGGTGTGCACCTTCCCCCCCATAGAGTACTATTGGTCTGGACTGCGCTCTTATAGCTGCATGATTGCTTGCTGTTGTCTCATGGCCACCCCATCTCTATGGGCACTGAAGGCGTGCTGCTAGATTGAGATCCCTTGCTGGGTGCGGGCCCTGCTAGAGTCACAGTCACTGCGTCTAAAGTCTTGGGGACATATCGGCAATGAGGTGATATAAAATTATCGCCGCTTTTGAGTCTGTTTTCGGAAGAAAAGCGACGATAATTTTATCGCCTTATCAGCAAGGTCACGCTGTCGCGTGAATCCTTGCATTAGCTCCCTTTCCCGTAACGCCACCTTTGCATCTCTAATGAGATGCAAAGTGGGTGTTCCGTCGCAAAATATCTAGAGAAATGTCGCTAACCAACATTTCTCCAATTATCAATGGGCACGCTAACAAGCATAGCGATAAGAAAAGTAGCGCTAACCTTGGTGATCGCTACTTTCCTTACGCCTGCTTTTAGTTTGACTTAGCCATTATATCCAATATAAGGTGGATATCATGGCTAAGTCTGCCCTGCCCTATCAACAAGCTATTGCCAAACTTTGTGAGATTATCGCTGGATTTCCAGCGATAATCTCACATTTGGCAGTTAGAGCTTGGAATTTTATCGCTTTTGAGATAAGCGTTTCTGATAGTACGCTATCTCAGCGATAAAATTCCACGTTACCCGGCGATAATTATCCTAGTATTAAGTGCGCTTAGCGATAATTATTGCCGGTCCTTGATGATATGCCCCTTGGTTACTGGCTGCCACTGGAGGAATGGTTGGTACGGCATGAATATCTACACAGTCCACTGACGCCAACAGTGGTGATGGGGGAGGCCAGTGGCCAAATGCTGCGGGTAGAAGTAGGCAACTGCTGCGTCGGATACGACTGCCATACCCCACATCACAATATGAGCAAGGACAGACTGATGAAGGGCACCCAACAAATGAAAATTGACCAATTTACTGCCCCGGGTGTGAGCAGAGGACCGCAGTTTTTGAAAGATGAAGCCTCACAGGGCACCAACGAACCATCAGGTGCTCAGAGCCTGGTGGCCATTGAGGCTTCAGGACTAGCCATGCAGCTAAAAATGGAGGCCATGACGCTCAATGTGAACCTACTCAGGACTGGCCTGTGCGAAATGGCAGAAACGTTAACAGAAATGGAGAGCCAGGTCACGGAGATGTGGGAAGAGGTTTCATAGCTGAAGGCCATGGTGACTGTGCTCGAAGCTCGCTCGATTAAAAAATGGAGGCACGGCTGGAAGATGCAGAGGGGCTCTCCCGTAGGGTAATCTCAGGTTCGTGGCATTCCCCGAGGGCACCGAGGGTGATAAACCAGAGGTCTTTCTGGGGGAGTGGATTAAAACAACGCTCCCGAAAGCATGCCTGTCAAAGTTCCTTGCGGTGGAGAAGGCGCATAGGTCCTTGGCCCCGCTGCAGCAGCTGTGAGCTCCTCTCAAGACTGTCTTAGCTAAATCCCTCAACAACAGGGACCGTGATGAAGTCCTACAGATGATCCGAAAGCAAGTTTGAGAACCACATCATATGCATTTTCCCGGATTACACCAGGGCTGTCTAATTGCAGAGACAAATCAAACACAAGGAGATGATGGACAGAGCGCTGACACTCACCCCCAGTAACAGATCTGGGTTGAATCAATCATCAGTCTTTAGCTCAGTTCGCCACCCCAGTTCAGACCCAGCTATATGCAAATCAGTCTTGACCCTGTGCTTCATGTGAACAGTCAAGCCCAAACTGCGAAGCCAGGCCTTCCCTATACCGGAAACAAGCATCCTGGGACTGGTTTCGGGTTAACACCCCCCATCAGCCAGGTTAGCTTGAATCCAGTGGCAAAGTGAGCAAGGGACCCATATCTTGGCATACCCTGCCAACTTAGGGCAAACAAAGCAAACACAAGGAGATGATGGACGGAGCACTGAAACTTTTCAGACACTCACCCCCAGTCACAGATCTGGGTTGAATCTATCATCATTCTTTAGCTCACTTCACCACCCTAGTTCAGACCCAGCTATATGCAAACCAGTCTTGACCCTTTGCCTCATGGGACCAGTCCAGCCCGAACTGCCAAGTCAGGTCTTCTCTGGACTAGAAACAAACATCCTGGGACCGGTTTCGAGGTAATAGCCCTAGTTAGCCAGGCTAGCTTGAATCCAGTGGCGAAGTGAGCAAGGGACACAAAACCGGTCCCTGGATGCTTGTTTCCAGTCAGGGAGGACCTGGCCTGTACTGTTTTCAGGGGGAACAGGGTCAAGACTGGAATAGCATTGGGAGCAAAAATCTATGGATTTAGGCCCAGATCTCTGTAATGGGGTGAATGTTTGACATTGTGCAGCATTCTGTCCATCAATTATTCTTTTTGCATTTGTCACCCCGAGTGGGACGGGTATGCCCAGATGTGGCTCCCATTCTCTCAATGCCACTGGAGTGAAGCTAGCCTGGCTGATGAGGGGTTATGCCCCGAAACCGAACCTAGGAAGCTTGCTTCCAGTCCAGGAAGGACCTGGCCTGGCAGTTCAGGCTGGACTGTTCCCATGGGGAACAGGGCAAGATTGATTTGCATATGCCTGGGTCTGAACTGGAATGGCATGGGGAGTAAAAAAATGATGGATGTAGGCCCAGATCTCTGTACTGGGGTGAATGTTTGACATTGTGCAGCATTCTGTCCATCAATTGTTTTTTTTGTAATTGCAGAGACAATCCTTTAGCGGCATCAAGCAAAAGCTGAAAGTGATGGAATTAACATATGTTTTTCTGTATCCTGCCAAGTTGAAAGTGATACTAGACAGACGCTCTCACTTCTTTATGACACCTGAATAGGCATGGGATTGGTTGGAGATCCAGGGTAGCAATCGGAACCCGATGACACCCTTGGGACGGAGCTGAGATGGGCCCCGATGTGGGCACAGTCCAGGGTTCACACCCCGAAAGATAAGAGGTGCAGACGATGTTCACTCCCTGGTGCGAGGGTGGTGGTGTGGCCGGATGGTACTCTGAACCTGGAGACACAGCATCAAAAGCAAGAGGAGGCCAGAGCGCTGATCAACACGGTCACCTCGGCTGCGCCCACCTCTACTGATTCATATCTGCGGGACGACCCCGGCTGATCAGCAGGAGACACTGCAGTGGCCTGAGGTGCACAGTGGTGTAGTTCTTGTGACTTGGAAAAAGTGATTAATCCACAGGCTCTTGGAAGGGATTCGGGTACTTCATGTGTGGGGTTGGGCTCTGGACAGGTTACTGTGCAAAGACAAGGGCACTTGCCACCCTGATACAGAGCTGACATTTTGAAATGGATCGCTGGGGAGCTTGAGATCACCGGACCATTGCTGTGTTCTGCTGACAAGGGCAGAGCGGGGCATGGGGGCGGCATCATACACGGGTCCTGGATTCACACTTGTTGGCTTCTCTCTGTATTTTGTTCTTACTGATTCTTCTTGTACTAAAACCTTCCCCCCATTTCCCCCCTCTTTTCCCTGTTCATTTCCCCCTTCTCCTAGTGTGTGCATGACTGTGTGTAGTGCAGTAGAGATCATAAGGCACACACTCACTCAGAGATCTTTACCCTGACCATTCTTACTCCTTAGCGATAGCTTAGATTCAATGCCCAATACTGTCTCCAAACACACACTGAAGTTCTATTGAGGTTACTAGATTGGGTGGGCGGGTAAGTTACAATGATTGGGAAGACACCAATTGCGTTATGGTGAGTTTACCTGGGGTGGGCAAAGGGGAGGTGTTTAGAGGTTACATTTAAAGTTTGTGCACCAGCAATTGCATACCACATCTTGTCGGGCCAGGAGGGGGTAGGAAGGGGGCCGGCCGGACAAAGGGTGATACACATGTCTGGTGTTACTTTTGGAATGACTGACTTAATGCCTATGCTCCCAAGCAATGTGAGGGGGGTTGAATTATTTTGTTAAACAATATAGGTCTCACACGTACCTTAGAAGGATGGGAGTATGCATTGCGTTTCTCCAGGAAACACACCTCTTTAAGGCCGAAGCCCAGAAACTCCATAAAAAGTGGCAGGGCAACTATATTCCTCCACTTATTCCTCCTGTGCCTGAGGGGAGTCTATATGGGTGGCCCTGGGTGTCCCATTACAGATACAGTAGTGATGACGTGACTGGGCGGTAAACACTGCTATATGGTATACTGGATGGGCGGGAACTTTGCATGATTAACGTACATGTCCCTAACACTGATAATGAAAAGTTCTTCAGAGCTCTAGAAACTGAGTTACTACCCTATATGGGACTACTGATTATTTGGGCAGAGGATTTTAATTGTGTTTTGGATGGTCAACTAAACTGCCACCCTCCACAGACGGGCACAAAACCCCGCACGATGGCACGGTGCGTGAAACTATGAATAGGCTTACATTTTTGGGCATGGGGACGGAGCTCCACCCAGCGCTAAAGGAATATTCTTGTTATTCCCCCACTCACAGGGCTCATAGTAGGTTGGATTGTTTCCTCCTTACCAATGAGGGTGTCCTTAATATTGTGAAAGTAAGCTACCAGGTATGCTTTTACTCTGACCACGCCCCCTTACTATTGGAGTGTGGAGTGAGGGGTCATAGAGCCCATGTCAAATCACAGATGTTTCGACTCAAGGTGTGGGGAGACCCGGAATATAACATTGATATGAAGGAAGTCCTCCAAGGCTGCTTTACCACAAATTGGAACACCACCCACACACACAGGGGCTCTAAAGATGGTTGTTAGATGTGTAAGCCTTGACAGGACATAGCAAAAGAAACTGGATGTGGGAGTTGGGGAAAGGGGAGGAACACCTCACGGAGCTCAAAGAATGGGCTCTAGGACAGGATATGGGCGATGCTTTGTTGGCAGGGAAGCACAGGAAGGTGTCTGCCATAGGCAGCACCTTCAGTCAGGGCGATAGGTCAGACCTCATGTTGGCCTGGCTGGTTTAAATGTGAACGTCCCAAACACTTATTTTTCCCCTCTGTAGGCATGACAGCTCGGTAATTATGGGTCAGACAGCAATTACCCAATTATTGTGAAGCCACCTCGCTGGGGTGTATATTGCTCTGGTGCACAAGGAAGCCCCCGGATTCGAGGGCTTTCTGGCTCAGATGGCCATCCCCCGGTTGACGGAGGCTCAGGCATAGGTGCTTGGAGAAGTCATAACTCTGGAGGAATTGGGCTAAGCCCTTTGGGACATGGTTCAGGGTAAATGAACCTGGCGAACTCCCGATGCATATGTGGGAAGCCATTATAATTATGCTCCCAAACAAGGCAAGGACACTACTGACCTGAGATCTCACAGACTGCTCTCCATGCTAAATGTGGATGTTAAACTGCTCTCCAAGGTTCAGGCACTATGGCTGAGTCAGGTTATTATACACTGAGTTTAGGATGATCAATGCTGCTTTATGCCAGGAAGAGGTACCCATATGAACTTGTGTCAACTGCCCTTCATGATGCATGAAACCCAGGCCACAGATCTTAGCACAGCGCTGATAGCCTTAGACATAGAGAAGGTGTTCGATATCCTGTCCTAGGCGTATCTCTGGCAGATGGAATTTGGAGTAGATTTCCTGGTGTGGGTGCAACTCCTGTACAATGTGCCTACTGCGAGAGTGCGTGTGGGTACTGAGGTGTCTGATGCCTTGTGTATCTAGAGGGGTCTGTGGCAGAGCTGGCCATTGCTGCCACTTCTGTTCACCCTGGCTATGGAGCCACTGGCGACATATCTCATAGATCAGATGCGGAAGTGGGGCATGCTGGTGGGGCAAGACACACATCGTGTCCAAGTATACCGATGATACATTGATTTACATGAGGGATCTGGAGTGCTCTGCAGCAGTGAGCCTACTGTGGGAGACCTTAAATTTCGGATATCTGGATCTGCAGATAACCCATGACCACTGCCTCCAATACGTGCTGAAAATAGGTAGAGTAATTGAAGACCTTACAGCCTTAGTGTGGTTTTGGATCAGACTCCATCTGTCGGCTATGGGCAGGGTAGCTTTAAGCTAAAATGGTGTTATTGCCCCACTGTCTCTACATGATGCAGAATTTGTTCTGTGTGCTGCCATCCACATTGTTCCGGTAGGTTGATGTGCTGGTCTGGGCAAGTAAGAGGAGTAGGGTCCGCCTGGAGATTCTGAAATTGGACTTCAGCCAGGGTGACTTTGGGCTTCCAGATCTCCAACTGCATTATTTAGTGGGTCTATTACAGTATGCTGCAATGTGGTGTGATGATGGGCCCAACTGGGAAAGGAATTACTTTCTGGATACGCTGAGGTGCTTGAGCTTCCCAACCTGCTGATGAATGGCAGTAGGCTCCCATTGGAGATGCCGTTTATTGCTCTTCAGGTGGCCTAAGCAGTGAAAAGGCTGTTCTGAAGGTCCTGAAGTGGGCACCTTATGCTAGGCTACTCCTGATCTGGTGGCTGCACCCCTTCTTACATATCCGTGACTCCATGAATAGTACTAGATGACTGGAGGGAGAATGCCAGAATGAGAGATATTTATTTCTAAATGGCACCTTTATGTCCACGGAGGAGGTTGTAGCTCTCTACACGTTGATTTGCAGCACTTTTTGTTGTTTGTGAGCATATCCCACACAGCCCGTGAGATCTGGACTTCCTTCCATGAGGAACTAGAGCTGACCCAACTCCTGCAGGTGATTCTAGATCACGGCGCCTTTAAGGGTATTATCTCCTGGCTAAATGCAGCCCTAAAAAATGATAGGCAGATGAATATTGCTCTGAAAGGTGCCACCTGGGGCAGAGAGATAGAGTCCCCAACTATGAATGAGGAATGGAACAGAGTTCTAGCGCAGGTCAAGAATTAGCCAGCAACACCGTATTTAAGCTGGTGTCATTTCACTTCCTCTACAGAGCATATTTGACTTCACAGCGCTTGCATAGGGCTTACCCGACTTGCCCGGAGGGTTGCGCTAGGTGCAGTGCGATCCCAGCAGATTTCGGACATGTTGCTTGCAACTTCGCACAGCTACAGACTTTTGGTGTGACCTACAGCAAGAGGTGCGCAGAGTGACAAAGATGACTGTGGAACTTACCACCCGACAATGCCTAATGGGGCCTCTTTCCAAAAAGTGGAGAAAAATGCAGAACAGATTTGCCCAACTGGTCTTAGTGCTAGCAGGACGACGCATAGCCATAAACTGGGCCATCCCCACCTCACCGAATGGAGGGCTGACTTCCTAGAACGTTTGAACAAAGAAGGCTTAGATCCTAACACTATCTGGACTGGACCACTATCATAATATACAACAATCAAAGTGTCCAGATAGAACCATTTATTTGAATCAATCAAACGTTCCAAAGCCTGAGTGTTTTATTTAACACTTTTTGTTTAGTTTTTTTACATACAAGATTAAACCATTATTCACATGTCATCTTGTCAGGGCAACACTTATTTTTTAACCCCTTCCACGCGCATGACGGAACCATGCCGTCATGAGCCACGGGCGGCGTGTGCTCATGACGGCGTGGTTCCGTCATGCTGCGGCCGCTCCGCCCACGTGGCACTAATCCCCCGCCTGTGCGGGCAAAATAATGAGTGGGCGGAGTCGTGATGGAACCACGCCGTCATGATCACAGCTCACCCGTGACTCATGACGGCGTGGTTCCGTCACGAGCATGGCGGCGCCGCGCTCACCCCGCACCCCCCAAGCACCGCGGCGGAATCCGCGGCGAAGGGGTTAAACAATGTTTTTCATATTTACAAAACAAAAATAAACAACTCCTGATGTGACACAATAAAGTGCGGTACACAATAAACAATACAATAGACAATACAGTACATAGATAACTTTTCAATTATAAGGTGAAATACAAGTGACCAGTCCTTACTTAACATCTACACCTGGCGTACACTCAACATTTCTCAAAAAGGCTTCTGCCTCTTGTCCTGCCTGTGTGTAATGCTTAGGGAATAGTGATTTCCAAGGGTGTTGTCCTTGTGGGGAAAGTAAAGATGTAAGTTTTTCCTCATGGCACACCCAATTATCTTATCCCAAAACAGGGCCAACGCGTTTCGAACCCTGTCCTGCTGAGGGGGTTCTCCTCAGGACGCACTTGGTCTTGGAAAACTACAAATTAAATAAAATGTGTATTTTAGTAACTTAAACCCTACTCCACATCCAACCCTTAGTTCAACAAGTTGTTATACATAACCACGAAACCTACTTTATCTTGAAGGGGTCAGGAAATTGGTCTGCGCTATGTGGTGTTTTCTTTCAAGTGCTGGGACAGCAACTGTTAGCAGAAAAAACACTAATAGTACTCTCTGTAAGAATACCTAATTCCTTTGGTCATTCGCAGTGTGAGAAAAAATAATCAAAGAACGAAACCCTGTACCCTACTTCGGGTTAATGAGGATTTGAACGGGCGAATCAGTCTATCCGCCTTCAATATATATAGTAGTTTTGCTTCTAAAAAAAGAATCGAGAAAGAAAAGAAGTCTATTTAATTGAATCTGTGTGTATGTCCGTGACACATTAAAAGCAGCGTCGCGCTTCAGCAACATGCCGATGCTCACTCGCTGCAATCAATGCCTGATTTTCTAAAATATATGCAGTCTCATCGATTGGCAAATTTCAAGTCTTTACATGCCGGGGGCCGCGCTTGCCCGAAATGTAATCCTCAGTGCGCGCTAGTTTGATGGAGCGCGCGGTTTTGAATCAACTTGCCTTTTTAGGTCTCGGCTAGCGAAGGCTGCGCTTGCGCAGTCTCACTCGCGAGATTTAACGTTTCAGAAGTGGGGCTTTAACCCGCCCCTCTTCTTCCCTCTTCTCCATTGGCTGGCCTCTTAAATGCTGGGCAGCCATTGGAGAAGAGCTTTGTCTCTCCAAAGAAGCCCCGTCTTTTTCGGATTCGGGGGCGTGTTTTTTACTTTATTTCTCTCCTCTGGAATGTAAACATTCCAGCCAATGGCAAGAGGAGAGAAAGAAAAACGCCCTGAATCTGAAAACGCCGCTGCGTTTCTCCGAGGCATTTCTGCTTGACCTCGGAGAAAGTCGGTGGTGTTAATGGCATCCTCTTCCCCTGCTCTTGGCTCCCGTGTTCGGCTGCTGCTCTGGTCTCCTCCCCCTGTCCTCTCAGGCTGTGCACGCAGGTATTTGCCAGTGCCTCTTCTACCCGGCTGTCTTTTATTCCCTCCTTTGCTTTGTGATTTCCGTGGCACTCTGCGTGTCCGAGGATCTCTTTCACGAATTTATTTTTTTAAATTAACAATTATGCCTATGTATATGCCTCGGAAACCAATATTTCTATTAAAAATATATAACGAGGTTACAATAGATTATCTCTGGCGTATTCGATATATTTTAAGCCATACAAGTATGCTTTCTATTGAATAAAGCGTTGTAAAACATAATAAAAACTTGCAGAGTTTAAAGGTTAACATAATGAAAGGAAATCCGTAATTGCAAGGTAATGGCTATGACCGAGTTAGCCGCACTGTTACAAACACCTTTCTGCGATGGACGCTAACTCTAAAATGACGTTTTACCTCCTTCCGCTCCCTCCTTCGTATTGGCGAAAACTGTTGGTAGCCTACACATTCAAAGTTATTCAGTCATAATATCAACTTTAGTCACAAAGTTACACGTAAGAAAATGTATATCCTTATGAATCACTGCAGAAGACTGGAACATTTTAGATTAATTCAAGGTGTAAAATTGTGGCAACACTCGCACAATTTGTAAAGATATGCGGTATATGCAACTGCGGATAAGAGTTGAACCTTTATAACTTTACTGTTTGTCAAAAGCAGCAGCTCGCCTAGGTTTTTAGCTCAGCCGAGTGGCGGCTTTTGCAATGGCAACTTTATTATTTGTTTGGAGAGAGTGAATGGCTTCGGCGTTGGTTTATGTCGTAGCAGTTGTAAGTGTAATGATTGGTTGGTCTCGGGAGTGCGTCATTGCTTTGCGTCGGAGGAGGTGCTGTTTGACCGGCGTGTGTGCGCTGTGTGACAGGTCAGACATGGCGGCTCAGTGTATGCGGACGGCGTTGCGGAAGACTTTGCTTTTGAGGAGCACATCGTTGCGGTAAGATTGCGGGTGTGAACGCTGTCTGAGGTCACTTTGGTGTCTCTAGCAGGGGTCACTCCTGTCGGAGAGTCGTGGGAATTGGAGTAATCGATGCCTTTTTAGATCTCGCTCGCGAGATTTAACGTTTTAGAAGAACTTTCCCTAATTCAGACATATGGTCTACAGGTTACACCCACGTCACGCTTGCATGTACATCAGCCACCTGTGCTATTTCACTGGGACTATAACGTGCTCCTGCAGGGCTGGTCTTCGCATCAGGTGAATGAACCCACTGAGAAAGCCTACTGGAATGAGAATATACGGTCAACATATTATACACAGTTTTCAGCTTTTACTACTTTAAAGGGATTAAAGCCCACGGAGAAAGGCGGTGGTGTTCATGGCGTCCTCTCCCCCTGCTCTCGGCTCCCTCGGTGCTCCCATGTCTGGCTGCGTGTGTGTGTGTGTGTAGGTGGCCCTGTGGGTGGCTCTATTTGTGTGTGGGTTGCTCTATGTGAGTGGCACTCTGTGGGTGGCTCTGTGTGTGTGGGTGGCTCTATTTGTGTGTGTGGCTCTGTGTGTGGGTGCAAATGCAATAGGTCTCGCATTTGAGAATGATTAAGCTATTGACATTGTAAATAACAATGCCGTTTCTTTAAATGTTTTGAAGACAAAAACATAAACAAAAATAATGTCATGAGCAATGCCAATAGCTCTAACTTTAACAATGCCGAGACTGTTGCATTGTAAATGTTTGTTATGAATTCTTCCTGTGAGGCACAATTCGCAGGTCCCCTCTTCCTCTTCTTCTGCACAACAGGTCAATGGCGTCCATACTTTTGAATTTTGAAATAGGAATAGTTCAAAGCCCGAAATGGATTTGAGTTGAAAACTTAACCAAGTGCACCCTGGGAATGATAGTCCAGGCGAAGTGGTACCTCACTGAGGTCTCACAGTCTCGCAATTTCAGACAATTTGTTGAGTCCCCGTATGGCTGTGTCGAATTTCATGATTAAGAATGCCTCTTTTTGTGTTAAAAGAAGTTCAGGGTCACTCCTCACATTTGAATTGATAGAGCACAGGACCGTCCATTAAAAATCATTCTCAGAGTGTTTGCTTGAAGTTATATGATTCACCATGGGCGCTGTTACAACTTTGTCCTTTAGTCTGGAGCGATGTTGTGTGATCCTTTGTTGCACTTGTTGACTCATTTTACCTATATTATTTTTGCGCACTGGCATAGAACTGCATATACCACATTCTTGGTTTGACAATTGGTGAAATCATTATGGCGCCAGTGTCTCTGTCCATCAGAAAAGATATTTCCTTCTATGGCGATACTGCACACCGAGCAGCTCCCACATTTGAAATGTCCCTGTATTGGTTTGAGATTTAACATAGTCCTCAGGCTACCAGGTCTTTTTAGGTCTCGCCTATGCAGTGCGCATGCGCTGCATAGGCAAAAAGACCTTTTGGAATGGCTTCGACTTTTCAGACAAAAACGTGCACGTGTTCCATTGCCTTCAATGGCAACGCGTACACGTTTGGAGATTCACTTGCGGGAGCAAGCGGCTGGTGCCATATGTTATCAATTATCGCGGCACCAGACGCATGCTCCCGCGAGGGAATCGTGCAGGCCCCCTCCTCTCTCCCCCCTCCCCCTGCTGCCGCGCACGCTTGTGCAGGTTTTGTCTCCGCCCGACAATGCTGAATTCTTTGATTAGTATCTAACACCAGCGTTTGCATGACAAGGCTCAGTCCTTGGGCCTTTGATCTTAGCAGGGCTGTTACCAAAATGCCTTTTAAGCGCTGATGATAGCGCCTGCAGGACTCACCATTCACATATTAAGCAGACGATAAACACAGAGAGCTACACTCATTGATCGATAACTTTATCTTCACTGTGCCCTTCGAAACTGGAAAGTTCCTATGGAAGTAAATGCATGTTTCTCCATTCACTGTGCCTTGACTGTGTTTGCTTTATTACCACTGACTTCCATCTTAATAGCTCTAACGTGTTCCCCCATTCAATATTTGGTGTAAATACAGCATTATGACTTGCCACAAAGTGTGTTTGTTTCCTGGCATCGCCCAAGATTGTAAAACGGTAGTATGCGTGATTCACTGCGCGCTGCGTTTTTATTTTTCTACGTTTAATTCAGAGCGCGGCACCCGCTTCATGGGACACCGCACTCCGTTTATTTATTTAACTTCAATTTCTGAGGGCGGTGCCCGCTTCAGGGACACCGCACTCTTTCTTTTTTTAATGTGTTTAATGCTGTAACATAAAGCGCCTTTTACGCAACTATGGCAGCATTTTCTTCGACTGGGCGCTCATTACTATGGTTGTGGAGTTCCATCTCTTCATTGTATTTGTTGTTTAGTAGTGTCTGTTAACTGTTAGGAGAGCTGTGAAATGTGCACCATACAAACAGGTACCACAGGGCGCAGTCGCTGTTCCCATGGCCACTGAGCAGGCAAAAACGTTTTCAACAGATCTCTCTTTAGATCCTCGGCTGCAAGGCAAATGGGTTATCCTGCCCGGAATACAGCACCATGACTAGCACTCATAGGAGTGTGCAGGGCCGGCTGGGGATCCTAAAGCACACGGGCAAAAATGCTCAAACCTGCCCCTCTCCTTTTGTCTCCTCGTTCTCTCGTTCTCTCGTTCTCTCTCTCTCTCTCCATCCGTTCATTCATTCATTCCCTCTCCTCTCTGATCTATTCCTCTCTACCTCTCCCACTCTTTCTTTCTCCCTTGAAGCCTCTCTGTGCCTGATCTAATTAACCTCGGGGACCGGGGGAAAGTGACCGAATCATTAGCAGCATCCCTTCCCAAGGGCTACAGCCCTCCGGAGAAATGCCCTGTGCATTAAAAGGCCTGTCCAGCCCTACAGAGCTTCCACGGCGGTTCAGTTGGCGCTACCTTCTACCCGAACTCCACACGTTATCATGTGTGGCAGCTGCATTAAGTGTCTAATAAGATATGAGAAGGGGCAATGTGCTGGCACCAATCTTCCTGAGCTCAACCTAGAGTTTGGTGAGCTTAATGTGCTGCCCTTGCAACACCTCTGTTAACCCCTTCGCTGCTAGGCCTTTCCCCCCCCTGTGCTAAGCCTTTTTTTGGCTATTTGGCATAGTGCTCACTTAGGCCCCTGTAACTTTTTGACCACATAAGGTATCCACGCGAAATTTGCGTCCTTTTCTTCCAACATCATGGGGATTCTAAAGGTACCCAGGGTTTGTGGACTCCCATGGAGGGGTCCCAGAAATTAGCCAAAATACAGCAAAATTTTGTTCTTTTTGGGAAAAATTGGAAAAACGGGCTGCAAATGAAAGAGTCTGGATTTTTCCCTGCAAATGTTATAAAAAAAGGGTTTGTGGGGTTGAAATCACCATTTTCCCAGCTTTTAGGGATTGACAGACATTTGTCAGAAAACCAACATTTTTTACACAGTTTTGGCATTTTTCTGGGACATAGCCTATTTTTGCTATTTTATGTGCTTTCAACCTCCTTCCAGTTAATGGTAGAAATGGGTGTGAAAGTAATAGACAAAATTCTGAATTCAGCAAGGGGTCATTTGTGTAGATCCATCAAGGTTTCTTTATAGAAACTAACAGTTAAATATAGGAAAAATTGAAAATTTGTTGAAAAAAACAGCCTTTTGTGTCAACGTTTTCACCTGTAACTTCTTCTAATTATGACAGTTCATTGAAAGCAATATACCGTTACATCCGCTGGAGCTTCCTGGTTGTGGGGATATGTAGGACTTGTAGGTTCACCCATAACCCGACGAACCCAGAGTCAAAAACTGAGCAACAATTTGCAATGGTTTTTTTATTATGTTCCGGGTATACAGCAATTATTGTGGGAAAATGTATACATGGAAAGACACCTATGTATTTCTGAAATGGTAACAAATTATAGAGTTTAGAAACAGAACATATTTGCACATTTTCGAAATTGGGAATACTCATACTAGCATGAGAATTATCCGTCATTTTTCAAAATGACTTCTTTTTTACACAATGTCTTTCATTTGGAAGGCAGAAATGCATCAAAAATCAATAGGTAATAACAATTGCTTTACAAATCTGATTTACCCTTCGTCTCCCGATAAAAATGGTACCTCGCTTGTGTGGGTTGGCATAGTGCCCACGACAGGAAATGGCTCAAAACCCAACGTGAACACACCACATTTTCCCAATGAAAATTTACCCTTTTTTTGCGAAGTGTCTAGCTGTACTTTTTGAACACTAGCTATGCCGGTACCTACGGAAACCTAGCAAACCTATACATTTTTGAAAACTAGACACCCAGGGGAATCCACGATGGGGTGACTTGACTGCCTCCCACCAGGTTCTGTTACCCAGAATCCCTTGCAAACCTAATATATTGACAAAAAAAACACATTTTCCCCACATTTCTGTGGTGGAAAGTTCTGGAATCTGTGTGGATCCACAAATTTCCACCCACCCCGCATTCCCCAAAGTCTGCCGAGAAAAATGGTACCTCACTTTGTGGGTTGGCCTAGTGCCTGCAACAGGAAATGGTGCAAAACGCAACATGGACACACATCAATTTCGCAGTGAAAAATGACCCTTTTTTGGCAAAGTGCTTAGATGTAGTTTTTGAACCCTAGCTATGCCAGCACCTAGGGAAACCTAGCAAACCTATACATTTTTGAAAGCTAGACACCCAGGGGAATCCAGGATGGAGTGACTTAACTGCCTCCCACCAGGTTCTGTTACCCAGAATCCCTTGCAAACCTTTAAAAATTATCAAAAAAAACACATTTTCCCCACATTTCTGTGGTGGAAAGTTCTGGAATCTACGTGGATCCACAAATTTCCAGCCACCCCGCATTCCCCAAAGTCTTCCGAGAAAAATGGTATCTCACTTGTGTGGGTCGGCCTAGTGCCCGCGACAGGAAACGGCACAAAACGCAACGTGGACACACCTCAATTTCGCAGTGAAAAATAACCCTTTTTTGGCAAAGTGCCTAGCTGTCGTTTTTTAACCCTAGCTCTGCCGGCACCTAGGGAAACCTAGCCAACCTATACATTTTTGAAAACTAGACACCCAGGGGCATCAAGGATGGGGTGACTTGACTGCCTCCCACCAAATTCTGTTACCCAGAATCCCTCGCAAACTTGAAAATGTGTCCAAAAAACCACATTTTCCCCTCATTTCTGTGGTGGAAAGTTCTGGAATCTGCGTGGATCCATAATTTTCCACCCACCCTGCGTTCCCCAAAATCTTCAGAGAAAATTGGTACCTCACTTGTGTGGGTCGGCCTAGTGCCCACGACAGGAAACGGCGCAAAACGCAACGTGGTCACACTTCAATTTCGCAGTGAAAAATGACACTTTTTTGGCAAAGTGCTTAGCTGTAGTTTTTTAACCGTAGCTCTACCGGCACCTAGGGAAACAGCAATCCTATACATTTTTGAAAACTAGACACCCAGGGGAATCCAGGATGGGGTGACATGACTGCCTCCCACGAGGTACTGTTACCCAGAATCCCTTGCAAACCTTAAAAATTGTCTAAAAAAACTAATTTTCCCCACATTTCTGTGGTGGATAGTTCTGGAATCTGCGTGGATCCACAAATTTCCACCCACCCCGCGTTCCCCAAAGTCTGCCGAGAAAAATGGTCCCTTACTTTGTCGGTCGGCCTAGTGCCCGCGACAGGAAATGGCGCAAAACACAACGTGGACACACCTCAATCTCGCAGTGAAAGATGACCCTTTTTTGGCAAAGTGCTTAGCTGTAGTTTTTGAACCCTAGCTCTGCCGGCACCTAGGGAAACCTAGCAAACCTATACATTTTTTTAAACTATACACCCAGGGGAATCCAGGATGGAGTGACTTGACTGTCTCCCACCAGGTTCTGTTACCCAGAATCCCTTGCAAACCTTTAAAAATTGTCAAAAAACCCACATTTTCCCCACATTTCTGTGGTGGAAAGTTCTCGAACCTGCGTGGATCCACAAATTTCGAGCCACCCCGCGTTCCCCAAAGTCTTCCGAGAAAAATGGTATCTCACTTGTGTGGGTCGGCCTAGTGCCCGCGACAGGAAACGGCACAAAACGCAACGTGGACACACCTCAATTTCGCAGTGAAAAATGACCCTTTTTTGGCAAAGTGCCTAGCTGTCCTTTTTGAACCATAGCTCTGCCGGCACCTTGGGAACCCTAGCAAATCTATACATTTTTGAAAACTAGACACCCAGGGGAATCCAGGATGGGGTGACTTAGCTGCCTCCCACCAGGTTCTGTTACCCAGAATCCCTTGCAAACCTAAAATATTGTCAAACAAAACACATTTTGCCTACATTTCTGTGGTGGAAAGTTCTGGAATCTGCGTGGATCCACAAATTTCCACCCACCCCGTGTTCCCCAAAGTCTTCAGAGAAAAAAGGTACCTCACTTGTGTGGGTCGGCCTAGTGCCCGTGACAGGAAACGGCGCTAAACGCAATGATTTCGCAGTGAAAAATGACCCATTTTTGGCAAAGTGCCTAGCTGTAGTTTTTTAATCCTACCTCTGCCGGCACCTAGGGAAACCTAGCTAACCTATACATTTTTGAAAAGTAGACACCCAGGGGAATCCAGGATGGGGTGACTTGACTGCCTCCCACCAGATTCTGTTACCCAGAATCCCTCGCAAACTTAAAAATGTGCCAAAAACCACATTTTCCCCTCATTTCTGTGTTGGACAGTTCTGGAATGTGCGTGGATCCCCAATTTTCCACCCACCCCGCGTTCCCCAAAGTCTTCTGAGAAAATTGGTATTTCACTTGTGTGGGTCGGCCTAGTGCCCGTGACAGGAAACGGCGCAAAACGCAACATGGTCACACTTCAATTTCGCAGTGAAAAATGACCCTTTTTTGGCAGAGTGCCTAGCTGTAGTTTTTTAACCCTAGCTCTGCCGGCACCTAGGCAAACCTTGTAAACCTATACATTTTTAAAAATCTAGACACCCAGGGGAATCCAGGATGGGGTGACTTAGCTGCCTCCCACCAGATTCTGTTACCCAGAATCCCTCCCAAACCTAAAAAATTGTCCAAAAAAACACATTTCCCCCACATATCTGTGGTGAAAAGTTCTGGAATCTGCGTTGATCCACAAATTTCCACCCACCCCGCGTTCCACAAAGTCTTCCGAGAAAATCTTTACCTCACTTGTGTGGGTCGGCCTAGTGCCCACGACAGGAAACGGCGCAAAACGCAACGTGGTCACTCCTCAATTTCGCAGTGAAAAATGACCCTTTTTTGGCAAAGTGCCTAGCTGTCGTTTTTTAACCATAGCTCTGCCGGCACCTAGGGAAAGCTAGCAAACCTATACATTTTTGAGAACTAGACACCCAGGGGAATCCAGGATGGGGTGACTTAGCAGCCTCCCACCAGGCTCTGTTACCCAGATTCCCTTGCAAACCTAAAATATTATCAAACAAACCACATTTTCCCCACATTTCAGTGGTGGAAAGGTCTGGAATCTGCGTGGATCCACAAATTTCCACCCACCCCGCGTTCCCCAAAGTCATCCAGGAAAAATGGTAACTCACTTATGTGGGTCGGCCTAGTGCCCGCGACAGGAAACGGCGCTAAACGCAACGTGGTCACACCTCAATTTCGCATTAAAAAACGTACCCTTTTTTGGCAAAGTGCCTAGCTGTAGTTTTTTAACCCTAACTCTTCCGGCACCTAGGGAAACCTAGCAAACCTATACATTTTTGAATAATAGACACCGAGGGGAATCCAGGATGGGGTGGCTTGACTGCCTCCCACCAGATTCTGTTACCCAGAATCCCTCGCAAACTTAAAAATGTGTCCAAAAAAACACATTTTCCCCTCATTTCTGTGGTGGAAATTTCTGGAATCTGCGTGGATCCACAATTTTCCACCCACCCCGCGTTCCCCAAAGTCTTCCGAGAAAAATGGTACCTCACTTGTGTGGGTCGGCCTAGTGCCCGCGACAGGAAACAGCACAAAACGCAACATGGTCACACCTCAATTTCGCAGTGAAAAATGACCCTTTTTTGGCACAGTGCCTAGCTGTAGTTTTTGAACCCTAGTTCTGTCGGCACCTAGGCAAACCTAGCAAACCTATACATTTTTGAAAACTAGACACCCAGGGAAATCCAGGATGGGGTGACTTGACTGCCTCCCACCAGGGTCTGTTACCCAGAATCCCTTGCAAACCTAAAATATTGTCAAACAAACCACATTTTCCCTACATTTCTGTGGTGGAAAGGTCTGGAATCTGCGTGGATCCACAAATTTCCACCCACCCCACCTTCCCCAAAGTCTTCCAGGAAAAATGGTACCTCACTTGTGTGGGTCGGCCTAGTGCCCGCGACAGGAAACAGCACAAAACGCAACATGGTCACACCTCAATTTCGCAGTGAAAAATGACCCTTTTTTGGCAAAGTGCCTAGCTGTAGTTTTTGAACCCTAGCTCTGCCGGCACCTAGGGAAACCTAGCAAACCTATACATTTTTTAAACCTAGACACCCAGGGGGAATCCAGGATGTGATGACTTGACTGCCTCCCACCAGTTTCTGTTTACCCAGAATCCCTTGCAAACCTAAAAAATTGTCAAAAAAAACACATTTCCCCCACATTTCTGTGGTGGAAAGTTCTGGAATCTGCGTGGATCCACAAATTTCCACCCATGCCGCGTTCCCCAAAGTCTTCTGAGAAAATTGGTACCTCACTTGTGTGGGTCGGCCTAGTGCTCGCGACAGGAAACGGTGCAAAACGCAACATGGTCACACCTCAATTTCGCTGTGAATAATGACCCTTTTTTGGCAAAGTGCCTAGCTGTAGTTTTTGAACCCTAGCTCTGCCGGCACCTAGGGAAACCTAGAAAACCTATACATTTTTGAAAAGTAGACACCCAGGGGAATATAGGATGGGGTGACTTGACTGCCTCCCACCAGATTCTGTTACACAGAATCCCTCGCAAACCTAAAATATTGTAAAAAAAAACACATTTTCCACACATTTCTGTGGTGGAATGTTCTGGAATCTGCATGGATCCACAATTTTCCACCCACCTTGCGTTCCCCAAAGTATTCTGAGAAAAATGGTACCTCACTTGTGTGGGTCGGCCTAGTGCCCGCGACAGGAAACGGCGCAAAACGCAACGTGGTCACACCTTAATTTCGCAGTGAAAAATGACCCTTTTTGGTAAAGTGCCTAGTTGTAGGTTTTGAACCCTAGTTCTGTCGGCACCTAGAGAAACCTAGCAAACCTATACATTTTTGAAAACTAGACACCCATGGAAATCCAGGATGGGGTGACTTGACTGCCTCCCACCAGGCTCTGTTACCCAGAATCCCTTGCAAACCTAAAATATTGTAAAACAAACCACATTTTCCCTACATTTCTGTGGTGGAAAGGTCTGGAATCTGCGTGGATCCACAAATTTCCACCCACCCCACGTTCCCCAAAGTCTTCCAGGAAAAATGGTACCTCACTTATGTGGGTCGGCCTAGTGCCCGCGACAGGAAATGGCGCTAAACGCACTGTGGTCACACCTCAATTTTGCAGTGAAAAATGACCCTTTTTTGGCAAAGTGCCTAGCTGTAGTTTCTTAACCCTAGCTCTGCCGGCACCTAGGGAAATCTAGCAAACCTATACATTTTTGAAAAGTAGACACCCAGGGGAATCCAGGATGGGGTGGCTTGACTGCCTCCCACCAGATTCTGTTACCCAGAGCCCCTCGCAAACTTAAAAATGTGTCCAAAAAAACCCATTTTCCCCTCATTTCTGTGGTGGAAAGTTCTGGAATCTGCATGGATCCACAATTTTCCACCCACCCCCAGTTCCCCAAAGTCTTCTGAGAAAATTGGTACCTCACTTGTGTGGGTCGGCCTAGTGTCCGCGACAGGAAACGGCGCAAAACGCAACGTGGTCACACTTCAATTTCGCATTAAAAAATGACCCTTTTTTGGCAAAGTGCTTAGCTGTAGTTTTTGAACCCTAGCTCTGCCGGCACCTAGGGAAACCTGACAATCCTATACATTTTTTAAAACAAGACACCCAGGGGAATCCAGGATGGGGTAACTTGACTGCCTCCCACCAGGTTCTGTTACCCAGAATCCCTTGCAAACCTAAACAATTGTCAAAAAAAACATCTTTTCCCCACATTTCTGTGGTGGAAAGTTCTAGAATCTGCGTGGATCCACAAATTTCCAACCACCCCGCGTTCCCCAAAGTCTTCCGAGAAAAATGGTACCTCACTTGTGTGGGTCGGCCTAGTGCCCGCGACAGGAAACAGCACAAAACGCAACATGGTCACACCTCAATTTCGCAGTGAAAAATGACCCTTTTTTGGCAAAGTGCCTAGCTGTAGTTTTTGAACCCTAGCTCTGCCGGCACCTAGGGAAACCTAGCAAACCTATACATTTTTTAAACCTAGACACCTAGGGGGAATCCAGGATGTGATGACTTGACTGCCTCCCACCAGTTTCTGTTACCCAGAATCCCTTGCAAACCTAAAAAATTGTCAAAAAAAACACATTTTCCCCACATTTCTGTGGTGAAAAGTTCTGGAATCTGCGTGGATCCACAAATTTCCACCCATGCCGCGTTCCCCAAAGTCTTCCGAGAAAATTGGTACCTCACTTGTGTGGGTCGGCCTAGTGCTCGCGACAGGAAACGGTGCAAAACGCAACATGGTCACACCTCAATTTCGCTGTGAAAAATGACCCTTTTTTGGCAAAGTGCCTAGCTGTAGTTTTCTAACCCTAGCTCTGCCGGCACCTAGGGAAACCTAGAAAACCTATACATTTTTGAAAAGTAGACACCCAGGGGAATATAGGATGGGGTGACTTGACTGCCTCCCACCAGATTCTGTTACACAGAATCCCTCGCAAACCTAAAATATTGTAAAAAAAACACATTTTCCACACATTTCTGTGGTGGAATGTTTTGAAATCTGCGTGGATCCACAATTTTCCACCCACCCCGTGTTCCCCAAAGTCTTCCAAGAAAAATGGTACCTCACTTGTGGGGGTCGGCCTAGTGACCGTGACAGGAAACGGTGCTAAACGCAACGTGGTAACACCTCAATTTCGCAGTGAAAAATTACCCTTTTTTGGCAAAGTGCCTAGCTGTAGTTTTTGAACCCTAGCTCTGCTGGCACCTGTGGAAACCTACCAAACCCACACCTTCCTGAAAACTAGACACCCTGGGGCTTCCAGGAAGGTATGCCTTGCGTGGATCCCCCAACGTTTCCTTACCCAGAATTCCCTGCAAACCTCAATTTTAGCTGAAGAAATCACTATTTTCACACATTTTTGTGAACGCAACATGGTCACACCTCAATTTCGCAGTGAAAAATGACCCTTTTTTGGCAAAGTGCCTAGCTGTAGTTTTTTAACCCTAGCTCTGCCGGCACCTAGGGAAACCTAGCAAACCTATACATTTTTTAAACCTAGACACACAGGGGGAATCCAGGATGTGATGACTTGACTGCCTCCCACCAGTTTCTGTTACCCAGAATCCCTTGCAAACCTAAAAAATTGTCGAAAAAAACACATTTTCCCCACATTTCTGTGGTGAAAAGTTCTGGAATCTGCGTGGATCCACAAATTTCCACCCATGCCGCGTTCCCCAAAGTCTTCCGAGAAAATTGGTACCTCACTTGTGTGGGTCGGCCTAGTGCTCGCGACAGGAAACGGTGCAAAACGCAACATGGTCACACCTCAATTTCGCTGTGAAAAATGACCCTTTTTTGGCAAAGTGCCTAGCTGTAGTTTTCTAACCCTAGCTCTGCCGGCACCTAGGGAAACCTAGAAAACCTATACATTTTTGAAAAGTAGACACCCAGGGGAATATAGGATGGGGTGACTTGACTGCCTCCCACCAGATTCTGTTACACAGAATCCCTCGCAAACCTAAAATATTGTAAAAAAAACACATTTTCCACACATTTCTGTGGTGGAATGTTTTGAAATCTGCGTGGATCCACAATTTTCCACCCACCCCGTGTTCCCCAAAGTCTTCCAAGAAAAATGGTACCTCACTTGTGGGGGTCGGCCTAGTGACCGTGACAGGAAACGGCGCTAAACGCAACGTGGTAACACCTCAATTTCGCAGTGAAAAATTACCCTTTTTTGGCAAAGTGCCTAGCTGTAGTTTTTGAACCCTAGCTCTGCTGGCACCTGTGGAAACCTACCAAACCCACACCTTCCTGAAAACTAGACACCCTGGGGCTTCCAGGAAGGTATGCCTTGCGTGGATCCCCCAACGTTTCCTTACCCAGAATTCCCTGCAAACCTCAATTTTAGCTGAAGAAATCACTATTTTCACACATTTTTGTGTGAGAAAGTGTGGCATCACTGGGCTCACACAAATTTCCTACCACCCAGCGTTCCCCCAGGTATCCCGATAAAAATGGTGCCTCACTTGTGTGGGAGGCCCAAGCACCCGTGACCGGCAAGGGCCCAAAACGTAGTGAGGCGTCATCAAAATTGCCTATCTCATAACCTCCTGATTTTGCAGGGGGGTCACCTGGGTTTTTGGCCCCGTGCTCGGCGGCCATCTAGGGAAACCTACCAAACCCACACATTTCTGAAAACTAGACACCCGGGGGCTTCCAGGGAGATATGGCTTGCGTGGATCCCCCAACATTTCCTTACCCAGAATCCCCTGCAAACCAAAATTTTAGCTGAAAAAAATCACTTTTTTCACACATTTTTGTGTGGGAAAGTGTGGCATCACCGGGCTCACACAAATTTCCTAACACCCAGGTGGTTTTGAGATAGGCAATTTTGATGTCGCCTCACTATGTTTTGGGCCCTTGCCTGTCGCGGGTACATGGGCCTCCCACACAAGTGAGGCACCATTTTTATCGGGAGACCTGGGGGAACGCTGGGTGGTAGGAAGCCATGGACGCCTTCCTTATCAAACCCATCAATAAAGTCAAACCCAAAAACTTCTTCATCTCTTCCAGATTTGTGGGAGTCCACCGGGTAGCTCTAGAGTGGGGCCTAAGTTTGTCACTGTTGTCCCTCAAAAACTGTTCAGCATACAAATTAGTCTGCTCAACAATCTCACCCAAAAATACATCATCCATAAACAACTGAAAAAACTGGATAGGCAAAAAAAATTCACAATCCACTCTACACCCTGCATCACCACTAAAGGCAGGCAACACCGGCTGCACCATGTTTGGATCAACCCAGAGTCCAGCACTTCCAGTAGGAAGCCTAGCAGCCTCAGGCTGCAATCCAGATGTCTCTTGCACCATCGGCACAGCAGTATCCTGCTCTAAAACAGGCACTTCATCCGCACTGAGAGTAGCTTCATCTGCACTGAGAGTACCTTCATCTGATGATTCCATGTGGAGAGAAAACTCAGTGCCTGAATCTTCCCCTTCCCTCCTCTCCCTCAGACGCACTGTCAGTCTCATAATCCTGCTCAGAGGAAGATTTAAGATGCATACCAACCACCTGCTGAGCAGTCATTCTACGGCTAGCCATACTGCTTACTAATAAAAGTAACTTGTCAAACAAGTCAACAACAACAAACACTTTGTAAAATAAGTAATAAACAAAATGCACCTTTATCAGAAATACCTATATACTCCAAAACGATACCAGTCACTTGCCAAAAGCAGCTAAATTCACCACCACCTACTCTGCACAGACACAGTATGGATCAACAATATCCCACTAAAAAAGAAAGAGAAAAGAAAATTACACATAAGACAATGCAAAACACATCGCAAAGAATTCCATGCACAAACACTAACTAAATAAGCTGCCATTATGACACCACTTTCAAATAAATTCATTCATACATGACAAAAATACTCATTTGTAGTAAATACAACAAAAATGTTTTTCTTACCAAAAAAAATGCAACTACGCAAAACTGCAGAACACCAATGTCGAAATCGTAAACAGAAATCAAAAGCTTTACACTAGGATAAAAAGGAGAAATAAACATTACAATCACATATGCAAATAATGCACCAGTCCACACACAATCCACCAGCCAAACTAAGGGGTAGGTGGGCCTAAGAGTATAAATAAAATATTCACCCCCGTAAAAGGGGAGCAACCCTTGCCCTTGAGGCCCCTCCCAAACACAAAACTTTTTAAAAAACTGGCGTTTAGTGGCTTCTGCCCCCCTTGAGGGCAGATGGGCCTAAAAACATACTGCAATTCTGCCACCCAAAGAGGGCAGAAATGGCCACAATCATCCTCCCATAAAGGGGAACGACCCTTGTCCAAGGGGCCGCTCCCCAACATTAAAAAAAAAACGGGAGGCCTAGTGGCCCTACAAAAAAACAAATCAGCCGATCTGCCCCTCAGGGTGGCAGAAACAGCCAAATGAATGCTCCCCAAATGGGAGCAACCCTTGCCCAAGGGGCCTCTCCCCACAAACAAATCCCTGGTGGTCTAGTGGGCCCAATTTTTTTTTAAAACATGGCGATCTGGCCCCCTGGGGGGAAGACACAGCCAAAATTAGTGTCCTCATAAGGGGAGTGACCCTTGCCCAAGGGGCCACTCCCCCCTACATTTATTATAGTGGCCCAGTGGGCCAAATTTAATTTAGAAAAATGAAAATCTGCCCCTGGGGGGGCAGACAAAGCCAAAATGTATGCCTCCAAAAGGGGAGCGACCCTTGCCTAAGGGGCTGCTCCCCCAAACAAAACAAACATACATAGCCTCTAAAAAAAACGGCCCCCAAAGGGGAACGACCCTTGCACAAGGGGCCACTCCCTACTACATTTATTATAGTTGCCCAGTGGGCCGATTTTTGTTGACAAAATTAAAATCTGCCCCCCCCCCCCAGAGGGGCAGACAAAGCCAAAATGTATGCCTAAGGGGCCGATCCCCCAAACAACAGAACACACTTGAGTACAAAAAACAAATATCCCTGGCGCTAGTGGGCATACCTGCTGCACGGTCGCACGATCGTGCAGCAGGAATGCACAAAAGAGGCATCGAGGGAAAGGAAAACCCTTTCCTTTCCCTCGATGTCTCTTTTGGAAAAATCCCCCCCTCCCCAGCCCCAAAACGTACCTGTTTGTTCCCCGACGCGCTGGAAGCAAATGGCTTCCTGCGCGTTGGTGAATAAAGGGAAACCTCCAATGACGTCATTGATGATGCGGAGGGGGGGAGGCAGGGGAAGGTCTTCCCCTGCCTTCCCTGGTTAAAACACCCAGATCAACCGCTCACGGGGGGAGTGCCAGCGCTTCCCCCACGGGTGGGTGTCATGACGAGCTGGACTCGTCATGTGCACACGGCTACTGTGTGCCATGACGACTCATCATGAGCACAGAAAGGGTTAAGTGCCTGCTCCTGAATGGGGGCACAGTGCATGCGCCCGGCCCGGGACCAGGGGGCTGCGGTTTCGCGCGCGCAGCGGCCACCTACCTGCCTCTGTGAAGGTGATGATCTCCGAGGTCTGCTCCAGCAGCTCACTCCTCTCCGTCCTGCGCCCGACGTTGTCCTCTATCTCCACATAGCCGTCCTGGCTCACCTTGCCCACGTGCAGCTTCTTGATGGCGTTTAGCAGGGCCGCCTTGTGCACTGACTGGGTGATGTTGGGTCGGCTCCGCATGTGCAGCATGCTCAGGTTGTGCTTCTTGACAGCCTCCACCATGGTAGCAGACTGTGGTGAGCCTCTGGCTTAAAAGTGCATCGCTTTTTGGTGTACCTCTTCGCCCCACAAACAAGCACATGTTTCTGTTTTTCCTTCCACTCCGGCTAAAGGCGGGTTTTGATGAAAAGTTTGCAGAGAAGTTTCTGCAAAGCAGGCTCGCTCCCTCTCAGAAAGAAATAAGTACTCCTCTTATATCATATCACTATTTTTTACTCCTCTCCTCACACACAGACTCATGCTCTCTCATCCCACCCTTCCCGGCGTCCCTCCTTATCCTGCTAACCCCTCGCTCCTTCCCTCCTAATCATTTACTGAGCACTTTGTTTCTAGTTCATACTGACTGCTGCCTTGTCTCTCTGCTCGCCCTGTGCATGTGCTCACTAATTGCACTTCAGCAGCTGAGTAAAACAATTGTTCATGTTAAATCTCTGTACAAGGAACGCTTCTGCACTTGGAGTCGCATGCTGCTATCAGTTTATTTTTTTTCTTAGTTAAATTATGATGAAACCTCTCCCTTTTTACTTATACACGTTGTCTCTGTTTTATTGCCTTCTCTTTTGTGTCACTCTAAATGTCTTTCTCCCCATTCCCTCTCCCTTTGGTTTCTCATTGCTCCACCTTCTCTCTCACCCTTTTTACGCCTTTCCCTTCTTTTTGCTGACACATTCTCCCTTACTCTTTCTCCATCTCTCTCTGTTTCACTCCATCTCACTGACGCTTTCTTTACCCCCTCTTCTCTCCCTACCCAGTCCTATCCACTCTAATTAGTTTCTGTGCCCTTCCCTCTTAGTCTTCCACTCTCCTTTAGTCTCTCCCTGTTTAACCTTTTCTCTTCCTCTTCTTTTATTACTCTCTCTATTTTCTTTAGACCTTTCACTTAGTCCTTTGCTCAACATTCCCTCTCTCTAGTTCCATTGGCCTCTCCCCGATGGTCTCCTCTTCTCCCTTTCCCTCTGCCAACTGTCTGCACATCTCTATAAGCATTCCTCTCTCTCACTCAGCCCACACCTCCCTCTGTATTTTACACTCTCCTTCTTTTGGTCTTTCTTTCGACCCTAACTCCACCTGAGAATACTCCTTCTTTCATTCTTTCGCCTCCACTATCTCTCTCCCGTCCCTATATTATTCATTATCTTGCACTCTCTCATCTCTC